>NC_064927.1:181840774-184240774 GCF_023897955.1 Schistocerca gregaria
AGTCGGCCGTGCCCTTTGAAAGGAACCATCCCGGCATTTGCCTGGAGCGATTTAGGGAAATCACGGAAAACCTAAATCATGATGGCTGGACGTGGGATTGAACCGTCGTCCTCCCGAATGTGAGGACAAGCATAGTGTAGGAAGTCTCTTTAGCAGGTCTGTTCCATCTTCTAAGCGTTCTGCAAAACAACGCAGCCTTTGCATCGACTTCCGCACAACATTTTCTATGGGTTCTTTCCAGCTTAAGTTGATCGTAACTGGAACGCCTAGGTGCTTAGGTGAATTTAAGGCCTTTAGATTTGATTGATATTTATCGTGTAATAGAAGTTTAATACATTTCTTTTAGCACTCATGTGGATGACCTCACACTTTTCATTATTTAGGGTTAATTGCCAATTTTCACACCTTGTAGATGTATTTTCTAGTTTTGTTTTGCAGTTTGTTTTTATCCTCTGACAACTTTGTTAGACGATAAAAGACAGCATCATCCGCAGACAACCTAAGACGGCTCCTCAAATTGTCTTCTGAACCGTTTACGCAAATAAGGAGCGGAAGAGGGCCTGTAACACTACCTCGGAGGACGCCAGAAAACACTTCTTTTTTATTTTATGACTTTCCGTTGGTTACTACGAAGTGAGACCTTCCTGACACCAAATCAAAAATCCAGTCGCATAACTAAGACCATATTCATAAGCACGCGATTTGATTACAAACCGTTTGTGAAGGAAGGTGTCAAAAGTCTTCTGGGAATCCGGAAAAACAGAATCAATTTCAAATCCCTTGTCAATAGCATTCAACACTTCATGTGAATAAAGAGGTAGTTGTGTTTCACAGGAACGATGTTTTGTAAGCCCATGTTAAATACGTGTCAATAGAACGTTTTATTTTCAAGGTAATTCATAATGTTCGAACACAATATATGTTCCAGAATCCTGCTGCATATTGACGTTAATGATATGGACCTGTAATTTACCGGATTACTCCTACTACCTTTCTTGAACATTGGTGTGACCTGTGCAACTTTCCAGCCTTTGGGTACGGATCTTACATCGAGCTAACAGTTGTATATAATTGTTAAATATGGACTTATTCTATTAGCATATTCTGAAAGGAACCTAACTGGTACACAGGCTTGGCCGGAAGACGCTTTTGTTAAGTGATTTAAGTTCATCTTACGTGGCACATTGATTTCTGCGGTTATCTAACGCATTATTGCTTGTCTGTTTGCTGTGATAACCCACCGAAAACGCCGCTGCTCTCGGACGTTACAATTTCCGAAATGGAATGTCCCATGAGTCTAGCTCTAACTAGCAATCCACGTTCAAAGCCTGTTAATTCCCATCGTGCATTGCTGCCATAATGACGCATCAAGTATCAATACATCTCACGAGTAGTGGGGATCCTTGTAGAAGGTATCTGTAACTAAACATAACTAAAATCAACAAAGAATCGCGCAACATGAGAAAAAGAAGGCGATATTGTGCCTACCACCACCACGGTTTAAAGGACAGGGGAAGATGCACGTCCAGGATCGCCGACGTAATGGTGTGTTGCCGTTAGTTCCATGTCCGTAGCGTCGCTCGCAGGTATAGAGCGAGAGCCTTCTTCCGCACATTCATTCTCCAGAATGGTGTGGGAGAGTTAATGTCTCGTATTTGACCTAAACAACATCCCTTGGCTGACATTGTATCTAAAGACACCCATTAAACTGTCAGCAATACCATGTGGCACTGGAATTACTTGTGCTAGGTGCGGCATTCGCGAGGCCAGACGAACATTAGTGTATTCCACCCTTTGGAGCAGGTCGTGGGTTGGGAGTGAATTGTTGCGTACGTGCAGTCGGACGTGCTGGAGCAGACGTCGGTAGGTCGACGCCGCTGATTGCCGTGGCAATCGGGTGAACAATACTCCTAAGTATCGGAAGATACCCACCCTCGTAAACGGATTATGCAGAGCGTAAAGACCTCGTCCGATGTGCATAATCTTTGTTTTATTCATGTTGACCCTGCTACTTGCCGCTACTTCGTACGTTGTAAGAAGGGCAATCACCTTACGTACTTCGTTCTCCAACCGAACGAGTATCATCAAGTCGTCGGCATATACACGAGAAGTGAAGGAACTCGCACTGAGTCGGACGCCCGTTAAAGTCCGTCCAAGAGTATGCATCAATGGTTCGAGCGCTATTGCAAACAGCATAATCGACAAGGGACATCCTTGCCTATCTGAGCTGCAAACTGGAATCGTTCCTACCTCCCTGCCATTGACTCTCACCGTCGAAGGAGCGCCGCGAAGGAGGCGCATGAAGACGGTAATAAAATCCTGAGGTATCGCCATGCGTCGCATGGTCGAGTCAAGGAAATAATGATTTATTCTGTCAAAGGAGCGATCAAAATCCACTAATGCGAACGCCGCTTGCATGCGACAAGCTTCTCTCAGGGAAATTACGTCGTGGTATTTGCCTAGGATAGAATGGATGCTGCTCCGAACCTCTAGACAAGCTTGGTCTGGTGGTAATGTCTTGAATATTACACTCTTGAGCCTTGCCGTCTACATTCGCGCAAAGATCTTATGTCAGTATTGAGCATTGTAAGCGGTCGAAACTGATGTGCGCCTACACTTTCTGCCTATTTCGGTACTGTTGTAAGCATTCCCTCCATGAATTGCGACGGAACGTCCGTGTCAGAACTCAATAACTCATTGTACATCCACGCCAACTGGGACATTATTAAATCCACAAATTCGCGATAAAATTCAAGTGTCAACCCGTCTGGCCCAGGGGATTTATGCACCGCGCCCTTAGTGAGTGCCCTCCGTATTTCGTCTTCCGTTACGGATTCTGTGCATCTGGACCATCCACCTCCGTTTGCATCTGTCGCAAGATTTCTTCTCCTATTCGATTGTCGTTCGATGTCCCAGTGAAAAAAACGGTAATTCTCCAGAAACCAAGCAGCAATGTCCTGTTGTGAGGTCAAGGGTCGAGGATCACTATCATGGAGCACTGCGATCAAGTATAGGCGATTGCGCGCATGTCCCTTGGACACATGATGCATGCTAATACATTCTCCATTGACGTTGTCCAAGGACCGAGCACGGATCGAAAGTACCTCCAGTCGACGTCTCGTGATCGGTAAAAAGCACCCCTGAAAGCGGTGGACTTCTGCATGACGCTCGGGCGATGGGGCCGTGGAGGGCAGGTCACGGAGCACCATGTGGTAATAATCAAGTGTATCTCGGAGCCATTTCGCTTTTTCCTTGCCATACGTTATGAGAGCTCTTCGTATCGCCGGTTTTGCACATTGCGGCCACCATGAAAGAATCGTGCGGTGCATCGACAGACGGCGAGTGCATGACTGCCATGTTTCTTCGATCCGCTGGCGACAATTGGGATCCACCAACAAGGATGAATTAATTTTTTACGAACTACGTCTCCGCCCGACCCGCTGCCATGGGAGGGTTAACGTGCATAATGCAAGGTGATCCGTAAAAGTTGTGGGCCAACGTTCAGCAGCCAACACGTGATCTCTTAACCCGTTAGAAAAATAAATCCGATCCAGTCTGCTCGCTGAGTGGCTAGTAAGAAACGTGTAGCCCTCTCGCTGCCCAGGTGTCCATTAGTGCCATGTCCCGGCAGATCGTGTGCAATGCGTAGAAGGAGCTGAAATTAGGGGTTTGCTCCTTCGGTGTGAGAACACAGTTAAAATCTCCTCCTACCAAGATGTGGTCATATCTCCCAAGGGATAGGGGCGCAATCTCCTCCGAGTAGAATCGCGCTCCGCAAGGGAGTAGCCGAGCGGTCTCAGGCGCTGCAGTCATGGAATGTGCGTCTGGTCCAGGCGGAGGTTCGAGTCCTCCCTATGGCATGGGTGTGTATGTTTGTCCTTAGGATAATTTAGGTTAAGTAGTGTGTAAGCTTAGGGACTGATGACCTTAGCTGTTAAGTCTCATAAGATTTCACACACATTTGAACATTTTTGAGTACTGACGGGGTAAACACTTCCTCGCCCACACGCGCCTGCGGCTGGGACAACAGGTTCGTTCCGCCCCACAGCCTAAAGCAGACTATGAACCGCTTCGGCCGTCAAGACACGCTTTACGTCCAACACAAATTCTCCACTTATCGCACGCTGCAGTGTAGCGTTCCACGTCTATTAACGCCCTACTCGCAAATTATTGATTACCATAAGAGTTCGGGTTCGAACGATATTAGTGCATGCGCACTGAAACTTCAAGGAGCCATCGCGCTCTTACAGGAATGTGCATGCGTGTGTGTGTGTGTGTGTGTGTGTGTGTGTGTGTGTGTGTGTGTGTGTGTGTCTGTTGTCTCAGACATGTACGACAGAATAGACACCGCTGTAATATATACATTTCTAAATGAGTGGCGTGAGTAGCTAGGCAGATGGATGGCACATGAACAAAGTTTCATTGCAGTCGTGGTTCACATCGAAATCAGCACGTCACAGTATCGCAGTGCGCCGTTACAGGAGGTGAAAACAAAACGGCACTATCCGCTGATGAATTGCCGATCGACTGCAGCGTCTTGTTTTCGCTCCTCTAGCGGCGTGGTTAGGTATTGTGGCGTGGGGATTTCATTGCTTAACAGGGCTACGGACCAACAATAAATTAATTAGATAGATAACTTTATTTTTTAGAGGTGACAATTGAAATATTGACTCCCTGTGATAGACTTACTTTGCATCTACACTCCTGGAAAAGGAAAAAAGAACAAAATGACACCGGTGTGTCAGACGCACCATACTTGCTCCGGACACTGCGAGAGGGCTGTACAAGCAATGATCACACGCACGGCACTGCGGACACACCAGGAACCGCGTTGTTGGCTGTCGAATGGCGCTAGCTGCGCAGCATTTGTGCACCGCCGCCGTCAGTGTCAGCCAGTTTGCCGTGGCATACGGAGCTCCATCGCAGTTTTTAACACTGGTAGCATGCCGCGACAGCGTAGACGTGAAACGTATGTGCAGTTGACGGACTTTGAGCGAGGGCGTATAGTGGGCATGCGGGAGGCCGGGTGGACGTACCGCCGAATTGCTCAACACGTGGGGCGTGAGGTCTCCTCAGTACATCGATGTTGTCGCCAGTGGTCGGCGGAAGGTGCACGTGCCCGTCGACCTGGGACCGGACCGCAGCGACGCACGGATTCACGCCAAGACCGTAGGATCCTACGCAGTGCCGTAGGGGACCGCACCGCCACTTTCCAGCAAATTAGGGACACTGTTGCTCCTGGGGTATCGGCGAGGCCCATTCGCAACCGTCTCCATGAAGCTGGGCTACCATCCCGCACACCGTTAGGCTGTCTTCCGCTCACGCCCCAACATCGTGCAGCCCGCCTCCAGTGGTGTCGCGACAGGCGTGAATGGAGGGACGAATGGAGGCGTGTCGTCTTCAGCGATGAGAGTCGCTTCTGCCTTGGTGCCAATGATGGTCGTATGCGTGTTTGGCGCCGTGCAGGTGAGCGCCACAATCAGGACTGCATACGACCGAGGCACACAGGGCCAACACCCGGCATCATGGTGTGGGGAGCGATCTCCTACACTGGCCGTACACCTCTGGTGATCGTCGAGGGGACACTGAATAGTGCACGGTACATCCAAACCGTCATCGAACCCATCGTTCTACCATTCCTAGACCGGCAAGGGAACTTGCTGTTCCAACAGGACAATGCACGTCCGCATGTATCCCGTGCCACCCAACGTGCTCTAGAAGGTGTAAGTCAACTATCCTGGCCAGCAAGATCTCCGGATCTGTCCCCCATTGAGCATGTTTGGGACTGGATGAAGCGTCGTCTCACGCGGTCTGCACGTCCAGCACGAACGCTGGTCCAACTGAGGCGCCAGGTGGAAATGGCATGGTAAGCCGTTCAACAGGACTACATCCAGCATCTCTACGATCGTCTCCATGGGAGAATAGCAGCCTGCATTGCTGCGAAAGGTGGATATACACTGTACTAGTGCCGACATTGTGCATGCTCTGTTGCCTGTGTCTATGTGCCTGTGGTTCTGTCAGTGTGATCATGTGATTTATCTGACCCCAGGAATGTGTCAATAAAGTTTCCCCTTCCTGGGACAATGAATTCACGGTGTTCTTATTTCAATTTCCAGGAGTGTATAATAGGTTGCGTGATTATGCTGTGTGGCGCAGGGTAGTTCTGATACCATTATCGTCTCACCTTTCCAGAGAGCGCTATCTGGTAAGCGCCGAGTACCGTATTGCTTCCTCCCACACACATCTCTCGAATTAACCAACGATAAAATTCGAAAAATTAAATTCAGAGACTTTTCTCTAATTATTCTTCCCACGCGTGGAGTAGGAAGGGGGGCATCAGTGGTACTAGAAGTACTCTCTGCTACACGCCGTTAAGTGGCTTGTGGAGTGTATTTTAGAGAACGACTTTGGGTTAACATCAGCATGAGATAGCTTTTTTGATTCTGCCGTCACTGTCACTTTGTGAGATGTATATGGACGAAGTAACTTGTTGCATGAGTCATCTCGGAACAAACGCTCTTGTGATACCGACAGTAATCCTTTCCATAATGCACAGCGTCCCCTTTGCAATATCGCCTCTGCAGCTTGCAAATCTTCGCAAATCTCTCAAGGTAACTATACGAATCACGGACGAAATGCGTCATCGTCGTCGGATCTACTCTATTCTATTAAACCAGTCTGGTATGGGATCCAAATTGACGAGCAACACTCAAGAATCGTTTGTAGAAGTACTCTGGATACCATTTCTTTCATTATTAATCACGTTTCCTTAAGTTCTTTCTAATTAACCTCGGCTTGCAGCTTCTTTTTCCTATATTTCTTTGTGTGTCGTTCCACTTTAGCATAATTACGATTAGAAGAGTAAGAGAACGGGATGATCGTCTTCAATTTAAAAAGTGTAAATGATAGTGTAATCAAGAGGTGCGCTAACGTCGTTATGTTCCACTTAATAAACTTATGTTGTTAGTCAAAAGTGATCAACTCAACATGTGGGGTTCTGTAATGAATAGGATGAAATTCAAATTATTACCCATCTCAAAATCAGTGATACATATACTCGCCCTGTACCTTTACCTAAACATGCAAAAAAGAGGAGCAAGAAACTTAAACAAACATCATTCTCAGACCTTGATGCCTACGAGTATATAGCACCAACATTGTTAAATTATTAGTACTCATATTATGCATCAAGAAATGCGTTCAGTCACTCACAGTACACTGATGCGCTCATCCCATGCAGCTCGCGTAAAGAGATCAGCCCCAAACACATGTACACCAGATGTCAGATTTTAGTGCACCCCTGATTAGGTTCCCGAGCAATCAGAACAGATCACATTTGTGAGATAGGTTTGCGCACGCACAGTACAATTCCTGTGTGATCTCAGGCTTTCCTCTCGAATTAACTGTTTCAACTGTTGTCGGGTGTCCAGTCAGGTGCAGTCGTTTGCGCAACACGATATTTCGACAGCGTATTTTGGCTAGCTGCGTGCTGGGCTCCCTGATTTGTTGAAACTGAACCCAATTTCTTTGTTGATCAGCTCGTCACCCATTCTTATTTCAATAGCCTCCTTCCGATAACAGCCCCAAAACGAGGGAGTCTGTCTTCATACTTCCATTTCTTCATACTTCGTGGAGTCTCCTGTAGTCCTGCAATGTTCTGCAACCACAGATTTTGTTGGTTGCTTAAGTTTGATGTGTCTTCTGTGTTTCTTGCATCTTTCTTCGATTGTCTGTACAGTCTCCCCTATATATGCCTCACTGCAGGCCACAGAAGTACTGAGGGACCAGAGTTCAATCACAGCGGTGGGTCTCCCCCTCCCCCCCCCCCCCTTCCATCCTCACCGCACCACCACTCCACTCTCGCAGCGTGCGCCCGGCAGTGAAGCAATGGTGGTGGGGGACGATAAGAGTATAAATGAGGCTGAATGAATCAAAGACGCTCATCCTATAGGTAGCACCTGAAGATAACGGCAAGCTACACGCCGCGTGGGATTAGCCGAGCGGTCCAAGGTGCTGCAGTGATGGACTGTGCGGTTGCTTCCGGCGGAGGGTAGAGTCCTCCCTCGGGCATGGTTGTGTGTGTTTGTCCTTAGGATAATTTAGGTTCAGTAGTGTGTAAGCTTAGGGACTGATGACCTTAGCAGTCAAGTCTCATAAGATTTCACACACTTTTGAACATTTTTTTGCGAGCTACGCTGTCGAAATATTTTGTTACAAAAGCGACTGCCTCCGACTGGACACTTGGCAACAGCACGAACAGTACAATTGAAGTTTGCAAATTTGCTCACATTGGAATTTGAATTATTTTTGATGTGGGAAATTATAATCTGCGGAAAATAGCAAACGCACTTACCCGAAGGGAATATGCATGATTACTATTCTGCAAATTAACAAAAAAGTTGTAGTGAGTGATTTGTAGCAAATAGTACATTTATGTATTAGTAGTCTGCAGCGATTAGCATCAATGCTATCAGTACAAGACAATATTAAGATGGGAACAAAATTTGGTTTAAAGAGAAAACAATACACAATTTTGCATCCTATTTAGCAGTCAGTTTCAAAAATCTGCTCTTTGGCTGCATCTCAGCTCATTGTAGGATTCCGACGTAGTGTGGCAACGGTGCTGCACTACTTTGTATTTGACGAATTTGTTAAAACTGTCTCAAGATCCAGTATATACATATTCCAGGTAATGATAAAACACTTGTGTTGTTCCAGTTGTTGTCAAGAGTTTGATGTCGTAGGATTGTAGTTACACAGCTTTAAACACACAGTACTGACGTGTTTACGGAGCATATTTGTTAATATCATGTCGCATTCCATGACATTCGCGAAAAGTTTCAGTTGAGCCTGGAATATAATTGTCTTCAGTGATGAGTCCCACTTAGAACTGAACCCCAGTGACCGGTGAGACTCTCTGGAGAGTGGTGGGATACCAATCTGACTGTAGTCCGCCATATAGCTGGACAACCAGGAGTGATGATCTGCGCTGCTATTTCTTCTCACAGCAGGACCTCTTTGAATGTCATCCGCGGCACTCTTAGGGCACAGCGGTACGCCGTTTCCCTCCGCGGCAATCCATCACGAATTTACGTTTCAAAAAGATAATGTCGACCTGCACACGGCCAAAATTTTTGTTGCTTGTCTTCGTGCATGCCAAACCATAGCTTGGCTGGCAAAGTTCCGGATCTCTCCCAAACTGAGAATGTCTGGAGCATTATATGCAGAGCCCTACAACCAGCTCGGGAATTTGACTCGCCAGTTGGACAGAATTTGGCACAAAAGCCCTCGGTGGGGGGGGCAAGCAACAAGTACATCAATCAGTACCAAGCCGAGTAACTGCTTGCATATGTTCCTGGAGTATTCCAACGCATTATTAAGCTGGTCAATTTGAGAAGCTTGAACCAATCATCAACGTTTTCTGAAATTGCCGTTTGTTTGTCTGTACGTGTAGATCACATCTTCCGATGTTCATCACTTCATGGTGCATAGTATTTTTGTGTGTATGTGTCAGATTCTCTGCTGTTTTGACGATACTGCTCCAGAGAGGATGTTAAATTTAATTATAGGAAATGTACTCGCAGTAGCTAATACGAACGAAGCTCAGCTGTAGAATGGAATGACGACAGTGAAAATTCGTGCCGGACCGTCAGTAGAACTCGGATTTCCGCTTTATGTGAATGTTCGTCTTAACCGCTTCGGCTATCCACGCACACCCCACGGCCAGACCCAAACATCCGTATGTCGTTGTCCATGATCTACAAGCTGCAGTCGTACGCGTGATGTAATTCCTGCAAAGTTGTTGGCCCGGTAATGACTGGTAAATAAGACACTGCAGTGCATGCATCCATATCCGAAAAAACATTGTACCGCACTTCTTTCCAGCACAGGCACTGCAGTACCATATTAAATTTAATTCACGCGGTATTTGAGAATGA
This sequence comes from Schistocerca gregaria, assembly GCF_023897955.1. Taxonomy (NCBI): domain Eukaryota; kingdom Metazoa; phylum Arthropoda; class Insecta; order Orthoptera; family Acrididae; genus Schistocerca; species Schistocerca gregaria. Next base: position 181,850,713 of record NC_064927.1, read on the forward strand.
GAGCATCTCTCTGCCAACTCCCACAGAACGAAAGGAAAGATGTTCATCGCTTATCACGTTTCAGCTGTTTAACTAGAAAAAACTGCCACATGAGGCAAGACATTTTAATTTATTATTTCTTTGTTACTAACTCTGTTCACAACATATTCAGCCGAGTGACTTTATCTTAGCTCCCGAAACACTGAAAAAATTATTGGCTGGTTAACACCCTGGAAAGCATTAATAAGAGGTAAATTGCACTTCACTCTTTTCAAAATGTTCCCAGTCAGAAAAATACAGGAAATAAACACAAACAGATCGCTTTAAAAAGCTTTTAAATCTTCCATTCCCATCCACACCCGCACTCCTAGTTGTAGCGGGTAAACGTACTTCCACAGTACTTTTATACAGATAATAAATCATGTACCTAACAAATTTCGTTGAAATTGCTCCGAGTGTTCCTGAGTAATGATTCAATGTCGCTCCCTTTTCGTTCCCACCACTATGGGATGTACGTAGCTCTTAACCCCACAGTGCTTCTTTCCTAAGTAAGCACCAAACCCCAGTTCTTTGAAAACTGGAGCCGGCTTGTAAAAAACACCTTCATAATTCTGATTGATTTACAAATGAGATAATGTGTTACATATTTGACGTTAAGTATGTAAGCAACAAGTAGTTTAGAAAAGGTTTGAAAGTATGTTTAAAGTTTTTTGGAAGTGGCTTACTGCTCTCATATAAACACTGGATGAGGATAGTCTGGATAACTTGGGCTCCGTTTTCAAGCATTTCAGTATTTGTACGTCATACCTCATGAAAAATGTGTCGTACGATAGTATAATTTTCCAGGTACACTTGGCGGCATATATGGATACTGTATGCAAAATATGTTGTGAACAGAGTTAGTAACAAAGAAATAATAAATTAAAATGTCTTGCCTCATGTGGCAGTTTTTTCTAGTTAAACAGCTGAAACGTGATAAGCGATGAACATCTTTCCTTTCGTTCTGTGGGAGTTGGCAGAGAGATGCTCTCATTCTCAAATACCGCGTGAATATAGTCTTGATATTAGCACATACTTAATTACACTACTATTTCACTCCCAACCACACCAGTTTGAGAGGTATGTTGTTATAATCCCCAAAGCGATTCTTTCCGTATACTAAGTGATACGTGTACCAAGTTTAGTTGAAATCGGTCCATGGTATATTTTTATAATACGAGATTTGCTTAAAACATTGCATAACATTCGTAATTTCGCTCCAATTGTATGTTGGAGCGAAACTGGGGTGGCACTCCTGCCCACTCCTGTGTTTAATGTGTAACTAACGGAAGTTTCAATGTTGTATGTCCGTTAGTTATTGTACAGTGCTGTATTGAGTATAACGTTGTGTCACACAGTTTGCAATTTCGAAACGACAGAGTCAGAGGAGCAATGCGTCTGCATAAAATTTTGCGTGAAACTCATGAAAATATTTACAAAAACACACCAAATGAAGCAGGAAGCCGACAGACGCTTAAGTCGTACTCGGTGTTACGAAGGATTCACACAGTTTAAAAATGACCAGACGGAAGTTAAAGATGACCCTGCTTCAGGACGTCCTTCGACATCTACCGATGACGTTCATGTCAGGAACGTCAACGAAATTGTGCCTGCCAATGGAAGACTCACTGTCCCACAGACTACAGAAGAATGTAACATTTCAGTCGGATGATGGCATGACATACAGATACAGCATTTTGGAATGCATCGTGTTGCCGCCAAGTTCGTCCAATGACTGAGTCAAGACCAGAAAGACCTTCGCGTCGCAATCTGTGAAGAGCTTTTGGATTGCGCATATGAACGAAATGTTCCTTAAGATAATCATAACTGGTAACGAAACGTGGTTCTAAGGTTATGATGTTGAGTTTTTTTATTTGCAGAGTCGAAACCACCATTGAAAGGACGAAGATTTACAACGATAGTCGAGATAAAAGAACATTCGGAGACGGCGCTTCGCGCGATCCAGCAAGAGACATACAAAGACTACTTCCGGAAGTGGAAACGGCGTTGGAAGCGGTGTATCAATTGTGGAGGAGATTATTTCGAAGGATTCCAAGCACAATAAGTAAAAGGTGAGCGAAATTCACGAATTTTTAACAGATTTCGTGTATGGAGATGTAATGTAAAGAACAAATTAACAAAACGAGAAAAATATTTATGCAGACTCCCTAGTGCAATACATTTCCAGTAATTTACAGTGGTTACTATTTCCAGTTATTTGTCGCCAACAGTGAATGAGATATTCACCGAAAGTTAATTAGGTTTAGAGGGAATATCTCCGAAATCATGATATGTGTAACGTGTGTTTCTTATAAAAGGTAAAATGTAATTGACGTTCATGAAAACTGCATAATAAACATTTGCACTAATTTCAAATTTTGCAAAATGCCTCATCACCATTAATAAATTTTGAAAAATGGCCTTTTGTTACAACATAAATTAAAGAAGCTGTCACGCCACATCCACCCATGTGAAATAAAGGTGGTTCCTGAAACACCATTTTTGGAAAAAAAAAAGCTGTACGCAATGTGCTGTCGAAGTATTTGCAACACACGTAATTAAAATATGTAAACGTTAATTATTATTCTGGGAATTTCCAGAACTGCTGAGTCAGGGGTGCTGTTAAATCGCGCTTTGAGCGTGAAGAACCATTGCACTCGCCATGTGTGACTGCATGGTGTGGATTCACATGCAGAAGGCCTGTCGGGAGTACCGTGACGTCTGCCCGTAATCGAGACCTCCTTGTAGAGCACGTGATTCTTGTTTTGGAAGAGCGCAACAGTGCAGAAACCACTGTTTTCATGCAAGATGGGGCAACAGCTCATATTGCTCGTCCAGTGATAGATATACTTAATTTAACCTTCCACAAACTTGTTATCTTCAGAGGTTTCCCAGATGCATAGGCTGCAAGATTACCTGATCTGGATCCTTGTAACTCTTGGCTCTGGGAATATATAAAAGAAAACCTTTACCAGGGACACGTTTGGTCTCTACCTGATCTGAAGGCCTGTATATAGAAAAACGTTGCTCAGACATTGGCGGAAATGCTGTGATCAACCTTGATCACGTCGTTCTCTGCTTCTCGTATTGAACAAACTGTGTAAGCAGCTGTTAATAATAAAATAAAAATTGTGCCTTTCCCCATTGTTTTTTTTTTTTTTTTTTTTACTTTTTCTTCCCACACCTCGCTCCTATTCCATTACGTATGGAAACATTTCTATACCTCTTTATTACCTTCATACTGCCAGACTGGCACCTGGTGCCAAAATTGGAATTAATTCCTTTTGCAGCATAAACCTGTTCCCTATTAACGCATTAGAATAACCACCAAGTTTCGCTGTCATGCAATAATTAACAGTCCGCACTAGACCTCTGTGAGTAGTTGCATTTTAATTGTAACGAATCTGTATCAATAATAAAAATAATTCACACATTATAAACATTATCTTGAAACTCACATGTTATCTTGGTAGACTACTGTGTTCTATTCTTCAATCCTATTTTTTTTTTTTTTACAGAGCTTTATTCCTTCAAGATTCCTATTTATAGGTCGGTGATGAATGCTGGTCACAGACCAAGAAAATTTATGAAGTAATGTCGATACTGTATCAGGGTGTTGAGCGCGTAGTGCAAAAACCGATTACAGTCATTCGGTTGGTTCTTGTGTTGTCTTGGAAATCTTCTGGCATCTCCGTGGCGCCGCTCTCTCTATCTTAGCGCCTTCCATATAGGCAGCCTGCTAAGCTGTGTTGTTGTTGCGGGTACATGCCGCCAGGGGCCATTGTGAAGTCAACCTCTCCTATCCATTACAACGTATTGTACAAGAGCACCTCTTACTTGATACTTAGAAAATGATGATAACTCTGCATTATTACGCCGATATGCAAGCATGGAACGACGTGCATGTGTCACATAGCTGCCTTCTGCCCATATCGATTTGTGTTTCTTGTGGAAGTGCACACGTATTTGTTACTAGTAGGAGGACACTACAACGAGATGTTTGATATACGTGTTTCGTCTGGAATAAGAGGGTGAGTAATAAAATCGAGTTTCCAGTAAGTCTGAAATATTAATTCAAGATAAACTATACGCTGAATGAGAATGTTTCAGGAGCGGTTGAATACTCGCTTCCTATATTATGTCGATGAGACTACATTAATCACCTTCGCACTGGTTTTGCGCCCTTTTCAACGGAAAGTCATTGTCACGCAATCACTCATTTGGATCTTCCGATAGCAATTTGCGTGGTCCCCAGTGACGAACGCAGTATCGAACGACAAGAGTTGAACAAATTCTCTAGATAGGTTGCAACCTCCCCGATTCTGTTTTTAAAATCACACAAATTTTAAAAAATGGATACTCGTATGTGTATGTATGTTCGACATCTCCCCCTAAACCTGTGTACCAATTTCAGCCAAACTTGGTACACATTATTTGCTGTCTGGAAATCATCGCTTTGGGGTAAGAAGAGCATACCTGTCAAAAGGGTGGGAGGGGAGATGGAAAAGTAGTAGCACACGACACGAAAATACCCATACTTTAGATAATCAGTATTTGAGAATGAAAGGAGTTGGAGAGTTGCAACAAAGCTTACACATAATTTCAAACACTTACGAAACAAACTTTCTCTCGCTGGCAACCATCGGCAGAACGATGAAAGGAAAAAGTTTATCGGTTACCACATTTTCGATATCCATGCAGTAAAACTGCCGCATATAGCACAAAATTTAAATTTATCACTTCTTTACTACTGGCTGTATTCGCGGCACATTTTATAGACGGTACTTACATATAGCACGCAATGTACCAGAAAAATTACATCATTATACGGCACTTAGTTCAGCAGATAAGACGGTATAAACACTGAATGCATGAAAGACTACCGCATCATGCACGACCTTAAAATTTATTACTTCATTGCAATTAACTCGATTCCCAATATTGTTTTGCTGACGGTATCCACATACGCTGCTGAATGCACCTGGAAAACTACCGGGTGATCAAAAAGTCAGTATAAATTTGAAAACTGAATAAATCACAGAATAATGTAGATAGAGAGGTACAAATTGACACAAATGCTTGGAATGACATGGGGTTTTATTAGAACCAAAAAAATACGAAGTTAAAAAAATGTCCGACAGATGGCGCTTCATCTGATCAGAATAGCAATAATTAGCATAACAAAGTAAGAGAAAGCAAAGATAATATTCTTTGCAGTAAATACTCAATATTTCCACCACCATTCCTCAACAATACCTGTAGTCGAGGAATAATGTGAACAGCACTGTAAAGCATATCCGGAGTTATGGTGAGGCATTGGCGTCGGATGTTTTCTTTCAGCATCCCTAGAGATTTCGGTCGATCACGATACACTTGCGATTTCAGGTAACCCCAAAGCCAATAATCGTACGGACTGAGGTCTGGGGACCTGGGAGGCCAAACATGACGAAAGTGGTGGCTGAGCACACGATCATCACTAACGACCCGAGCAAGAGATCTTTCATGCGTCTAGCAATACTTTTTTTTGTTCTAATAAAATTCCATGTCATTCCAAGCATGTGTGTCAATTTTTACCTCTCTATCTACATTATTCAGTGGTTTATTAAGTTTTCAAATTTATACTGACTTTTTGATCACCCGGAACATCACAGTACGGCATATAGTTCAGGAGATATGACGTCATAGACACTGAGATGCGTGAGAATCCTACGCATCATGCATGACGTTCTAATTTAGTACCTCCCTATTGTTAACTGCATTCACAAAACACTTCGCAGACAGTAGGCACATATACCACTGGACGTACCTGCAAAATTATATCATTTTACAGCACATAGTCCAGGAAATATGATGTTATAACGATTAATCTACGTGAAAATAAAACTCCAGAGCAAAATTTGCTAGACATACAGGTGAAATTCGTGTATAATAACAGTGTTAAATACGAAATATGTGTGAAATATATATAGCATGTGCGTACGCGATCACAGCACGGGTAAGAAACTCAATCGAATTTCGTAAACAACTTTGTTACAATCTGGAAAATTATACAACCAGCCTCCTACTTGGGTGAGTGTGATAACATTGGCAGAGAAGGGGGGACGAGGAGATGAGAGAGATAGGGGAGGAGGAAATTGACTTAGAGAAGGGGAGGAGAAGGTGTACAAAGCAAAGAAAGGAGATGGACAGAGGAAGGAGGAGGAAGAGAGGCAGAGAGGTGAAGGAGGAGGAAATGGACTGAGAGAGAGGTGGGAGAAGATTGTTTAGTAGAAGGCTGGAATAAATAAATACCTGTGAAACGTCTGTATTCTCATTTGGTGTATCTATAACAGAGAAATTCTATTTTAATAATTTTTAAGTATAATATGACAAGTGCAAATGAAAGAATGTTTTATTTTCGGTATAGATTACAAATTAAATAAAAATTATGGCTTGAAATGTTAAGCTACGAAAAACAGTTGAAAGTATTCAAAAGTAATCTTCACACTCTCACTGCTGAGAGTCTGAGAGTCCAGAAAAAAACCGAGGAATCAGTTCCAAATTTATAAAAGTATTTAAATTGATTTCATCTGGATAATCAAGCCTCTTATGGCAGATAGCATTGCTAAGATATAATTTTCTTTCAAATAGAATAATTTTTGTATCTCTATTACCTGAAGACGAAAGTTTATTTTTTTATTTACGGCACTGTCCCATCCGTGTCGTCATGTGTTTCTAGTAACAAATATGTAACACTTCATTCGCTGTCTTATTGTCTTGATGCGTAGGTAAGTTTACCTTTCTACTGTGGTAGAGTGGTTTCTTAAATATAGTATTTATTCGGGATTTTTGGACTCGCTTGATTATTGTCGAGTTTAACAGAATCCTGTTAGGTTTCCCTTTCGTAGGCGCCATTATGTTTACTGATTCAGTAACTGTTCTAAACGATAGTACAGTATAATTGTGAAAACCAATGGAATCCTAAGTGAACGAATTGCGAACTAAACGTTGCCAGTGATGGCGAGGCGTCTCAGATGTTTCGTGGGCTCACTCGGTCCCTCCCAAGGACACCGCTCTTTCAGTTGTTGGCATGTCGATGCTCGCGCGTTACTGAAACTGTTAAATGACTCAGGTATCCAAAATTTTGGGTAAACAAAAATTGTAAGTAATGATTACTAGCATCGTTCGACTAGACACCTGGTAGAAAATGCCGATAAGAGTAACAGTACGAACTGAAAAGTATGGAGTTAGTAAAGTAAGGATGTTTCCAGCAGCTAAATACGGACGTTGGCATAGCGGCGAACGGCATTTATTTTGAGGAAGGATGTCGGTCTATTTATGTATACGCCATGCCGGTTGGTCTTGACCAAACGCCAATATGCAAACTAAAAAATAAAAGAAAAACGTAAAGATTAGAAATGTGTACGCCTGATTAGCGGCCTTTTGTGAGACGTGCAAGTTCTTGTGGATGCCTACTCTTCAGGCGTCAGTCTCAAAACTTAACAATTGTATTCAAAACCGAACATCCGTCTTAGCAGGACCTCGGAATGGTTCCACTTAAAAGTAATCGCCACACACGTTAAGACATTTATCCCACTGGGAGAGGAGACGAGCTGTTTCGTAGATAGCAGTAATCCGCTGACGAATCAACAACCGCACTCATTCTTGCACTTCCTGTTCCGACTGAACGCGACATCCACGCATGGCTTTTTTCAGGTTGCGAAAGATGTGAAAATCACAATATGGGATGTATGGAGCGTGTTGCAGTGTTTTCTAACCTATCGGTGAAGCGTGGCCTTCATTCGACTGTCAGTGTGGCGGCGGGTATTATCGTGAAACTTCGACTAGAGGGGCCCTCTGCTCGCCGAGTTCCTCGAGGGTTGAACCACGGTCAATACGATGCGCTATAAAGACGTTTCACAGAACCTGCGATACTTCAAACGCCCGGAAATGCTGTCGGACGGAATCATACTATTGCTCGATAACGCCCGCTCCCATATTGCTATGTCAAAGGACGGTGTTTGCTGTAAACGGCTTAGGAAATCCACTAGAAACCTCAATCTGGGTGGCTAGTAGGAATTGTTTCAATCATCGTCTTTCCTAGAACGAGCCCAGTGTCTTACTGCTGCGCCACCTACCTCGGTAATGGCACTCAATAAAAAATAATTAAATCAAGTATCAGAAGAAAAAGTTAAATATTCAGTCTCACGAATGTGTCACTTGCAGGAAATTTCTTGCATTCAGGGCGTAACGTACTTAATGGCGGAAACTGAGATGGGTGACAGTTTGTTGTAATAGAAGCAAAAACGTTCGACTAACAACGGACCTAAAAACGAGTCGCTTGCGAGGTAATTGCGTATGTGTGGTTACAAGCCACCACTAAATACTGTCGTAGTACAAGTGTACTATAGGCTCATGTGTCACCCTTGGCCCACAGTATGGGAATATGGCACACGCTTGATGGGACACTGGTATATTTTCTCTGCTGATGTAAGACAACATCTGACGCACCAATATGGTGCAACGTGCGTATATCACGGATGACTTGTACCTTAGCCTCCCAAATCACTTTAATGTTGTATACACTATAAAAACGACGAATCGCGAAGCAGTTCTGCAAATTGTTCACACATTTTTATTGATACATAATCGACCGAAAATGCAAAATTGTGAACTTTAGTGGCCGGTGGATGACTGTATGATGTAGCAGCGCGATTTCAACTCGCCGCTGTCAAGGATAGTAAACAGGGGATGTATCGATACCAGGGCATAAGGTCTTGTGTACTCAGTTCAGGAGCGTAACTAAGCCTCGCAGACAAATGCGTGAGCAGTACACGTACAGTCGTGGACAAAACGAGCGAGACCCATCGCCTTTTCGTTATGCTGGTCCGCACAGCTTTAAAATCTGCTACACAGCATAACAGGCAAGACGACGAAGTGCTACCAACATACTATGCACAGGCGTGAAATTGAAAAACCATCCGAACTTTGTCAGACTGTTTTCAATCACGTGTAAGACTATGTCAATGTTGATTAGTGTGTTGAACACAACGCGTAAATATAAGATATAAACGAAATAAGAAATGCTAATTAGTATGAACTGTACTAATATAAATGAATTTCAACTTATCGCAATAACACAACTCTTTTAGTAAGAGAAAGTACCCAAGATCGCTACGAATATTATGCACATTCGGCCGCGAAACGGTCCGTGTCAACGTTCAGACCAGTCATACTGCATTACCGTTGCTGACCTACTATGAAAGTGTACAAATTTAGCAATGTGTGAACATTCATAACGAAATTCAGTTGAAAGTCATTTAGTGCCACACTTAAGTCAATTCAATGATTGACAGAAGCGGAAAGTAGGCAGTAACAAGAATTAAATTCTAAAAGAGTTTCATATTGACATTCACAGGGTGCTGGCACAGAATAAAGTTAGCAATAAAACTTACGGAAATTTCCGCTTATTATGTCTACCCATACTCGAGGTAAACGGGTTTTAAGGTTTGGGTAGACGGATAGACAGTCAAGAAAGAGACTAATAGGGTTCCATTTTTACCGATTTAGGTGACGAAATCCTAACAACGAAAATATCTACGACCGTTACTGAAGATGAGGGCCACATGAGTAATTTCCCCTACTCTTTATACGAAATGTTCTAATTGCAGTCGATACATCAGCATATTAATTGTAGCTACGATTTCGATCCAAATTACGTTTACAGGAGTGCAAATAAAATCCATTTGACTATACACATGGTAATTCAGATCCCAGTATTAATGCCACCGCGTTTCAGAAGTTAGAGCATTCCCATTACTAGGTGGCTTAGGAAACACTTCGGCTAATGAACGTTTTCTGTCTGTGGCAAGTGTAATGGAGAATTTGAAACATTTAAGAATACGATTGGCAGCTATGTCACCGTTTATTTCCTGGAGTGGTGCAGACTTATCCTACTAAATTTACTCGCTAATAACAGTATTTTGTTATTTCGATTAACACCCCGAATGATTGTCACATAAGCGGCGACACAAAGGTAGACAATTCATGTTTTTGTGTCGAGAAAGCTCTATGCAACAGAAACTGCAGATCATTTTGCCATTGTCAATGCGAAATTGCCGGATTATTCATGTCTGGGGTAATAATAGAAGGGCTGTATGCCTGGGTTGTCTGCTAGCGTAGTGAAAGGAGTTCGCTACTGCAAGGCATATATGGTTGTTTTCGGTTCTAATCTCATTGGAGGCAGATAGACAACCAGTAAAACAATTTTAAGACATTCTCTCGCCCCCAATACGTTTTATTGCTACCTCTTTTTGTGCCTGCGCCCTGTGGATGTCAATATGAAACTATTGTAGAATTTCATACTTGTCACTGCCTACTTTTTTCGCTTGTCAATCACTGAGTTGACTTAAGTGTGGCACTGAATGATTTTTAACAGAATTTCGTCATGAATCTTCACACATTGCTAAATTTGCACACTTTCATAGTAGGTCAGCAACGGTAATCCTGTATGACTGGTCTGAACGTTGACACAGACCGTTTCGCGGCCGAATGGGCATAATATTCGTAACGATCTGGGGTACTTAGTCTTACTAAAAGAGTTATTTTATCTCGATTAGCTGAAATTCATTTTTAATACTACAGTTCATACAAATTAGCGTTTCTTATTTCATTTATATCTTATATTTACGTGTTGTGTTTAACACACTAATCAGTATTAATATAGTCTTTCCCATGATTGAAAACAGTGTGACAAAATTCGGATGGTTTGTCAATTTCACGCCTGTGCATAGTATGTTGGTAGCACTTCGTCGCCTTGCCTGTTATGCTGTGTAGCAGACTTTAAACCTGTGCGGATCAGCATAACGAAAAGGCGAGAGGTCTCGCTCGTTTTGTCCACGACTGTACACGTCAGCATTTCAGAGAGAATTTGTAGCTGGGCTGAAAGAAGCTGATTATAGTAAACGGGGAATCGCTCGACATTTGAATAGCTGCGATGCCGCTAATCGACGATGTCAGAAATTGGTGACCAAAATGGGTAGCCCAAGAAAGCGTCAAGAACGAAGCGGTCGACCTAGGGAGACGACAGAACCTGAACAGAACGCAGTCGCAAAAGAGGCATTCAGAGCCATGCACTCGCCATTATCATCGATACGACGTACAACTAGTGTTTCAGTGACCACAAGGACCGTTAATAGGTGGCTCACAGAAAGGGGACGGAGCCCACGGCACCGACTACCATTGACATATGTAAACAAGAATTACATCAGAAGTTCTAAAATCATTAGGGGCAGTGGCAACAAAATGACTATTCACGTTGGTGTGTAGAATATATGAGTCTGGCGACATAACATCTGACTTTCGGAAAAGCATCATCCACACAATTCCGAAGACGGCAAGAGCTGACAAGTTCGAGAATTATCGCACAATCAGCTTAACAGCTCATGCATCGAAGCTGCTTACAAGAATAATATACAAGAGAATGGAAAAGAAAATTGAGAATGCGCTAGGTGACGATCAGTTTGGCTTTAGGAAAAGTAAAGGCACGAGAGAGGCAATTCTGACGTTACGGCTAATAATGGAAGCAAGGCTAAAGAAAATCAAGACACGTTCATAGGATTGGTCGACCTGGAAATAGCGTTCGACAATATAAAATGGTGCAAGCTGTTCGAGATTCTGAAAAAAGTAGGGGTAAGCTATAGGGATAGACGGGTCATATACAATATGTACAACAACCAAGAGGGAATAATAAGAGTGGACGATCAAGAACGAAGTGCTCGTATTAAGAAGGGAGTAAGACAAGGCTGTAGCCTTTCGCCCCTACTCTTCAACCTGCACATCGAGGAAGCAATGATGGAAATAAAAGAAAGGTTCAGGAGTGGAATTAAAATACAAGGTGAAAGGATATCAATGATACGATTTGCTGATGACATTGCTATCCCGAGTGAAAGTGAAGAAGAATTAAATGATCTGCTGAATGGAATGAACAGTCTAATGAGTACACAGTATGGTTTGAGAGTAAATCAGAGAAAGACGAAGGAAATGAGAAGTAGTAGGAATGAGAACAGCGAGAAACTTAACATCAGGACTGATGGTCACGAAGTCAATTAAGTTAAGGAATTCTGCTACCCAGGCAGTAAAATAACCAATGACGGACGGAGCAAGGAGGACATCAAAAGCAGACTCGCTATGGCAGAAAAGGCATTTCTGGCCAAGAGAGGTCTACTAATATCAAATACCGGCCTTAATTTGAGGAAGAAATTTCTGAGGATGTACGTCTGGAGTACAGCATTGTATGGTAGTGAAACATGGACTGTGGGAAAAACGGAACAGAAGAGAATCGAAGCATTTGAGATGTGGCTGATAACAAAAAAAACATGAAGCCCGTTTGCATTGATGTCGGGCACATTCGGATTGGAATCCCTTTGACTGAACTACAGTTGTATTGAGAGATCAGTCCCACTTCGAACTGAGCCCCTGTGCTCAGCGAAGACGTGTTTGGAGATGTCGCAGACAGCGGCGGGATTCTATCCTAAGTATCGCTATCCGAACGGCCCGACATGCAGAAGTGATAATCTGGATGTGCCATTTCATTTCACAGTAGGACGCCTTTGGTTCTCATCCCTTGAACACTTGCCGGCCGGTGTGGCCGTGCGGTTCTATGCTCTTCAGTCTGGAAGCGCGTGACCGCTTCGGTCGCAGGTTCGACTCCTGCCTCGGGCTTTGATGTGTGTGGTGTCCTTAGGTCATGCAGGTTTAAGTAGTTCTAAGTTCTAGGGGACTGATGACCTCAGAAGTTAAGTCCAATAGTGCTCAGAGCCATTCGAACTATTCGAAAGTTGAACACTTATGGCATAGCGATATGTCGACAGTATTCTACTCTTCGTTACCCTTCACTGCACGCCACCCTGGGCTTGCGTTTCAGCAAGATAATGCCACACCGTACACGGCGAGGCTTTCTAGTGCTTGACTTCATACTCACCATTATTTTCTCAACAGTTTTTCCTTGGCCCAACTTACCCTGCAACACTCTTACAAGCTTCTCAGACCGTTTCGGACCACCCTGTATATGTATAATTCAAAAGTGAACTTATTATTGAATTTTGTATGTTCTCGTAAACGATATTAACAGTGGAACTATGTGCCATATCTTTCCGCGAAATAGTTAAGGGAGTATTTCCAAAGCATCAGCTATTATTTCTATCAATTGTACGTTAAGTGAGTGCTGCAGTTTCTTTTGAACCAGACCATATTTTAAGCCAAAGTCCTACCAAGGACAACATCATAACGCTAATACCGTTTAAAGTAATGGGTTGCACCGACTTTGGAAAAGGACACCGCAAATCATTCTGCCCATATTATCTGGGCTAAAAATATCATCCGTGAAAGTACAGGCTATGTGACGTAATGGAGCACAATGGAGAGAAGCTGAGGAAGGTAAACAAGTGATGACGTTTCACTGACTACGATATTAGCCATTATTGGTAAGGTGAACATGACCGTACTCCGTTGCTCAATCCATATATACAGGGTGCTCTAAAATGCCCGTTATAAACTTCTAAGACATATACGGGACTGAATAAATAATATTTTTAATTGGAACCCATGTCTGGAAACTTACCGTTTTTCCACTACAACCGTGAGACAAGGTGTTGGTAATGTGTCCACTTTTACAAGTGTCTCTGTTGAGTACCTAGCTCGCAAACATGTTTTCAAACGACCTAAAGATGGAAACGTTACGTTTCCGGACATTGATTCCAATTTAAAATATTGTCTACTCAATCTCCTCTACAACTTCTAAGACTTTGTAAGTGGAATTTTAGAGCAGTCTGTATAAAATGCGGTGCCCTGACTACCATCGCCCAAACGAAACCGCTAAGGATAGAAACTTGATATCTGGAGAGTGTGTTGGTATTATACTGTAGGCATCGTTTAAAAAGAGATTTTTCGAATAACCACCGACAACGGGGTAAATTAAGCGATGGAGATTTTTTTGAAATTTTGGAGGTAGACTTACAAAAATTGGTCTTTCGTTTTTCGGTCAGAAATAAAGACATACATATTTCAGGGTTTTTGGAAATATAAACCCTGTGGAGTTGAAATATTGAGTAAAGATGTTTGAAAATAGATTATTTTAAAATAACTGCTAAAGTATTTTTGAAATACATATGTGTAAACTGGTATTTGATTTCTCGGTTACAAATAAAAAAATACACCTAAGCAGCAAGAAACTTGTACAGATATGCATGTTCAAATTCAGGGATATGTAAACGGGCAGAATACGGCACTGCGGTTGGCAACGCCAATGTAAGACAAGAAGTATCTGCTCGTGTTATTATATCTGTTACTATTGCTACAATGGCAGACTATATAGATTTAAGTGAGTTTGAATGATGGGACGCAGCATCTCCGAAGTAGCGATGAAGAGGGGATTTTCCCGTACGACCATTTGACAAGTGTACCATGAATATCAGGAATCCGATAAAACTTCATGTCTCTGACGTCGCTGCGGCCGGAAAAAGATCCTGCAAGAACGGGGCCACCAACGACTGAAGAGAAGAGAATCGTTCAATGTGACAGAAGTACAACCCTTCCGCAAACTGCTGCAGATTTCAGTGCTGGACCATCACCAAGTGTCGGCCTGCGAACCATACAACGAAACATCATCGATATGGGCTTCCGGATCCGAAGACCCGCTCGTGTACTCTTGATGACTGCTCGACACAAAGCTTTACGCCTCGCCTGGGTCCGTCAACACCGACATTGTTCTGTTCATGATTGGAAACATGTTGCCTAGTCGAACTACTCTCGCTTCAGAATTATCGAGCGGATGGACGTATACGGGTTCGAGACAACCTCATGAATCCATGGACCCTGCATGTCAGCAGGGGACTGTTTAAGCTGGTGGAGGCTCTGTAATGGTTTGAGGCATGTGCAGTTGGACTGATATAGGACCCCTGATACGTCTAGATACGATTCTGACACGTGACACGCACGTAAGCATCCTGTCTGATCGTTGCATCCATTTACGTCGGTGAATTCCGACGGACTTGAGCAGGGGAATTTCCGGTAGGATATAATGTGACACCCCACACATCCAGAATTGCTACGAAGTTTCTCCAGGATCACTCTTCTGAGTTTAAACATTTCCAATAACCACGAAACTTCCCATATATGAATATGAACTGCTGAAAAGAGTAAACGCAGCAAGTTACAGGCAGAAGAGGCCCACTGGTGCAACCTAGCTGTTATGAGTACATGACTCGGAGTGATGTGTTAGAGAAACAGAGGCGCACAGCCACATACTAATAGGTTCTGGGTTTTCAAATGAGGGGGATTCAAGTGTGGCAGCTCTCCTGGACGACGGGGCATGTCACACCACCGGCTACACGCAGCAGCAGGTGGGGCGCCAGGGTTCCAGTCCACAGCAAGTCACTGGTTCGACCCTCTAAGGCCAACGCAGGGTCTGTAACCAGGCAGTGGCGGACCACTCGGCAGATCACTACCGCGGGCAGTCTTGCTGGCTCCCAACACACACAGGAGACATCCCGAGACGAGGGCCGTAGATTTGGCTGTCGGATTACAGGCACATGTGTCAGTCACTGCTAAGAGTTTAATGGGACAAAGGAAGTTAGAGCCACCACGTTATAGATAGCTTGGAGTGGGGGATAAGGAGTTCACACCTTTTGGGGTCAGTGAAAGTTGACTTTCGCTTAGGGAAAGTCCGATTTGATGTATGCATGCAGCGAAGAAGAATGCAGCGGACTGCTCTGCAGCTCCCAGCAAGTGGTTCTGAGGCAACAGGGACAAAGGCCACCGAGTCGGCTGCCGGCGCATCCTGATGTCATCAAAAATCCGCTGCTGTACATGGCTGGCACGACACAGTACGTTGTATGGGTTGCTGAGGTAGCCCTTCCACGCCAAGTTGTTTTGCAGACAGCAAACTGGCGTCGTCGACTTCGTGGGACCCTGTGACGTAGACAGAGAGGAATGCGGCACTGTAGCTGGGAATAATAAAACACTTGAAGATCACGGCCGAGTTTTAATGCAGTGCATCCTGACAGTTTCTATCCACATCCTACATTCCTGCGCCATTTGGCAGTAACGGTTATATTTGGTGTCAGAACAGCGGGCGTCATCTGTACAGTACGACGTTCGAGCCCTGTACCTGCTTGTTTTTTTTTTTTTTTTTTTTTTTTGTCATCAGTCTACTGACTGGTTTGATGCGGCCCGCCACGAATTCCTTTCCTGTGCTAACCTCTTCATCTCAGAGTAGCACTTGCAATCTACGTCCTCAATTATTTGCTTGACGTATTCCAATCTCTGTCTTCCTCTACAGTTTTTGCCCTCTACAGCTCCCTCCAGTAGCATGGAAGTCATTCCCTCATGTCTTAGCAGATGTCCTATCATCCTGTCCCTTCTCCTTATCAGTGTTTTCCACATATTCCTTTCCTCTCCGATTCTGCGTAGAACCTCCTCATTCCTTACCTTATCAGTCCACCTAATTTTCAACATTCGTCTATAGCACCACATCTCAAATGCTTCGATTCTCTTCTGTTCCGGTTTTCCCACAGTCCATGTTTCACTACCATACAATGCTGTACTCCAGACGTACATCCACAGAAATTTCTTCCTCAAATTAAGGCCGGTATTTGATATTAGTAGACTTCTCTTGGCCAGAAATGCCTTTTTTGCCATAGCGAGTTTGCTTTTGATGTCCTCCTTGCTCCGTCCGTCATTGGTTATTTTACTGCCTAGGTAGCAGAATTCCTTAACTTCACTGACAATCTGACCATCAATCCTGATGTTAAGTTTCTCGCTGTTCTCATTTCTACTACTTCTAATTACCTTAGTCTTTCTCCGGTTTACTCTCAAACCATACTGTGTACTCATTAGACTGTTCATTCCGTTCAGCAGATCATTTAATTCTTCTTCACTTTCACTCAGGATAGCAATGTCATCAGCGAATCGTATCATTGATATCCTTTCACCTTGTATTTTAATTCCACTCCTGAACCTTTCTTTTATTTCCATCATTGCTTCCACGATGTGTAGATTGAAGAGTAGGGGCGAAAGGCTACAGCCTTGTCTTACACCTTTCTTAATACGAGCAATTCGTTCTTGATCGTCCACTCTTATTATTCCCTCTTGGTTGTTGTACATATTGTATATGACCCGTCTCTCCCTATAGGTTACCCCTGCTTCTTTCAGAATCTCGAACAGCTTGCACCATTTTATATTGTCGAACGCTTTTTCCAGGTCGACAAATCCTATGAACGTGTCTTGATTTTTCTTTAGCCTTGCTTCCATTATTAGCCGTAACGTCAGAATTGCCTCTCTCGTTCCTTTACTTTTCCTAAAGCCAAACTGATCGTCAACTAGCACATTCTCAATTTTCTTTTCTATTCTTCTGTATATTATTCTTGTAAGCAGCTTCGATGCATGAGCTGTTAAGCTGATTGTGCGATAATTGTCGCACTTGTCAGCTCTTGCCGTCTTCGGAATTGTGTGGATGATGCTTTTCCGAAAGTCAGATGGTATGTTGCCAGACTCATATATTCTACACACCAACGTGAATAGTCGTTTTGTTGCTACTTCCCCTAATGATTTTAGAAATTCTGATGGAATGTTATCTATCCCTTCTATCTTATTTGACCGTAAGTCCTCCAAAGCTCTTTTAAATTCCGATTCTAATACTGGATCCCCTATCTCTTCTAAATCGACTCCTGTTTCTTCTTCTACCACATCAGACAAATCTTCACCCTCATAGAGGCTTTCACTGTATTCTTTCCACCTATCTGCTCTCTCCCCTGCATTTAACAGTGGAATTCCCGTTGCACTCTTAATGTTACCACCGTTGATTTTAATGTCACCAAAGGTTGTTTTGACTTTCCTGTATGCTGATTCTGTCCTTCCAACAATCATATCTTTCTCGATGTCTTCACATTTTTCCTGCAGCCATTTCGTCTTAGCTTCCCTGCACTTCCTATTTATTTCATTCCTCAGCGACTTGTATTTCTGTATTCCTGATTTTCCCGGAACATGTTTGTACTTCTTCCTTTCATCAATCAACTGAAGTACTTCTTCTGTTACCCATGGTTTCTTCGCAGCTACCTTCTTTGTATCTACGTTTTCCTTCCCAACTTCTGTGATGGCCCTTTTTAGAGATGTCCATTCCTCTTCAACTGTGCTGCCTACTGCGCTATTCCTTATTGCTGTATCTATAGCGTTAGAGAACTTCAAACGTATCTCGTCATTCCTTAGAACTTCCATATCCCACTTCTTTGCGTATTGATTCTTCCTGACTAATGTCTTGAACTTCAGCCTACTCTTCATCACTACTATATTGTGATCTATATCTGCTCCTGGGTACGCCTAACAATCCAGTATCTGATTTCGGAATCTCTGTCTGACCATGATGTAATCTAATTGAAATCTTCCTGTATCTCCCGGCCTTTTCCAAGTATACCTCCTCCCCTTGTGATTCTTGAACAGGGTATTCGCTATTACTAGCTTAAACATGTTACAGAACTCAATTAGTCTTTCTCCTCTGCATTACAGTCACAAAATGTGGTGAGTGTTAGCCAATTTCTCTTTTTGAGTGTTGGACGTTTTCTTTCTTTGCGTTGTCAGAGGAAGTGTTAGTGTATTTGGGGAAGTAAGAATTTTTTTTTTTTCTTTTGTGGCATTTAATTACTTTTGTATTGGTTTGAGTATGATGTTTTATGTATATCCTCTTATAATGTAAAATGAGATACTGAGCTGTAGGAAGTCAGTTTAATTTGGAGTTAAATGTTTTATTTCTGCGGGATTTTATAGGTTGAAATGGGACTGATTGGGAACAAAAGCAACACAATTGCAGAGTCAAGGAAGCAAAGTGTGGAACTAGAAGCGGTATGGATTTTGTTGGAAAAGGTAGCACAATTAACAGCGGACAATACGCAGTTAAGAAGTGAATTAACATCTAGGACTAAGCAGGAAACCGCTTCTGATTAATCGTTGTTGCGTGGGGTGCCGTAGCAGGGGGTTGATCCAGCTGCTGCGAGTTTCATTATTCCGTTTTCTGGCAAGGTATCTGAGAATGCGCTTTCGTTTGTGGAGGACTTGGAAATTTCAGCTGTGATGAATGGTTGGTCTGAGGAACAGTTGTTACATGTAGCCAAGATTAGATTAATGGGTGAAGCGATTACATATGTAAGGGGTTCTTAGGACTTAAGGAAGGCAGGACAGTTTAAGCAGTTGAAGGAGGGGCGTCTACAGAGGTACAAGAAACAGAATAGCGCTCGGTACTTTAGGGAGAGGTTGAGTACAATGGCGAAGAGACAGGGAGAGACGGTAGAGAAATTTGCGGACGGAATAAGAGAAATTAACGAGTATGCTTACAAGTTGGGTCAGAGCGATGAAGTGAATTGTGTTATGTTGCAGGAGGCCGAGCAAAGGGCATTTGTATTTTTGAGGGGATTGCCGGCGCATATGGTGCGGAAAGTGCGTGAAGGGGTTTCGAAAGATTTGTGTTCAGCCATTCAGCTGGCAATCCAATGTGAGGAAGTACACGTGGCAGTGGGGGTAAGTGATAGACAAACAGTGTTTACAGCGGGTATAGAATGTTGTGAGTGTGGTCGTATGGGACATGAGCAGAGGCAACTTGCCCAATCACCGCGGACTAGAGGAAGGGGTGGAAATCAGCAATGTAGAGGATAGAGAAGTGGTTAGTAGAGGTGGACTAGCGTTAAACGGCAGAGGGGCCCTAGACCCACCTAAGGGAGCTGCCGTTTAATTTCAGTGCTGCAAATACGTATGCAGAGGTCGAATGTTCGGTGGTAGGATCCATAGGAACTAAAAAGTTAAAGATTTTGTTGGACACAGGGGCGCAAGTGTCAGAGGCTACTAAGAGTTTAATGGGAAGAAGGAAGTTAGAACCACCACGTTATACGTTGCATGGAGTGGGGTATAAGGAGGTCACACCTTTGAGTCAGTGACAGTTGACTTTCGCATAGGGAAATTCCGATTTGATGCATGGGTGGAGGTGGTACCACGGGTGGGCTACGACATGAACCTAGGAGTTGATTTCTTGCAACAACATCATGCCAAAATTGACCCTGGAAAACGAACTGTGGAACTTGGTGGAATGTTATTTCACCTAGGGGTAACTGTTGTCGATGCAGAGCTGTCGAGAGGGGTATTCAACGTGATGAACAAACCAAATGAACCGCGTACATTAGCATTAAGGCTTAATTCTCATGAGTGTGTGTCTAGTGGCTCCGGGAAGTCTCTTTGGGTGAGTCAAATCTACCTGCGGGTGCGGTATGTGTTATTGAACCATTGGAGATAATGAAGTTTTGGATCCATTAGGTTGTTTTGTGAAACGTAGTAATGTACACGTACAAGAGGGAAGCGATGGGCGAGTAGTCCCCGTGAACGTGGATAATTTTAGCGCTGTAGGCGAATTTGGATGTGTCAGATGACGAAGACTGGTGTTCGAGAGGTAGGCGTAGCGATCAACCACTAACTGCCGATAGAACTGCACTGCGACAAAATTAAGCATTTGAAAGGAGGAGAAAAAGAGCATATGGAAGAATTGTTGTGGGAATTTAAGGATTTTTTTTCCGCCAGGGGCGTTACCAGAAATTCCATTAGTTCAACACAGGATACCAACAGGGAACGAAGCACCTTTTTACCGTAAAACATTAAGAATACCCAGGTATTTGCAGCCGGATTTTGTGGAGGATTTCATTGGTCAGCAGCTTGCGGACGGTATTATAGAGCACAGTAGTAGTTGCAGGGTAGCGGGCATTGACGTTGTGCCTAAAAAATCTGCGGATGGAACTAAGAATACGTGACGGACGCATACCCCATTCCAAACATATCGGAGACTTTAGATCACTTAGGAGGGTGCCAGTATTTTTATACGATGGATTTGACAAGCGGTTATCATCAGTTAGAGGTGGCTCCAGAGGATCGTCCAAAAACTGCTTCCTCTACTCCGGGAGGCCATTACCAGTACATCAGAATGCCATTCGGCTTGAAAAACGCTCCGGCAACGTTTCAGAGGTTGCTAGACAATGTGTTAATGGGTTTGAAAACCACGGCAGTGTCTTTTCTATTTGGATGACATTGTAGTGTTTTCAAGTAGTATGGAACAGTTTGGACAGCGGTCAAGGGAAGTTTTTATGCGGTTAAGAACATCTTGTTTCACGTTAACCGGAAGAAGTGTCATTTTGAATTGGAAGAAGTGAAATATTTAGGTCATATCATCAGTAAAGATTGAGTGCGAACAGATCCGACGTTGGTACAGGCTGTAAGGGATATTCTGGAGCCGAAAACAGAAGAAAGTTTCTGAAGGGTTTTGCAGATTTAGCCCAGCCACTGAACGAAATCGTTGCGAAAGGGTGTGAAATTTGAGTGAACAGAAGAGTGTCAAACGCGTCTGACAAACTGAAAGAAGTGTTAACATCAAGTGTGGTTCTTGTGTTTCCATATTTTGAAAAGGAATTTATTCTAGCATATGATGTATCGAATCAAGCATTAGGGTGTGTTCTTAGTAAGGAAACTGATGGGAAAACACATCCTGTAGCCTATGAGTCTAGGCAGTTGAAGGCAACAAAGAGGAATTACTCAACAATAGAGAGGGAGATTCTTAGCGTAATCTATGGAATCACATATTTTAAATGTTATTTATATGGGAGAAGATTTCGGGTAGTGACAGATCATGCTGCGTTGAAGTGGTTGTTGGCGTTGAAGGATCCGTCCGCTAGACTCGCCAGATGGGTTGTGAGGCTTAGTGAATTCGACTACGAGGCGGTGCACAAGCCTGGGAAGAAGCACGGTAATGCGGTTGCACTAAGTAGAAAGTTGGCAAAAGTAGAAGTCACAGGTTATGACCTAGCAGCAAGGCAAGAATTACAGGACGCGGACAACGATTGTAAATTGTATCGGACACAGCCACAATTTAATATGTACTACGCTCTTCTGTGCAGGGAAACGAAGTTAGGGCCAAGGGTAGCAGTGCCAGCGAAGTTGAGGGGTGAGGTTTTAAAGGAAGCAAATGATCACGTGTTATCTGGTCATGGAGGGTGTAGAGCGACGAACAGGAGAGTGGCGGAGAGGTATTGGTGGAGAGGTAGGAAAGTACATGTGGATCAGTAGGTCAAGAATTGCATACCATGTGCGCAGAGAGCAGATTTGAGTCGGAAACGGATACAGCTACAACGATTGCTGGTAGCGTCATGTCCATTTTCTATGTTGGGAACTGATGTTTTAGGATCTTTCAGTGTAACACCATCGGGGAACATATTCATTCTGACAATAATAGACCATTTTTCCAGGTATGTGGAGATAGTGACTATGCCAAATCAACAGACAGCAATGGTCGTGCAAGCGTTAATAAACATCTGGATTTTGAAGTTTGGTGTACCGGTGATAATGATGACTGACCAAGGGACCAACTTCATGTCGAACGTAACGAAGAAACTGTGTAAATTGTTGAACGTAAAGAAGTTGAGAGCGAGCGCGTTGCATCCACAGGCGAACGGAAGGACAGAACACGTACACAGTACAATCGGGAAGAGGCTGAGTTTTTGTGTGGAGTCTTATCACCGTCAGTGGGACGAGTATTTGAAGCATGCTGTATGCACATACAATGCAGAAGTCCATACGAATACTAGTTTGTCTTCGTTTGAGGTAGTGTACAAGCGAAAAATGACGTCACCGTTTGATTGAGTGAAGCTACAGAAAGGAAGTGCCGGTGAATCTGTACTTCAATTCGCGAGGACAATTCGGTATGTTTGGAAACGGGTACAAAAGTCGAATACGAGGGCTTTGGAAAGGCAGGAAGACGCAGTGAAGTGGAAGGCTACCGCAGTGCAGAGTAGCGCAATGGGTAATGTTAACCAGCCCCTAAACGCTAAAAGGGAAAACGGGGTTCGTCACGAGGTATCAAGGGCCGTACCAAGTAGTTGAAACCACATCCCCCGTTTATCTTAAGCTTCAGCAGCCAACTAGAACAACGATAGTACACACGGGGCTGCTACAGCCATTTAAGGGTTGTCTGGATGTGATTCCAGGCATGTCACAGCAAAGGAAGAGAAAGAAAGACAGAGTGGAGAGAGGTATTAAGCGCAGGGAAAACCAGGAAGATAGAGTACAGCATGACGTACGGTATGCTTTGCGATCCAAAAAGTAGTAGAGTATTTGTAGCTTTTTGTTTTCTTGTTATGTATCACTGAGTTTGCAAGGATTAATTAGGCATTGTTTTTCTTATGTTGCATGTGTTAAGAGTATTGTGAGCCTGCTGGGGACAGCAGTCTTTTTGAAGACGGAGGAAGGGTGATGGTGATCAGTGTCCTCAGTTCACTGAAAAGGGAAGCGTTGAGCAGGTTGGTAGAAGTAAAAAACTGAGGAGTTAACAGCCGGTACGCCGGGACGACAAGGGAGGAATTACGGAGCTGCCATAGAGGGAAGGTAACGGTATGTCCAACCAGGGTGATAAGCACCAATCAGGACACGCGCATAGCGCAGTTATTTTTAGCCAGAAGGAAAGAAATACACTGTCCAAGGGACATTGTGGAGCCAAAATTAACAGATAGAGATGCATTGTATCTTCTCCTCCTACGAAAATTAATAGTAGTAGCAAGTTGTTTTGAGCGAAACGTATATAGCTCGAGGGGAGCGGAATTTTAATCAATGGAACTGCGTGTTACATAATAGGACCAACCTTACATCTGCCAGCGTCAATTTCAGGAGCCACCCAATGCAATGTTACAAGCCACAGTTGTACTAACCACAAGCAGCTTTAGAGTTTTGCCGGGGCAGAATCTGACCTTGTTAAATCAATCTCAGGAGTTAGGTCTGTTGACATCCGTAAACCAGTTCATTTCAGAGCAAGAGGGATGCATATCAGCCAAGCAACTTGTAAAGCATGTCGCTCAAAATAGGGAAAATAGGGAAAGGCAACGACAAGTAACGATTGTTTTGAGCACCTATGTGCCAAGTGCCATCGCAGCCTTAACTTTTCTGTGTGTTGTTTTCATTCTGATCAGGTGGAGAGCCAATTTCAAGAGGGAACCGACGTTAGTCCAAATCGCAATGGGCTGGATATCGAGGGCGTAAGATGGGTAGTTTAAGGGATTGATTGGGCATTAAGTGGAGTGGTCATCCAGTAACGAATTTTTACGTTTTGTCTCATAACATTTGTTTTAGAGGACTAGACCACATCTAAGTTTTTTAATAGTACTACTAAGTATGTCATAAGTATATGTAGTCAGAAGTCGACCAGGGGACCGGGCCTTTCCAGAGGGGGGAATAATGTAGCGGCATCTCTGTTTAAGATAGGGAAGTTAGAATTGGTGCAATATTTCTGAGAGCACATGTTACAGCCAGGCACAGGCCTGTTGAGAGTATGTTATGCTGACCAGCAGTTGCGAAGTAGAATGGAGGCCACAGGCCTGAAAAGAGTAAACGCAGCGGTTTGCATGGCGCAAGTTACAGGCAGAACCGACCCACTGGCGCAACCTAGGTGTTATGAGTGCGTGATTAGGAGGAGCGTGTTAGCAAAATAGAGGTGCACAGCTGCGTATAAATAGGTGCCAATTTTCTAACGAGGGGGATTCTGGTGTGGCAGCTCTCCTGGACAGCAGGGCGTGTCACACCACCGACTATACGCAGCAGCAGATGCGGCGCCAGCATTCCAGTCCACGGCGGGTTGCTGGTTCGACTCTCTAAGGCCAACGTGGAGTCTGTAGCCAGCCAGTGGCGAGCCACTCGACAGCTCGCTACTGCAGGCACTCTTGTTGGCTCCCAACACACGCCGTAGGCATCCCGAGGCGAGGGCCGCAGATTTGGATTACAGGTGATCATTGTCACCGCAGTCTTAACCACGACTGCGAAGAAGCACACAGTGGGCCACCCTATGGCTCCCAGTGAGCGGTGCTGAGGAACGGGGACAAAGGCTGCTGCCGATGCATCCTGACGTTGTGAAAACTCCGCGGCTGTACACCGCCGGCACACCGCAGTATGTTGTACAGACCGCTGAGGTAGTCCTTCTGAACTAAGCTGTTTTGTAGACAGAGAAGTGGCGTCCTCAGCATTGCGGGACCCTGTGACGTAGACAGAGCTGAGAATAATAAAACACTTGAAGATCACAGCTGAGTATTAATATGGCCCATCCTGACAGTTTCCATCCACATCCTACATTCCTCCACTGCACACCAACATCTACATTTGGCAGTAGTGGCTACAGATAAACAAAAAACAAAAATATCTGGGCATACCATACAGTCAACTCGAGCTACGCAGCTAGAGCTGAACAGTGTCGTATAAACGTGTGCCCAGATCCTAGTGTCTGTTTGTTCATGTTTTTGTTCTCACATAACTACTGTGAGATACAATTCTGCCTATGGCTGGACTGAGATTGAATCTGGACTCTCGCCATGTTCAATCACAGCTATACGCATCATAATAAGAAAAAAATAAAGTTTACATCATTTTACATTAATGCAAAATATGAGGGTACGTCAGCAGTGATGACCACAATGAACAATTTTCAAAGAATTGTGTGGGAGTCATGACAACAGAGATCCATAGTTTATTTTTTTTGTGTGCAATCTTGGCTCCAATCACAATTTTATCCTCCTACATACACTGTGCGGTCACTTGCAAAGTAAATATGTATATACTTTATGGATCGTCACTCCCTGATTTCTACATGCCTCATTTTTCTCCACCAATTTTAGCGGATAACCGCGTAATAATATACAGGCTGTACAGTTTTGTCACTATGCGTTAACTTCTTTCACTACCCAATGCTCTACAGTGACGCCCTGAACAGAGAGATAAGTTTGGATTTCTCTCTCAATCAGGCCATCGAGCAGCCTACTGTAACTAACACGATGCGAAGAATTCAGAGTTCAGTGGACCTCAACACAGAGAATAGCCATGGAGGAGAGAAGCTGTAAGCAGTTGCAGGGCTTGAAAATCACTGTTGGTTTCCAAAAGCAAGGTCCGTTTATGTAGACGAGAGTAAGTTTTCACGGGGCCAGCAATTGCATCAACAACTTTCTTAATAATAAATGGATTAACCGCAGCAAAGGAATGATTGTCTTCAATATGTGATATCACGAAGAACTGAGGTGCGACTGAGAGAGTCTTTGAATCTTTAGCCTCGTTTTGTTTGCGCTTAACAGAAGAGACCGAAATGAAGGTGAGTGGCTCATTGCAACAAAATCGCCCATGATTGCCAGTATCTCCGATAGCGCACTCCTTCCAACTTGGGGCTTCCTCGAAAGGGGACTCACCCGGCTTTGGTGAATGTTTATGCCGCATGTCACACGTCCTGAACTTCTGACAGAGAGACCAACTGGTAATTTGGGAAGGTCACAACTCAGGCAAATACCACTGTCTTAGCCTGGCCTGTACCAGGAGGTATGTGCAAAGCTTACCTACCGGGGCTGGGAATTACACATTATGCAGTCACCTGTTACATGGCAAACACGTGGCCTTCAGGAGCGCACACCAACGAAAAAGGAACGAATAGGAACTCAAACGCAAAATCGGAGGAAGGTTATCACATGGAGAACGGAGGAAGAAAGAAAAGACAGATGAGGCGCACTCTGATGTCAGGCTATTAAAACTTCAAAACACATTCTCAAAAATATCCCAGACAAGTTCCCCAAGGGAGAGGGAAAAGGGCAGCAGAAGTATAGACATGCAGCATGAAATGGGAAGAGATGTTGCCGAAGCTGGGACCCCATGATACCCAAGCACGAACTCACCAAAGAGTGGAAAGCCCCTGGGGGAGGGCGGGGATCTTATGCAAATAGTGTGTCAGTCTCGATAGTATCAAAGGCATTACTGAATTTGAGAAAGATCAGCACAACTGACAATCTGTAACCAGTTTTGTATCCTTTGTGACTTTGATTGTGGTAAACGAACTTTTCTTTTTCTTTTTTTTATAAAGCCACCTTCAAGAAAGAAAAAATATTACAAAATTTTAACAAACATAAAATTTATTTTTGGGACTTGAACATATACATAAAATCTGACGATTAACAACACAACTTGCGTTCACAGCATCAGGATATACTAATATACTGAGCAGAGTAACAAAAGGTGCATACCCGTGGTAAATAGGAAACAAAAAACAAAAGTGTACAATAAACAGCTATTGCTACAATTTAATAGAAATATATCTCACAATAAATAAATAAACAACACCAGCACCATAAATTAGATTTACATTTGTAAAGTGTAAGTGCTTTAAAACTTGAAATATTCAAATGCTTCTCTATTTTGGTGAACATAAACTTGAGTACAATAAATAATATCCAATACTAACGTTGTTTGTATTTAATGTCAAGATCCTGCTGAGCGAATATCGAATATCCTGTACCATAACATGAATGTCTGATGATTTTAACTGAAGTATAACAATTAGTCAGGAGCTCACATTAAAATCGGAGCAGTCACTGTAATTTTATCTTCTTTTTAAAGTTTTATATCTCATCTCATACTTTCAAAATGACAATGATTTTATATGCAGTGTGGACAACAGACAAACTGGAGTAGAGAAATTTTAAAATATTTACAGGAAAAAATAGAAGAAAGTTTAAATATCTGCTGTTAATTCCTGCGAAATTCTTATATAAATTTGTCAAAGGACTTTTCTTCAGAGACTCTATGACATAAAAGGAGTTGAAATATACTTAATGAAATTCCTTGGCAAGCTATATTCATTGGTGAGAGCTCTTAGGTAGCAAGTGGTGTGTTTTCAAATTGATGTCGCGATAAATGTGTAGAAAGAAAATGGTTAAGCTTCGGAAACATTTGAAAAAAGACAACCCAAACAAGAAATGGGAAATGATATTTCAACAAAAGAAAGGAAATCAACCAATACCATTTGGTAAGAGGAGACGTAAATAATGGACGGAAACTACTGCTTTAAAATGATAAATTAATGGAAGCGCGAACATAGGAAACGACGAAGATGAAGTTATTCTGTTCGACTGATTCAACCGTGATTCTTGGTGACACACGTTCCAGTAACAATCATGCTAGCCATCAAGACTTTTTAATATATCACTGGCTTTGGTAAGAAATAGAGAGCTTGATAAGTACCACAGTCTACAGGATTTTATTTAAGATTAACGTCGTACCGCTGTCAGGGAGCCGGCCAGACATACGACACAACACTGTAGTAGTCATTTCACCACAAGTTGAGACCTCGGTGAAAGATGAACTGTATTAAACAGCTGAACTGCATGTGTACCGTGAAATGCTTTCCATACATTATTTGTATTTGTTGTAAATGTTTTCTATGATTTTGTCAATATACTAAACATATTCTAATATTTGATACTTAAATCACAGTTTCGTACTGAAAACAAGAACAAATTCACACAGTTAAAACTGTTTTTTAATTTGTGTTTTCTCAATATTTTTTGGCACTCGAGGAACAGCCTTGTCTTTTTATACTGCGCAGAGTTAATTCATGTAAAACGTATCGTAAGAGCGATGTGTCCCTAACTGATATGCGTGAAGCCACTCAGGTAAGTCACACTGCTGCAACACTGGCATAGAAAATAATAAAGGAAACACCATGTCACACAAGTGACACAAAGATTGTGGTGTATGCAGTCACTTGACACATATGTAAGGTACGAAGCATACTGAGGCACTACATTGCGAGGCGTTCAGGTAGAGTAGATTCGTGCTGCAGTAAATGCTACAAAGAGTAGGTGATCAAATGAATCACACTAGAAGTCTCAATGGAAATCATCCATGATCCATGTCAATAAAACACTCGAGCTCAAACAGTATTCCTTCTTCGAAACTTCGTGGTAGATTCAGACTGTGTGTCGGACCAGGTCTCGATTCATTGAAAGAATTCTCAAGAAGTGTAGCCTACAAGAAAGGAGGCAGCTTACGAACCCCTAGGTCGACTGATACTTGAATATTGCTTCTCAGTCTGTTAACTCTTGGCAAATAGGAGAATCGATGGAGGAAACAGAGAAAACTCAAAGGTGAGCAGCGACTTACCGTTAAACGTACATTTAGGAATTGTGACGCTCATCCAACTGAGCGACAAACGTTACAAGAGAGGCAGTGTACAGCAAGATATGGTTTACTGTTAAAATTCAGACAGCATACGTACCTAAAGCAGTCAATGAACATATTGCTTCCACCTGCCTTTATCTCGCGAAATGATCGTGAAGGCAAAATTAGAGAAATCCGAGGACACACGGAGGCTTACCAACAACCGATTTTCCCGCATATCATTCGTGACTGTAACAGAAAAGAGGACATTGACAGTGATGCACAAAGTACTCTTCGTAACACAGCGTACTATGGTTTGCGGAGTATAGGTGTAGAAGTAGATGTAGAGCCCGGAAACTTGCCTTTAGTTGGCAATACCTTCACCGACTAAGTTACGCAGATATGACTCACGAGATGCAGCAGTAGCTGTACAGTTCAGTCAGTAACAGCATTGCTCAAAGGAGATTAGGTTTCGGTTTAGTCTCTGGTACACAGTTTAAATCTGCCAGGAAATTTCAAAACGGTGCACACTCAACTGCGGAGTGATAATTCTTTCTGGACATTTCTTAACGTAGTACGTCGTTGGAAAACAAAAGCAAATAAATTCAAACAATTTGATTAAGTTTAAAGTCCTGAAAACATAAGCCAACCCTTAATCGTCTAATACTTGCAAGCATTTTATCTCGTATCTCACATTAACGGCACAGTGGATATCGGTCTCGAGCCTTGAAGCTCTTAATACTAACAATTCAAGCATGATTTGAAACGCATAGGCAATAAAAACATTTCAATGATTTCCTGTATTCTTAGAGCTCTGTTGAGCTTAGAGAGCAGTTATTGGCACATTGAGAGGGCAGGACTGATCACTGAGAGGAAACAGTGCCTGAGTGATCCATTACCATTATGCAACGACGGATCGAAAGGGTACTGCCATGAAGTATCCATTTGCGACGAGTTTCTTTTGTCTTTCACAAGGATTTTGTGATTTCAGGTACGATGATCTCGCTTTCCTCGAGGTTACGTTCTTGGCTTTTCAGTCCTCATCGACTCCTGCACAGTGAGGATAGAACAGACTAAGGGCTTGCAGGTTCTGTACAGTTCGTGATCGCTGTGCAGCCAACATAGAGGCTCCCAGGTCTGGTCTGAGAACAGTGAAGAGGCGCGCCCGCTGCTAGAACCTGTGGCTCTCAGTCACCACAGAGTCGTCCGCGTCTGTGCTACCTCCGGCGCAGCAGCCGACGCTGTTGTCGCTATTCTTAGAGGCCACCTCAGATGGCCGCTCCTCGAACACCAGCTGGTACAGGAGGGTCGCCACCGCTGAACCCGACAGGGGACCCACCCAGTAGATCTGAAAACAACAGCACCAGCACATACGACACATTCACACTGCATGCATGCAACAGTATCCCGAAACCTTTTATCCACACAGAGTAGCGTAATGTCACTCAGTAATGCGTGTCGTTAGCATTCTAGTCTGATAAATCAGATGTACAAATCAATTGTATCAGAATCTCAAAACTCGCAAAGACAGATCTACAATCAATCAGATCACAACCACATATCATATCAAGAAATAATCCTCAAACATCTATTAATATCTGTCCAGATCGACTTAAACTCGACCAACCAGCAATTCATGATTGGGGAAGGCAACGCCACAGGGATTAAATCGGGATATAGTTCATCTGTGAAAGATCATACATTCAAAATAACTTTTCAACCTATTCGTGTGCCTAATAGATGGTGTCGAACCCTAAATATATATATAGCGCTTAGAACACTATAATCTGGTCTCCGCAGTCCAGATTCAATTCTGGATAGTGGTGGGGATTTTTCCTCATCTCCATCATTCCAGGATGGCACCAGGTCCGTTCAACCAGCTGTCTAATGAGTTGTGGGAACTTTTCGAGGGAATAAAAGGTATCTGAGGTGGCAGACTACCACACTCCCCCTCCTAGTGTCATGGTGCAGAATGGTTGAAGGCTGTACCTACAATCAGCTCAACAGTCTAGTCAAAGGCTGTGCATCACAGAGATGGCAGAAAGAAGAAATGGACAAAGTGAAGTTGGAGGAAGAGGTTTGTGCTATGTTTGTGGTGGATGAGCATATTCGCCTGTTAGCACACATATCCTCCACCATCGTGTCTGTGACTACTTATTGCTCCCCTCATCTCCTTGTCCACCTCATCCTCTGACCTCTACTTGTCCATCTCCTCCATGTCTCTCTCTCTCTTCATCTCCCACTTCTCTTGGTCCATCTGCTCTGTCCACACTCTCTGAGCATACCTTCCTTCTCCCTCCCTCTGTCCATACACCCATTCCCCTTTTGTCCACCTCTACTCTCTTCCTTTTCCATCTGCCCACTACCGCCCTACACCTTCTATCTCTCTCCTGCATCTTCCCTTACACCACCCTCCATGCCCATCTCCTTCTCCCCATCTCTCTGTTCATCTCCTCCTCCCCCTCCCCCTCTCTGTCCATGTACTCCTTCTCACCCTCCCTCATCCTCCTGCTTGCCTCTCCCTATAGATCTCCTCCTCCCCCCCCCCCCCCATCACCTTTTCTCCCTCTGTCTAATTCCCAATCTTTCTCTCTATCGACTCCTGCTCTCTTTCCCTGCGAATTCCATCCTGCCCTGTCTCTCTGCTTATGCCCTCTATCCATATCAATCTTCCCTCATCTGTGCAAATCCCCATGTGTAGCCGTTAAAAACAGGTCGATAAAGAAGGCCCAAATATACTATCACAGCACACCTTTCATGAAGGGCTGGAAAAATGGTTGTTGTCCTTAACATGAAGGTTGTGCTGCAAAACATGTCGATAAGGCAGGCTGATTTTGCTCTCTCCCAACTTGCATCTTGTCTAGGGTGCCTGTTACAGCAAAGCTGAAAGAAACAATTTTTTGCTCCTATTGGAGCTAGGAGGCTTAACTCTGACAGGGCTGATAGTCGTGAAGTTTGCCATTATTTACCAAATTCGGTTGAAATAAAGCCACACACACACACACACACACACACACACACACACACACACACACACACACACACACACACACTGCTTGGTGTATATGTATAGTGCTAGAAAAGAAAGTAAAACATCCAGAGGACACAGTCTTATGAAACTTCTTACACATACCCATCGTAAGATGGTATGTAAATAACTAGAATTGTGATGGATTAGCCATGCCTTAAGGACATGCGGATGCTGAGCACCCATTTGATACAGCGTTGTCAGCATCAGGAAAAGATACAACGGCTTTATGACACTTTTTCCAACCGAATCACCACACGTTACCAGGCCTGGGATGGTAAAACATCATATCGACAAGTGGGTTCATACTTTCATGTACTCTGTAAACTTGATCCACGTTTTTAATCATTTAAATAACATCACATCTCCTCCGAACCACTTATGTTTTATTTCGTCTCCGTCTCCCCGTTTGGGTGCTTTACTCTTTTCTCAGGAAGTTAAGGATAAAGAGTGATGTCCCCGGATGCATTACGTATTCCACCTCTAACTGAATGAGAGGATGTCCAGTATTGTCGAACATGGTCATTTTGGTGGTCTGGGCATTATGCTGTACGCAGGTATAATGTTCGTGCTCGTACTGGCCTCCAGTCTTTGAACACAGTACTCTCACTGACCAGTGTTTTTCTGAC
Source organism: Schistocerca gregaria (assembly GCF_023897955.1). Classification (NCBI taxonomy): domain Eukaryota; kingdom Metazoa; phylum Arthropoda; class Insecta; order Orthoptera; family Acrididae; genus Schistocerca; species Schistocerca gregaria. The sequence continues at coordinate 181,883,395 of NC_064927.1, forward strand.
ACAGTACTCTTTTGGGATGGGTGTCTTTTCAGGGGAATGTACAACTCTAACTTCAGTTTTATGGATGACAACGTGCGATCGCATCGAACAGCGCATGTGTAGGAGCTCATGGAGTGAGAGGATATTCGGCGAATGGACTGCCCTGCCGTTCCCCCGTTTTAAATGAAATAGGGAATGTGTGGGAAGCATTGCAGAGACGTATTGTAGCACGTCGACATACCTGCACCGCATCCAGCAGTGTCAACTACGCCGGTGGAGGAATGGAACGCCCTACCGCAAGAACTTCTTGCCAACCTTGTGGCCAGCATGGGAGAATCTTGCAGAGCATGCATTACCGTCAGTAGTGGTCACACACTCTATTAAGAACCATGTACAATCTTTCGTAATGTCCACGGAACAGCGGTAACTTCAGTGTAATTATTGTCTTTGAATAAAAAGTGTCAAATTTTCCGTTGTCTTCTGTACTGCCCTGTAGCAGCTCTTTGTGTGGTCGAAGTTTCATCAAGCTGTGTTACTTTTCAGTAACACATCATGTGAAAGATGTTTACATGTTTTGCACACCAGTGTAGAGTACTGTGAGTACGTCGATAAGAGGAAGCCATAGAAGTTAGAGTCAATTGTCGTGGACGCTTTCGAGGCAACGAAAATACGGGCAGGCTAGCATAGGACACATTCATCGCTGGCAGTCATGAACACAACAAGGACCAGAACATAGTTGCATCATTGAAAGCATCAAAAATGAGTGGAAAACTTGTAACGCCTCTATGTGGCTGCCCTACAGTCCCACGTCCCAACCATGCAGTGGTATTCCAACCAAACCGACCCACACTCATTTTGTTTGACTGCGACGCCCCTGAGTTTTAGCAGCATACATTACAAAAATAACACGTTACAAAAAAAAATCTACACTGATTTAGAAGAGCTAATTTCCCTATTACGAACGTGGAGATCTTAACCGCATGGTACTTTGGCGCCATACCCCTGTAATTTAGGATTATGACACATATCTGACCACTCACCGTGAAAACGATCCTGATAAAGGCGGTTATCAAGATTTTGAGAGTACTGTGGAAGCATCTTGCGACGTTGGAAGGGGAATCCTTGACAATGCATAGTTCTCCTATAGGAGAGACATTAATTTACTAACTAATTTTTATATTTTCTGTTTGTTATAATATTTGTCAAGATATCACGCACCAAGCCATGGCTATCCAAGTACTTCATGGAAAACTCGCCATCCAAAGAACAAATAACATAAGTCACTCGTCCTTGCAGGGTATAGATATTGGAGGGACCCAAGAATAGTGTCGAAAAAGAACACGTTTTCAAAAACCAACTTACGTCAGTTCCTAATTATAGCAGCCAGTTTCGGTCTAACAACAGACCATGCCCAATCTTAAAGAACACAATTACTTTTATGTCGTGAGACCAAATACGATCATTTGTATCTAGACCAATGATATGAAGTAACTACATCGGAATAACAGAATGTAGGACAGTGCCCTATTTATGTATTAGGCAAAAACTTCAGGTCGAAGCACAAGCCCTGAGGATTGTCTGTTCTTTGATCGATATCGGTACTTTTAATAGATAACTGTCGTAAAGCTGCTGTGGAACATCACTATTTTTCAAAACTTTCGCCAGTCATCAGGTCTCAGTTCGAAGTGGGACCCATCGATTAATACAATTCTATTGGAATCAATGAGTTTTCAGGCTGAAGACATGTCTGGAGAAGACCCAGACAGTGATGGGATACCAACCTGACTGTCGTTTGCCATAAGGCCCAACAAACTGAGTGGTGGTCTGGAGTGCCGTTTCGTTTCATAGCAGAACGCCTTTGCTTGTTACCCACGACACCCTTACATACCGGTACGTCAGCGATATTCTACGTCTCGTTTTATTGACATTTTTGGTACGCCTTCTTGGGATTACATTTCAGCTAGGTAATGAGTACCCACATCCGGCGAGGTTTTCTACTGATTGTCTTCAGGCTTTTAAACCCTACATTGGGCAGTGAGGCATCCGGATCTCTCCTCAAATAAGACTGTTGAGAGCAGGGCCTTCCAGTCAGCTGGCGGTTTTGAAGATTTAAAGGGTCAGTTGGATTGAATATAGCACAATACCCCTGAGGAGGGTATCCAGTAACTCTGTCAATCAATGCCAAGCCGAATAACTGCCTCCATAATGGCCCGAGGTGTACCACCCCGTTGACTTGTTCAATCTGTGAAGCTCTTTCGCAGGGATAAATCATCCAGTTTATCTGAAACTGTAATTTCTCTGTGGATGTACATCATATCTACCAAGATCCATCCCATTCGGATAATTCATTCGTAGGGCGTCTTGCTTTTCCTAGAGAGTACTTGAAAGCTGTAAAGCGTAGCCTCCATGAAAATGGTGGCCTTAACTGATAGGATGAGTAACACGTTCGTCCACGCCAATGGCAGAGTACGGGTATATGCATTTTCTTGTGAGAATGTGGTATGAAATGGCGGACGCTGATCCACCTGATTTCAATGTCCACTGGCCTTCTTTACAGAGCAACCTACTGCCGGCCACAAGCATCCGTTGTTGCCTGCAGCACGCGAGATTAAGACAGTCTACACGCCATGCATTTGGAATTGAATGATTTGAATGATTTGAGAGCATGCCTCAAACTGTGCGAGTGTTGGTAGCGTACACTATGTGATCAAAAGTATCCGGACACCCCCCAAAACATACGTTTTTCGTATTAGGGACATTATGCTGCCACCTAGTGCCAGGTACTCCACATCAGCGAGCTCAGTAGTCATTAGACATCGTGAGAGAATGGGGCGCTCCGCGGAACTCAAGGACTTCAAATGTGGTCAGGTGGTTGGCTGTCACTTGTGTCATACGTCTGTACGACAGACTTCCACACTCATAAACATCCCTAGGTCCAGTGTTTCCGATGTGATAGTGAAGTGGAAACGTGAAGAGCTACGTACAGCACAAAATAGTACAGGTCGCTCTCGTCTGTTGACTGACAGTGACCGCCGACAGTTAAAGACGGTCGTAGTGCGTAATAGGCAGACATCAATCCAGACCATCACACAGGAATTCCAAACTTGGATTTCATGGTCGAGCGGCTGCTCATAAGCCACACATCACGCCGGTAAATGCCAAACGACGCTTCGCTTTGAACAAGTAGCGTAAACATTCGACGATTGAACAATGGAAAAACATTGTGTGGAGTGACGAATCACGGTACACAATGTGGCGATCCGATGGCCGGCTGTGGGTAGGGCGAAGGCCCGGTAAACATCATTTGCCAGCGTGTGTAGTGCGAACAGTAAAATTCGGACACGATGGTATAACGGCGTGGTCGTGTTCTTCAGGGAGCGGGGCTTGCACCTCTTGTCGTTTTTCGTGGCACTATCGCAGCACAGGTAGGTTAGAAAATTTGAAAAGGGAAATGGATAGGTGAAAAATAGATATAGTGGGAATTAGTGAAGTTCGGTGGCAGGAGGAACAAGACTTTTGGTTAGGTGAATACAGTGTTATAAATACAAAATCAAATAGGGGTAATGCAGGAGTAGGTTTAATAATGAGCAAAAAAATAGGTGTGCGGGTAAGCTACTACAAACAACATAGTGAACGAATTATTGTGGCCAAGATAGACACGAAGCCCACGCCTACTACAGTAGTACAAGTTTATATGCCAACTAGCTCTGCAGATGATGAAGAAATTGATGAACTGTATGATGAGATAAAAGAAATTACTCAGGTAGTGAAGGGAGACGAAAATTTAATAGCCATGGGTGACTGGAATACGAGAATAGGAAAAGGGAGAGAAGGAAACATAGTAGGTGAATATGGATTGGGGCTAAGAAATGAAAGAGGAAGCCGTCTGGTAGAATTTTGCACAAACTTAGTCATAGCTAACACTTGGTTCAAGAATCATGAAAGAGGGTTGTATACATGGAAGAACCCTGGAGATACTGGAAGGTTTCAGATGGATTGTATAATGGTAAGACAGAGATTTAGGAACCAGATCTTAAATTGTAAGACATTTCCAGGGGCAGATGTGGACTCTGACCACAATCAATTGGTTATGAACTGTAGATTAAAACTGAAGGCACTGCAAAAAGGTGGGAATGTAAGGAGACGGGACCTGGATAGACTGAAAGAACCAGAGGTTGTACAGAGTTTCAGGGAGAGCATAAGGGAACAATTGACAGGAATGGAGGAAAGAAATACAGTAGAAGAAGAATGGGGAGCTTTGAGGAATGAAATAGTGACAGCAGCAGAGGATCAAGTAGGTAAAATGACGAGGGCTAATAAAAATCCTTGGGTAACAGAAGAGATACTGAATTTAATTGATGAAAGGAGAAAATACAAAAATGCAGTAAGTGAAGCAGATAAAAAGGAATACAAATGTATCAAAAATGAGATCGACAGGAAGTGCAAAATGGCTAAGCAGGGATGGGTAGAGGACAAATGTAAGGCTGTAGAGGCTTATCTAGGGCTAAGATAGATACTGCCTACAGGAAAATTACTTTGGAGAAAAGAGAGCCACTTGCATGAATATCAAGAGCTCAGATGGAAACCCAGTTCTAAGCAAAGAAGGGAAAGCAGTAAGGTGGAAGGAGTATATAGAGGGTTTATACAGGGGTGATGTTCTTGAGGACAATATTATGGAAATGGAAGAGGATGTAGATGAAGATGAAATGGGAGATATGATATTGCGTGAAGAGTTTGACAGAGCACTGAAAAACCTTAGTCGAAACAAGGCCCCGGGGGTCGACAACATTCCATTGGAACTACTAACAGCCTTGGGAGATCCAGTCCTGACAAAACTCTACCATCTGGCGAGCAAGATGCATGAGACAGGCGAAATACCCTAAGACTTCAAGAAGAATATAATAATTCCAATCCCAAAGAAAACAGGTGTTGACAGATGTGAAAATTACCGAACTATCAGTTTAACAAGTCACAGCTACAAAATACTAAAGCGAATTCTTTACAGATGAATGGAAAAACTGGTATAAGCCGTCCTCGGGGAAGATCAGCTCGGTTGGAACACGTGAGACAATACAAACCCTACGACGTATCTTAGAAGAAAGTTTAAGGAAAGGCAAACTAACGTTTCTAGCATTTGTAGACTTAGAGAAAGCTTTTGACATTGTTGATTGGAATACTCTCTTTCAAATTCTGAAGGTGGCAGGGGTAAAATACAGGGAGCGAAGGGCTATTTACAATTTGTACAGAAAACAGATGGCAGTTACAAGAGTCTAGGGACATGAAAGGGAAGCAGTGGTTGGGAAGGGAATGAGGCAGGGTTGTAGCCTCTCCCCGATGTTATTCAATCTGTATATTGAGCAATCAGTAAAGGAAACAAAAGAAAAGTTCTGAGTAGGTATTAAAATCCATTGAGAAGAAATAAAAACTTGATCCACGTTTTTAATCATTTAAATAACATCACATCTCTTCCGAACCACTTAAGTTTTATTTCGTTTCCGTCTCCCCGTTTGGGAGCTTTACTCTTTTCTCAGGCAGTTTAGGATAAAGAGTGATGTCCCCGGAAGCATTACGTATTCCACCTCTAACTGAATGAGAGGATGTCCAGTATTGTCGAACATGGTCGACATTGTAATTCTGTCAGAGACAGCAAAGGACTTGGAAGAGCAGCTGAACGGAATGCATAGTGTATTGAAAGGAGGATATAAGATGAACATCAACAAAATCAAAACAAGGATAATGGAATGTAGTCGATTTAAGTCGGGAGATGCTGAGGGAATTAGATTAGGAAATAAGACACTTAAAGTGGTAAAGGAGTTTTTCTATTTGGGGAGCAAAATAACTGATGATGGTCGAAGTAGAGAGGATATAAAATGTAGACTGGCAATAGTAAGGAAAGAGTTTCTGAAGAAGAGAAATTTGTTAACATCGAGTATAGATTTAAGTGTCAGGAAGTAGTTTCTGAAAGTATTTGCATGGAGTGTAGCCGTGTACGGAAGGGACACATGGACGATAAATAGTTTGGACAAGAAGAGAATAGAATCTTTCGAAATGTGGTGCTACAGAAGAATGCAGAAGATTAGATGGGTAGATCAAATAACTAATGAGGAAGTATTGAATAGAATGGAGAGAAGAAGAGTTCGTGGCGCAACTTCACTAGAAGAAGGGATCGTTTGGTAAGACATGTTCTGAGGCAACAAGGGATCGCCAATTTAGTACTGGAGGGGAGCGTGGAGGGTAAAAATCGTAGAGGGAGACCAAGAGATGAATACACTAAGCAGATTCAGAAGGATGTAGGCTGCAGTAGGTACTGGGAGATGAAGAACCTTGCACAGGATAGAGTAGCATGGAGAGCTGCATCAAACCAGTCTCAGGACTGAAGGCCACAATAATAACAACATCGCAGCACAGGCCTCCATTGATGTTTAAAGCACCTTCTAGCTTCCCACTGTTGAGCAATTCGGGGATGGCAATTGCATCTTTCAACACGATAGAGCACCTGTTCATAATGCACGGCCTATGGCGGAGTACTTACACGACAACAACATTCCTGTAATGGACTGGCCTGCACAGAGTCCTGACCTGAATCCTATAGAACACCTTTGGGATGTTTTGGAACGCCGACTTCATGCCAGGCCTAACCGACCGACATCGATACCTCTCCTCAGTGCAGCACTCCGTGAAGAATGGGCTGCCATTCACCAAGAAACCTTCCAGCGCCTTATTGAACGTATGCCTGCGAGAATGGAAGCTGTTATTAAGGCTAAGGATGGGCCAACACCACACTGAATTCCCGAGTTACCGATGGAGAGCGCCACGAAATTGTAAGCTATTTTCATCTAGGTGTCGGGAAACTTTTTATCACATAGTGTATATATTCGCTGGCTGTGCTTCCTCCATGTAATATTGATGGTGAGGTAAGTTGTTTACGTGAAAGCGGCAAGGAGGGATTAGTATGGCTGATATCAGTTCACAAGTAGTAAGTGTATCAAGCACTGCAGGCTCCTATATGGAACGCAGCACAACATTTTACAGTGTTCCGAAAGAAGAATCTCACAACACATCGTACTTTCATATAGGAATGACACAATACTGACACATAGAATCTCAAAAGACAATTTACTTTCATGTAGGAGTGACACAATACTGACTGTGTCAGCCCTATAAAAAAAAAGTAAGCTGTTTTGAGATCCTCTTTTCGAAGCATAGTGAAATTGTGCTGCATTCCATATGGAAGCTCTCTGTGCATTATACACTTATTACTTGTGAATTTATATCAGCCATACTAACCCCTTCTTGCCGCTCTCTGGTATACGACTTACCTCACCATCAATATCACGAGGAGGACGTACAGCCAACGAATACATACACCACAACCATACTATCGTTGTGTCACAGGAGAACACATTTGAGGGATTCCTGGCAATTTTCACCATGGTGTAGTTTTTATCTATTCTACATTAGGACATGGAATGTACGTTGGGGCAAGTATGGGCGTAACTTGTGAGGACTTGGTTGTGCCACCATTGCTTCGGTTGCCTGGTCTCAGTATTTCTCGTAATTTTTGTTAGATGTATGATCATAATTCCAATTATATATTCTCCAATTGATGTTATACATTTGAAAACGACGACCTATTTTTTTGAAACCGGTTATGTAACACTTTATTTTTTTTAAATTTATGTACTGTGACTATGGCTTCACTATTGTAGTGTCAAATAAATATTTAAGTTATATTTTGGCCAGTCGCCTCACAACAATTATTTCAGAGTATAGAATATGCAGTTACCTTTGACGCATAGTCAGTTCTAGATAATCAGTAAACAGAGAACTAATTTCAATGACCGTGTCCTACATAAGCGAACAACTTGGGGCTCTGCTACGTACTGTTCATCTGCACTGCTACACTGCCGTACAAAACTTAATGACGAAAGTAAATTTCACATAATATGTCACTGCCAAGTAACATAGGTCGATGAAACTTGGACCATACGTAAAATATATACTGTTACAGTATAGTACAGAAGGGACTGAAAGATATACAGAATGAGACGAATATGAGAGATACTATTATTTATAAACAACCACTGTAGTCACCGCTGGTCATGATGGTCCCCTAGAGATTATACAAGGCGAGACGTGGATTTTAACGGGGTGTGCGATCACCATGAATTGCAGTGCATATGCTACCACGTGCTTCCACGCTGGTTGCGCGATCGGTAAGTGGTTCTTGCGGTATGGCGTTCTATTCCATCACCAGCGCTGATGACAACTATTGGATGGTCCTTGGTACATGTGGACAAAATGGAATACATCTCCCCAACGCACGGCACACGGTCTTGGTGGAATTTAAGAAGAGGGGGACGAGCAGACCAGTACAATCGCCGAATATCCTCGTTCCAATAGCTCTCTCTCTCTCTCTCTCTCTCTCTCTCTCTCTCTCTCTCTCTCTCTTTCTTTCTTTCTCTCTCTCTCTCTCTCTCTCTCTCTCCCTGCGCTGTTCGGTGCTAAATGTACTGAAAAGACGCACAAGGAGTATAGTGTAACAATAACGCCCACAGACGAGTATACCGTGCTCAAAGATTTGTAGATCAGTATGCCCACACAACATTAGGCCTCCCTACACCGTCACACTTGGATCATCAAAACGATGATGTTCGACAATGCTGGACCTAAGCTCATGTGACAAATAGGTGCGATCACACAATGCGCCTGGGAACATTGTCGAACATGGTTGTCAAACGCGCTGTAGGAGGCATGGAACACTCCACCACAAGAACTCTTTAGCAACCTTGTGGGCAGCATGGAAGCACGTTGCAGAGCATGCATTGCCTTCCGTAGCGATAACATTGCCTGTTAAGGATCATGTCCTGCCTTTTGTAGTATCCAGGGGACCAACATACATAGCGATGATTTCAGTGTAATTTTCGTCTTTGAATAAGAGTGTTATTTCTTTTCGACTCGTTGCGTATTTCTTTCAGATACTCTCTGTACCATACTGTAACAGTTCTTTCTATGTATGGTCCAAGTTTCATCGAGCTATGTAACTTGACAGTAACGGATCATATGAAAGTTATTTCCGTCATTAATTTTTTCACGCCAGTGTAGTTTCCTCAAGCAGATGGCCTCCTTTAATGGCCGAAATGTTGTTTTCTTCCTCAAATATACTCAATTCTAAAAAGAACTTTGAGCGATTATATTTCGTCACATTTTTTAAAGAATTTTTAGCATATTTCAGCCCAGTCAGCAGCTGTTATAGACTAATATATTGAAGAATCCGCCTCAGTTGCGAGAATTTTCTGGTCCTGATCCAGGTTTCGGCTAGAACAATCTAGCCTTCTTCAGAAGCATAAAATTACTATAACATGCCAGAGTAAGGCACGCGTGCAACGGTCAATGCCAACGTAGCTGCCGCTGCCAACCGAGCGCGTGGTGACGTGATGTCGGGGCTGGACTTCAGTTAAGTAGTTTTAATTAGACATGGTACCACGGTACTATAGGTTTTAACTTTTAATGTTGACTGTGCTTTACTCTGGCATGTTATAGTAATTTTACGCTTCTGAAGAAAGCTAGATTATTCCAGCCGAAACCTAGGTCAAGACCAGAAAATTCTCGCAACTGCGGCGGATTCTCCCATATATTTTTCATATTTCTTTGTTGTTACAGGTGTGTGGAAGACACTCTGTTCAGTGAGAAGCAAGGTTTCTGTTTGCCACCAAGAAACTCTTCATGAAAAGTGTTTGTGTGGAATCCAAACCTTCATACCAATGCACTCTTATACTGGTCATAAGAGTGTCAGAGATGTGGTCCCTGGAAAAGCGCTGCGAACTTACCCAGTGGTCCGTCCAGACGTTCTTCCAGAGCGCTGGAGCCAGTGTCCTCACTGGGTTCATGCTGGCTCCTGTGTAAGGGCCCTGCAAACCACGAAACAACAGCAGTCACGACACAGCACAGGTTGAGAACTGATTCGCAGCATCATGCAACAGCTTTGAAACACGGTGAACAATGATTTATTTTTCCTTTGTCTGTACAATGCCTGCTGAGTGGAATATTTAATTTGGTCGATACATCGCTTGTACAATTTCACACACGGAAACGAATTTAACACGAGTCTAGTTCAACTGATTTTAGGTTTTCCAAACTTCAGCAATCTATTTCTATGAAAATTACAATTGCTATTTAAAGGATGCTCCTAGTCCAAATAAACGGCGTAAATGCATACTCATAAAGCAACATTTCAGATGATATGCAAGTTGGATGACGGGTGATTTTGGAGTTGGTTTAAACGAATTGTTTATTTAGTATTGACTGCTGGAAATCAGAGGTTTGGACGTAAGATGCACTATTCAAACAAAACTATAAATTGAAACTAAATGACAGTATTTTACATTTTTATTCAGAGAAATCCACCATGCAAATTTTCAAGTGAAGTGCTGGATGGTAAGATGTTAAATGTATTGTAAGAATTTATTCCCAAATGAAAATAATCTCATTAACATTTCAGCCCAAACAGCTTCTGTGCATATCTTAGGCCGCTTCCACTCCCATTGCCACATGCTCTGCTAACTCCAATGTATTTTCTGTTATCTCCACATAATTATCACCCACTTCAGAGCACATTACGTACAAGTTTCTCATCCTTATTAAATGATACATACAGTTAACGTTGTCCTGTTATCGGTTAACTACAGGTCTTTATCAAAGTATTAGTTAATTACTGGTCGTTGCCGATTAATTTTTGGTAACTGTTTTGATTTGTATACAAAATGCTTCGTTATTACAAGTTAATTTCATATTACTACCTATTGTAAACGTTGTTTCTGTTTGCAGCTACGAGCATCAATCAATTTAGACTTGAGAATTGTTATCCTCTGGAATTAAATGATACGTCTTTGAAGTAGGCTACAGTTTCAAAGTGGGCAGTGGTTGTCAAGTCCGTAAGTTCTCATTATGCATTTAATATAACCTCATCTACTCGCCTTCTGTTACGTCTGACACTGTCTAGATCTTTTATTACCTCTAAAAAGCCAGTAAATAACTACCTTGGTCCATTTACCATTCAGTCGCCTGTCAACAAATTCTACCCATGAGCATACAATTTTGTTTACTGAATACATCTGACACTATCAGAGTAGGAAAAAGCGGTCGTATGCTAATAATCAAATGTAAAATTAAAAAAATAATAATTTTCTACTTTTTTATACAATGTGATGACCGGTTTCGGTAGCTCAATTTCCATCTTCAGATCACATGTATTATTAGAAATACACTAGCTCCGTACAGTGCCATTGCCTCGTCGATAACATTCTTATTTTAAACCTTCAGATAAAACCTGTTATGTGCAGCCACGCTATCGATGACAGCAACTGATACAAAAAGCCTGTGTACAGTCGTAAAAATTTTATACATTAAAACGTCTATTTAATTATTTTCGTTACAGTCAGCAAACTGAACACAAAGATTTGCCAATGAAAATGTACTGGCAGTTAAAATTAAAAATGTATATACATCATCATCACCCTGGGTGGACAAGTTACCCAGTATGACGATGTTTTATATATGTACAACATTGTCACACTGGGTAATTCATCCACCCAGTTATACATATATAACTCCAGCAGTAACTTGTCCACCCAGTGTTCCTGGAGCAATATATACATATTTTAGTTGTACTTTTGATTTCAAGCACAGCTTACATGACAACTTTCTGTGCCACTTACTAACTGTAATGAAAATAATTACATGGACATTTGAAAGTATAAATTTTTTGTATTCTGTGTAGGCTTTTTGTTTAAATTTGTGTCACCAATAGTACGGTTACACACAACAGATTTCAAAATAAGAATGTTATCGACGATGCAATGGCGCTCCACAGTTGTACATTGCGAGTGCATTTATAATACCGCATGTCATCTGAAGATGGTAGTTAATCTAGCGAGATCGGTCACCACTTCTTGTAAAAATTAAAAAAATAACTAGGCCTGGAGCAATTACTGGGGGGACTGAGTAGCTTAGTAATTGCTGCTGCCGGTCCCAAGCCCGGATAAAGGAGGAGGATAAAAGCTAAAAACACCAAAAGCACCTCCAAAACTGCAGCAATACATGCGCTGCCGTACGTATTAACTACCCGTACGATGAGAGTGAATCGACAATCAGTCACTCGCCCCAGGCAGACTCACAGCCGCTCAAATCACCCTGAACTTAGCATGATGGAATCACAAGCAACAAAGCAACTACCTCAGGCCGTAACTCCGAAGGCGAACCTGGCCATTCGGATTCTGGGGGACTAGGACATCATGCAGGGAAGAGTCAGAGCTTCCCAAAACTTCTCAAACCAAAGCGAAAGCAATTCACTGGTACACTGAACGTACAGACACTGGCTAAAACAGGGAAACTCAGGATACTGACAGATACTTGTGATAGATTTGGGCGTCGGATACTTGCAATACAAGAAACACGTTTTCGTGATTGTGGTCACTTTGATTCTGGTGGTTATCGAGTCTACAAAGGAAAGCCTGCAATCAAACTGAAAAATAGTAACATAAATTTTTTGGGGACGGCATTCCTCGTGCGTAACAGTATCCAGGACTCTGTGATAGACTTCTCGTCACCCTCTGAACACTTCTCTCTACTCACAATTAAATGTGCCAATAAGGCCTATACATTGGTAAACGAACATGGTCCAGTCGATAACGATCGTGACAAAAATAAAGTGAAGAAGTTCTGGTCACAACTCTAGCATGTACTCACCAAGATCCCTCAACACCATGTCAAAATCATGTTGGGAGATTTCAATGCGCAAACTGGCAGAGAACGTGAACACAGACATATAATTGGGAATTTTCCAGCACACAAAAAGACGAACACCAATGGACACGGCTAAATCAACATAAGTGGGATATACAACCTCGAAATAATGTCCACTCACTTTAAGAAACCACCGAGGAAAATGACTACATGAAAATCTCCAAACAACCACAATGGGGAATATCAAATTGATCATGTAGCGATAGCTAGAAAATTCTCTCCAGAAATCATGAACGTGAGGGAACGCAAAGGTCTCATGGAGTCAGATCACCATCTCTCAGAAGTCAAAATTCGGTTCATAACTAATCGAAAGAAGTGCCTAAAATCTAAACTGCTGCGCAATAATCCAGAATACCTAAAAGAACATGCAGAGCAGTTTGCAGAACAAACACGGAAACATGGGAAGAGCTTCTTGGAAGCATCCAGCAGGTATGAAGAAAACTCGGTCACCCACCACGGAAAAGGAAACACAGCTGGTGGGCAACAGACTGCGACAGAGCACTTGAATGACGTATTCAAGTCTGGGAGATTTGGCATAGCCATCAAACACCGGAAAATTGGCACAACTTTTTGGAAACACAAGAAAACATCCAAAACCGTCAGACAAATTAAGCGCACATACCATCACAAACGATTAGAGGAATTTGGAAATTATTTTAAAAGAAACAACCCAAGAAACTTATAAGGACATTTATGGAAGAACTAGCAACCTTCAAGCCACCCACTCTTTGTTTCTGATGTTTCTGACGCCCTGATGGAACACCTGAGACGAACACAATGGCCAACTATGAAATCCTGAAACAGCATTTCGAGAAGTTACACATCTGTGAACCCCTAGCAAGCAAACTTGACTTCCATGTTGCGACTCCAAACCAGGATTCAACTCCACCTACGCATGAAGAGATACGAAAAATCGTATCACATCTGAAAAACAACAAAGCACCAGGGGAAGACGGTGTAATTGCGAAATACTCAAGATTGGAGGTGAACTATTGATTGGCAGACTAAAAACTATGATTGAAAATATATGGGAAAGTGGAGTCATACCAGAAAATGGGAAAACTGCTTTGATTCACCCTCTACACAAAAATGACGGCATGACCGATCCCAACAACTATCGAGGCATTTCACTCCTACCAGTCGCTTACAAATCGCTCTCACGTGCTCTTTTCACCAGATTAGAACAACAGACAGAACATACGGTCGGTGAATATCAGGCAGGCTTCCGCTCACATCGTGCGCAGAACAGATCTGGAACCTGAAGATAATTCTGCAACAACGTCAGTCGAACAGAAAATTTGTCAGCTTCGTAGATTTCAAGAAAGCGTACGACACGATTCATCGCTCCAGTCTGTTCAACACACTTCGTGAATATGGTGTGGATAACAAACTACTTCATTAATTGAGCAGACTTTAACAGACACAACCTCAAAAGTAAAATTCATAGGAAAAATTTCTGAACCTTTTCAAATCTGGACAGAAGTGTGGCATAGTTATGGGTTGTCTTCACTCCTCTTTAACCTGCCACTGGACAAGACAATTCATGGACTCCAAAAGTTCAAATCTGAAACCATTTACAACAAAATGTAGTGACACCAAATAAGTACTTCAAGTACTTGGGTGAAATGATTAACAACACTGGCAACGAAACAGTAGCTCACAAAACACGAGCAGAAAAATTACGTAAAGCTTATACTATGACCTGGAACACATACAATAAGAAATCGTTGTGAACCCAAGTCAAACTTCACCACTGACGCTCTTTCAGAAGCGCCCTACACAACTGAAACGTCATCAGCCATCAACATCAAGGACATTGAGAAAATGAAAAGGAAAATACCCAGCAAAATATTCGGACCCAAGATTCAAGATGGTATCTGGATGCGCAAAAGCTCTGAAGAACTGTACTCAAGGAGTGAACGTTTCACGCCAGTTGCACGGAAAAGACGATATTCTACGGACATTTAGCAAGAATGGACGCCAGTAGAATGAGCAAGAAAACCGTCCTGATCATCAAAGAAACTCGCCAAACCAGGGCGTTCGGTGGTGGATTATAGGGCGCTTAATAAAAAATTGTGCTGCAGTCTATACCTCTCCCTGATTTTCATTCGTGTTCTTCCTGGTTCCACAAGGCAAAGGTTTTTACTACCTTCGACTTGAACCGGGCGTATTATCAAATGTCTATAGCGGAAGAATCGAGACCGGTGACAGCCTTTGCGACCGACTGGTCACTTTATGAGTACTATAGAGTTCCGTTTGGGTTATCTACAGGTACATCTGTGTCGTGTGGTATCCTCGGCAGTTTTTTCGGATTTTAAGTTTGAGTGTGAGTATCATTATTTGGATGATTTGGTAATTTTTAGTGAGAGTTTTGAAGAGCATGTTGTGCATATTCACTAAGTACTCCAAAGATTTCGAAAAGCCGGATGTACTGTCAAACCATCTAAAGTTAATTCGCGCTGTCTGAAATATCCTTTCTGGGGCTTACTGCGTATCAGAACGGATTGCGAATTGACCAAAGTCGTAATGAGACCATTCATTCGTTCGCAACCCCTCGTTTTATAGGAATTTTCGTCGTTTTATAGGAATTTTCCGAAAATTCATTCCTAATTTGTCCTAGTTAGCTGGCCCCTTCAACGAGCTTCGGAAGAAGAGTAGAAAATTTGGGTGGGGACCTTCGCAGCAGACATCATTCGAGGCTTTAAAGCGGCCACCACCCCTGTGATACCGATGGACGGTTTCAACAAGAAGCTTATAGTTCACACTGATGCCTCCATGTCAGGAGCTTCTGCAGTTGTGTTGCAAGGAAGAAGATTCGGGAAGACGCCCAATCGCTTACGCTTCACGTTATCTTTCTCCGTTAGAAGCAAAGTATTCCGTTTACGAACTTGAGGCCTTAGCAGTCCTGTTCGCGCTCGAAAAATGTAAATTATATCTGGAACACCAGCAATTTCTGTTGGAAAAGGACAATCAAGCGCTTAGCTGGGTGCTTGCAAGAACGAGGCGAATAGGTGGGCGATACGAATTTCTGCGTTCAAGTTCAGGGGCTAGGAAAATGTTGTGGCTGACGGCTTAAGCCCAATGTTCGAGCCGAAGTTCGAGGAGCAGCATGTCGAAGAGGGAGGTTCCGAAGAGGTCATAACTGAAACTGTGTGGTTCTATGTGATGGTGTTCTGTCGCGAGAGTTCTGTGAGCACAGTTGTGCCGTTTTGAGCGGGTTACCATTGCTGTTCAAAGATGTCGCTCTGCAGCAGGAAGAAGAACCAGTGCTGCACAAGCTCAAACAGAGAACACAGAGCGGGGAGGTTGTTAGGCCCTATTGCCTAAAGGAGAACGTTTTCTGTTGTGTGACGCGTGGGACAGGTGACCCCAAGGTAGTGCTGCCTCAAATTTTGACCTATATGGTCTTAAAATATTATCATGAAACTCCAGTAGGGGGACACTAGGGCAGTTTTAATACCCGCAAGAAAATTAAGGAACATTTTACTTGGAAAGGCATGGAGCATCAGATTAAGCAAATGGTATGTGGGTTTAGCAAGCTAGTGGGGAAAGCCAAGCAGGGGTTCTTAGCTTCAGAAGAGGCGAGGGAGCCATGGAGAGGTTGTATATTGATCATATAGGATCCCTTCCGCTTTCGAAAAATGAAAAACGTTGGATCTTTGTTCGTGTGGATGCGTTCACGCTGTTTTTCTGGCTGATGCCTACCCGCAATGTAACCTTGCAAGCCTCCATACGACGGTTACAGAGTATCTTTGGGGTGTCTGGACCCTGTCGTGTCCTGGTTTCTGACAGCGCAACTTCCTTTAAGTCCACTGCTTTCCGTAACTTTTGTTTCGAAGCGGGAGTAGCTCATATTACCACCACACCATATTATCCGATCCCGGCTATGGCAGAATGGATGAACCGGAACTTGAGGGCAGCGCTGATCGCATTTCAACATAATGATCAGGCTCGTTGGGATAGTTCCTTGTCATGGTTTGGGGCATGTCTTCAATACTGCTACCCATGAGACCCATAAGGACACTCCTGCGAGGTTAATTTTTGCCTTTAAACCTAATTCACCCCTGGCGAATTTGTAGTGATTTAGTGATTTGTTGCCAGAAAGGGTGGACGGTGCACAAATCCGTGCCAACCGGAAGCGTCCGAGGAAAAATTTTTGGGAGAGTCACGAGCAAATGGGAAGGCGTTATAATACTGATAGACGACCGATCGCACTGAAGGCGGGGATCCAGGTTTTGGTAAAGAATTTTGGAGCTGTGAGTCGGGCGGCGGATAAACTTACGGAGAAGCTATTGCCCCTGTTCGTCAGTCCTGTACAAATCTTGCACTTCGGTTGCAGCCAGCGAGTAGGATGGAAGAGCGGAACCCCGAACTGCGTCAACCTGCTACATGACGTCTTCCGGACAGAAGATGCCTTTGGTCGGTATCGGTGACTCCATGCATACTACCGATAATTAAACACTTTCAGCCATAGTGAGCTATGGTGATTGGAACGGTCGTCGTCCAGGGGTCTGAATATCGGGCGTGTTTTATGTGGCTCAGCTGTAGCGTATATTTAACGGAGAGATCTCTGCGGGAGGGTGAGTCCAAAAACTTGTCATGCTTCTCATGTATACTGCGTCAAAATGGTTATTTTCGTGTCCCTTCCAGAGACAAATTCTGATAGTTGTTGTTGTGTAGGGCGAAGAGACAACACCGTGTTATTAGTGGAGGCCGAAATGCACGCGTTTTAGCTCACGCACACTGGCGTGAGGAGGGAAGAACTATACTGACGTGAGGTCTGGAACGTGACAAGGAATTAGAATTCAGAAAGCGGACGCAATTAGTTTGATACTCAAATTTAATCTATTAATGATGAACGTCGCTCTTGAAGGTACATGATTCACAATATTATCTGTTCAGAATACATTCATAGTAACTGAATATGGCGCCTTGCTAGGTCGTAGCAAATGACGTAGCTGAAGGCTATGCTAAACTGTCGTCTCTGCAAATGAGAGCGTATGTAGACAGTGAACCATCGGTAGCAAAGTCGGCTGTACAGCTGGGGCGAGTGCTAGGGAGTCTCTCTAGACTAGACCTGCCGTGTGGCGGCGCTCGGTCTGCAATCACTGATAGTGGCGAAACGCGGGTCCGACGTACACTAACGGACCGCGGCCGATTTAAAGGCTACCACCTAGCAAGTGTGATGTCTGGCGGTGACACCACAGTTGTGTTTACTTTTATAACTGCTTGCACTGAGCAAAGATAGACGAATGAGGAACTGCACTAACTTTTCATAGGATGAGTGCAAGTGTTATATTCACTTCTGGATGTAAAGGTTTCATGGCCAAGATCCACATTAAATTAAATTAAATTAAACTTTTCATTGTAAAGTTTTTTGACATATTATTTTAAATCAATTATTTCGTGTTGTTTTTAAAAGTTTTGTTTCAAGAGCATAGGTGGATTTTACTGGATGGTTAGTTACAGTAAATATCTTCAGCATTTCGCGGCCCTGTCAGCAACTGTATAAATATTAATTTTAATTTTAATAATCAGCAGCCTCAGTTGCACCGTTTACCTAGAATTTACCTAGGTTTCAGTCGGGATAACCCAACCTTCTTCAGAATAACAGTAACTACCATTTGTCCATAGTGGACATCATCAAGCTAAAACTACGAATCCATAAATTATCGTCAGACTATAAAACTTATGTGTAACTGCCTCGGCCCCACTCCGCGACCGCGATGCGGCAGCCACGAGTACTGTACTGGAGTTACAATAAAATTATGCTTAGGACTGTAGTATTACGCCTACCTCCGCACACCCACTTAATGATCTGTTACAATTATAAAAGAAGTATAAATATTAGAGAGGAATTGAAAGTATCTGATTTAAAGAAAAAGGATTGAAGAAAATAGTCAAAGGTGGATGGCCCACGTGTTGCCTGTGGAGGATTCAAGATTAGCACTACATTTACGCAATACGAGTGTTTGGAAATTCCCGCCACAAACTTCTAGCACTTGCCGAGGGGAGTAAGTAGAAATTTTGAATAGGAAACGTACCATTTCAGAGCTGCAGCTGTTTGAAAACATGTTTGTTAGGTTAGATTTGCAACAGAATATTCATGATGGGGGTAGGGGGGGGGGGGGGAGCTTATTTCGGATTGGCTGATGTCATTTGACGTCTATCCTACATCTCTGACCCGGTTCGAGCCTCATTCACGTGCCTGTGCCTGTGTGTTAGAGCAACATGATTGAGTACACGTTTCCAGAACACACCAACGTGATGCATCTGTATGGCGAAATGGTAATGGAAGAGCTGCTGGTCGCTGTTACCAAGATCGTTATCCACAGCGTTCGACTCCATCGCATACCCTTTTCGCTGCAATTACGCAACGGATTCGAGAAAAGATACCTTCACTGCCAGCAGGCGTGGCTCTGGTGCTCCAGGGAGACGCCACTCGTCCAAGCTGGAAGAGACCGAACTGCAATACGTTGAACAGTATTTATGGAAACTGATTAACTATCTTTTTTTCTTTGTTATTAATTAGTGGAATTCTGGCACATGTATGTACTGCAGCACTCCTAGTAAATTACTTGTGATAGTGCCTGCGTTACCAACATGTTCTCAATGTTATGTACTCACTCCCCTCAACGAGTACTAGAAGTTTGTAACGCCTTGCACACACAACTAAAAACCTTTTGTATCACCTCAGTTCCGAGAGTTCCGGAACCTGTACAGAAAATTGGAACAGAGAGCAACATAAACATCATTTTCGCCCTTTTTACTGCTCATGAAAACCGCACATTGCTTGTTGTACCACCATACAGCGAGACCTTCAGAGGTGCTGGTCCAGCACAGCGGTACCTCTAATACCCAGTAGTCCGCTTGCACTGATACATGCCTGTAATCGTCGTGGCATACCCACAACTTCATCAAGGCACTGTTGGTCCAGATTGCACCACTCCTCAACGGCGATTCGGTGTAAGTCCCTCAGTGGTTGGTAGGTCAAGTCGTCAGTAAACAGCCCTTTTCAATCCCAGACATATTCGATAGGGTTCATGTCTGGAGAACATGCTGGCCACTCTAGTCGACTGATGTCGTTATCCTGAGGAAAGTCATTCACAAGCTGTGCACCATGGGGACGCTGCGCCTGCTACACGGACGTCTGAGTCACAGCTCTTGTACAAGATAAGTAATTTAAGTAGTAATAAACTGTTTTTTAACACTTTAAACTAATTTATTACGTTAATTATAGTGCTCTGCAAGCATACCATTAAAGGTTTTTGTCTTACTCGCGTATTTTCACAGTAATCACGTAAAGTTCATTTTGTTTACATATCGCGGCCAGGCCGAACTTTTGAGTTTTCAGATTAAACTTCATACCGCAATCTTAAGTGCATTTACTGATAGTTTAGTGTGCTAAATACGTTTGCTGCCCATTTATATCTGTAGAGTATCGTCATCTCTTAAGTAATTTCCAGTAAAAAACTTCTGAACCACTGTTTACATAGTCGCGAGTAGGCCTAATTTTTCGTACACGTATTTTCATTGTTTTCCGGTAACTTAATTGTCTTTCTGTCACTAAAATAGATTTGTACCATGAGTGTAAAGTGCCTGACGTGCCGTAGGATCGTTAGCTCCGGGGTCTGGTGTGATGGATGTAGTAACTTTTTTCATTGGGGCGACTGTAGTGGCGTGGGAATTGGGAAAATGAGCGAGACTCATCAGTGGTTCTGTAGGCTATGCAGTAGAGATAGGAAGATTGTGGAACAGGAGGGGAAAATTGCTGCCCTTCAGGCTGAGTTAGATGAGGCTAGGCGAGAACTGGGCAGGTTAAGGGGGGAGAAGGGTAAACAGGGGTGGGAAGTGGCAACAGGCATGAGGAACAGGCCAAGAAATTCTTCTGACCGCTTTGTTATTAATGTACAAAATAGGTTTGACCTGTTGCCTCAGTCAGAAACTGATGAGCCTCTCACAGAAGTAGATGTACACAGGGCTCAACAAGCTTTCAGCAGCAAATTGATTAAGAATGTAGGGAAGTCTGCAAAGAGAAAGAAAGTCTTGTTGCTAGGTAGTTCGCATGCTAGGGGTGTGGGCCAACTTCTGCAGGATGAATTAGGGTTGGATTACCAGGTCACAAGTTTTTTCAAACCTAGTGCTGAACTTGGGCAGGTTACAGAGGATTTAGGTTCACTATGTAAAGGTTTTACTAAGGAAGACACCGTGGTTATTGTGGGTGGGCCGGGCAACAGTATTGACAGAGATCCGGGGTACAGCATAGAGTGTGACCTGGCAAAGATTGCATCGGCATCGAATCATACCAGTGTTGGGTTTGTGTCGGTTCTGGAGCGCCACGACCGACCTCATTTGACCTCTTCTGTCAGGAGAGTTAATTTGGAGTTGGAACGGCTACTTGGATCTGATGCGGGGTCACACATTGGTGTGGTTCGTGTTGATTCACTCTGTAGGTGGGACTATACTAGACATGGCCTACACCTCAACAGGAAAGGGAAGGGTAAACTGGCTGGGCTGATAGCAGGAAATTTAAAGGGGGGAGGAACTACATCTCATGGTGGAAACTCTTTTTTAGTGTAAGATCAGTGTCCAGTGGGAAACTCAGCCATGCAAGTACTAAAGATGTCAAAAAAGTTCAAGATAGTTGCAAAAGTAAAATGAAAAATGTTAGTATATTTCATCAAAATATTGGGGGATTGAACAATAAAATTGATGAGCTTCTGCTTTGTTTAGAAGATATAGAAACTGAGAATGTAATAGATGTACTATGCCTGTCTGAGCATCACATTGTCACTGATATGCAAAAGGTTAGCATCAATGGGTACAAATTAGCTGCACATGTAAGTAGAGATAATATGATGAGAGGAGGAGTTGCCATATATGTCAAAAGCTTCCACAGTGCAAAAAATTTAGAAACTAAAAAATTTTGTGTAGAGCAACATATGGAAGCATGTGCCACTGAACTTAAACTAAAGGATGGCACTTTCATAATTGTAACAGTGTATAGGTCCCCCTCAGGGAATTTCCAGCTATTTCTGGAAAACTTGGATGCTTTGTTGTGCTATCTGTCAGACAGGGGGAAGCAAATTATCATTTGTGGGGATTTCAATGTTGATTCCCTGAAAGAGTGTAATAGGAAGAATGACCTTTTAGTATTACTCAGTTCTTTCAATTTGAGCTCCGTCATTGATTTTCCTACTCGGATAACAAAGAACAGCAGTACATTGATAGATAACTTTTTTATAGACCAAGATAAGTTTAAGGACATAAATGCTTATCCTGTTGAGAATGGTCTTTCAGATCATAGTGCACAGCTTGTTACAGTACATGACATAGCTCCATGCAGTATAATAAATCAGACTTTCAAAGCAGTGCGTTCAATTAACAATATAAATATTGCAAACTTTAGGGAAAGCCTACAGCAGCTAGACTGGGATGAAGTGTATAAGGAACCCGATGCAAACTTGAAATATAACTTATTTCACAATACATTTTTAAGGGTATTTGAAAATTGTTTTCCCAAGAAAATAGTTAAACATAATTCCAAGAAAACATATAAAAAACCTTGGCTAACTAAAGGAATAAGAATATCTTGCAACCGCAAAAGAGAACTGTATCTAACAGCAAGATGGAGTACTGACCCCGAAATTGTTCAATATTATAAAAACTATTGTGCGGTACTAAGAAAAGTTATTAAAAAGTCCAGAAGCATGTGTATCATGTCTGAGATCAGTAACTCTGATAATAAAATTAAAGCAATTTGGAATATTATTGAAAGGGAAACAGGGCAACCAAGAGCACAGGAAGACTTTAGTGCAATAAAATTGAATGACAAGTGCACTAACAAACAATCAGAAATTGAAAATATTTTGAATAATCATTTTTTAAATGTTGTGGAGAAAATAGGATCTAGATCTTCACTAGAAGAGGCAAGGCTATTAATAGAAGAGGCCATACCTGCACAGTTTGAAACAGCTGTAATTCCACCAACCTCTCCCTCTGAAATCAGTAAAATAATAAACTCACTGAAAAGTAAAAGCTCTTACGGAATTGATGGCATTTCCAGCAAAGTACTTAAAGCTTGTTCCCCACAGATAAGTAGAATTCTCAGCCACGTATGTAATAGCTCTTTGGAGCAGGGTGTTTTCCCTGATAGACTGAAATATGCCATTGTAAAACCATTGCATAAAAAGGGGGATATGTCGGATGTCAACAACTACCGCCCAATCTCTCTTCTGACAGCTCTATCAAAAATTTTTGAGAAAGTAATGTATTCAAGAGTAGCCTCCCATATTTGTAAAGATAAAGTACTAACAAAATGTCAGTTTGGTTTTCAGAAAGGCTTTTCAACAGAAAATGCTATATATGCTTTCACTGATCAAATATTAAATGCTCTGAATAACCGGACATCACCCACTGGTATTTTTTGTGATCTCTCAAAGGCCTTTGATTGTGTAAATCATGGAATTCTTTTAGATAAGCTAAATCATTATGGTTTGAGTGGGGCAGTGCACAAATGGTTTAATTCATACTTAACTGGAAGAATGCAGAAAGTTGAAATAAGTGGTTCGTGTAATGTTAAAACAGCTGATTCCTCAAACTGGGGTGCTATCAAGCACGGGGTCCCACAGGGTTCGGTCTTAGGTCCTTTACTGTTCTTGATATACATTAATGACTTACCATTCCACATTGATGAAGATGCAAAGTTAGTTCTTTTTGCTGATGATACAAGTATAGTAATAACATCCAAAAACCAAGAACTAAGTGATGTAATTGTAAATGATGTTTTTCACAAAATTATTAAGTGGTTCTCAGCAAACGGACTCTCTTTAAATTTTGATAAAACACAGTATATACAGTTCCGTACAGTAAATGGCAAAACTCCAGTAATAAATATAGAATTTGAACAGAAGTCTGTAGCTAAGGTAGAATTTTCAAAATTTTTAGGTGTGTCCATTGATGAGAGGTTAAACTGGAAGCAACACATTGATGGTCTGCTGAAACGTCTGAGTTCAGCTACGTATGCTATTAGGGTTATTGCAAATTTTGGTGATAAGAATCTCAGTAAATTAGCTTACTATGCCTACTTTCATTCACTGCTTTCGTATGGCATCATATTCTGGGGTAATTCATCGTTGAGTAGAAAAGTATTCATTGCACAAAAACGTGTAATCAGAATAATTGCTGGAGCCCACCCACGGTCATCCTGCAGACATCTATTTAAGGATCTAGGGATCCTCACAGTAACCTCACAGTATATATATTCCCTTATGAAATTTGTTGATAATAATCCAACCCAATTCAAAAGTAATAGCAGTGTGCATACCTATAACACCAGGAGAAAGGATGATCTTCACTATGCAGGGTTAAATCTGACTTTGGCACAGAAAGGGGTAAATTATGCTGCCACAAAAGTCTTTGGGCACCTACCAAACAGCATCAAAAGCCTGACAGATAGCCAACTAACATTTAAAAATAAATTAAAAGAATTTCTAGATGACAACTCCTTCTACTCATTGGCTGAATTTTTAGATATAAAGTAAGTAAAAAAAAAAAAAAAAAAAAAAAAAAAAAAAAAAAAAAAACCTTAATCATTAGTGTCATGCAATATTTTGTGTAATGTAATTTCTTGTACAGACATCTTTTATTAACCTGACACGTTCCACATCATTACGAAGTGTCGTATTCATGATCTATGGAACAAGTATTAATCTAATCTAATCTAATCTAATCTGTAGTCCATGAAGACGAATGCCTCCCCAATATGCTGCCGATATGGTACACTATCATCCGGAGGATGGCATTCACGTATCGTACAGAAGTTAGGGCGCCTTCCATGACTACCAGCAGCATACGTCGGCCCCACATAATGCCACACCAAAACAGCAGTGAACCTCCACCATGCTGCACTCTCTAGACAGTGTGTCTAAGGCTTTCAGCCTGACCGGGCTACCTCCAAACACGTCTCGGACGATTGTCATCGGTGAAGAGAACGCCAATCCTGAGCAGTCCATTCGGTATGTTGTTGGAGTCATCTGTACCGCGCTGCATGGTGTCGTGGTTGCAAATATGGACCTAGCCATGGACATCAGGAGTGAAGTTGGGCGTCATGGATCCTATTGCGCGCAGTTTAACACGACATCTTGTTATTGCACGAAATTCAACATGGTGGCGATGCTGTCAGGGTTCCTCCGAGCCATAATCCGCGTAGTTAGCGGTCATGCACTGCAGTAGTAGTTCTTGGGCGGCATAAGCGAGGCATGTCATCTGTCTCTCTGTATCTCCTCCATGTCCAAACAACATCGCTTTGGTTCACTCCGAAACACCTGGACATTTCCATTGTTGAGAGCCCTTCCTGGCACACGGTAACAATGCGGACTCAATCGAACAGCGGTATTGACCGTCTAGGCATGGTTGAAGTACAGACAGCACGAGCTGTGTACCTCCTTCCTGGTGGAATGACTGGAACTGATCGACTGTCGGACCCCCTCCGTCTAATATGCGCTGCTCATGCATGGTTGTTTACATCTTTGGGTGTTTTTCAAAATGTGTTTGAATTCCTAAGGGATCGAATATTGAGGTCATCAGTCCCTAGACTTACACACTATTTAAACTATAAGCGATGAAAATAACATCAAAGAAGAATTAAAGGAGCTACAACACACTTTTCGTGCCAACGGCTATGATGACAATATCATAATAAAGGTAGCTAAAACCAAAGCGAGCAGCACACGAGAGGAAGGCAAAGAAGAGAAGCTTCCACTGGTACCATATGTAAAAGGCGTCAGTGAACGGGTAGGCAACGTCCTCCGCCGACGAGGTTTCCAACCGATTTTTCTAACCAGTCACAGGATCCACGAAATGATAGGTTCCACCAAGGATGTAGTCAACAACCTTAGCACTGCAGGTGTTTACGAACTACGGTGTGAGTGCGGAGCTACCTACATAGGAGAAAAAGGGAAACCTGTCAGCTTACGAGTAGCAGAACACGAACGCAATATACGATTACAACAACATAATAAATCGGCGATAGCGGAACACCACCGTGACTGTGGACAACCTATCGGGTTCCAGGAAGGCAGAGTACTGGCGAAAGAATCGTGGATGCGAGAACGCAAAATACGGGAGGCGATCTAAATTATTAAACAGCCTGACAACTTCAACAGAGAAGATGGTTACAAACTCCCGGCGTCCTGGATGCCGGCCATCCCAGTCCAACGGGCCCCGAGCGGTCACGGGGCAGAAGCTACACGGCACACGGAAGTATCTGCACAAACAGCTGTAGAGCAACTGTCAGTCCACTTCTGCGCACACCAGGAGGAAAACTTGCCGACCAGAAGCCGAACGCTGATTGGCGGACAGCCACCAATCGTTGACGACATGGACATCCACGAATAGCCTTCTTCCTTAAGTCATTACTAGCCAATCCTATTAGAGGGCCAAACAAGTTTACAACAGTGACGTCAGACATCGATAGTCTGTAACAAATAGAAGCACCTGTTCCCATGCAAAACCAGTCGTGCACTGAGGAAGGCAGTTGCAACGAGGCCGAAACGTCGGTTTTAGTTTATTATTATTTTTAGTTATTTGGCAGTGACGCAGCATAATACCCAGAACAATTTTAATCACTATGACACCGGCCACGGAAGCCTACGTTCTTATTCAAACTAAGTTATGCTGAGAAGAATACACACACCCATGCATGAGGGAGGATTCGAACCTCCGGCGGAAGAGGCCGCGCAATCCGTGACTGGCGCCTGAAACCGCGCGGCCACTAGGCGGTGCTGGGCGGGTTTAGTTTCGTCTCTGAACCGTCAAAGGGGCTGTGTCTGTCATACAATATCCACAGTCAATGTCTGTCTTCAGAAGTTCTGGGAACCGCGGTGATGCAAAAAAATTTTTGATGTGTGTATATTCTGCAAGGTGAAAGATGCATTGGAAGACGGGCAAAAAGGTGGAAGGACCAAATGTAGCTGCAACAGGCCGAACAAGGGCTAACGCATGACGGAATGAGGAGGAGAAGAAGAAGAAGAAGAAGAAGAGGAGGAGGAAGGAAGAAGGAGAAGGCAAGTTTTCTGATTTTTACGGGGATCTTTAGGGAAATTCTGGCGGCATGTGGTACACCAATGACTGCATAAGGCTGTGTGTTAGCCAGCTGGTGGACTCACCGCAGCGAGTGAGATGATGGTGATGTAGAAGCCGAACTTGAGCGGCGAGGAGTCGGTGTTGCGGCTGTTGCGGCCGTCCCAGAGGCCCATGCAGAGCAGCACCAGCACGGCCGTGGCGACGGTCTCCACCAGCAGCGCCTGCAGCGGCGTCAGCGGCGCCGCGGGGACCGTCGTGCACTCGCACGCCACGCTGGCCGGCGTCGCCACCTGCGCAGCCAGCCAGTCACCAACACACTCACAATCACACACGGTCCCATCGCCAAGACTGGAAGACATTTTGTAAAACACACCTTGCAAATGTGTCTACGTGGTGGCTCATTCATCACAATGTCCGGCTTGAGCTAATTTACGTTGATCAATTATATACAACATACATAATGGTCATATAATAATTCATATTATCTCAATCGTCTAGTCACTTCAGTATGTTAACTGTAAATTGGACGATCGGATCCCTAGAACTGAATCGGTAGAAGGCGGAAGTGTCACGTCTGAGTTAACCATTGTTGTCTGTTCCGTATTCACTCTATTTTATACTGCTTCCTTTCCTACTGATAAATATACGTAGTTGTTGCAATTAAGATGTTGATTAAACATTTCAATACCTGAGACAATTTTAGTTTCGATTACCAACATACACTCCTGGAAATTGAAATAAGAACACCGTGAATTCATTGTCCCAGGAAGGGGAAACTTTATTGACACATTCCTGGGGTCAGATACATCACATGATCACACTGACAGAACCTCAGGCACATAGACACATGCAACAGAGCATGCACAATGTCGGCACTAGTACAGTGTATATCCACCTTTCGCAGCAATGCAGGCTGCTATTCTCCCATGGAGACTATCGTAGAGATGCTGGATGTAGTCCTGTGGAACGGCTTGCCATGCCAGTTGGCATGCCATGCCTCAGTTGGACCAGCGTTCGTGCTGGACGTGCAGACCGCGTGAGACGACGCTTCATCCAGTCCCAAACATGCTCAATGGGGGACAGATCCGGAGATCTTGCTGGCCAGGGTAGTTGACTTACACCTTCTAGAGCACGTTGGGTGGCACGGGATACATGCGGACGTGCATTGTCCTGTTGGAACAGCAAGTTCCCTTGCCGGTCTAGGAATGGTAGAACGATAGGTTCGATGACGGTTTGGATGTACCGTGCACTATTCAGTGTCCCCTCGACGATCACCAGAGGTGTACGGCCAGTGTAGGAGATCGCTCCCCACACCGTGATGCCAGGTGTTGGCCCTGTGTGCCTCGTCGTATGCAGTCCTGATTGTGGCGCTCACCTGCACGGCGCCAAACACGCATACGACCATCATTGGCACCAAGGCAGAAGCGACTCTCATCGCTGAAGACGCCACGTCTCCATTCGTCCCTCTATTCACGCCTGTCGCGACGCCACTGGAGGCGGGCTGCACGATGTTGGGGCGTGAGCGGAAGACGGCCTAACGGTGTGCGGGACCGTAGCCCAGCTTCATGGAGACAGTTGCGAATGGTCCTCGCCGATACCCCAGGAGAAAACAGTGTCCCTAATTTGCTGGGAAGTGGCGGTGCGGTCCCCTACGGCACTGCGTAGGATCCTACGGTCTTGGCGTGCATCCGTGCGTCGCTGCGGTCCGGTCCCAGGTCGACGGGCACGTGCACCTTCCGCCGACTACTGGCGACAACATCGATGTACTGTGGAGAACTCACGCCCCACGTGTTGAGCAATTCGGCGGTACGTCCACCCGGCCTCCCGCATGCCCACTATACGCCCTCGCTCAAAGTCCGTCAGCTGCACATGCGGTTCACGTCCACGCTGTCGCGGCATGCTACCAGTGTTAAAGATTGCGATGGAGCTCCGTATGCCACGGCAAACTGCCTGACACTGACGGCGGCGGTGCACAAATGCTGCGCAGCTAGCGCCATTCGACGGCCAACACCGCGATTCCTGGTGTGTCCGCTGTGCCGTGCGTGTGATCATTGCTTGTACAGCCCTCTCGCAGTGTCCGGAGCAAGTATGGTGGGTCTGACACACCGGTGTCAATGTGTTCTTTTTTCCATTTCCAGGAGTGTATTTTTACCGATTTTTACCTCCTTTGGTGACTTACGTTCTTGTGCGGAAGGATGAAGAACATGTTAAGGAGGGTGTACTAGTGGAGGCAGGCCTGTTTATTGTTGCTATTCCCCCTCACCCTCCACCACCCCCGTGGCTCCTCACCCCGTGGTGGTATTCGTCGAAGCCGGGCTTGCTTCCCCCTTTCCCCAAAACTTTCTCTAGCAAACGGCCCCCCTTCACCTTACAGTTCGCTTGTTGTTTAAATATTCACATTACTAGTTTCAGCAAATCATGACCATCTTCGAATGCGAATATTAATCAGTAAACACTCTCGTGGTCATACAGGGTAACAATTACTGAACTATATGAAATAAAATTTTCTTAACTTCTGAACGGTTTGAGTTAGGACGTTCTAGCTGTACGGTTGGACGCGGGGCATGATGGGAATTAGTAAGCGAATGCATGATTTAGTTTAGCGACGAAGCTCACTTACATTTGGGCGGGTTCGTCAATAAGCAAAACTGCGGGACTTAGAGTCATCACTCTCAACGGGTGATTGTACTGTGTGCAATGTCCATTCACGTAATAATCGGTGCATTGTGACTACCGAACGACACGTGAAGGTTTGGGAAGATGATTTCATCCCCATTATCCAAAGTGACGCTGATTTCGACAAGATGTGGTTCATGCAAGACGGACCTCGACCCCATCGAAGCAGGGGAGTGTTTGACGGCCTGGAGGAGCACTTTGTGAACCGCTTTCTGCCTCTGGGATACCGAGAGGCCACTGGCATGGGCCTCGATTGACCGCCACTTTCTCGGGACCTAAACGCCCTCTTTGTGGGGGTGTACAGCAATAACCCCTAAACCATTGCTAAGGCTCAAACCAACCATTGAGGAGGTAATCTACAGCATCGATGTTCAGCCACTTCAGGGAGTCATGCAGAATTTCGCTATTCGTCTGCGCCACATCGTCGCCAATGATGACAGGCGTATCGAACAAATCATAACCTAAATCAGAATATCTGTAGTGACGTTTACATGTTGAATAAAGTGTCCGCACAAAGTAACTTGTAACTAATTTCCGATTTTTTAATTATAGTTCAATAATTGTTACCCTGTATATAAACTCTAGTTATATGCGTACTGATCATCATGGACATGGTATAAAATATTTCTATAAAATGTACGTCATACCATTACGTGGTAAAACATACAGAAATTAAATTATTACCATGTGCTCTTTATATTGCATTTGTGGAAGACAGAGGTACAGGAAGCTGAAGGTGGTAAGGTGTGTTGGGTGGACTAAGGATACAGGTGAAGTGCGTCGGTAAACAGCGCACTCTGTATCAAATGCGTCAAATGGCTCTGAGCACTATAGGATTTAACATCGGAGGTCATCAGAACTACTGAACTGATGTGCCTAGAACCGCTACGCCGTCGCGGCCGGCGAACTCTGTATCAATTTATATTTGCTGTTTGTAACTTTTACTTCTAATAACTTAAAAGCACAACCAATCTTAAAAATAAAGGTCATAAAATTTTGAAACTAGCACTATAAAAACATATATGAATATGCCAATGACTGTCGTATCATAAGGTCATACTCCACATAGGCTCTTTTTATCCAAGTTAATACTGAAAGCTATTTACTTTAAAAATGTGATATATGAAAGCCACCAAGATATAATAACCACATGTGTAAATACTCTTCGATTTTGGCATAACAAATTACTATATGAACGTGTATAAGGTAGCATGCTTCCATTTGGCAATGCCAGTTTTTAAGCATACACATAAGGCATCTCCTTACAGCAAATGGATTAGGAGCACTAGATGCACGAATGTGATTACAGTATGTACATCATAATTCTTTTTATACGAAAAAATTCGTTCATTTTGAATTACAGCTAGTTTGATAGCAGTTAGATATTTAATATGTTGTGTAAAATACTTTCGTTCAATTATCCTCAAAAATTAAAAAGAAAACAACTATTGACAGTGTCAAGGTGACTTTCCTGGGTTTTAGTTGTTGAGGTACATGAGACATTGACAGATGGACTCAAGCATGTTAGTGCGTTTTAATACTAGGATAGCGTTTTTATTGGGGGGGGGGGGGCTACCGGCGTAGAACAGCTAAGGTCTTAACTGACCAAGTAAATCGTGATTTAAAGTTGACTTTTTCTAGGGAAAGCACGCCGTGTTTCTCGAAACTAGTTGAGGCACTGGAGCCTAACGCTACTAGTAGGAGGTTAACATTACGATGGATAACGACAGAGAGCCTCGAGCACCTCTAAAAGAGAAAGTAAGGTATTGGAAAGAGAAAATGAGCGATTATTACGCCCCTCACTCACCCTTTTTTTTAAAGGACGTTGGGAAGAGTTACTAACACAGTTAGTCTCGCTAGTTGAAAATTAAATCTTTTTCGCCACGTCGTTACGGCAAGAAGGGAAAGGAAGATTAGGGTTTACCGTTCCCTCCACATCAAAATCATTAGAGACGGAGCACAGCCTCGGACATTTTAAACGATGAGGAACGAAATCGGCCGTACCCCTTCAAAGGAAGCATCCCCGCACTTGCCCGAAGCGATTTAGGGAAATGACTGGCTAGGATGACTATAGAGAAGAATGCGTTCTCCAGCGTGCTCTGTATCCGCTACAGCCTCTGTTAGGTCAGATGACAAGCACTTATTAAATCATAAGCGGTTAAAAAACTGGCATTGTTTTAGAAAATGGGGCACGGTCAGTGAATGAGAGCAAAGTGGTGTGAGGTCACCGTTAACAAATGACTATGACTGAACATACTGTGCCCTGAATGTAGTCTAGTTAAAATTATCTTTCCTACTTCTATATGTATATACACACTCAACAAGCCACCGAACCATGCATGGCAGATGCTGCCACGTACCATTACAATAATTTCCTTTTCCGTTCCACTTGCAAGTAGAGCGAGCGAAAAATGGCTATCTACAAGAGTATGTACGAAGTTTCTCGCATATAATCTTCGTCATCCTTACGCGGACGCACGTCGGCGGCTGTAGAACCGATATGCGATCGGATTCAAATGTCGGTTCTTTAAATTCTCGCAGCAGTGCCTCGCGAAGAGACCATAGTCTTCCCACCAGGAATTCCCATTTGAGTTCAGGAAGCATTTCCGCAATTGCGAGCTGGTAGAATCTACCTACAACAAATCTAGCAGCACGCTTCTGAATTGCTTCGATGTCTTCCTTTAATCGGAGCTGATAGGGATCGAAAACACTGCCGCAGTACTCACGAATTGATCGCGCTAGTGTCCTACACGCCGTCTCGTTTACAGATGAGCTACACTTCCCAAAATTCTCCCAATAAAACGTATTCTCTGCTACCAGCCTGACGTGCTCATTCCGTTTCATATCGCGACAAGATCGACGAGGGAAGTCCCCATGGAGGGACGACATTTGTGAAGAGACTCGGCCGAACAGGTAGCGGGCGGTCTACAGGGACACCAAACAGGTAGCACACCGCAGTTCAGTACTGCATCGTCACATCACTGCCGTCACACAGGAGTGCAAAACGATCGCTCCAACGCATCAGACAAAAAGCATGGGATTTACACAAGAACCGACCGATGCTGCAGGAATTTTTCTATGAGAACATCATTTGATAATGAATGGTAGGAGCAAAATTTTACTTGCAGGTGACGACAGAGGACCAAATGATAGGATACTGGTGTTCGCCAGCGAACCTGTTTAACAGAATGCAATTCGTTCTTTGTCGATAGAACGTTCAAAAGCTCCAGCAAGCAGTTTTGACAGTTATTTATTGTTCATGCCGATATTTCTAGTTCTGAGGAGGAAACAAACACAGTTCCAACAATATACGCCTTGCTACCCAATAAAAAGTGAGAAACGTACGATCGCTTTTTCACAACTGTTGAGAGCAACGTTCCTGGATGAAATCCCACAGCTGTCATCCAATCAGAAACACATTCGTTTCCTGATACAAAGATTAATGGCTGCAACTACCATGTCAATCAGTGCTTGTGGAGGCAAGTGCAGAATTGCGGCCTTGTTGCTGCCTACAAGGAAAACGAAGAAATTCGTTTTCACATACGATTCTCCTGGACATGTTAGATGTTGGGTGGCTATGCGTTCAGGAGAGCACGCCAGATAATGAAAAACTGCAGGATTTTTACGACTATTTAGTTGAACAATGGCTGGATAATGAATACATGCCAAGAGATATATGGAACTGCGCAGGAAGGCGTTACCGCTCCAACAATGTTTCAGATGGGTGGAATCGGAGGATAAATACCTTAATTTCGAAAGTTCATCCAACTTTTTACTCCTTAGTAAAAACTCTCAGAGAAGAAGCAGGATATCATGTGCACCGACTAGTTTTAAATCAAGGTGGAAAAAGAAGAAAGACGTTCGCAATTAAGACAGATGAGGTAGTTCCTAAGATCCCTTACAAGACTCCAAGTTGACGGCAATATAAAATCATTTCTTACTTGCGTGGCTTATGCAAAGAAATTACAATGAAAAGGAAATGGCTGGAGATACAGCAACACCCGTAAATATTAAAAAGAGATTCAGCTGACGCCGATAGCCCTATTGTAAAAATTGTAAATAAATAGTCATCCTGTAAATATTGCAAAGAAATATAATGCAGGACGAAGAGAGACTACGTACTCGTGGTGTTTCCTGGAAACAGCATAAAGTCGGCGAAATGTCTCTTGCAAATTGTAAAAGATTCACTAGTGAAGTCTGAAAAGTCACAGCTTTTCTAACAATCACAATCAGCATTTTTGTGTAGAGAATTTTAGAAACAACGTCTGTTTGAGTGGACGATGAATACATCTTGTTTGAATACATAAATTGCATTCCTTAACGATAATTGCTAGCAGGACTCACATTAGACCTCAGTACACTTCCCGGCGTGGTACGGGAAAATTGAAATTTATTTCGAAATAATTAATGAAAAAGTTTCTACCGAGAACCAAATTCAACAGCTGGCTCCTTTTAATATGTGATAAAAGGTTGCCACTCCTATCATATCAGATTTGGGTGAGGGATTGAAAGATGGAAAACATTTTCGGTTTTTATAGTTTCTGTAAAATACATCGTTAAGTATGAGGCAGAGCGAAAATTATGCCCTATGTAAGATTAATCAGAACAAAAATTTCAATGAAAAAGGTCTTACGCATAACTGTGCTGCAACTAATGGTTGACATGATATCGCGGGGGAAAAATCATGTCCGATTTATAATTTGACTAAGGCTACTCTTCCTTGCCCTAAAAATTCTGAAATAATGTAATCTGGCTGCACTGGAGGAGTGTGAACGTCCCTTGGCAGCTGCCCAGGTCGGCACAAGCCGAGCGCTCAGTCGCACCAAGCGGCAGCAGGTAGTGGCCGAGCAGGTAGTGGCGCAGGATGTGCGACACACCCTGTGGTGGTCCCTTAGCATCCCGAATTTCTCATAATTATCGCCACATTCCAGTTTCTCACGTCGCTTCTCACAAGTGTCTACAACTCGCTCGCACTGGAAAAGGATGGGGAAGGAAATCAGCCGTGATCTTTTAAAAGAATCGTACCGGAAATTTCCTGAAGCGATTTAGGAATATCACGGAAAACCTTAATACGGATGCCCGGTCGGAGATCTAAACCGCCCTCTTCCCGAATGAGAGTCCTGTACGCTAGCCAAGTTTCACGGTAGCATTTTTGGGCAGAGGGCATTGCTCTCACGACACCCGCAGCCAAAATCGACCGGATATCCGGTGTCTTTCAGCAATGAGTCTCCAAGACTTCGTCGGTTGCGCAGCAGCGACGCACCAGCAGCAGGCCGAAGCCGAGCACGGCGCCCACGCCCTCAGCCACCAGGTACACCAGGGCGGCCGCCACGTTCAAGTCACCGCGCAGCACCGCACACAGCGTCACCGAAGGGTTCAGGTGCGCCACCGATATGTGGCCAACGATCTGAGGAAGAACAAAAAACATTCTAAAAAAAAGACATGAAAACCGTACACTACACGCCATTAAAATTGCTACACCAAGAAGAAATGCATATGATAATCGGGTATTCACTGGACAAATATATTACACTAGAACTGACATGTGATTACATTTTCACGCAATTTGGGTGCATAGATCCTAAGAAATCAGTACCGTAATAAAGGCCTTGATAGGACTGGGCGTTGAGTCAAACAGAGCTTGGATGGCGTGTACAAGTACAGCTGCCCATGCAGCTTCAACACGATACCACAGTTCATCAAGGGTAGTGACTGGCGTATTGTGACGTGTCAGTTGCTAGGCCACCATCGACCAGACGTTTACAGTTAGTGAGAGGTCTGGAGAATGTGCTGGCCAAGGCAGCAGTCGAAGATTTTCTGTATCCAGAAAGGCCCGTACAGGACCTGCAACATGCGGTCGTGCATTATCCTGCTGCAATTTAGGGTTTCGCAGGGATCGAATGAAGGGTAGAGCCACGGGTGGTAACACATGAAATGTAACGTCCACTCTTCAAAGTGCCGTCAATACGAACAAGAGGTGACCGATACGTGTAACCAATGGCACCCTATACCATCACGCCGGGTGATACGTCAGTATAGCGATGCCGAATACACGCTTCCAATGTGCGTTCACCGCGATGTCGCAACACAGATGCGACAATCATGATACTGTAAACAGAACCTGGATTCATCCGAAAAAATGACATATGCCATTCGTCCACCCAGGTTCGTCGTTGAGTACACCATCGTAGGCGCTCCTGTCTGTGATGCAACGTCAAGGGTAACCGCAGCCATGGTCTCCGAGCTGATAGTCCATGCTGCTGGATACGTAGTCGAACTGTTCGTGCAGTTGGTTGTTCTCTTGCAAACGTCCCCATCTGTTGACTCAGCGATCTAGACGTGGCTGCACGATCCGTTACAGACATTCGGATAAGATGACTGGCATCTCGACTGCTAGTGATACGAGGCCGTTGGGATCCAGCACGGCGTTCCGTATTACCCTCCTGAACTCACCGATTCCATACTCTGCTAACAGTCACTGGATCTCGACCAACGCGAGCAGCAGTGTCGCGATACGATAAACCGCAATCGCGGTAGGCTACAATCCGACCTTTATCAAAGTCTGAAACGTAATGGTACGCATTTCTCCTCCTTACACGAGGCATCACAACAACGTTTTACCAGGCAACGACGGTCCACTGCTGTTTGTGTATGAGAAATCGTTTGGAAACTTCCCTCATGCCAGCACGCTGTAGGTGTCGCCACCGGCGCCAACCTTGTGTGAATGCTCTGAAAAGCTAACCATTTGCATATCTCAGCATCTTCTTCCTGTCGGTTAAATTTCGCGACTGTAGCGCATCATCTTCGTGATGTAGCAGTTTTAATTACCAGTAGTGTACATTGGTTAACACACTGAAGCGGCAAAGAAACAGGTATAGACATGCGAATTCAAATACAGAGATACGTAAATAGGCAGAATACAGCGCTGCGGTCTGCAACGCCTATATAAGTGTCTGGCGCAGTTTATAGATTCGTTACTGGTTCTACAATGGCAGGTTATCAGGATTTAAGTGAGTTTGAACGTGGTGTTGTGTTCTGCGCACCTGTGATGGGGTACAGTATCTCTGAGCTGACTTATGACCATAGATGTTAAGTCCCATAGTGCTCAGAGCCAAATAGCCAAAATCTCTGAGCTAGCGATGAAGTGGGGATTTTCCCGTACGACCATTTCACAAGAGAACCGAGAATATCAGGAATCGGGTAAAACATCAAATCTCCGACATCACTGCGGCCTGAAATAGATCCTGCAAGAACGGGACCAACGACGACGGAAGACAGAAGTGCAATCCTTCCGCAGATTGCCGCAGATTTCAATGATGGGCCATCAACAAGTGTCAGTTTGCGAACCATTCAATGAAACATCATCAATATGGGCTTTCGGAGCCGAAGGTTCACTCGTGTGCTCTTAGTGACTGCACGACGCTAAACTTTACGCCTCGCCTGGGCCCGACAACACCGGACTGTTGATGACTGGAAACATGTTACTTGGTCGGAAGAGACCCGTTTAAAATTTTATTGAGCGGGTAGACAACCTCATAAATCGATGGACCCTGAATGTCAGCACGGGACTGTTCAAGCTTATGGAGCCTCTGTAATGGTGAGGGCGCGTGCAGTTGCACTGACATGGGACCCCTGATACGTCTATACACGACTTTGACCGGCTTACAGACGTTAACATCTTCTTTGATCACCTGCATCCATTCATGTCCATTGTGCATTCCGACGGCCTTGGGCAATTCCAGCAAGACAACACGTTCAGAATTTCTGCAGAGTGGCTCCGGGAAGATTCCTCTGAGTTTAAACACTTCCGCTAGCTCCCAAACTCCCCAGACATGTACATTATTGAGCATATGTGAGTTTCCTTGCAACGTGCTGTTCAGAAGAGATCTCCACCCCCTCGTACTCATACGGATTTATGGACAGCCCTCCAGCACTACTTCAGACACTAGTCGAGTTCATGCTACGTCGTGTTGCGGCACTTCTGCGTGCTCGCGGGGGCCCTATACGATATTAGGCAGTAGTACCAGATTCTTTGGCTCCTCGATATTCATTTTGTAGTTTGTGAAATAATCGATTGTAATTTGGATGCAGTACCTGACTTTTCACTCACTTTGCTGTCGTTCCAGTTTTCACATTCATAATCGCGGCACAGAAATATTATCAGCTGTACGTTGCAGAATGTGGGTGGTTGCAGTAGTCTGAAAACAATATAATTCACAGCCACGTAACTCAGCAGTCAATACAATGAAAATTTTTTGCAGTGTGGTTCGATGAAGGACTGTGAAAAGTATTACAGTGTGTGTCGTTTCATGCTTTCCCGACGGATCTGTTGCAAATACACTTCTCGGGTTTGGTTCTGCATCGTATTGTGTAACTCGCACAGTATTTCATAGATGCAACTGCTCGACGTAATCAGGTGGTGGAAGCTTCTGCTGTCGCTGCTGCAAGGCGCGAGTGATCGATCCGCCGGCAAATTCGAGAAATGTATTTAGTACAGTGTGATTTACTGTAATGCTAAAAATAAATATGACCTAATTTCATTTGAAGTTAATCTCTGTGGAAGATATACAGGGTGGTCCACTGATCGTGACCGGGTCAAATATCTCACGAAATAAGCGTCAAACGAAAAAACTACAAATAACGAAACTTGTCTAGCTTGAAGGGGCAAACCACATGGCGTTATGGTTGGCCCGGTAGATGGCGCTGCTATAGGTCAAACGGATATCAACTGCGTTTTCCTAAGTAGGAACCCCCACTTTTTATTACATATTCGTGTAGTACGTAAAGAAATGTGAATGTTTTACTTGGACCACATTTTTCGCTTTGCGATTGATTGCCATGTAATAGTCACAAACAGAAAGCTCACAATTTTAGATGAACAGTAGGTAACAGATAGTTATTTAAATTGAAATACAGAACGTAGGTACGTTTGAACATTTTATTTCCGTTGTTCCAATGTGATACATGTACATTTCTGAGAACGCATGCTGTTAGAGCGTGATTACCTGTACATACCACATTAATGCAATAAATGCTCAAAATGATGTCCGTCAACCGCAATGCATTTGGCAACACGTGTAACGACATTCCTCTCAACAGCGAGTAGTTCGCCTTGCGTAATGTTCGCACGTGCATTGACAATGCGCTGAACCATGTTGTCAGGCTTTGTCGGTGGATCATGATAGCAAATATCCTTCAACTTTCCGCAAAGAAAAAAATCCGGGGACGTCAGATCCGGTGAACATGCGGGCTAAGGTATGGTGCTTCGACGACCAATCCACCTGTCATGAAATGTGCTATTCAATACCGCTTCAGCCGCACACGAGCTATGTGCCGGACATCCATCATGTTGGAAGTACATCGCCATTCTGTCATGCAGTGAAACATCTTGTAGTAACATCGGTAGAACATTACGTAGAAAATCAGCATACTTTGCATCAGCATACTCCATTTAGATTACCATCGATAAAATGGGGCCAATTATCCTTCCTCCCATAATGCCACACCATACGTTAACCCGCCAAGGTCGCTGATGTTCCACTTGTCGCAGCCATAGTGGATTTTCCGTTGCCCAATAGTGCATATTATGCCGGTTTACGTAACCGGTGTTAGTGAATGGCGTTTCGTCGCTAAATAGAACCCGTGCAAAAATCTGACATCGTCCGGTAATTTCTCTTGTGCCCAGTGGTAGAACTGTACACGACGTTCAAAGTCGTCGCGATGCAATTCCTGGTGCAGGTGTGGTCGATGTTGATGGAGCGTTCTCACACCGACGTTTTTGATATTCCCGATTCTCGCGCAATTTGTCTGCTACTGATGAGTGGATTAGCCGCGACAGCAGCCAAAACACGTAATTGGGCATCATCATTTGTTGCAGATCGTGGTTGACGTTTCACATGTGGCTGAACACTTCCTGTTTCTTTAAATAACGTAACTATCTGGCAAACGGTCCGGACACTTCGATGATGTCCTCCAGGATACCGAGCAGCATACATAGCACACGCCCATTGGGCATTTTGATCACAATAGCCATACATCAACACGATATCGACCTTTTCCGCAATTGGAAAACGGTCCTTTTTAACAGGGGTAATATATCACGAAGCAAATACCTTTCTGACTGGCGGAATGTTACGTGATACCACGTACTTATACTTTTGTGACTATTACAGCGCCATCTATCACAAGTTGTCCAACTAAAACATTCATATTTCTTTACGTACTACACGAATATGTAATAAAAAATGGGGGTTCCTATTTTAAAAAAAAACAGTTGATATCCGTTTGACCTACGGCAGCGCCATGTAGTGGGCCAGTCATAGCTCCATCTGGTTTCCCCCTTCAAGCTAGACGAATTTCGTTCTTTGTGGTTTTTTCGTTTGATGCTTATTTCGTGCGATATTTGGCCCGGTCACTATCAATGGACTATCCTGTATAAATCCGATGTATGAATCAATGGATTATGCCCATTCATGAAATCTTCAACCTTCGCACGTTTCTATACAACAAACAGCTTCTCTAATAAGATTTTTTAAAAAAATAGCGATAGAGCACAGTTCATTTGTTGGACCGCTACCCACACCCACATCTACAAACTATGATATACAGAACATAAAATCCAGTATGAGGCCTGCGATCATTTTTATGTTAATAATTGGCAACCAGTGCTGTACAATAGCAATAAAGTCATGCGATGTTCAATTGACTCTTTTGTTAGAGCAGGGCTTCCCAAACTTTTCAGCTGGCGGATACCTTCTTCAGTCGAAAATCCATGGCGGACCCTACGTCAGTCAAGAGCACAGTAACTTTAAATTTCAGAACGAAACCCATGGGAACTGAAAACTTCTTAATGCACGTGCCATGTTCCCAATTCGTCCAGCATGCAAGAAACAATATCATTAACACACGGATTTATGAGATTTTCTGCAATGGTTCGAGCTTTGCCTGTTTTTGCCACTCGATAACTAACCAAGAAAGAAGCTTTTAATGAATTTTTATTAATTGTTTTTGCATGAGTTTTCATGCAATGCTGAGAAGCAGCTAGTTCAGTACTCTTCCTTTTGAAAAAAATCGATGTCTTTAGCCTGGAAACCCGGGTGAGTACCTTCAAAATGACGGTGCAACTTAGCTGGAACCATTGAACTGTTCGGAAGGACTCGCGCACAAATTACACACTGAGCTTTACCCTTCTTTGTCTTCATAAAGTCCATTTCTAAATAGCTTTCGTTGTACTTAACGCTTCTTGGTTATTCCACTTCCACAGGATATTGCAACCAATGGAGTACTTGCACCGTTTTCACATAAGAAATCCGACAGTGCTCGCTCCGCGCATACGTAAAAGGTTTCAGCGCATCTAGCGCCGTGAGCCGGCGCACAAACGATCCCTGTATTGTTGCGAAACAGTCGATCAGAGAAGCTGCATTCTCCGGCACTAAACTGTGTATTCGTTCTCACTTAGGAACTGCAAAGGCAGATTGGGAATACGACCTGAAGCAAAAGTACATGTTTTTCACACGAAAAAAATGATGAATTTCATTTTGACATTTTTATTCAATAATTTTACTCATTATTTTACACTATTTGGTGAAATGTGGCCGTGGACCTCCTAGAAAGAGCCGGCGAACCCCTTAGGGGTCCGCGGATCGCACGTTGGGAAGCCCTGTATTAGAGCGTGTTACACGTTGCTGGATTACACCCATCTTCAGACATCTGTTACAAAAAAGTACAAAATATGACCATGCAGCGCCCCCTACCGAGGGCGCATAGCTGCTAGTTGACTTGTTTAGCATCATTATACGCTTTGCTTCAAGACTGCTTGTGTCGTAGTCAAATGTTATTCGACACTTTCTTTGAGATGTCAAGGCTGTACACCTGGTTGGTTAGGAATGAGTTGAAGTTTGTGGTATGTAACTCATATGACCAGATCTCATTTTCTGTAACGCTGAGACATGCTGAGTGTGCTGTTCACTTATATTTTGTACTTTTTTGTAACAGCTGTCTGAAGATGGGTGTAATCCCGAAACGCGTAACATGTTCTAACAAAAGAATCAATTGAACATCTCATGACTTTATTGTGATTGTACAACATTGGTTGCCAATTATTTTCTACCAAATACACCAAATTAGCACTGTGTGCTAGATAGAAGCAATGTTCTTAAAAAAACTACTTAAACCTAACTAACCTAAGGACATCACACACAGCCATGCCCGAGGCAAGATTCGAACCTGTGACCGTAGTGGTCGCGCTGTTCCAGACCGGCTCGATCACAGCGGCCGGCGTTCTCCAAAAGCATTTCCCATACATGATAATGAACAACGCATCATCTTCCATTGTAAGTGGCAGAAAGTAATGGTAAATTGGGAAGGTGTGGGGTCAAGGGGATATTAATAAGCTCATAAGAGATCCTAGTGTGTGTTTCTGTTGTGGTTGGCAGGAGAGCCAACACCGTGTTACTAGAGGAGGCCGAAAGGCACGCGATTTAGCTCACGCAGGCTGGCGTGAGGTCTGGAACAGGACA
Source organism: Schistocerca gregaria (assembly GCF_023897955.1). Classification (NCBI taxonomy): domain Eukaryota; kingdom Metazoa; phylum Arthropoda; class Insecta; order Orthoptera; family Acrididae; genus Schistocerca; species Schistocerca gregaria. The sequence goes on from NC_064927.1 coordinate 181,925,457, forward strand.
AGGAAATTAGAATTTAGAAACAATGGAAGTAGCTGGTGGAATACTTAACTTTAATCCCTTAATGATGAACGTCGCTCTTGAAGGTACATGATTGATAATATCAATAGTAACTGAATATGGCGCCTTGCTAGGTCGTAGCAAATAACGTAACTGAAGGCTATGCTAACTATCGTCTCGGCAAATGAGAGCGTATTTTGTCAGTGAACCACCGCTAGCATAGTCGGCTGTACAACTGGGGCGAGTGCTAGGAAGTCTCTTTAGACCTGCCGTGTGGCTGCGCTCGGTCTGCAATCACTGATAGTGGCGACACGCGGGTCCGACGTATACTACCGGACGGCGGCCAATTTAAAGGCTAACACATAGCAAGTGTGGTGTCTGGCGGTGACACCACAATGTCAAATGGATACAGAGAGAGGGGTGTAGTAAACATCGTTCGATGATTTGGAGAGAGTACTAAAATTTTTAGTGGATACGGTAACATAAGAGAGCGTGGGTCGGATCAGGCTTTTGCAGGTGTGGAATACAGTGGAGGGATTCAGTCCTCATTTTCAGCCGGTTAGCAATTTTAGTCTGTCGTGGAATGGTTAGTTTACGGTCGAAAATTAGTCCAAGGTACTTTATTAGTTAATTGGATAGGACGGTCGTAAATAGTGATGCAACAGAGGTGGTATTACTGAGGTGACTGGATTTCGTAACGCGTGCCTAAGTGCGAGCGTCGACTGACCTGTATGATCGTGGCGACGGTCATGCCGAAGACGAGCGGACCCTGCAGGCCGGACGGCTTCTCGGAGGTGCCGTCGAGTCCGTAGACGCCGCCCATGCAGCCCACGAACATGAGCAGCGCGGTGCCCAGCAGCTCGGCGCAGAAGACGACCAGCATGCGGCGCGCCGACAGCTTGCCGAACACCGAGCCCGTCTCGGGGTGACGCCGGAACGCCGCCATCACGCCTGCGCGGCATACCGTGCATCAAGCAGGTGTCACTGTACCAGCAAGCTATAACCCACATGAAGTATCGCTTCATAAATAAGCTGAATAGCGAGATCCTAGTCCACTGCGACCATCTTCTCGGCTTATCCGTAGATACTCGACCGTTTCTGAGCAAACAAGGCCGTGCGGTTCTACGCGCTTCAGTCTGGAACCTCGTGATCGCTGCGGTCGCAGGTTCGAATCCTGCCTCGGGCATGTATGTGTGTAGGTTAGTTAGGTTTAAGTAGTTCTAAGTTCTAGGGGACTGATGACCACAGATGTTAAGTCCCATAGTGCTCAGAGCCATTTGAGCTTCAAAGTTACCGAGATACTTTATATGCCTTTTAGTGAGTGTGTAGTTTAGCCGAAGCAGTGGCACATTGGCTAGCATCGAACCCTCACACTTTCGTGCCAAGTGTTCAAACCGAAATACTTAGTGTTTTTTTTTTAGTTTTTCGTTCTTCCTTCATCTACCCATACCCATGTAAGATTACTACAAGAATGAAACTTCCTGGCAGCTTAAAACTGTGTGCCGGCCGGAAACTCTAACTCGGGACCTTTGCCTTTCGCGGGCAAGTGCTCTACTAACTGAGTTACCCAAGCACGACTCACGCCCCATCCTCACAGGTTTACTTCTGCCAGTACCTCGTCTCCTACACTACACTTATAATGTTTGCGAATGCCTACTGCAACAGTTTTGTCCTTATTCGTCTACTAACTACGAGGGTAATCCCAAAAGTAAAGTCTCCTATTTTTTATAAGTACATAGACCTGTTTATTTTTACAATGGTTTACATCAGTTTACAGCTTGAACATTTAGCTATTTTTCGACATAATCACCGTTCCTGTCGATGAATTTTTGTAGACGCTGTAGACGCATGTATAACCGGCTCGCCGCCATGCTGTTCAGAAACTTATGAACCTCTTCTTTCACCTCGTCGTCGGAACTGAATCTCTTTCCGGCCAAATGTTCTTTGAACCTGGGGAACCGGGCGCCAAGTCAGGACTATAGGTCGGGTGGGTGAATATATTCCACTGAAACTGTTGCAGGAGAGCAACGTTTTGCCGAGCGACGTGTGGGCGAGCGTTGTCATGCAGAATGTGTACGCCCGTGCGCAACATTCCTCTTCTCAGGTTCGGAATTGCGCGTTTGAGTTTTTTCAGAGTCTCACAGTACCTGTCAGCTTTAATTGTGGTCCCAGCGATTCAGCTCCGACGACGAGGTCAAAGAAGGGGATCATAACTTTCTGAACAGCATGGCGACGAGCTGGTATGACATGGGGATACAAAAACTGTCACAGAGCCTAAAAAATGCATTGACAGAAATGGTGTTGATGTAGAAAATTAGCTAAATATTCAAACTGTAAACTGATGTAAACCATTGTAGAAATAAACAGGTCTATGTACTTATAAAAAAATAGGAGACCTTACTTTTGGTATTACCTTCGTATATAGTGAATGAATGAGAAAGACAATAAAACAATAAATCGTTTTTGATGTGGCATACCTTGGCTCATAATCACCTGCAAGCGCCAGTTTTACTGGAAGTCATCCCGTTACGCTTGATTTGTCGTAAAATTATTGCCAACGCTCGAAACCTTCAGCGATGCTAACGACGTTTCTTCGCCGAGTGAGATTCGTACCAAGAAATCTCGCGGCGGCAAACTTTCCTTCGTGCAATACTCGTATTCTTTGGAATTTCTATGTTTGTACGATCGGTATCACCCGAAGTAATGCATCAAATTTACCTGAAGAACAAACATAAGAGCAAAGTTTCAGGGAAAATCGGGTTATGATACTTGCCGTGTTCTCCTTGTGATATTTGAAAATAAGTGACCGAATGTTAATTTCCCAAGCCAAAACGACTCGAAAAAACTGGGTTTAAAGCTTTCAAGATTTTTGAGCGCTGCTAAGTACAAAACAAAACGTTTCGAGAAATTTAATGCAGCCACCGATTGATGAGTGTGTAGCGTATAAGTGTTGTAATTGCAAAGTCGCTGATACGACTATTGCAAGTAATAGCTTTTTCTGCTATTTGTATTCTATCTTTATTATCAAATGTATGTCTGAAAAACAAATACTGATTCACATTTTTTAATAAAAATACACTCCTGGAAATTGAAATAAGAACACCGTGAATTCATTGTCCCAGGAAGGGGAAACTTTATTGACACATTCCTGGGGTCAGGTACATCACATGATCACACTGACAGAACCACAGGCACATAGACACAGGCAACAGAGAATGCACAATGTCGGCACTAGTACAGTGTATATCCACCTTCCGCAGCAATGCAGGCTGCTATTCTCCCATGGAGACGATCGTAGAGATGCTGGATGTAGTCCTGTGGAACGGCTTGCCATGCCATTTCCACCTGGCGCCTCAGTTGGACCAGCGTTCGTGCTGGACGTGCAGACCGCGTGAGACGACGCTTCTTCCAGTCCCAAACATGCTCAATGGGGGACAGATCCGGAGATCTTGCTGGCCAGGGTAGTTGACTTACATCTTCTAGAGCACGTTGAGTGGCACGAGATACATGCGGACGTGCATTGTTCTGTTGGAACAGCAAGTTCCCTTGCCGGTCTAGGAATGGTAGAACGATGGGTTAGATGACGGTTTGGATGTACCGTTCACTATTCGGTGTCCCTTCGACGATCACCAGAGGTGTACGGTCAGTGTAGGAGATCGCCCACCACACCATGATGCCGGGTGTTGGCCCTATGTGCCTCGGTCGTATGCAGTCCTGATTGTGGCACTCACCTGCACGGCGCCAAACAAGCATACGACCATCATTGCCACCAAGGCAGAAGCGACTCTCATCGCTGAAGACGACACGTCTCCATTCGTCCCTCCATTGACGCCTGCCGCGACACCACTGGACGCGGGCTGCACGATGTTGGGGCGTGAGCGGAAGACGGCCTAACGGTGTGCGGGACCGTAGCCCAGCTTCATGGAGACGGTTGCGAATGGTCCTCGCCGATACCCCAGGAGCAACAGTGTCCCTAATTTGCTGGGAAGTGGCGGTGCGGTCCCCTACGGCACTGCGTAGGATCCTACAGTCTAGGCGTGAATCTGTGCGTCGCTGCGGTCCGGTCCCAGGTCTACGGGCACGTGCACCTTCCACCGACCACTGGCGACAACATCGATGTACTGTGGAGACCTCACGCCCCACGTGTTGAGCAATTTGGCGGTAAGTCCACCCGGCCTCCCGCATGCCCACTATACGCCCTCGCTCAAAGTCCGTCAACTGCACATACGGTTCACGTCCACGCTGTCGCGGCATGCTACCAGTGTTAAAGACTGCGATGGAGCTCCGTATGCCACGGCAAACTGGCTGACACTGACGGCGGCGGTGCACAAATGCTTTGCAGCTAGCGCCATTCGACGGCCAACACCTCGGTTCCTGGTGTGTCCGCTGTGCCGTGCGTGTGATCATTGCTTGTACAGCCCTCTTGCAGTGTCCGGAGCAAGTATGGTGGGTCTGACACACCGGTGTCAATGTGTTCTTTTTTCCATTTCCAGGAGTGTATTTTTTAAGGTGTGTGTCAGTTTTCGAAAGCCCTATCATTGTCCGCCACTGTGTCGCAGGAGTTTGAAATTGGCTCACAGATGCCTGCAACTTTCTTTTGTAATGGTTCGAAAGTTAGGTGCCCTGCATCTTTCTCCTCAGGCTCGGCCATGCTTCGAACGGCAAACTGCCGGAACATGCGAAAAAAAGACGAGAACTCAGTAGGTCACATAAAGTGTAACGTGGGTTAATGATGTCTCGTTGGTACCAAATGTCAGCAAAATTCCCTCCAATGATGTTACATGGATATGTCACACGTTGGGAAAATCGTTGCACCCTTTTTTGCCTACATTTGACCACTTCTTTTTACGCATGTACGATGGAGGACAGAACCACAATGCCCAGCATTGAAATCACGTAATTTTCTAATGGGTGATCGAGGAAAACATTTTAGACACACCGTCCCTCAGAATCAACACGAAAAGGCTTCGGGAGGTGCCAATAAGGTTGTCAATGAAACCGTCCCTTCCCTTGGGTTGTAGATTCCCACACATTTCGTTGTCGAAAACGACAATTCGCAACGTTATGAGCAACAGAAAGACGTTCTTGACAACGTTTGACACTGTCGAAAATCCATGAGGTATTCAACACTTCTCCAAGGAAATTATGCTCCTGCAGTCCCATGGAACATGATTGCATACCTCTGGATTGTAGTGTGAGTGCAGTTTTTGCTCTGGAGTATAGGACGGAACCACAGGGACCATTCAAACCCGTTAGACGAAATTTCAACGTGATCCGAAGCAGTAAAGGGTGTTTATGCTTTTTCATACCCCCTGTGGCGTGATCATGGGATGGGTGCAACATTGACAAACACGTGAATAAAATGATAAAGAGTTCTTCTAAGCCCTCAGTTCGGTAACACACTTGGTACCTCCCACATACTTTTGTTTCCACTTTAAAAACACAGACACTCCTAGGCACCTGCAAGCAGGCAACCCCGTAACAGCATTCAGCTGAGAGGTGCTACGGTGTTGCTCTAGTGCCTGCTTGCGGATAGTCCGAATATGATGGGCGTTGAAGGGGTTGCTATATTGTCTAACCCCGCTGTGGATGTGCACGTGTACCTGTACAGAGACAAACTTTGACAGATTCTCTGTACAGGTACACGTGCACATCCGCAGTGGGGTTAGAAAATATAGCAACCCCTTCAACGCCCATCATATTCGTGTGCATTTACAGAGAATCTCTCAAAGTTTGTCTCTGTACAGGTACACGTTCACATCCACAATGTAGTTAGACAAAATTGTGGTGAAATTTAGTCGCAATGTCACACCTTTATCGCACGTTACACCTCAGATGAACTTCTGAGGTTTGACGTATTTTTCACAAGTGTCCACATGTTGCTGTTTGAAGCGTGGACAAGCCCGAGGGGTGACACTGCAGGGCGTCACGATTTTGCACTATTACCGAGTAACGTTGGGGCACCTTTGAGCAAATTTAAAACTTCTGCGTCGCAGTGGGAGACAATTATGTGGTTCGAAAATGTAACCCTTTAACTGTAGTCTGCTATGTATATTTACTGCGTGCCGTGATCTCTGTGCAGTACAGATATACATAGAGCTGAGCTACCTACTATTCAGATGTAACTGCGTTAATCTTAGCTTCCAACAGAGGGGACATGAGTCAACAATTGTTTTGCATTCTACACTTCCACGTCACTTCAGTCAAATAGTTCCTTCCTGGACATTCATATGTCAAGCGCAGATACAACCACACACACACACACACACACACACACACACACACACACACACGACTTGAATCAGGACTGTATATGCATAGTATCAACAGTGAAGACACCATCAGGATCATGTCATCACCCGCTTGCAACTAGAACTCAGCTGGACATTCTGCAACTGATCCTAATTATCTTTTGCTGAATTCGAGATTTGGCGAAAGTAGAGAGAGCTCACTAAAAATGAACACTGCACCACTACCACGCACTATCACCATACTACAGTAAAGTATTTGAGGATGGAGACTCACACAGCAGACAGTCGTAATCCGATTAGTTGCTGTTACTCTTACGTATCTAGATTTCGGCTGTAAATAGCCATCTTCAGAGCTAAAATACAAGGAAAATTACAGAACCAGAATTTACTTTACATAGAGCAATAATGAACACACCGTGTTATCCGATAGCAGCTATCCATTCTGCTCAACATACTATTTGAGTTACAGTCCAACAAACTCGCGACAGTACACGCTACCATACGATCTTACTGATGTATAGGAAGGCGGAAATTGAGGCGGCTATTTACATCAAGTACAGAAACCTTACTTTACGTCATTTAGTGCAGGTAATGCCCTCTTTGTTTCAAATTATCTAACATTTTTATTTCAGTACAGTAGTTTAAAACCCCTTTTTTAATATCTAAAATCAACAAGCTTATTTGCATATCACTTTCAAATACTGAAAAAATGCAAACTTATCTTATGAGGGACTACGCGAAGTTTTATCTTTTGACGAATTTCAATTTGGTATGTAACTGTATTTTATCAAACGATATTCAACAAAATCTTTTTAATTTTTTAATTTTTATTTCTAAAGTGATGTAACAAATTTGTATAAGAGAGATGTATGAATATCTTAATGATCCTTTGCATAGGATTTGATGGGTATCACTAAGATATAAGCAAATACGTTGTAACTTTCCATTTCTTGAATATTTCAAGGTGATATGCAAATATCCTTGTCGATTTTAGATATTTAAAAAAAAGGTCCTTAAACAACTGTATTGAAATGAAATTCATCATCGTCATCATCGTCATCATCACCATTTTCCATTCAAGGATTAGGCTGTTGGCTGTTCCAAACTCACGAACAGAATCATTCCCATCTTCTTCTAGTTATTCCAGTATCTCTTTTCCCATTCAGAAAGTTCTGAGAAATTCTCATGAGGTGTTGTTTCCAATCTTAATGAAATTTTTGAATTTTTTCATTAATTCATTCAGGTTTTTACGTTACAAAAAAAAACACTTTGTTTTGTAAATTTCGTTAAGACCGCTGTCCCTTCCTGAAAATATCAGACTTCAGTAAATTATGTTTTAGGGTGTACTGCTTCCATGCTGCTGAAACAAATGTATCCAGGAGCGACGGACAGTATTTCGGGAGGTTAAATTTTTGTGTTATGCGATTGGACAGAGACTACTTTTGGTAGGAGATTGATAGAACAGTGACTAACTGCCAAGGTGTGAAGTGGATGTTCCTCACATCATGAAGAAACATACGTCAAAATCATGAGAAACAATGAAACGAATTCTCTTCTGGGTTCAAAAGTGCATTGAGCTTGATGGTGGGCTTCTTCAAAATCTGTTGAAAAATATTTAAAATTCATTAGAAATTGTGGCATACTTCATGTGGACTGCTAAATATGTGTTACGTAGTGTCGTATATGAAACTGTATTACAAACAATTGTAAATTTTTAACGTCACGAAAAGATAATAATTAACATTGGAAATAAATTAAAAAAATTAAAATAATTCTACAACAATAGTAAATATTTATAAGAGCTTGTCTAGGCAACGATTAGAGGTAGCGCAGATTTCTGTATGAACATCTTTGTTTCTTCTGAGTCACACAGTATAAATAACGTGTGACACCTCCCGCCTCCGCTGGGTGAAAGAACGACGGTAGTTCACCTTTACTCTGGTAATTACAATTTTTTTAACAGACTACCGGTTATGGTAACCGGTACTGCAATTGTGGAACGGAAAACAACCAAGATAAAGACGTCTCGTGGACGACTAGGTCATCAGAAACTACGCAGAAACTCATATAAGACAAGTGTAGGTGGGGAAATCAACCGTATCATTTGGAAGAAAAGCCCTGGAAACCTAAACCTGAAGATATTTGAGAATCCAGGGTTACAAGCCCACCAAGAAGATACAGGGATACCTTAAGCCTGCCAAAAACGCTCGCAAACCTTTGGAAAAAGCTGGACTGTATAGGATCCCATGCAGCTGTGGTGATGTTTATGTGGGTACCACTAAAAGAACGGTTTCTAAACGTTTGGAAGAGCGCAAGAGAAATTGTAGAAGAGGAGAAACGGAACGATCAGCTGTTGCGGAGCATGCTTTCCCGCCAGGGAACCACAATATTCGTTTCGAGGAGACGCAAGTACTAGCGGCCACAAGCGGATATTACGAAAGGCTCTACTGGGAGGCAATCGAAATCGCTAAACACCCAAATAATTTCTAACCGACAGGAGGAGGGCGTAAAACTAGACGGTATATGGATGCCGGTGTTAAAGAAGATATGTACCACCCGTCCACTACTGGGTGATGGCAACAGCGATCGACGGCGACGGACAGCGGCCAATTGCACTGACGTTTTCAAAACACGTGACCTCACGCCGCGGCGTGGGAGCGCGCGGACACGGAATTAGCGACAGTCAGTAGCGAGCCAGTGGGTGTGTTGGACCTTCCATCGAGCTACGGACCCCCTTGAAGATGTTGGGAATCGACACAGAATTCATCAACCGACCACGGCATAACAGCCCGGATAGCTATGATGGAGATGAAAATAACGGCACACAGTTGAACAGCTCCTCTTCAAACGGAGAACACAGTCATGTTTTCGCCATCTCGAGTCGAAGCATATTGGAGCGAGAGAGCCAGCGAACTGTCTGTACAAGGCAATTACGTGCACCGTCAACTTGCATCTGTCGTCAACATAAACTTTTAATTTCGATGTAGAAAATCGACCCAAGGAATCAGGCTTCATTCGTGTTGAAGAAACAGCTTTGTAACAACTAAGGAATCTTTACGAAACACCCTGCATGCTGTCCTAATCTTCTTGTAACGTCTGCACTCGGAATTTCCAGCAAACATCTCCGTGACGTACTACGTCTGACTTGTAGCGTCTTCCACTGGACATTGTTGGTCATCTCTATAACGATGTCGTGCTTACTAAACAATGTCGTAACGAAAGATGCTGATCTTCGTTGGATATTCTCTGTCTGTTTTATTAACTCAACCTTGTAAGGATCCCAGACCGATGAGCAAACAAGTCTTTCCCTAGCAACACCCTCCGGGGATGCTTTACATTTCCTTAAGAGTCTTCCAATGAAACCCTGCCTGCCATCAGCTGTCAATTGTATCTTTCGTCGAGCCCAGAATGTCTTTTATTTTGTTGTTGCTACGAAAAATCGGCTTAATGTCTACCCAGTGGAGGATTTTGCCTAGACATTCAGTGACCTCTTTTACATATGGTAGCACGACGGTGTTCTGTGCTTCGTTCTGAATTTCCTTCTTGCCCTCCTCCTTCGGCGCCATGGTTTTGTGTATCATCTTCATGTCGTAGCCATTAGCTCCAAAAATGGACCTGAGGTTCTGTAGTTCAGCTTGCAGGCCGTGTTCATCACTGATCCTAAAGGCTGTCTTAGTTCATGTTTGCAGGGCCGAATTCTTCTCTGTAGGCTGGTGGTGGGAGAATGCACGCAGGTCTGTGTTGGTGGGCTTCCTATAAACTCTGTATTACGGTAAAGTTCCACAAATTTCATGCCGCCAGAGTTTATGAAATCGGTTCCGAATGTGGACTGGTGTATGTAGGTGAGGCTAGGCGTTCAATAAACAAAAGGTTAACTGAACACGAGAGAAACATCTTCCTCAAACAATACAACAAATCAGCGGCGGCAGAACATCAGGGACAGTGCAGGATGAAGATCGAATTTCGAGAGGCCTGCGTACTGGCGAAGCGGCCGTTTAGTTTGAGGAGGCAGATTAGAGAGGCTATAGAAATAGCCAGGCGACCCGGCAATATGAACAGAGGGTACCGGCTTCCACCGTCTTGGCTGCCAGCTGTGACAGCTTTGTGGAAGGACAGCTCTCGCAGAGCAACAGGCTCGCGGTAGGCCACAGCGGCCGAGGGCACACAGAGTGCTGACACGGCCTAGTCGATACTGGGCAGTAGTCTCCTATTCGCCGATTTCCACCAATGGCAAGCAGTAAAGGAAACTCCAATGGAAAACGCCCATTTCCGCAAATGACAACAAGCAATTCCAAGACCAATAAAATGAACTCCTAATACCCTTCCTCCTCATCCTCACATCCAATGACAGCGCTCCTCCATAGTATATAAGTATCCAAATTAGGGCTCATTCAGCAGTTAGCAATACATACTGAGAAAGGCGCCTTGCAACAGTCACCGAAACGTCGGAATTTTACAGATGACAATGCGGCCTCAAAACCAGAAGAATTTTATTATTTGTGACAACGGCCGCGGAAGCCTACGTTTACATCCTCATGGATCGTTTATATGTATTTATAAGTCACACTCCTACAACACTAATTACGAGTACTGACGAAATAACTACTTATCTGTCTATTTCGTTCCGTTGAGAATAGCGTTCTGTCTGCTGGATCTCGGCACAAGCCTGGTACGATACTCGGTGTAATTGTAAAGAATGCCTTCCTGAAGTAAAGGAACACGGCGTCAACCTGGGCGCCTTAGATCTCCTGGACGAACACAGCGACTTGAGTTTCGCATGATCTTTGTTTACAGACTTCTTGCTGACTTCTAGAGGACAATTTCGTTCTCCAAACAACCTCGTAGTGCGTGAACGTAAAACATTTTCCATAGTTTTATAACATACTAACGCCAGTGATATTTCTTAAGCCCGTAAATACGTGCATCTCTCCAGCGATCCTTCTTGAAAACAGGAATGACCTACGCTTTCTTTTTCATTAGACTGGTAGCCTGTACCTGTGCGACAAATCGCCGCTGTAATGGGAGTAAGTTTCCTCGCATGATCTCTGTAGAATGCCAGAAGTGTCTTAACTCGTGCAGACGCCTATCTGCTGTTGTGGTTCTGAAGCCGTGGAAAGCATGTACAAGCGTTTCCACGCTGATTGGTCTGCGTATTGTTTCCCAAGGTTGTGATAGTTAAATGTTACGTACAGGCTGAGAGATACAACAATACTGTCAGAGGTCACCATCACACAGTCAAAACCACTCGCCAGGCACCTCTCCAGTGCATGCAGCAGCCTCCACATGGTGCACACGATATGGATCTCTTTCCGCTTCCGCGCCACGTCCTTCAGTAAGTGATATATGTCCGCTGACAATGTGGACAGTTGCCAAACAGAACGCTGTCAACTGCGGGCTACGTTGCCTCCACCTTGTTCTGGTGCATAAGCCAATCTCCCGCTGACAGACACGATGCGTCATTGACACTCTGGCAGTTCCGATACTTTAGCTAGACCATTCTGCTGACTGCCTGCATCCAGCATAGTACAGTTGTCTGAAGACTACATTCCCCCTAGTGCATGGGTAATAGGACAACCGAAAATGTCTATAGCATTACTATTATTTATAGTGATAACATCATACGCTGGCAACTGATTGCAAAGTTATTTAGATTTCATTGTCTTTGGTTTAGGACATCAGGTGAAAGCGTCCATAAATGATACAAACTGGAAAAAGACATACCACGTGTTTCTTCTTCGTGCCACAAGAGGTATCAATTTTTGGCACGAGGTTATGTTCTGGTGTTGGCGACACGGTTACATCAGAAATAGAGGAGCCCGTTTGCTTATGCGCTTATGTGTTATCTGAAGAATACGTGCGCATCGGGTTTTAAAAGTTATAACAATTGTTCTACTGTGGCATACTACACCTGGATAATTTGATTTATAATTTTATGTCCACGAATCATCATGAGTTTGGAAAGCATCGCTCTTACGAAACTTAGCTTGCCCTTTTCTCACATGATATACTACGAACTACGGATGAAAGGCAACAGGCAGCATGCATATTTCTACATTTCTGGGAAGCGCTTGAGACGGTGCTCCATTGCAGGCTGTTATGGAACAGGTTGACGGGTATGAGTGGGTCAAAGACTTCTTAAGTTACAGAATCATGTATGTTATCGTCGACGGCGAGTGTTCATCGGAGACAAGGGTGTCATCAAGAGCGCCCTAGCGAAGTGTGACTATATACATAAATTATTTGGCGGATGGGGTGGGGACCGCCATTTATTTCCATTTACTGTAATATAACAAGTAGACTTAGAGAAAGCTTTTGACGATGTTAACTGGAATACTCTCTTTCAAATTCTGAAGGTGGCAGGAGTAAAATACAGGCAGCGAAAGTCTATTTACAATTTGTACAGAAACCAGATGGCTGTTAAAAGAGTCGAGGGGCATGAAAGGGTGGCAGTGGTTGGGAAGGGAGTGAGACAGGAGGATATAAGATGAACATCAACAAAAGCAAAACGAGGATAATGGAATGTAGTCGTATTAAGTCGGGTGATGATGAGGGAATTACACTAGGAAATGAGACACTTAAAGTAGTAAAGGAGTTTTGCTATTAGGGAAGAAAAATAACTGATGATGGTCGAAGTAGAGAGGATATAAAATGTAGACTGGCAATGGCAAGGAAAGCGTTTCTGAAGAAGAGAAATTTGTTAACATCGAGTATAGGTTTAAGTGTCAGGAAATAGTTTCTGAATGTATTTTTATGGAGCGTAGCCATGTATGGAAGTGAAACATGGACGATAAATAGTTTGGACAAGAAGAGAATAGAAGCTTTCGAAATGTGGTGCTACAGAAGAATGTTGAAGATTAGGTGGGTAGATCACGTAACTAATGAGGAGGTATTTAATAGGATTGGGGAGAAGAGAAGTTTGTGGCAGGATCGGTTGGTAGGACGTGTCTTGAGGCATCAAGGGATCACTAGTTTAGCATTGGAGGGCAACGTGGAGGGCAACAATCGTAGAGGGAGGCCAAGAAATGAATACATTAAGCAGATTCAGAAGGATGTAGGTTGCAGTAGGTACTAGGATGAAGGAACTTGCACAGGATAGATTAGCATGGAGAGCTGCATCAAACCAGTCTCAGGACTGAAGACCACAACAACAACACGTAGGTCATTATTATTATTACTATTTCAGTAATAATAGTTGTAAATTATAAGAGAATCACTAAATGCTAGTTACATGATTCAGACAACTGGGAGCGTGCCTCTAAAATATTCGGTGTTCCTCAAGCTACTTTAAAAAGAAGAGTACGATGCAAGAAAGAGCAAGTTAGGGAGTTGAGAAAGGTTTAGGTCAGTTACAACAAACGCTTTCAACATATCTAGAATTAGAGCTACTACAACACAATAAAGATCATGAATCCAAGCCAGTTGAACATATTGAATGATAATAGGAAACTGGCATCAGAGTAAGCAAAGAGAAATGACATTTGCAGTCGAGTCAGCAAGCGGACATTGATGGCAGTAAGTACCTACTTAATTTAACTACACAAACGATAAGCATATAATAGTCTACCAATAATTCCGCAAACCACTCTTTCGTCATGTTCACATGTGACGTTCGCAAATATATGTGAATCTGTATAGGAGACATATAAGTACGTCATTTTGGCCAACGAAACATATGACATGACATTGAATAAGCTTTCTAATAATACGTTGTGGAAATCCTATAAGGTATAATATAGTTTTCCTGTATGAATAACTGTGTAGTTAATAGTTCTTCATGTTAACATATAAAAAATAAACCTCTGGAAGGTAGAAGACGAGGTACGGGCAGAAGTAAAGATGTGAGGACGGGGCGTGAGTCATGCTTAGGTAGCTCGGTGGTAGAGCACTTGCCGGCGAAAGGCAAAGGTCCCGAGTTCGAGTTTCGGTCCGGCACACAGCTTTAATCTGCCAGTAAAGTTTCAATAAACCTCATAATTGAAAAATTGTGACCACTGTACTATTTGTTCATTGCGAGATGTGATTTTAGGTCGCTTTTCCTACCGAAGTTAAGTTCTGTATTGTAATATACTGCTATCTTGATAAATGTTACTGTTCACATGTTACTTTGTTGTCACATTTCTGTTACGTGGCTCCATGTCAAAAAAGTGTTTAATTAGTAAGCTCTCAATTAGTCACCTTTATAAAGCATTATAGCAGTACTATACTTTTCTCGTAACATGGATGTTTGGTCAAAATTAATAGCAGCATTGAGTTACATGATACGCAACACTAATTTATTTGGAAATTCCTTCAGTTTATGGAGATCCATTTGACCGCTGCTTTGTAGTCGTCGATTGATAATAAATTGTAATTTTAATCACAACTCGACAATTCCAAAGAAATCATGGTTTTCACCTTTAACAAGTTCATAATTGATTTGGAATCGAAAGTGAAGAATTTAATTGGCAAATGTTGTGGCTTGTAGACGCCACAGTAAATTACTCTCGTTCTTTCACCCATTAAATGTTGGAGGACATAACATATTTATATTAAAAATTGATTTAGTAGCACATTTGCAGTCCGTCTCGGGGTTTGGAGTGATGACATTATTTACTTAGCGGCTTCTGTACTACTTAGAAAGTTGCAAGAGAAATTTGAAAACACGTTGTGTACGATACATCTTTCTACAATTAAAATATTCCGTGCAGTAGACAAGTACAAACGTTTTCTGTTTACTTTTAAAGGGAACCATGTTATCAGTAATCCTTTTCGCATTATATGACATATGATCAGTACGTTTGCAAACGTAACTCATGCTTGAAATAAATGTCATGTAGACTTGCGGAATGTTTATTGCAGAGCCGATGGGATGCAGTAAATCTAGGAGAAACAACAACCACTAAAAATCTCTAAAACAATGAAATGAAATATGTCTGTTTGAGAACAAAAATAAATTTCAACGGTAAAAACGAGTGCAGTAATAATTATTCCTATCTACAAGATAAACAACATTAAAGTAGCCAGTGAGGAATAAAGTCTGCAAATATTGACAAAATGATTAATTACTTTACTGTACTCTACAGATGTAAATCAAATGGCAAAGGAGAGGAAATGCAAGATCCTCGTAACGAAGTGGTGCTACTGAGACTTACCCTTAACAGCGGCCAGGCAACACGGTTCAACAGGAGTTTTCTTTTCGCCGACAGGTGGCGTCTTTCCGTTGGCGACGTCCGGCGCGCAGTGTACCACGGTGATGTCCGGCGTCATTTTACCCAACTCTCCGTTCGGCATGCTGGTGGTCTGTAGCTGAAGTGGTGGAGCGCTGGGAAGACGTCTCCGATGTGCTTTCCGGAAAAGCTCCTATCACGATTTGCAAGGAAGCTAATTAGGCACTGTAGCTGTGGAACACTACAGCTCGTTTTTGTTTATTGTAATTTTTAACTTCACGCGTGCATGCTGTCAAGCAAAAATAATGGAATGGCGTTTGGAGTCGATGATCAAGTACGTCATATAGGAAAAATGTTAAGATACGTGCGTGTACTAGTAATACATCCTTTGTTTCTAAATTCCTTCTTTTTAAAACAAATATCGACTTCTACGGAAGTACAGCCATTTTGAAAACGTATGTGCAACAGTGAGTATGAAACTGTCAGTTGAGTGAAATTTTCTAAAGCTTCAGAAACGCAAAGAAGTCTGAACGTGGTGAAGCAATATTGCTGCGATTTTCACGTACAACTGGAAGGTTATTTGTTGCTTTCGTTAGCTATTATTTCTTCTCGGCGTTCCAGCATAAAAATTAATGTAATATGAATCAGACATTTGAAATGGCTAGTGAATTACCACACGGCAGCTCCACACGATTTGTATAATATATTCACCAGGCAAGCACGCTGCACTTTGTTGTTAGTGGAACGCGTGCACTTTGACCTCTTCTTTCTCGATATTTAAGCCATCCAGTTTGTACTGCCAGTTTGAAACTTCGGGTTAGACGAGTTCACGCATCACACTCCTGTTCTTGACGACCACTGATATTGCTGGACGGTGAGTATCCTGAAACACGAGAAGAATGGATTGCCTTAGAAAATGTGTTGACGAGCGGTGTATGTGGATTGTTAAATGCAAAGGAACACAAGGACATGCCATTCACGAGGAGAGTAAATGCCGCAGCCTCTCGCTGCACGGTTAGTGAGTCGCAACTGGAGTAATCATATCTTTCAACCACCTGTGAGTAGCAGTAAGTGGAGGTATGAAACAGAACGCTCTCATAGTGGAGCCAACGATATGCTACTGTTTACTGGTTGGATATAGCGAAACTGCATTTTGTCAGAGACCCAAAAAGCTTATAAAACAGTGTTACGCTACACTGAATGTACACAAGGAAGCTCGCGCGAATGACTCTCAATCTTGTAAGAACTGCAGGAGAGAGTAACACAACTGCTAAAAATATCGGCTGACAGGCACTGGGAGAAGAATCTCACATACGTGACCAATACATACCTAGAAAATTCCAGTATAGGTTTTCAGAAGGGAATGCACATTCAGTTCACCTATACAGGGTGTCACAAGAAGGTAAGGCCAAACTTTCAGGAAACATTCCTCACACACAAATAAAGAAAAGATGTAATGTGGACATGTGTCCGGAACGCTTAATTTTCATGTTAGAGCTCATTTTAGTTTCGGCAGTATGTACTGCACTTTCTTGATTCACCGTCAGTTGGCCCAATTGAAGGAAGGTAATGTTGACTTCGGTGCTTGTGTTGACATGTGACTCATTGCTCTACAGTACTAGCGTCAATCACATCAGTACGTAGCATCAACAGGTTAGTGTTCAACACGAACGTGGTTTTGCAGTAAGTGCAATGTTTACAAATGCGGAATTGGCAGATGCCCATTTGATGTATGGATTAGCACGTGGCAATAGCCGTGGCGCGGTACGTTTGTATCGAGACAGATTTCAAGAACGAAGGTGTCTCGACAGGAAGACGTTCGAAGCAATTGATCGGCGTCTTAGGGAACACGGAACATTCCAGCCTATGACTCCCGACTGGGGACGAGCTAGAACGACGAGGAAACCTGCAATGGACGAGGCAATTCTTCGTGCAGTTGACGATAACCCTAATGTCATCGTCAGAGACGTTGCTGCTGTACAAGGTAACGTTGACCACGTCACTGTATGGAGAATGCTACGGGAGAACCAGTTGTTTCCGTACCATGTACAGCGTGTGCAAGCACTATCAGCAGCTGATTGGCCTCCACGGGTACACTTCTGCGAATGGTACATCCAACAATGTGACAATCCTCATTTCAGTGCAAACGTTCTCTTTACGGATGAGGCTTCATTATAACGTGATCAAATTGTAAATTTTCACAATCAAAATGTGTGGGCTGACGAGAATCCGCGCGCAATTGTGCAATCACGTCATCAACACAGATTTTCTGTGAACATTTGGGCAGGCATAGTTGGTGATGTCTTGATTGGACCCCATGCTCTTCCACCTACGCCCAATGGAGCACGTTATCATGATTTCATACGGGATATTCTACCTGTGCTGCTAGTACATGTGCCTTTACAAGTACGATACAGCATGTGGTTCAATCACGATGGTGCTCCTGCACATTTCAGTCGAAGTGTTTGTACGCTTCTCAACAACAGATTCGGTAACCAATGGATTGGTAGAGGCGGACCAATTCCATGGCCTCCACGCTCTCCTGACCTCAACCCTCTTGACATTCATTTATGGCGGCATTTGAAAGCCCTTGTCTACGCAACCCCGGTACCAAATGTAGAGACTCTTCGTGCTCCTATTGTGGACGGCTGTGATACAATACGCCATTCTCAGGGCTGCATCAGCGCCTCAGGGATTCCATGCGGCGGAGGGTGGATGGTTGTATTCTCGCTAACGGAGGACATTTTGAACATTTCCTGTAATAAAGTGTTTGAAGTCACGCTGGTACGTTCTGTTGCTGTGTGTTTCCATATCATGATTAATGTGATTTGAAGAGAAGTAATAAAATGAGCTCTAAGATGGAAAGTAAGCGTTTACGGACACATGTTCACAACACATATTTTCCTTGTGTGTGAGTAATGTTTCCTGAAGGTTTGGCCGTACCTTTTTGTAACATTCTGTATAACTATCCTTTAGTAAAGGTGCAGATGTAATCAAAGTAACAACAAGTCACAAAGGACACATGAGCGGTCATTACGATCATTCTTGCCAATTGCACTCACCTATGTCAGGGAATGCAACCTTAAAATGTGGTACAGCAAAAGGTAACCTCTTCCAGCTGATTCGGAGAGTCTATAAACAGATATACAGTGGAAAGTTGTCAATAATATTGTTAAATGACATGAAAATCCTTACGAGAAAGTAAGTGCATCAGTCTTTCGAGAGGGTTCTTGAGGCTGCTGTAATACACCAACGGGAACCAGAGTGGTTGTGTCAGTCCAGTTTAGCATACGCTGAATTGGAGTTCAGTTCAGTACAGCGAAACTGTTTCTAATGTCTACTGCACGCCAACGCTAATTGTAAAAAAGTTTAAGTCATGTTAGGGGGATGTCTTACCGATCTTAACGTTCGATGGATAGACTTTGGTTCAAATGGCTCTGAGCACTATGGGACTTAATATCTGAGGTCATCAGTCCCCTAGAACTTAGAACTACTTAAACCTAAGTAACCTAAGGATATCACACACATCCATGCCCGAGGCAGGATTCGAACCTGCGACCGTAGCGGTCGCGCGGTTCCAGAGTGAAGCGCCTAAAACCGCTCGACCACACCGGCCGGCGAATAGACTTTCACCAGCAACAGTATCACTTGTCTTAACTTCATAAGGCACTGAATACGATTTGGTAAATAACACCGGGCATTCACGCATAGTACGGTTACCAGTAAGACAACGTCACCGTTCTCCTGCTTTCGCTAGCCGATGAATGCTGTTGAAAATTTATTCCACTTGTGAATACTCTGCCAACTGAGCATTCTGAACACGTCCCGTGACAAAATTCAGAATTTTGTCTGTCAGTATTCTACTCCTCCTTTGGTGACACAGCAAACAGTGAAGATCCATACTGAGAACCAGTCCAGTACATAGTTTAATGTCATCCAGTTCAGTATGCTACACAGTGCAGTCGTGGTGACTACATAAAACGCTAGTAACGTGGCAGTGAAAAGTCTGCTTTCAGTTCAAAAATAATTTCTCATTGCAGTTATATTTAGATCACCCTGCTGGGTGAAAAACAATTGAAAAATGATTTCATTTCTTTCGCAATTACCTCTTCATTCGGCGCCAGTTGTTGTCCAGTCACAAGCTGTTTTAGATGTGGGAATAAAAAGCTTGTGGATAGGCTGGATGCTCCAAAACATATGATGCTTCAAATTTTCCTGATGAAAGATGATTTTGCTTTCCTTGTGTAAAAAATGGTTCAAATGGCTCTAAGTGCTATGGGACTTAACTTCGGAGGTCGTCAGTCCCCTAGAACTTACAACTACTTAAACCTAACTAACCTATAGACATCACACACATCCACGCCCGAGGCAGGATTACAAGCTGCGACCGTAGCGGTGGCGCGGTTCCAGACTGAAGCGCCTAGAACCGCTCGGCTACACCGGCCGGCCTTCCTTGTGTAATACAGGCAAAACGTAGCTCTTCACCCACTATCTCCGGAAGACTCACATAGTACTTCCCAGTCATATCTTAGGCTATCTAAGATAGTGTAACACAATTTTCTTTGCAACCAAATTACACTTGTTGTAACCACTCCGACATTTTAAATAGTTTTCACCTTTTTGTCAGGACCACGGCATTCAGCCCACAGCTTTCATTACTGTTTCGTTACTTGCCTCAAATGCATGACACAAAATCAGTACGATTCTTTCTATGTCGTTGCAAATATTCGTTTCCACATAAGCGTTTGGTCAGCAGCCAATAAAGTCAATAGAATCTTTTACAAAGTATTCTCACATTTAAATTTTCATGTAAAATGTGCCAAACTACTTCTGGTATTTTTATGACTTCATCTACTTCATACATATCTTATTCCCTCTGTTTATCAGTAGCTGCGAAGTTGGATTGTGTTTCAAGTCTTCCACTGAACTTGTGCACGTTTTAATTCAGTCCTTCACCGTTTACATGTTGAAATTGCGGCACGTTACTCATAAACCTTCCAGTCCAAAGAAAGTACTATATGACGGCACAGTATTCAGTTTGCCTGAATGAAAATCACTAAACTGCAATAGTCGGGCAAAAACCTCAAAACCTGTTCTCTGGTCACGATTCTTGGGCCTACGTTTTGCGACACCTAATCAAAGATAACAACAGACTACGGTTGGAGATGAAATGGAAATTATGCTGTTCACGGTTCTCAAATGGTGCAGAACAAGTAAACTTTGCATATAACCTCAGGAATCTACCTGTATTATGTCAAAAGGCAGACTGAGCTACATCTGAAATCTTTTACTCAGAATATGAATGATTTACGCATAAGCATAAGTCTACGCTGTAAGTTTCTCTGGGTGCATCTCTGTGAAAATTCAAATAGATTAAGGAAAGGCAAATCTATGTTTCTAGCATTTGTAGACATAGAAAAAGCTTTTGGCAATGTTGACTGGAATACTCTCTTTCAAATTCTGAAGGTGGCAGGGGTAAAATACAGGGAGTGAAACGCTATTTACAAATTGTACAGAAACCAGACGACAGTTATAAGAGTCGAGGGCATGAAAGGGAAGCAGTGGTTGGGAAGGGAGTGAGACAGGGTTGTAGCCTACCCCCAATGTAATTCAATCTGTATATTGAGCAAGCAGTAAAGGAAACAAAAGAGAAATTCGGAGCAGGAAATAAAATACACGGAGAAGAAATAAAAACTTTGAGGTTCGCCGATGACATTGTAAGTCTGTCAGAGACAGCAAAGGACCTGGAAGAGCAGTTGAATGGAATGGACAGTGTCTTGAAAGGAGGGTACAAGATGTACATCAACAAAAGCAAAACGAGGATAATGGAATGTAGTCGAATTAAATCTGTTGATGCTGCGTGAATTAGATTAGGGAATGAGACGCTTAAAGTAGTAAATGAGATTTGCTATTTCGGGAGCAAAATAACTGATGATGGTCGGAGTAGAGAGGATATAAAATGTAGACTGGCAACGGCAAGGAAAGCGTTACTGAAGACGAGAAATTTGTTACCATTGAGTATAGATTTAAGTGCCAGGAAGTCGAATCTGAAAGTATTTGTATGGAGTGTAGCCATGTATGGAAGTAGAGGGTCAAAATAGTAGAGGGAGACCAAGAGATGAATACAATAAACAGATTCAGAAGGATATAGGTTGCAGTAGGTACTGGGAGATGAAGAAGCTTGCACAAGATAGAGTAGCATGGAGAGCTGCATCAAACCAGTCTCAGGACTGAAGACCACAACAACAACAACAACAACAACAAACAACCATGAATCTCTACAAACAGCGATAGTGGATTATGGTGTAAGCTATGGGAACATAGACTAAGCTGAGGTTGGTGAAAGGGGGGACTGTCTGTACTAGAGATACATGTGCTGCTCTATTGCAGTGATTAGACGCGTTTGACACATCAGCCGGTGCATTGAAAATTATCTTTTGGGGTCCTGTCTCTTGATCTCCTTGACACTGAAATAACAGCCATCTACTGGACCAATAAAAGAAGGCAGCATAGAGGAAATTAAATAATTGGGATTTGAGAAGTCAACGGCAGCTTCATCACAGAGAGTCTCATGTATTTATGACAAAAAAGGTAGGGATAACCCGCTACTGGAAAATGGACACATTATTCATTCCAGAATATCAGGAGGGGACTCCGAATGATTCGCACTGAACCAACAGCTAGTAGTGTTCACTATCTGACAGAACATGCTCCACACACAGAACATTTATGAAGACTCAACAGAATGCAGCAACTCGGCTGCAGTTGTGGAGCACTACGTACGGCTGAAACATTCTACAGGAGTGTCCAGTTTATGTGTAAGCCAGTCAGTAGCTTCAGTGCACGTTTCTTTATAAGATATTCCACGAGGCGCCGAAACTTAGCATCTTGTGTGTAATAGGCGTAATTCTCTGACATACAGCCAAAAGAGAGCACGATGTACAGCTAACAAGTTCCCGAGACAGAAGGATATGGCGTGTTATATCAACAGAAGGATGAAAACACCTAGATGAAGCGGAATGGGTCCAATCAATCATAGACTTGTCTCTGGACTCGAAGCTGATTTGTCCACTGATCCGAAGTCGCTTTCGACAGGGAAACTGGATCTCTAATGCCCAACCTACCATATCGATGTGAAATACTCAACTCCACCGTTGACTTTCTTATGGATCGTCGAGGTTCCTGAAGCTAATGCGAAAAGGAAACTCTGCATAGAGTACCCTATCTAGTAGGGGTAGTTAATAATACTTAAAAAGTGCCATAGTAACGATCACCTCCTCCACAATTTCATTGACATTGAGAATTTCTTTCTTTTCTTTGCTCTTTACAATTCTTTTCTCCATTTGCTCTTCCAGTCTCACTGCTTATTATTATTATTATTACATATTTTTCTTTTATAATATTATCTGTATGGTAATTTCAGAGGGTAAAATCGTAACAGTAAATTTAGTGCTTAGATTTCTTAGAGGAAACAAGAGAGGATACTGCCGCAGCAGTGAATAAGATCTCAACACTGTAATGGGAGCTTCAATAACCAAGAGAAATTTATATGTAGAGTTCGTCTGAGAAAAATTACGTACAGGTATACAGTCCCAGTAAGTTATGATGATGGACTATTAATAAAGATGAATAGATGAATAAATATATAGCAACCACGTTAAAAAGTTATTTCACGTATCAGTTTCATTGATATGCATCTCATCTTTTCCCCTGGCGCAGAAATTTTCAACTTGGCGTCGTACAGCGTGACAGTGCAGAATGTTACGGCAAGTTGCTGTTTATCTCCAAGTACTTCATTACCAGCAAACCGCTGTTTATCGCAAGGTACCCTATTATCAGTGGTAGTAAAAGAACCATTAGCTTGCAAGCACCTGTGTTACTCGCCCAGCATGATTCATCGTTACACGTGTCAACCGGAGGAAACACAGTGACACATCGCGCAGACTGCTCATTTACTATGTAATATGCTTCTACCATGTCGCTCTATCGAAAACTGGAACTCTCCTTACAGCCTGCTCCGCTTTATAAGTCATAGCTAATCTGTCATGATTTTTTGCTTGAAGTTATACTAATCTTTTTAGTCTTTCAGAAGGCTCATTCACACTTCAGACGTACGGCCGTATCGGAAGGTTCATGTTAAGCCATGATGAGTGATTCTAGTCGACGAAGAATCTCATTCATGTCACTCATCTTCTTCAGTTCAAGGTCAATGTTCCTGAACATTCTTTGGCATAACTGAGTATTCTCAACAGCTTCTTTCAGTTGTCATTGTGAGAAACTGAACATAAGCACTGCACGGAAAAGTGTCCAAATACAGCACTAAGTGGAACACTTGCAAAAACAAATATCAGCCAAAGTTATATAGGAGAGTATGTCTGTTGCTGCGCCACTTACATTTATGCGTAAATCAACCAATATTACGCAACAACACTTTAAGAGTGCATCTTTATGAATGGCTAAATGCACCAACGCGAAATAGCATTACCTGCTTAATAGCGAGTTGGTCTACCTTTGCAACTCTTCGACTCTGACTGTGGCATAGATCCGACAAGAAGCTGGTAGTTTTCCGGAATTACTTCCCACCAGTCGTCTAGGCACAGATTATGCTATTTCCATAAATTACGCGTCAGTGGTTTCTGGACGCAGATCTGACTCCTATGTCTTCCATAGGGCTCCAACCAGGCGATGTATGTGACCATGAAGAAACGGAGGTTATCCTCAATAATATTCACGGAGTCTACAACTGCCATGGTGCCTTTGATTACCAACACATGCCCCACGGCAGCGGAGGTATCGCCCACAGCACATTATTCCTCGTACAAACCTGTGTCAGTGGCGCGGTGCACGTTTCGAGCAGTCATCCGCCTGGGTGACTGCATATCTGGAAACAACAACCGACCTGCTGTAACAAGCAGCGTGACTGTTCCGACCAGGTGCTACGTTCCCATTGATTCACGATCCAATCTCGATGATCCCTCGCCTACTGCATTGCCAACTGAAAATGTCGCTGGGTTGTCATACACACATCAAAAAAAGTTTTTCATCACCGCGGTTCCCAGATCACTTGAAGATATACGTCGACAATGGATATTGCATCACAGACGCAATCCCTTTGATTGTTCATAGACATCACTAAACCGGCACAAAGATGTAAACAACCAAGCATGAGCAGCGCCTATTACATGGAGATGGTCTGACAGCCGATCGGTACCAGTCATTCCACCAGGAAGGAGGTACACGGCTCGTGTTGTCTGTAGTTTAACAACGCCTAGACGGTCAATATCGCAGTTCGATAGCTTCCGCATTGTTACATTGTGCCAGGAAAAGCTCTCAACAAGGGAAGTATCCAGGCGTTTCAGAGTGAACCAAAGCGATGTTGTTCGGACATGGAGAAGGTACAGAGAGACAGGAACTGTCGATGACATTCCCTGGTCAGGCCGCCCAAGGGCTACTACTGGAATGGATGACCGATAATTACGGATTATGGCTAGGAGTGCCCCTGACAGCAACACCGCCTTCTTGAATAATGCTTTTCGTGCAGCCACAGGAAGTCGTGTTACGACTCAAAATGTGCACAATAGGCTGCATGATTCGCAAATTCACTCCCTATGTCCATGGCGAAGTCCGTCTTTGCAACTACGACACCATGCGGCGCGGTACAGATGGGCCCAACAACATGCCGAATGAACCGCTCAGAATTGGCATCACGTTCTCTTCACCGATGAGTGTCGCACATGCCTTCAACCAGACAACCGTCGGAGACGTGTTTGGAGGCAACCCTGTCAGGCTGAGCGCCTCGGACACACTGCCCAGCGAGTGCAGCAACGTGGAGGTTCCCTGCTGTTTTGGGGTGGTATTATGTGGGGCCGAATAAGCCGCTGGTGGTCAGGGAAGGCTGTATGATGCGTGAATGCCATCCTCCGACCAATAGTGCAAACATATCGTCAGTATATTGGCGAGGCATGCGTCTTCATGGACGACAATTCGCGCCCCCGTGGTGCACCTCTTGTGAACGACTTCCTTCAGAATAACGACATCGCTCGACTGAGTGGCCAGGACGTTCTGCAGGCATGAACCCTATCGAACATGTCTGGGATAGGTTGAAAATGGCTGTTTATGGACGACTTGAACCACCAACCAGTGAGGTCGTTTAAGAATGGGACAATCTATACCAACAGTGCCTTGATGAACTTGTGGATAGTACACCATGACGAAGAAAGGCATGCATCAATGCAAGAGGACTTGCTACTGGGTATTAGAGGTACCGGTGTGTACAGCTATCTAGCTACACAACCACCTCTGAAGGTCTCGCTGTATGGTGGTACAACATGAAATGTTTAGTTTTCATGAGCAATAAAAAATACGGAAATGATGTTTGTGTTGGTCTCTATTCCAATTTCCTGTACAGGAGCCGGAACTCTCGGAACCGAGTTGGTGAAAACTTTCTTTTGATGTGTGGAGAACACTTAGGCGCCGCCAGCTACAGAGCCGCATGTTCTCTGAACGGTGTGTTCCGAAATACTTGTGTCTGCATCAGCTTTGCAGTCTGTCCTCAGATCCAGAGATCGCTACCTATCCTGCTTTACAGAACGGGAAAGCCTCCGACCACCACGCCCGCTACGTCCAATACTTAGCCGTTCATCAGTCTTCATAAAAAAAATTGTTCAAATGGCTCTGAGCACTATGGGACTTAACATCTATGGTCATCAGTCCACTAGAACTTAGAACTACTTAAACCTAACTATCCTAAGGACATCACACAACACCCCCAGTCTTCATAGAGGATCACGACAGCAGCACGTGAACAGCTAACCACCTCCGCCGTTTTCGAAATGTTCGTTCCCAAGCGTCGGGCCACGAAAATCTGCCGTTTGTCAGAGTCTGATGCCAGTAAATTTCCCCATTTATGACTCTTGTCGCAGCTGAACCGATTCCCCATTCGTCTCTGCTCCGCCTATACAATTTCCTTAATCCGTCGTCACACGGGCTGTGCATTAGAACGTCAACGTTAAGCGTGTCTATTTCCTGACGTCATAGAGTGGAAAACAGTACGTTGAGGAGTCTTTCCTAAAGCGTACAGCAATATCAATCACGTTTGAAAGTAGACCAATGAGGTGAAAGGACGCCACCTACGTCACATGCACCCCATCTCTTTTCAGTAGAGGACGCGGAGACGCAATCTTTTGTGAGTTTTATATTGTAAATTATTTCCTAAAATATAACTGTTTTCAAAGTACCAGCAAATCGATCTCTCAAAACCCCAGTTACACTGGTACTATTTGTTGTAATAAACTGACGGAAAACGTCGCATTGGTGGTTGAAGATATTCCGAATTGTAACTTCCGTGTTATGAGGCGAAAAAACACATCGTCTTGGTAGGATTTATTTTAACTAAATGTCAGTTGATAACATATCTGCGATTGAAGCCTTTAGGAGACAGTAACATATTAGAGAAGATCGTCTGTTACAGAAATTAAGCTCAGAGTAATAAAGAGCGACACAGAGTTAGAAAGTGATGCATAATGTATTGGAAGTTCGCTCTCACTTCATCCACAGGTTATGAGGCTTCCTTAACACTTTAATACAAGTGTATTCCATACTATATGATGATATATAAATATAGAGGGGATACGCAAAATAATGCGAACAGTGGTAGTAATGGGATGGTTGTGTTTGACGGTCAACAACGCAAGTAAGGTAGGTGTCGCACTGAACTGTGCGTGTTCAGTACGGACTAGGCATCAGTTCATGTTGTTTACGAGTAGTGCACACTTCGTATTCGCATTCAGAGACCAAGGTCGACATGCAATGAAAGGCGTAAAAGAGTTCCAAAGAGGGCAGATTGTGAGGGCCCGATTAGGTGGAGCATCGTTAACCAAGACAGCCAACTTATTCACTGTTTCAAGAGCAATTGTTTCAAAAGCGCTGACAGTCTACACAAAACATGGAAAGACATCATCGTGCAAACGCAATAGTGGGCGCAAATCAAAACTAAATGACAGAGATCGTCATGTGCTAGCACGAATTGTGTCAAAACAACACAAAACTACGGCAGCTATAGTGACTACAGAGCTCAATAGCCATCTTCGAGACCCCGTATCTATCGATACTGTCCGCCAAGAATCTTACAAAGCGAATATTCATGGACGAGCTGCTATACCGAAACCATCAGTGGCGACAACCAACGCAAAGAAGCGTATAACATGGTGTTAGAAGTATAAATCCTGGACGGCTGATCAGTGGAAACATGTCATATAGTCCGACGAGTCAACTTCTTCGTTATTTCCAACATCAAACCGGGTTTACCTCTGGAGAACACCAAAAGACGCCTACAATCCTGATTGCTTGACATCAACAGTTAAGCATGAAAGTGGAAATGTGATGGTGTGGGCGGGCAGCCATATCATGGTATTCTGCTGGTCCCATCATTACTCTCAAAGGCCAAGTTACAGCCGACGATTATGTGAAAATTTTAGGTGATCAAGTGCACCACATGATTCAAATGTTGTTCCCCAACACTGACGCCATACTTCAGGATGATAATGAACACATCCACACAGCCGTTACAGGCTGGAGCATGCAACTGAACTGCCGCGTCTTCTCTGGTCAGCACAGTCCCCCGAACTTGAACATTGTCGAACCCTTGTGGGTGGTATTGGAGCTCAGACTCAGAAGCAGATTTCAGCTTCCCTCCTCACTACAGTAGTTAGATGAAGTTCTGATCTAAGAGTGACATAACATTCCACTGGAGACTATGCAATCATCATATGCTAGTATTACAAGAAGAATCGCAGCTGTATTACGAGCAAATTGGGTCCAACGGTTTATTAAATAACCGTTTCTAAATAAGTACAGATTTTCACATTATTTTGCCTATCCATTATAAGTGCGCTGTATCTCAGGTGTTCGATCGGCTTTATCTAGGAAACAGCTTGCACTGCTTGCAGTAACATACACTATTGGCCATTAAAATTGATATCCAACAAAAAATTCGGATGGTAAACGGGTATTCATTGGACAAATATATTATACTAGAACTGACATGTGATTACATTTTCACGCAATTTCCGAGCATAGATCCTGAGAAATCAGTACCCAGAACAACCAGCTCTGGCCGTAATAACGGCCTTGATACGCCTGGGCATTGAGTCAAACAGAGCTTGGATGGCGTGTACATGTACAGCTGCCCATGCAGCTTCAACACGATACCACAGTTCATCAAGAGTAGTGACTGGCGTATTGTGACGAGTCAGTTGCTCGGCCACCATTGCGCAGACGTTTTTAATTGGCAAGAGGTCTGAAGAATGTGCTGCCGAGGGCAGCAGTCGAACGTTTTCTGTATCCAGAAAGGCCCGTAGAGGGCCTGCAACATGCGGTCGTGCATTATCCTGCTGAAATGTAGGGTTTCGCAGGGATCGAAAGAAGGGTACGGCCACGGGTCGTAACACATCTGAAATGTAACGTCCACTGTTCAAAGTGCCGTCAATGCGAACAAGAGGTGACCGAGACGTGTAACCAATGGCACCCCATAACATCAAGCCGGGTTATACGCGACTATGGCGATGACGAATACATGCTTCCAATGTGCGTTCACCGCGATGTCGCCAAACACGGATGCGACCATCTTGAAGCTATGAACAGAACCTGGATTCATCCGAAAAAATGACGTTTTGCCTTTCGTGCACCCAGGTTCTTCTTTGAGTACACCATCGCAGGCGCTCCTGGCTGTGATGCAGCATCAAGGGTAACTGGAGCCATGGTCCCCGACCTGATAGTCCATGCTGCTGCAAACGTCATCGAACTGTTCGTGCAGATGGTTATTGTGTTGCAAACGTCCGCATCTGTTGACTCAGGGATCGAGACGTTGCTGCACAATCAGTTGCAGCCATGATGATAAGATGCCTGTCATCTCGACTGCTAGTGATACTAGGCCGTTGAGATCCAGCACGGCGTTCCGTATTACCCTCCTGAACTCACCGATTCCATATTCTGCTAACAGTCATTGGATCTCGACCAAAGTGAGCAGCAATGTCGCAATCCGACTTTTATCAAAGGCGGAAACGTGAAGGTCCGCATTTCTCCTCCTTACACGAGGCATCACAACAACGTTTCACCAGTCAACGCCAGTTAACTGCTGTTTGTGTATGAGAAATCGGTTGGAAACTTTCCTCATGTCAGCACGTTGTAGGTGTCGCCACCGGCGCCAACCTTGCGCGAATGCTCTGAAAAGCAAATAATTTGCATATCACAGCATCTTCTTCCTGTCGGTTAAATTTCGCATCTGTAGCTCGTCATCTTCGTTGTGTATCAATTTTAATGACCAGTAGTGTATTTTGCACTGTCTTGTTTACTGTTGTTTTTCACATGTTCTAAAGATTCTGCTACCGAATAGAAACAACCATTAAATAAGAATGATATTTAGCGCTTAACTAAAAATGGAGAATGTGAAATAATATTTATTTTATGTATATGGCTATTGTACATTTGTGTCGCAAAATTTGTAATGGAAATTTAATAGTCTGGTATCCTTACTGATTGTGCATGGAACTTCCCTTTTTCCCTTAGAGCGCGTTCATGGATATTGAACAACGTGAATGGCATATGGAGATAAGAGCAAATGTGCGTTTTAATAGAGCTAACGCAGAACTTTTACGCCCGTCCATTTTCTAAACACAGTCTAATCTGCGAGCCAGATATAGCCGGTAACTGCCGCTGGAGTGCGATGCGGTTGAATATAGCAGCGCGGTATTAGCCGAGCGGTCTCGGCGCTGCAGTCATGGACTGTGCAGCTCGTCCTGGCAGAGGTTCGAGTCCTCCCTCGTGCATGGGTGTGTGTGTGTGTTCGTCCTTAGGATAATTTAGGTTAAGTAGTGTGTAAGTGTAGGGCCTTATGACCTTAAGTCCCATAAGATTTCCCACACATTTGAACGTTTTTTTTTTTTTTTATTTGGTTGAATATACCACGTTGAGACACGCGCGCCGTATACACAAGCCTCATCGTTTCTGTGCGTTCAGCAGCACGGTGAACTCTGTACTCTTGACACTGTCCTTTGAACTCACGGTCCAGGTGGAGACGTCTTTACCGTGTCTCCTGACTGCAGCTACGACGGGCGGCGGTAGGTAGCTACTTAAAGAGAGCTGGTAACGAGGAAAAAAGTCATCCGAGCTGAGACCTCCCCGGAGATTAGAACTGTCTGGCGGACCGGGACTCGGAATTTCTGCCTCCTACGGGCAAATTCTTTACTGACTGAGCGCGAATCACGATCCACACACACACTTCACTCTGCCTGGTAACGGTGGAAGTGTTGCTGTGAGGCCGGATATTGTCTGATGCCAAGATTGCTCAGACGGTAGAGCTAGGGATTCCATTTTTCAGGAAACTACGGGCTGGACAACTACTCGATCACATGGAAAGAGGAAAATGCTAATCGTTTACTACAAATGTCAATGTAATACAACCAATTTGTCGTACCTATAATTGCTAAAGACATCAGAATTTAGTTTTAGTAATGTGTTAACACAAAAATAATATGTATGGATTTGCCACTTAAACACTAAAAGAATTTTTAAAAGAATGGGACTGGTGTTGGGTTGTTTGGGGAAGGAGACCAGACAGCGAGGTCATCGGTCTCATCGGATTAGGGAAGGACAGGGAAGGAAGTCGGCCGTGCCCTTTGATAGGAACAATCCCGGCATTTGCCTGGAGCGATTTAGGGAAATCACGGAAAACCTAAATTAGGATGGTCGGACGCGGGATTGAACCGTCGTCCTCCCGAATGCGAGTCCAGTCTCTAACCACTGCGCCACCTCGCTCGGTTTTAAAAGAATATTTATAGGCAATATAATACGTTAAATTCAAAGTTCAGATAAAAATGAGAGATAAAAATATCTTTAAGAAAATGTCCAACAGTAAAACGATCACTGTTTTGTATTTTTGAACGCATGTTATGCGTTGCTTTTTGCTGCTTTCAGTTTCCTTCTCTTTCAGAAAAATCAAGAATTCACAACATTCAGAGGAGTTCAATTTATTTGCAGCTATATTTTTACTAAGACCATATGAAAGGGTACAGTACTGCCCGACATAGAAAAGGTGTACGACATACATCTTTGTTCTTGTCAGAACAGCGTTTTTGTATAACAACACCATTATATTTAATACATCGAACCCGGATACCAATGTAGGTAAGAAGGGAAAATTGTATGTTTAATTATTCAGATGTTCACTTGTGACTACGTCGACGTACTTTTTATTCAATAACAAATATTTTGAACAGACTGACGGAGTGGCAATGGGGAGCCCTTTGTCCCCAATAGTCGCCAATCTTTTTATGGAAGATTTTGAGGACATGGCACTGAAGACGGCGTCCTTAAAACCAACCTGTTTTTGGAGGTACGTTGACGATACGTTTATGGTGTGGCCTCATGGGAGAGAAGCTCTGGACCGCTTCGTAGATCATTTCAGTTCCCTGCATCCTAGCATCAAATTTACCATGGAGGTGGAAAATGATGGAAAGCTTCCGTTTCTGGATGTTCTGGTGTACAGAAAGGATGATGGGACACTGGGACACAGCGTTTATCGAAAGCCTACACACACGGACCGTTACTTACATGCTTCTAGCTGTCATCCATCGTTCCAGCGTACGGGGGTCCTGCGGACGTGGGCGAGAAGAGCTTATGCCATTTCAGATGGAGAAAGCTTGACACAAGAATTGGACCATCTTAAGATTGTGTTCAAGCAGAATGGCTATACAGATAAACAGATCCGTCGTGCTTTCCAGTTTGGACCTTCGCCTGAACCACCGGAAGATACCTGCAAATCGGTAGCTTTTCTGCCTTTTGCTGGGAGCATTTCCTCGAAGATAGGAAGGATTCTGAAAAGATATCACATCAAAAGTATTTTTCGTCCGCCAGCCAAGATTAGAGCGCTCCTTGGCTCTGTTAAGGATGACTTGGGTTTGAGGAAGCCCGGTGTGTACAAGATCCCTTGTTACTGTGGAAAGACTTACATTGGTCAGACAATCCGGACCACTCAGGAGCGATGTGTTGAGCATCAGCGGCACACAAGGCTGCTTCAACCTGAGAAGTCTGCAGTGGCGGAACACTGTCTCACCGAGGGACACAGGATACTATATGACGAGACACAAATGGTTGCCCCTGCATCTCGCTATTGGGATTGTATTTTAAAAGAATCCATAGAGATTCGGTTATCTGACAATCTTATTAATAGAGACAAGGGTTTTCTTTTAAGTAAGACTTGGGACCCAGTGTTATCTGACATTAAAAAACAACGGTCTGTGGTTCTATCGTCGGATTAAAATTTTCATTTATATTTATTTTTTAATTTTTGACAGCGATATCTCGATTTTGCCTCTTTCCATCACTGGCGACGGGGTATGTATACTGCGCTAGAGGGCGGTTACGGCACCTTCTCGCGCACGCGTTGTGGGTCTTCTGCGGCCTATATAGGGGCCGCCGCTTGCGCTGGGAAGTCAGTTCCGGCGAGATCGTGCACCAGCACTCACACCTGAAGATGGCGGCCAGTTGGACCGCGGAAATATTGTGTCATGAAGACGTTATGATCCGGCTGCATACCCGAGAAGAATATTATCAACTATTACGCCGGGAAAGCCTTCGTAGTCACATCAGAAACCTCTACGGGGAGGAGATGGTGGACTTGTGAAGAAGTTTGATAAACTTCGTAAGAAAAAAGACAAGTTGCTGAGTGCCCTCGCCTTTTTGCTGAGATGCCGTGATGGAAGAGTAATACCTAAGTTTGCTAGATTAGTGCATTTTATTGATATGAAAACGGCCAACAACATCAAGAAGCGTGCCAGTTTCGCCTTGGTCAAGGAGAGCATTCGCTTCACTTGAAGACAACTGGATCTCATATCCAAGGATTTACTTTTCTTGCACTTGGAGTTATCGTCGCTGCTGTCGGATGCATCTTGGGAATGGGTGGATAGTTCTTCTTGGGCACTATCAGATTGGACGCATAGGAGCGCCGTCAAGAAACAGTCTTCGAAGTTTCAACGGCTTTGTTCTCAACCCATGATATCTGATGACGACACCCGTCGACGGACAGTGATTAACCTCACGAGTAAAGAATTGGACGACGCCACGCTGTCAGTGTTGGAGAAAGGCCTGAATTTTGCCCCTACACCGAGGAATGTGCCTATCACCGAATTCATCTGCGCAGTCGAACAAGCAGTGTCCAGATTTTCGCAGGATCAAGCTGAAGAGATTAGGCAAGAGGTCTCACATACGTTGCGGCGGGCGCCGCCTCCACGGAGTAACATCTCCTCTCTCGAAAGGGCAGCCGTCCGGTCCATTAGAGAAGACGAAGATCTGATAGTTCTACTAGCGGACAAAGGCAACGCAACTGTTCTTCTGTCACGTGATGACTATCTGGGAAAGATGGATCTCTTACTTGAAGACTCAGCATACAGAACATTGCAGGACGACCCAACTGAACGGATAAAACGGAAGACGCTTTCACTGTTGAAGAAGAGTTCTTTACCTGACGACGTTCTTAAAAAACTTCGTCCTGGTGCTGCCGTCCCACCGAGATTATACGCTCTACCCAAGATTCATAAGAAAGGGGTCCCGCTTCGTCCGATCGTGAGTAATTTGGATGCTCCTACCTACAATCTAGCCAAGTATTTAGCATCTGTTCTTGGCCCTCACGTCGGTAAATGTGAACATCACATTTCCAATTCTATGGTGTTTATTCAGAGATTGAAGTCCTTGTCTCTTAGTCCCTGGGATTTGCTTGTGAGCTTTGATGTCGTGTCGCTTTTTACCCGGGTTCCTCTGGAAGAATCCTTGCAATTAATTGGTGAGAAACTGGATGAGGAAACAACCAGGCTTTGTCGCCACGTGTGAACGTCGACGTACTTTTTATTCAATGACAAGTATTTTGAACAGACTGACGGAGTGGCTATGGGGAGCCCTTTGTCCCCAATAGTCGCCAATCTTTTTACGGAAGATTTTAAGGACATGGCGCTGAAGACGGCGTCCTTAAAACCAACCTGTTTTTGGAGGTACGTTGACGATACGTTTATGGTGTGGCCTCATGGGAGAGAAGCTCTGGACCGCCTCCTAGATCATTTCAATTCCCTGAATCCTAGCATCAAATTTACCATGGAGGTGGAAAATGTTGGAAAGCTTCCGTTTCTGGATGTTCTGGTGTACAGAAAGGATGATGGGACACTGGGACACAGCGTTTATCGAAAGCCTACGCACACGGACCGTTACTTACATGCTTCTAGCTGTCGTCCATCGTTCCAGTGTACGGGGGTCCTGCGGACGTTGGCGAGAAGAGCTTATGCCATTTCAGATGGAGAAAGCTTGACACAAGAATTGGACCATCTTAAGATTGTGTTCAAGCAGAATGGCTATACAGATAAACAGATCCGTCGTGCTTTCCAGTTTGGACCTTCGCCTGAACCACCGGAAGATACCTGCAAATCGGTAGCTTTTCTGCCTTTTGCTGGGAGCATTTCCTCGAAGATAGGAAGGATTCTGAAAAGATATCACATCAAAAGTATATTTCGTCCGCCAGCCAAGATTAGAGCGCTCCTTGGCTCTGTTAAGGATGACTTGGGTTTGAGGAAGCCCGGTGTGTACAAGATCCCTTGTTACTGTGGAAAGACTTATATTGGTCAGACAATCCGGACCACTCAGGAGCGATGTGTTGAGCATCAGCGGCACACAAGGCTGCTTCAACCTGAGAAGTCTGCAGTGGCGGAACACTGTCTCACCGAGGGACACAGAATACTATATGACGAGACACAAATGGTTGCCCCTCTCGCTATTTGGACTGTATTTTAAAAGAATCCATAGAGATTCGGTTATCTGACAATCTTATCAATAGAGACATGGGTTTTCTTTTAAGTAAGACTTGGGACGCAGTGTTACCTGACATTAAAAAACAACGGTCTGTGGTTCTATCGTCGGAATAAAATTTTTATTTATTTTTATTTTTTAATTTTTGACAGCGATATCTCGATTTTGTCTCTTTCCATTACTGGCGGCGGGGTATGTCTACTGCGCTAGAGGGCGGTTACGGCATCTTCTCGCGCACGCGTTGTGGGTCTTCTGCGGCCTATATAGGGGCCGCCGCTTGCGCTGGGAAGTCAGTTCCGGCGAGATCGTGCACCAGCACTCTCACCTGAAGATGGCGGCCAGTTGGACCGCGGAAATATTGTGTCATGAAGACGTTATGATCCGGCTGCATACCCGAAAAGAATATTATCAGATGTTCACTTCCATAAAATAGATCCCTGAATCCAGTTTGGTAATGTTTGTGAATTGAATGAATGGCTGGTCGTGTGCTGACCACAGGTAGTGAAGGTAGATTCTAGAATCATCTTCGAGACGGTTCTCTGGTCACCTTTGGCCGAATCAAAGAGAGGAAGCATACCAGAGCACCAGAGGGCCTGGAATGTCTCTGACCAATACGGTGGCAAGGTCCTCCCCCACTTCTGCGGAAGCGCGGGATGACCAGATGAACGGCCATGCTTCAGCACTCTGTAGCTGGTTCCTGAAGTGTGAAGACGTGCTCTATGTGTGCTCCAGAAAAACTAAGTTAAATGAAAATGGTATGCATGTAGAATATTTAGGAGTAGATGAACTAATAATTTCTCTTTTCAAAAACTTTTGGTGGGAGGCTGATGTAAATTGTTCTGAGAAATATAGGTAAAAATTTATCGGGAACATAGGATTCTTCGGAAGTGACAAAGAAACCACGTGTTATCATAAGACGAAATACTAGCGTGTGGTAGAATTAAGATGAAACACTTGCGTGTGTAAATCTAAGTTGAAAATAACTGAGATTTCCGTGTGCTGAACTTGAATTAGAGACATGCACTTCCACGTGGTGAGTACAGTGTGAGTCTCAACCTGACTATGAGACAATAAAGAGAATTAGAAAGGCTTGTCGTAGCATTCAGTTGAGGATCCGTGTGTGAAATAAATAAAATACGAAAACTTCCATTATGAGATACATTCGTGTGACACCAGCTTGGTATTCAGATACCCTGAGAGTGAGTTAAGGTGAGTCAGTCATCTACCCGACAACTCCATGTGGGCTGCATTGCACAGGGAGATGTGCATAAATCCTTGAGAGTTTGTGGTAAGAAAATTATTACGTGGGTCAGTGACGTGTGAATCTGGGATGACTATTGTTTGATGTGGGAAAGCAGAATGGGAAGAAAGCCAAACATTTTGTTTTTGAGATGTGTTTTATACTGCAGTGTGATTTATTATGTGTATTTAATCTGTGTGATTTGCGTGAGACAGTAGAAAATTAGTTTCAAATACGGTGGGACAAGCATGATTTTTCCTAGTACAGCACGAAAGTCAGTAAATTCGTTATGTTGCTAATGAATGAGATTATGAGAGTGTGGGAGAGAATGAAGTAGCAAAAGATTCCTTACCAATCCAGAAAGTGCACAGTAGTAATAGACAGAAACATTACGAGACCATAGAATACTAAAATGCTTGTGTTATGTCATGCCCATTGGGTGGAGCGTCACTTGTTTAACTATTGTGTTTGAGCGTAATGCAAGGAATTTTTCAACATTAGTGTGAAAGAATTTATTATAATAAAAGAGGAGATATATGACACAAATAGTGGTCTTGATTATTGAGTTGTGGGTAGCCATTTTGTTGAGATATTTTAACATAACCTCCATTTTCTTGCTGGTTTATCCAAGCTTTGGATAAAATACATGCGGTAGGAAGGAAATGTAGCCTTGCCAGGGAGGAGTGAATCCATCACAAATGTTCAATAGCTCTTAGTCAGATGCGTTATCCATTCCGTTGCATTACAAAGTAAGGATGAGAATAAATTATAGCTTAACTGATAGTCACTAGAGCTCATATTTCAAGCATAATTGCAGTGGGTATGATAATCATGAAAATATTTCTAATGTACAAATAATAACTGCACTCGCTTGGCAAGCCACTTATCTAGTAGGCCTGACTATTAATTAGGTGCCACAGAAGTGGGTAGGAACCTCCCACATAGACATCCGACTTCTTTATTCTGATCATCGGTTCTTCATCTTTCAGCAAATGAGTTACTGGTAGGAATTGAAAATATCCGCGATACAAGTCTATGAAATTTAAAGTGGAAGACGTCAAATTGTTGTTTGCTGCCTAAAAAAAAATCTACCCAAATCTGGTCTTCCGTTTCACCTTCATCAAGTCCAGCATAAACAGTCCGGAAATCATAGAATTCATAGTGTTCTGATTTCCGTCCAAGCTGAGATACAAATTATTGGTAACCTTTAAAACATACTGCCATTTTGTTCCTTAAGCGAGAAACTTGTGAGCAGATTGAAAATGCTGTTCTCAGAAAGGTTACAGCTTTGGGACGAATAATCAAAGCAACGTGACACGAAACATTATCGTCATTTTCAAAACTCAATCCCTCTGATGACATTTCTTTCTGGATTTCGTACCTTCTTTCTTAGTATTTAATCTTGTTTCATTCTCTCTAGCTTTTAAAATCCCTTATTATTCTCTCCAGTTCAACGGAAATAACTGAGATGTTTTCTAGTTTTTAACGGCAGTTTCAAACAGGGGCGTAAATATGTTGCGGATACTCTTCATTTCATGTCTGCGTCCTCCTCGCCCTTTGAAACAAAATATCATGTATACAGAGGTATACAATTCTATCAATTGCAGGAAGTAGCGAGAGTTATCTTGTACGGGCGCATGGTAATATTTCCTTAAACTCTATCACCACAAACTATGAAAATTCTCCCATTGACTGAACGTTCGATGCAGAGGAACCAGATTCACTTTATATTTTGAGAACTAATGTCTCTACATCATAATGAAACTTTTAAGACCATTTTTACCGTACTATTTATAACAGGACAGTTGCAGTTAGCACTCTAACTGGATGGATTTTCGTTTTCAATAAGATAAAAACTGAGTTGTTTCTACCATAGTTCACTGCTTGCACTTACTTGATTGAGGTGAATGACATTAGAGTCTGTTATTTTCTTCATTCGATGGAAAATGTCTTTGTGGGTTTCTTGGAGTCTTCATAAAAATTTAACAGTCTCTGACGTATCCCGTGGTTAACGTAAAAGTACTGAACCGCATAAGGAAACGTTTTTATGTTTACTCGGTTTGAGGCTTGTGAGGACACAGAAAAATAAAATACTGTATGAAGGTCGTCTTTGACTACATTTTGACTGCATGAGCCAAGAATATTTTCCGACATACCCGTGCTAGATGCAATTGTTTGGAAACAAGTAATGATGCAATGTCGTTAGACAACCCAAGGTCTTGTAGCTAAGATTGTGTTTTACCCTGTGATAAACAGGTGTAACTTCAGCACGTAACACGGCATCTTGTTTCAAATGGCTCTGACCACTATGGGATTTAACATCTGAGGTCATCAGTTCCCTAGAACTTAGAACTACTTAAACCTAACTAACCTAAGGAAAATACACACATCCATGCCCGAGGCAGGATTCGAACCGGCGACCGCAGCAGTCGCAACACGGCATCTTCTTCATACGCATGATTCTTCACAAAGTAAGTAGTATCTTTTTTTTACACTACTGTTGCACCAGAATCTGTTTTTGCGTCTCCTGATGACCTGCTTCCAAATTTTATCCTAAACGGGTCCGGGTGAATCACACATTTTGGCGTGAAGCTATTTTATTTCTCCATCCACGGGACGGAACACTGTTACAGAAACAACGAAAACAGCACGCGAAATTCAAACGAACGCAACATTTCCAAGATTGGTGATAATTTGCAGAAGATTGAAATTTACCGTGGACTTCAATGCAAGTGCTTATAATAGTTTCCACAACGAAACTTTGTCTGGGAGCCTGGCAGAAAATCCGCACAAGTTCTGGTCGTATGTAAAGCATGCTAGCGGCAGGACACAATTAATACTTTATCTGCGCGATAGCAATGGAAATACTATCGATGACAATACAGCTAAAGCAGAGTTCCTGCACTTCAAAGAAGACGAAGTAAATATTCCAGAATTCGAGTTAGGAACAGCTGCCAACATGAGTAACTTAAAAGTATTTGTAGATACCTTCGGAGAAGGGAAGCAACTTAAATTACCTAATAAAAGCAAGTCTTCGAGTCCAGGCGGTATAGCAATTAGTTTTCTTACGGAGTATGCAGATGCAGCAGCTCCAACGTAGCAATCCTATACAACCGTTCGCTCGGCGAATGACCTTTACCCAAGGACTGGAAAGTTATGCAGGTTACATCAGTATTCAAGAAAGACAATTGGAATAATCGACTAAGTTACAGGCTCATATCATTATTATCGATATTACGAACAACTTAAATCGGAACGAACTCAGAAAATTTTGAGGGGAAGGGGAACCAAAGACTGCGTAGCAATCCTATACAACCGTTCGCTCGGCGAATGACCTTTACCCAAGGACTGGAAAGTTATGCAGGTTACATCAGTATTCAAGAAAGACAATTGGAATAATCGACTAAGTTACAGGCTCATATCATTATTATCGATATTACGAACAACTTAAATCGGAACGAACTCAGAAAATTTTGAGGGGAAGGGGAACCAAAGACTGCGTAGCAATCCTATACAACCGTTCGCTCGGCGAATGACCTTTACCCAAAGACTGGAAAGTTATGCAGGTTACATCAGTATTCAAGAAAGACAATTGGAATAATCGACTAAGTTACAGGCTCATATCATTATTATCGATATTACGAACAACTTAAATCGGAACGAACTCAGAAAATTTTGAGGGGAAGGGGAACCAAAGACTGCGTAGCAATCCTATACAACCGTTCGCTCGGCGAATGACCTTTACCCAAGGACTGGAAAGTTATGCAGGTTACATCAGTATTCAAGAAAGACAATTGGAATAATCGACTAAGTTACAGGCTCATATCATTATTATCGATATTACGAACAACTTAAATCGGAACGAACTCAGAAAATTTTGAGGGGAACGGGAACCAAAGACTGCGTAGCAATCCTATACAACCGTTCGCTCGGCGAATGACCTTTACCCAAGGACTGGAAAGTTATGCAGGTTACATCAGTATTCAAGAAAGACAATTGGAATAATCGACTAAGTTACAGGCTCATATCATTATTATCGATATTACGAACAACTTAAATCGGAACGAACTCAGAAAATTTTGAAGGGAAGGGGAACCAAAGACTGCGTAGCAATCCTATACAACCGTTCGCTCGGCGAATGACCTTTACCCAAGGACTGGAAAGTTATGCAGGTTACATCAGTATTCAAGAAAGACAATTGGAATAATCGACTAAGTTACAGGCTCATATCATTATTATCGATATTACGAACAACTTAAATCGGAACGAACTCAGAAAATTTTGAGGGGAAGGGGAACCAAAGACTGCGTAGCAATCCTATACAACCGTTCGCTCGGCGAATGACCTTTACCCAAGGACTGGAAAGTTATGCAGGTTACATCAGTATTCAAGAAAGACAATTGGAATAATCGACTAAGTTACAGGCTCATATCATTATTGTCGATATTACGAACAACTTAAATCGGAACGAACTCAGAAAATTTTGAGGGGAAGGGGAACCAAAGACTGCGTAGCAATCCTATACAACCGTTCGCTCGGCGAATGACCTTTACCCAAGGACTGGAAAGTTATGCAGGTTACATCAGTATTCAAGAAAGACAATTGGAATAATCGACTAAGTTACAGGCTCATATCATTATTGTCGATATTACGAACAACTTAAATCGGAACGAACTCAGAAAATTTTGAGGGGAAGGGGAACCAAAGACTGCGTAGCAATCCTATACAACCGTTCGCTCGGCGAATGACCTTTACCCAAGGACTGGAAAGTTATGCAGGTTACATCAGTATTCAAGAAAGACAATTGGAATAATCGACTAAGTTACAGGCTCATATCATTATTGTCGATATTACGAACAACTTAAATCGGAACGAACTCAGAAAATTTTGAGGGGAAGGGGAACCAAAGACTGCGTAGCAATCCTATACAACCGTTCGCTCGGCGAATGACCTTTACCCAAGGACTGGAAAGTTATGCAGGTTACATCAGTATTCAAGAAAGACAATTGGAATAATCGACTAAGTTACAGGCTCATATCATTATTGTCGATATTACGAACAACTTAAATCGGAACGAACTCAGAAAATTTTGAGGGGAAGGGGAACCAAAGACTGCGTAGCAATCCTATACAACCGTTCGCTCGGC
This sequence comes from Schistocerca gregaria, assembly GCF_023897955.1. NCBI lineage: Eukaryota > Metazoa > Arthropoda > Insecta > Orthoptera > Acrididae > Schistocerca > Schistocerca gregaria. The sequence continues at coordinate 181,967,082 of NC_064927.1, forward strand.
GAATGACCTTTACCCAAGGACTGGAAAGTTATGCAGGTTACATCAGTATTCAAGAAAGACAATTGGAATAATCGACTAAGTTACAGGCTCATATCATTATTGTCGATATTACGAACAACTTAAATCGGAACGAACTCAGAAAATTTTGAGGGGAAGGGGAACCAAAGACTGCGTAGCAATCCTATACAACCGTTCGCTCGGCGAATGACCTTTACCCAAGGACTGGAAAGTTATGCAGGTTACATCAGTATTCAAGAAAGACAATTGGAATAATCGACTAAGTTACAGGCTCATATCATTATTATCGATATTACGAACAACTTAAATCGGAACGAACTCAGAAAATTTTGAGGGGAAGGGGAACCAAAGACTGCGTAGCAATCCTATACAACCGTTCGCTCGGCGAATGACCTTTACCCAAGGACTGGAAAGTTATGCAGGTTACATCAGTATTCAAGAAAGACAATTGGAATAATCGACTAAGTTACAGGCTCATATCATTATTATCGATATTACGAACAACTTAAATCGGAACGAACTCAGAAAATTTTGAGGGGAAGGGGAACCAAAGACTGCGTAGCAATCCTATACAACCGTTCGCTCGGCGAATGACCTTTACCCAAGGACTGGAAAGTTATGCAGGTTACATCAGTATTCAAGAAAGACAATTGGAATAATCGACTAAGTTACAGGTTCATATCATTATTATCGATATTACGAACAACTTAAATCGGAACGAACTCAGAAAATTTTGAGGGGAAGGGGAACCAAAGACTGCGTAGCAATCCTATACAACCGTTCGCTCGGCGAATGACCTTTACCCAAGGACTGGAAAGTTATGCAGGTTACATCAGTATTCAAGAAAGACAATTGGAATAATCGACTAAGTTACAGGCTCATATCATTATTGTCGATATTACGAACAACTTAAATCGGAACGAACTCAGCAAATTTTGAGGGGAAGGGGAACCAAAGACTGCGTAGCAATCCTATACAACCGTTCGCTCGGCGAATGACCTTTACCCAAGGACTGGAAAGTTATGCAGGTTACATCAGTATTCAAGAAAGACAATTGGAATAATCGACTAAGTTACAGGCTCATATCATTATTGTCGATATTACGAACAACTTAAATCGGAACGAACTCAGAAAATTTTGAGGGGAAGGGGAACCAAAGACTGCGTAGCAATCCTATACAACCGTTCGCTCGGCGAATGACCTTTACCCAAGGACTGGAAAGTTATGCAGGTTACATCAGTATTCAAGAAAGACAATTGGAATAATCGACTAAGTTACAGGCTCATATCATTATTGTCGATATTACGAACAACTTAAATCGGAACGAACTCAGAAAATTTTGAGGGGAAGGGGAACCAAAGACTGCGTAGCAATCCTATACAACCGTTCGCTCGGCGAATGACCTTTACCCAAGGACTGGAAAGTTATGCAGGTTACATCAGTATTCAAGAAAGACAATTGGAATAATCGACTAAGTTACAGGCTCATATCATTATTGTCGATATTACGAACAACTTAAATCGGAACGAACTCAGAAAATTTTGAGGGGAAGGGGAACCAAAGACTGCGTAGCAATCCTATACAACCGTTCGCTCGGCGAATGACCTTTACCCAAGGACTGGAAAGTTATGCAGGTTACATCAGTATTCAAGAAAGACAATTGGAATAATCGACTAAGTTACAGGCTCATATCATTATTGTCGATATTACGAACAACTTAAATCGGAACGAACTCAGAAAATTTTGAGGGGAAGGGGAACCAAAGACTGCGTAGCAATCCTATACAACCGTTCGCTCGGCGAATGACCTTTACCCAAGGACTGGAAAGTTATGCAGGTTACATCAGTATTCAAGAAAGACAATTGGAATAATCGACTAAGTTACAGGCTCATATCATTATTGTCGATATTACGAACAACTTAAATCGGAACGAACTCAGAAAATTTTTAGGGGAAGGGGAACCAAAGACTGCGTAGCAATCCTATACAACCGTTCGCTCGGCGAATGACCTTTACCCAAGGACTGGAAAGTTATGCAGGTTACATCAGTATTCAAGAAAGACAATTGGAATAATCGACTAAGTTACAGGCTCATATCATTATTGTCGATATTACGAACAACTTAAATCGGAACGAACTCAGAAAATTTTGAGGGGAAGGGGAACCAAAGACTGCGTAGCAATCCTATACAACCGTTCGCTCGGCGAATGACCTTTACCCAAGGACTGGAAAGTTATGCAGGTTACATCAGTATTCAAGAAAGACAATTGGAATAATCGACTAAGTTACAGGCTCATATCATTATTGTCGATATTACGAACAACTTAAATCGGAACGAACTCAGAAAATTTTGAGGGGAAGGGGAACCAAAGACTGCGTAGCAATCCTATACAACCGTTCGCTCGGCGAATGACCTTTACCCAAGGACTGGAAAGTTATGCAGGTTACATCAGTATTCAAGAAAGACAATTGGAATAATCGACTAAGTTACAGGCTCATATCATTATTATCGATATTACGAACAACTTAAATCGGAACGAACTCAGAAAATTTTGAGGGGAAGGGGAACCAAAGACTGCGTAGCAATCCTATACAACCGTTCGCTCGGCGAATGACCTTTACCCAAGGACTGGAAAGTTATGCAGGTTACATCAGTATTCAAGAAAGACAATTGGAATAATCGACGAAGTTACAGGCTCATATCATTCTTGTCGATATTACGAACAACTTAAATCGGAACGAACTCAGAAAATTTTGAGGGGAAGGGGAACCAAAGACTGCGTAGCAATCCTATACAACCGTTCGCTCGGCGAATGACCTTTACCCAAGAACTGGAAAGTTATGCAGGTTACATCAGTATTCAAGAAAGACAATTGGAATAATCGACTAAGTTACAGGCTCATATCATTATAATCGATATTACGAACAACTTAAATCGGAACGAACTCAGAAAATTTTGAGGGGAAGGGGAACCAAAGACTGCGTAGCAATCCTATACAACCGTTCGCTCGGCGAATGACCTTTACCCAAGGACTGGAAAGTTATGCAGGTTACATCAGTATTCAAGAAAGACAATTGGAATAATCGACTAAGTTACAGGCTCATATCATTATTATCGATATTACGAACAACTTAAATCGGAACGAACTCAGAAACTTTTGAGGGGAAGGGGAACCAAAGACTGCGTAGCAATCCTATACAACCGTTCGCTCGGCGAATGACCTTTACCCAAGGACTGGAAAGTTATGCAGGTTACATCAGTATTCAAGAAAGACAATTGGAATAATCGACTAAGTTACAGGCTCATATCATTATTATCGATATTACGAACAACTTAAATCGGAACGAACTCAGAAAATTTTGAGGGGAAGGGGAACCAAAGACTGCGTAGCAATCCTATACAACCGTTCGCTCGGCGAATGACCTTTACCCAAGGACTGGAAAGTTATGCAGGTTACATCAGTATTCAAGAAAGACAATTGGAATAATCGACTAAGTTACAGGCTCATATCATTATTATCGATATTACGAACAACTTAAATCGGAACGAACTCAGAAAATTTTGAGGGGAAGGGGAACCAAAGACTGCGTAGCAATCCTATACAACCGTTCGCTCGGCGAATGACCTTTACCCAAGGACTGGAAAGTTATGCAGGTTACATCAGTATTCAAGAAAGACAATTGGAATAATCGACTAAGTTACAGGCTCATATCATTATTGTCGATATTACGAACAACTTAAATCGGAACGAACTCAGAAAATTTTGAGGGGAAGGGGAACCAAAGACTGCGTAGCAATCCTATACAACCGTTCGCTCGGCGAATGACCTTTACCCAAGGACTGGAAAGTTATGCAGGTTACATCAGTATTCAAGAAAGACAATTGGAATAATCGACTAAGTTACAGGCTCATATCATTATTGTCGATATTACGAACAACTTAAATCGGAACGAACTCAGAAAATTTTGAGGGGAAGGGGAACCAAAGACTGCGTAGCAATCCTATACAACCGTTCGCTCGGCGAATGACCTTTACCCAAGGACTGGAAAGTTATGCAGGTTACATCAGTATTCAAGAAAGACAATTGGAATAATCGACTAAGTTACAGGCTCATATCATTATTGTCGATATTACGAACAACTTAAATCGGAACGAACTCAGAAAATTTTGAGGGGAAGGGGAACCAAAGACTGCGTAGCAATCCTATACAACCGTTCGCTTGGCGAATGACTTTTACCCAAGGACTGGAAAGTTATGCAGGTTACATCAGTATTCAAGAAAGACAATTGGAATAATCGACTAAGTTACAGGCTCATATCATTATTGTCGATATTACGAACAACTTAAATCGGAACGAACTCAGAAAATTTTGAGGGGAAGGGGAACCAAAGACTGCGTAGCAATCCTATACAACCGTTCGCTCGGCGAATGACCTTTACCCAAGGACTGGAAAGTTATGCAGGTTACATCAGTATTCAAGAAAGAGAATTGGAATAATCGACTAAGGTACAGGCTCATATCATTATTGTCGATATTACGAACAACTTAAATCGGAACGAACTCAGAAAATTTTGAGGGGAAGGGGAACCAAAGACTGCGTAGCAATCCTATACAACCGTTCGCTCGGCGAATGACCTTTACCCAAGGACTGGAAAGTTATGCAGGTTACATCAGTATTCAAGAAAGACAATTGGAATAATCGACTAAGTTACAGGCTCATATCATTATTATCGATATTACGAACAACTTAAATCGGAACGAACTCAGAAAATTTTGAGGGGAAGGGGAACCAAAGACTGCGTAGCAATCCTATACAACCGTTCGCTCGGCGAATGACCTTTACCCAAGGACTGGAAAGTTATGCAGGTTACATCAGTATTCAAGAAAGACAATTGGAATAATCGACTAAGTTACAGGCTCATATCATTATTATCGATATTACGAACAACTTAAATCGGAACGAACTCAGAAAATTTTGAGGGGAAGGGGAACCAAAGACTGCGTAGCAATCCTATACAACCGTTCGCTCGGCGAATGACCTTTACCCAAGGACTGGAAAGTTATGCAGGTTACATCAGTATTCAAGAAAGACAATTGGAATAATCGACTAAGTTACAGGCTCATATCATTATTATCGATATTACGAACAACTTAAATCGGAACGAACTCAGAAAATTTTGAGGGGAAGGGGAACCAAAGACTGTGTAGCAATCCTATACAACCGTTCGCTCGGCGAATGACCTTTACCCAAGGACTGGAAAGTTATGCAGGTTACATCAGTATTCAAGAAAGACAATTGGAATAATCGACTAAGTTACAGGCTCATATCATTATTATCGATATTACGAACAACTTAAATCGGAACGAACTCAGAAAATTTTGAGGGGAAGGGGAACCAAAGACTGCGTAGCAATCCTATACAACCGTTCGCTCGGCGAATGACCTTTACCCAAGGACTGGAAAGTTATGCAGGTTACATCAGTATTCAAGAAAGACAATTGGAATAATCGACTAAGTTACAGGCTCATATCATTATTGTCGATATTACGAACAACTTAAATCGGAACGAACTCAGCAAATTTTGAGGGGAAGGGGAACCAAAGACTGCGTAGCAATCCTATACAACCGTTCGCTCGGCGAATGACCTTTACCCAAGGACTGGAAAGTTATGCAGGTTACATCAGTATTCAAGAAAGACAATTGGAATAATCGACTAAGTTACAGGCTCATATCATTATTATCGATATTACGAACAACTTAAATCGGAACGAACTCAGAAAATTTTGAGGGGAAGGGGAACCAAAGACTGCGTAGCAATCCTATACAACCGTTCGCTCGGCGAATGACCTTTACCCAAGGACTGGAAAGTTATGCAGGTTACATCAGTATTCAAGAAAGACAATTGGAATAATCGACTAAGTTACAGGCTCATATCATTATTATCGATATTACGAACAACTTAAATCGGAATGAACTCAGAAAATTTTGAGGGGAAGGGGAACCAAAGACTGCGTAGCAATCCTATACAACCGTTCGCTCGGCGAATGACCTTTACCCAAGGACTGGAAAGTTATGCAGGTTACATCAGTATTCAAGAAAGACAATTGGAATAATCGACTAAGTTACAGGCTCATATCATTATTATCGATATTACGAACAACTTAAATCGGAACGAACTCAGAAAATTTTGAGGGGAAGGGGAACCAAAGACTGCGTAGCAATCCTATACAACCGTTCGCTCGGCGAATGACCTTTACCCAAGGACTGGAAAGTTATGCAGGTTACATCAGTATTCAAGAAAGACAATTGGAATAATCGACTAAGTTACAGGCTCATATCATTATTATCGATATTACGAACAACTTAAATCGGAACGAACTCAGAAAATTTTGAGGGGAAGGGGAACCAAAGACTGCGTAGCAATCCTATACAACCGTTCGCTCGGCGAATGACCTTTACCCAAGGACTGGAAAGTTATGCACGTTACATCAGTATTCAAGAAAGACAATTGGAATAATCGACTAAGTTACAGGCTCATATCATTATTGTCGATATTACGAACAACTTAAATCGGAACGAACTCAGAAAATTTTGAGGGGAAGGGGAACCAAAGACTGCGTAGCAATCCTATACAACCGTTCGCTTGGCGAATGACTTTTACCCAAGGACTGGAAAGTTATGCAGGTTACATCAGTATTCAAGAAAGACAATTGGAATAATCGACTAAGTTACAGGCTCATATCATTATTGTCGATATTACGAACAACTTAAATCGGAACGAACTCAGAAAATTTTGAGGGGAAGGGGAACCAAAGACTGCGTAGCAATCCTATACAACCGTTCGCTCGGCGAATGACCTTTACCCAAGGACTGGATAGTTATGCAGGTTACATCAGTATTCAAGAAAGACAATTGGAATAATCGACTAAGGTACAGGCTCATATCATTATTGTCGATATTACGAACAACTTAAATCGGAACGAACTCAGAAAATTTTGAGGGGAAGGGGAACCAAAGACTGCGTAGCAATCCTATACAACCGTTCGCTCGGCGCATGACCTTTACCCAAGGACTGGAAAGTTATGCAGGTTACATCAGTATTCAAGAAAGACAATTGGAATAATCGACTAAGTTACAGGCTCATATCATTATTATCGATATTACGAACAACTTAAATCGGAACGAACTCAGAAAATTTTGAGGGGAAGGGGAACCAAAGACTGCATAGCAATCCTATACAACCGTTCGCTCGGCGAATGACCTTTACCCAAGGACTGGAAAGTTATGCAGGTTACATCAGTATTCAAGAAAGACAATTGGAATAATCGACTAAGTTACAGGCTCATATCATTATTATCGATATTACGAACAACTTAAATCGGAACGAACTCAGAAAATTTTGAGGGGAAGGGGAACCAAAGACTGCGTAGCAATCCTATACAACCGTTCGCTCGGCGAATGACCTTTACCCAAGGACTGGAAAGTTATGCAGGTTACATCAGTATTCAAGAAAGACAATTGGAATAATCGACTAAGTTACAGGCTCATATCATTATTATCGATATTACGAACAACTTAAATCGGAACGAACTCAGAAAATTTTGAGGGGAAGGGGAACCAAAGACTGCGTAGCAATCCTATACAACCGTTCGCTCGGCGAATGACCTTTACCCAAGGACTGGAAAGTTATGCAGGTTACATCAGTATTCAAGAAAGACAATTGGAATAATCGACTAAGTTACAGGCACATATCATTATTGTCGATATTACGAACAACTTAAATCGGAACGAACTCAGAAAATTTTGAGGGGAGGGGGAACCAAAGACTGCGTAGCAATCCTATACAACCGTTCGCTCGGCGAATGACCTTTACCCAAGGACTGGAAAGTTATGCAGGTTACATCAGTATTCAAGAAAGACAATTGGAATAATCGACTAAGTTACAGGCTCATATCATTATTGTCGATATTACGAACAACTTAAATCGGAACGAACTTAGAAAATTTTGAGGGGAAGGGGAACCAAAGACTGCGTAGCAATCCTATACAACCGTTCGCTCGGCGAATGACCTTTACCCAAGGACTGGAAAGTTATGCAGGTTACATCAGTATTCAAGAAAGACAATTGGAATAATCGACTGAGTTACAGGCTCATATCATTATTGTCGATATTACGAACACCTTAAATCGGAACGAACTCAGCAAATTTTGAGGGGAAGGGGAACCAAAGACTGCGTAGCAATCCTATACAACCGTTCGCTCGGCGAATGACCTTTACCCAAGGACTGGAAAGTTATGCACGTTACATCAGTATTCAAGAAAGACAATTGGAATAATCGACTAAGTTACAGGCTCATATCATTATTGTCGATATTACGAACAACTTAAATCGGAACGAACTCAGAAAATTTTGAGGGGAAGGGGAACCAAAGACTGCGTAGCAATCCTATACAACCGTTCGCTTGGCGAATGACTTTTACCCAAGGACTGGAAAGTTATGCAGGTTACATCAGTATTCAAGAAAGACAATTGGAATAATCGACTAAGTTACAGGCTCATATCATTATTGTCAATATTACGAACAACTTAAATCGGAACGAACTCAGAAAATTTTGAGGGGAAGGGGAACCAAAGACTGCGTAGCAATCCTATACAACCGTTCGCTCGGCGAATGACCTTTACCCAAGGACTGGAAAGTTATGCAGGTTACATCAGTATTCAAGAAAGACAATTGGAATAATCGACTAAGTTACAGGATCATATCATTATTATCGATATTACGAACAACTTAAATCGGAACGAACTCAGAAAATTTTGAGGGGAAGGGGAACCAAAGACTGCGTAGCAATCCTATACAACCGTTCGCTCGGCGAATGACCTTTACCCAAGGACTGGAAAGTTATGCAGGTTACATCAGTATTCAAGAAAGACAATTGGAATAATCGACTAAGTTACAGGCTCATATCATTATTATCGATATTACGAACAACTTAAATCGGAACGAACTCAGAAAATTTTGAGGGGAAGGGGAACCAAAGACTGCGTAGCAATCCTATACAACCGTTCGCTCGGCGAATGACCTTTACCCAAGGACTGGAAAGTTATGCAGGTTACATCAGTATTCAAGAAAGACAATTGGAATAATCGACTAAGTTACAGGCTCATATCATTATTATCGATATTACGAACAACTTAAATCGGAACGAACTCAGAAAATTTTGAGGGGAAGGGGAACCAAAGACTGCGTAGCAATCCTATACAACCGTTCGCTCGGCGAATGACCTTTACCCAAGGACTGGAAAGTTATGCAGGTTACATCAGTATTCAAGAAAGACAATTGGAATAATCGACTAAGTTACAGGCTCATATCATTATTGTCGATATTACGAACAACTTAAATCGGAACGAACTCAGAAAATTTTGAGGGGAAGGGGAACCAAAGACTGCGTAGCAATCCTATACAACCGTTCGCTCGGCGAATGACCTTTACCCAAGGACTGGAAAGTTATGCACGTTACATCAGTATTCAAGAAAGACAATTGGAATAATCGACTAAGTTACAGGCTCATATCATTATTGTCGATATTACGAACAACTTAAATCGGAACGAACTCAGAAAATTTTGAGGGGAAGGGGAACCAAAGACTGCGTAGCAATCCTATACAACCGTTCGCTTGGCGAATGACTTTTACCCAAGGACTGGAAAGTTATGCAGGTTACATCAGTATTCAAGAAAGACAATTGGAATAATCGACTAAGTTACAGGCTCATATCATTATTGTCGATATTACGAACAACTTAAATCGGAACGAACTCAGAAAATTTTGAGGGGAAGGGGAACCAAAGACTGCGTAGCAATCCTATACAACCGTTCGCTCGGCGAATGACCTTTACCCAAGGACTGGAAAGTTATGCAGGTTACATCAGTATTCAAGAAAGACAATTGGAATAATCGACTAAGGTACAGGCTCATATCATTATTGTCGATATTACGAACAACTTAAATCGGAACGAACTCAGAAAATTTTGAGGGGAAGGGGAACCAAAGACTGCGTAGCAATCCTATACAACCGTTCGCTCGGCGAATGACCTTTACCCAAGGACTGGAAAGTTATGCAGGTTACATCAGTATTCAAGAAAGACAATTGGAATAATCGACTAAGTTACAGGCTCATATCATTATTATCGATATTACGAACAACTTAAATCGGAACGAACTCAGAAAATTTTGAGGGGAAGGGGAACCAAAGACTGCATAGCAATCCTATACAACCGTTCGCTCGGCGAATGACCTTTGCCCAAGGACTGGAAAGTTATGCAGGTTACATCAGTATTCAAGAAAGACAATTGGAATAATCGACTAAGTTACAGGCTCATATCATTATTATCGATATTACGAACAACTTAAATCGGAACGAACTCAGAAAATTTTGAGGGGAAGGGGAACCAAAGACTGCGTAGCAATCCTATACAACCGTTCGCTCGGCGAATGACCTTTACCCAAGGACTGGAAAGTTATGCAGGTTACATCAGTATTCAAGAAAGACAATTGGAATAATCGACTAAGTTACAGGCTCATATCATTATTATCGATATTACGAACAACTTAAATCGGAACGAACTCAGAAAATTTTGAGGGGAAGGGGAACCAAAGACTGCGTAGCAATCCTATACAACCGTTCGCTCGGCGAATGACCTTTACCCAAGGACTGGAAAGTTATGCAGGTTACATCAGTATTCAAGAAAGACAATTGGAATAATCGACTAAGTTACAGGCTCATATCATTATTGTCGATATTACGAACAACTTAAATCGGAACGAACTCAGAAAATTTTGAGGGGAAGGGGAACCAAAGACTGCGTAGCAATCCTATACAACCGTTCGCTCGGCGAATGACCTTTACCCAAGGACTGGAAAGTTATGCAGATTTCATCAGTATTCAAGAAAGACAATTGGAATAATCGACTAAGTTACAGGCTCATATCATTATTGTCGATATTACGAACAACTTAAATCGGAACGAACTCAGAAAATTTTGAGGGGAAGGGGAACCAAAGACTGCGTAGCAATCCTATACAACCGTTCGCTCGGCGAATGACCTTTACCCAAGGACTGGAAAGTTATGCAGGTTACATCAGTATTCAAGAAAGACAATTGGAATAATCGACTAAGTTACAGGCTCATATCATTATTGTCGATATTACGAACAACTTAAATCGGAACGAACTCAGAAAATTTTGAGGGGAAGGGGAACCAAAGACTGCGTAGCAATCCTATACAACCGTTCGCTCGGCGAATGACCTTTACCCAAGGACTGGAAAGTTATGCACGTTACATCAGTATTCAAGAAAGACAATTGGAATAATCGACTAAGTTACAGGCTCATATCATTATTGTCGATATTACGAACAACTTAAATCGGAACGAACTCAGAAAATTTTGAGGGGAAGGGGAACCAAAGACTGCGTAGCAATCCTATACAACCGTTCGCTTGGCGAATGACTTTTACCCAAGGACTGGAAAGTTATGCAGGTTACATCAGTATTCAAGAAAGACAATTGGAATAATCGACTAAGTTACAGGCTCATATCATTATTGTCAATATTACGAACAACTTAAATCGGAACGAACTCAGAAAATTTTGAGGGGAAGGGGAACCAAAGACTGCGTAGCAATCCTATACAACCGTTCGCTCGGCGAATGACCTTTACCCAAGGACTGGAAAGTTATGCAGGTTACATCAGTATTCAAGAAAGACAATTGGAATAATCGACTAAGGTACAGGCTCATATCATTATTGTCGATATTACGAACAACTTAAATCGGAACGAACTCAGAAAATTTTGAGGGGAAGGGGAACCAAAGACTGCGTAGCAATCCTATACAACCGTTCGCTCGGCGAATGACCTTTACCCAAGGACTGGAAAGTTATGCAGGTTACATCAGTATTCAAGAAAGGCAATTGGAATAATCGACTAAGGTACAGGCTCATATCATTATTGTCGATATTACGAACAACTTAAATCGGAACGAACTCAGAAAATTTTGAGGGGAAGGGGAACCAAAGACTGCGTAGCAATCCTATACAACCGTTCGCTCGGCGAATGACCTTTACCCAAGGACTGGAAAGTTATGCAGGTTACATCAGTATTCAAGAAAGACAATTGGAATAATCGACTAAGTTACAGGCTCATATCATTATTATCGATATTACGAACAACTTAAATCGCAACGAACTCAGAAAATTTTGAGGGGAAGGGGAACCAAAGACTGCATAGCAATCCTATACAACCGTTCGCTCGGCGAATGACCTTTACCCAAGGACTGGAAAGTTATGCAGGTTACATCAGTATTCAAGAAAGACAATTGGAATAATCGACTAAGTTACAGGCTCATATCATTATTATCGATATTACGAACAACTTAAATCGGAACGAACTCAGAAAATTTTGAGGGGAAGGGGAACCAAAGACTGCGTAGCAATCCTATACAACCGTTCGCTCGGCGAATGACCTTTACCCAAGGACTGGAAAGTTATGCAGGTTACATCAGTATTCAAGAAAGACAATTGGAATAATCGACTAAGTTACAGGCTCATATCATTATTATCGATATTACGAACAACTTAAATCGGAACGAACTCAGAAAATTTTGAGGGGAAGGGGAACCAAAGACTGCGTAGCAATCCTATACAACCGTTCGCTCGGCGAATGACCTTTACCCAAGGACTGGAAAGTTATGCAGGTTACATCAGTATTCAAGAAAGACAATTGGAATAATCGACTAAGTTACAGGCTCATATCATTATTGTCGATATTACGAACAACTTAAATCGGAACGAACTCAGAAAATTTTGAGGGGAAGGGGAACCAAAGACTGCGTAGCAATCCTATACAACCGTTCGCTCGGCGAATGACCTTTACCCAAGAACTGGAAAGTTATGCAGGTTACATCAGTATTCAAGAAAGACAATTGGAATAATCGACTAAGTTACAGGCTCATATCATTATTGTCGATATTACGAACAACTTAAATCGGAACGAACTCAGAAAATTTTGAGGGGAAGGGGAACCAAAGACTGCGTAGCAATCCTATACAACCGTTCGCTCGGCGAATGACCTTTACCCAAGGACTGGAAAGTTATGCAGATTACATCAGTATTCAAGAAAGACAATTGGAATAATCGACTAAGTTACAGGCTCATATCATTATTGTCGATATTACGAACAACTTAAATCGGAACGAACTCAGAAAATTTTGAGGGGAAGGGGAACCAAAGACTGCGTAGCAATCCTATACAACCGTTCGCTCGGCGAATGACCTTTACCCAAGGACTGGAAAGTTATGCACGTTACATCAGTATTCAAGAAAGACAATTGGAATAATCGACTAAGTTACAGGCTCATATCATTATTGTCGATATTACGAACAACTTAAATCGGAACGAACTCAGAAAATTTTGAGGGGAAGGGGAACCAAAGACTGCGTAGCAATCCTATACAACCGTTCGCTCGGCGAATGACCTTTACCCAAGGACTGGAAAGTTATGCACGTTACATCAGTATTCAAGAAAGACAATTGGAATAATCGACTAAGTTACAGGCTCATATCATTATTGTCGATATTACGAACAACTTAAATCGGAACGAACTCAGAAAATTTTGAGGGGAAGGGGAACCAAAGACTGCGTAGCAATCCTATACAACCGTTCGCTTGGCGAATGACTTTTACCCAAGGACTGGAAAGTTATGCAGGTTACATCAGTATTCAAGAAAGACAATTGGAATAATCGACTAAGTTACAGGCTCATATCATTATTGTCAATATTACGAACAACTTAAATCGGAACGAACTCAGAAAATTTTGAGGGGAAGGGGAACCAAAGACTGCGTAGCAATCCTATACAACCGTTCGCTCGGCGAATGACCTTTACCCAAGGACTGGAAAGTTATGCAGGTTACATCAGTATTCAAGAAAGACAATTGGAATAATCGACTAAGGTACAGGCTCATATCATTATTGTCGATATTACGAACAACTTAAATCGGAACGAACTCAGAAAATTTTGAGGGGAAGGGGAACCAAAGACTGCGTAGCAATCCTATACAACCGTTCGCTCGGCGAATGACCTTTACCCAAGGACTGGAAAGTTATGCAGGTTACATCAGTATTCAAGAAAGACAATTGGAATAATCGACTAAGGTACAGGCTCATATCATTATTGTCGATATTACGAACAACTTAAATCGGAACGAACTCAGAAAATTTTGAGGGGAAGGGGAACCAAAGACTGCGTAGCAATCCTATACAACCGTTCGCTCGGCGAATGACCTTTACCCAAGGACTGGAAAGTTATGCAGGTTACATCAGTATTCAAGAAAGACAATTGGAATAATCGACTAAGGTACAGGCTCATATCATTATTGTCGATATTACGAACAACTTAAATCGGAACGAACTCAGAAAATTTTGAGGGGAAGGGGAACCAAAGACTGCGTAGCAATCCTATACAACCGTTCGCTCGGCGAATGACCTTTACCCAAGGACTGGAAAGTTATGCAGGTTACATCAGTATTCAAGAAAGACAATTGGAATAATCGACTAAGGTACAGGCTCATATCATTATTGTCGATATTACGAACAACTTAAATCGGAACGAACTCAGAAAATTTTGAGGGGAAGGGGAACCAAAGACTGCGTAGCAATCCTATACAACCGTTCGCTCGGCGAATGACCTTTACCCAAGGACTGGAAAGTTATGCAGGTTACATCAGTATTCAAGAAAGACAATTGGAATAATCGACTAAGTTACAGGCTCATATCATTATTATCGATATTACGAACAACTTAAATCGGAACGAACTCAGAAAATTTTGAGGGGAAGGGGAACCAAAGACTGCATAGCAATCCTATACAACCGTTCGCTCGGCGAATGACCTTTACCCAAGGACTGGAAAGTTATGCAGGTTACATCAGTATTCAAGAAAGACAATTGGAATAATCGACTAAGTTACAGGCTCATATCATTATTATCGATATTACGAACAACTTAAATCGGAACGAACTCAGAAAATTTTGAGGGGAAGGGGAACCAAAGACTGCGTAGCAATCCTATACAACCGTTCGCTCGGCGAATGACCTTTACCCAAGGACTGGAAAGTTATGCAGGTTACATCAGTATTCAAGAAAGACAATTGGAATAATCGACTAAGTTACAGGCTCATATCATTATTGTCGATATTACGAACAACTTAAATCGGAACGAACTCAGAAAATTTTGAGGGGAAGGGGAACCAAAGACTGCGTAGCAATCCTATACAACCGTTCGCTTGGCGAATGACTTTTACCCAAGGACTGGAAAGTTATGCAGGTTACATCAGTATTCAAGAAAGATAATTGGAATAATCGACTAAGTTACAGGCTCATATCATTATTGTCAATATTATGAACAACTTAAATCGGAACGAACTCAGAAAATTTTGAGGGGAAGGGGAACCAAAGACTGCGTAGCAATCCTATACAACCGTTCGCTCGGCGAATGACCTTTACCCAAGGACTGGAAAGTTATGCAGGTTACATCAGTATTCAAGAAAGACAATTGGAATAATCGACTAAGTTACAGGCTCATATCATTATTATCGATATTACGAACAACTTAAATCGGAACGAACTCAGAAAATTTTGAGGGGAAGGGGAACCAAAGACTGCGTAGCAATCCTATACAACCGTTCGCTCGGCGAATGACCTTTACCCAAGGACTGGAAAGTTATGCAGGTTACATCAGTATTCAAGAAAGACAATTGGAATAATCGACTAAGTTACAGGCTCATATCATTATTATCGATATTACGAACAACTTAAATCGGAACGAACTCAGAAAATTTTGAGGGGAAGGGGAACCAAAGACTGCGTAGCAATCCTATACAACCGTTCGCTCGGCGAATGACCTTTACCCAAGGACTGGAAAGTTATGCAGGTTACATCAGTATTCAAGAAAGACAATTGGAATAATCGACTAAGTTACAGGCTCATATCATTATTATCGATATTACGAACAACTTAAATCGGAACGAACTCAGAAAATTTTGAGGGGAAGGGGAACCAAAGACTGCGTAGCAATCCTATACAACCGTTCGCTCGGCGAATGACCTTTACCCAAGGACTGGAAAGTTATGCAGGTTACATCAGTATTCAAGAAAGACAATTGGAATAATCGACTAAGTTACAGGCTCATATCATTATTGTCGATATTACGAACAACTTAAATCGGAACGAACTCAGAAAATTTTGAGGGGAAGGGGAACCAAAGACTGCGTAGCAATCCTATACAACCGTTCGCTCGGCGAATGACCTTTACCCAAGGACTGGAAAGTTATGCAGGTTACATCAGTATTCAAGAAAGACAATTGGAATAATCGACTAAGTTACAGGCTCATATCATTATTGTCGATATTACGAACAACTTAAATCGGAACGAACTCAGAAAATTTTGAGGGGAAGGGGAACCAAAGACTGCGTAGCAATCCTATACAACCGTTCGCTCGGCGAATGACCTTTACCCAAGGACTGGAAAGTTATGCACGTTACATCAGTATTCAAGAAAGACAATTGGAATAATCGACTAAGTTACAGGCTCATATCATTATTGTCGATATTACGAACAACTTAAATTGGAACGAACTCAGAAAATTTTGAGGGGAAGGGGAACCAAAGACTGCGTAGCAATCCTATACAACCGTTCGCTTGGCGAATGACTTTTACCCAAGGACTGGAAAGTTATGCAGGTTACATCAGTATTCAAGAAAGACAATTGGAATAATCGACTAAGTTACAGGCTCATATCATTATTGTCGATATTACGAACAACTTAAATCGGAACGAACTCAGAAAATTTTGAGGGGAAGGGGAACCAAAGACTGCGTAGCAATCCTATACAACCGTTCGCTCGGCGAATGACCTTTACCCAAGGACTGGAAAGTTATGCAGGTTACATCAGTATTCAAGAAAGACAATTGGAATAATCGACTAAGTTACAGGCTCATATCATTATTATCGATATTACGAACAACTTAAATCGGAACGAACTCAGAAAATTTTGAGGGGAAGGGGAACCAAAGACTGCGTAGCAATCCTATACAACCGTTCGCTCGGCGAATGACCTTTACCCAAGGACTGGAAAGTTATGCACGTTACATCAGTATTCAAGAAAGACAATTGGAATAATCGACTAAGTTACAGGCTCATATCATTATTGTCGATATTACGAACAACTTAAATCGGAACGAACTCAGAAAATTTTGAGGGGAAGGGGAACCAAAGACTGCGTAGCAATCCTATACAACCGTTCGCTCGGCGAATGACCTTTACCCAAGGACTGGAAAGTTATGCAGGTTACATCAGTATTCAAGAAAGACAATTGGAATAATCGACTAAGTTACAGGCTCATATCATTATTATCGATATTACGAACAACTTAAATCGGAACGAACTCAGAAAATTTTGAGGGGAAGGGGAACCAAAGACTGCGTAGCAATCCTATACAACCGTTCGCTCGGCGAATGACCTTTACCCAAGGACTGGAAGGTTATGCAGGTTACATCAGTATTCAAGAAAGACAATTGGAATAATCGACTAAGTTATAGGCTCATATCATTATTATCGATATTACGAACAACTTAAATCGGAACGAACTCAGAAAATTTTGAGGGGAAGGGGAACCAAAGACTGCGTAGCAATCCTATACAACCGTTCGCTCGGCGAATGACCTTTACCCAAGGACTGGAAAGTTATGCAGGTTACATCAGTATTCAAGAAAGACAATTGGAATAATCGACTAAGTTACAGGCTCATATCATTATTATCGATATTACGAACAACTTAAATCGGAACGAACTCAGAAAATTTTGAGGGGAAGGGGAACCAAAGACTGCGTAGCAATCCTATACAACCGTTCGCTCGGCGAATGACCTTTACCCAAGGACTGGAAAGTTATGCAGGTTACATCAGTATTCAAGAAAGACAATTGGAATAATCGACTAAGTTACAGGCTCATATCATTATTATCGATATTACGAACAACTTAAATCGGAACGAACTCAGAAAATTTTGAGGGGAAGGGGAACCAAAGACTGCGTAGCAATCCTATACAACCGTTCGCTCGGCGAATGACCTTTACCCAAGGACTGGAAAGTTATGCAGGTTACATCAGTATTCAAGAAAGACAATTGGAATAATCGACTAAGTTACAGGCTCATATCATTATTATCGATATTACGAACAACTTAAATCGGAACGAACTCAGAAAATTTTGAGGGGAAGGGGAACCAAAGACTGCGTAGCAATCCTATACAACCGTTCGCTCGGCGAATGACCTTTACCCAAGGACTGGAAAGTTATGCAGGTTACATCAGTATTCAAGAAAGACAATTGGAATAATCGACTAAGTTACAGGCTCATATCATTATTGTCGATATTACGAACAACTTAAATCGGAACGAACTCAGAAAATTTTGAGGGGAAGGGGAACCAAAGACTGCGTAGCAATCCTATACAACCGTTCGCTCGGCGAATGACCTTTACCCAAGAACTGGAAAGTTATGCAGGTTACATCAGTATTCAAGAAAGACAATTGGAATAATCGACTAAGTTACAGGCTCATATCATTATTATCGATATTACGAACAACTTAAATCGGAACGAACTCAGAAAATTTTGAGGGGAAGGGGAACCAAAGACTGCGTAGCAATCCTATACAACCGTTCGCTCGGCGAATGACCTTTACCCAAGGACTGGAAAGTTATGCAGGTTACATCAGTATTCAAGAAAGATAATTGGAATAATCGACTAAGTTACAGGCTCATATCATTATTGTCGATATTACGAACAACTTAAATCGGAACGAACTCAGAAAATTTTGAGGGGAAGGGGAACCAAAGACTGCGTAGCAATCCTATACAACCGTTCGCTCGGCGAATGACCTTTACCCAAGGACTGGAAAGTTATGCAGGTTACATCAGTATTCAAGAAAGACAATTGGAATAATCGACTAAGTTACAGGCTCATATCATTATTATCGATATTACGAACAACTTAAATCGGAACGAACTCAGAAAATTTTGAGGGGAAGGGGAACCAAAGACTGCGTAGCAATCCTATACAACCGTTCGCTCGGCGAATGACCTTTACCCAAGGACTGGAAGGTTATGCAGGTTACATCAGTATTCAAGAAAGACAATTGGAATAATCGACTAAGTTATAGGCTCATATCATTATTATCGATATTACGAACAACTTAAATCGGAACGAACTCAGAAAATTTTGAGGGGAAGGGGAACCAAAGACTGCGTAGCAATCCTATACAACCGTTCGCTCGGCGAATGACCTTTACCCAAGGACTGGAAAGTTATGCAGGTTACATCAGTATTCAAGAAAGACAATTGGAATAATCGACTAAGTTACAGGCTCATATCATTATTATCGATATTACGAACAACTTAAATCGGAACGAACTCAGAAAATTTTGAGGGGAAGGGGAACCAAAGACTGCGTAGCAATCCTATACAACCGTTCGCTCGGCGAATGACCTTTACCCAAGGACTGGAAAGTTATGCAGGTTACATCAGTATTCAAGAAAGACAATTGGAATAATCGACTAAGTTACAGGCTCATATCATTATTATCGATATTACGAACAACTTAAATCGGAACGAACTCAGAAAATTTTGAGGGGAAGGGGAACCAAAGACTGCGTAGCAATCCTATACAACCGTTCGCTCGGCGAATGACCTTTACCCAAGGACTGGAAAGTTATGCAGGTTACATCAGTATTCAAGAAAGACAATTGGAATAATCGACTAAGTTACAGGCTCATATCATTATTATCGATATTACGAACAACTTAAATCGGAACGAACTCAGAAAATTTTGAGGGGAAGGGGAACCAAAGACTGCGTAGCAATCCTATACAACCGTTCGCTCGGCGAATGACCTTTACCCAAGGACTGGAAAGTTATGCACGTTACATCAGTATTCAAGAAAGACAATTGGAATAATCGACTAAGTTACAGGCTCATATCATTATTGTCGATATTACGAACAACTTAAATCGGAACGAACTCAGAAAATTTTGAGGGGAAGGGGAACCAAAGACTGCGTAGCAATCCTATACAACCGTTCGCTCGGCGAATGACCTTTACCCAAGGACTGGAAAGTTATGCAGGTTACATCAGTATTCAAGAAAGACAATTGGAATAATCGACTAAGTTACAGGCTCATATCATTATTATCGATATTACGAACAACTTAAATCGGAACGAACTCAGAAAATTTTGAGGGGAACGGGAACCAAAGACTGCGTAGCAATCCTATACAACCGTTCGCTCGGCGAATGACCTTTACCCAAGGACTGGAAGGTTATGCAGGTTACATCAGTATTCAAGAAAGACAATTGGAATAATCGACTAAGTTATAGGCTCATATCATTATTATCGATATTACGAACAACTTAAATCGGAACGAACTCAGAAAATTTTGAGGGGAAGGGGAACCAAAGACTGCGTAGCAATCCTATACAACCGTTCGCTCGGCGAATGACCTTTACCCAAGGACTGGAAAGTTATGCAGGTTACA
The DNA here is from genome assembly GCF_023897955.1 of Schistocerca gregaria. NCBI lineage: Eukaryota > Metazoa > Arthropoda > Insecta > Orthoptera > Acrididae > Schistocerca > Schistocerca gregaria. The sequence goes on from NC_064927.1 coordinate 181,987,728, forward strand.
TCAGTATTCAAGAAAGACAATTGGAATAATCGACTAAGTTACAGGCTCATATCATTATTATCGATATTACGAACAACTTAAATCGGAACGAACTCAGAAAATTTTGAGGGGAAGGGGAACCAAAGACTGCGTAGCAATCCTATACAACCGTTCGCTCGGCGAATGACCTTTACCCAAGGACTGGAAAGTTATGCAGGTTACATCAGTATTCAAGAAAGACAATTGGAATAATCGACTAAGTTACAGGCTCATATCATTATTATCGATATTACGAACAACTTAAATCGGAACGAACTCAGAAAATTTTGAGGGGAAGGGGAACCAAAGACTGCGTAGCAATCCTATACAACCGTTCGCTCGGCGAATGACCTTTACCCAAGGACTGGAAAGTTATGCAGGTTACATCAGTATTCAAGAAAGACAATTGGAATAATCGACTAAGTTACAGGCTCATATCATTATTATCGATATTACGAACAACTTAAATCGGAACGAACTCAGAAAATTTTGAGGGGAAGGGGAACCAAAGACTGCGTAGCAATCCTATACAACCGTTCGCTCGGCGAATGACCTTTACCCAAGGACTGGAAAGTTATGCAGGTTACATCAGTATTCAAGAAAGACAATTGGAATAATCGACTAAGTTACAGGCTCATATCATTATTGTCGATATTACGAACAACTTAAATCGGAACGAACTCAGAAAATTTTGAGGGGAAGGGGAACCAAAGACTGCGTAGCAATCCTATACAACCGTTCGCTCGGCGAATGACCTTTACCCAAGAACTGGAAAGTTATGCAGGTTACATCAGTATTCAAGAAAGACAATTGGAATAATCGACTAAGTTACAGGCTCATATCATTATTATCGATATTACGAACAACTTAAATCGGAACGAACTCAGAAAATTTTGAGGGGAAGGGGAACCAAAGACTGCGTAGCAATCCTATACAACCGTTCGCTCGGCGAATGACCTTTACCCAAGGACTGGAAAGTTATGCAGGTTACATCAGTATTCAAGAAAGACAATTGGAATAATCGACTAAGTTACAGGCTCATATCATTATTGTCGATATTACGAACAACTTAAATCGGAACGAACTCAGAAAATTTTGAGGGGAAGGGGAACCAAAGACTGCGTAGCAATCCTATACAACCGTTCGCTCGGCGAATGACCTTTACCCAAGGACTGGAAAGTTATGCACGTTACATCAGTATTCAAGAAAGACAATTGGAATAATCGACTAAGTTACAGGCTCATATCATTATTGTCGATATTACGAACAACTTAAATCGGAACGAACTCAGAAAATTTTGAGGGGAAGGGGAACCAAAGACTGCGTAGCAATCCTATACAACCGTTCGCTTGGCGAATGACTTTTACCCAAGGACTGGAAAGTTATGCAGGTTACATCAGTATTCAAGAAAGACAATTGGAATAATCGACTAAGTTACAGGCTCATATCATTATTGTCGATATTACGAACAACTTAAATCGGAACGAACTCAGAAAATTTTGAGGGGAAGGGGAACCAAAGACTGCGTAGCAATCCTATACAACCGTTCGCTCGGCGAATGACCTTTACCCAAGGACTGGAAAGTTATGCAGATTTCATCAGTATTCAAGAAAGACAATTGGAATAATCGACTAAGTTACAGGCTCATATCATTATTGTCGATATTACGAACAACTTAAATCGGAACGAACTCAGAAAATTTTGAGGGGAAGGGGAACCAAAGACTGCGTAGCAATCCTATACAACCGTTCGCTCGGCGAATGACCTTTACCCAAGGACTGGAAAGTTATGCAGGTTACATCAGTATTCAAGAAAGACAATTGGAATAATCGACTAAGTTACAGGCTCATATCATTATTGTCGATATTACGAACAACTTAAATCGGAACGAACTCAGAAAATTTTGAGGGGAAGGGGAACCAAAGACTGCGTAGCAATCCTATACAACCGTTCGCTCGGCGAATGACCTTTACCCAAGGACTGGAAAGTTATGCACGTTACATCAGTATTCAAGAAAGACAATTGGAATAATCGACTAAGTTACAGGCTCATATCATTATTGTCGATATTACGAACAACTTAAATCGGAACGAACTCAGAAAATTTTGAGGGGAAGGGGAACCAAAGACTGCGTAGCAATCCTATACAACCGTTCGCTTGGCGAATGACTTTTACCCAAGGACTGGAAAGTTATGCAGGTTACATCAGTATTCAAGAAAGACAATTGGAATAATCGACTAAGTTACAGGCTCATATCATTATTGTCAATATTACGAACAACTTAAATCGGAACGAACTCAGAAAATTTTGAGGGGAAGGGGAACCAAAGACTGCGTAGCAATCCTATACAACCGTTCGCTCGGCGAATGACCTTTACCCAAGGACTGGAAAGTTATGCAGGTTACATCAGTATTCAAGAAAGACAATTGGAATAATCGACTAAGGTACAGGCTCATATCATTATTGTCGATATTACGAACAACTTAAATCGGAACGAACTCAGAAAATTTTGAGGGGAAGGGGAACCAAAGACTGCGTAGCAATCCTATACAACCGTTCGCTCGGCGAATGACCTTTACCCAAGGACTGGAAAGTTATGCAGGTTACATCAGTATTCAAGAAAGGCAATTGGAATAATCGACTAAGGTACAGGCTCATATCATTATTGTCGATATTACGAACAACTTAAATCGGAACGAACTCAGAAAATTTTGAGGGGAAGGGGAACCAAAGACTGCGTAGCAATCCTATACAACCGTTCGCTCGGCGAATGACCTTTACCCAAGGACTGGAAAGTTATGCAGGTTACATCAGTATTCAAGAAAGACAATTGGAATAATCGACTAAGTTACAGGCTCATATCATTATTATCGATATTACGAACAACTTAAATCGCAACGAACTCAGAAAATTTTGAGGGGAAGGGGAACCAAAGACTGCATAGCAATCCTATACAACCGTTCGCTCGGCGAATGACCTTTACCCAAGGACTGGAAAGTTATGCAGGTTACATCAGTATTCAAGAAAGACAATTGGAATAATCGACTAAGTTACAGGCTCATATCATTATTATCGATATTACGAACAACTTAAATCGGAACGAACTCAGAAAATTTTGAGGGGAAGGGGAACCAAAGACTGCGTAGCAATCCTATACAACCGTTCGCTCGGCGAATGACCTTTACCCAAGGACTGGAAAGTTATGCAGGTTACATCAGTATTCAAGAAAGACAATTGGAATAATCGACTAAGTTACAGGCTCATATCATTATTATCGATATTACGAACAACTTAAATCGGAACGAACTCAGAAAATTTTGAGGGGAAGGGGAACCAAAGACTGCGTAGCAATCCTATACAACCGTTCGCTCGGCGAATGACCTTTACCCAAGGACTGGAAAGTTATGCAGGTTACATCAGTATTCAAGAAAGACAATTGGAATAATCGACTAAGTTACAGGCTCATATCATTATTGTCGATATTACGAACAACTTAAATCGGAACGAACTCAGAAAATTTTGAGGGGAAGGGGAACCAAAGACTGCGTAGCAATCCTATACAACCGTTCGCTCGGCGAATGACCTTTACCCAAGAACTGGAAAGTTATGCAGGTTACATCAGTATTCAAGAAAGACAATTGGAATAATCGACTAAGTTACAGGCTCATATCATTATTGTCGATATTACGAACAACTTAAATCGGAACGAACTCAGAAAATTTTGAGGGGAAGGGGAACCAAAGACTGCGTAGCAATCCTATACAACCGTTCGCTCGGCGAATGACCTTTACCCAAGGACTGGAAAGTTATGCAGATTACATCAGTATTCAAGAAAGACAATTGGAATAATCGACTAAGTTACAGGCTCATATCATTATTGTCGATATTACGAACAACTTAAATCGGAACGAACTCAGAAAATTTTGAGGGGAAGGGGAACCAAAGACTGCGTAGCAATCCTATACAACCGTTCGCTCGGCGAATGACCTTTACCCAAGGACTGGAAAGTTATGCACGTTACATCAGTATTCAAGAAAGACAATTGGAATAATCGACTAAGTTACAGGCTCATATCATTATTGTCGATATTACGAACAACTTAAATCGGAACGAACTCAGAAAATTTTGAGGGGAAGGGGAACCAAAGACTGCGTAGCAATCCTATACAACCGTTCGCTCGGCGAATGACCTTTACCCAAGGACTGGAAAGTTATGCACGTTACATCAGTATTCAAGAAAGACAATTGGAATAATCGACTAAGTTACAGGCTCATATCATTATTGTCGATATTACGAACAACTTAAATCGGAACGAACTCAGAAAATTTTGAGGGGAAGGGGAACCAAAGACTGCGTAGCAATCCTATACAACCGTTCGCTTGGCGAATGACTTTTACCCAAGGACTGGAAAGTTATGCAGGTTACATCAGTATTCAAGAAAGACAATTGGAATAATCGACTAAGTTACAGGCTCATATCATTATTGTCAATATTACGAACAACTTAAATCGGAACGAACTCAGAAAATTTTGAGGGGAAGGGGAACCAAAGACTGCGTAGCAATCCTATACAACCGTTCGCTCGGCGAATGACCTTTACCCAAGGACTGGAAAGTTATGCAGGTTACATCAGTATTCAAGAAAGACAATTGGAATAATCGACTAAGGTACAGGCTCATATCATTATTGTCGATATTACGAACAACTTAAATCGGAACGAACTCAGAAAATTTTGAGGGGAAGGGGAACCAAAGACTGCGTAGCAATCCTATACAACCGTTCGCTCGGCGAATGACCTTTACCCAAGGACTGGAAAGTTATGCAGGTTACATCAGTATTCAAGAAAGACAATTGGAATAATCGACTAAGGTACAGGCTCATATCATTATTGTCGATATTACGAACAACTTAAATCGGAACGAACTCAGAAAATTTTGAGGGGAAGGGGAACCAAAGACTGCGTAGCAATCCTATACAACCGTTCGCTCGGCGAATGACCTTTACCCAAGGACTGGAAAGTTATGCAGGTTACATCAGTATTCAAGAAAGACAATTGGAATAATCGACTAAGTTACAGGCTCATATCATTATTATCGATATTACGAACAACTTAAATCGGAACGAACTCAGAAAATTTTGAGGGGAAGGGGAACCAAAGACTGCATAGCAATCCTATACAACCGTTCGCTCGGCGAATGACCTTTACCCAAGGACTGGAAAGTTATGCAGGTTACATCAGTATTCAAGAAAGACAATTGGAATAATCGACTAAGTTACAGGCTCATATCATTATTATCGATATTACGAACAACTTAAATCGGAACGAACTCAGAAAATTTTGAGGGGAAGGGGAACCAAAGACTGCGTAGCAATCCTATACAACCGTTCGCTCGGCGAATGACCTTTACCCAAGGACTGGAAAGTTATGCAGGTTACATCAGTATTCAAGAAAGACAATTGGAATAATCGACTAAGTTACAGGCTCATATCATTATTGTCGATATTACGAACAACTTAAATCGGAACGAACTCAGAAAATTTTGAGGGGAAGGGGAACCAAAGACTGCGTAGCAATCCTATACAACCGTTCGCTTGGCGAATGACTTTTACCCAAGGACTGGAAAGTTATGCAGGTTACATCAGTATTCAAGAAAGATAATTGGAATAATCGACTAAGTTACAGGCTCATATCATTATTGTCAATATTATGAACAACTTAAATCGGAACGAACTCAGAAAATTTTGAGGGGAAGGGGAACCAAAGACTGCGTAGCAATCCTATACAACCGTTCGCTCGGCGAATGACCTTTACCCAAGGACTGGAAAGTTATGCAGGTTACATCAGTATTCAAGAAAGACAATTGGAATAATCGACTAAGTTACAGGCTCATATCATTATTATCGATATTACGAACAACTTAAATCGGAACGAACTCAGAAAATTTTGAGGGGAAGGGGAACCAAAGACTGCGTAGCAATCCTATACAACCGTTCGCTCGGCGAATGACCTTTACCCAAGGACTGGAAAGTTATGCAGGTTACATCAGTATTCAAGAAAGACAATTGGAATAATCGACTAAGTTACAGGCTCATATCATTATTATCGATATTACGAACAACTTAAATCGGAACGAACTCAGAAAATTTTGAGGGGAAGGGGAACCAAAGACTGCGTAGCAATCCTATACAACCGTTCGCTCGGCGAATGACCTTTACCCAAGGACTGGAAAGTTATGCAGGTTACATCAGTATTCAAGAAAGACAATTGGAATAATCGACTAAGTTACAGGCTCATATCATTATTATCGATATTACGAACAACTTAAATCGGAACGAACTCAGAAAATTTTGAGGGGAAGGGGAACCAAAGACTGCGTAGCAATCCTATACAACCGTTCGCTCGGCGAATGACCTTTACCCAAGGACTGGAAAGTTATGCAGGTTACATCAGTATTCAAGAAAGACAATTGGAATAATCGACTAAGTTACAGGCTCATATCATTATTGTCGATATTACGAACAACTTAAATCGGAACGAACTCAGAAAATTTTGAGGGGAAGGGGAACCAAAGACTGCGTAGCAATCCTATACAACCGTTCGCTCGGCGAATGACCTTTACCCAAGGACTGGAAAGTTATGCAGGTTACATCAGTATTCAAGAAAGACAATTGGAATAATCGACTAAGTTACAGGCTCATATCATTATTGTCGATATTACGAACAACTTAAATCGGAACGAACTCAGAAAATTTTGAGGGGAAGGGGAACCAAAGACTGCGTAGCAATCCTATACAACCGTTCGCTCGGCGAATGACCTTTACCCAAGGACTGGAAAGTTATGCACGTTACATCAGTATTCAAGAAAGACAATTGGAATAATCGACTAAGTTACAGGCTCATATCATTATTGTCGATATTACGAACAACTTAAATCGGAACGAACTCAGAAAATTTTGAGGGGAAGGGGAACCAAAGACTGCGTAGCAATCCTATACAACCGTTCGCTTGGCGAATGACTTTTACCCAAGGACTGGAAAGTTATGCAGGTTACATCAGTATTCAAGAAAGACAATTGGAATAATCGACTAAGTTACAGGCTCATATCATTATTGTCGATATTACGAACAACTTAAATCGGAACGAACTCAGAAAATTTTGAGGGGAAGGGGAACCAAAGACTGCGTAGCAATCCTATACAACCGTTCGCTCGGCGAATGACCTTTACCCAAGGACTGGAAAGTTATGCAGGTTACATCAGTATTCAAGAAAGACAATTGGAATAATCGACTAAGGTACAGGCTCATATCATTATTGTCGATATTACGAACAACTTAAATCGGAACGAACTCAGAAAATTTTGAGGGGAAGGGGAACCAAAGACTGCGTAGCAATCCTATACAACCGTTCGCTCGGCGAATGACCTTTACCCAAGGACTGGAAAGTTATGCAGGTTACATCAGTATTCAAGAAAGACAATTGGAATAATCGACTAAGTTACAGGCTCATATCATTATTATCGATATTACGAACAACTTAAATCGGAACGAACTCAGAAAATTTTGAGGGGAAGGGGAACCAAAGACTGCGTAGCAATCCTATACAACCGTTCGCTCGGCGAATGACCTTTACCCAAGGACTGGAAAGTTATGCAGGTTACATCAGTATTCAAGAAAGACAATTGGAATAATCGACTAAGTTACAGGCTCATATCATTATTATCGATATTACGAACAACTTAAATCGGAACGAACTCAGAAAATTTTGAGGGGAAGGGGAACCAAAGACTGCGTAGCAATCCTATACAACCGTTCGCTCGGCGAATGACCTTTACCCAAGGACTGGAAAGTTATGCAGGTTACATCAGTATTCAAGAAAGACAATTGGAATAATCGACTAAGTTACAGGCTCATATCATTATTATCGATATTACGAACAACTTAAATCGGAACGAACTCAGAAAATTTTGAGGGGAAGGGGAACCAAAGACTGCGTAGCAATCCTATACAACCGTTCGCTCGGCGAATGACCTTTACCCAAGGACTGGAAAGTTATGCACGTTACATCAGTATTCAAGAAAGACAATTGGAATAATCGACTAAGTTACAGGCTCATATCATTATTGTCGATATTACGAACAACTTAAATCGGAACGAACTCAGAAAATTTTGAGGGGAAGGGGAACCAAAGACTGCGTAGCAATCCTATACAACCGTTCGCTCGGCGAATGACCTTTACCCAAGGACTGGAAAGTTATGCAGGTTACATCAGTATTCAAGAAAGACAATTGGAATAATCGACTAAGTTACAGGCTCATATCATTATTATCGATATTACGAACAACTTAAATCGGAACGAACTCAGAAAATTTTGAGGGGAACGGGAACCAAAGACTGCGTAGCAATCCTATACAACCGTTCGCTCGGCGAATGACCTTTACCCAAGGACTGGAAGGTTATGCAGGTTACATCAGTATTCAAGAAAGACAATTGGAATAATCGACTAAGTTATAGGCTCATATCATTATTATCGATATTACGAACAACTTAAATCGGAACGAACTCAGAAAATTTTGAGGGGAAGGGGAACCAAAGACTGCGTAGCAATCCTATACAACCGTTCGCTCGGCGAATGACCTTTACCCAAGGACTGGAAAGTTATGCAGGTTACATCAGTATTCAAGAAAGACAATTGGAATAATCGACTAAGTTACAGGCTCATATCATTATTATCGATATTACGAACAACTTAAATCGGAACGAACTCAGAAAATTTTGAGGGGAAGGGGAACCAAAGACTGCGTAGCAATCCTATACAACCGTTCGCTCGGCGAATGACCTTTACCCAAGGACTGGAAAGTTATGCAGGTTACATCAGTATTCAAGAAAGACAATTGGAATAATCGACTAAGTTACAGGCTCATATCATTATTATCGATATTACGAACAACTTAAATCGGAACGAACTCAGAAAATTTTGAGGGGAAGGGGAACCAAAGACTGCGTAGCAATCCTATACAACCGTTCGCTCGGCGAATGACCTTTACCCAAGGACTGGAAAGTTATGCAGGTTACATCAGTATTCAAGAAAGACAATTGGAATAATCGACTAAGTTACAGGCTCATATCATTATTATCGATATTACGAACAACTTAAATCGGAACGAACTCAGAAAATTTTGAGGGGAAGGGGAACCAAAGACTGCGTAGCAATCCTATACAACCGTTCGCTCGGCGAATGACCTTTACCCAAGGACTGGAAAGTTATGCAGGTTACATCAGTATTCAAGAAAGACAATTGGAATAATCGACTAAGTTACAGGCTCATATCATTATTGTCGATATTACGAACAACTTAAATCGGAACGAACTCAGAAAATTTTGAGGGGAAGGGGAACCAAAGACTGCGTAGCAATCCTATACAACCGTTCGCTCGGCGAATGACCTTTACCCAAGAACTGGAAAGTTATGCAGGTTACATCAGTATTCAAGAAAGACAATTGGAATAATCGACTAAGTTACAGGCTCATATCATTATTATCGATATTACGAACAACTTAAATCGGAACGAACTCAGAAAATTTTGAGGGGAAGGGGAACCAAAGACTGCGTAGCAATCCTATACAACCGTTCGCTCGGCGAATGACCTTTACCCAAGGACTGGAAAGTTATGCAGGTTACATCAGTATTCAAGAAAGACAATTGGAATAATCGACTAAGTTACAGGCTCATATCATTATTGTCGGTATTACGAACAACTTAAATCGGAACGAACTCAGAAAATTTTGAGGGGAAGGGGAACCAAAGACTGCGTAGCAATCCTATACAACCGTTCGCTCGGCGAATGACCTTTACCCAAGGACTGGAAAGTTATGCACGTTACATCAGTATTCAAGAAAGACAATTGGAATAATCGACTAAGTTACAGGCTCATATCATTATTGTCGATATTACGAACAACTTAAATCGGAACGAACTCAGAAAATTTTGAGGGGAAGGGGAACCAAAGACTGCGTAGCAATCCTATACAACCGTTCGCTTGGCGAATGACTTTTACCCAAGGACTGGAAAGTTATGCAGGTTACATCAGTATTCAAGAAAGACAATTGGAATAATCGACTAAGTTACAGGCTCATATCATTATTGTCGATATTACGAACAACTTAAATCGGAACGAACTCAGAAAATTTTGAGGGGAAGGGGAACCAAAGACTGCGTAGCAATCCTATACAACCGTTCGCTCGGCGAATGACCTTTACCCAAGGACTGGAAAGTTATGCAGGTTACATCAGTATTCAAGAAAGACAATTGGAATAATCGACTAAGTTACAGGCTCATATCATTATTATCGATATTACGAACAACTTAAATCGGAACGAACTCAGAAAATTTTGAGGGGAAGGGGAACCAAAGACTGCGTAGCAATCCTATACAACCGTTCGCTCGGCGAATGACCTTTACCCAAGGACTGGAAAGTTATGCAGGTTACATCAGTATTCAAGAAAGACAATTGGAATAATCGACTAAGTTACAGGCTCATATCATTATTATCGATATTACGAACAACTTAAATCGGAACGAACTCAGAAAATTTTGAGGGGAAGGGGAACCAAAGACTGCGTAGCAATCCTATACAACCGTTCGCTCGGCGAATGACCTTTACCCAAGGACTGGAAAGTTATGCACGTTACATCAGTATTCAAGAAAGACAATTGGAATAATCGACTAAGTTACAGGCTCATATCATTATTGTCGATATTACGAACAACTTAAATCGGAACGAACTCAGAAAATTTTGAGGGGAAGGGGAACCAAAGACTGCGTAGCAATCCTATACAACCGTTCGCTCGGCGAATGACCTTTACCCAAGGACTGGAAAGTTATGCAGGTTACATCAGTATTCAAGAAAGACAATTGGAATAATCGACTAAGTTACAGGCTCATATCATTATTATCGATATTACGAACAACTTAAATCGGAACGAACTCAGAAAATTTTGAGGGGAAGGGGAACCAAAGACTGCGTAGCAATCCTATACAACCGTTCGCTCGGCGAATGACCTTTACCCAAGGACTGGAAGGTTATGCAGGTTACATCAGTATTCAAGAAAGACAATTGGAATAATCGACTAAGTTATAGGCTCATATCATTATTATCGATATTACGAACAACTTAAATCGGAACGAACTCAGAAAATTTTGAGGGGAAGGGGAACCAAAGACTGCGTAGCAATCCTATACAACCGTTCGCTCGGCGAATGACCTTTACCCAAGGACTGGAAAGTTATGCAGGTTACATCAGTATTCAAGAAAGACAATTGGAATAATCGACTAAGTTACAGGCTCATATCATTATTATCGATATTACGAACAACTTAAATCGGAACGAACTCAGAAAATTTTGAGGGGAAGGGGAACCAAAGACTGCGTAGCAATCCTATACAACCGTTCGCTCGGCGAATGACCTTTACCCAAGGACTGGAAAGTTATGCAGGTTACATCAGTATTCAAGAAAGACAATTGGAATAATCGACTAAGTTACAGGCTCATATCATTATTATCGATATTACGAACAACTTAAATCGGAACGAACTCAGAAAATTTTGAGGGGAAGGGGAACCAAAGACTGCGTAGCAATCCTATACAACCGTTCGCTCGGCGAATGACCTTTACCCAAGGACTGGAAAGTTATGCAGGTTACATCAGTATTCAAGAAAGACAATTGGAATAATCGACTAAGTTACAGGCTCATATCATTATTATCGATATTACGAACAACTTAAATCGGAACGAACTCAGAAAATTTTGAGGGGAAGGGGAACCAAAGACTGCGTAGCAATCCTATACAACCGTTCGCTCGGCGAATGACCTTTACCCAAGGACTGGAAAGTTATGCAGGTTACATCAGTATTCAAGAAAGACAATTGGAATAATCGACTAAGTTACAGGCTCATATCATTATTGTCGATATTACGAACAACTTAAATCGGAACGAACTCAGAAAATTTTGAGGGGAAGGGGAACCAAAGACTGCGTAGCAATCCTATACAACCGTTCGCTCGGCGAATGACCTTTACCCAAGAACTGGAAAGTTATGCAGGTTACATCAGTATTCAAGAAAGACAATTGGAATAATCGACTAAGTTACAGGCTCATATCATTATTATCGATATTACGAACAACTTAAATCGGAACGAACTCAGAAAATTTTGAGGGGAAGGGGAACCAAAGACTGCGTAGCAATCCTATACAACCGTTCGCTCGGCGAATGACCTTTACCCAAGGACTGGAAAGTTATGCAGGTTACATCAGTATTCAAGAAAGATAATTGGAATAATCGACTAAGTTACAGGCTCATATCATTATTGTCGATATTACGAACAACTTAAATCGGAACGAACTCAGAAAATTTTGAGGGGAAGGGGAACCAAAGACTGCGTAGCAATCCTATACAACCGTTCGCTCGGCGAATGACCTTTACCCAAGAACTGGAAAGTTATGCAGGTTACATCAGTATTCAAGAAAGACAATTGGAATAATCGACTAAGTTACAGGCTCATATCATTATTATCGATATTACGAACAACTTAAATCGGAACGAACTCAGAAAATTTTGAGGGGAAGGGGAACCAAAGACTGCGTAGCAATCCTATACAACCGTTCGCTCGGCGAATGACCTTTACCCAAGGACTGGAAAGTTATGCAGGTTACATCAGTATTCAAGAAAGACAATTGGAATAATCGACTAAGTTACAGGCTCATATCATTATTATCGATATTACGAACAACTTAAATCGGAACGAACTCAGAAAATTTTGAGGGGAAGGGGAACCAAAGACTGCGTAGCAATCCTATACAACCGTTCGCTCGGCGAATGACCTTTACCCAAGGACTGGAAAGTTATGCAGGTTACATCAGTATTCAAGAAAGACAATTGGAATAATCGACTAAGTTACAGGCTCATATCATTATTATCGATATTACGAACAACTTAAATCGGAACGAACTCAGAAAATTTTGAGGGGAAGGGGAACCAAAGACTGCATAGCAATCCTATACAACCGTTCGCTCGGCGAATGACCTTTACCCAAGGACTGGAAAGTTATGCAGGTTACATCAGTATTCAAGAAAGACAATTGGAATAATCGACTAAGTTACAGGCTCATATCATTATTATCGATATTACGAACAACTTAAATCGGAACGAACTCAGAAAATTTTGAGGGGAAGGGGAACCAAAGACTGCGTAGCAATCCTATACAACCGTTCGCTCGGCGAATGACCTTTACCCAAGGGCTGGAAAGTTATGCAGGTTACATCAGTATTCAAGAAAGACAATTGGAATAATCGACTAAGTTACAGGCTCATATCATTATTATCGATATTACGAACAACTTAAATCGGAACGAACTCAGAAAATTTTGAGGGGAAGGGGAACCAAAGACTGCGTAGCAATCCTATACAACCGTTCGCTCGGCGAATGACCTTTACCCAAGGACTGGAAAGTTATGCAGGTTACATCAGTATTCAAGAAAGACAATTGGAATAATCGACTAAGTTACAGGCTCATATCATTATTGTCGATATTACGAACAACTTAAATCGGAACGAACTCAGAAAATTTTGAGGGGAAGGGGAACCAAAGACTGCGTAGCAATCCTATACAACCGTTCGCTCGGCGAATGACCTTTACCCAAGGACTGGAAAGTTATGCAGGTTACATCAGTATTCAAGAAAGACAATTGGAATAATCGACTAAGTTACAGGCCCATATCATTATTATCGATATTACGAACAACTTAAATCGGAACGAACTCAGAAAATTTTGAGGGGAAGGGGAACCAAAGACTGCGTAGCAATCCTATACAACCGTTCGCTCGGCGAATGACCTTTACCCAAGGACTGGAAAGTTATGCAGGTTACATCAGTATTCAAGAAAGACAATTGGAATAATCGACTAAGTTACAGGCTCATATCATTATTGTCGATATTACGAACAACTTAAATCGGAACGAACTCAGAAAATTTTGAGGGGAAGGGGAACCAAAGACTGCGTAGCAATCCTATACAACCGTTCGCTCGGCGAATGACCTTTACCCAAGAACTGGAAAGTTATGCAGGTTACATCAGTATTCAAGAAAGACAATTGGAATAATCGACTAAGTTACAGGCTCATATCATTATTATCGATATTACGAACAACTTAAATCGGAACGAACTCAGAAAATTTTGAGGGGAAGGGGAACCAAAGACTGCGTAGCAATCCTATACAACCGTTCGCTCGGCGAATGACCTTTACCCAAGGACTGGAAAGTTATGCAGGTTACATCAGTATTCAAGAAAGACAATTGGAATAATCGACTAAGTTACAGGCTCATATCATTATTGTCGATATTACGAACAACTTAAATAGGAACGAACTCAGAAAATTTTGGGGGAAGGGGAACCAAAAACTGCGTAGCAATCCTATACAACCGTTCGCTCGGCGAATGACCTTTACCCAAGGACTGGAAAGTTATGCAGGTTACATCAGTATTCAAGAAAGACAATTGGAATAATCGACTAAGTTACAGGCTCATATCATTATTGTCGATATTACGAACAACTTAAATCGGAACGAACTCAGAAAATTTTGAGGGGAAGGGAAACCAAAGACTGCGTAGCAATCCTATACAACCGTTCGCTCGGCGAATGACCTTTACCCAAGGACTGGAAAGTTATGCAGGTTACATCAGTATTCAAGAAAGACAATTGGAATAATCGACTAAGTTACAGGCTCATATCATTATTGTCGATATTACGAACAACTTAAATAGGAACGAACTCAGGAAATTTTGGGGGAAGGGGAACCAAAGACTGCGTAGCAATCCTATACAACCGTTCGCTCGGCGAATGACCTTTACCCAAGAACTGGAAAGTTATGCAGGTTACATCAGTATTCAAGAAAGACAATTGGAATAATCGACTAAGTTACAGGCTCTTATCATTATTGTCGATATTACGAACAACTTAAATCGGAACGAACTCAGAAAATTTTGAGGGGAAGGGGAACCGAAGACTGCGTTTTATTGGGGAACACTTAGAACATGCAACAGATCTACTAAAGAGACTGCCTACACTATGCTTGTCTGTCCTCTCTTGGAGTACTTCTGCGCGGTGTAGGATCCTTACCATAGAGTTACCGGAGTACATCGAGAAAGTTCAGAAAAGAGCAGCACTTTTTATAGTATCGAGAAATAGGGGAGACAGTGTCACGGACGTGATACAGGATTTCTGATGGACGTAATTAAAACAAAGTCGTTCCTCGTTGCGGCGGGATCTTCTCCCAAAACTTCAATCACCAACTTTCTCCTCCGTGTATGAAAATATTTTGTTGACGCCGACTTACATAGTGAGAAACGATCATCTTAATAGAACAAGGGAAATCTGGGCTCGCACGGAATGATATACATATTCGTTTTTTCCGCTTGCAGTTCGAGAGTGGAACAATAGAGAATTATTGTCAAGATGGTTCGATGACTCCCCTGCCAGGCACTTAAGCGTGATTTTCAGATGATCAGTGTAGATGTAGATTAAGTTTTGAGCTCGTTAGACTGAGGAAAAGTTTTGATATTGTAGGGTTGAGGAAGGGGATCGCTCTATCCTTTCGAAAGGTCACGTTTTTTTATAGAAACCACGAGAAACAAAATTCAGGATTGCCAGAGTCGGATTTGAAAGAAGCCAAATGCGAGTCCAGCATGCTAACTACTGCACCGTTAAGGTTCCCACAGGGACTCAGTGTGAGCACGTGATGCTGTAGATAGGTAGCCGACCCACAGACGGGGTCGTTAAGCCTGGCAGCAACCTTGATAACCGCAAACTATGCGCTACAACATGGTTCCTTTCTTTCATTCGTTACGTATCCACGGCAAAACATAGTACAAGCATTCACGACATACGCAGACACATCATGCTGGAAGCGAATTTTCCAGAAACAGTACTTAAAAGGGAATACAGGTATTCATAAATTAGTTCCACAAAAGTAATCTTTATTTATATAAAAGGTAAATGGTTTACAGAAATGTCTGCTACAGCATGAAAGCAGTATCTTCGCGTTTTATTACCACTGTTCGATGTACCCTCGTAACACGGCACATGTCCTATCTGTAACCGATTTCCTGCAAAATCCAGTCATGATGTATGGTGGCAACTGTTTGTGTTATTCGTTGTCACAGCTCGTCGACGTTCCCGGAAGTGGAGGTAAAAACACTCTGTCTTTAATGTAACCCCGCATGCAGAAGTACACTGGGTTTAAATCAGCCGGCTGTGTGGCCGAGCGGCTCTAGGCGCTTCAGTCCGGAACCGCACTGCTACTGCGGTCGCAGGTTCGAATCCTGCCTCCTTAGATAAGTTAGGTTTAAGTAGTTCTAAGTTTAAGAGACTGATGATCTCAGACGTTAAGTCCCATAGTGCTGGGTGCCATTTTTGGTTTAAATCAGGTAATCGTAGTGGCTAGGTTGTTGTTCCTCCACGTCCAGCCGATTCCTACGGAGATACGCGACAACTTCACGGTAATAACGAGGTGGTGCGCCGTCCTGCTTGTGTATGTGAATTCCTAAGCGACCAAACTGCTGATGTCATCGGTCCCTAGACTTACACACTACTTAAACTAGCTTACGCTAAGGACAACACACACACCCGTGCCCGAGAGAGGACTCGAACCTCCGGCGGGAGGGGCCGAGCAATCCGTAACATGGCACCTCAAACCATGCGGCCACAACTCACGACAATCTTGCTTGAAAATAAGTTTCGTGCCCCTATGGTGTTGTAATTGAGGGATTAGATAATGTTAAAGCATCCCAGGTGCGATATGCCAGTTATATTTTATTCCGAAAAAAGGAAGGACCGTAAAACTTGTTGCAGCTTACATCGCTAAAAACATTTACATTAGGCGAGCATCGTACATGTTCGATTATGTGACCTGGTCCATACCCGAACATTATGTCGATTCTCTTATCGGCAGGTATGGAAAGTTATTTCATCACTGAATTCAATTTTGTTTTAAAAAAATCATCAGCAGCCTGTATCATGTTAAACATTTCTACACAAAACTCAGCTCATTTTTATTTGTCACTTTCTCTTAAACTTGCAACAGTTCCAAGTTGTAGAATTTGACTGACAGGTGTTTCCGTTACACCTCCCACACTGTAAAACTAGCCATATTCAGTTCTAATGTAAGACTGATTTTCCCGGGCTACGAATGTAAGACTGCAGAACTTGTTTAACTGCTGCATCAGAGACTGCTGACCTACCCTGACCCGGCGTCCTATGTGGTACACAGCCAGTATCGGTGACATGATTGTACCAATTATTAACAGTTTATCTTCGAGGTGCCTGCCGCGGTGGTCTCGCGGTTCTAGGCGCGCAGTCCGGAACCGTGCGACTGCTACGGTCGCAGGTTCGAATCCTGCCTCGGGCATGGATGTGTGTGATGTCCTTAGGTTAGTTAGGTTTAAGTAGTTCTAAGTTCTAGGGGACTAATGACCGCAGCAGTTGAGTCCCATAGTGCTCAGAGCCATTTGAACCATTTTTATCTTCGAGGTGGTGGTTAGCGATATTTAGTCCTAAATTGTCTCTGAACTGTAGTAGGAAGGCCGGAGTGGCCGAGTGGTTCTATGCGCTACAGTCTGGAACTGCGCGACCGCTACGGTCGCAGGTTCAAATCCTGCCTCGGGCATGGATGTGTGTGAAGTCCTTAAGTTAGTTAGGTTTAAGTAGCACTAAGTTCTAGGGGACTGATGACCACAGCAGTTGAGTCCCATAGTGCTCAGAGCCACTTGAACCATTTTTTCAACTGTAGTAGTGGATCTGGATTCGTGAAACCGTAAACAACACTGTGCACGCTCTCCACTGTCATACTACTCTATAATGACTGTTGGAATTACTCATTCGCGCATGCCACCTAGCGGGAACGTTGGGAACTAACAGTGTTAGGCGTGAATAAAACCTGAAGATATGCTGCATTCAGTGCTGCAGCAAACATTTCTGTAGGTTATTTACATTTTCCGCAATTAAAGGTTACTTTTGCATAACTCATTTATAAACGCCATGTATTATTGACGACGTACTAAACTGATGGCTTAAAATAACTCCTCAAGAGGACGTCAACAACGCGCTATACTGAATGGACATCGCGTCATTATCCGCCGACAACGTCATTTGGGTGCATTATGGAGGAGCATCTGGGATCGACCGTCACACTGTCAAGCTAAACTTCTTAGTTTAGTTTACCTACGTCCATGTTCCTCAGATCTTTTGTACGAATTCGCGTTCGTATGTAGATATGGCCACATATCCGTCCCATGGTTTCCACAACAGTGCTGATTTGGGGATTCTTCCTTTATTTTTCCATTGAACCAAAAGCTTTATTCTCTTTCAGTGGCCATTTTGTATAGGCTGCACTCCACCATTTGAAACGACTCCATGATAGCTGATCTTCAAATTTTGCCTCAAGCATCGTTCGTGAAAATCACTGAGGCAGAGCGTGATTTTGCTGACGTTTTTCAGGTCTGACAAGGTCATATGGCCATCGGTAGGATTATAGAGAAGTACAGCCGAAACTTCGTGGACACTCTTCGAGTGCAATAAAATATCGATAGCATTCCTTAAGAGGCTGCAGAAACTTTCTCAGTTCTGCTGCTGAGGTCTGCGTCTACACCGCGTTGTTACAAATTAGGCTGCCTAGCTGTGGAGATCGGTCAAAATCTTGAATTACCTTCTGTTGCACTGTAATTTGGGTCGATATATTTCCACATTTTTACACATTGTTCTTGTTTTCTCACTGTTTATTCTAAGTTTACAGAACTAGGCATTCCAACCAGCTTGGCAGTCATTAGCCGTGAACTTTGCGGGATTTCTGCCAGGAGAACAATGTCGTCAGAAAAATACAGACCCTAAATCTAGTTTCCTCATTCGTACATACGAAATGTTAGAGTTCTCCATAGTTTTTCTCATTATGAAATCTACGACTGATATGAAAAGGAATGGTGATAAAATGCATCCTTGTCTGACGCTTGTTCGTTTACAGTACCTTGAATTTAGATGCAGGTTTCTGAAAACATAAACGTTCAGTAATTCCATATGTGTTGACAATATTCCAGAATGAATCTATGTGTATACTTCCAAAAGCTTTTTCTATAAATCAACGAAGTTTAGGTGCAGTGGACAGTTTATGCATTTACCTACTACCGGTGCGTTTTTCGGGAGTTTAGAAATAATGCTACGCCTCTAGTCTTCTGGAACTTGCATTGTTTGTCAGCATATATTCACAGTTTAGTGAGTTCGTGATTTAAGCTTGGACATTATACACATTAAAAAAATAGAAACCCTTTTATCGCATAGAAATGGTTGTCAAAGAGAAACTTCATCCATTTGTTTGTAAATTAATTTTTCTATCTGTCAGATATTTTATGTCATTGGGTAAGGGATCAAAAATCTAGTTGTAACTTTGTCCACCACTTCTTGTGCTAAAGACAACGTTAATGTGGAGTAATGAATGTCATTTTTTCTTCTGGCACTCTATCATTATGTGCATCATTGTTCCTTTTGAACTTATATCGACTATTACAACCAACTTCATGGGGCAAAGAAATCTACTGTCAAATTTCCTATTTCCTCAAACGGATGTCAACAAGATGATCTTGGATAAGCGCCACCTGTAGACTTACAGCACGTTTTGAGCAATGAAGACTTTCTTAATGGTGAGTTATCCCAGAACATTATTCAATTTGACATTAATGAATGAAAATAAGAAAATGTTACTGATTTCTATCACCCGAAAATTTTCAGTGATTCGAAATGCAAGAATGCTGAAGTTGACTGCTATAAGAGTTCCAAAACCTGTTTCTTCCAGTTTAAATTCTCATCGATATGACGACCTAAAAATTTTAAAGTTTTCATCGTAGTTATTACTTCGTCACAATGCGTTAAATTTATGATTAATGCAGTACCTCTACATGTGAAGAACTAAGTATGTTGTCTGTTTTACACTGAGAATGAGGCCTTTTGCAGGAAACCATTCACTTACGAAATTAAGCACACATTAATGAAGGCCAATAAAGACTATTTTTCATTAAAAACTATTTCGTCAGTGCTTTTAACTTCTATCAGTTAACTGACAATTAATTATGTACTATAAGACCAGTACTGACGTACGCCTCAGAACGTTTGTCACTAACATATAAAACATTGTAATGCTGTTACTTTTGAGTGAGTTGCTGGCCAAACTTGTAAAAGGGGAGAATGGAGAAGGAGGTACAGTCATGAGTTGTACACTGCAGACAAATGTTCACCTATTGGAAGAACAGTAAAATGAGGAATAGTGAGCTGGGGAGGCACATGGCACAAACATGCAGGTACAGAGCATTTCGTTAATTTTGTCACATTCGGAATGTAGTTTACTGGCTGCAAACAATAAAGTGCACTGCAGTACTTTCCAGTACTCGAGTGTCGACAGCAGCGCTGTAGCGTCATAACGAATAAAGTACCGGTGACACAGCCATACGTTATAGCAACTTCACATGTGATAAAAGCGGGGCTGTACTGATAACAATAGGAGTTGACTTCTGGCAGCGCGCAAGTTTACGTAAGGGTCTGCGCTGCGACCTGATCTCTTAGAAAAACAAACGAAGCTTTCATAGTATCTGCAGGTACCCCGTAAATGACTTAAGGTCGACACCACGTGGACGATGCGGCTGTCCAACAGGAGAATTACTGGGAGGCTGCGACACTCCAAGCCTGCGAAATGGAGAGAAAAGCGTTCACACGATGTCGACTGCATCAGGCACATCCCGCTACCGTAGGAAACTATAATCCGATACTTTCTTTATGAATCGTTGTTTCATTCTCCATTCTCCACACAGACAATTGTTTGTACTCTTCAGTAAGTTTTGGGACGCGTAAAATCAACTTAAAAATGTTAAAAGGAGGTTAAAATAAATGGTTTCATGAGTTAGAATACAGGTATTTTAAAAGCTAAAACCGTGATACTGTTGCTAACTTTTAAAATGCTCGATAGCAAAGTAAGTAAGTTGCGGAATATAGATTTGAAACTCAGTCGGTAATACGATATTATACGAAATGTCGTTTATCTCTTCTTTAATCTCTGGCACTGATTTGTCAATGTGAAAAATTCAAAACTGCATCGTTTGATACGTCAGATGATGTTCCCCAAGGTACTTTTATTGGCCCTTTGCTGTTCCTTATCTAGACAAACTATTTGGGAGACAATCTGAGGCTGTTTGCAATCGACGCTGTCATCTATCGACTAATAAATTCATCAGAAGATCGAAACAAACTGCAAAACGATTTAGAAAAGATATCTGTGTGGTGCGATAGTTACCAATTGACCCTAAATAACGAAAAGTGTGAGCTCATCCACAAGAGTGCTAAAAGGAATCCGATGAACTTCGGAAGAGGATAAATCAGCCAAACCTAAACGCCGTAAATACCTAGGAATTACAATTACGAACAACTTAATTCGGAAGGAACACATAGAAAATGTTGTGAGGAAGGCTAAACAAAGACTGCGTTTTATTGGCAGGACACTTAGAAAATGTAACAGATCTACTAAGGAGACTGTCTACGCTACGCTTGTACATCGAAAAAGTTCAAAGAAGGGCAGCACGTTTTGTATTATCGCAAAATAGAGGAGAGAGTGTCACTGAAATGATACAGGATTTGGGGTAGACATCATTAAAACAAAGGCGTTTTTCGTTGCGGTGAAATCTTCTTACGAAATTCCTGTCACCAACTTTCTTCTTCGAATGCGAAAATATTTTGTTGACACCGACCTACGTAGGGAGAAACGATCACCACTATAAAATAACGGAAATGAGAGCTCGTATGCGAATATATAGGTGTTCCTTCTTTCCGCGCACTATACGAGATTCGATGAACCTTCTGCCAGGCACTTAAATGTGATTTGCAGAGTATTCATGTAGCTGTAGATGTAGATGTATATGCCTGTTCAGCTCTGTTCAAAGGACGAAGGAAGGTAGGAGCATACTATGTCTAAAAGGAACGTACCTCATGAAGCAGTATAAAATTCAAACAAGCCATCAGGATGATGACAACTTTACTTTCTTTATATAGAAACTGACATTTACCATCGATTTCGACCTTAGTTTACTGGTTAGTTTTTATTAATATCAGTCAGTAGACTCGTTCGAGAAATGGAATTTTTGTAGATTTTCATGATTCAGTGTGAAATATGTATAGGCGATGGGAGACTTTTGTGAAATGAGTGTGTCTGGAAGGAGGTGCTACATTGCGTTTATTGAATGGTTAAAAATGTTCAGATGTGTGTGAAATCTTATGGGACTTAACTGCTAAGGTCATCAGTCCCTAAGCTTACACATCACTTAACCTAAATTATGCTAAGGACAAACACACACACACCCATGCCCGAGGGAGAACTCGAACCTCCGCCGGGAGCAGCCGAACAGTATTGAACGGTTAACGGCAGTGACTGCTTGCTCACTGTAACTCTGCAACGGAGCGGAGGAATGTGGCAGAGTTGATGGTGACTAGTCCACAGTCCATCGAATGGGGACATTACACTGGAAGGTCTCCATAGTGTTACTGGAGAGGAGTAAGGCTTACGCCACCACCGGTTTTCATATCCTCAGTTCTTTCATGATGATACAACACAAACATGACGTTTCATTACAAACAAACGAGGGCTGTTCAAAAAGTATCCCACCTAATTTTTCGTTGTTGAAACCAACAGTGGTATAGAGGCGCGCACGCTCTCTATGTTTGTATGATTACATAGTGCGAATGCCTTACTTTTCTTCACTACTGCGGAAACAACCTATTGCTGGTAAGTCGCTGACCAGTAAACATGTCTGTGGAAGTTGTCAGGTTTCGTGCTGTGGGAAAAAGCGATAGAAGAAAGGCAACAACGGTATGGCACCAAGTATTTCTTTTTCTTTTTTTTTTTAGCTTAGCCATTCAGGTTGAAACAATCCGTCAATTTCGACAAGTGTTTGGGAACTGAGCAATTGGTACCACACAGATAAAGCAATGGTACAACCGCCTGAAAGGTAGCCGCTCATCAGTAAAGAGAGAAGCAATTTCAGATAGTCCCTCAACATCCGCAAATGAGGCTGTTATTGACCAAGAAAGGAGCCTGATGATACAGGATAGACGAATCACGATCAGCGAACTTGCAAATGAAGTTAAAATTAGTATTGGATCCATTCATTCCATTTTAACTGAACGTTTGGATCTCAGGACGATCTCAGCAAAATCTGTGCCAAAGTTGCAAACAACTGAGCAGAAGGAACTTCGCTCAGAGGTCGCACAGTACACACTGGGTACTGGGAACAGTAACACCGACTTCTTGACAGTGATCTCGATGATGGGTCCTGCGTTTACGGACAGGACCCAGAAACAAAGTTCCAGTTATCACAGTGGACCCAAAGAAACGGGGCAGGTCCACAGCAGTGTGAAAGTCATGCTAACCGTCTTTTCGGTCTTCACTGGCGTGGCCCGTTACTAATACGACCCAGAATGTAATGCTATCAGTAAGGGTGTCCGTTACAGCCCACTACACACAACAGATGCTGCTGAGACTTCGCAGTTCTCGAAGATAAGATGCCGTTGTGAGCGAAAGAGGAAAACCCTTTCCCATTAGGAGGTCGAACCTACCCTTCGGTGTCTCGCAGCCAACCATGCCCTGCGATTTTACTTACTTTACCTGTTACTGTGACTTGATGACCTTTCCAGAGCCACATTATCCCAGTGTAAGACAAATCTACCCTTATGCCATTTTCCTCTGCATGGTTTTCTTTTCTTTTCTTTTTTTTTTTAACTGTCTGTGGGCCTGTTTCTGAGACACAGAGGGGAAAGTAGATCTGCACTCTCTTAAACGCGTTTGAGAGGCACACTAACGAACAATGTTCACCATGTCTGGTGTACAGTGCTAGCGGTTGTTGATTTAGTGTATGGATTCACACCTGGCACGAGTCACACAACGTTTCACGCAAGACACATGAAACATTAGACGCGCAGATAGACGATAATCCCTCGTACATGCTCAGATACAGAATCAGCGGTGATGATTAGAGTTCCAATAACTGGCACAGTTCCAATAACTGCAGCAAAATGCAGTGAAACGATGATACTACACTACTGGTCACTAAATTTACGACACCATAAGGAAGCGTGCAAGATGCGGCAGATTCCCATAAAGTGTACTAGATGCTTTGACGTACAATTGCTTGGACATGCATTACACAACAGCCGCTCATCGCAGGTATGCGTACCACCACATTCAAACAGTATGCAAGCTAATATGGGTTTCTCATTCAGAAATCACATTTTAATGGAAGTTGTTTGTGATAAGATCGTGTTAAGTCTCGTGTAAGAAGGAGGATCTCAGAGGCCTGACGAGACTTGCACCTGAGACGACAGACATATTGTTCGTTCAAGCATGACCGTATTGCCACGTGGCGTAGGGCAGAGTGTGGTACGCTGGCCCAATTTTCCTCGTTTTTTTTTCCAGTTTGTGTTTTAAATTTTTCGTTTGATCTTTTTATGTGGAAACACTGGTACATTGTTTCAACATCTTCAAAACTAAGTAAACATGTCTTCTCATTCTTCATCTATTCAAAGAAAATATTCAGTGAAGTAATAGCCCCTTGGTCAACTTACTCCAGCAATGAGGCAAGTTGGCCCGATAGGTGGAGCAGTTGGCCCACACGATTTAATCATTTAATTTCGTTGCGACATTGGTTATTTGAAAGCATGTCGACTTTAACGCTCACAGTTTATTTTAATATAAATTCCAACAGTTTTATGAAAAAAACTACAACCATAAGTTCTGTTAGCATTGTTACAATGACTGTTCGACAGAAAAGCATGCCCAAACATTTTATCAGTCTTAGTCTGAATGCCCAACAGGATCTTCGTAATTCAAATCTTCATAAAAAAACAGAACTTTCACGTTACTTTAACACACAACAGATATGCACCTCGCTTGCAACTTACGCGGTGAATGCATTCATTCCCTGGCTTGCTATGAGACACTTTAAACGTAAGGCATCATCATCCTCACCTTCTCTGGAACGCCTGCTTTATTTCTGAGCTTTACAAGTACTTGAGGAGTTTCATCATGTGATTTTGCTTGACCACGGCCTTTTTTTTTTTTTTTTTGAAAACAGACTTTTACACAGTGTTTTATTTCCTGTCTATGGAGGTTTCTTCTTGAGATTGTAGCGCGTCGTTCACTGTAGAGTTTGTCTTTATTGCTGAAGTTCTTTTTTGTTTGTAGTCTGTCTTTCCTCTTCAGCCGTTGGGAAGCACGGCCGGTCAGGTGATGTGACGTTTAAGTTAACAAGCTTTGTTAGGTTACAATTGTGCTTTTGTGTAGCTAACGAGCCAGCTTCAGCAATTAAACCAAAATCAGTGACATTTGGCTCCAGTCTGTCTGCTGTATCCAAAGGTAGGAAGTCACTATCAGTGAAAAGTCATTGCTTAAGGGGAAGGTGCCTGCCACTTTGAATACACTCAGTAAATTTCTGGGTGTAATTGCGTTCGGAAGTCCAATTTTCACAATACTTGGGAGGACGTGCATTGTCGTTGCTCATTTGTTTGTTGTCATCCATTCATCGCGCGCTGAGTTTAGAAACTTCTTAAAGCGACTGTAAATACTTCTTTTCTAAGGGCTGCAGTATGTGTCTACAGTGAGATGGAAAGAACAAAAATGTGAAACCATTTTCTGTGCAAAAATGTAGCGCATAAATGGGAAGTATGGTTATCAATTGGTAACACGCAAGGGTAGTCTTTGAATCATGGAACATGTGATACAAAAGTTGTGTGCATGTCAAGAAGGTAGTTTCTGTCATCTACGATGACTTATGCTGCCAACAGGTGCGCCTCTGCTCAGTCCCGTAAATTCTCTTTCATGCCGCCTTACTTCTGCCGCTGTGAATCTCATAGTTGCTTCACAAACACTGCCTATTTCAGTGTTCTTTCTACAATTTCGAACCATTCTAAAACCAAAACGGCAGAACAATGATAAATAAAAATATTACTACATTCAAAGATGCACGTAGATTTTATAATTGGAAACATGTCCTGCAATGCCCCATAAGTTGTACTTTCAGATTTACATTGCAGCCATTTTGGTTGAATACTTGGATGCTGGCCAGCCGGAGTGGCCGAGAGGTTCTAGGCTCTACAGCCTGGACCCACGTGACCGCTACGATCACAGGTTCGAATCCTGTCTCGGGCATGGATGTGTGCGATGTCCTTAGGTTAGTTAGGTTTAAGTAGTTCTGTTCTAGGGGACTGATGACCTCCGGAGTTAAGTCCCATAGTACTCAGTGTCACTTGAGCCAACTTGGATCCTAGTTGGAAGAAAACCGATACATACATCGCATATATCTTACCGGTTTAACATCGATGTTGGACACAATTTCCTTACGCAGTTGCACTTAATATTATATATCCTACTGTGTCGTTAGAACAAGACACAGCCAGGGCAAAAGTACCACAGGCACAAAGACACTAGATGGTGCGTGCCACGGGCGGCGCTGAGGATGAAGATATCGACTTCGCCTCAGCCAATTGCCGTCCGAGCACAGTCCTCCAATGACTGGACGACAACGGACATAAGCCTACTCGGAAGACAGAACTCTCGCCCACTTGGTTATAGATCATCGTCCAGCGATGACTTAGACAGGGAACGTCGCGTAGTCAACTCTTAGAAGTGAACAGACAGTTGTAAATTGCATTTGCTTTGTACTGTGAATTTGACCTACGATAATTTTTTGCATTTAGTAATTGAAGGCCTTTTAGGTGTTATGTTACATGCCATGCTACAGACTTCATTATTCAACGAGGCACAAAGGTAAGTAAATCTTTTAACTCAATCGTGTGCCTTCGTTACTAATTTGTTGGAAAGTTGTAGAACCTTCGTTCTCCTATCCTGTTAGCTGATCCTGGGCCATGGATATGAACAAGTAATAGTGGCAGGTAGAAATTGTCTTAGCGGTGTACTGCACCACAAGTCGTTTCACGAATTCATAAACTCGACCTACCGTAACAACACTGGCAACTCGGCCTCCACAACAGTAGGGACGAGACCTTTACCAACGTGGTGTCTAGGATTTACAAAATACACTTTGACTCCGTTGGATCTATTAAGTTTAATAAGAATAGTGTTTAAAAAAAGGCAGCAGGGCAGGTCGGTCATGTGGGCAGACGTGCCCTCATTGAAGTGGGATAATGTGATCCATGGCCATACAGGAATTATTTTTGATTTAAGCATTTATCGCCATATACAATGACAATATATGAAGTTTAATCGTCGTACTTGCCAACGACTTTGCCGCAGTGGTAGCACCAGTTCCCGTCAGATCACAGAAGTTACGCGTTGTCGTTCTTGGCGGTGTGGTAACCACATGGCCCTCCATAGCCGCATCCAGTGACTCCTCTCGGCTGAGGATGATACGGCGGTCGGTCGGTACCGCTAGGCCTATTCGGACGCAGGATCAATCGTTGTACTTTCCCATTTAGTAAGAGCACCTTGTTAGATCCCACAACTAAATGTATTCAGAAAGCAAAATTTATTTCCACTAACAAGGAAACGTAACATTTGTGCCCTTCATCGCTCGATAATCTAACCGCACTGAGGCGTTTATGGGAAGACGACCGAACTATTGCCGCCAAATTCCTTGGTCGGTGGCGTATTCTGACAGCAGTTCCACGAAATTGTACAAATCGGCACCGTCTCCCCCACCTTGAGTAGGAAATGAGATTGTTTGCAACATAACAAATATCCGCACGGTTATTTATTTATTTGCTATTTTATGTGGTTGAATTTCATAGGAAAACAGTTGTGACCAGCGACTGTATTCAAGTAGTGAAGGGTACAGCAATCAGCAGCGATGATTTTTATTGTAAATCTAGATTTCGGCTACCCTGTGGCCACCTACAGTGCAGTAAATATAAGTTAAAACATTAAAAACACTTGTTTATGCACGTAGTTCCAACTGATTTCACAGTCAACCTCCGACATAAATAGTCCACTTGCTGCTATGCGCATATACGAGTCTTTCTAATATTTTAATTTATATTTACTGCTCTGAGTATGACCTTACACTGGCCGAAATCTAGATTTTCAGTAAACATGATTGTGACTGACTGCTGTACCCTTTACTACTTTATTGCTATTTCTTTTAGTCTGTTATCTAGATACGAGAGCTGATCAAACGCTACACGTGGTTTGGCATGACCATAGCACATAATATTTTAACATAATTGCAGATGTGTAATTAAACAATGGAGAAACCAGGGTGGGATATAACAATATAATGAAAGGGATGGTTGCTTTTCACCATAGTCTGGCTTCAGCTGCCAGAGACTCTGGTCATGTGTGGGTGAGTAGCATCTGCGTAAGTGTGTGAGTTGTGTGTGTGTGTGTGTGTGTGTGTGTGTGTGTGTGTGTGTGTGTGTGTGTTTTCTATTTCCGACAAAGGCCTTGTTTCTCGAAAGCTCGCCCATTGTTAGTGTAACTAAGGGATAGATAACATTCCATCAGAATTTCTAAAATCGTTGGGGGAAGTGTCAACAAAACGCTTATTCACGTTCGTGTGCAGAATCTATAAGTCTGGGAACATACCATCTGACCATAGGAAAAACATCATCGACACAATTCCGAAGACGGAGAGAGCTGACAAGTGCGAGAATCATCTCACAATCAACTTAACAGCTCATGAATCCAATTTGCTGAAAAGATAATATACAGAAGAAAAGAATATTGAGAATGCGCTAGATGACTATCATTTTGGCTTTAGCAAAGGCAAAGGCACGAGAGAGGCAATTCCGACGTTACGGTTAATAATGGTAGCAAGACTAAAGAAAAACCAAGACATGTTCATAGGATTTGTCGACCTGGAAAAAACGTTCGACAATGTAAAATGGTGCAAGATGTTCGAAATTCTGAGAAAAATAGGGGTAAGCTATAGGGAGAGACGGGTCATATACAATATGTACAACAGCCAAGAGGGAATAATGGGAGTGGACGAACAAGACCGTATTAAAAAGGGTGTAAGACAAGGATGTAGTCTTTCGCCCCTACTCTTCAACCTGTACATCGAGGAAGCAAGGACGGAAACAAAAGGGAGGTTCAGGAGTGGAATTAAATTTCAGGGTGAAAGAATATCAATGATACTTTTCGCTGATGACATTGTTATCCTGAGTGAAAGTGAAGAAGAATTACATGATCTGCTGAACTGAGTGAAGTCTAATGAGTACAGAGTATGGATTGTGAGTAAATTGAAGAAAGATGAGAATAATGAGAATTAGTAGAAATGAGAACAGCGATAAACTTAATATCAGGATCGATGGTCACGAAGTAGATGAAGGAAGTCTGCTACCTAGACAGTAAAATAAAGAGTGACGGATGGAGCATGGAGGACATCAAAAGCAGACTAGCAATGGCAAAAAGGGCATTCCTGGCCAAGAGAAGTCTACTAGTATCAAATATCGGCCTTAATTTGACGAAGAATTTTCTGAGAACGTACGTCTCTAGTAAGGCATTGTATGGTAGTGAAACATGGACTATGTGAAAACCGGAACAGAAGAGAATCGAAGAATTTGAGATGTGGTGCTGCAGACGAATGTTGAAAATCGGGTGGACTGATAAGGTAAGGAATGAGGAGATTCTGCGCAGAATCGGAGAGGATAGGAATTTGTGGAAAACACTGATAAGGAGAAGGGACAGGATGATAGGACAACTGTTAAGACATCAAGGACTGACTTCCATGGTACTAGAGCGAGCTGTACAAGGCAAAAACTTTTGAGAAAGACAGAGACTGGAGTATGTCAAGCAAATAATAGAGGATGTAGGTTACATGTGCAGAAGAATCCGTGGCGGGCAGCATCAAACCAGTCAGAAGACTGATGCCCCCCCCCCCCCCCAAAAAAAAAGAAAAGTTGCGTTACAGAGGGGAAAAATCTTCATAAAATATCTTCATAAAAATTATTTTAACAGAATCTACATACTACTCTTTGGATAGTGCGAGGACGTCTGGTACATCATTGACTCTTAGCTCGGCGACCATTGTTACCGAAATGGGAGACTCTGAGAGTGATGTGCCTAGCGACGATAAGGTGTGGCACCAGGTCGTATCTACAGAGGAATTCCAGTTCAGCATCGTATCCACGTCTGAAGGCTCCGAGGAGGTCGAATGATGCAAGACTGTTCTCGTCACCATCATACTAGCACAGCTCGATTGCATCTGATTCACGTAATCCATAATTTTGACATCAGTCGTTGCCTTCTTGACACATTACGGCCGGCGACAGTGTCATTTCTTCGAGGTATTCGTCACATTATCTTCCACCAGCTTAAGGCAAGTCCGCTTGTTCCTCATTCTGTCCTGCTCTATGGCGATACAGACGATATTTATTGTCCTGTTCAGCAAGTTCTCATCGACTTAAAACAACCGGTCACAGGTTGTCCAGAGAATGGGACGACGCCACTCGTTCTCCACTACGATTAATGAACTCAGCAAATAGAAATTAAGTTGCATGAAATGACGTTGCCCTGTCTGTCATCGAAACTCACTTGGACTCTATGTGCAGCCAGAGTGAGCCATTGCAGCTAACAGGTGCGCCCGCTCCGTGTACTAATTTTCGCACCCAGGATAACCACAAATAACCTATAAATGTTGTACTTGTAATTTACTCTTGTTACTATACTGTATGTATATGGTCTGAAGCATTCACCGGCTTGCTAATAAATAGATACACCGGTGACTCCCGTCGCATTTTCTAACACTGCTCTGAAGTCAATGTACTTGAACAATGTTGTTGATGTGTGCAACAATGGCATAGGCCCCTTCTGCAGTCTCAGTTTCGATCTATGAACATCCATCCTGACAATATAAGTATGTTTACATTGACTGACCACAAAAAGCTTTAATAGCACCATATGAGATCTTATGAGTGCGTCCCAGGACTGTCATGCCAACAATAGTAACATCGTTCCGTTAGTACTAAATTACTGATTGAACACTCTACTGATTTACTTTTTACTTCAGTTAAATTATTCAGAACGATAGGCCAAGTTCATTACGTAAATCACGTATATTGGCCACACCACTTGTGTGTAAATTACAACGATCGTGTTAACCCAGGACTCGGTGTTTTTCCAAGACACACAAAAGGCAGGCACAGCAGCGTCGAGGTTGATGCGGTTCTCCCTTGCCGGGACGTGCTTGCACCGTCACCTCATGCAAAAAATATGAGCGTACGGAATATAAGTTCAGCTTTCTGACTAAATTAAAGACTTCATAGCCACTAGAAGACAACATCTCGGTCTTAACGGATGGAAACCTTAAGATATAGCGTCCCTCAAGGGTGTGCTTCAGGACCGTCACTGTTCATAGCGTAATCAAACAATGGTGGAAAACGCCAGAAGCTCCTTGAGGCTGTTTGCAGATGATAGTATTAGAAACATAAAAGTCGCAACGCTAGAATGTGGACTTGCAGACTGGGAACTATGGTCAGTATGTTGTCCATCTCTGTCTGGCCCACCGCAAGAAGTTTCCAGGATCTCGTAGAAAGCGGAGAACAATATTTCAAATATTACAGTATTTCTCCCGATGATATCATATATTATTATTATGTGGAAATGCAGATTTCTGAAAGTTATTAGCTAGTTTCCGTTAGTTGGCTAACTCTCAACCTATAAAAATATATTATTATTATTATTATTATTATTATTATTATTATTATTATCCACATAAGTTCCAAAATAAATCAGTTGGAATTCGATTACTCGATAAATAGTACAATTCTCAAGGCTGTCAATTCAACTAAGTACCTGGGTGTTAAAATTACGAACAACTTCAGTTGGAAAGACCACATAGATAATATTGTGGGGAAGGCGAGCCAAAGGTTGCGTTTCATTGGCAGGACACTTAGAAGATGCAACAAGTCCACTAAAGAGACAGCTTACATTACACTCGTTCGTCCTCTGTTAGAATATTGCTGCGCGGTGTGGGATCCTTACCAGGTGGGATTGACGGAGGACATCGAAAGGGTGCAAAAAAGGGCAGCTCGTTTTGTATTTTCACGTAATAGGGGAGAGAGTGTGGCAGATATGATACGAGAGTTGCGATGGAAGTCATTAAAGCAAAGACGTTTATCGTCGCGGCGAGATCTATTTACGAAATTTCAGTCACCAACTTTCTCTTCCGAATGCGAAAATATTTTGTTAAGCCCAGCCTACATAGGTAGGAATGATCATCAAAATAAAATAAGAGAAATCAGAGCTCGAATAGAAAGGTTTAGGTGTGCGGGAGTGTAATGGTAGAGAGATAGTATGATTGTGGTTCGATGAACCCTCTGCCAAGCACTTAAATGTGAATTGCAGAGTAGATTATTATGAACCCGCCGCCCCACACTGTGATAAGAGCACCATTGACTACTGGAACAGGTAAAGGGGAAAGTAACAGCGGCACACAAAATGTCATTCTTCACACACTACCAGGTGCTTTGCAGAGAACATGTGGAAATGCAGATTTCTGAAAGTTATTGGCGATTTTCCGTTAGTGGGCTTACTCTAAACCTATTAAAATATTCTACTTTCTTGCAATTCAAAACTGAATTACTTATTGATAAACGGTACATACACTACAGAAGGTGACAGGTTTTTGCAAACACATTGATGATACAGTATTTACTTTCGGCTTCATTCTCTATACGAATAATTGCCCATTTTGGAGACATAGATATCAGTTTGTAACATATATGGCAGATTTTTGTTCCTTTATGATCTATGCGTCAATATATCGCGGTATTAATTACAAAACTATAATAAGTACATATAGCAAACATTTACGCAGCTGTTCCAAACACAAATCCCTACTCCTTATGGCCCGATTAAATTAGTAGTCAACGATATAGTCGAATACGAGTGAACCACTGATATTCAGAAATGATAATCGGACAGATGATCTACTTTATTCTGTAATGAACATGATTTACAACAACAAAGCAGTGTACTACACATCGATAAAATTCTTGATAATATGTGCACCAAAATAAATATATGAAAGGCGAGTCCACTCTCGTGCTCACAGCAGGCGGGCCCCTCTAACCCTGGGATCTAGGTGACCTGCCCTTTCGTTTTAGAGCTCCCCTTTCTGTCCTTATTTTCTCTCAAAAGGACTAACAGCTTCGCAGGCTAAGATATTTTTAGTAATTTTATACGCGTGTATTGGCAAAACTAAAAATTTCCCTTTCTGTAGTTGTCCCGAGTAAAATTACTCTTTCGTCCAGTATTTGATCTGATCTGATGAAACTGTTCCGTATTTAAAATAATGAGATGGTGAACACTTCACTTGGAACAAATAAGTATTGCTATGGTGTTGCGAAGAGGTTGTTTCTTGTCATTACCAGGTAACAGAAGGCTGCGACCAGTGAGTGAACTGATTTTTTTTTCCAGAGATCGTCCGCAGATTTCCTGAGTTATTACTACGCCGAACTATGGCATCCATGTAGCCACACTAACAAGATACCAGGTAAACACTGCAAGCAATATTTCCTGTTAGCGCAAAAAGACGATATACACTCACCGCTTTTCTTACCACATCCATGTCTTCACCAATCTTTTCGTGTTAAAGGTGTCTACTCGTTTGTGTTCCTACGTCTAAATCAAGGTGCATGCTTCGTGCATGCTTTCATTGATATATTTGTACATTGCATATCACGAGGAGATTAAGACGAGATTTTCCCTGAAAGTGTGATTTTAGTCTAGCGTTTTTTTCCTGTTAGGCTTTTAATCCCTTGCTATTGTTCTGCCTCAGCATCACGCTGCTACTTTGCAAGTCCACCGTTTAATCCTATCGGAAAGGAAATCTTTGCAACAGTAAACAAGACCTGACAGGTTGTGTCGTCACTCCAGCCACATTGTGCTTATCAAGCAACCTCAGCGGCGCAGGAGATTCCAACATTCGTTAAGGTACTGCGGAAAGTCCCCTTTATCATCCCACAGCCGCCTCGTATTGTGCTAGCCGTTTACCTACTTCAAAAAGTTACTTACTAATCACATGGCGTCACGCTGGGAAAACACATTCTTCTGTTTTTCGTTTGAATTACTCAGAAAGCAAGAAGAAATATCCAGAATAACGACATTCTACTTTGACCACAGATACATATTTACGGTTGTCGAATGCCTCCAAAAAGCTAGACGTTCTTCTTCTCTTCTCCTTCTTTTACGTCCACATCTATAATCTGCGAACTACCTAGTGATGTGCGATGAAGAGTACTTTATGTAAACTTTGTGTAACATTGTCACTTTCCTACCCCTTTCTGGTCACGAATGGTTCGCAGGAAGAACTGAGATCGCCTGTCCCGTTACTTGCTGTGAGACTTTCCCTCACTGGTATCGTATTTACTTCTTAATACAATCTTAATAATAATGAAAAGCCTCCCTGTCTCAATAATTCACAGAGCCCAGTCGATGTATTCAGACTATGATAAAACGCTGCACTCTTTCTTCAGAAGTACCAACACTTACTTAAATTTCTTCACAGGCTCTTTCCATTAACGTAAATAACCATGTTTATTGGCGGGACCATACCTCATACGAAAATTTATCCTTTAAGCGGAATTATTTTCCTGTCGTCTTCGTCGTGTAGGAATAGCAAGTTTTTCCTCTTCGTTAGAACAATGGCATACACACTTGATGAAATTCTATCGTTCAAAGATTTTCTTTAATAATTCTACAGCGTAACAGTGAAATACATCACTTTTGATTGCTTTCTCCCTAAATGTCAGTCGATAACGGATAATAATCTATAAAGAATATTACCCTTCTAAACGCCTGTGTTCGCTTTTCAGTCAAATATCTCTTTAATCTAAAATAAGGATCTGCAAGCATCACAGGTTTTAATAAACGATGAAAATTTACGTGATGATATTGATTACTTTAACGATCACCAAGGGGCAATTTGAAGTCAAGCAAAAAAAAAAAAAAAAAAAAATCCTTTTCCGTCACTGTTAAGAATTCGTCCCTCTAAAGAATGTTAATGTTTTCAGTGATATAGCACTTCCCAAATCTAAGTGTAGCACATTTCACAAATCGGAAATCCTTTCCCTATATGTTCTGTCGTGGATTAATTTACAAAATTGTCTTGTTCCTTAATAATTTAACAATCACCATCAAATTAAAGCAGATCTATCCTTCCAACATAGTATGATTCAGATGCCTTTAAAGATTTTCTCACATGAAGTTCAACTTCAGTAACTTCAGTATGATTGAGTGGTACAATTACACTGTTGTGGCAAAAATCATGGGATAGCGGTATGAACATATACAGATGGCGGTACTATCGCGTACACAAGGTATAAAAGGGCAGTGCCTTGGTGGAGCTGTCATTTTGTACCCAGCTCGCTCATGTGAAAAGATTTCCGACGTGATTAATGCCGAACGACAGGAATTAATAGACTTTGAGCGTGGGACGGTAGTTGGAGCTAGACGCATGGGACATTCCAGCTCGGAAATTGTAAGGGAATTCAATATTCCGAGACCCGCAATGTGAAGAGAGTGTCGAGAATACCAAATCTCAGGCATTACCTCTCACCACGTGCAACGCAGTGGGCGACGGCCTTCACTTAACACCCGCATCTCGTGGTCGTGCGGTAGCGTTCTCGCTTCCCACGCCCGGGTTCCCGGGTTTCTATTCCCGGCGGGGTCAGGGATTTTCTCTGCCTCATGATGGCTGGGTGTTGTGTGATGTCCTTAGATTAGTTAGGTTTAAGTAGTTCTAAGTTCTAGGGGACTGATGACCGTAGATGTTAAGTCCCATAGTGCTCAGAGCCATTTGAACCTTCACTTAACGACCGGGAGCAGCGGCATCTGCACAGAGTTGTCAGTGTCAACAAAGAAGCAACACTGCGTGCAATAACCGGAGAAATCAACGTGGGACGTACGACGACCGACACGAGTGCCTTGGCTAACAGCGCGACATCGCCCGCAGCGCCTCTCCTAGGCTTGTGGCCACCGCTTCTCCTGGGCTTGTGACCATACCATTTGGATGCTAAACGACTGGAAAACTGTGGCCTGGTAAGAAGGGCTCTGATTTCAGTTGGTAAGAGCTCATAGTACGTTCGAAAGTGGCACAGACCTCACGAAGCCAAGGGTCAAAGTTGTCACCAAAGCACTGTGCAAAGCTAGTGGTGGCTCCATGATGGTATGGGTTGTGTTGACATGGAATGGATTGGGTCCTTTGATCCAACTGAACTGATCACTGACTGGAAATAGTTACGTTCGGCCATTCATGAAATTAATGTTTTCACAAAACGATGGAATTTTTATGGATGACTATGCGCTATGTCACCAGGCCACAGTTCTTCGCGACAGGTTTGACGAACAGTCTTCAAAAATCTAGCGAATGAAATGGCCACCCAAATCGCCCAAAATGAATCCTGTCGGACATGTATGGGACGTAATAGAGAGGTCAGTTCGTGCACAATATCCTGCAGCGGCAACATTATGGACCGCTATAGAGGAAGCATAGCTCAATATTTCTTCCAACGAGATTGAGTCCATGTTGCACTTCGCCGGGCAAAAGGAGGACAGACACCATCTTATCACACTACTGGCCATTAAAATTGCTACACCACGAAGATGACGGGCTACAGACGCGAAATTTAACCAGCAGGAAGAAGATGCTGTGATATGCAAATGATTAGATTTTTAGAGCATTCACACAAGGTTGGCGCCGGTGGAGACACCTACAACGTGCTGACATGAGGAAAGTTTCCAATCGATTTCTCATACACAAACAGCAGTTCACCGGCGTTGCCTGGTGAAACGTTGCTGTGATGCCTCGTGTAAGGAGGAGAAATGAGTACCGTCACGTTTCCGACTTTGATAAAGGTCGGATTGTAACCTATCGTGATTGCGGTTTATCGTATCGAGACATTGCTGCTCACAATGATCGAGATACAATGACTGTTAGCAGAATATAGAATCGGTAGGTTCAGGAGGGAAATACGGAACGCCGTGCTGGATCCCAACGGCCTCGTATCACTAGCAGTCGAGATGACAGACATCTTATCCGCATGGCTGTAATGGATCGTGCAGCCACGTCTCGATCCCTGAGTCAAGAGATGGGGACGTGTGCAAGACAACAACCATCTGCGCGAACAGTTCGACGACAACAGCATGGACTATCAGCTCGGAGACTATGGCTGCGGTTACCCTTGACGCTGCATCGCAGACAGGAGCAACTGCAATGGTGTACTCAACGACGAACCTTGGTGCACGAATGTCAAAACGTCATTTTTTCGGATGAATCCAGGTTCTGTTAACAGCATCATGATGGTCGCATCCGTGTTTGGCGACATAGCGGTGAACACACATTGGAAGCGTGTATTCGTCATACTGGCATATCGCCCGGCGTGATTTATGGGGTGCCATTGGTTACACGTCTCGGTCACCTCTTGTTCGCATTGACGGCACTTTGAACAGTGGACTTTACATTTCAGATATGTTACGACACGTGGCTCTACCCCTCATTAGATCCCTGCGATACCCTAATTTACAGCAGGATAATGCACGACCGCATGTTACAGGTCCTGTACGGGCCTTTCTGGGTATAGAAAACATTCGACTGCTGCACTGGCCAACACATTCTCCAGACTGAAAACGTCTGGTAAATGGTGGCTTAGAAACTGGCTCGTCACAATAAGCCAGTCACTACTCTTGATGAACTGTGGTATCGTGTTGAAGTTGCATGGGCAGCTGTACCGCACACGCCATGCAAGCTATCTTTGACTCAATGCACAGGCGTATCAAGGACGTTATTACGGGCAGAGGTGGTTGTTCTGGGTACTGATTTCTCAGGATCTATGTGCCCAAATTGCGTGAAAATGAAAGCACATATCAGTTCCAGTGTAAGGTGTCAGGCAAATCCAACACCTTCCATGAAAACCCTGACATGATAAGCAAATCCAGTAGTATGTCACATAGCTCCGAATAAATCGTGACATTAAATTAACCAAAGTTCTACGAGTAACGAGTGAGCAAATGGAATACCACAGACTAACACAAGAATGCTTAAATGCATGTCGTACCTTCCCACCGTGAGACCCAAGCAGTTCCGAGGGGAGAAACGAGAACAGAAGCCGAGAGCAGAACCGTGTTAAGCTAGAAGGCCCTACGATAAGGGACGGACTGGACACCCACGTTGCCAGCCTACCTCTAAGACTACCACACGCACGTTTTAGCGTGAGACATTTTGCATCTCTGTTACGTCAAGGACCACCCCCCAGCCCATGTTAAAAGCTAGAGCCCTCCAGCAAAACAGTATAGATAACACAAAAAGGGCCACTACCACCCGCAAGTATTAGTGTGAGCCTTTTCGCTTGTCTGTTACAGTAGGACCACTCCCCAGCCCATGTTAAAAGATAGAGCCCTCCAGAAGAACAGTATAGATCTTACGATAACTTTAAAAGGACCACACCAGCTGCAGGTTTTAGCGTTAGACATTTCAGCGTCTCTGTTATGTTGCAGACTTTAAAAACATTGCCCCCCCACGAAAAGTATAACGTTTCTCATTGGATTGACAGAATTTTTGTAGGCGGAGCTTAAGGTTAACATTGAGACCCTGATTGGTCAGATGAAAACACAGCCAGATAGTTTTTTAAACCAACTTCGGTAAATTGTAGTAAGGTGAAGTTAGGAGAGAGATGCTTCCGAGATGGCGAGGTGAGCGGAGCTGTGCTGCCCGCTGCTGCCCTGACGCTGCTTAAACACCGACAAGGTAATGAACGCACGCGATGTCGCATTTTTGAGCGCATAAGGCTTCACTCGGAACTGCAGAAGTCTCATCTGTTACACCCCATTTTTGCGTAATACTAGTGTCGATCGTCAATTTAAGCTCATGGTGTTCACATTTGCCACTTGAAGTAAAAATCTGAAACGCGATGATTTTTCTGTTATATAGTTATTGAGAAGCCACATCAGCCACTGTAATTTACGACAAGTTAGATAAGTTATTAAAGATAATTGAGGGTCACTGTAGACCATTTTGATAGTTTTTCTCTTTTGTGAAACTTAATTTAAACCTAGATTATAGATGTGATATGGCATAGGTCATCCTTCGATCCATTGTAGAACTTGGAAACCCACTCAGGGAATATTGGTTCACATTTTCGTTGAACGCAGTTGGTTTTTACCATCCTGTATTAAAACATTTCCTTTTATCAATAGTGCAATTTATAAACGATGTTTTGTGAGTAGAATAAAATTTCCAATGGTAAACGTAATTACTTTTTCGAAGTTATTTTACCAGCTAACTAAATATAGGAAAGCCTTGAACCCCGTCCACTAAATTTAGTTATTATTAAGATTCTTTTACAGGGAGTGCAGTGGAGCTGACGCTGAGCTCATTAAGTATTTGGTTATATCATCGCTAGTCTCACTGAACTCTTCTGAATTCAACATGTCATGTGTGGTCTGGCGTCTCCTTACCAGCAACCGGTCCCAGGTTCAAACTAGTTAATTCCCTAAAAAACACGCTCAGAGCGTCGTTGCGCGAAAGTGGTAGGGAGACACGATATAGAACAAACAGACACCACCATGAATGTTTAGACTAGTATAATATATTTGTCCAATGAATATCCATTTATCATATGCATTTCTCCTTGGTGTAGCAATTTTAATGGCCAGTAGTGTATTTTTGCCACGTCAGTGTATTGGCTCACTATTCAACAAATGTACGCTCGCGGATTTTTAGCAGTAAAACACATCGCGATGTAGAATGCCTCTCTTGTAGCGTCTACTGCAGGAGATGTGTGGTCACCTCTGTGAGAATATGGTAGTAACTAAATATACCTATAACAAAACTTGCTTCTTTTCTGTGTATCTTTTCTACTTCCTCCTCTTAGCAGTAAAACACATCGCGATGTAGAATGCCTCTCTTGTAGCGTCTACCGCAGGAGTTGTGTGGTCACCTCTGTGAGAATATGGTAGTAACTAAGTATACTTATTACAAAACTTGCTTCTTTTCTTTGTATCTTTTCTACTTCCTCCTGCAACCCTATTTGGTCCCACGCTGAAGATCATTAACCGAACGAAGGTTTTGCAAACTACCTCCTTCGTAGGCGGACTACACTTCCTGAAGATTCTTCAAATGAATCTGTTTGACGCCTCCCTTATCAGCGATTATTTTTATATGGTCATTTCACTTCAGATCACTCCGTATGCATACTCATAGCTATTTTATGGAGATGATTGTTTCTCGTGACTGTTCGGCTACCGTTTAATCATACAGTACAGCGCTCTTCTACCTATTTATGAGCAATACGTTACATTTTTTTATGTTGAGGGTCAAGTAACAATCCGTATACCAAGCGTAGATTGTCGCTAATTTTTTTAGCGTTGCTACCCGCATGTAGTATGGCATCACTGGCGAACATCTCCATGGAGCTACCGTCATCCACCACTTTTTCTTTTTCTTCTTATTCTTCTTATTTTCCTCACCGTTTGAGCTCCTGTCACGACATTCGCTTAGCGGGGTTGCCTTCACTACTTGTTACGATCAGATGAACCTCCTAGACGCAGGTTTCAACAGATATAACTTTATCAGTTGTATCTGCCCTCCTTTTCCTTGAGATCCTCGTGCTCCAGTTTGGGCTGATACGCAGAATTTATCTCTGTGCCCTGTGCCGCAATCTGTACATGCCCTTAAATCTGAAGGCGGTCCTCGTAATATTTCACTCTGGCTCCACGTTACCTGCTTTCTGATGGTGCTGTGTCTTGTACAGTTTTTCGAAGTCGGTTCTGTTATGCGCAGGAGAATTTCCATTGCAGCGGTTTGTGGCATTAGCCAACACTCTGTACCATATCACAAGATTATATCATAGTCATATTTTTGATATGAAGCGGACATTATAACGAACTACATGACTTTACGACATTGCTTCAATGCTGCATTGACTTTGGCTGCTGTGTCGTTATTTAAGCCACTATTTCTTTGCACATGCCGTCACAGACACTGGATGTTTTCCACATTCTCTAACATGACACA
The DNA here is from genome assembly GCF_023897955.1 of Schistocerca gregaria. Taxonomy (NCBI): domain Eukaryota; kingdom Metazoa; phylum Arthropoda; class Insecta; order Orthoptera; family Acrididae; genus Schistocerca; species Schistocerca gregaria. The sequence continues at coordinate 182,028,841 of NC_064927.1, forward strand.
GCTTACAGTAATAGCACCAGGGGGTCCGTTGTTTCCAAGGGTTCTGTCGTGTGTGTGTGTGTGTGTGTGTGTGTGTGTGTGTGTGTGTGTGTGTGTGTGTGTGTGTGTGTGCGTGCGTGTGTGTGTGTGTGTGTGTGTGTGTGTGTGTGTGTGTGTGTTTATGCAGGCCACATTGTTGATTACACCAATTCTCGGTTTTTCGTCGCAGGTTTCCCTAGTTGTACGAGTAACAAAACATCATAAGCTCGCAACATAGCTCATTGGACGATTGTGGATTTAGTGTGATAGTTTCTGTGGTACGAAAATGACGGTGACAAAAGTAGATCCTTGACGTACGCCTACTATTATGAGGAAGCTTTCCCACAACACTGCTGTGTTTCTCACTCTGTTGTTGATAAGAAGGGAAGGAAGATTAAGGTATTCACGTGCCGTCGATGGCAGTGTCTCTAGAGGTAGAGGACAAGCTCTGTTCCGGGAAGTATGTGGGAAGAAGTTAGCCGTGCTCTTTCAAAGGAACCATTTTCCTTGAGCGATTCAGGAAAATCATGACAGTTTCCCTAGAGGCGGAGGACAAGCTCTGATCCGGGAAGTATGAGGGAAGAAGTAAGCCGTGCCCTTTCAAAAGAATTATTTTCCTTGAGCGGTTCAGGGATATCATGGCAAACCAAAATCATGTACGCATGTGGATTTGGACTTTGGTCATTCCGAATATGGATCCATTGTCTTATCACTGATCCACCTCGCTCGGTCAGCCGTGAGAGTCTCCGTATAAAATACTCATCCAGCTAACAAGTATCCTTGCAACAGCAGGGTCCCAGAAAGCACACCACATCACCTGGGAGAGCACACAATCGAAGATTTTTCCCATGTACAAAGCCAGATGCGTGGGCCTCCATTTATATCTGTGCTTTTCTAAAAGTTGGTGGATTGCAAAACCTGTGACATCACGTCTTTTGTAATAGCTAAATTTATTAAGTGGCTCGCAGCTGTCGACACTTTCTGAATAATCTTTGAAAATACTGAACTACCACAGAATGTAGTATATACCTCAACACGTTGCAAGAAGACAAACACGGATTACAGACATTCTAAAAAGAGACGCTAAACAAAAATGGGAGACTTTCAGGAACGTAGTGAATGTCTCAATAGATATTGGTGAAATAAACAAACTCGGCTGCACAAAGAGTATCCACAAATAGTTGATGAAGCTGACAGGTTTTGCTATCGGCTGGCATCTTAAGATGGTGACGGAATGGAAAGACCACTAGGTCAATCAAGTTTCCTGTCCCCGCTGTCTCCGCTCAGCCCATCAAAAGCTGTGCTACACTTAAACAACCAGTTGTTTGTGATATACATGTGACGGAAGTGCACTGCCGCTCCGTTAGTTTGTATGTGGTATTTTGTGCGGCACTATTGCGGTAGTAACATGCTCAGCTATCATTCGAGCAACGAGAATCACAGACCACCGTGTCAGTGAGTAAGCTGCCAATCTGTACAGTACGTCGATGATAAACTAATAAAAACCACGCCTGTCTTTCGATAGCTTGTCGCGTTGTCCAGTGATTAGCCCCGTGTTTCGCAGGCATGTACATGTACTAGGCTATTCCCTCCCGTATGTCTAGCACTCACGTCTTTATCACCTTATCGGTGAGACATGAGACACGAAATTTCCTCATATCTCTAGTGCTGACAACAGCCTCTTGAGAAAGATATTACTATATCGTTTAAAGCGGAATTTTCCTGTCGATACACCACGGGTACACTTCGAGTATCTTATTATCCTACTTATAATTGTTTTAGCTGAATGCAATAGACCGTACTGTTAGACGAATACATATCACTCAACTGCCTGTTTGTGTCATAAGTACTATCACAAAAACTGTGGTACCCACATTCTCTGTTCGACAGTAAATGGAAATTCTTTTGAGTGATTGGTCACAGATACACACATGGAAGCAGCAACAGCTGAGGCAATAGACAGCAGAGGATACAGGCTACTATAGTATGTGGATGAGACATCGTTCATGTCATCCGGCTTCAAGCAGTTAGACAAAATAACATTTTTAAGGCAGCTGGGCCCGAAGGAGGTTCCAGTCCTCCCTCGGGCAAGGGTGTGTCTGTTTCTCCCTAGCATAATTTAGGTTAAGTAGTGTGTAAGCTTAGGGACTGATGACTCTAGCAGTTAAGTCCCATAAGTTAAACTCCATTATTTTCTTAGGGGATACTCGAGGAGGCTGACAGGACTAAATGTTATTCCAATAAAAAACACAATGTAGGCAAAATATTATGTTCCACGGTGTTAGGCCGTTTCATGTTCCTCTTCAAATGTCTTCTTCACAGTCGACGTTTAGACCCCTCTGCTGGACTCTTTTTCAGGGATGTACCCGATTAGATGAACACTGTCCGATACCAGTGTCGTGTTCACTTGTGAAAAAGAGTTTTCCAGCAACTTTTCTGCTGTTATTGCTGGGCCATCGTCATTGCGAAGGTAGCAACAACAGGCAGAGAAAAAGCGAGTGGGAGAATTAAAGTGGCCGGAATCGGACAAGTCCGGGAATAGCTTCAGAAAAAGCGATGACTGGCCGACTGGCCGAGAGCGTCGATAGCGAGTCGCCAGATAACAACAGATGGAAAACACGAGAGAACGACAGACAAAGGTTGCGGTACGACAGGAAAACAAATTCCAAAGGGCAAGCCGACATCGAATGCTAAGACGTTGCGAATTTAGAATCTACACTCCAGGAAATTGAAATAAGAACACCGTGAATTCATTGTCCCAGGAAGGGGAAACTTTATTGACACATTCCAGGGGTCAGATATATCACATGATCACACTGACAGAACCACAGGCACATAGACACAGGCAACAGAGCATGCACAATGTCGGCACTAGTACAGTGTATATCCACCTTTCGCAGCAATGCAGGCTGCTATTCTCCCATGGAGACGATCGTAGAGATGCTGGATGTAGTCCTGTGGAACGGCTTGCCATGCCATTTCCACCTGGCGCCTCAGTTGGACCAGCGTTCGTGCTGGACGTGCAGACCGCGTGAGACGACGCTTCATCCAGTCCCAAACATGCTCAATGGGGGACAGATCCGGAGATCTTGCTGGCCAGGGTAGTTGACTTACACCTTCTAGAGCACGTTGGGTGGCACGGGATACATGCGGACGTGCATTGTCCTGTTGGAACAGCAAGTTCCCTTGCCGGTCTAGGAATGGTAGAACGTTGGGTTCGATGACGGTTTGGATGTACCGTGCACTATTCAGCGTCCTCTCGACGATCACCAGAGGTGTACGGCCAGTGTAGGAGATGGCTCCCCACACCATGATGCCGGGTGTTGGCCCTGTGTGCCTCGGTCGTATGCAGTCTTGATTGTGGCGCTCACCTGCACGGCGCCAAACACGCATACTACCATCATTGGCACCAAGGCAGAAGCGACTCTCATCGCTGAACACGACACGTCTCCATTCGTCCCTCCATTCACGCCTGTCGTGACACCACTGGATGCGGGCTGCACGATGTTGGGGCGTGAGCGGAAGACGGCCTAACGGTGTGCGGGACCGTAGCCCAGCTTCATGGAGACGGTTGCGAATGGTCCTCGCCGATACCCCAGGAACAACAGTGTCCCTAATTTGCTGGGAAGTGGCGGTGCGGTCCCCTACGGCACTGCGTAGGATCCTACGGTCTTGGCGTGCATCCGTGCGTCGCTTCGGCCCGGTCCCAGGTCGACGGGCACGTGCACCTTCCGCCGACCACTGGTAACAACATCGATGTACTGTGGAGACCTCACGCCCCACGTGTTGAGCGATTCGGCGGTACGTCCACCCGGCCTCCCGCATGCCCACTATACGCCCTCGCTCAAAGTCCGTCAACTGCACATACGTTTCACGTCTACGCTGTCGCGGCATGCTACCAGTGTTAAAAACTGCGATGGAGCTCCGTATGCCACGGCAAACTGGCTGACACTGACGGCGGCGGTGCACAAATGCTGCGCAACTAGCGCCATTCGACGGCCAACACCGCGGTTCCTGGTGTGCCCGCTGTGCCGTTCGTGTGATCATTGCTTGTACAGCCCTCTCGCAGCGTCCGGAGCAAGTATGGTGGGTCTGACACACCGGTGTCAATGTATTCTTTTTTCCATTTCCAGGAGTGTATATGGTAACGCTCACAAGTAACGGAGGGAGAGGTCGCGCTGCTGACTTTAGAGGGCGACAGCGAGCCCTGAGACGGCGTGGGCAAAGGCGGCGCTTACATCATCCACCGCAGCGCCCCCAAATGCACCATAACAGTGCCGCCTTGGTTCCGTCGTCGATATCCAGACCGTCCGTCGAGTTTTCAAAGGCGCCGCGCCGGGATACCAGAGGAATGTTCACTAAAATATTATGGGCATAACGCAGATGTGCTGCATTTCTTGGCTAACACTCGTACATTGTTGAAATCTGTACACTGCCCGCAATTCTCCCGATGTTCTGCCACTGCAGATTTCACACTGTCTTAAATGTGAGTGGCTTTCTTGCTCTTTAATCCGTTTTTTTTTCTTGTCATTACTTTGACCTATATACATCTTGCCACATCCACACATAGGGATGGGAGAAACGAACCAGTTAAAGCTGATACCGGTATTTTAGTACTGAATAACGGGTATTTTTCATTTTCATCTTAGCTATAACAGGATTTTTATTGTTTACTCAAAACCGGGTAAAAAACTGGTATATCAATTTCCATAGAAGCGGTGCTGCAATTTTTGGTTTTTAAATGAAACTTTAAAAAATTACTAATGTTTATTTGTAAAATTTCCATTACTTTGAAATATTGGGTTATTATACAACACACGAAAAGCCATCATAGCTATTTCAGTTACAACGCCGAAATTTAGAAAAGAGTAATAAACAGATGACCTAAGACCTGGTACAGCATTGGCGAGACAATAACTTACGTGTTAGGTGCGACGTGTTCTATTAGACGATGCACGTGTACGTGTAGTGCGCAATACTTGCCCCCACCTGGTCTATATGGCAGTTTCTCGCTGTATATTATCTAAAATGTTCATTTGATTTTTTAAACAGTATTTTTAGTTTTGTCATCAAAAATAAAATAGTTATATTTAAATTACTGTTGAAAGGTAAATAAATATATTTAATTATAAGGTGAGGTTTTAATTTGAAATAAAAAGAAGAGGCTACTACGAATTTTAAACAAAATGTTATTATTTTCTGTTATTTTTATGAAATAATGAAAGAGAAAGGAAATTATGGCAACGGTAATAACACTCGTCAAAAAAAGTTAAGCGTATTTCCAAATTACCACCAATAGTCTCAATGGATGTTCCTTTACTGTTTAAGTAGGAAGGTTGGCACTTCAGTCCGGAACCGCGCGACTGCTATGGTCGCAGGTTGAATTCTGCCAAGGCATGGATGTGTGTGATGCCCTTAGGTTAGTTAGGTTTAAGTAGTTCTAAGTTCTAGGGGACTGATGACCACAGATGATGTCCCATAGTCCGCATCTCGTGGTCGTGCGGTATTGTTCTCGCTTCCCACGACCGGGCTCCCGGGTTCGATTCCTGGCGGGGTCAGGGATTTGCTCTGCCTCGTGATGACTGGGTGTTGTGTGATGTCCTTAGGTTAGTTAGGTTTAGGTAGTTCTAAGTTCTAGGGGGCTGATGATCATAGATGTTAAGTCCCATAGTGCTCAGAGCCATTTTTTTAAGTCGCAAAGTGCTAAGAGCCGTTTGAACCATTTTGGGAAGGTGGCTCTGTATACAATGCGAGCTCATTTGTCGTTTCCACTCTGCCTCATGAGAGGCCGTGCAATGACGGTTTGTAAACAAACGTAGTGCACCAGAACTGAGTTCTTATGAATGCAGTTGTCCGTTGCCTCGCAGTGCAACAAAATGCCTCGGAACAGGCTCTCTATGACAGACGATATCAAAATCATCACAAGTTGACGTTACAAATATTGTTGACGTTAGATGTCTCCAGACTGTGAAAAAAGTTCCAGAAAACGCGATATCGCGAAGGCCGCCCACGCCAAACTACGGCAGCTCAGGTCCACTATGTAACGCTATCCGCAGGGAGACACCCTACAAAGACAGCGACTACTTTGCGCCACGAGCTTCGAAAATCCACAGGGGTTATCGTAAGTAACTAAACTGTGCGCAACATATTTCATGATGGGGGTGGGGGGGGGGGGCTTTACAGGCGAAGACCTCTCAAGATTCCACCACGTCCACATCGCAGTGATTCTCGTGGAACATAGGCTAGAGCACATGATCAAAATGGTTCAAATGGCTCTAAGCACTATGGGGCAATATCTGACGTCATTAGTCACCTAGAACTTAGAACTACTCAAACCCAATTAACCTAAGCATATCACACACACCCATGCCCGAGGCAGGATTCGAACCTGCGACCATAGCAGCAGTGCGGTTCCAGACTGAAGCGCCTAGAACCGCTCGGCCACAGTGACCGGCTTACAGGACATGAACATTGAACACGAGACCAATGGCGAAATACAAATAGGCTTGCACCTTGACGACAAGTCTGTTCTCATATGGAGGCGAACAGGGAGCGCAATCAACCCTTAATGACTGGGAAGTCACCAACAATCTGGTGGCTCTGTCATATTCTGGGCAGGTATCGCGTATGCACGGAGCTTACGCAAAAGAGCTCACAGGAACGCTGCCATTGAGGAGTGGGGCAATATGTCTCAAGAGGCCTGCAATGAGTTGATACTGAGCATGCCCCGTCGCATTCGAGGGTGACTGAGGCTTCGTGGAGGACCTACACGTTACTGAACAGTGCACTGAACACAACATTTTATGTTTTTTGATGTTTTGGGACATTGCAGCGGTTTTGTTTTTTCAAATGATGTTCCCTTTTCATTTCAGAATCGCTTCAAAGAGAACATATAGTGTAGTTTTCCTTCGCGTAGTACTCTATATTATCAAAAAATTCAGTATAGGACATCTATCTCACTTCAAGGTGCGAGAACCAGTTATATGCTTAACTTTTTCGAAGGATGTAAATTAGAAACTTAACAATTCTTTCAGTTTATAATAAAGAAGAAAGTAGGTTACCTTCTGCTTGTGGCTACATAATAAGCCTTTGTGTACTAGTAGCCCTTGGCAACAGACAACTTAACACGAAAAACAGAGTTCTCCAACTTCAGGTTTTCATCCTTTAGCACGTACTATTCGTGATAGCCAAAGAATCGTATGATCCTCGATTAAGGCATGTCTTTTGAGCAACGTTTCAACCAAAAACCGGTTGTTTCAGTGATAGCCGATATTCTTAGCCAACATTAGGTCATAGACGGCCGTAGCCTGGAGATGATGGGATGTGTATGTTTTGCATCATAAAAAGATGGAAGTGAGAAACTGGAAGTGGTATTAACTAAAGTAGAAGGGGACCACATTCTCATTCTGTACGTGTATCGTCCATTTCTAGAGTTAATTAAAGAGAAATTAAAATTCTTCAGAGATGTTACATAAGGCCCACATTTTCCAGCCAGAACAAAATAAAGGACTTTTTCCGATTGTGACGTATAAATAATTATGAAGTATAAATATGAAAAGGAACACTACGCGGCCTAACAACCCCGGACAATGGCCACGGATACTTGCAAACTTCCATAAAAACCACAGTGGTTCAATAACACACTAATATTTTTTTTCAGCCAAAGCAACACGTGTCCTTTTGGATTTATGCTAATGAGACATATCTTCGCCGGCCGGTATGGCCGAGCGGTTCTAGGCGCTTCAGTCTGGAACCGCGCGACCACTACGGTCGCAGATTCGAATCCTGCCTTGGGCACTGGTGTGTGTGATGTCCTTAGGTTAGTTAGGTTTAAGTGGTTCAAAGTTCTAAGGGACTGATGACCTCAGATGTTAAGTCCCATAGTGCTCAGAACCAAAACATAGCTTCGACTTTATCAGCGGTGTCAGTCGGAACGTTATCTTCATGGAAGGTGATATCCTCAACTAGGAACAATACCAACGGTACTCATTAAAGACGGTCTTCTGAAACTATTTCATAACAACTTTTAGCCCTTTTCACTGTCGCCTTACGAGACATTAAACATGCAAAATAACCTTTCTTTTTCAGAATATTAACCATGCTTCACTGCTGATGATTAGAGTATACACTTCCGCAGATGTTTACCTGCCCTTGCAGAACAGCAATGGAGAACAATGTAAAATGAATCTTGTCGAACCATGTTAAACGCATGCACTGATCTGAATTCCAGGTTTTGACGCCATTGTACCAAAGTAATGACTTCTTCGCAATTACCTATATTACCACATATTTGACGACAGAAACCCTAACATGAACATTTCGTTATGGCTATCCCGTCATAGTGTTTTCGTTTACAGTATATTCTGTAAACGCATATTAGATCCGAATCTTGTTTCGTGGAACTTGATGTTCTTATTACAGAAGCCTATCTGCCTGTATTGCATACAACTTTCCACAATATCAGGGATGGACTCCGAATGATTCACACTGAACCAACAGTTAGTCTTGTTCACTATTTTATAACACGTGATCCACGTTCAGAAATACACTAAGAATCAGAAGAATGCTGTATACATGCTCCGATACGACAATAATCAACGTGCTTCACTTAAAATTTCGAGTCTGAGAGGCCTTGGTCGATATACGAAACTGTTCCTCCGCTTTTCGTCTCGGACTGCAGAGGTCTTCTTCGAAATGGCACTTGCATCAGTGACTCGATAGACCCTCGAATTCATAGAGCTCTATAGAGAGCACCACCATTCGGCATGTGATGCTGAATGCATGAGTGTGTCTGGCGTCATAATTCTACACTCATGTTCATCAATTAAGGATAATACCGATACATGGTGAAACAACGCTCTGGTGGGCTATTTGTGGGTTTAAATCATCCCGGGGTATGACTATGCGGTTTGTTTGACCTGCGGTCGTCGCACGGTGGCGTTGGTAGCAGTTCACATACGGAGAGATGTGTTGCTGCATGTCAGAGTACGGTGCAGCGAGTAAGTGTGCAGACGTTTTCAGACGTGCTACTGGTGACTGTGTGTTGAAAATGGCTCAAAGAACACATTTTGATGACGTTATGAGGGGTAGAATACTAGGGCGACTGGTCAAACACAGCAGGTTGTTGCACGGGCCCTCCGTGTGCCACAAAGTGTGATCTCAAGATTATGGCAACGATTCCAGCAGACAGGAAACGTATCAAGGCGCTACAGTACGGGACGTCCACAGTGTACAACACCACAAGAAGACCGATATCTCACCATCAGTGCCCGCAGACGGCCACGGAGTACTGCAGGTAGCCTTGCTGGGGACCTTACCGCAGCCACTGGAACAGTTGTCTCCAGACACACAGTGTACAGACGAATGGACAGACATGGTTTATTTGTCCGGACACCTGCAAGGTGTATTCCACTGACCCCTGAGTCACAGGAGGTCCCGTAAAACCTTGTGTCAAGAACACAGTACGTGGTCATTGGAACAGTGGTCCCAGGTTATGTTCACGGACGAGTCCAGGTGTAGTCTGAACAGTGATTCTCGCCGGGTTTTCATTGCATGAACCAGGAACCAGATACCAACCCCTTAATCTCCTTGAAAAGGAACTGTATGGAGGTCGTGGTTTGATGGTGTGGGGTGGGATTATGATTGGTGCATGTACACCCCTGCATATCTTCGACAGAGGAACTGTAACAGGTGTAACAGGTCAGGTGTAACGGCACGTCATTTTACATCAGTATGTCCGCCTTTTCAGGGATACAATGGGTCCCACCTTCATCCTGATGGATGATAACGCACGGCACCACCGAGCTGCCATCGTGGAGGAGTACCTTGAAACAGAGGATATCAGGCGAATGGAGTGGCCTGCCAGTTCTCCAGACCTAAACCCCATCGAGCAAGCCTGAGATGCTCCCGGTCGACGTATCTCTGCACATCTTCAAACCCCTAGGACACTTCTGGAGTACCGAGAGGCACTGGTGCAAGAATGGGAGGCTATACCCCAGCAGCTGCTCAACCACCTGATCCAGAGTATGCCAACCCGTTGTGCGGCGTGTGTACGTGTGCATGGTAATCATATCCCATATTGATGTCGGTGTTCATGAGCAGAAAACCGTGGCGTTTCGTGGCACATGCGTTTCGGGACGGTTTTCTCATCACCAATACCGTGGACTTACAGATCTATATCGTGTGTCTTCCCTATGTGTCTCTCCTATTAGCGCCAGTTTTGTGTAGTGCCACCTCGTGTGGCACCACATTCTGCAGTTATCCTTAATTTATGAGCATGAGTGTAGATCAAAAGTAATCTTTGTCAGCCTGTTGCTGCAAAGTCAACATCCATATTGTATTTAGTTTTATTCGCTAAATAAAATATGGACGTCTTTGCATTTACGTAATGGCGATAGATTTCTTTTAATCGAGAACGATGACGTCTACTATAGATAATCATGCCTTTTATTTAAGCTAAGTTCAAATGGATCTCGACTTTGCGCCAGCAGAATGGCGATGTGTTATCACTTTTAATCGAGAACGATGACGATAGCCAGCGATAATCACCCTTTCAGCACAGTGTCACGAATGGTGGCACACTCTATACAGAACTTGAAGCAGTTACCGTTTTACCTTCGCAGCTGTCTCCTGCAGGCGGAATAGTTTTGTACGGGATGGTCAGGAACAGTATGAAAAAACTTGTAAGAGTTTTGCAGAGGGGGTTGCACTGAGTAATAATTGTTAAGAAAGTAATTATATCCGTCGCACCGTTTCCGAGTTAATTAGCATTGACGTTAGTCAGTCGGGCCGTTGCGCGCGCAAATTCAAGCGGCCTGCCAGACATGGTTTCGCCAAACGTGTTCTTCGTTTGGTTTCCTAAAACCGAACAAGAGAGCGATACAGATTTTGTGACGATAGTAAGAATTGAACGAGAGTCAATGGCTGAGCTGTCCCGGGCGCGATTATCTACACCATGAGAGCAACCGACACTAATTGTATCTGGCGGGCCGCTTGCATTTGCGCACGCAACGGCCTGATTGTATAAATCTTCGATGACAATTAACTAGGAAACGTCGCAGCGTATCTTTTCTTAACAATTATTTCTCAGCACAATCCACACTTTAACATCACTATCTTTTCTGACAACCCTATGAATCGGCCTCTCATCCTGAAACGTTTTAAATGAAACAAAGACTGGCCGTGAAATCTTACGTTGTATGGATCATGGAGAGAGGTCACCACAGCGTACTAGCGGCTCACAACACTTTCACATGTATAGGGAAAAGGAAACATGGAAGAACACGTCACTACAGAGCATGTGGTGGTGGTGGTGTTTAGTGTTTAACGTCCCGTCGACAACGAGGAGACGGAGCGGAAGCTCGAGTTAGGGAAGGATTGGGAAGGAAATCGGCCGTGCCCTTTCAAAGGAACCATCCCGGCATTGGCCGGAAACGATTTAGGGAAATCACGGAAAACCTAAATCAGGATGCCCGGAGACGGGATTGAACCGTCGTCCTCCCGAATGCGAGTCTAGTGTGCTAACCACTGCGCCACCTCGCTCGGTCACTACAGAGCAGTCATAAAACAAGAGAAATGACGTTCTAAGGTCTGTGTTAAACGTCACCTCTGCTGCTGTTGAGAAATGCTTTAATTTTCACTACTGGTTACATAATTCAAAAGCCTCAGGAGCCCTGCATTACAACAAAACAAGAACATTACACTGTACTTCAAAATAATGGGGAAGGAACAAGACTTAGTCAATTTTCCTCCCTAGGCTGCATCGGCGTTAGTCTTGTCAATATTCTGTTACGAGGGCGAAATTGTTTTCTCATGTGTACGAAAGCACTCCCTAAGGTGCTAGGTATGTGTAAGTATTGCATTGCAGTAGTTTATAAAATGGTCTTACTTTATAACAACACCCACATTCCCTCATTTACGCGGTTGTTGTAATGCAGGTCGCCAGAGATGTTGACGAACGTAACCGGTAGAGTAAATTAAACTAAATAGCAGCTAAGGTGGTGAACCACATATACAAGAGAGTATTTGCAGCTGTGGCAGTACAATACACACTCGACATTACGCTGGATTATCCCTGTACGACGTAGCTTTGTGGTAACTACGACAATCTGCGATACTAGAAAATTGTACAGTACAGCGAAATCCATGCCGATCAAAAATGAGTGTTTCAACACCAGCCAAAGTAATACGTGTAAGTGACTGCATTTAGTTCATTTCTGATTATTACCTTCGGGTGTCAGAAATGTCATGAATATTAATATACACACAGAAAATGTGCACCTTTGTAGTCCCGTTACATGTACGACATAAGGCAGGATCATATTTCAAAATACACTCTGGGTACATTGTTTGAAGGTTCCCAAGTTTTCTGCCAGACATCTCTTCATTTGTACCGCAACAGCTAGATCCTCCAATTCAACAAGTATCAGATACGCCTTGATCGCAGCAAAAGGGAAGGGGGATTAACCGTGTAACATAAACCTTATGTTGAATCTGCATATAGTTGGTATAGGGGCTCGAAACCAGAACGATCAGGTCAGTTGCTGTTAGTTACACGTGAAATCTCTCTTTTTTTTTTTTTTTTTTTTTTTTTTTTTTTTTTTTTTTTTTTTGTACTCCAAACATCCGAGTGGTGAGCTATTCTTTTCCTGGCAAATAGTAACGAGCTCTGCCATTAAAATACATAATGGCTCTTGTTGGAAACATGATGCTACTCGGAAAGAGAGAAGTGAAAATGGTGAGACAGTTGCAGGTCAATACGAGTTATTAAAAAAACGGGGGAGAGACGAAGCAAATAGCGCGGCAAATCTTTATCTGTGTGCAGTATGCTCTTCTAAATGTCAATCATCTCCGCAACAACTGCCTGCTGCTACTACAAGTTACGTGTACACCCACATCTGCCTATTGGTATGAATCCAATATCTAAGATGTACAGCGCAGTAACTTCTATGTCAGCCATCTATGTTAAAAGGATGCACTTCATGGTAGATACTGAAGTTATGATTCGCTATTATGATATTGCTCACGATTTCGAAAGGTATCTAACGCAGCACGTACTTCTCCGTCTTTCGCCATAATTAATTTGATCTATCAGCAGACGTCAGCAATTTAAGGCGTAAGGCAATTGATTTCAAGTATGAGATAAAGTATCTCTTTTATACTATAGTAGCTGGGGCGACCAGCGTTGCCCCGAACGTTTAATATTTGCCACACAAAGGGACGAGCCCTATGCCTTATTGATCCACAAAGGGAATGCAAGCCACACGGGCAACTGCAATCGCTTTAAATCGAAGGTCATACTTGAATTACTGGGTGTCAACGGAACGCGACGAATATATGTATCTTAGCCTGAGGCACTCATAAAAATCAGGTTCTGGGCTCCAGGCTCTGACGTTTGCAAATATACACCAATTTCAAACCAAAAGTTTCGTAATAACAATTATATCATAGGTTACGCTTTGATTTTATTTTAAATTACAAATTAAAGTAATATATCTGCAATACACATATTGCATGTTGTGTATATTAAACATACATATCCTATGGCCATCGAAAACTTCATTAGAGAATCGTGTAGAAATCTGAAGCAAATCGGCCAAGAACTTTTAGAGGCTTTTGATAAAAGCGATTCCCCTGTATATATTTTATACATTTATGTCTCAAGCCAAATTAAGAAATCTTACGTATACAGTGATCTTCTTTTCTTGAAGGTAAAGTATGCAAAATTTCTTCAACGTCGGAATCAGAACGTAGATTTGTATGAATTACAAACAAACAAAAGGAAATTCTTCTTTGTATATATAGATAGATGTTAGCAATTTATGGCTAAGTTACTGTCAAGCTACAAAGCCAAATTCTCAAAGTTCAATCCGTAATTCGCTCCATTTTCACCTCTGGCAATTATTTGTCAATGTGAAACATGTCAAGTTGCATCGTTTTAGAAGTTCACGTTATACTGTATGTTCCGCTATCATCGCCTAAATAAGTCATCTCAGTCGTCGAAGGAAGGCAAGACCATCTAACACAGGAAAATTTTGTTAAAGCACTGCGATGTTGATTAAACTGACCTGTGAGGTGAAGACAGCTTTACTTGTAACTGTGGATAATTTACGGTGTGTTCCTTATTCCATGTGTACGTTTTACTACCCACTGAATAAACTGAAAAACTAGGAACCAATTCTATAAAATTTTCCTGGGGTTGTGACCGCATTGTCAATATATATAAAACTACCGACTTGTCGGTCCCTGTTGCAAGCGACCTTCTTCAGGGTGTTTTTGTTTACTGAATTATTGAATGTGACGAAGGCCGCTGAAGCCTATGTTTATATATAAACCAATTATTCATCCGTTCTGTTACAGGTATGAAGGCTATACTTGGTTTCTATCTTTTCACGTTCAGAAGTCGCTGTCTTTCCATAAAATTCTTACCCAGTTACTAGTTAAGTGCCACTGACCATAGAACTTTTGCAGGGAACCAGTAAAATCTAAATCAGGTTAGCGTGACATGGATGTCAAACCCACTCCATCCGAATACTAGGCCACGACCTTATTCACACGGCTCGTGCTTTTAATGGAGGAGGGGCACTCGTTATCATGAAGCAACAGAAGCCAGTGCTATCTGGACTACATATAGTTGTTGTTGTTGTTGTTGTTGTGGCCTTCAGTCCGAAGACTTGTCTGATGCATCACTTCATACTAATCTGTCCTGTGAAAGCCTCCTCGTCTTCGAATAACTACTGCAACCTATATCTAACTTGAACCTTCTTACTGTATTCGTCTCTTTGTCCCCAAAGTTTTGTCGCCATCACTTCCCTCAATACTTAATCGATGGTTCCTTGATCTCTCAGAATGTTTCCTATTAACTGTATCCACTTTTAGTCCAGTTATGCCACAAACGTCTTTTCTCCCCAATTCTGTTCAATATTTCTTCATTAGTTACATCTACCCATTTAACCTTCAGCATTTTTCTACAGCACCACATTTCAATAGCTTCCATTCCTTCTTGTCCGAAATGATTATCGAACACGTTTCACTTTCGCACAAGGCTACGCTAAAGGAAAATACCTTCAGAAAATACTTCCTAACACTGAAATTCGTATTTTATGTTAGCAAATTTCTCTTTTCCAAAAGCGTTTTTCTTGCCATTGCCAGTCTACTTTTTATATTCTCTTTACTTTGGCCATCATATACTAATCCCCAAATAGCAAAATTCATCTACTACTTTTAGTGTCTTGTTTCGTAATCTAATTCCCTGATTTCATTTTATTCCATTACCATTGTTTTGCTTTTCCTGATGTTCATCTTATATCCTCCTTTCAATTGCCCATTCCATTCAGCTTCCAAATCTTTGATGTCTCTGACAGCACCACAATGTCACCAGCAAATCTCATAGTGTTTATTTCTTTCACTGAACTTTAAATCCTTTTCTAATTTTTTTGGTTTCCTTTTCTGTTTGATCAATGTGCATACTGAATAACGTCGAAAATAGAGTACAACCCCTCTCACTCCCTTATGATATAATGCTTCCCTTTCATGCTCACTGTATCTTATAACTGTGATCTGATTTCTGTACAAACTGTACAAGACCTTTTGCGGCTTGTACGAGTATATTACCCTCTCTGCTTCTGAATTCCATAGAGTACATTTAATCAACGCTATCAAGAGCTTTCTCTTTATCAACCAATGCTGTAAGCGATGGTTTGTCTTTCTTTAGTGTATCTTCTAAGGTAAGTGGTAGGGTCAGTATTGCATGGCGCGCTGCTACCTTTCTCTAGACCTCAAACTGATCTTCCTCAAGGCCGATTTTTTACCACTTTTTCCATATTTCTGTAAATAATTCATGTCAGCAGCTTGCAAACAAGATTTATTAGACACCTACCAGAACTTATGTTCTCTGGAATTGGAAGTATTACGTTCTTCTTGAAATCTGAGGGTATTTCCCCTTTTCATACATCTCGCACACCGTGTGAATAGTTTTGTCAAGGCTGGCTCTCCCAAGGATATCAGTAGCTCTGACGGAGTGTCGTCTACTCCAGATGCCTTGTTTCGTCTTACGTCTTTCAGTGCTCTGTCAAATCCTTCTCGCAATATCATATCCCCCTCCTCATCTTCATCTATTTTCTCTTCTCTTTCCATAACATTGCCTTTATTTCTCTTGTACAGCCACCCTATCCATTCCATCCACCTTTCAACCTTCCCTCGTCTGCTTAGTAATGATTTTACATCTGAGCTTTCAATATTCATGCAGCTACTTCTTTTTTCTTTAAAGGCCTCTTTAGTTTACCTACGGGCGGTATCTATCTTTACCGAAGGAATAAATGATTCTAAAGGCTTGATTTTGTGCTGTAACCATCGCTACTTAGAAATTTTTCATATTCTGTAAATTTTTTGAACGTCTTCACACTCTTTCGCCAACTTCATTTGCTGTATTTTTATACTTTCTCCTCTCATCAGTTAAATTCAGTATCTCCTGTCGTATCCAAGGATTTCTCCCAGGCCTTGTCTTTTTGCCTATTTCGTCCTCCGCTGCCTTCCCTATTTCACCTCATCTTCTGTTATATTCCTTGCCCCTGTTTCTACCTCTCTTTGCCAAGTTCTACCTCTGAAACTCTCAACAAGCGCTGACTCAACGTACCCCTGTCCCATCTCCTTAATTCCTACTCTTCTGAAATTTCTTCAGTTTATAACCAACAACCACATCCGCCGCTGGTAATGCCTTCAAGTGTAAAACCTGGTTCCTAAATCTCTGTATTACCATTATACAATGATTCTGAAGCCTTTCAGTGTCCCCAGGTCTCTTCCACGCATACAGCCTTCCCTGTCATTTTTAAACCAAGTGCTGTCGGCGGTTAAATTATGCTCTGTGCGAAATTCTCCCAGGTGACTTCATCTTTCGTTCTTTTCCTCCCGTTCAAATTCTCCAACCGGTTTTTGTTCCCTTCCTTTTCCTACATTCGATATACAGTCCCCCAGCACTATTGAATTTGCTTGTCCGTTAACTGTTGAGTAATTTCTTTTATCTGATGACACATTATTTCACTCTCTTCATACTATGCGAAGCTAGTTGGCATATAAAATTGTACCACTGTGATGAGTGTTGGCATTGTGTCTATCTTTGCTACCTTAATGCCTTCACTGTGCTGTTCATAGTAGCTTAACCACATTCCTATTCTTTATTCGTTGTTAACCTTCACCTGCGTTATTCCAATTCGATTTTGAGTTCACTGTGTAGCCCTATACTCACCTGACCATAAGTCCTGTTCCCCTTGTCTCCTCTCGTCTCTGACCAAATCTAATTTCAACCTATTCATTTGCCTTTTTAAATTTTCTTAGCTACCTACCCAATGAAGGGAAGTGACATTCCATGCGGAATGCCACATTATGTTTTCCCAGATCATTCAGTTATCCATACTGTTGACCCTGCAACTACTGAAAAGGTTGCTGCCCCTCTTCAGGAAGCACGAGTTTGTCTGGCCTCTCGAATATATGTTTCAAGGAAGTAATCTTATGAAGAAGAAGCGATCCATCTTCTATTGCATGCACAATGTTGCCTTTACAAACGAGCGCTAGTTTTTAAATTGCGATACTCTCATTTATAAAAAAAATACACTCATTTATTTCGGTCTGTTTTCTTTCTAACATTGACATAAAGCTTAGATTTCTCGCCAGGTACTGGGTGTGACTGATCGTTATGCGTCATTAGGTATCCAATAATTGACAAAGAAAGAAATATTACTTTTAAATCGATGTATCTCGATACATTCACCACGATCCGTAACAGAATCTGTTCTAAATGTGCCTTCAATAAACCTGCCCAACAACATTTCAGGAGACGAACGTCATCTTTCCTAAAAGCTCTTGCATGTAATTGCTTGAAAGTTCAGAATTCAAGATTTTGTGTGAAATACAGGTTTTTGAAAGAAAAATTACTAATTTTTCGACTTAGTTGCTTTTTAGCTCTGCCACAACGCGGATTTTATCTCTTACTACTTCGGGAGCTCCGCAAAATATCGTTCTACGCCAGCCATGGCCTGTATATTGTGCTCGGGGCTTTTTTCCAGACACAAAATTCAAATGGTTATAATCAGGTAGGAATCAGAAGATGCCTAATTTGTTGAAGAGTGTGACGTAATTGGCACCAGATTATTCTGCTTTCCCATCTCGAAAATACAATATGGGTAGATATTTCTTTTTCTTGCAGTTGGTAGAAAGGAGCTACCGTGTTCGGACCTAGCTAGGATCACACCGTGAGTGAAGCTACCCAGTTTGGTGGTGTATCGACTTGGACTGTCCAACAAGTCTCCAAGCAATGGCGCACCACTCTCAGACTTTTAACTCCATACAAGAACAGTGGTGGGTCCTAAACTACAGTGGCCAAAGACGAATGTTATGTCTGTAATGACAATCGGTTTTTAAACCTGATAGTAATTAGTTTTATCTTCATGATTGTTCCAGAGATATACACGGTATTCAATTTTAGATTTCAGTTTTTCGAGCAAGTCATTAATTTCGTTGTACCAGCTTTCTACTGTTTGGTGGTGCCATGGTGCCTAAGGTAGCAGGTTCGGACGTTTAATATTTTCCAACTGCTGATCTAAAAATAGTCCAGAAATTGAAAACACTTGGCGAGGACAAGTGCGTGTGAATATATCTCAGTGATGTCTTCAGGTCGAAGGTGCGCCGGAGCAGCACACATAACAATCTGAAACCTTAATTCATCATTTTCTCTTTATTCACGCGTAAGTCTCAAACCTTGAACGTTCCGTCAGAGAGATTTCTTCGTGTAGAAATGGCATCCGTTATCCATAACTTATGGGAGCACAAATTAAATGCTGAATTCCTGCTGGTTCGAAATCATTGGTGACCCGAAAATATATCTGTTGTTTGATAAGAATACAAAAGCCATCGAATAATTGTTCGATCCATTCTCTGAACTTCGAAAGCCTGCATGAATAGTACGAGGACAATCTGAAAAGTAATACCACTGAATTTTTTATTCTGTTCACAATATCAATTGCGGTATTTTGAGTCATGTATATTATTTGGTTGACTTTCCCTCTTCCCTGTCGTCAGTTTCAATCCTCTGCCGCTAGAGGGCTCCCAGTTGAAGCATGTAAAATGGTGGTGTGCAACGTCGGTGCGTGAGAAACAGCATGCCGTAATCGAGTTTCTCACCGCAAAACCCCAAATTTAAATACACACAAGAATAAAAGCTGTGTACGGTGATGACTGTATCAACATCAGAAATGAGCGACGTTGAGCTTTTTATATTCGTAGAGAAAGAAACGGTGCTGCTTGCCTTAACAGGCATGACGGAGTGAACGACAGCGTACGGCAACCGACGAGACACATCGGCATCGGGTTGATGAACTCACCAGAGAAAAGAGACGTATTGCATATACATCTCTCAGACGGATGTGGCATATCACGAGAGCGCACGCAGGCCGTAACTGCAGAACTGTGGTACAAAAAATGTCTCGAATGTTTATTCCTGACATGAAACGGAAGAGATCCGAGATCCGTCACGAATTTCTTTTGCGTTTTGAGCTGAGGGTTGTAGGCATGAAGTACTTCGCAGAAACTGTTGCTCACTGCGATAGATAAAGCTGCACAGCCTCAGCGGGCAAAAAAACACAGAAATTGAATAGTAGTTGTTTTATGGCGTGTAATATTGTCCGACGACACTCGATTTCGCCTTCCTTTTTTTTATTTTTTTTAATGATGCAAAGTGACGAGGGCAACTACGATCGAACGAGACCTTTGAATCCGCAGTGTGTAGTTTTGGGTATGGTTCCGTTCACGACATGCACCCTTCAAGTCGTAGAGAAGAGTATCCTGTCCCCACGCCCATGTTCCGAGATGATAACAGTCCTGTCCTCAAGGCTGTCGTATGTCCCTGGTTTGATGGACACTCAGGCATACTACTGCACTGAGTCGCGAGCGGCTGGCGGTCATGCCGTTTAATGCTTGTCGTCTTGTCTTTATGGTTCTGTCGCCTCTTTTTTTTTTAATTCGATTTACTGGCGTCACTAAGCTGCTGGTTTGCTTGCCCGTGAGTGGATGCGGCAGCACTGTCTTACTATCCCTGGAGCGACCGCTAGTATTTTCCGGGTCGCCCTCTGTCGGAGTTCAATGAGGCGGAGCGCCAGTCAAGTGCGGACAGCCAGTACTCGCCGACTGCTGGCGACACACATGTAGAGTCCGACGGAAGGAAACTGGAGAGGGAACGACCGTTGGTTGGTCGTCTCATCGGGCGACGTGTATTTGGTCTTTTGATCGTTTCTGGGCCTCGTCAGTTGGACATCGTGCCGGGCATGGGTCGGTTCCTTCCTTGTGCAGATATGTCGGTGGCCAATGGGCAAGTGTCCCCTCTACATGGTGGGGTCAGAGCCAGTGTGCCCGAGTCATTGTGTCTCCGAGCTCCGAACGGAAATCAAGGAGTCGGGACGGAGCTGCAGTGAGGTCCGGACAGCCAAGACTCACACGCCCGTTGGGGACGACGTTGGTTGGTCGTTCGGTCGGTCGTCTCATCGGACCGCGTGTACTTGGTCGCCGACCGCTTATGGGTTCTCTGTGTGTGTCGACTTGTGATTCGTCCTTGTTGTTCCACAATGATTGCTTTAAGTATTGTTCTTGTGGAAGTGTTTTCGTGGAACTGCGTCTAGCTTGTGTGGTTTCGACTGAGTAGTTATGTTAATGCTGTCTGCGTACTGGAGTTGTCAGTCGGTCGGTTCATGCTGTCCGGCACGGCGTGTAGTTCGACACCCTTTGGTGTTGTTCATATTTTTGAGTGGTTATTATGTCTTGACTGTATTTAAACGCCAATTTTCAAGACGTAGCGCTGCAGGTATCTTCGTCCTCGCTGATTTTTCCGTTGTCGTGCTGTTGGTCGGGCGGAAGGGAATTGTTTAAGTTGTAGGGGGTGCTTCAGATGTCCCTGGGTCGGGTTGTTATCCGATTATTTAGAATTACGCTTAGCTGCCTGTCTCACCTGAACTTATGTTAAGAGTTACCTCCTCAGGCCGACCCTTGGAACACTTCTGAGCACCACTGTTCTTTTTTCTTCAGATTGTGATATTCTTTTAGTCACAAGTACTATGCGAGGCCTTCAACCGTCTATTAATTTAGTTAGTTTTAATGTTAAGATAAGGCCTTCAGTCGCCTTAAACTAAAATTTGAAAAGTCACTTGTTTAAAACCTTTCGAAATTTTCTTCTCTGTCTGGAATTCTTGTTATCCAGGTCTTAAGCCCTCAGATCTTCTATCTCCAGTCTGTGGCCGTCAGCCGAGTTTTTATGTAAAATTTTGTAACTAAGGCCTTCGGCCGTGTGTATTCCTTAAGGCAATTTTAATAACTTGTGTTCGGGCCTTCAGCCGTATTGTTTTTAAATGCTTTTAAGGGCATGTGTGATTAAGTGTTTTACGAAAGTAAAGTTTGCATGTTTTGTGCAACTGACAGTAACTTATTTTGGCCCCTTTCCACAATTATAACCTGATCCGCTCTGTCCTGCGAAACCAGATTGCATGCACCTCCCCTGGTCCGCTGATTCTCCTCATCTGGACAATGGGTGAAACGTATCTACAAATATACCCCTAGTTCGGCAGCTCTTCGCGATCAGGTACTCAATATGTGTCATCAGTCGGATGTAGAACATCTGAAGAAACTTGTGGTCTCACTTGATTGTTGAATAGAGGACGTTGGCAGCATTAGAGGGGTTTTTATCGTGAAGTGACCCTTTTTTTGTTTTTATTCAGTGCGCTTGAGATACCCTCTACCGGCCTATGTAGCCAGAATCGCTAACGCAGTGCGGTTGCACTGGACTCAGAGGGCAGTATTCATTATGTAAAGCTCCTAAACACCAGTCTTTGTACCATGTTCTGTATTAAATTCCAAACCTTTCCGTTATTTGCCATGAGGCGAGGACACGGGGCGCTGTTGACGGTAATCCTTCAGTCGGATGGGCACGCTAAGCTCGGCAGCCTCCTTGGCGTTGTTCAAGAGGCTGGCTCAAATCGCTCTGAGCACTATGGGACTTAACGTCTGTGGTCATCAGTCCCCTATAACTTAGAACTACTTAAACCTAATAACTTAAGGACATCACACACATCCATGCCTGGGGCAGGATTCGAACCTGCCTAGAACCGCTCGGCCATTCCGGCCGGCTGTTCGAGATTTTACCCTCTCCCTTCTCTCGTCATCATCGCTAAACGATACAGACACATCACTACGATGTACACGCATCCATTACACTCACGTGCACTCCACAAATATACGTACCATACAACTGTCTCATCTAACATTGTCCATTTCCAGGACCGGAGGTATCACGTGCTAAGATAATCGTTATAAATATTTTAGCATGTAACTACTAACATTGGAACATAATTGTCAGTAACGTGTACCGGGAGCTTTTTGGATCATTTTTAAGGTTAACGTTAGCACGATAAATGTGAACGATTTTGCAAAGGCAACCATGATATGGTGTCACTCCATGCTCTTTTAACATATTTGGAATGTTATGGAACTCTTTCCGAGCCGCACACACTTTTACGAACTAACGCTTCACGGAGAGGAAGCTCATGTGACCGACGTTTACCGCGTTACGGAACGCTGTGGTAGATGGGCAGTAACATTTGTAAGAGGAGCAGAGAAACCAGTGTTGTCATTTTAAGGTAAGACTATGGCTTCGTGTACAAATTTTATTTGTTTTTCTATTTTACCCTTGTGTGCTTTTGAATTGCGTGCTTATGTAGGATCAACTTAGACAGCTAGATGATGGGAAATTGCCTGCCCCCCCCCCCCTACCCCCCGCCAACGCATTGCTGAGGATTATGTTACTAATATTAGTGGTCGTGCGCTAAGGTATTTATAACAGGTCTCATATATCCGTGCGCTAAGGTATTTATAACAGGTCTCATATATCCCCAAGAAAACGGCTAATGTGCACCG
Source organism: Schistocerca gregaria (assembly GCF_023897955.1). Classification (NCBI taxonomy): domain Eukaryota; kingdom Metazoa; phylum Arthropoda; class Insecta; order Orthoptera; family Acrididae; genus Schistocerca; species Schistocerca gregaria. Next base: position 182,051,806 of record NC_064927.1, read on the forward strand.
AGGAAGAACACTTTTCCCACTAGTCTGCTGAACGTACCCCATGGAGTGTCCTAACCAATAAAGCTCTACAACATTTACCATATTCTTTCTTCTGATACATCCTTGCCGACAGCCATTCCGAAACTTTTAATCGTCCGGCTCTCATACGGCTCAGTATGCGGTTACTCGATATTTTCCTATGTGGCTGCAAATTTTCGACGTTCTTCATTTGGATTTTCGACGGAAGTAGGGCCACAGTTTAATTTCTATGGTCTGTTTACTGACTGTAGAAAATAAAGAAGCAGACTTTTTGTAAATTTTCACTAATTTTTGTTGGCAATAAAGTTTTGAACACAGAAAAATTATTGGTGCCAAATTATTGAATTTTATCCGTGAGAACGAAAGAAAGTCGAAGTAGTGCTTCATAATCTGTTCTGCAGATTAATTTGGTTCTTGACTTTGATTATGGTACAACGTGTAGCCTACCGACATGGCAGAAACAGTATTTAATAGGTAGGAACGCCGTCAATACACCAGACCAAAAGCCTTCCACCTTACTCTCGTAAGTAGCGCTGCACTGCTGGCTGAATCGGCCGACTTTTACTCTACCAGCACGCTCACGATCTTCTGTTCGTTAATGCTTTTCCTTTAGTCTGACGTTGTACTAGTGGAGCGAAACAAGTCTTCCGTGGAAGAGAAACTCTTCTACACATACAGGTATATGCGCGAGCGTGGGACAAACCGACTTACTAGGTTGTCGATGTAGCGTGTCTCTGAAACACCATTTCTAAGCAAGAATGTTTACTATGTAAGTGCTATTTTTATAACTGATACAATCCATCTTTCCTAGTTCACATTTCGCAAAAAGAAGAGTTAACGTAACAGCACTATATTAATTTATTTCATTGTATGTTTTGTCATGATAGTTCAGAATCGGTCATTGTACCTTAACTGTGTAAACAACGATGAACCATTACTATCTACGTAATACGTACGTAATAACGTGTATTGTAACTTTGTTTTACGTGGAACCATTTTCATTCCTACCGTAAGAGAATGACTGTTCTTCTTCCTGAGGGATAAATTTATTATAAAGTTATGATTGTGTTCTTCAGCCACGAAGTTAGGTGAATTACAATGCGTTTTACTTTGGAGCCATTATTATGCCTTGGCGCTAAGTGTGTAGCAGTGAACTTTCCAAGATATTTAAGTGTGTATAGTTTTACACTCTTAGAGAAACACGAGTTTTATGAAACTGGTGTCTTTACACACAATTGGTTTGAATAATAACAAACATAACGTAAAAAGTGGTGCAGCATAATTCAGACAATGTTGTCGATTATTTTAATGACTGGGGTGAAATCACAAACGTAGTCCCGCACAGTTCAGTTTGGGCTCCAATACTGTTCTTTATGCAGTCAGTAACCTTCCACTTAACATTCAACAAGTGCAATTTGTACTTTTTGCACACGATATTAGTGTTGTAATAAATCTCGTTGGAGAGAAAGCAACGAAAGAGATTGTTAATGATGTTTTACAAAGAATTATTAAGTGGTTCTCTGACAATTGATAGTCATGCCAATAATAGATGTAAAAAATAAACATGAGTCATTAAATAGGGTACAATGCTCCAATCTTCTGGGTGGACGTGCTGATGAAAACTGGAACTGCAAAAAGAATACTACTAAGCTTTTCGAACAACTGAATTCTGTTAATTTTGTTTTTCATATAATTGCTAGTCTTGAAAACAAACATCAACATCGTAACACATTTTGCATATTTGCACTCAGAAACGTGTTATGGAAAAATTTGTTTGGGCTATTTCATCACTTAAAAAGAAAATATTGGTTGCACAAAAGCGAGCAGTAAAAATAATGTGTGTTCACCCACAGCCGTCGTGTAGGTATCTCTCCAACGAGTTGGTCATTTTTACTGCAGCGCCACAACACATGTATTTGCTACTAAATTTATCATCAATATTCTATCACAATTTCATAAAATAATGATATTCATACTAGCAACATTAAAGGAAAAAAATTACTTTTAGTAGCCATGACTAATGCCGTCAGTGGCTCAGGAAGAAGTTCAATCTTCACCAACAAAAACTTTTGATAATTTGCGCAAGAAAATAAAATCTAACGTAACATCATTTCTCCTGTGCAGTTCCATCTATTCCGTGGACAAATTTCTATCTGAAAATTGGTAGTCTGAAAAAACTAGTGTAAGAAGCTACGTCTTCATTAATGCTAACACTAATCGTGTATCACGCATATCTGCAAACTCATTCCAAATCGTTTCGATAAAGGAACACTTCAAATGAGATGCGCAACATGTAAGTAACTAACAAACTAATCGGTCGCTTTTAAGTAGTGCTACAGTGCAGTTGATGAATAACGTGGAGGGGGTGGGGGAAGCGGAGAGCAATAACCCTGGGTTCGGTGTGGACTGGCGGTGGGGTGGGTGGATTGCTGTGGCCTCTTGTTAGGTTGTGAACCACTGAGGGCTACGGTCGGACGAAGCCTCTCCATCGTTTCTAGGTCCCCGGTTCAATACACAAGCGTAGATAGTTATGTTGGGGAAAGCGTAGTGACTCTTTTTTGAAACAATATACTGGCTGATTTACTTACATTTGTGTTAATCTCACACGAGAGCAATTCACTTCCTTTCTGCAATGTAGTCTTTCAAATGTCTTTTTCACTGTTCCGCTTGCTGTGTACATTTACGTAGCTGGAGATGGATCCGGAATAGACTTTCCAGTTTATCAAGTCCAAAGGAATTAAAGCAGTCAGTATCATGATTTCTGCAGTAATATTGAAGTGATTTTTACAGAAAAAGCTGGTTACTTTCAAACAAAAATGTTATTTTATTTTGCAATGTTTCATGGTTAATATCTATTTCTTTACAGTGTAATATCGACGATCATGAACCTGTTTCTCTTCATTTCGCTTTGAATAACTGCGTAAATTCGGTTGCAAAAGTAAACTTACAAAACCAAGCTTGCTTCTTTCAAGTTTGACACAAGCAAAGTTTCATATTTCAGGAGTAGCTTCATGTTCAAGTTCGAAAACTATTTTTATAATTTATTCCTTCGCAACTGACGAGCGATTTCTTTACTCAATACTGTTCATTTTAAGGAAGAAAAACATAAGGTTTCTGCCCCAGTGGTAAATACTGGTACCATTGTTTAGTGTACAACACAGTTATCCAAACGATAGAGGAGATAGGAAGAGAATTGTTACTGAAAAGCGATCTTTTCTATAGCGACCACAGTAATATACAATAAAAGCAAAAGACATGCAATAGTTAACTTTTTTCAAAATTAATGTCAGTGAAGTAAATTTTCGAAACTTTACATTTAAGTGTCGAAGTGCAGCTTCGCGAATCTTTCCGAGTAAGTTACGCGACGGTACCATCTGAAAATCTTAGCAAGGTCACGCGACGTGCACTCGGAAAGTAACAGGTAAAGGCAGAAAGATTAAAAATGAAAAGTAGTTACGGTCAAATGTTGGCTTAGAAAAAAAATAAAGCTCAGACGCAACGGTGTAATATTAGAATTTTGTGCTTCCAATGGGAGTATTTGGGTAGTGAATGCTATGCTGTTAGCGAAATATTTTATAGGAATAATAAAATCCAGGAGGGTTGTTATAATCGGCGCAAGTTAAAAACACAAGCACCATAAACTGAAAAACAACCCGTTGATCTTAAATGAGTTAATTTAAAAGGCACTCCAGACATCAATTGTGAACGACGAAATCGTTCCACGCATACACTCAAGATGGATTTTTTTTATTTATTATTCTTGACTCTGTATCTCATTGGACAACTACGTCGTTCTTTTATTGCATCTACTGCGTGTATGCAATAATCTTCAGAGAGCCGGTGAAGCGTACTTCAGCCTTGATCTAACACACCTTGGTGAATGCGTGGCGAATGCATTGGGTCTCTATGTCACCTTGCCGCTGACTCCGTCACGCTCATTACTCTGGCTGAGGCATTAATCCAATTCTGCAAGCATACTAATCGAAACCAAAAAAAAGAAGGAAACAGGCTTACGTAAATAAGGCTGTTATTGTTTTCTTTCTTCTCAGAAGCACTTCCTCGACGTAATCTCTCATTAAAAACAATATACTCCTTCCTCCCAGCAAAAGTATATCCTGCAACTAACTCGTGAAGTTTTAAAGATAAGGCACGAAAAATATTCATGCTTATTTACAAGCAACTAATTGGTTTAGTACTTCAAAATCTTGACGTAACACACCGAAGACTGTCTTTGTGAATTAGTTGACTATTTAAAAGCACAATACGGGAAGAAACAAATGTGCGGAATATGTGTTAATATTGGTATCTTGCGAACTGTGAAATTTAAGAATTGTCAACAGAAGGAGTGAAATAATTGCACTACTTAGGCGGTTTTGGACGTTTGTGTAAGCAAGCCATAGCGCCGATTAACTCAAAAAGAGAATGGTTCAGAAAACAAATTATTATACGTGAGCTTGGGTCATAACTACATCCAAGATTTTAGAGATAAATATGCAAATAAAGTGGAGGTAATGTTAAATGCCAGCATCAAAAGACTACGAACGATACATTCTCTAGAACAGTGTCAAAAACTGAAGCTGCTGAAAAAATACAGGATTTAGTATGTCTTTGAAGTTTGAGGAAGATCGATTGTGATTGATTGACTGGAGAGCCGGGATTTCGGGCTGAGACTTTCTGAAAAACCTTCGATAAAAGTGAAATGAAATATGAACAAACGTATTTGTAAAACGCTTATATCATTCACCTATACAATGCCTTAGCTCTAGAGTTTCTATAAATACCGTAAGCTAGTATGACGAGGAAAGAACTAGTTAACTATATAAGGAAGGAAGACGTCGACGTCGAGATCGTTGGAGATGGAGCACAAGCTTGGAGTGTGTCAAGGATGGGGAAGGAAATCGGCCGTGCCCGTTTAAAGGAACCATCCCGGCATAGGCCAGGGGCGATTTAGCGAATTTGCGGAAAACATATATCTGGACGGCTGGCTCGGCTTTGAACCGCCGTCCTCTCGAATGGGTGTCCAGTGTGTTAACCACTGCGCCACCGCGCAGGCGTATGTTGGTTTACGAGGTTGAAATCGTTATCATTCAGTACATCTTACTTCTTATGTGTGGAATCGGATCAAAATCGACAAGTCTCTCCAGTATTCTGGAGAGATAGAGAACTGACTACCAGATTATAGTTACTGAGTACATTGTATATACTGCAGGAAGATGGAGAATTCCAGCACACTTCCTGTTTTCATCATAACACACAATTAATAGAGAAAAAATTGAAGTAAAGACGACAGGGCCAGCGTAGCTGAGAACTTTGGAGATATTTTGGAACAGAGTTCTTAGCCAACCTTCCACCTACGAAGGGGCTGCGTACAGGAACAAGTGATTGATCTGCCACTGCCCGGACGAGAGTGTTTTCCCATTCTCTCTGTACTGGATGGCGCGCTACAGTGCACAAAGAAATGGAAAGTCTTGTGTCGATGTCATACCCAATAATAACTTTAAACGAAATTACATTAAATTGTGAAATTCATTCTAAGATACAGATAACTAAACACTCAGTGTGTTTCTGGAAGATAATATCAGAACTATGTACACCTTGGACGATGTTACGATATCTTTGGATTACTGCGCACATATCGACCAATGATGGTTTCTTCTTTAATCCTCCTTTTTGTGCTTACCGATAAGTGCATCATGTGAGCGATACACTTGACGACTTAAGAGGCGGCCAGGTGAAAACTGAAAGTAATGTCAGGGACTTTGGAAAGACACACATCGATAATTTGTGTTTGTAGTGAACGTCGTTAACGCACATTAGTGCAATGACTCTCGACTCGACGAAAGCCGTTTCAGATTCGGGCGGTGAAGGAAATAGCCAGAATGAGATTTTCACTCTGCAGCGGAGTGTCCGCTGATATGATACTTCCTGGCAAATTAAAACTGTGTGCCGGACTGAGACTCGAACTCGGGACCTTTGCCTTTCGCGGGCAAGTGCTCTGATCTTGGGTAGCTCAGTTGGTAGAGCACTTGCCCGCGAAAGGCAAAGGTCCCGAGTTCGAGTCTCTGTCCGGCACACAGTTTTAATCTGCTAGAAAGTTTCATATCAGCGCACACTCCGCTGCAGAGTGAAAATCTCATTCTGGAAACATCCCCCAGGTTATGGCTGAGCCAAGTCTCCGCATATTCTTTCTTTCAGGTGTGCTAGCTCCACAGGATTCGCAGGAGAGCTTCTGTTAAGTTTGGAAGGTAGGAGACGAGGTACTGGCAGATGTAAAGCTGTGAGCACGGGGCGTGAGTCGTGCTTGGTAAAGCACTTGCCCGCGAAAGGCAAGGTCCCGAGTTCGAGTCTCGGTCTGGCACACAGTTTTAATCTGCCAGGAAGTTTCGGTGAGGGAAATTTTCAGAAATGGAGCTTATCCGTCGAGGGGAGGAGACTGCGCGTCAGCGTCCCAGGTTAAATTCCAAACATCTCCGTACTGTGTGGTCGACTGCGGACATGTGACACTACTGATGGTGATAACGGAGATGCGAACGTTAACCTCGGAGGGCACTCTGGTGCTGTTTGATAGCACTTATTCATCCGTACCAACACAATACTATACTGCACAAAAACTTATCCACCACTAAACACTCCGTCTACAGGCCACAAGTGGCCCATCGGGACCATCCGACCGCCGTGTCATCCTCAGTGGAGGATGTGGAAAGGAGGGTCATGGGGTCAGCACACCACTCTCCCGGTCGTTATGATGGTATTCTTGACCGAAGCCGCTACTATTCGGCCGAGTAGCTCATTCCTTTTTTTTCTTTTCTTTTATTGCGAGTGCTCTGCCATCTTTTTTTTTTTTTTTTTTTTGCAGGTAAGGAGAAAACAAATAAAAACCTCTTGTGTATGAAAATAAAAGACGATGTTCTTCATAAAATAACACAATAGCCTTTGAAAACGTAAAACGTAAAACATAAAAGGTAGCTATATTTTCGCAACGACTTTCTTTATATATATATATATATATATATGAGTATAGAGTCTCACCATCAGCAGCAACCCAAATTTTTTAAAAGTTATTTTTGTTTGGGGAGCACAGGAGAAAGAAAACAAATAGGCTGCAGATAGAGAGTTATGCGTGAAAAGGATAAACATGTAAGGAAAAAAAAGCTTGGAAGAGGAGGAGAAAAGAGAAGTGAAACAAAATAGGAATACTTTTCGCGCCATGCTCCACTTTGGCGCGCCATCATATCAAAATGCATTCCATCATTGACCACTAAAGGAGAACGTGGGTTTCAATTGGCATCACGAGGCTGAGAGCACCCCGAAAAATAGCATCAGCGCAGGGCGGCCTGGACGGTCACCCATCCAAGTGCCGACCACGCCCGACAGCGCTTAACTTCGGTGAACTCACGGGAACCGGTGTATCCACTGCGGCAAGGCCGTTGCCACAAAAACTGATCACAGGCACATAAATGTTACTGAAATACGCTTGACATTTCATGACAAATAGCAGGTAGACAATGGTAAACCATCTCCACCTGGACCTCGTCGACGACAGCAATGAAGGATTGCCTCGCAGTGACAGTGTATGTGACTGGATTTTCGCCACTGAAATACAGCGCTCCCGCTATACTAGTCGCTGAGAACATTCACCGATTATTGGGCAGTGTGCGATGTTGCTGAAACGATGTGATTCCACAACAGACGAACATAGTTTTGCCACTTTCTCCCCAAATAACGTTTCTAGCAAAAATCACCGGACGGTTGTTACTATGGCAACAATACCTCTATGACTTGTAACACGGAAGAGAAGAGGGGGCGGGCGGTCATCGACACATCATACCACATAAATATGAATACAAGATATGTCACTTGTATATCCTGCAGACGGTAACGAAATTCTTGTCCGGCACAATCACTTATTATTTCAGTATGAAGTTACCTGTCTCGGCCCTGAGCGGCCGTATTCAGGTCATAAGAAGGAAGCAGTATTCTCGCAAGATATGAGAAAACCACTTTTCCAGTCGAAATGCTTGGGAGTGAAATACTAATGTTTTCTGATGATCTTAAAGTGGCCGATAATTTCTTGTTGAAATTAAATGTGATCGGGTCAGCCAACAAACTATTTAAAAAGTCTTTCAACAGTCACCTATGTGTCTGTCGTTGTTTCTACATGTGAAGATAGAGAGGTGTTTTATTCGACATTTGAAGACTTCATCTGAAGACTGAAATTGGCTTCTTTATTAGTCAATTCTGCCTTTTCTTCAGTACACTATTTACACCATACGATCACAGGGGCCTTGTTTTTGCACAATTCATGCTGTTCTGTGTAGAACCGCAAATGATTGTTACTGTGTTACGAGGCCCTAGCTGAAGTAGAAAATAAAAATGTCCGCGTCCGCTCTTCCCTTCGATGCCACTTCTGCCAGCTTCAATACTGTCTAGTATAAATGCCATTCAAATGACTGACGAGAATTAAACGGTCCTGCACAAGCTCAGATGACAAAAAACAAAAATAAAAAAATAGCCGCCACAGTGCGCACGCACAGATAAATCGTTAAGCCTTTGCTGGTGGTGCAGCGACCGGGTCACGTGTTCAACGGCGCGCACACTGCCTCTAAGTGGGCATCAGGTATTAGTTATCACTGATAGATTTACTTTTCAAGCGAGTGTTGTACGTAAAAGTGCGTAAATTTAAGGATTTGATAGAGTGGCAAAAACAGGGAATAGTGTTTGGCTATGCCCCTTGCCATTCGGTGTATGATATTGCTGGATTTGTTGGTGTTTCACGGAGGACGTGTCTACAAGCAGTGGTGTAACACCAGTGGCCACGAAATACGCTGTCAGATTTGTAGTCCCTAACTGAGAGGGACCGGAGACGCTTTTCACGCTTTGTGAATCAAAATCGCTTCCAAACCCGATAGAAATTGCAGCAGGCAGTGAATGAAGGTCCATCCCAAACTATTAGCAAGAGAAAATTGCAATGGGATCAGCATCCACCGAACATCTGGAGTTTGTCACCTCGAAACAGACCATTGCTCACATAGGCACATTAAGACGACTACGCCAAAGTTCATGTGGCTGGAAGAATATGTGATTGGCTTTATGGATCCCTCCCCCAAACTCTCCACTCCCCCCTTCCACCCCCGTCCCCTCCGGTTACATATCGACTGGCCAGCAAGATACCTGACTTGACCCGCACAGAAAATCTGCGGGACAGCGGGTAAAACGCCGACGCCAGCATCCCCCTATTTGGTGGAGCTGCTCGATCAAATCCTCAGCGAGTGGCTTAGCCTAGATCCTACGTACCTGCACAAGCCTGTGGATGCACTTCATAGACGAATCCAGGTGGTTACTAACTCCAGGGGCGGAACTACACGGTGTTAAATTATGCATTTTATGATTTTTTCAAGAGTGACTTACTTTTTGTCCAGTGAGCTGAGGATAGGATAGGAGGGTGTACATCTGACGATGTAGCCGAAACATGTCTGTAGTGAAAGAAATAAAAGCATAAACAGATTACAAAGAATTTGTTGTAAGGAGTCAATGATCGTTAGTGAATATTTCAGGTGATCAGGTGATACGAACTCTTAAATTAACGATGCTGGTGTTGCTAATGTTTGTAAACTGATTATGTTTTATTTTTAAAAAATGCCTGCTTCATTGACGTTGCTGGCGGGGTTCATATACTTTCACTTGTTGTCATCGTTTTGCCACACATCTGCTAACGGGCGAACCTGGCACACGTAATTTATGGTGACTGACTGGTAAATAATTTTGGCCATCTATTCAAGAACAGGTTACACTAGTGATGTGCAGTGGGCGCACTTCAGGATTTCGTGCCCATGCTGCACTTACCGCGTCTGTTCCCGGTACTGCATTAATGAAGTGAGTGACAAAAGATCCTCACATATAGTTTAAGGCGCTGCGCTCTAGCTTGCAACACTGGAAGGTGAGTTAAACCCAAACCGGATTAACTTCCGTAGGTCTGGCAAGCTGACCAGCCTGATGTGAGTGTGGATTTCTGACGACTTTCCAAGCTTCTTTATGCAAATGTGTAGACCCCAGCGTCCACCCCAGAAAATGTGAGACGCAAACAGTAAAAATTCGATAACACAGAGAACAAAAAGTTTACACCACTAACAGACATACTGCGCATACGGATTTTCGCCCACAACTTTATTGACAACTGCGGGAATAGAAATGGCGGAATTCGTGGCCTTTTCGAGCGAGGTATTTCCAACCAACCTGTACGTGCTGCACGCACCGAGGCACTTCCTTCCAACCGGTTTTTTGCTGTGGGTTTTTTCACAAATGGTTCAAATGGTTCTGAGCACAATGGGACTTCTTAGGTCATCAGTTCCCTAGAACTTAGAACTACTTAAACCTAACTAACCTAAGGACGTCACACACATCCATGCCCGAGGCAGGATTCGAACCTGTGACCGTAGCGTTCGCGCGGTTCCAGACTGTAGCGCCTAGAACCGCAAGTGCGCCCCGTGGGTTTTTTCGACCAGAGAGTCCCCCTCTCCCACACTTCTAACTCAAGTCATCGTTCACTAGCAGCGGAAGTGCTGTTGCCGTCAGCCAGGCAGAGCCCTCGCCGATAGCCTTCGTTTCCGTATAGTTTCGTAGGTCTATGGTACTTGAGTCCTAAATAGTGTAGGTAGTGGAAATAACTACAACAACGAAAGGAGATCCGTGTCTTCTCGACGATTGTCATCGCTGCAGGGCGCCCAAAAAATGTGGTGAGTGTACCAACTGGTCATGGGTGACCGAGGTCGTTTAGACATGCCAAGGAGGGAAGCTGTTAGAACGAGCCAGAACACTGATACCAGCTCCGAGATCCCAGTGAGCTAAGACCTTGCAAGTAATAATATTTTGAAAACTGTGCTCGGTTGCAAAGAAGTGGAGAAAATCCTGTTTTTGGCTTTCTTACAAGAAACTGAGAAATTAAAATTAATAAAGTTGCAGCTTTCTACTATCACTCTACTTTTCAAGTACGGTTCTTCAACTACCTACCGCCACTGTTCAGTATTCTAAATGAGAAGAGACAAGGAGATCCACCGGTGCCAATACTGTTCAACTTGGCCTTGGAAAAAGTAAACCGTAACACTGAATCAGAGAAAGAGTGAGAGCAGATACAATCCTTGCATTTGTTGACGATGTTGTGATTCTTGGTGACACCGTGCAACAAGTATGCGCTGATGCTTCCCGATTTCTCCACAGTGCAAATAAAACTGGGCTGGTAGGGAAAGAGGATAAAACTAAATATCTCGTTGTACCATGCCGTCAGGCTCACCTTCCTTCCATTATGATTGACGGGCAAACCTTTCAACGAGTCCCAGAACACAGTAATGAGAGGTGAAGTGACGAAAGCAGTGCATCAGTAAATAATAAACGCCAATGGCATGTTCTTTAGTCTGACCAATGTATTCAACTCACGACTGATATCGCTGAAGAATACGATCCAGCACCACATGACAATAGTAAAGCCGGTATTTTTAAATGGCTCTCAAACCTGGGTTGACGTCAGAAAAGCACTACTAATTATTTATGAATCCGACTACAATACCATAGAAAGTAACAACGGATAACAAAAGAAGACCTGTTCCAGTTATTTAGAAATGGACGAATATTTGGCCACATGAGTGGTTTGTCCACATCTTTCCAACTGATAGATCCCTCCCTCCCATAACGAGTCTTCAGTTCTCAGCCTACTGCAAAACGTCCAAGGGGACGTCCACGGACACGCTGGAAGGATCGAATATTCACCATTGTTAAAGAAGTGCAGCCGAAATCCCTGGAAAATGAAACTACAGACCCACAACGAAGGACTGCCGTCTGCAATAGGTGTTTCCTTTGTTGTGACTGACTGGCCTTCTTATTTTCTTGTTCTTTTTGTTAGTTTGTGCTTTTACAATTTTTTCACCTTTGTAGTGTGATTATTTCTTTTGCTGTAGGCTTTATAGCCCCGTTAACGCAATAAATCATTATGGACATGATAATATGATGAAAATAAGACAAATAAATTAATCATTTGCTCCAGTAATATTGTAGACAAGGGTAAAAACAAAAAATTAAGAATTTAAAAATCAATAAAATGGATTTAAGCACATCTCTTTATTAATGACGAAATGGCATCAATTAAGACTAAAGGGGATAACTTCCGTAGTACAAGAAGGAACTGTAAAACGTAAAAATTGTAGAGGAAGACAGAATTTTGAATACATCCAGCAAATAATTGTGGATGTAGGTTTCAAGGTTGCAAGTGCTAGTCTGTGACTAAAAGGCTGACACAGGAGGGGAATTCGTGGTGGGCATCAAACCATTTAGATACCTCAAAAAAAGGTACTAAGTATACTAGCCAGTCCTAAGCCTGGGTATCATGAGAAGGGATGTTCTCATTGCAAAACGGTCGTCGGAACCTCCACCATTGTTGCGGTTCGCTTTTACGACCGGCGAATCCACGGCTAAAATATTTGTGGTCTGAAACATCACGTTTACTTCGCAGGTCGCAAGGCCCTTAGTCTAAAAACCCATGACGCCAAAGGGGATCCGGTCATGTAGTTAAAACAAAATAAATGTGCTAAGCCATAAAACAAGTGGTGAAATATCTCTTGAAAAGAGAGGTCACTGGCTGACAAAGAATTACATGAATATCTCGAGCCGAGGGAAGGATGGAGAAGGAAGTCGGCCACGCCCTCTCAAAGGAACCATCCCGGCATTTGCCTGAAGCGATTTAGGGAAAACACGGAAAGCCTAAATCAAGATGGCCCGACTTGGGTTTGAACCGTCATCCTGCCGAATGCCAGTCCAGTGCGTTAACCACTGCCCCACCTCGCCCGATGAACCACTGGAGTTTGTTGTGGTGTGGAAGGGGCCTCGCGTAGCCGTGTTCGCGAGGAGCGGCTGTGCCCTTCGCCACTGCCTTGCCGTGTGCCGAACACGCGCCACCGTGAGGCCCTCTGCCAGCTTTTGGCGTCAGCTGAGCGCGTGCCTCGCACATGCAGCAGCAGAGCCTCTCTGGCACTGAATTCGCGTCGGAGGCCGTCCGCCTGTCCTCCATACACCGGCGGCGCGGTCAAGGCCACACTGCGGGGACTTCCGCGCGCCAGCTTTGGCGTCGCTTCCGTCCGCGAAACTGAGCGGCTCCCAGCGTGCGCGAGTTCCATTCAGTACTTACACTACTGGCCATTAAAACTGCTACACCAAGAAGAAATGCAGATGATAAACGGGTATTCATTGGACAAATATATGATACTAGAACTGACATGTGATTATACACTCCTGGAAATTGAAATAAGAACACCGTGAATTCATTGTCCCAGGAAGGGGAAACTTTATTGACACATTCCTGGGGTCAGATACATCACATGATCACACTGACAGAACAACAGGCACATAGACACAGGCAACAGAGCATGCACAATATCGGCACTAGTACAGTGTATATCCACATTTCGCAGCAATGCAGGCTGCTATTCTCCCATGGAGACGATCGTAGAGATGCTGCATGTAGTCCTGTGGAATGGCTAGCCATGCCATTTCCACCTGGCGCCTCAGCTGGACCAGCGTTCGTGCTGGACGTGCAGACCGCGTGAGACGACGCTTCATCCAGTCCCAAACATGCTCAATGGGGGACAGATCCGGAGATCTTGCTGGCCAGGGTAGTTGACTTACACCTTCTAGAGCACGTTGGGAGGCACGGGATACATGCGGACGTGCATTGTCCTGTTGGAACAGCAAGTTTCCTTGCCGGTCTAGGAATGGTAGAACGATGGGTTCGATGACAGTTTGGATGTACCGTGCACTATTCAGTGTCCCCTCGACGATCACCAGAGGTGTACGGCCAGTGTAGGAGATCGCTCCCCACACCATGATGCCGGGTGTTGGCCCTGTGTGCCTCGGTCGTATGCAGTCCTGATTGTGGCGCTCACCTGCACGGCGCCAAACACGCATACGACCATCATTGGCACCAAGGCAGAAGCGACTCTCATCGCTGAAGACGACACGTCTCCATTCGTCCCTCCATTCACGCCTGTTGTGACACCACTGGAGGCGGGCTGCAAGATGTTGGGGCGTGAGCGGAAGACGGCCTAACGGTGTGCGGGACCGTAGCCCAGCTTCATGGAGACGGTTGCGAATGGTCCTCGCCGATACCCCAGGAGCAACAGTGTCCCTAATTTGCTGGGAAGTGGCGGTGCGGTCCCCTACGGCATTGCGTAAGATCCTACGGTCTTGGCGTGCATCCGTGCGTCGCTGCGGTCCGGTCCCAGGTCGACGGGCACGTGCACCTTCCGCCGACCACTGACGAACACATCGATTTACTGTGGAGACCTCACGCCCCACGTGTTGAGCAATTCGGCGGTACGTCCACCCGGCCTCCCGCATGCCCACTATACGCCCTCGCTCAAAGTTCGTCAGCTGCACATACGGTTCACGTCCACGCTGTCGCGGCATGCTACCAGTGTTAAAGACTGCGATGGAGCTCCGTATGCCACGGCAAACTGGCTGACACTGACGGCGGCGGTGCACAAATGCTGCGCAGCTAGCGCCATTCGACGGCCAACACCGCGGTTCCTGGTGTGTCCGCTGTGCCGTGCGTGTGATCATTGCTTTTACAGCCCTCTCGCAGTGTCCGGAGGTGGGTCTGACACACCGGTGTCAATGTGTTCTTTTTTCCATTTCCAGGAGTGTATTTTCACGCAATTTGGGTGCATAGATCCTGAGAAATCAGTACCCAGAACAACCACCTCTGGTCGTAATAACGGCCTTGATACGCCTGGGCATTGAGTCAAACAGAGCTTTGATGGCGTACACAGGCACAGCTGCCCATGCAACTTCAACACGATACCACAGTTCGTCAAGAGTACTGACTGGCGTATTGTGACGAGCCAGTTGCCCGGCCACCACTGACCAGAGGTTTTCAACTGGTGAGAGATCTGAAAAATGTGCCAGCCAGCCCAGCAGCAGAACATTTTCTGTATCCAGAAAGGCCCGTGCAGACCTGCAACATCCGGTCGTGCATTATCCTGCTGAAATGTAGGGTTTCACAGTGATCGAATGAAGGGTAGAGCCACAGGTCGTAACACATCTGAAATGTAACGTCCACTATTTAAAGTGCCGTTAATGCGAACAAGAGGTGACCGAGACGTGTAACCAATGGCACCCCATACCATCACGCTGGGTGATACGTCAGTATGCCGATGACGGATACACGCTTCCAATGTGCGTTCACCGCGATGTCGCCAAACACGGATGCCACCATGATGATGCTCTAAACAGAACTAGGATTCATCCGAAAAAATGACATATGCCATTCGTGCACCCTGGTTCGTCGTTGAGTACACCATCACAGGCGCTCCTGTCTGTGATGCAGCGTCAAGGGTAACCGCAGCCATGGTCTCCGAGCTGATAGTCCATGCTCCTGCAAACGCCGTCGAACTGTTCGTGCAGATGGTTGTTGTCTTGCAAATGCCGCCATCTATTGACTCAGGGATCGAGACGTGGCTGCACGATCCGTTACAGCCACGCGGATAAGATGCCTGTCATCTCGAGGCCGTTGATATCCAGTACGCCGGTGTTTCTAGGCGCTACAGTCTGGAACCGCGCGACCGCTACGGTTGCAGGTTCGAATCTTGCCTTGGGCACGGATGTGTGTGATGTCCTTAGGTTAGTTAGGTTTACGTAGTTCTTAGTTCTACGGGACTGATGACCTCAGAAGTTAAGCCCCATAGTGTTGAGAGCCATTTGAACCTTTTTTTCCAGCACGGTGTTCCGTATTACCCTCCTGAACCCACCGATTCCATATTCCGCTAACAGTCATTAGATCTCGACCAACGCGAGCAGCAATATCGCGATACGATAAACCGCAATCACGATAGGCTACAATCCGATCTTTATCAAAGTCGGAAACGTGATGGTACTCATTTCTCCTCCTTACACGAGGCATCACAACAAAGTTTCACCAGGCAATTCCGGTCAGCTGCTGTTTAAGTATAAGAAACCGGTTGGAAACTTTCCTCATGTCAGCACGTTGTAGGTGTCGCCACCAGCGCCTACCTTGTGTGAATGCACTGAAAAGCTAATCATTTTCATATCGCAGCATCTTATTCCTGTCTGTTAAATTTCGCGTCTGTAGCACGTCACCTTCGTGGTGTAGCAATTTTAATGGCCTGTAGTGTAATTATATGAGGCTGAAATTACAGAACCACATATAGTGTTGGGATATTCCTAGAACAGTGCTCCCTCAAATGGAGGTCAAATATCCCGAAGGAGTAAACTAATACTTCCGGAGAGATAAACTAGGACAGTCATAAGGTTTCCATACCATCCCGAAAAATTCAAGCTGAACCTTGAAGCTTGGTGATGGCGTTAATCCTTCTGTACATACACTGGTGTGCAAAACGTATGGACGAAAATAACCTGTTACAGCGCCGAATTCGGTAACTCCATGAAACTTCGTCCTTACACACTATAGTACAGAAGTTAACTGAAAGAAATACGCAGCGACACGAACATGAATGCACTTTAAATCAAAGTGAATAAATAGACTGAAGTCACTGCGATTTATGATGGTCACCACAGACGGCAGTACATACTCTGCAACGAGCTACCCTGCTGACCACAATATTTGTAAGCACTTGTTGTGTTAGGGCATTCCGTTCCTCCAGCAGCGTGGCTGAGATCTGCTGGATGGCACAAGTGGCAGTGCTGCTGTACTTCTCCACATCGCGTGCTACACGCAACCGATGGGCTTTTAATCGACGGAAAAGGCCCCACACACATTTCGTCGAGCATCTTTTCGTTCTTACATCTGCTGCACCTCCACTGTTTGACGCGGTCGTGCATTGTCACCATAAAAATGAGGTCACGGCCGAACGCACTTCTGAAAAGACGCACACAGGGAAGTAAAAGCGTCAAAGCATCATTGACCATTGAATGTACCGTCATGATCAAATGGTTCAAATGGCTCTGAGCACTATGGGACTTAACAGCTGTGGTCATCAATCCCCTAGAACTGAGAACTACTTAAACCTAACATCACACACATCCATGCCCGAGGCAGGATTCGAACCTGCGACCGTAGTAGTCGCACGGTTCCGAATTGCGCGCCTAGAACCGCGAGACCGGCATGATCATTTTTGTGTTGGAAATGTTACAGTGTCGGCAGGCACGGTACTGCATGGACACACTGACCTCCATACCTTTCGACACGGCATTCTCATTGGCCAACTTAACTGTGACAGTAAATTTCTTCGCCATGTGTGTCTTTTCAGGAGTACATTGAGCCCTTAAATAATTTTTATGGATAACAATGTGCGACAATATCGAACAATAGGTGGAGGAATTCTTGAAAGGAGAGAATATTTGGCGAATGGATTGGTCTGCCATTCCCCCCACTTAAATCCCAACGATCATGTGTGCAATGCGTTGACGAGACGTGTTGTAGCAAGTCTGCGACCATCCGACTGTTGTCAACCGTCCTGATGGAGGAATGCAAGGCCCATCCACGGGAATGCAGAGCATACATTGCAAGGGATAAATCCCTGCAGTCGCAATATCCTCTGTGCCCTCGGTGGCTCAGATAGATAGAGCCTCTGCCATGTAAGCATGAGATCCCGGGTTCGAGTTGGGGAACACATTTTCAACTGTCCCCGTTGATGACGACAGCTTAAGGTCTTGATTTAATTATCATTTCAGGAGGCTTTCCAAGTTTGTTACAGCATCAATCCGTAGGGTGTCCGCAATGTTTCGGAAGGCGTGTTCCCTACTTATATCTTCTGGCGTAAGATTGGATTTTGCGGTGTTCGCTTTCTTCGTTGAAAGCTTAAGGTGCAGTGTTGCTGCTAATATCAGCTGAGAGCAACATTTAGAGACTGTCTCATAATTTGTATGTCATCTGAATTTGCAGGGATTTTGGCTTTATTGTCCATTTGGTAGGGACACTGGCCTCTGGCGGCGGTCTCTGTCGTCAGGTTGAGTACCTAGCTGCCGGATAAGATGGATTGTGGACCCTCGTCTGACTGTAGAATTTCTCAGCTTTCTTGTTAAATCCCTCGAGGAGCAGCTTCTCTGCGGCGTCGTGCAAGTAGCGTGCTGTGAAATTGGCCGGGACGTGTAAAATCCTCCTCGGCTCATGGACTGGACTTCTTACGGTTTGGAGTCTCCTTTCGTATGTCTTAGCGGCGTTTCCCTACACGTCGCTGGCATATTCCATGACAGGTTGAAACGTGAGCCTCTTTCATAATCACGCCACAAATAAGTCAACCGACTGTGTCTGCCGGAACGATACATCTTTGCAACAGGGACGGGCAGGTCTCTCTTAGGGAGACGTGGAAACTTTGACCAGTGCCGGTCAGTCAGAGTGCAGAGCGCGTATTTTTCAGTTGTACGCCTCGCGCAGTTTAAGCATGTTTGACTTGTGCGCTCGAACAGCAACTTTCAGCAAATAGTGAGATTGCAGCATGCATCGAACATTCGGTTTCTATTAACGTGATTTGAAA
This sequence comes from Schistocerca gregaria, assembly GCF_023897955.1. Classification (NCBI taxonomy): domain Eukaryota; kingdom Metazoa; phylum Arthropoda; class Insecta; order Orthoptera; family Acrididae; genus Schistocerca; species Schistocerca gregaria. The sequence goes on from NC_064927.1 coordinate 182,070,318, forward strand.
TAATGCGTGCGTTGTTGCTGTGTGGAACTGTCCTTTTCACTTATGCATTCGGCCTTATCATGGAAAATACTGTGCCTTTCATTCCGCTTTCGATCTCATCCGAACATGTGGTGACGAGTATCCGTTTTTTAGTAAACCATCCGTAAATTCAAGTGACTTACAGTTTCCCTCCCTAGTAAGATCATGTTTCAAAGTGTGTAAGTTTATTTCTGAATACTTTTTACGATTATTCAAAGGGTAGGTTAGACAGTTTAATAGGGCACATGTAGATGTTCAGTATGACTGTTCGAACATTGTACTTGTATTTATCATACGTTCGGTCCTCGTGAATTTATTACTTCGCACCTCTTCTCTCCGCCATATGCACATAGCTCTATACTCAAATACTTCAGATTTCTTCATGAAAACGTGCTCCGTTCACCTATAGTATCATCACTTCAGGTACTACGATACACAGTGCTATTTAGGTGCTGCTACTTATGGGTTTTATGCAGCCCGTGTGTCTTCAGATACCACGACCAAGATTTTCATATTCTCTTGCTCGCTACGTATTAACTGTTAACCCTCCAGAAAAATGAACGGGCACCCTTTTTGTACTGGCATACATTTTCGCTAGAGACCATAGTTTTTGAACTATTAAAGAAAAACTTGCAAAAGTAAACTTCAAATGCGTTTTTCTTAAGTAATTTGAAAACTTTGGCCTCCAGCGAAAATGTATCCCAGCACAAAATCTAATTACTTAAATTTCTTACAAGAAGGTTCTGTGCATTTATGTACTGGACTAATAGCTAAAGCGTAGCAAACGAGAGAATATGAAAATCTCTCATGTGGTCTTTGAACGCGGTCCGGATTGCATAAAATCCTTTGGTAGGGACAGCTGAATCAGCTTGTATATATAAGCAGCACTTGCAATTAACTTCCGTAAGAATTCTTCGGCAATTCACGTAAATGTAGTGCTTCGAGAAATGTAGCGCCGAAGACGTCATCGGAAATTATTACTACCGCCATACAAGCTCCTTGTTTTTCAGTTTCTTAGGCAGTTACAGTCACAATTGAAAAACATATTTGTGCTGTACAATTTGAGCTTATGGGACACAATTTCGTACATTTTGACAGGGCGTAATGAGGTTTGCAGTCAATATGCTAATGTAATTTTCGCCTATGTTACTTCCGATAGACCTTCCCTTTTATTTACGCTTTATCTGTGAAACTTGATAACTGAGTTATTAATGAGTCATGTTCAGTGTCTGAGGGTATATTTCAGGGGAGAAACCAGGTTCATAACCTCAGGGTCACTTTAAAAGGAGTGGGGGGAGGGGGGGGGATTCTAAGGTGCACGAACATTCTGGAGGTTGTGAGGCCGCTGAGAATCAGACTTTCCGTTAAGCATGGGATACAGTATCCCGAGCTGCTGTGATGTTCTGCTTCTAGTATCTTGGACCTGTTGTCAAGTAAATAACATGTAAAGGATGCCTTCAAAAAATCTCACTAGCTCGGTCCATTAGTTCGGTTCGTCGAAGAGTTGGACTTCCAGAATCTATGGGTATGACTTTTGGTGGCATTAAAGCCAATGCGCCATTGTGATGGCCATTACTACAGCGGTGAACAAGTCCATTGCAACGTACGGTGTAGTTCAAATGGCTCTGAGCACTATGGGACTCAACTGCTGTGGTCATTAGTCCCCTAGAACTTAGAACTACTTAAACCTAACTAACCTACGGACATCACACACATCCATGCCCGAGGCAGGATTCGAACCTGCGACCGTAGCAGCAGCGCGGTTCCGGACTGAAGCGCCTATAACCGCTCGGCCACAGCGGCTGGCCGTCTAATTGAGGTCGGCTCTGTGTTTACGTGGCCGGCAACGCAACACTCCGTAGACCACCGTTCAAGCAACGCAGAATGCTGTCGCTTCTGTCTCACAGCTTCTAATGAACGTTGCTAAGCAGCAACTTATCCCGATTAAGGAGATTCGTATTGTCTCGTTAATCCAGACTACGTGCTGGGCAGATAAGAGTTTTCTTTTCGATATTTAAAGTGTGTTCCCTTTTTAATCTGTGCCCAGCCAGTGCTGATTCTCCTTCCTGAGCGAATTTTACGTTTTCTACACTTTCAGTGCATCGTACAGAGACGCAGCAGTGTATCTTCTCAATTTACGATTTTTTATACCCACGAGAAATCCGAAATACTTCAAAAATTTGAAAGACTAGGGTATCTTTCACGCTGTTCAAAAGATTTCTTAACTTCGCAGATGGTCGAAAGGTGGACTTGCTTCTTTTCTTTGGTTTGAAACTAGGCCGATTCTCTTGGTATCTGTGGCAGCAACGATAAGAAGCCAATTCCGTTTTCTTTCTTTGCTGTCGTTTCTACCTCTCGATATCCTCAGCACCTTCTTTCCTACTGCAGCCATTGGAATCAAAGGCCTTTTCCAGACGATCGATCGCTGCGTTGCCCTCGTTACCCATAGTCTTCGCCCTTTATTTTAGCGTCGTCAGGTAAGAAATCTGCTGCCCTGGCTGGCAGATATAGGCTTGTATCAGTGGGTCTTCTGTACACCCACTTCCCAGAATAACGTCAGATTTCTTCTGCATGTCAACTTCGAACTTCCACGGTGAAACTGATGTCCGTACGAGCATTTTGTAGCTAGTCGAGGAATTCGTCGATGGAATTCCTGCCATTCTTTCACACAGCGTAGCGTCTACATATCTGTAGAAGCGGTTCGCTGTCTTTATTGGGATTTCTTTGAATTCCTCCACATAGAAAATCGCCACAGCGGGTGACTCAGGCGAACCCATTGGAACTCCATTAACATGCTTATAGTAGTTATCATCAACGAGCAGCTACGTAGCTGTTAAGCAACGACAAAGCAAGCTTAATATAGGACTTCCAAAACGTTGCCTCATGCCAAGACAGCGTCTTTTTTAAAGAAATTTTAGTGAACAATGTATAGCGTCTCCAGTGAAATAATAAGAAAAGACTTAAAAACAGTAGTTATAAAAAAGAGACATTTGAAAATTGAGTAATAAGTGGACACCAGCCGCTCAGGCGAACATAAATTTTTCTCAGATATCCGTATTATAATAATTTCTCTGTGTAAGTTTCTAGGGCAAATAAATATAACAAAATGATCTAAAGAAACGGAAGATACGCTCTTTTGTTAATTTTTTAGTCGTCTTCACTTCTTCTCTTGTCTTGTTTGCGTGTAGACGGACATATTGCGAGTGATGGCAAATGTAAGCATATTTGTACTAATTACGCAGATAATATATTGATTTAATATTATTGTTCACTTGTAATTTGTAAGAGGTGATCCCGGTTTCATGTCCGCTTTCCTTGAATTAACATGCATTCGAGTAATTTACAGTGCAACAACGATGCCATTACGTGACGATATTAACTTATAAAACTTAGTCGAAGCGAAAACAAGACCGCTATTAACATAATATACATTCCAGAATGAGATTTTCACTCTGCAGCGGAGTGTGCGCTGATATGAAACTTCCTGGCAGATTAAAACTGTGTGCCCGACCGAGACTCGAACTCGGGACCTTTGCCTTTCGCGGGCAAGTGCTCTACCAACTGAGCTACCGAAGCACGACTCACGTCCGGTACTCACAGCTTTACTTCTGCCAGTATCCGTCTCCTACCTTCCAAACTTTACAGAAGCTCTTCTGCGAAACTTGCAGAACTAGCACTCCTGAAAGAAAGGATATTGCGGAGACATGGCTTAGCCACAGCCTGGGGGATGTTTCCAGAATGAGATTTTCACTCTGCAGCGGAGTGTGCGCTGATATGAAACTTCCTGGCAGATTAAAACTGTGTGCCCGACCGAGACTCGAACTCGGGACCTTTGCCTTTCGCGGGCAAGTGCTCTACCACTTGCCCGCGAAAGGCAAAGGTCCCGAGTTCGAGTCTCGGTCGGGCACACAGTTTTAATCTGCCAGGAAGTTTCATAATATACATTCTTCTTCACAGCCGCCCGACGTTGCAGAAAATGCGTAGCTTTAAGATTCTTATTTTCAGTACCACAGGCGAGAGCCAGAGCCAGGACTCCGACTACAATGCAATGGTTAACGGAGGTAAAAAGAAATACTTTCGCCCGTGTGTGGGCCGCAAGTGTAATTAATAACTAAAGATTTTTTGCTTTAAAGTGAACTGCCTAGCCGAGGAAATTAATATGAAAAATTTTATTCCATTGTTCAACTTATATGCTCATGTCTTAAGATTCAGAGAGTCTAACGTTCATTAACGTAACAAATACTTTCCACTGAAGATTATCATTGTTAAAAAAAGAGAACTTCACAAAAGGATTTAAATTGAATGAAATATCACTTTGATTAGGCTCATCACGTAATTTCGCCGGCCGCGGTGGTCTCGCGGTTCTAGGCGCGCAGTCCGGAACCGTGCGACTGCTACGGTCGCAGGTTCGAATCCTGCCTCGGGCATGGATGTTTCTGATGTCCTTAGGTTAGTTAGGTTTCAGTAGTTCTAAGTTCTAGGGGACTAATGACCACAGCAGTTGAGTCCCATAGTGCTCAGAGCCATGTGAACCATTTGAACGTAATTTCGGCAGTAAATAATAAATTAAATTACTACGGCCGACGAACGCGAGAAGTGGAACTACAAAACTCATCAGTATGTTGGTCAACGAGGCCAGGATGACTGGAGTGTTTGTTTATCACAATTCAGGTTACGGTGACGAGGCGGGAGCATTGGCAGGGTAGCAGGTTCGTAGAGCCAGTTGGACGACCCCTTTTGAGCCATTGAAGCAATGAAAGGTAAGACATCATGTGTTCACTGCGTACAGCAGCGGAAATGTCTTGCTGCGGTCAGTGACCAGGGACGCAGACTGGCGCCAGATGATGATGTGTGCTTACCTCAGCACATGGTCTCAGGAGACGGCCAGCTCACAGAATCGCCACGCCAGGGAGTGGACAGCGGTGATGAAGTTATGTTGTCAGCGCCTTGGCGAATATAGCGCCTGCGTCAGGCACTATTGTGATTCATGTACTCCCTCGCAGACGTCCTGAAGTCGGTAGAAGTCAGCCGGCCGATGGTACCCCCAGTTGGAAGGCGCCTCGCTGCGGCTTCCATCCACATCAAGTCGACGACTGTCCTGTAGTACCTCTCGGAGCTGACTGCGTGTGGTGACAGACTCTGCATAGGTGGAACGTGCGGTGTTTATAGCTGCTCGTCCCATTTTTGTTGTGACAGGGTATCATTCTGCCTCACGTATTCAAAAGGTTTAGTTTGAGGCCCAGATGTGTGTGTAATCCAGGTAACCACTGTGATAGTCCATCCTCCATACTTGGCTGCGTCGACGCTATTGCAGCCCTGGCAGCATTGTCAAGACTGTACATGTAGCAACTAGCCCTCCTCTAGTGACACGCCGGAGCCTTCAGTCACGCCAGCTCAGCCTCTCTATAGCTTCTTGCATCAGACTCCGGCTACAGCTATTCTGTTTGCTTAATAGCAAGTTTCAAAATCGAAGGCAGTGGAGCAACAGTTGCCAGGATCCGTTTTTGTTGTACTGGAGATATCCGCAAACTGTACTGAATTTTTCATGCAGTGATTGTCATCATACACGTGAACACCTACTATGATGGCTACATATTTTCATAGTCCATACGTTGTTGAGCCAGTGGCACTAACTACGAAACTTAATGGTACAACTTCCTTGAGTTCCGTTGGAAGTGAATATAGACCCGGTGGCACCGTTGTTTTAAACGCTTCACAACGTCTTACGATACAGCAGCGGTGTCCAGAAGCATGGCTGTCTTCCTTGTGACATTAGATATAGGATCCCTGTTAGGATTTTTTTTCCATCAAGATGAGTTACTATGCCCTACTCCCGACGTAACTTCCTAGGAGCTGCTCTTTGGCTGTTGACTCTGGTCTTGGAACTTCAAACTGATTCAATCTTCGTCAGTTTTTGTGTCTTTACTCTCTACTCTGGAGATTTTACTGTGCATCTGTAACACATTGCTATTGGCACTAACACAGAAGTGTTGGCGATGTTTTTTAGTGTTGGCGATGTTCATTTGCAACTGCGGCATCGATTAGAAGAAAAGTAGTTGGTGTTTTTCGATGGAACACTTAACAGTATAGGACATATCCAGAACATTATGTAGTCTATACTGTTGCGGTTCTTACAACACCAGAGAAATATATTTTCCAAACTGGAAAATTCCCCAATTACATATTCCTCGCAGAGCCCAACTCATGGGTCAAAATTTTGTACCAAGACGGGACTGTATTATATACTGAAGTTGGCTATTGTCGTTCCAGCTAAAGCAAAAAGAGCTAGATGTCAGAATCATCTGCTGCTGAAGGCTATGCGTGCAAAATACGTACTTAATCATATAAATGAAAATACTAAGCTGAAAATTTAATTTAAATCGAAAAAGTACGCAGTGATAAAATTCCTTTAGCAAATTACAGCATCTAACTTACAGGAAAAATACTTACAAAAGGTGCAGCGCAGAGTCAACAACTAAGTGAGCGAGAAGTCCAGCAGAAAATAATACAGGTATGAAGAAAACAGGTGAGAAATCAGAGATGAAAGATGCAAAGAGATGAAAGATGCAAGGAAAAACAAAACAGAGAACAAGAAAAAAGGGAAGATACAAGAAGAGAAAGGTATAGCGTCCAATGGTCGATACCCGACGCCGGGATAAGCACCAGATGAAACAACAAAGAACGTAAGAGAACACACATGGATTCAGCAAGACTCCCCGGTGACACTACAGTCGAATCAGATGGCCGTAAAAGACTTAATAATTGATGAATCGCTTTTCAGAACTCGGGATACCATTCACTATTGCAATTACCTTGACGAGAAAGCCTTCGACGACAAAGGAATGGACGAGTCATTTAGATGACAGTTGATCTTCTTAACAATATTGCCTCCGTCTCTTCACTTCTGTATCAGTTTAACTAAGCACGACAGCACCATAGGTGCCTCAGGGAATGCCCCACCCACGTGACGTGAGTGTTTTGGGTCGCCGCCGTTTTTTGAGCAGTCGGGAAATTCTAAATGCCTTTCATATCAGTTACAGAGATTGCTCCTTGCCTCTCGCACGTCATATCTATCTTCTTTTAGAACAGAACAATCTAAGAACTCCCGCAAATAATACACCAAAACTTTCCTCCCATTTCAAAATGTGAAGATAGGGGTAAAGTTCAAATTCCCGTTCCATCACATCTTTTGTTTCTGTTCTGATTCCTATAATTCTCCTAAAACATTTGTAGCGAATGACAAAGTAGTTCCTCTCAAAACACCACAGCTGATTTACTACCACATTCATTGTCTATCCTGAAAGTCGTCTCTTATAAACATTTTTCATGACGTGTTTCACTCAACGAATTGCGAGACACTTTCATGATGCAGAGTCTACATTGTCCATTACTTTGTCTGCTGGCACCGTCTTATCTTTGGTTATGCAGCATATCTGCAAGAGATATTTTAACAGCAGAGCCCTGTCAGCCAGTCAGGTTGCTAGACAGATTCGACTTCAACGGCTTTTGTTTATACAGGCAAATTAGACTTTCTGTGTTTCCTTCCTCTCTACACTCGGACTTGCAATTGGCTCAAATGTCTCTGAGCACTATGGGACTTAACATCTAGGGTCATCAGTCCCCTAGAACTTAGAACTACTTAAACCTAACTAACCTAAGGACATCACACAACATCCACTCATCACGAGGCAGAGAAAATCCCTGACCCCGCCGGGAATCGAACCCGGGAACTCGGGTCGGACTTGCAGACGATGATTACACTGACTTGCCCGACGATGACTTACTGAAACTTGAGACATGTTATCTTGTGAATTATTTGATATGGGCATTACTCAACCGCAGCTTCCAGGAATTTTGTTGAGAATGTTGCATGCTTGCCCTGAATTGGCGTGATAAATTTTAAGTGATTTTCCAGATGGAGCTGTGTGGCTATGTGACTTATGTTATTTTTCTTTGTTCCGACTGATGTTTTCTCAACGAAAGAATCACTATCGTTCTTTAATTAAATAATCGGTGGCTAGAGCTCAAAGTTCATTTAGTTTCCCACTCAATTAGTAGTCGTATGATGATATGGAAGTACGTAGAGTTCTTTTCTGCTTTCGTGAAAGTTTGGAAATTTGTGGTAAGTTCCTATGGGACCAAACTGCTGCGGTCATCGGTTCCTAGGCTTACACACTACTTAATCTAACTTAAACTAACTTACGCTAAGGACAATACACACACCCATGCTCGAGGGAGGATTCTAACCTCCGACGGCATGGGGGGGGGGGGGGGGGGGGGGGAAGCTGCGCGAACCTTGGCAATGCGCCCAAGACCAGGAGGCTTACTCCCACGGCTCTGCTTTAGTGAATGTGTGGTATTTTCTCAACTGCGTGGTCTGATTGTGCAGGTTGGTAACTGTTGTTCAGAAATTTCCACATTTATTTTGAATAACAGTTGAAATTAACTTGAAATCGCTAACGTGTTATTTTCTTCCGAAATAATTCTTAAGCTTACGAACCATTAGAGCCAGTAACACTCGCGTTCGTTTAGCCTTTCTCCTGAACATTAGCAGATGCGAGCACAACGTAATATGAACGATATTCGTTCAGCAAAATGCATAGAACTAAAAGCTCCCTTCATCTGAGGAAATATTTACTAGTTTTCCTTCGAGACACGTGTTGCAACCATAAAGATTTCGAGATATTACATTCCAACAACCCATTCCTTTGTTATGAGGCATTAGGCCATACAAAATGGAGCCCCATCTGCTTTGCATGCGTCCCTTCTGTACGAAAAGATGCCTCCAGAGTTACAGGTTGTATTAAGGTGGCTGGAGTACTTGGATATAGCTTTATCTTAGTTAAACACGGTTTAAGCCCTCTTTATATACGTATTTGGTTGCGCTATGAAAGTTCGCTCACTACCACATATTTCATCAACAGTAGTCAAATCGCCCTCTTCGTTCATTCACAGGTCGGATCTTGTAACAAAGGGAATATTTTCAGGCCACCAATGCTGGAATCATATGCCCTCAGGAAATTAAAGACCAGTAGTAGCGAATGTTTTCAAATTGAGCTATTACCCCTTTGCCAATGACATAGACCTTGACGGGACGTTAACGTATAGCCTTACCTTCTTCCATCCTCCAGCACCTGGTAAATATCTACAGAAGAAGCATTTAGGCACGATTTTCTGATAGTTACACTGAGGATAAATATTAATAATGTAGACGGAAAGAATGAACGTAGATTGAAATAAATTACCGAGACATTTACATGGATATACATCGAAAAAACTCTATGATAGTTTTAGTAATAAAAATATCACGTATAAGAACTAAAAGATAACGCAAGAATATTACTGCGCAGCAGCAATCTGTTGTTCGCCTGTGCCACTACTTTATTAACGCCTTTTAATTTTTAACACAAACAATGAATAAAAGTACATTTTTGATACATATCGTCTCACTGTTTCTCAACACATTCGGCTTTAAATTTCGCTATCGAAGAAATTCTAGGAAATTTTTTTCATCTCAAAAACTTGGTCCTGTGAGGATCAAATACTTTCTTGAGATTAATAGTACGGCTGTCCACGCGTTATTTACCAACATAGGAGAATGAAAAGAGGTCGTTGGGCGAGAAATCAGGTGAATACTGGCAATGAGACATTAATTCGAAGTTTTTCTCCATCAAATAATCAACTGTTTTAATGACATTTTCGCCATTTGACCGCACACTCAAATGGCAGAAATTTCAACAATACATTATTACCTGAGTGTAGCCGAAATTATGAAAAGTTTATCAAATAATCAACTGTTAGATGTGTTGCGTGAGAGGTGGCATTGACATTCAGAAGATTGATGAGACATTTACTGTTGGTTTTCCTGATAACATAGATGGCTTATGGCAAACCAATTGTAGCTTGCTCTTCAGCACTTGGATCTTCTGTTGAAAAGGTTGTGACGGGGTTGGAACAGTTGTTCATATCTACTCGTCTGCACAATGATGTTCAGGCGGAGACCGGGGCTCTTGCTGGAATAAGCGGCTCCTCGCATAATAGCATATAGACACTGTTAATATTATGTTGCAAGGTTTAAAAAACCGCGACCAATCACTTTTTTATGATAATTTGATTTTGTATTTACCAGTGTCAAGCTGGTTTTTCCGTCTTAAGACGAGGTCTAGGTTGCCTTGGAGTGTGACAGTTTGGTCGTGAGTTGGCGAAATCAACGCTCTCAGTCTCGCTCGCATTTCCCGTGTAACCACAGAAACAGCCGATCATTTTCTCGGGTATGCTTCGCAGACAAAGCGCTTTTGTCAGTTTCGGTTCACATTGGAAGCCCGAAACAATTGATATCTGGTGAGTTTCCTGCTCACACGGGACATACTCAGTTTCTGGTTTCGGCTCCTCTTTCGATGTTGGAAATGGGTTCTGCGTTTTCTCTAGCAAATTTATCTTTTTTTTTCAGGAATTTCCTTAGACCGAGACGAGACTGTGTTTGAGCATCGGTCATCCATCGGAGACAGATATTCTCCACAGCTGAATGTTCAAGTAGATTCGAACGTGCTGGAATCTTCAATATCCTAACGATGTCCCTGTTTCATGGTAGGTCGCATAACATACTTTTGTTAAAGACAAACTGATTTTTGTATACGTGCTAAATATACATATGACAGCAACTAAAGTCCGTAATGAGGTTGGTTAACTATCTTTCCTGAAGGCTGAACACTCGGCTAGGAAAGAGGGGAGGACTGACAATATCCTCATTTCCTACAAGCAATTCACAAATTGATGTTAATATCTTCCGCTTTAATATTACGGTTCTTCAATGCACTTGATTTTTCTTGAATTAAGGAAGTTCTGTGTGACCTTGATAAACTCTTATTATGATCCTGTCGAATCAAAGCATTACAAATAATTACCTGAACAGATAAAAGAGTTGGCGATTACCAGTACAGAAAATACCACACACTATTGTTTAACGAAACCTTTGTTTCCATGGCTTAGTTTCCACATTACTTGGAACTTCCTCCAAAAAGTCATCTCCTACCGAATCCACGAATGCAGCAGACTTGAATTAAATAATTTTAGCACTAAGCTTATGGTGCGCAAAAACACTATTGTAACAAAATTTACGCATGGAAAACATTTGGAGAGCTGTTAACTTACAACCTCTAACACACACAGACACATACAGGCACAGTATTTGCGGGAAAAAATCACTCTATCATGTGCAAATGTATGCAGTGGCATGTGCGTCAGTGCTCAACAACAGTACACCTTGGTCAGATATGCATGGTGAACCAGACCTCAATCGACAAACTTTCAGAGGTGGGCATATGACCTAAAAGAAGAAAAGGTCGGTAAGTAAACATGGCTTCTAAACTGCATACCTTAACAGCTATGAGCACTTGTCCATCTTCCCTACTGAGAAACACATCTCTGCCAGTGAAAAGGTGCTCACAACTCTTAATACATGCATTTTAGAGTCCATGTTTACTGGTTAATTTCTTCTTATTTTGTCTCAGATTACTTCCTCTACGAGTTTATCGGTGAATTCTGGTTCACGGCGTAGAAGGACATACACTCTGTCTGCTAAATTCTTCTTACAAACTGTGTGTTGAGATTATAAACAAGGATTAATACCTATAGTGGAAGCACATATATTAGAAGTACAACATGGCTTTAGAAAAGGTAGTTTGTGTTCTGATTTATTTCCACTTAGGCGCTAATAATAGAGAAAAGAAGAGACTTCAGATTAGAAGTACAAGATGGTTTTAGAAAAGGTTCTGATTTATTTTCACTTTGGTGCTAATAATAGAGAAAAGAATTGAATTCAATTTACTGACTTCTGCATTTATCGATTTTGTACCCGTGGTCTAGGGGTAGCGTCTTTGATTCATAATAAAAACGTCTTCGGTCCCGGGTTCGATCCCCGCCACTGCGTAAATTATGATAAATAATCAGCATTGGTGGCCGAAGACTTCCCGCATAAGAAGTCAGCCTCATTCTTCCAACGACCTTGTCAAAGAGGGCGGAGGAACGGATAGAAGTTCAGGGCACTGTCTGGTCCTAGGGGTGGGAAATTGCCCCTAAAGGCGGAAGAATCAGCAATGATCAACGACATGAGGATGCAGAAGGCAATGGAAACCACTGCATTAAAGACCCGTAACGTGTATCCACAGGACATGTGGGCTGTAGTTGAAGCAGTGTCATGATGATCTCTCCATTGGCAAAAGATTCCGGAATAGTCCCCCATTCGGATCTCCGGGAGGGGACTGCCAAGGGGGAGGTTACCATGAGAAAAAGATTGAATAATCACCGAAAGGATCATGTTCTACGAGTCGGGGCGTGGAATGTCAGAAGCTTGAACGTGGTAGGGAAACTAGAAAATCTGAAAAGGGAAATGCAAAGGCTCAATCTAGATATAGCAGGGGCCAGTGAAGTGAAGTGGAAGGAAGATAAGGATTTCTGGTCAGATGAGTATCGGGTAATATCAACAGCAGCAGAAAGTGGTATAACAGGTGTAGGATTCGTTATGAATAGGAAGATAGGGCAGAGGGTCTGTTACTGTGAACAGTTCAGTGACCGGGTTGTTCTAATCAGAATCGACAGCAGACCAACACAGACAACGATAGTTCAGGTATACATGCCGACGTCCCAAGCTGAAGATGAACAGATTGAGAAAGTGTATGAGGATATTGAAAGGGTAATGCAGTATGTAAAGGGGGACGAAAATCTAATAGTCATGGGCGACTGGAATGCAGTTTTAGGGGAAGGAGTAGAAGAAAAGGTTACAGGAGAATATGGGCTTGTGACAAGGAATGAAAGAGGAGAAAGACTAATTGAGTTCTGTAACAAGTTTCAGCTAGTAATAGCGAATACCCTGTTCAAGAATCACAAGAGGAGGAGGTATACTTGGAAAAGGCCGGGAGATACGGGAAGATTTCAATTAGATTACATCATGGTCAGACAGAGATTCCGAAATCAGATACTGGATTGTAAGGCGTACCCAGGAGCAGATATAGACTCAGATCACAATATAGTAGTGATGAAGAGTAGGCTGAAGTTCAAGACATTAGTCAGGAAGAATCAATACGCTAAGAAGTAGGATACGGAAGTTCTAAGGAATGACGAGATACGTTTGAAGTTCTCTAACGCTATAGATACAGCAATAAGGAATAGTACAGTAGGCAACACAGTTGAAGAGGAATGGACTTCTCTAAAAAGGGCCATCACAGAAGTTGGGAAGGAAAACATAGGTACAAAGAAGGTAGCTGCGAAGGAACCATGGGTAACAGAGGAAATACTTCAGTTGATTGATGAAAGGAGGAAGTACAAACATGTTCCGGGAAAATCAGGAATACAGAAATAAAAGTCGCTGAGGAATGAAATAAACAGGAAGTGCAGGGAAGCTAAGACGAAATGGCTCCAGGGAAAATGTGAAGACATCGAAAAAGATATGATTGTCGGAAGGACAGACTCAGCATACAGGAAAGTCAAAACAACCTTTGGTGACATTAAAAAAAGCAATGGTGGTAACATTAAGAGTACAACGGGAATTCCACTGTTAAATGCAGAGGAGAGAGCAGATAGGTGGAAAGAATACATTGAAAGCCTCTATGAGGGTGAAGATTTGTCTGATGTGATAGAAGAAGAAACGGGAGTCGATTTAGAAGAGATAGGGGATCCAGTATTAGAATCGGAATTTAAAAGAGCTTTCGAGGACTTACGGTCAAGTAAGACAGAAGGGTAGATAATATTCCATCAGAATTTCTAAAATCATTAGGGGAAGTGGCAACAAAACGACTATTCACGTTGGTGTGTAGAATATATGGGTCTGGCGACATAACATCTGACTTTCGGAAAAGCATCATCCACACAATTCCGAAGACGGCAAGAGCTGACAAGTGCGAGAATTATCGCACAATCAGCTTAGCAGCTCATGCATCGAAGCTGCTTACAAGAATAATATACAGAAGAATGAAAAAGAAAATTGAGAATGCGCTAGGTGACGACCAGTTTGGCTTTAGGAAAAGTAAACGCACGAGAGAGGCAATTCTGACGTTACGGCTAATAATGAAAGCAAGGCTAAAGAAAAATCAAGACGCGTTCGTAAGATTTGTCGACCTAGGAAAAGCGTTCGACAATATAAAATGGTGCAAGCTGTTCGAGATTCTGAAAAAAGTTAGGGTAAGCTATAGGGAGAGACGGGTCATATACAATATGTACAACAACCAAGGGGGAATAATAACAGTGGACGATCAAGAACGAAGTGCTCGTATTAAGAAAGGTGTAAGACAAGGCTGTAGCCTTTCGCCCCTACTCTTCAATCTATACATCGAGGAAGCAATGATGGAAATAAAAGAAAGGTTCAGGAGTGGAATTAAAATACAATGTGAAAGGATAACAATGATTCGACTCGCTGATGACATTGCTATCTTGAGTGAAAGCGAAGAAGAATTAAATGATCTGCTGAACGGAATGAACAGTCTAATGAGTACACAGTATGGTTTGAGAGTAAATCGGAGAAAGACGAAGGAATGAGAAGTAGTAGAAATGAGAACAGCGAGAGACTTAACATCAGGATTGATGGTCACGAAGTCAATGAAGTTAAGGAATTCTGCTACCTAGGCAGTAAAATAACCAATGACGGACAAAGCAAGGAGGACATCAAAAGCAGACTCGCTATGGCAAAAAAGGCATTTCTGGCCAAGAGAGGTCTACTAATATCAAATACCGGCCTTGATTTGAGGAAGAAATTTCTGAGGATGTACGTCTGGAGTACAGCATTGTATGGTAGTGAAACATGGACTGTGGGAAAACCGGAACAGAAGAGAATCGAAGCATTTGAGATGTGGTGCTATAGACGAATGTTGAAAATTAAGTGGACTGATAAGGTAAGGAATGAGGAAGTTCTACGCAAAATCGGAGAGGAAAGGAATATGAGGAAAACACTGATAAGGAGGAGGGACAGGATGATAGGACATCTGCTAAGACATGATGGAATGACTTCCATGGTACTAGAGGGAGCTGTAGAGGGCAAAAACTGTAGAGGAAGACAGAGATTGGAATACGTCAAGCAAATAATTGAAGACGTAGGTTGCAAGTGCTACTCTGAGATAAAGAGGTTAGCACAGGAAAGGAATTCGTGGCAGGCCGCATCAAACCAGTCAGTAGACCAACGACCAAAAAAAAAAAAAAAAAAATGGCATTTGACAAGGTAAAACGGAAAATGTTACGAAATCGCTGACGTAAATGGAAATTCCAGCATATTTGATTATGTCGATTCGGTCATTGTTGTACACGGATAATAAAATACGGAATCGTACTATAAAGGACAGAATAGAACCTGCCGATATTAATGAAGAAGTCAGAAAATATTAATCTCTGTTCCTTATTCTTTCCATGACAGTGGTTGATTGTACTAAAAGATACATGAAAAAGCTTTAATTTTAATCTCAAGTACCTTCTATTTGCTGATCGTCAGCGCATAATATGACAAGCTGAAGAAAAGTTTTTTTTAATTTCTTTTTTTTACGCTTTATTAAGCAATCAGCTTCACTATAAAAATTTAATGCCCCTCATCAAAAATTTACGTCTAATGTATTATTTGCGACTGGTGTAACATTCTGAAGCATGGCACCAAGTGCCAGAAACAGGGAAAGATATTAAATTTCCTGTATCGAACTGGTTGCTGAAGATGGATAAAATACTAAAGGTGTTTTTATTTAATTGGCTAATTTTCAGAATGTGCCCATACGGCTGTCGCAACAGTGTAATGTCAGTTATGAAGATACGGACAATGCAACAGCCAGCATCCGGTTAGCACTATTGCCGCGAAAGAAAGGACTCAAATTGTAGTACATAAGCAGAGTGAAAATATTGCTAAATAAGGAATGAGAATATCGACAGATAAGACAAAATTAATGGTATTCCAAAGATAGTAACCCATAAGAGCCAAAATTGTTATAGATGAACAAATAACAAGTAACAGAGTTTAAATAGCTATGCTTTTACTTTTTCCGAGTCAGATAATGTAGAATTAAAAGTGACTAGTCAGACATTTCTGTGGAACATAAAAAGTACACTGAAACATAATGCACCGAAAGAAACGTTAATTAAACTTTCTAAAGTAACCGTCTTACTATGCTGTTGTATGGTAGTGAATGTTGGATGCTGACATCAGATCAATTACTACTAAGAGATGAAATCCTTCCTCTTTGTAGCGTGATGCCCACCACTGAACTACGGAGGAAATACCATATTAGACAAGAACCAAATGTAGAGTCCATTACTATTATAACCGAAAGATACAGACTAAACTGCAAAGACCATGTCCAACGTATGTCTAATAATAGGATAATTAAAACTGCAATGCTGCATAATCCAGAAATAAAAACGGCAGACGTCCCCAAAAGAAAAGGTGTGAACAATTCTGATACGAAACAGCTCAATGGCCTAATCCTTCATGACGATGATAATGATGGTATTACAGTAGCTTCGGCGTAGATATTTGTGGGCGTGCGATGTTTTTAGGTAAGTAGTGCAGAGCTTACTTACGGCAGAAGCGCCTCTGGCAGCTGGCCGCGGGCTGTGGGACACGGCAGCAGGTGTTATCCTAGCCGCAGCTCTCTGCTGGAGAGGTGCCAGTCGCTGTCGCTACTGCCCACCGCTGGCGCCTCACTGCGGATGTCTCATTGCAGAGAGCAACGCGTCACGTGGGACGCAGGGAGGGAGGCAGCCAGTGGCGCTGGAGGCAGTTGTGTAACTCCGCCACACGCGTTCAGGGCGAAACCTGTGCCGCAGGTCATTCTCAGTCCTTGTATTTTAACCGTAGGCCTATCTACACCTATATCTGTCCTCTGTAAATCAGCGCAAAGTTCGTGGCAGCAGACAGCGTCAAATTTTGTTTCTCCTTCACTCACGATTGTTGCGTGGCAACTGTATACATGTTGCCCATTATCTAATCTTATCCGTAAGATCACTGCGTAAACTTCATTTTTATATGAATTTTCCTACACGCACCCCACCTTGAGATTTCGTAAATATGTTATCTGCAATACCTGCCGTCTTTCTTCAACCATATCGTTGTTATGGTCCTTAGTCCTAAGACTGGTTTCATGCATCTCCTCGGGCTAGTCTACTGTAGCCTCTTCATCTACGCATTACTACTGAAAGCAGTTTCATTTGAACCTGCTTAAGGCATTCAAGCTCTGGACTTTGATTTTCCCTCCATTTCCAAATTCCCGATTCCTTGATGGCTCAGAATGTGTCCTCTTCTCTTAGGCAAGTTGTGTCACACATTTCTTTTTCCCACAATTTGATGCCGTACGTCCCCTTTGCTTACGCAATCTACCAGTCTTATCTTCAGCATTCTCCTTTACCACAACGTTTGAAAATCTTCTGTTCTCATATGAACTGTTCCATTTTCGTCAAAGGCTACACTCCAGAAGAATACCTTCAGAAAGACTTCCTAACATCATCATTTACCGGGTGATCAAAAAGTCAGTATAAATTTGAAAACTGAATAAATCACGGAATAATGTAGATAGGGAGGTCCAAATTGACACGTATGCTTGGAATGGCATGGGGTTTTATTAGAACCAAAAAAATACAAAAGTTCAAAAAAGTCCGATATTTGGCGCTTCATCTGATCAGAATAGCAATAATTATCATAAGAAAGTAAGGCAAAGCAAAGATGATGTTATTTACAGGAAATGCTCAATATGTCCACCATCATTCCTCAGCAATAGCTGTAGTCGAGGAATAAAGTTGTGAACAGCACTGTAAAGCATGTCCGGAGTTATGGTGTGGCATTGGCGTCGGATGTTGTCTTTCAGCATCCCTAGAGATGACGGTCGATCACGACTGAGGTCTGGGGACCTGGGAGGCCAAGCATGACGAAAGTGGCGGCTGAGCACACAATCATCACCAAACGACGCGAGCAAGAGATCTTTCACGCGTCTAGCAATACTTTGTTTTTTTTTCGTTCTAATAAAACTCCATATCATTCCAAGCATGTGTGTCAATTTTCACCTCTATATCTACATTATTCCGTGGTTTATTAAGTTTTCAAATTTATACTGACTTTTTGATCACCCGGTATATTCCTCCTTACTAAATTCATCTGTTCTTCAAGATTCCTTTCTTGATATTGTCAGTCTGCATCACATATCCTCTCTATTGTAGCCATTGTCATTTATTTTTCTGTCCACATAACAAAATTCATCTAGTATTTGCGTCTTATTTGCTAGTCCAATTCAATCAGCATCGCCTGATTTAATTCAACTGCATTCCATTACCGCTATTTTAATTCTCTTGATATTCATCTTATAACCTCATTTCAAGACAACATCCAATCCGTTCGGTTGATCTTCCAAGTCCTTCGCCGTTTCAGAATTAAAAGTCATAGGCAAACGTGAAACTTTTTATTTCTTTTCCCTAAACTTCAATTGCTTTTAGAAATTTCTTCTTGGTTTCTTTCACAGCTTGCTTCGGAGATAAGTTACAGCATTTGTCAATTACTACAGCTCTTGACCATTACCATCCTTTTCATATCCTTCGTCACTTGTAACTGCAGTCAGATTTTCGTACAAGTTGTACGCAACTTTTCGCACACTAAATTTTATCCCTGTTACATTCAGAATTTTTTAAAGTGTATTTCAGCCAAAACTGTCAAAAGCTTTTTCTAAATCTCCAAGTACTGTAACATAGGTTTGCATTTTTTCAGTCTATGTCTTACTATATAGAAGAATCGAATTGTAAACTGTGTTAAATTACGCACCTTAATGGTCTTGATGGCAGAATAATGAAATAAATGTAAACTTACGTGACAGTCGACTTAAGTCGAAGAAATTCATCACAATACAAGCTGCCCTCTTTTGTATGTTCTCTTGCTCCAACATCACAATTTGATATCTACGTATGCACTTACCAGGTCACTACATAGTACCAATATATCTCATTCGCTTGAAGGACGATGGAAGTGCGAACGTACGCCCCTAATACATCACATGCTTACAGCACCTGTGCAAACTTTGATACGAAGGCTGTAGATCTGTCTGCACAAAGCAACTGCTATACGTGTCCCAAACATTTACCCAAAAGTATTTTTCGACAAAATGTTACATTTATTTCAGCAATTCTCAAGTACCCTAAGCATTACTGTTAACTTTTCGTTTCGGTTCTCCGATCTTCTGTTTGATGCGACCGGCCACGAATTCCTCTCCTGTTCCAACCTCTTCATCTTAGAGCACCATATGCAACATACATCCTCAATTATTTTCCAGTCTCCATTTTCCTCTACAGCTCCCTCTAGACTGTGGAAGTTATTCCATGTTGCCTATCATCCTTTCCCTTCTTCTTGTCTTTCCATACATTCCTTTCCTCGCCTATTTTCCGAACAACGTCCTCATTCCTTTCCCTATCAGTCCATCTAATCTTCAATATTCTTCTGTGCGACCACATCTCAAATGCTTTGATCCTCTTCTTTTCCAGTTTTCGCACAGTCCATGTTTCACTACCATACAATGCTGTTCTCCAGGCGTATGTTCTCAGAAATTTCTTCCTCGAATGGAGGCCTATGTTTGATACTAGTAAATTTCTCTTGATCAGTAATGCCCTTTTTGCCATTGCTAGTCTGCATTTTATGTTATCTTTGTTCCAACCGTCATGGGTTATTTTGATGCCTAGGCAGCGGGATTCCTAAATTTCGTCTACTTCGTGATCCCCAATTATGATGGTAAGTTTCTAGCTGTTCTCCTTTATGCTACTCCTCATTAGCTTCGTCTTTCTTCGATTTACTCTCAATCCATACTTCGTACTCATTACACTGTTCATTCCACTCAAATGATCCTGTAATTATTCTTCACTTTCACTGAGGATAGCAATATCATCACCGAATCTTGTAATTGATATATTTCCACCTTGAATTTTGATCCCACTCTTGAACCTTTCATTTATTTTCAGCGTTGCTTCTTTAACGTATAGACTGAACAGCAGGGGAAAGACTACATCATAGCAGTTCGTTCTTGGTCTTCCACTCTTATTGTTCCATCTTGACTGTTATTGTATATTATCCGTGTTTTCATACAGCTTAGCCCTATTTTTCTCAGAATTTCGAACATCTTATACCATTTTACATGGTCGAGGGCTTTTCCAGGTCGAAAAATTCTATGAACATGTCTTGGTTTTTCTTTAGTGTTACCACATAACCAATCTCAACGTCAGGACGCCTCCGGTGCCTTTACCTTTCCTAAAGCCGCACTGATCGTCATCTAACACATCCCCTGTTTTCTTTTCCATTCTCTATATTAGTCTCCTCAGCAACATTGATGCGTGAGCTGTTGAGCTTATTTTGCAATAATTCTCGCACTTGTCGGCTCCGGCTCTTCCAATCGCCGGAATTGTGTGGGTGATGTTTTTTTCCGAAAGTCAGATGGTATTTCGGCAGACTCATAGATTGCATACGCCAACGTGAAGAGCCGTTTATCTGCCACTTTGATTTTAGAAATTCTGATGGAATTTTTATATTCACTCTGCCTTAGTTGATCTGAAGTCTTCCAAAATTCTCTTAAATTCTGATTCGAATACGGCATCTCCTATCTCTACTGTATCGACTCCTGCTCTGTCGTCATCAGATGAGTCCTCCCCATCACAGCGGCCTCAATGCACTCTTTCCACCTATCCGCTTCCTCCTCTCCATTTAACAGTGAAATTCCCACGGCACTCTTAATGTTATCATCATTGCTTTTAATTTCACCGAAGGCTGTTTTGACTTTCCTATGTGCTGAGCCACTCGTTTCAAATATAACTTTGTGATTATGATTCATACTTGTCGCTAATTTGGGGTTATTTGAGTGACGATACTAGAGCAGTGTGTTTATAAAGGCAGCCTAGCGCTCCCCAAGACGGAGAGGTGTGACGCCGGAAACGTCTCTGTGGTGTCTTTTGTCAGCAAAAGACAGATTGTGAACCTCATTAGGTCAAGAAGGCGCCTTCTGCGAGGTCTCTTGCTTCGCGGCTATTGAATGCTGGGTAGGCGCCAGCATCGCCTGTGGTCAGTGAACGCCGCGGTCGACGAACGGCCCACAGAAAAAAAAATTTAGCACATTTTTGCCTTACTGCGAGTACGTCAAAGAGGTAGACGCTGCCGAATCCTCCGATCACCGTTGGAGAGTTGGTTGTGTTCGCTGTAAAAATTTGATTTAGCGAATAGTAGTGCATCCCTCTGTACAGATTTCTTGGCAAGTGAGATTGACCATTGATGAAGACACCGCTTCGGCCCAGTATCAACATTGTGTATAAAAATGTGTCTTGTATGCAAAAGGAGGGAAGTTACATGTGCTTTCCGATGCTTTTTCTTGAATTTGGAAACAATTCTCGCCCATTACATTGGCAACAACATCGAGTCGTCCCCTTCAGAGCTTTTAAAGTTGGCAGTTGAGGGTGGTAAACTGACAGTCTGGGGATTCTTCTTCGGGCCGTCGCAGAAAGTCATCTCCAGATGCTGCCTGGTGCCGATCATCGCACGCTAGATGTTTAGAGAAAAGCATGTGTCACAGCTTCTGTAGCGCGATCCATATTCTGTGCAGGACAAAGCATACAAAGTTTATGGAATATTACCGAAAAAGAGGTTAAAAGCTGTTGTGTACATAGTTCCGCGTAGTCAGCGCGAACACAACTTTGCCACTAGACCGCGCCCCGCTAAGCACAACAGCGCAGACGCAGCGCTCGTCCGTCTCCGCACTACGAAATGGCACTGCCTTAGAGACGGACCAAATTCTGCTTCCACCGGTCCGCGTATTAAAATGTAACGCAGCCAATGAGATTGCTGCTAACGTAGAATCTTTTCTCCTCACGGATCACCCTCGCGCAGTGATACCTGAACGCACGAGGTATTATAACGAGCGTACAGACCTCCGATTAGTCAGTCTGCATTAGTCTGCATTTCTTTGTACCAGTCTATAGTGAAGTTTCAGTCTGCTCCTAACAAGATTACCATATTCCTGTACATAGCCACGAAGATAAATGTATAGACACTTTTGTCAAGTATCAGAGATATGTGAGAATAAGATTAATGTACCAAGACCAAAGGAACTTCAGATTGTCAATTGTAAACAGCATCCAGAATCAAGTTACGTGATGTCTATGCTTTTTATTATTTTAATAAATGTGTGTGAAAATTAATCAAGTTCTGTTTAAAGTTGGTCACCGTCTATCTGGTACTGTAAGCGTGCAAGTGGCATTTCTATCGTCTGACCTAACGGCAGAAGATAAATACGCCACGATAAGATCACGAGACATATAGCTGACACTCACCTACTTCGTTAGAGCGACAAGTCAAATAATCTGATGGTGTGTGTACCGAAGGTCTTACAGTACGCACACCACAAAAGCTATAGCTGATACTTTATTGGGCGAAGAACAAATACTCGAGCTGGTAACAGGAGGGTGATCCCTGGAGAACCACCAAGAGACGATCAGGCCGGATTTGACCGGACACATGGGTAGGCGTGGTCAAAAACAACCAATAAGAATAGTGCTCTGCCTTTTCGTGACGCACAATGCCTCTCTTGTAGCGCCTACCACTGATGTTGGATGAACTTCTCCGTGGCGGTATCGCTCTTATTAAACGAACCTTAGGCGGAACGCTCCGTTCTATTTTGGATCTCCTGAATAACTAGATCTTGTAAGGGTCCAATACTGACAAGCAGTACCGAATAACTGGTTTAAGAAGGCTTTTGTGTGCTATGTGGTTGAATGTCCAAAGAATGGCATCATTCCTGCAGTTATTTTAACGCCGACAGTCCGGTTTAAATCACTCGCGACCCATCTTCATGGATATTTTATAGTTGTGACTAGGATTGTAAAAGTAACAACAAAATTCCATACCCTATGTACTCGGTGTTGGCGATAGACATACACGTTGTAAAGAATTCGTTGTTCGTTGCTGAACATCTTTACTGGCGTTGCCATTACACAGAAATACTTTTTTTTGTTGATCTGTCAAGCTGCGGGTCTTATCAACCGTGCTCATGAATGTACCATTTGAGTGGGATCTGTTTCCTGAATATATTTTTTTCTTCGACGAACTGGTGAACATTCACACGGTTGTACTAGAAGCTGTAAAATAATTCCATATCGAATCGCTACTCCACTGTCTCAGGTAGGGCACTACAGGCAGACACGGCATTTCTAGGCGTACGGCGGCTGGCATCTGCAGAAGCAAGACAGAAGCACAGCGACGTATTATACAGCTGTATTCCAGCCACTGGCCGTAGCCCTGTTCAAACCCCTGTTCAGCGCTATCGGCTAAGAAAAACTGGCGATTAGCCATACACCGAAATCTGTAACGCGCGCTAAGAAGGAAATGGGAGGGTTACGAATACTGCTGTCTCCGCCCGAATCGGACAGGAATTATATGCGAGGAAAGAAAACATGGCGAACGAGAAAACGCATTCGCTTCTCTATTTTAGCAGTGACTTGTTTTATTCTAATTCCAGTCTTACATCACAATGTTTGTTTGTAATCAGGTTATCAATTTCGGTCGGTAATGACCATCTTCGCCGACGGCATTGTCACAGTGGTAACAATGGTTCCGTTCTGATCACTGAAGGTAAGCAGTACCGCGTTTGTCTAGCACTCGGATAGGTGACCATCCGGTCCGCTGAGACCTGTTAGCAAGCGAGGTGCACTCAGCCCTTGTGAGACAAATTGAGAAGCTACTTGAATGAGAAGTATCGGCTCCGGTCATGAGAAACTGACAACTGGCGGAAGAGTGGTGTCTTGATTACATGCCACTCCATATCCGCATATAGATTGAGGATGACATGGCCGTCGGCCTTTACTGTTGGGTCTTCAGAGACCTGTTCGGACGAAGTTTTGAGTTTAGTTAACTAATGATCATTTTCAGACCTGAGCAAAAACGTGTTGCATTACGCTTATCATGCTATTACATGTGATGGTGCAGTCAAAATCATTAACCGTGTCGGCATCGTCAGATAAATACAAACATCAAAAAAAGTTGCATCAACTCGGTTCCAAGAGTTCCGGAACCTGTACAGAAAATTGGAGTAGAGATCAACATAAACGTCATTTCCGCCCTTTTTATTGCTCATGATAACCACACATTGCATGTTGTACCACCATACAGCGAGACCTTCAGAGAAGATTGCCCAGATTGCTGTACACACCAGCACCTCTAATACCCAGGAGCACGTCCTCTTGCCTGCCTTCGTCGTTGCATACTATCCACGAGGATAAAATCAGAGAGATCAGAGCCCACACAGAGGCATACCGACAATCCTTCATTGTTGGTCCAGATTGTTCCACTCCTCAACGGCGATTCGGCTTGGATCCCTCAGAGTGGTCGGTGGGTCACGTCGTCCACAAACAGCCGTTTTCAATCTATTCCAATCATGCTCGACAGGGATAATGTCTGGAGAACATGCTGGCCCCTCTAGTCGAACGATGTCGTTATGCTGAAGGAAGTCATTCACAAGATCGGGGAGCGAATTGTCGTCCATGAAAACGAATGTCTCGCCAATGTTCTGTCTATGTGGTTGCACTATCGGTCGGAGGATGGCATTCATGTATTGCACAACCGATACGGCGTCTTCCATGACCACTAGCAGCGTACCTCGGCCTCACATACTGCCACTCCAAAACAGCAAGGAACCTCCACCTTGCTGCACTCACTGGACAGTGTGTCTAAGACGTTCGGCCTGACCGTGTTACCTCCAAAAACTTCTCTGACCATTGTCTGGTTGAAAGCGTATGCCAACCCTGAGCGGTCCATTCGGAATGTTGTTGAGCCCATCTGTACCGCGATGCATAGTGTCGTGATTGCAAAGATGGACCTCGCCATGCACGTCGGGAGTGAAGTTGCGCATCATCCAGCCTACTGCGCAGAGTCGTAACGCGACGTCCTGTGACTGCACGGAAAGCATTATTCAACATGGTGGTGTTGCTGTCAGGGTCCTTCCGAGCCATAATCCATAGGTAGCGGTCATCCACTGCAGTAGTAACAATTGGGCGGCCTGAGCGAGGCATGTCATTGACACTTCTTGTCTCTCTGTATCTCCTCCATGTCCGAAGAACATCGCTTTGGTTCACTCCTAGACGGCTGGACACTTTTTCAGAGTCCTCCCTGGCACAAAGTAACAATGCGGACGCAATAGAACCGCGGTATTGACCGTCTAAGCATAGCTGAACTACAGACAACACGAGCCGTATAGCTTCTTCCTGGTGAAATGACTGGAACTGATAGCTTGTCGGACCCCCTGCGTCTAACAGGCGCTGCTCATGCATGGTTGTTTAAACCTTTAGGCGGGTTTAGTGACATGTCTCAAAAGTCAAAGGGACTATGTCTGTGATACAATTTCCACAGTCAACGTCTATCTTCAGGAGTTCTGGGAACAGGGGCGATGCAAAACTTTTTTTGATGTGTCTAAAATTATGGTATGTTAACAGCACCAGTGAAGTGTACAAGCTGCACATGAAGAGAGACTCAGTCACAATGCTCTGCTTCGCTGAAAATTAGAAGTTGAAGGGCTGCGAAAACTATCGACTTTGCACGAACCTGTGGGAAAGAAGTCCGGCGAGGGTAACAAATTTAAGGAATAAGGAATCTAATGGCAAGTGCCGGGTTGACCGCGAATCGTGTGCGGGAAATAAAAGTGCGAGCAACGAGACGTTTCAGGGAGCAACGGAGCGGTACTTTGAACCTCGTAGAATATTCGTTACTCAGTAACGAACACGTACGATATGCAACAGCCCTAGTTGTAACTGTTTTCAGCATTGGTCAATCCGGTAATTAAATAACATTGGCTCTTTCCGCTCATTTATGACAACGGCCTTGCCTCAGTGGATACACCGGTTCCCGTGAGATCACTGAAGTTAAGCGCTGTCGGGCGTGGCCGTTACTTGGATGGGTGACCATCCAGCTGCCATGTGCTGTTGCCATTTTTCGAGTTGCACTCAGCCTCGTCATGCCAACTGAGGGGCTACTTGACCGAATAGTAGCGGCTCCGGGAGAGCGGTGTGCTGACCACACGGCCCCCCTGTCCGCATCTTCATATGAGGATGACACGGCGATCGGATGGTCCCGATGGGCCACTTGTGGCCTGAAGACGGAGTGCTTTTTTTCCGCACATTTATGCGCAGCATGTTCCAGTTGATAGAACATTACAAAAACTTGTGATATGAAGTATCACACTCCACACATAATTAGGATTAAACTGTAGTTGAATGTGTTGACGATTTATGTATGGATGAATTAATGTAAAACGTCAACTCCACAAAGAATAAAGAAGCTACTGTTATGGTTGGCATAAACGTTGAACTTTTAAAATATCGAGGCACCGTATCACATTTATTTAATTTAAAAATGTATTAAGAACTGCATTGATCTCAATAAAATATTCTTTTTCAATGGTAAAGATTTTCAGTCACAGGGTAACAATCTTCAGACCAACTGTACCAGTGGCAGTTAAACGGAGCAGATGTAGTGGCTCTGTGAATGTCATGGTACAATTGGTCTGAAGATGGTCACATTATGACTGTAACGGGTTACCATTCCAAATAAATATTTAATTGCGCTCAAGACTGCTTTTTATTCCATTTCCAAAGCATTTTAGCTATACATTTGATTTCCTCCACAAGAAATGTTTTAAAATATGATATCATTATTTAACATATACTGCTGAAGAGAGACAGTCATAACAGCTTATTGGACAAAGTATACAAATTTTATGGAATATTAGTGAACATGAGGTTAAAAGTTATAGCTGAGACTTTATTGAACGAAGAACAAATACGCAAGCGAGTAACACGAGGGGGAACACTGGAGTACCACCAAGCACCCGAGCAGTCCGCATTTGACTGGGCACATGGGTATTCATGGTCAAGTGTATGACCGATAAGAGGAGTGTGCTGTGCGAACAGAGAAAGTACTTCATGTCCAGTGCTGTTTGTTATAGAGAAATCTGTTCCTAAGGCAAGAACTGGCGTAGCGTCGTAACTAGTGTGAGGGCGTTATCGTACAGTACTTTCCTTGTTTCCCATGTACGTCGTTAACTAGATCCCTTATATGGCTGGTATCATGCTTCTAGGAAAGATCAATCTTATTTTGTACGCGGGCGTTAAGTATTTTGGTAACAGATTATCCCCAATTCTGAGTACTTGCATGTAATTCTGATATCACGTATCAGTACCATCCTGTCGGCGTAACAAGGTTGGTAATGGAAGGCCACGGATGAGTTTCATGAACATTCTGTGGTGTGTAACGTGTTCTCATTCCTCTCTACACCTATATCTACATCCATACTCCGCAAGCCACCTGACGGTGTGTGGCGGAGGGTACCTTGAGTACCTCTATCGGTTCTCCCTCGTATTGTTCGTGGAGAGAAGGAATGTCGGTATGCCTCTGTGTGGGCTCTAATCTCTCTGATTTTATTCTCATGGTCTCTTCTCGAGATATACGTAGGAGGGAGCAATATACTGCTTCACTCTTCGGTGAAGGTATGTTCTCGAAACTTCAACAAAAGCCCGTACCGAGCTACTGAGCGTCTCTCCTGCAGAGTCTTACACTGGAGTTTGTCTGTCATCTCCGTAAAACTTTCGCGATTACTAAATGATCATGTAACGAAGCGCGCTGCTCTCCGTTGGATCTTCTCTATCTCTTCTATCAACCCTATCTGGTACGGATCCCACACTGCTGAGCAGTATTTAAGCAGCGGGAGAGAGAGCGTACTGTAACCTACTTCCATTGTTTTCGGATTGCATTTCTTTAGGATTCTTCCAATGAATCTGTCTGGCATCTCCTTTACCGATTATCAAATTTATAATATCATTCCATTTTAAATTGCTCCTAAGGCGTACTAACAGATAATTTATGGCATTAACTGCTTCCAGTTGCTGACCTGCTACATTGTAGCTAAATGATAAGGGGTCTTTCTTTCAATGTATTCGCAGCACATTACACTTGTCTACATTGAGATTCAATTGCAAATCCCTGCACCATGCGTCAATTCGCTGCAGATCCTCCTGCATTTCAGTACAATTTTCTATTGATACAACCTCTCGATATACCACAGCATCACAAAAAAAAACCGCCTCAGAGAACTTCCGATGTCATCCACAAGGTCATTTATGTACACTCCTGGAAATGGAAAAAAGAACACATTGACACCGGTGTGTCAGACCCACCACACTTGCTCCGGACACTCGCGAGAGGGCTGTACAAGCAATGATCACACGCACGGCACAGCGGACACACCAGGAACCGCGGTGTTGGCCGTCGAATGGCGCTAGCTGCGCAGCATTTGTGCACCGCCGCCGTCAGTGTCAGCCAGTTTGCCGTGGCATACGGAGCTCCATCGCAGTCTTTAACACTGGTAGCATGCCGCGACAGCGTGGACGTGAACCGTATGTGCAGTAGACGGACTTTGAGCGAGGGCGTATAGTGGGCATGCGGGAGGCCGGGTGGACGTACCGCCGAATTGCTCAACACGTGGGGCGTGAGGTCTCCACAGTACATCGATGTTGTCGCCAGTGGTCGGCGGAAGGTGCACGTGCCCGTCGACCTGGGACCGGACCGCAGCGACGCACGGATTCACGCCAAGACCGTAGGATCCTACGCAGTGCCGTAGGGGACCGCACCGCCACTTCCCAGCAAATTCGGGACACTGTTGCTCCTGGGGTATCGGCGAGGACCATTCGCAACCGTCTCTATGAAGCTGGGCTACGGTCCCGCACACCGTTAGGCCGTCTTCCGCTCACGCCCCAACATCGTGCAGCCCGCCTCCAGTGGTGTCGCGACAGGCGTGAATGGAGGGACGAAAGGAGACGTGTCGTCTTCAGCGATGAGACTCGCTTCTGCCTTGGTGCCAATGATGGTCGTATGCGTGTTTGGCGCCGTGCAGGTGAGCGCCACAATCAGGACTGCATACGACCGAGGCACACAGGGCCAACACCCGGCATCATGGTGTGGGGAGCGATCTCCTACACTGGCCGTACACCTCTGGTGATCGTCGAGGGGACACTGAATAGTGCGCGGTACATCCAAACTGTTACCGAACCCATCGTTCTACCATTCCTAGACCGGCAAGGGAACTTGCTGTTCCAACAGGACAATGCACGTCCGCATGTATCCCGTGCCACCCAACGTGCTCTAGAAGGTGTAAGTCAACTACCCTGGCCAGCAAGATCTCCGGATCTGTCCCCCATTGAGCATGTTTGGGACTGGATGAAGCGTCGTCTCACGCGGTCTGCACGTCCAGCACGAACGCTGGTCCAACTGAGGCGCCAGGTGGAAATGGCATGGCAAGCCGTTCCACAGGATTACATTCAGCATCTCTACGATCGTCTCCATGGGAGAATAGCAGCCTGCATTGCTGCGAAAGGTGGATATACACTGTACTAGTGCCGACATTGTGCATGCTCTGTTGCCTGTGTCTATGTGCCTGTGGTTCTGTCAGTGTGATCATGTGATGTATCTGACCCCAGGAATGTGTCAATAAAGTTTCCCCTTCCTGGGACAATGAATTCACGGTATTCTTATTTCAGTTTCCAGGAGTGTATATTGTGAATTGCAACGGTCCTACGACACTCCCCTGCGGCACACCTGAAATCACTCCTACATTCTCCATTGAGAATGACATGCTGCGCTATGTTATCTAGGAACTCTTGGATCCAATCACACAATTGGTCTGATAGTCCATATGCTCTTACTCTGTTCATTAAACGACTGTGGGGAACTGTATCGAACGCCTTGCGGAAGTCAAGAAACACGCCACCTACCTGGGAACCCGTGTCTATGGCCCTCTGAGTCTCGTGGACGAGTAGCGCGAGCTGTGTTTCACACGACTGTCTTTTTCGAAACCCAAGCTGATTCCTACAGAGTAGATTTCTAGTCTCCAGAAAACTCATTATACTCGAACATAATACGTGTTTCAAAATTCCACATCTGATCGACGTTAGAGATATAGGTCTATAGTTCTGCACATCTGTTCGACGTCCCTTCTTGAAAACGAGGATGACCTGTGCCCTTTTCCAATCCTTTGGAACGTTACGCTCTTCTAGAGACCTACGGAACACCGCTGCAAGAAGGGGGGCAAGTTCCTTCTCTCCAGACAAACTTGCCACAGTGACGCAGGAATCGTCGGAGAACATCACTGTGGGCCGCTGGTGCTGACCCCTGCCAGCACTCTCCTCAAACCTGCGAACTGTTTCTCGGCGATAGCGTGGCTGAAGTTGGATGCATTTTACAGGCTTCGAAGCATACAAACCTGCCCGATTTAATAGCCACTAAATGGTTCTGGGAGAGACACGTGTACCGGTGTCGGTGGCAAGGTCTGCAGCGATCTGCACATAAATGAAATGTCTGTTCATTTTCGGCACTTGGGTGTCGTGCTCCGCCTGCGAACACCGGCATGGTATCTCATAGTATTTCCACCTTCCGCGTCCTTTTTTAATCGCTAGATGACACTTTTGGACGCACTCATGTCTGTGGGCGTGATACTTCGATCGACTTAGAACTGTCTAACTGCTCGTACACGATTTTAAACACTCAAATGATGTCTTGCAGATATGATTCCGCACCACCCGAATCGGTTCCACAACCATCTTCGTCAAACATTGCAGCATGAACTGTGGAACGCACATACAACGTTCGCGCACTGGCTATGCTGCTGGTAACACTGTAAGTGGGCTGCTTCTGTGTTGGCATAACTGTGTAGCGCTTTGCATTGGATCTCTGACTGCGCTTCCTTCGTAAGAGACTCTGTGGCTGGTTAGACCCGTTGTTGGAAGTTAATCGCGAGTAGTGTCGGGCAGCTGGAAGTTAGTCGCCAGCAGTGATGAAAGTACTGTTGGGCAGATGGAGGTGAACAGCCAGCAGTAATGAATGTTAAATGTGAGAAGTTAGCATTGATGGAGGGTAGAGGTCTGAAGTGTTAGCGTAGGCTAACTTTCTGGAAGTATCCGACTTGGAGATTGAAAATTATTAATGATTATATATCTTTGTACTGGATGTCAATGACGATTTATATTCGTGTTTGAACTGGATGTCATATTATTAATGTAAAAAATACATTATTTGGTTTGCAACAAAATCTTTTCTTTCAGATGGTTCAAGTGGCTCTGAGCACTAGGGGACTTAACTGCTGAGGTCATCAGTCCCCTAGAACTTAGAACTACTTAAACCTAACTAACCTAAGGACATCACACACATCCATGACCGAGGCAGGATTCGAACCTGTGACCGTAGCGGTCGCGCGGTTCCAGACTGTAGCGCGTAGAACCGCTCGGCCACCACGGCCGGCTACAAGTTGCACACTTCTTCATTGTTGTGATAGTATTGTCAAAGAAACAAACGTAATTGCGTTACAAAAAGAAAAAAAATATAATTACGTCATTAGTCTGTAACAAGCAACCAGAGAACTTCCGCGGCTCGGGCTCTAGTGGCTATCGTTGCTGCCTCTGGATCACGGGATCCCAGTTTCGATTTCCGTCCGGTTCTTTGCCCCGGGACTTAGTGTTTGTATTTTCCTCATCATAAATCGTGACAGTGGCTAGATTGGACTGTGTAAGAAACTGGACTGCGAGAAAGTTGGGATTTTTTACGGATGCTGATGAATGCTTAGTTGAGCTCCTCACAAACCAAACATCCTCATCATCAAACCCAGAGAACACGGATCCCTTATACCATAATACCCGTTGGAAGACGGTAGGAAGATTAGGGTTTAATGTTCCGTTCACAGCTACGTCATTAGAAAGAGAAGCTATGATCGTTTCAAGGGTGAGGAAGGAAATCAGCTGTGTCTTTTCAAAGGTACCATCCCGCCATTTGCCTAGAGCGACTGAGAAAAATCACGGAAAATCCAAATCTGGACTGCCGGACGGACCTCTCTTGGTAATAATCGTTAGAGCTCGGGTTGTCCCAGTATAATTCTGAATGAGCCGTATTACAGTCTACCGGTCAATGCTCGACCACACGATCCGTGTTCTTCTCTGCGCGAAATAAATTGCCCTTTCTCATTCAGCTGCTACGTCATTCATTCATCTCGTCAGAGAGTTCAGGTGCCACGTGATGCACATCCAGTAGCCAATGCAGATCAACTTCGGGCTCAGATATGAGCTACTGGTATCGATAACAGGGTTACTCAGAATTGTAATCAATGTGTTATCTATTCGATATCGCGAGATGTAGAGTCTTATCTCAAAACTCACACTATTGCACCATTTTCACCATGTAATACTGCATTACTTGTCTCCTATCATTAAATTTTTCTTATAAACGAGTGGATCAGATTTCATGTGTTTCCGACAAGTCATGCATCGTACTGTAAAATCCACAAATATTGCGGCTACGCAGTTCTTTGTTTCATTGTTATCTACATAGGGCGTTCCTTTGTAAAGTACTGGACGTCTAAGAAATTCTTCGTCAATTTGGAGAGCGGGTTCCTCACACCAGAACAAGAAAAGAAGTTCTTATAAACATATACAGTATACAAAATAAAAGTGACCGGGAGAAAGTTTATGATACGTGAAATATGTTACCTTAACTAATCAACAACTGAACGACGCTTAACTAAAAATTCTGGGGTTATTGGAGTGCACCTTATCCTTAACCATGACCCAAGTGAAAATCACACATGGTGAGCTCGGACCAGACCAGACCAGGCCAGGACATATTACTGCCTTTGTTGATTGCTGTCTTCTCTCCAAAGACCTGGTGATCCAGTATTTGGGTGCATGTGCGGTGTTTGGTGCTGTTCGGTCTCCCAGAGGATATCCACAAAAGCATGTATCTTACGTCAGTTGATTCGCAAATGAATTAAAAAGGAAAGTACGTGAAAGTGACCAAAATTGTGAAAAACATGGTTATTGGATCTTCATTGACTACATTGTACTGAAATTTCAATTCCTGAATATTATGTGCCAATTCACTCGTAAGTGTGATGAAAATAGTAATTAACTAAAGCTTCCACGGGTCACACCTCTTTGTTGTTCTCTATTTCCTCATATTATTTATTCCCGTGGTGTCTTCTTCCAGTTTTATGCAATAACACTGAGGGGAATATTTCGGTTTTGGAAGATCCAGAACTACTACAAAATTGTGCGCATGGAAAAACTCCAAATCATGATGAAAGTTACAACCCTCTGACAGAAAAACCATGCCTCAAGACAACATTTGTTTCCACAACTGCTGATGAAGTCGCAGCGTATGATGCTTGTTTAGTTTTTAATGTGGTAATCGTGGCAGACTGTGGGCTCTAAGGAGACTAGGAATTGATCCAGGAACTTTCACACTATCAATACTGAAGGAAATCGATAACAAGAGAATTGATACAGCTGGTATTACTGTTACTCAGTTCGTAAATCAGGTTAATGTAAGAGAACAAGCTAAGAAAAGACTGCATGGGAATAAAGAGGAGAATGTATATGTTTTGGACTATTTGACCCAGATAAGGTAAGGCCTAATAAAAACACTGTCAAATCTTTGATTCAGGTTTCCCGTAACTTAAATTTTGGTAACTTTATTTATCTTTTCCTCACTGACCACTGAAGTTATAGTGCTTAGTTTTGGCACACTATTTGGCAGTATTATAGTGAAACATTTTGTGGAAGAAACTTTCATTTACTACAATGGTAAACAATTATATAAGAGAAAAGCCCTAAGATGTGATACACCTTCTTCACAAGCATTTGGAGAGTTGTAAAGATCTAGTAAAAGAAGATATCAATATTCTGTCCCACAGATATCTGTAATAATGATATATTAAACCTTGTACAAAAATTCATTAAATTCATCCTGACAGGTTCTTCAAAATGGGAACAAATTTCCTCACTTTGTTCAAAAAGTTTCAATTGTCTATAATTAAAAACGTGTAACTTCAATAAGCAAAAAAACGTTTGTGTGTATCCGTATAACATTCCTTTACAACTGCGCCAAATTTAGTTCCACTGCCTTGAAAACTGTAGACCTTATAAAGTTTTTTCAAAGTATTGCAACTTCGCAAACTTCCTCTCTTAAACAATTTCTGACGCTCTGTTCAGAATAATTCGTGAATGACTCGTGACGTCGCAATTATCCATAAAATATAACGGCTGTTAAGCAAGTGTTCTGCGGTTTTCTGACGCACAATGCCACCTGTTCCGTGAGTTCACATACACAAAGACTGGGCAAATGAAAAACTGTAGAATAAATGTCTTAACGCCGCCATTCAGAAACGGAACACTCCTAGGTTGGCCTAGTAGCTTTAAATCGTGCGCAACAGAAAATGTGCAAGGACAGAGTAGCATTTCCTTTTTGACAATGTTCTAAAACCATGATCTTTCAATTCCGATCTGTACAGGAACGCGGCACTACGTTTTAATGGCGTTTTCTACAATAGCGCCTTCCTCCAACTGACGAGAGAAATGCGTCAACTCTGACACTCAGAACCTCACCAAAATGTGCTTTGAATATGACATTATCGTGATTTTTCCGTCTTTCCCGCGTAGTAAAGTTAATACAGTGAAGGGAATGAGGTACTGTGAACTGTTCAGTTACAGGATTCTTCTCATAAGCATCGATAACAATCCAACGCCGACGACAACGGCTAGGATATACATGCCGACATCGCAAGCAGAAGATAAAAAGACAGAAACATTATATGAGGATACTAAACGGGTAATTCAGTACGTAAAGGGGCATTAAAACGTAATAATCATGATTAATTGGAATGCCGTTATAGGAAAGAAGTAGAAGAAAGGGTTTACGGAGGAATATGGGCTTGGT
Organism: Schistocerca gregaria; assembly: GCF_023897955.1. Classification (NCBI taxonomy): domain Eukaryota; kingdom Metazoa; phylum Arthropoda; class Insecta; order Orthoptera; family Acrididae; genus Schistocerca; species Schistocerca gregaria. The sequence goes on from NC_064927.1 coordinate 182,105,107, forward strand.
AGCAGGGATGAGAGTGGAGAAAGACTAACTGAGCTCTGCAGTAAATTTCAGCTGGTAATAACGAATGCCCTATTCATCACAAGAGGAGGAGGTACACTTGGAAAAGTCGGAAGATACAGGAAGATTACACTTAGATTACATCATGATCAGGCAGAGATTCCGATACCAGATATTGGATTGTATCTTATACTCAGGAGCAAATATGGATTCATATCACAATTTGGTAATGATGAAGGCTAGGCAGAAGTTTAAAAGACCGTTCAGGACCAATCAATGTGCAAACGGAAGTGCAGTTACAAGAGTTGGAGAGAATAACATCGGTACAAGGAAGGTAGTTGCGAAGAGACGTTGGTAACAGATGGAATCGACGAAAAAATGAATTACAAAAATGTTCTGGAAAATTGAGAAATACAGAACACTTAGAAATGAAATAAACAGGAAGTGCAGGGAAGCTAAGGCGAAGTGGCTACATTAAAAATGCTAAGAAATCGAAAAAGAAATGACTGTCAGTAGGACTGACTCAGCACATAGGAAAGTCAAACCAGCGTAGAGGAAATTAAAAGCGAGAGTGAAAGCTAACAGGTGGAAAGAGTACACTGAGAGCTTCTATGGAAGGGAGGACTTACCTAGCGACGTGATGGAAGAAGAAACAGGAGTCGGTAGGGAGAAGGTGAGGGATCCAGTATTAGAATCAGAATTTAGAAGAGCTTTGGAAAACTTAAAACCAAATAAAGCAGAAGGGATAGATAACATTCCACCGGAATTTCCAAAATCATTTGGGGAAGTTCCAACAAAACGATTACCTGCATTGATGTGTAGAATCATTGAAACTGGCGCTATAGCGTTAGACTTTCGGAAAAAAATCCACACGATTCCTAAGACCGCAAGAGCGGACAAGTGCGAGAATTATGGCACTGTCAGCTCAACGGTTCGTGCATGCAAGTTGCTCGCGAGAATAATACACAGAACAACGCAAGTCATAGTCAAAGATCTATTGGATGACGATCAGTTAAGCTTTAAGCCAGTCCCGACGTTGCAGTTAATAATGGAAGCAAGACTGTAGAAAAATAAAAACACGTTCACAGGATTTGTCGACCTAGAAAAGGCACTCGACAAAGTAAAACGGTCAAGGTGTTCAAAATCGAGAGGAAAATTAGGGGTAAGCTTTAGGGAAATACGGATAATGCACAAAATGCACAAGAACCAAGATGGAACACTAAGAGTGGAAGACCACGATTAGAAAGGGTCTAAGGCAGGGACGTAGTCTTTCGCCCCTGTTATCAGTCTATACTTTGAAGAACCAATGACAGAAATAAAATAAAATTTCAAGTATAGGATAAAAATTCAAGCTGAAATGTATCCTGAGTGAAAGCGAAGAAAAATTACAAACCCTGTTGAATGGAATGAACACTGTAATGAGTACAGAATATGAATTGATGGTAATTCGAAGAGAGACGGAAGTAATAAGTAGCAGAAATGCGAACAGTGTGAAACTGAATGTCATAACTGGTGACCACGAAACAGATGAAGTTAAGGAACTCTGCTAATTGGACAGAAAAGGAACACATGATGAATTGAGGAAGAAGAATATAAAGAGGCAGACAAGCTCTTTGCAGAAACGACATTCCTGGCCAAGAAAAGTCTACAAGTACCAAACATAAGTTTTAATCTGAGGAAGGAATTTCTGATTGTATGTTTGGAGAACAGCACTGTGTGGTAGCGACTCATGAGCTGTGGGAAGATCGTGACCGAAAAGAACAGAAGAATTTATGTGTGCTGGTAAAGAAGAATTCTGCAAATTATGTGGATTGATAAGGTAATGAATGAAGAGGTTCTCTGCAGAAATGGTGAGGAAAGGACTATATGGAAGACATTGGCAAGAAGAAGGAACAGGCTGATAGAACATCTCTTAAGACATCAAGAAAAACTTCCACGATATTAGAGGGACCTATAGAGGGTAAAAACTGCAGAAGAAGACAGAAATTTGGATATATCCAGCAAATAATTGTTGACGTAGGTTGCAGGTGCTGCTATGAGGTATCTCTTTCTTGGTACTAGAGGGAGCTGTAGAGAGTAAAAACTGTAGAGGGAGACGGAGACTGGGATACATCCAACAAATAATTGAGGATGTAGGTTAAAGCAGTCAGAGGACTGATGGAGAAGGTTAGGTTTAAAGGTGCTGTTTACGCAAGTTTGGTTCTGGGGCGGAAGTATCTCCAATGATTCTTCCATCCAATACAATGACGGCTGCATAGGATCTAGCCTTTTAATCTCAGTGATAGTAGCTGGAAGGTGTGAAGTGCTTTCTGCTATGAGCCAAGTTTGAATGGTGGCATGCCACTGTCTTACTTTAAGAACGTTGTCAGTCAGATTAACGTTCATCTTTTAAGTCAAGATCTCAGTGTGCCACAATGCTACATTTTGTATGCGTCTTTTATGATTTTTATGCATGAGGAAATTGTGGGCAGGATTTTCTTATAACTGCATGTGTAACCGATAGAGAACTTTTACCCGAGGGTCCATAGTAGACATGATGGATAACAGGGAGAGAGACGAATTGGGGCCATAAATGCTGAGTGCAGGGACCTGGCTGTGTGAGTGGTTTTGGGAAGTAGCACTCAGTGATTTGTACCTGCATAGGGACTTTTGGCTGAAGCTCCCCCCCTCCTTCCCATTTAGGGTCAGACAGAAGGGCCCTAGTTTGCACAAAATTTTACCTGGGCCAAGTGGCAGTCCATTGTGAAAGCAGCCAGTTGGTGGAAAGTGGTTAGAGTAAGCCATTTAAGAGAGACTGCTGTAAGCTGAGTCTTTGTGCATGTGGTGGGAAGGTCATAAAACTACTTACACTCTCATGTTAGAAGCAGGGACAATATGGACAGAGTGGCTGGTGCACATGTTTAGTGGAAGCAAGGGTGAAGCCCCCCTGAGGCCAGGAAGTCTCCAGGTTCATTTAGCGAGAGGCAAAAACATGTATTTCATGGGCATGACTGCCTGGGAAGCTGAACAGCCTTCTTTCAGAAACTAGAAACGGTCGGACTGAAAGATTAGCTCTCTCACTGTAAAAGAAGGACTCTGGTCCCATCTGGGCAGATGTTTTTCGTCAAAACATGGCCACGCTTAGCGTGAAAACGACACTTTCCTAATCTAAAATCTTCTTTTTTCAGACAAGAGAGATTTGGAGTTGCTGATTGGCTGCTCTCAGGATATGCAAAGTGGAAGCTTGCTCCCCAAATATGGGAACCCTCTGCTCTGTCTGGATTGTTCACCAGGACAACAGAATAGTCAAGAGGAGAGATTCCGTGAGAAGAGGATAGTTTGATTGGTTTGTGCAATGTGGAGATGATTTCGTTTTTGCTAATTCTGCTCTCATAGCGAGGCTTGGTGGAAAGTGGTTGTGATTCCTTGCTTCTTCTGGTCCTCCCCTGGTGGAGAACTTCATCCCTTTCCCTATTGGGTGAGACTTGCTGTCTGTATCTCGTTATGGGCTAAGAGACAGTGACAACTCTCAATTGTACCTAGTGTGGAACTGTATATCATCTCAGACCTATTACGTGTAACAAGGGTGAGTTTATTAGTCTTCAGTCAGCCGTCTGACGTTTGACAATTGCAGCATGAACTGTGACTCCTGTGTGTCAACTTGTTTTGGTCAGATCAGCGAATGGGGGCACCTCACACTGAAATCTGCCTGAATTTCATGCTCTGATAGGGAAGTTTCCTGCATTCTGGTAATCAGAACTTCAGACAGCATAGTTTGCAAATTTTCATGGGTGTGTCAGAACATTACAGCTGCCACAGTGCACCACTCATCACCCACAGCAGGACGTTTTCTGCTATCTCCTGAATCAAGGTGAAAGGGTAAAATAGTGCTGCACCAGTGTAGGATTGATAAATGATAATCACAGCTTCCTGTTCTTAGGTGAACCATAGTTTGTGGTATATTTGTTCGTAGTTGATTCCATTTGAATAGAGTTGCGCCTCACATTACGTTCATGTAAACAAACTCAGATTGCGTTGTAAAAGGGATTAATTTAGGGTAGAATTTGTATAGCTTCTACACCAATGTATACTTCGCCAATCAATTATTATTACTTTTCTGATTTTTGTTTGTCATTTTTGTGTAAGATTTATCAGCTAGTTGCAGTTGCAAAAGGATTAATAAAACTTGTCATTATTCTGTACACTTGAATACGCCGCTGTTCTCATTCACACTCCCTCAACTATTCACAATTTTTATTTCATTTTGGTGGTACATGGATACACCAGAATTTAAGATTCAGTCTTATTTAATTAATTAATTTGAATATTAATTTGAGTTTTGGAGCCGGCGGCTGTGGCCGATCAGTTCTAGACGATTCAGTCCGGAACCGCGCTGCTACTACAGTCGCAGGTTCGGATCCTGCCTTGGGCGTGGATGTATGTGATGTCCTTAGGTTAGTTAGGTTTAAGTAGTTCGAAGTTAGGGGTCAGATGTTCAGTCCTATAGTGCGTAGAGAAATTTGAACCATTTTTTGACTTTTGGAAGTGACCACAAGCGTAAATTCACTAGTTCATATATAAATATTAACGTTGTAGCTCAGATTTGAAGATTATTGAGAAGATTGTACTTTTATTTATGTAAAAGTAATAACATTTAGTATCGTTCAGACATATATTTATGATTGAAGCAAGCGACGGCCTGCAAGTTGTAACATGGATTAGTAGCCCACTGCCTTATAATTCTAGTCTCATCTCAGGCAATAGGTGGACCCTGCTGCTGATAATTTATAATAAGTATTTCAGGTTTAATCGTGGAGTAGACCCAATTCATACCGACCCTTTGGAAGTAAGGGCCCTGGGCCAGTATACCTGGCATCCTACTGCATCTGATTTCCCTAGAAATAAGTGTATTTCACATGCCTGCACATTTGTCTGGACCATGGGAGTCAGGTAGGTTGTTACCCTCGTCCCTCGACATCAACGTGTAACTTATCCTATCATTGGAGATCAGCGATACTTCCTGTGTTTTTACCTGTATTTACTTTCTCAGAGCTCTCTATTTCACTGGACAGATGTGGACTGCAAAACCTTCGTAAGGTGCATCGACACTCACTACTGAAAACTGAAGTTGCGTGTGAAGTCGGGCTGTGTTGGTGATATTTGTACCGTCACCACATGGTAGAATAAGGAAAAAATTTTGATCCCTCGGTTTCACTATACATTTCAATTCCAATGTTAGAACTTCCAGCTTCCTCCCTGGCGGACAGCTGATGACGCTGGCATGCTGCCGCGGCCATGATCAACTAAGCCAGAAGGAGCAACTGACCGCTCCTCCAGTTTTTATTCCGTCACTGTAACTGTTATGAGAAAAGGACTGTCCTAACCCTCAATGTTTTATTGAAAGGTCGCCATTAGATTCCTACGACGACGACCACCACCACCACCACCACCACCACTAGAGACCATGCCCTGGCAAGGGAACAACACTTCCTTATCACCTACCACCCGCCACCGTGGGATCATCAACCGAGACCTGAAAAATGAACAGTTTTTCTCATGCAGAGCTCACATTTCCTGGAGAAGTAGACATCAAGAGGTTGGAAATATATTGTTGTGTTCGGTGGAAACATCTTTGCTCAGAAAACTTTCATCTAACTGGGGATGATCTTTATGGCCTGAAACAGCAATAGGTTGTTCAGATGGCGCTATCAGACAACAGCCGTGTTTTGCATGCGTATGGATCGTACCACTGTTTTGGGGATGAGCGATTTATATTCTAAGCACATCTCTGGGCGTTTCTAGGCGTTCACGGTCACACAAATCCCTGGTGGCATTTTCTGGTATTCGGACTCATTCGGGATACTTGTGATTTAAGTTCAATAAAGAACCCTGTATTACGATGTTTAGCGATGGAATTTTTCCTTATGGGTCTGCCAACACACTCCCGTCCTTAAACTTGTATTCAAACAGTGCAGCACGTGTTTTCCACGAATTGTTCTTTACGTTAGAGAAGACCCTAACTGGGGATGTAATAAGTGCACAGCCATCGCGCATCAGTTCCAGTGGGCACCACCTATAACCAAGCTGTCCCTAGATAAAATTGGCGTGATTCAGTCTCGAGCGTGGAAGGGAACCATGTAGTTGGCTCACGTTTGTCCGCGGACACATAACATGGTTGCTCTAACAACAGCAGGGCGTTTTTCTTTTAGGTACATTAAAGCTTCTTCTCTTTGACATGCAGTATTGGATTTGCTTGGTAGCCTTCTAATAGTCATATCATTTTTCTGTGCACTTTCGCAACTCCTGTAGGTCTGTCGTGTATTAATGTATAGGCTGCGCAAAGAAACAGTGAAAACTACGAAACCGAATCACTGTTGCTGTCCCTGCAACTTACTGTGACAATCGGTATCCGAGGTAGTAGAGTGATATGACAATGGTAAACAGAATACAACGTGCGCCCATGCACATTCTGATTGTCTGTTGCTACTGTAGTTCTCATGTAGACACCTAGATGTCACTCAGTTTGTTATTCTAATCCAGGTATAGTAATTTATTTGTACTAGTCTTATTTTACTCGTTTATATGTGACTCACATAATTAATTTGGTGTTGCAATAAAATCCATACATTCACACATATTTTAAAACTGGATGTATGTGTACGTGTTGTGTGTGTGTGTGTGTGTGTGTGTGTGTGTGTGTGTATGTGTGTATTTTCCACATCCTCTTCTAGAACACTGGACCAATTTCAACCAACATATCCCTTACAATCACGTAAAAATCGCTACGGGGTAAGAACCACCCATCTACCACAGCTCAGAAAATATGACGTCATAAACATGAGATCGCGAAAAACTGCCGCATTATCCATGGCGTTTAAGTTCATTACTTCTGTGCTACTAACACTAATCGTAATGAATTTCGCAGATAGTATTCACACATGTTGCTAAATGTATCTACAAAATTACTTCACGGTACCACACAGAGTTCAGAAGGTATGACGTCGGAAATATAGGCGTGAAAAACTGTCGCATCATGCATGAGTTATTAATGCATTTCAAAAAATGGTTCAAATGGCTCTGAGCACTATGGGACTTAACATCGGAGGTCATCAGTCCCCAAGACTTGTAGCTACTTAAACCTAACTAACCTAAGGATATCACACACATCCACACCCGAGGCAGGATTCGAACCTGCGACCGTAGCAGCAGCGCGGTTCCGGACTGAAGCGCCTAGAACCGCTCCGTCATAGCGGCCGGCATTAATAAATTTATTGTTCACTAGTAAGACACTGCTATAATCGAATCAATTTAAAGAAATCCCTGACACCTGGTAGCGATTTGCCAGATTTCAATTGCGAAGTGCAAAGAGACATTTACAAAACCGCGTTGTGGACACACGAAGCAGCTGCGACCTTTATACAAAAACTTGTTCATAATTTCAAAGATGCTTTCACGAATCGATGAAAACGAATTTTTTTCGTTATTACACAAACAAAGTTCTTTTTTGTTCTTGTTCCTAGTAGAAAATAAGCAAAATGAATACCCGAGCAATGCCGGGTTTGTTAGCTATTATAAAACTGGATGTACTGTCTGTATGTGTGCATCTACGTTCCATAACTCCTTCTTAACAACTGAACCGACTTCAACCATATTTGGTGCACTTACATCTTACTATCAGTTAACATCCGCTGTGGGTGTAAGAACTACCTATCTCATCAAAGGGGTGGGGATAGGGGAAGTGGCGGATACAGAAAAACCTCAAGGCGGGGGTGCTAAAGATAATCAGGTCACTTGCATAACAGGAGCACGAGCATTAAGGACGTTTATGCTCGTTTGCTTGTATTGACGAATCTCTCCCAACAGTCTCTTTTTAATCACAAAGTGTGATTCTTCTTCATAGAACGGTAGTTCAGTTAAGCACTGATTCAGTTTATGTGACAAATCATTGCCGTCATGTTTCAGTAGTTGTGAGGGAAAAGTATGTTGAATTTTAAATGATAAATATTTTCTTCAGCAGAATGTTCTCTCATGTCAGTCGTAACATGGTCCGGTGTTGGAATGAATCAGTTCTTTTCTTATGATCGCTGTGTTCTTGTGGCTGAATGGTGACCAGAATCTTCAGATGTTTCTACTTTTCTTTTTCTCATTACATGACGATCCATTTTAGTACACTCCTGGAAATGGAAAAAAGAACACATTGACACCGGTGTGTCAGACCCACCATACTTGCTCCGGACACTGCGAGAGGGCTGTACAAGCAATGATCACACGCACGGCACAGCGGACACACCAAGAACCGCGGTGCTGGCCGTCGAATGGCGCTAGCTGCGCAGCATTTGTGCACCGCCGCCGTCAGTGTCAGCCAGTTTGCCGTGGCATACGGAGCTCCATCGCAGTCTTTAACACTGGTAGCATGCCGCGACAGCGTGGACGTGAACCGTATGTGCAGTTGACGGACTTTGAGCGAGGGCGTATAGTGGGCATGCGGGAGGCCGGGTGGACGTACCGCCGGATTGCTCAACACATGGGGCGTGAGGTCTCCACAGTACATCGATGTTGTCGCCAGAGGTCGGCGGAAGGTGCACGTGCCCGTCGACCTGGGACCGGACCGCAGCGACGCACGGATGCACGCCAAGACCGTAGGATCCTACGCAGTGCCGTAGGGGACCGCACCGCCACTTCCCAGCAAATTAGGGACACTGTTGCTCCTGGGGTATCGGCGAGGACCATTCGCAACCGTCTCCATGAAGCTGGGCTACGTTCCCGCACACCGTTAGGCCGTCTTCCGCTCACGCCCCAACATCGTGCAGCCCGCCTCCAGTGGTGTCGCGACAGGCGTGAATGGAGGGACGAATGGAGACGTGTCGTCTTCAGCGATAAGAGTCGCTTCTGCCTTGGTGCCAATGATGGTCGTATGCGTGTTTGGCGTCGTGCAGGTGAGCGCCACAATCAGGACTGCATACGACCGAGGCACACAGGGCATCATGGTATGGGGAGCGATCTCCTACACTGGCCGTACACTTCTGGTGATCGTCGAGGGCACACTGAATAGTCCACGGTACACCCAAACCGTCATCGAACCCATCGTTCTACAATTCCTAGACCGGCAAGGGAACTTGCTGTTCCAACACGACAATGCACGTCCGCATGTATCCCGTGCCACCCAACGTGCTCTAGAAGGTGTAAGTCAACTACCCTGGCCAGCAAGATCTCCAGATCTGTCCCCCATTGAGCATGTTTGGGACTGGATGAAGCGTCGTCTCACGCGGTCTGCACGTCCAGCACGAACGCTGGTCCAACTGAGGCGCCAAGTGTAAATGGCATGGCAAGCCGTTCCACAGGACTACATCCAGCATCTCTACGATCGTCTCCATGGGAGAATAGCAGCCTGCATTGCTGCGAAAGGTGGATATACACTGTACTAGTGCCGACATTGTGCATGCTCTGTTGCCTGTGTCTATGTGCCTGTGGTTCCGTCAGTGTGATCATGTGATGTATCTGACCCCAGGAATGTGTCAATAAAGTTTCCCCTTCCTGGGACAATGAATTCACAGTGTTCTTATTTCAATTTCCAGGAGTGTATATTTTTACGACGTAGGTAAATTAGATGCCAATTATTCTCGAATAATCACTGAAAAATGCAGCACTAGTACGCTTATCACTAAAACACGCACGGTCACACTCCGCGTATTTCTAATATCACTAAGCATAACACTGACTGAAGTCCGTGGTAATAGCCAATAATCGCAGTAGTTCACTTTTTATCACTTCCAAGTTATCGCGACAACTGTAGCTTTCAAACTGACTACCTGGCAGCGACTCTGCTTCCCTTATACATGTGGCTCGGCTGTTTCGAGAACGTTCACTTTTATGGAGTGTGAACAAATACCTACTATGAAAGCGGCAAGCCAATATGTACCTTACGACGTAAAACATAAGGGCGAGTTTCCAATGATGACGTCATCCAGCAGTTTATGGGTATGGAACTTTTATTGTTGATTCCGTTCCTTTCTAGTGCGTTCGATGGAGGCACTATATAGTAACAATACGTTTTTAGGACTCTTCTCGAAAGTCACTATTCCCGGAGACATACGCAACGATAGTTTCCCATACCTAACTCGTATTACGAGTTAGGTACGGGAAACTATTGTTACATCATTTGCAAAATATTGTAACAATATTTTGCAAATGATGTAACAATAGTTTCCCGTTTTTACTTAAAAATTACTATGAATTACTATTATTAATCCTTCACAATCAACTGATCACTCTCACCCTTGACTAAACTTCACACTTGCACTTGCTACAACTAGGACTTTTTACTTATTGATTCTTCAGTCTTAATATTTCTGCTTATGAAGGTAAACTAGCTTTCTATTCGGCGAACAGTCCGTATTTATAACGCTACGTATCGAGATCACTAGAATGGCCGCGACTTTTCTCGTAGGTATGTCTATCTATCTATCAAAATAGATCTAGTAGGGGTCAGTGAAGTGAAGTGGAAAGAAGACAAGGATTTCTGGTCAGATGAGTATAGGGTGATATACACAGCAGCTGAAAATTGTATAACGGGAGTAGGATTCGTTATGAATAACAAAGTAGGGCACACAGTGTGTTACTGTGAACAGTTCAGTGATAGGGTTATTCTTATCAGAATCGACAGCAAACCCAACACCGAGGTCGCAAGCTGAAGATGAAGAAATAGAGAAAGTGTGTGAGGATACTGAAAAGTTAATACAGTACGTAAAGGGAGATGTAAATTTAATAGTCATGGGGGACTGGAATGTAGTTGTAGGGAAAGGAGTTGATGGAAAGGTTACAGGAGAATATGGGCTTGGGACAAGGAATGAGAGAGGAGGCGTACCCAGTACCAGATATAAATTCAGATCGCAGCTTAGTAGTGATGAAGAGTAGGCTGAAGTTTAAGACTTTAGTCAGGAAGAATCAATACTCAAAGAAGTTCTCTAATGCTATAGATACAGCAATAAGGAACAGCTCAGTAGGTGTACAGTTGAAGAGGAATGGACATTCCTAAGAAGGGGCTATAACAGAAGTTGGGAAGGAAAACATAGGTACAAGGAGGTTAACTGCGAAGAAACCATGGGTAAAAGAAGAAATACTTCAATTGATCGATGAAAGGAGGAAGTACAAAAATGTCCCGGGAGACTCAGGAATACAGGAATACAAGTCGCTGAAGAATGAAATAAATAGGAAGTGTAGGGAAGCTAAGACGAAATGGCTGCATGAAAAAAGAAATTTTGTCGGTAGGACGGACTCAGCGTATAGAAAAGTCAAAACAAGCTTCGGTTACATTAAAAGCAAGGGTGATAACACTAAGAGTGCAATGGGAATTTCACTGTCAAATGCAGACGAAAGAGCTGATACGTGGAAAGAAAGCCTCTATGAGGGGAAGATTAGTCTGATGTGATAGAAGAAGAAACAGGACTCGATTTAGAAGAGATAGGGGAATAGGGGACCCGGTATTAGAATCATAATTCAAAAGAGGTTTGGTGGACTTAAAATCAAATAAGGCAGAAGGGGTGGATAACATTCAATCAGAATTTCTAAAATCGTTGGGAGAAGTGGCAAAGTCTGGCGTCACACCATCTGACATTCGGAAAAACATCACCCACACAATTACGAATACGGCAAGAGCTGACAAGTGCGAAAACTATCGCAAAGTAGGCTTAACAGCTCATGCATCCAAGTTGCTGACAAGAATAATATATAGAAGAATGGGAAAGAAAATTGAGAATGCGCCAGATGTGGATCAGTTTGGCTTTAGGAAAGGTAAAGGCACGAGAGAGGCGATTCCGACATTGCGTCTAATAATGAAAGCATACTAATGAAAAATCAAGACACGTTCATAGGATTTGTTGACCTGGAAAAAGCGTTCAACAATATAAAATGGTGCAAGCTGTTCGAGATTCTGAAAAAAGTTGGGGTAAGCTGTAGGGAGAGACGGATCATCTACAATATGTACAACAACCAAGAGGGAATAATAAGAGTGGACGATCAAGAACGAAGTGCTAGTATTAAGAAGGGTGTAAGGCAAGGCTGTAGCCTTTCGCCCCTACTCTTCAATCTGTACATCGAGGAAGCAATGATGGATATAAAAGAAAGATTCAGGAGTGGAATTAAAATTCAATGTGAAAGGTTATCAGTGATACAATATGCTGCTGTCATTGCTATCCTGAGTGAAAGTGAAGGAGAATTACATGATCTGCTGAATGGAATGAGCAATCTAATGAGTACAGAGTATGGATCGAGATTAAATCGAAGAAAGCCGAAGGTAATGAGAAATACACTCCTGGAAATTGAAATAAGAACACCGTGAATTCATTGTCCAAGGAAGGGGAAACTTTATTGACACATTCCTGGGGTCAGATACATCACATGATCACACTGACAGAACCACAGGCACATAGACACAGGCAACAGAGTATGCACAATGTCGGCACTAGTACAGTATATATCCACCTTTCGCAGCAATGCAGGCTGCTATTCTCCCATGGAGACGATCGTAGAGATGCTGGATGTAGTCCTGTGGAACGGCTTGCCATGCCATTTACACCTGGCGCCTCAGTTGGACCAGCGTTCGTGCTGGACGTGCAGACCGCGTGAGACGACGCTTCATCCAGTACCAAACATGCTCAATGGGGGACAGATCCGGAGATCTTGCTGGCCAGGGTAGTTGACTTACACCTTCTAGAGCACGTTGGGTGGCACGGGATACATGCGGACGTGCATTGTCCTGTTGGAACAGCAAGTTCCCTTGCCGCTCTAGGAATGGTAGAACGATAGGTTCGATGACGGTTTGGATGTACCGTGCACTATTCAGTGTGCCCTCGACGATCACCAGAAGTGTACGGCCAGTGTAGGAGATCGCTCCCCATACCATGATGCCCTGTGTGCCTCGGTCGTATGCAGTCCTGATTGTGGCGCTCACCTGCACGACGCCAAACACGCATACGACCATCATTGGCACCAAGGCAGAAGCGACTCTTATCGCTGAAGACGACACGTCTCCATTCGTCCCTCCATTCACGCCTGTCGCGACACCACTGGAGGCGGGCTGCACGATGTTGGGGCGTGAGCGGAAGACGGCCTAACGGTGTGCGGGAACGTAGCCCAGCTTCATGGAGACGGTTGCGAATGGTCCTCGCCGATACCCCAGGAGCAACAGTGCCCCTAATTTGCTGGGAAGTGGCGGTGCGGTCCCCTACGGCACTGCGTAGGATCCTACGGTCTTGGCGTGCATCCGTGCGTCGCTGCGGTCCGGTCCCAGGTCGACGGGCACGTGCACCTTCCGCCGACCTCTGGCGACAACATCGATGTACTGTGGAGACCTCACGCCCCATGTGTTGAGCAATTCGGCGGTACGTCCACCCGGCCTCCCGAATGCCCACTATACGCCCTCGCTCAAAGTCCGTCAACTGCACATAAGGTTCACGTCCACGCTGTCGCGGCATGCTACCAGTGTTAAAGACTGCGATGGAGCTCCGTATGCCAAGGCAAACGCTGACACTGACGGCGGCGGTGCACAAATGCTGCGCAGCTAGCGCCATTCGACGGCCAACACCGTGGTTCCTGGTGTGTCCGCTGTGCCGTGCGTGTGATCATTGCTTGTACAGCCCTCTCGCAATGTCCGGAGCAAGTATGGTGGGTCTGACACACCGGTGTCAATGTGTTCTTTTTTCCATTTCCAGGAGTGTAGTAGAAACGAGGACAGCGAGAAACTTAATATCAGGATCGATGGTCACGTAGTAGATGAAGTTAAGGAATTCTGTAGTAAAATAACGAGTGACGGACGGAGCAAGGAGGACATCAAAAGCAGACTATAAATGGCAAAAAGGGCACTCCTGGCCATGAGAAGTCTACTAGTATCAAATATTGGCCTTAATTTGAGGAAGAAATTTCTGAGAATGTACGTCTGGGGTACAGCATTGTATGGTAGCGAAATATGGATTTTGGAAAAACCAGAAGAGAATCTAAGCATTTGAGATGTGGTAATACAGATGAATGTTGAAAACTGGGTGGACTGATAAGGTAAGGAATGAGGAAGTTCTGCGCAGAATCGGAGAGGAAAGGAATTTTTGGGAAACACTGACCAAGAGGAGGGACAGGACGATAAAATCTCTCATCTGTTAAGACATGAGGGAATGACTTCCATGGTACTAGAGGGAGCTGCAGAAGGAAAAAACTGTGGAGGAAGACTGAAATACATCCAGCAAGTAATTGAGGACGTAGGTTGCAAGTGCTACTCTGAGATGAAGAGGTTGGCACAGGAGAGGAATTCGTGGCGTGCCTCATCAAACCATAGGAACTCACCACAAATTTCCAAACTGTGTGGCTCAAATGGCTCTGAACACTATGGGAATTAACATCTGAGGTCATCAGTCGCCTAGAACTTAGAACTACTTGAACCTAAGGACATCACACAGATCCATGCCCGAGGCAGGAATCGAACCTCTACGGTCACAGGTTCGAATCCTGCCTCTGGCATGACTGTGTGTGATGTGCTTAGGTTAGTTAGGTTTCAGTAGTTCTAAGTTCTGGGGACTGATGACCTCCGATGTTAAGTCCCATAGTGCTCAGAGCCGTTTTTTGTTAGCAATCTGTTTTGCAGACAAATCCACATATGTCGATGAGTGTACCTAGAATATTAAATCATTGTACACCGCATAGTTCAGGAAATATGAGGTCATAAACACTAAGAACAAGGCCACACACTGCGTGGTACGAGCGTGGACACCTGGTAAGTACCTGGGCAACACCGGGTTTCTTTGTTAGTTAGTGATAGAAATTTTGCAAATACTAAAGCTTGGAAAGTAGTTTTCTGTAAATATTTTTGTTACGTTGTAAAACTGAGTTACTAGTTCTATCAAGGCGCCTGCGCGTTCATTCTAGTTGTTGTTTTCAGTTTATCCAATACTAACTTAGCACTCGCTGCTTCTTTTGCATAGACCGTGTGATGTGCTCATATTCTTCTCTTTAATCAAATTTTTGTATTATTCACAAATAACAGCTCTTTCTAAACTTTTTACGCTAATTTTATCCCATAGAAGGACGGGCTTCTCCGGATGTACCGATTCTGGTGACTTAGAGTCCAAGTTTTTGTTAATCATGGCTTTTGTTTTCGTGTAGTGATTACTAGCCGTGAAGGAAATAGCAATTTTCGTAGATTTAGCTGGAAAAATTTCATCCGCTGCTACGCCCCCTTAAATGTGGAATTTCGAACAATCCAAACTTAAATCATGCCTAAAGCATGTGATTCACACCCTCTCCAAATTTCAGGTCTCTGCCCTTAGCGATTTAGGCTGGGCGATGATGAGTCAGTTCACTTAAGTCTGGATAAGCTGCCACTGTAACAGCAGTAACCGATCTAACAACTGCACCAGACACTTGCTGCCTTATATAGGCGTTGCCGACCGCAGCGCCATATTCTACCTTTATTTGAATACGCAGAGCTATAACCAGTTTCTTTGGAGTTTCGCCGCACTTACTGTGATAGTCTTAATATTTGGCTGTTTATGTGCACTATCTGATCGAAAGTATTCGACATCGCTAGCGGGATTGGCCACCAGATGTGAAGAGGGGCGATCCCACCAGTATAAAGGGAGATGGGGAGCGCCGTGTCGTCAGTAGCGAAGCAGTAATAGCAGTGGGTCGGTTAGGAGAGGTCAGTGACTTCGAACGTGGACCAGTCATTGTCTGTCAGTAAAAAATCCATCAAGCATATTTCAACACTTATTAAGCCGCACAAGTTACTAATGTGACTGTGAAGTGGAAAAGCGAAGGAACAATCACAGCACAATCAAGACCAAGCAGATCTCTCGCTCGGATGGGCAGGAACCACCAAGCGTTGTGGACGGGGCTTGTAAAAATATATCATAAATTCACGGGAAGGAATCACGTGTGAGTTCCAAGGTGCTACCGGTATTCCAGCTAGCACAATGTCTGCACACACGAAGTTAAGAACAATGGTATACGGTGGTCGAGCAGCTCCTCAGAAGCCAGACTTTCCTGCAATGAAAGCTGATCGACGCTCGAGATAGTGTAAAGGAAGGCGTCACTGGACAGTGGGTGACGAAACGAGTAGTTTGATGTGGTGAATCACACTATACCCAGTGACAATCCGACGGAAGAAGTTGGGTTTGGCGAATGCCGGCGGAACTTTGCGTGCATCGTGTGTAATACCAACAGTGAGGCAGGGAGGAGGTGGTGTTATGGTAAGAGCGTGTTTTTCTTTGTTAAAGTGTGCGCCCACCATTGTGCTTAAGAAGAATCTAAGTGCGGATGGATATGAACAAATTTTGCAGCGTTGTATAGTGCTTACGGTAGACGAACAGTTCGGAAGCGGTGATTGTAACAGGCTAAAAATGCAGCCTGTCATAAATGTGCATCTGTGAGCCAGTGATTTGTGGACAGTATCATTCCTGAAATGAACTGCACCGCTCAGAGTCCTCACCTCACCCCGACGTAATACATTTGGGATGAGAAAGAATATTGACTTCGCTCTAGACACTAGCGTCCAGCATCACTACCATCCCTGTTTTCGGCTAATGGGGAAGAATGGACTGCCGTTCCTCAACAGACATTCAGATACATCAGCAGAAATAAATCCGTCGTAAACGGAAGGGTAGACTCATCCCACTTTAATGTCCTCTAATAGGTGTTTGGATACTTTTGATCAGGTAGTGTTAGGAGTTGCTCTGACTCAACCAAGTACTATTCTGCCCGACACAGAGTGACTTTTTAGATGAAACTATTAATTAATATATTTAATTTTTTTGTTATTTATTAAACATGGCTCATTAAAACTGTACCAGATACTTTCAGACATCCACAGACAGTATTAACTGGATTCTCTGACACTCTGAGGAAGCTTTAGTGTACTAGAAATGTCTGAAACATAAATCAATTCATCTTGAGGTTGCAGCTGTTTAGTCCGTGTTTGCTTTAGCAATACATAAGTTATCGGATGGGGTCCGCCTTTAGCAAAACACAATTTTGTTTTTCATTTCAAACATGGTATCATCGCCGTTGCAGAGCTTTTATTTCGTCTGCTTTCCTAGCGTCTTCTGCTGGTATCCTGGAATTGGTACTTGGTTCGAAGGAAACCATTTTGACCTTTAAATATCTCACGAACGTAGCTTTTTATCTGCAAAATAGCTAGGCCTTGAAGCGATGAATCCTTGACACTTCATTTACATAGCTAGCAGCAGCTGCTCGTAAAATATTTATATTTTCCCTTAACTAACTAAATTTTTCATAATTAATTCTATTATTTTCAGGCAGTTAAATGTTTTTCCAAACCTATACCTCCCTATGGTGAATTTGATATGCAATTTGTCCATTTCTCGCCCTATGTTTGGCTAATAAATTTAAGACAAAATTTGATTGTTCAATTTTCCCCCAAGTAATTATGTATTTCTTAGTTACCTCGATTACTTTCAACAAAATAAATCCTTTATTTGCAAAACTGTACATCACACTGATCAATTTGATGCCCCTTTGGCCCATTTCCCACTCTTCGTTTGCCTATGAAAATTCGGACAAGCACCCTTTATACAGTTAACAGGGAGTCTTCTTCTTGCTCTGTTCAAACATATGACGAAAAGTACATGTTAAAAATGAATGTCACCATGTTCATAGGAGAAGATACCGGATCCTCTGAGTGAACTATTCACCCAGATAAATTAATTAAAAAGATAAATAGTGTTTCACATTAATGTTAGACTTTACTTCAAGATTATGTTTGTTGATTGCATACTTCTTATTCCAATTCCAAATTCTAGAGCGCTTGCCTCATTTCGTTTCAATTGTTTTACTTCTGCAGGGTGTCCCTGGACGTACATTCAGGGACCATTCGAAGCAAAAACGCCTACTAAACATGGGCTCTGAAATGCATACTCTAAGAGTTATGAGTTCTTCTTCATCTTCGATACTGTGAAAAAAATCTGTTCTACTGCAAGCTCTTTGCTTTCAGTTTATTGAGACGTGGAAATGTGAGCCAAAAAAAAAGAAAAAAGTCCGGCAAACTTTGGCTTCAAAGTGATACGTTACGAGCTATAAGCACTTGTTCATTTTCCCTTGTTGTGAAATATCTTTACCCAACAAGCGCTCATAGCTCTTAAGATATGTGTTTTAGAGTCCATATTTACTAGACATTTTTGTTTCAACTGCAGTACACCACCAGCCACAAGCAAAAGGGTTGCCATGTGCCACCGCCTCCGGCAGACATCTCTGGTCTGAAGATGATCTTATAATAATATCGAAACCGGTCACCACATTAAAAAATTTATGCGATCAAGACTGCTTCCAGTTTATTTATGAAAAAAAAAGGTACTGTGCTTCCAATACACGAAGTCAAATTTCAGTTTATTCTTTCGTATTACCGTTACGATCAGAAAACTACCTATATCTCTTTTTTTCTCGTTCCACAGTGTTCAAGTAAATAACAGTCTTCTCTTCCACTGATATGAAATTGGGCAGTGATTCCGCGTAATCACTAATTAAAAATTCATTAGTGGCTCGGTGCAGAAATTTTTGTAATGCTTTGCTCTACGACAACATTTTATTCCTCCAACTAAATAAAATATGTGTCCGAAACCCCTGTGAGTAAATTAGTTATGCCAAGACAACCTAAGTAGCATTTTTGGATAAACCGTTCTCAGTTTTGTTGCTGTGTCAAATCTGGGTACAGCCTCAAGCTTCCGACGACCCCTTCCACCGCCGTCGTGAAAGCAACTGACTTGCGCGCCATGTCCTCCAATTAAAAGAAAGTTATATGAGAATGAAGTTTCTCCGGAGGATATTTTTGTATCAAACATGCGGTTTTCATGCAGCTTCAAGTCTGAGGGTGGTCCTGACGAAGACGACGGAGGTGACCGTCGAAAGCTTGAGGCTTTGCCCAGATTTTACGCGGCAAGAAAACTGAAAATGTTTATGCGAGGTACATCAAGCAGTTGTGCAGTGTATATGCAGTGTATGTGCATTATATTCACCGTAGCGCGACTCCGAAGCGGGTATATAAGCGCCGACATGTAGGCCGGAGATTAGTATGGCATTCCTGGCTTTCCGACGTGAGTGTGGCAAATGCGGAGACTTGAGCTATAGCGACGTTACCACCAAATGCCTCCAAATAGGACCAACGTGCTGTTATTGCTTTTCTTTTCTTATTTGCTGCCGAAGGACAAATACCGGTAGACTTCCGTCGAAGAATGAAGAATGTGTATGGCGCAGCTCGTCTGTCGAAAATCACCACTGTGGAATGGTGCGTCGGTTCTGTGCTGGTTGCGGTTCGACATAAAATGTCTGTCGATCTGGGAGACCAGCCTCATCTATTATAGACAAACAGGAGACTCTCGATCACCCTTCCTATTAGTTGTAATCTCACCCCAAGCGATTATCACGCCTTCGGTTTCTTAAAAAAAGGCCTTGAATTGCCTACGATTCCTGTCGGACGAGGATGTTCAGCAAGCAGTTGCGGACTTCTTCAAGCAGTAAGACACAGTATTTTACAAAACGCTTGTCTTCAACGTGGTGCGTCGGTGGGATAACTGGCTCAGTGCTCACGGAGATTTTGCCTGATTGACATACAGTCTCTGAACTGTACGACCTACTAACTGAAACTTTTTGACCCGCTCATACAACAATATGGTCGGGAGAAACAACATTGTCATATCACCTTTTATGGTACACTGACAGTTATAGGCGAAGATGTCTTTCGTAGGGCAATTGCTTTGGCAACAATGGAACTTTGGAGTAGAATATTTTCGTTCGTATTGTTGGAGAAATAAACGCTCCATTTGATCTTCAGTTATTGAAACACTTCACGTTTCGATTCGTGCTGCTGCGACGCACTTTTTTGAAAAAAAAATGGCTGTGAGCACTATGGGACTCAACATCTTAGGTCATCAGTCCCCTATAACTTAGAACTACTTAAACCTAACTAACCTAAGGACATCACACACATCCATGCCCGAGGCAGGATTCGAACCTGCGACCGTAGCAGTCACGTGGTTCCGGACTGAAGTGCCTAGAACCACACGGCCACCGCGGCCGGCCGCATTTTCCAGATTCGTCCTCATCTGGCCCCATTAAGCTACTAGGTGAGCATTCCCACAAGAACACCAGACTGCAGGACAAAAAAGCGAATCAGAATTTCAGTTATCGTACATCACAGAAACGCCATGGACCAATTTATTTGAAAAAAAAAGAAAAACCTCGAATCAACTGGCTAGATGCTATGTGGTCAACTAGTAGTATCTGGAATCGATATCTAGCGGAATCGGGAAAATGCCAAAAGATTCCTTTAGTCTTGGTGAAACCTCCTCTCATCGGTGATTACTACACAATAGACATCCTGTTCGCTACCTTTTCGCCAGGTCACTGTCCGATTGATCTGAGTGATCAGATAAATACCTGCATTTGTACGCAAAAATTGATGTTCCAGGCATTATACATTTCCACACTGGTTTTGAGTCACCATTTCTACAGATTCGACGAAATGATTTGACAGCCGAGACGAGTTAATGAACGGTGACGATACAGAGAAGAAATCGCGAGGCGAGCGCAGTGCCGACAGGCTAATATTCACCACTGCGCCGCCACAAGTCGTGGTGAGAGCTCCGCTGTTTCACCACGAACTCCTCTTCTCAGAAGCTCTTTCGCGGGAGTTTCCCGACAACTGGTCCCTCCTACCACAGCACCGTGTGCCACCGGCACTTGCTAACTAAACTGTTGTCCACAAAAACGCCTTTCCAGCACTCGTTTAGTATTTTTATGATACAGCACAGGACCTGCAAGAGCAGTTGAACGGAATGGACCGGTGTCTTGAAAGGAGAGTATAATATGAACAACAACAAAAGCAAAACGAGGATAATGAAATTTAGTCGAATTAAATCAGGTGATGCTGAGGGAATTAGGTTAGGAAATGAGATGAGTTTTGTTATTTGGGCAGCAAAATAACTGATGATGGTGGAAGTAGAGAGGATATAAAATGTAGACAGGTGATGGCAAGGAAAGTGTTTCTGAAGAAGCGAAATTTGTTAACATCGAGTATAGATATAAATGTCAGGAAGTCTTTTCTGAAAGTATCTGTATGGAGTGTAGCCATGTATGGAAGTGAAACATGGACGATGGACAGTTTACACAAGAAGAGAATAGAAACTTTCGAAATATGGTGCTACAGAGGAATGCTGGGTAGATTGCATAACCAATGATAGAATTGGGGAGAAGAGGAATTTGTGGCACAACTTGACTAGAAGAAGGGATCGTTTGGAAGGACATGTTCTAAGGCATCAAGGGACCACCGATTTAGTATTGGATGGCAGCGTGGAGGGTAAAAATCGTACAGGGAGACCAAATAAAAACCCTAAGCGTATTCAGAAGGATGTAGGTTGCAGTAGGTACTTGGAAATGAAGATGCCGAAGAAGATGGCGCAGGATAGAGTTGCATGGAGAGCTGCATCAAGCCTGTCTCTGGACTGAAGACCTTCATTGCCTACAAACTGGGAGCTAACGCTCCAACGGTTTCGGTATCGACTACAAACAAATAACGTACACGCAAATCTTTAAATAACGTCAGTACCTTAAGAGTAAGCAAGGTATTTTGTTCGACAAAATGAAACTTTTGTCCTGTATCTTCAACTATCTTATTAGAGAGACCATCGAAATTAGAATACCTACCAAACAGGATCGGTAGCTTCGCACTCTGCAATACATTGCCGCAATCATTTTATTCAGAAACTGATCCATGTGGCGGAGCGACTAATGTCTTGGATTTGCATTCGGATACTATGGTTATGTACCCGCACATAGATATATAATCTTATTCAGCAGCCATAAATCACTAAAAGCTGTAACGGGAAGTCCCTCTGCCTAAGCTCCAAGGTAACACATACAAAGGATTGTTGGAGAAATGTATGCAGAGTCCTATTAACGCTTGCGGATAAACACTTACATGGTTGAGAGTGGAAATAACAGTTACTTCCCTCCATCTATCGTTGACAGCGACGAGATTGTTAACATAGCTACGCCGCCCCTGAAAGTTCCTGGTAGATTAAAATGAATTCACTTACGAGTACTCGACTACAAATCTTCGGAAGTCTAGGTTCAGTGTTCAAGTATGGGTACAACCCGAAAAAAATAAATACAGTGCACATTCCACTGCAGAGAAAAAAATCCATCCTGCGTACTCAAATATTCTCTCTTTTGTCTCTGTTCTGGGTCATTCTAAATGTGTCTTCAGCCTCGCTTTGGCCGGCAAGACATGTTTAAAATTAGGTTTGTTGTTTTGTTAAGTACGACGGAATGTTTCTTCAGATGTGGGTGCATCTCTGAAGGAACATTGCATCTTTTTTCTTAGCGACACAAGCACTGCAGTATCGCTCAAAGATCAGACAGCTACAGGCATTGCAACATGGCACTACATGCGATTAAGACTGTATCACTGGGACGACAAAGAAAAGCCGTGGACTGGCCTGATGCTGCCCGCCACGAATTCCTCTCGTGTGCAGACTCTTCATCTATGAGTAGAACTTGCAACATACGTCCTCAATTATTTGCTGGATGTATTCGAATCTCTGTCTTCCTGAACAGTTTTTACCCTCTACAGCTCCCTCTAGTACCATGGAAGATATTCCGTAATCTCTTAACAGATGTCCTACCATTCTGTCCCTTCTTCTTGTCAGTGTTTACCATAAATTCCTTTCCTCTTCGGTTCTCTGGAAAACCTCCTCATTCCTTACCTCATTAAACCACCAAATTTTCAACATTCGTCTGTAGCACCACATCTCAAACGCTTTTGTTCTTCTGTTCCGGTTTTCCCAAAGTCCATGTTTCAGTACCATACAATGCTGTGCTCCACACGTACAGTCTCATAAATTTCTTCCTCAAATTAAGAATTATGTTTGATGCTAGTAGACTCCTCACGGTCAGGAATGCCCTTTTTGCCAGTGCCAGTCCGCTTTATGTGTCCTGTTTGCTCCTTCCACCGTGGGTTATTTTCTGATCAGGTAGTAGAATTCCTTAACTCCATCTACTTCGTGATCACTAATCCTGATGATAAACCTCTCGCTGTTCTCAATTCTGCAATTAGCTTCGCCTTTCTTCGATTTACTCTCTATCCTCCTTTTGTACTCATTAGATCGTTCACTCCATTCAGCAGATTCTGTAATTAGTCTTCACTTTCACTGAGGATGACAATGTCAACAGTGAATGTTATCATTGATATCCTTTCACGTTGCATTTTAATTACACTCCTGAACCTTATTTTTATCTTCGTCATTGCTTCTTCGATGTATAGATCGAATAGTAGGGTCGAAATCCTTCATCCCTGTGTTACACTCTTTTTAATCTGAGCTTGGTCTACCACTCTTAATGTTCGCTTTTGGCTCTCCCTATAGCTTATCCCTATTTTTCTCAAAATTTCGAACGTCTATTTGACATAGACAGACGCTTTTTCCGCGTCAAGAAATCCTATTAACGTGTCTTGATTTTTCTTCAGTTCTGCTTTCATTTATCAACTGCAACGTCAGAATTGCTTCTCTGGTGCCCTGACATTTCCTAAGGCCAAATTGATTGTCAACTATCGCATGTTCAATTTTCTTTTCTATTCTTCTGTATATTATTGTTGTCAGCAACTTGGAGTCATGAGCTATTAAGCTGCTCTTGAAGTTTTCAGGATTGTGAGGATGCTATTTTCCCGAAAGTCAGATGGTAAATCGCCAGATTCATTTATTCTACCCACCAACGTGACTAACCGTTTTGTTACCAGTTACTCCAATGATTTTAGAAGCCTGATGGAATTTTATCAGTCCCTACTGCCTTATTTGATCTTAAGTCTTCGAAGGCTCTTTTAAATTCTGATTCTATTACTGGATCCCCTATCTCTTCTGTACCGACTCCTGTTTCTTCCTCTACCACGTCATCAGTCAAGCGTTCCCCCTAATGGAGACCTTCAATGTATTCTTTCCCCCTATCCACTCTCTCCTCTGCATTTAACAGTGGAATTCCCATTGCATTCTTAATGTTACCACATTTACTTTAATTTCACCGAAAGTTATTTCGGCTTTTTTAAATACTGGGTCAGTCCTTCCAACAATCAATTATTTTCCAAACTCTTCACATTTTTCATGTAGCCACTTCTAGCTTTCCTGCACTTTCTATTTGTTTCATTCATAAGTGACTTGTATTTCTATATTGCTGAATTTCCCTGGACATTTTTGTATTTCCTTCTTTCTTCGATGAACTGAAGTACTTCTGTTATGCATGGTTATTTCGCAGATTTTTTCCAACTTCTGTGATCTCTCCTTTTTGGAGATGTCCATTCCTTTTCAATTGATATCCTACCAACGTATACCTTATTGTAGTACCTATGGCCTCAGACAACTTCAAGCGTCTCCCTAGTTCTTCAATATCACATTTCATTGTGCATTGATTCTTTTTGACTAGTCTCTTAAACTTCAGCCTACTCTTCGTCATTGCTAAATCGGGATCTGAGGTACGCCTTTCAGTCCGATATCTGATTTAGGAATATCTACTTGACCTTGATGTAATCAAACTGGGATCTTGCCGTATCTCCCATCCTTTTCCAAATACACTTCCTCCTCTTGTGATTCTTGAACAAAGTATTCGCTATTACTAGCTGAAATTTATTACAGAACTCAATTAGCCTTTCTCCTCTTTCACTCCTAGTAACAAGTCCATATTATCCCGTAACCCTTTCTTCTAGTCCTTCACCTATAACCGCATTCCAATCCCCACTGTCACAGTATCATATCCCTTCGCTGTCGATATAGAGATGGCTAATAAAAACGATCAGACATGTACAATAAGGTAATACATTAATAAGTTTATTTACAATAGGCCTACGTAAGTTGATAATTGAGGTATACTTAACTGCGAAGTGCTGTGGGTTCTATTGTGGTACTGAACTACATACAGTGAGACTAATGCTCTTGGTAGAAATATATACTTGAATGTTGATGCACTTATATAATCTCTGAATATTAGTAATGTTTAATAACGCTGTGCTGCGTTGATGTAAATTCCTCCCTGTAACCTTCTGTACTAATATTAAGTCTATAAGTGCATCGAATCTGAGGCGAAATTCTGAAAGCGGCTGCTTGAAAATATTTGTCTGTCCACTAGAGTCGCAAGCTGTGACGTAACGTCAGTTTAGAGTGCTGCGGCGGTGTGTATGCATGGCGACATCCTTCGGCGAAACAGAGAGCACGGTGTGCTGGCGGGAGGCTTAAATTTGCGGCACGGGACGCTTTGGGAACGTCGATAGATCACTAAAAGAGGTGGTGAAAGCTGTATGTAAATACCAAGTGAAAACTATAGTGAAGCACGTGGACAATATAAGAAAAATCAGACAGAAGTGGGCAGTGTTGTATGATAGACATTCATTGAAACAAGAGAAAATTATTAGAATAATTATTTTTGAATGCAAACTGTAAGTTTGTTATAACCATCTTCCGTCGTAACGGTGTATGTAGAAATGTTCTAAACGAAACAAATATTTTAACTGTATGTGGCGCCTGATGTTTATTGTGTGTTTAAGTAATACTGTGTGTAATAAATATTGTTAAACATGGTGCTCGTAATTAAGTCAGACTGATCACTCCCCTGCCGGTCCGTTACACCACAGAAAAGTAAAACCAAAGCTCAATTCTGTTGCACAGAGGCATTTACGCAACAACGTCTCACAAGCCACCAGTAAATGAAGAAGGACATGTCCTACTATATGATGCAAGAAGAAGTCTCTGCTACGCCCTTGATCAAGAGTCGCAGAATATAGTCGTAGATGTGTATGCTGGTTTCTCACTATTCTTCTCCCTTTTTTTTCGCTACTTATTTCCGTGTAAAGTCAGATGCGAGGAGAAACAGAGAGACAAAGTGATGACCTCGAGGTGTTTAACGCACGTCTAACTATTAATCCGTCCTCGCCAGCGATTGATGACGTTGTTACTTGGCAAGCGACCTTCCGGCACATGACAGCTGTTTTTAAAGCCTCTTTCCAGCTATTATCGCGGCATTTTTCGTCTGTTGTGAAACGTGGAATTGCCTAAAGTTACGGCATTCTGGTGTAATATTAGATGCGGGTTACAACTGATATTTGGTCTTTGGTGAACGTCTAGAGAGGTCGTCTGGCTAGCGTAGGAGTGCAGTTTACTGCGCGTACTTGTAGGCACAGAGTCAGATGCTCAGGAGTGGCCGAGCGGTTCTGGGCGCTACAGTCTGGAACCGCGGGACCGCTACGGTCGCAGGTTCCAATTCTGCCTTGGGCATGGATGTGTGTGATGTCCTTAGGTTAGTTAGGTTCAAGTAGTTCTAAGTTCTAGGGGACTGATGACCTCAGAAGTTATGTCCCATAGTGCTCAGAGCCATTTGAACCGTAAGATGCTCAAACTACTCCCTTGAGCTTGAGATGTGTCGGAGCATTCCGTGTGAATGTTGATTAGTGAGCACAGATGCGAAAGCTATGCTGCATACAATTTTTGACATTATGTCTGTGCAAATTAAATCATCAGTTGTTTTTGGTAGCCGGGCACTGTGGCCGATCGGTTCTAGGCGCTTCAGTCCGGAACCGCGCTACTGCTACGGTCGCAGGTTCAAATCCTGCCTCGGGCATCGATGTGTGCGATGTCCTTAGGTTGGTTGGGTTTAAGTAGTTCTAAGTCTAGGGAACTGATGACCTCAGATGTTTAGTCCCATAGTGCTTAGAGCAATTTTGTTTTTGGTAAAAACTTGCTTACAAAAATTCTTAATTCCGGTTTTGATACAAATCATCGTTTAACTGAGCTGGGAGTATGGCTCAGATGTTTATATCATTTGGGTAGCGGTATCCGTCGTCACTGGTAATGTCACAACGGCACCATAATCCTGAAGGACTATAATCCTGAACCCACTCTTATGACGGTTTCTAGCCGAATACAGTAACTGAATATAAATTATTGCTATTTTGGCTGTTTAGAAAATAACGTAACAGTAAAAAAAGAGCGTCACTGTAATGAATTGTTTAACTCACATCAGCTTTTTATGTTTATTATCACCATGTCTAAAAGTTTCTTTTAGTATGCAGCCACTCATCTACATAACCTCTTCTTCTGTTACACGCTTGACAGTCCTGTCTTCCCATGACCACTGCTGACCTTAGCGACGATAGAAACTTGAGCCTCTGTAGTCTTAAACTACGGCAGAAGTAAATTTCGCTCCTTACGAAAGGCTCTTTCAGACATTGAATCATATTAACTAATTGAAGTGGCTAGAACACAGAATGTACAATGATCCTGCAATGAAAATCTTCGTAACTTTTTGGTGTGGCCGTTTGCAGTCCGAATATTGGCAATTTTTCTGTGCCAGCCCCTTCACTTCTGTGTTCTGTAAGCTACATACGTTTTAACCTGCATTGATCTCCCTCTACATATTCATTCTTTTCTGCCAGGTACGACTCAATTCTTGTTCATTAATTATCTGATCTACCAGCCTAAACTTTAGCATTACTCTACATCATCACATTTAAAAAGTTTTTATTCGCTTCTTGTCAGTAGTCCACATTCCTCTTTTGCACAAGTCTATTCAAATTCTTACAGAAAAAAATAACATTTAAATTTATTATTTAGTGACTGTAAAAACAATGCTTCTGTTGATAAAATATTTTTTTTTTAGTACCAGTCACGAATTTATTTTCATTTGTCTTTAGCAAGACGCGCTTCGAGAAATTATTGCCAATTTCAGGTAATTTTTGTGTGTTATGCCATTTAACCATGATGTTTTCGATGTGCGAGGTGCTAAATTTTCTCTTACCTTTGCTGTAGTATGTAAATACGCATAATTTTGTAATTAATGATGGTTCTTTATGCAGAATTAAAGACGAATTTGGAAGAAAAGTTCTACTCAAGCTTTTCTTTTAGTTCACTTATGCACAGTAGTGAACTAATTATGCGTATGTAAATACGCATAATTTTGTAAATAATGATGGTTCTTTATGTAGAATTAATGACGAATTTGGAAGAAAAGTTCTACTCAAGCTTTTCTTTTAGTTCACTTATGCACAGAAACAGACATTTTATCATCATATACAATATAATTTGCATAATAAGTTCTGCCGTATATCCCACGAACATCTGCTAAAATACATCGCAACATTCGGTTTGAAGTACAGATCAAGCATAACTTGTGCGAGGCCGTGCTGAAAAGTAACGCCTCCCAGTTGTTACGTTAAAACTCCTAAAACGTTGTTAATTTTCTAGTTCTTTATTCCTCAAGACTATATATTTCCAGCCCCCTGCCACTAGAGGTCTTCGAACTATGGCGTGTAAAGTAACTGCGTCGGTGTGTGAGAAACATAATGCTGTGATCTAGTTTCGAATTCAAAGAGTTCATCCACACATGAAGCACCTTCTCCTTCAGCATGACAATGCAGGACCAAACACGAGCGCTATGATATCTCCAACGATCCGACGCCTTAGGTTCACTGCCATCCATCGTCCTCCGTACAGCCTCGACTTGGCCCCATCCGATTGTCATCTGTTCCGAAACTTAAAGAACGCCTTCGAGGATTTCACTTTGATAGTGATGAACCGGTGTGAGCAGGGTGTGACGTTACGGCTCCGTCAACAAAGCTAAGCATTCCACAGCGACGGCATCAAAAAACTGGTCTCTCGCTGGTAGAAATGTGTTCTTCGCCAGGGTGACTAGTTGAGGAATAAATATGCAGACGTGAGGAATAGAGTTGTAGAATCTTAATAACGTTTCTTTTATTTAAAAAGATTCAAGAGCTTTCACACAAAAAATGAACATTTTAGTTTTCAGAACCCTCTGTTGAGGGATTAAGTTTTTACTAATCCCTCAACAGAGTGTGTCTTTTTCTTTTTCAGGTTATCCCAGCTAGGACCAATCAACAAGAGTGGTAATATATCTTTCTCTCTCTCTTACAGGAACCGCAGGAATGACAAATTTTTGTCTAAACTGCACCACCACGAGCCAAGGACAGGCTCGTTATTCCAACGTCACCGTCAGCACCCTCTCTTTCGTATTCAGTCACTGAAACTCTTGTGTTGGTCCGTGCCTGCGCAAAGCAATATGGGATTGTGGGTCCGCTTTGAGGGAAACTTTTTCGTTTATTTACTACCCCAAACTAGTTTCAGCGAAATATCGTCATCGTCAGTGGGTTTATTTTTTTCCTTTTTTTTTTACTTAAAGTCATTTCCACGTTTCTTGCCGATTTCTCGGTATACAGTAGCTCATATTAGCTTGTTGGCCTTGAGTGCTCCGAAAGCACAGATAAAGGACAAATTTCCACCTTGGTAGTATTTCATCCAGTGAGTAGAATTGCGTAATATTTCAAATGGTAAAAAGTTACGCTTTTTCAACGTTTTCAGAACACCTGAATGTCGACCAGCTACAGGGACATGCTGTATGTCGGAGAACGGCAACAAACATAGATATTATGTAATGAATTTGAAGTTAAAAGAATAAAGAAACCCATTGATGATGGCGGTATTTCTCTGAAACTGGTTTGGGGCAGTAAATAAACAAAAAGCGTTTGCAGCAATGCGAACGCACGATCCCACATAATTAGTACTGGAAGCAGGATTACAGAAAATGTATATAGGGGTTTTAACACAAGAATTTTCGTCCTTTCCTCTCTCTCTGTCTCCCTCCCTTCCTCCCTCCCTCCCTCTCTCTCTCTCTCTCTCTCTCTCTCTCTCTCTCTCCTGACGCGCGCGCGCGCACACACACACACACAACTATGTGTGTGTGTGTGTGTGTCTGTGTGTGTGTGTGTCGAGAGAGAGAGAGCGAGTACAAATTATGTGGGATCGTGCGTTCGCCTGGATGCAAATGCTATTTGTTTATTTACTTCTCATTGAGAACTATGAGATGGGCTACCGCGACTGTTGTGTAGATTGTGTGTGTACCTCAGCCTCTCTTGTTTCGGTTATCTAGAGAAGTCGCTCAAGACTATTCCCACAAACTACGTGACTACGTCAGTAATGACACAGGCACTTAAAATTCCTCCCGATCGTTTACCCCGAATGGCTCAGCTTCATGCGGTAGTCAAAACCGCTTGGAACTATTTCCTGCAGTCTCTGTTTTTCAACTCAAGTTCATAACCGCTCGTAACTACTAGCAAAGGTTTTGTTTTACTGTCAAACTCTATAATACATGGGTCTTTGGTGGCTCTGTGGGTATCAGACTACAAATCCCAACGTCCGATGTTCAATGCCTGGTTGCTTTTTTTCTGTCGCTTATCGCGTGGACCATCTCTCTGTTTTTCAAATTTATAAATCAATATCAAAAACACCAAGTAATGCTGCAGTTAGGAGTCCACGCTAAACTGTACATTCCTCTATAAGTGGCAAAGTAAGTCTGCTAAGAGGTTGGACGGAGGCAAGAGCTTATCACCTGCAGCAAGTCCTCTCATTGTGCTGTAGTGTTGAACCTAACCCTCGGCCTCTGCTAAGATTTACTTGGCCTACTTTCAGGCGAAACCATGTTCCTTCACTCAGTGTAAACGTCGTCCAGAATGGGGTATTTTGTTTTAATGTGCGGCTCAAAATTGACAGAAGCGACGTAAAATTGCTTAGATATTAAACTTACACTGAAAGAAAGTTTCTGGAGGTACGCATATCAGTCAAGTCCAAACCACTACTAATGTTACTTCATAAACGTGTAAACTGCACTATTTTATGTCAGCTATCGGGAAAAAATGAAAGTCGTTTTCCTCTCATAACATTTTACGACAAAGATACCATACTTAATACAGAGCAGCTATCACAGGAAGCTCCAAATGTATGCAGAACGATTAAACGTATCGGGCTGCGATTTTCATTTAGCTATAGTGGACTATTTGGCGAATTTTCTGAATTACACGAGTTTATACTATGACCACATTATGACCACTGATCTACTATCGATATAAACCCGTTCAGTCGATAGCAGTGTCACCGGGCGACGAATAACTCCTAGTCAGATACACGGACGGTGCATGTAGTATACTGTCCGTGTGTAGAATGACGAAGGGGCGCATGATCTGTCTGAGTTTGACTAAGGGCAGATTTTGAGGGCCCGGAGGCTCGACACGAGTGTTTCGGAAACTGCTCGACTTGTCGGGTGTTCGAGGAGTGCTGAGTCTTCCACACGAAGGGAAAGTAAGGTGAAACCACGACCAGACATCGTCGGATTGGGTTGCCAATCCTCATTACAGATGTCGGAGGACGTAAGCTGGTCAGACTGGTAAAACGGGACAGGTGGCGTACTGTGGCAGAACTAACATCAGACTTTAACGCTGGGCAGAGTACAAGTGTGTCTGAACACACAGTGCACCGAAAATTTCTAAAAATGGCCTCGGCAGCCGTTGATGCATGCATGAGCCAATGTTAACACTGGGACATTGGCAACTACGACAGAAATGGGCACGTGACCATCGGCACTGCATGTTGGCGAAGTGGCAGAGCGTTACATGGTTTGATGAATCCCAATACTTTCTTCATCGTGGTGATGGAAGGGCGCGAATCCGTCGTCTTCCAGGGGAACAGTTCCTTAACACCTATAGTGTCAGACGTTGACAAGCTTGCGGCGGCTCCATTATGCCATGGGGAGCATTCACGTGGGCATCCATAGGTCCAGTAGAGCTCGTGCAAAGCACAACGATGGACAACGAGTATCAGAGCATATACACGCCTTCATGACCATCATTTTTCCCGACGGCAGTGGCATTTTTCACAAGATAATGCGCCATGTCACAAGGACAGTAGTGTGATAGAGTGGTTCAACGAACACAGTGGCGAGTTTCAATTGCTGTACTGGCCTCCAAGCTGAACTCCGTCGAACAAATCTTGGACGTGAATTAATGGGGCGTCGAAGCTCAATGTCCCCCCCTCTTCGGAATTTGCGGGAATTACTGACCTGCGTGTGCAGGTGTGGTGCCATCTCCATCCAGCGACCTACCAAGGCCTCCTTGCTTCTATGCCACACGGACCATGCATTCGTACGTCAAAATTGAGCGTGCCGAGTTAACTGTGCTGTTGAACCCTCGGAAACGGTTTGTCCGTACGGTGTATGTGCGTCGATTTGATATACATGATGGTAGCGCTCTCCAGCGGCAGTCGTGGGCTGTATCCGGTCCGCAAATCAAACATTTTGCTTAGGAAATGGACAGGCGTAAAATTCCTTATCAGATCTACTAAAAAGCACTCTTTTGCTCATATGCTACTCCTGTTATTCTGTCTGTACTATACATGAACAAAAAAATCCACTCATATGCTATAAGGCATAAAAGGAAGTTTGATACTAAAAAGACATCAGCTAACAAAATTTCCATTACAGTTAATCTGGTTAGTGTGATGTAAATTTACAATAGTTTTCCACATATAAAAATTTCATCATTCTCATTTTTTAGTAAAACCTTAAGCTCCATCTTATCCGATCGCTGATCCTATTCGGTTCGAAAACCTTTAAAATATACGTAATACAACACTAAACAAGAAAGGGGAAACTCTCTTACTGCAAGTAGTGCAAGTTCTCTTGAAAATAAAGCCAATCGAACACGCACACTGCGGAAAGAGAGCGCACGTATATTTACATAATATAAATTTATTTACAGAATACAGTTATATGAAACTAATAAGAGAATCTCAGAACCTATTGGACAACGCGAAGACGAATCGTGAGACGCGAACCTGCCAAACATCACGTATCACACTCTACAGCTCTACTACGCCAATCTGTAGCTACAGATCAAGTCTCCTTTCCTTGCATCTTACTGCCTTCTGACTGTCTTATTAACTGACATTGAGTTACACACTTCAAAAAGTTTTGCAACACCTCGGTTCGAGAGTTCCGGAACCTGTATAAAATATGGGAATAGAGATCGGCATAAACATAATTTCCGCCCTTTTTATTGCTCATGAAAACCACACATTGCATGCTGTACCAAGATACATTGAGACCTTCAGAGGTGATAATCCACATTGCTGTACACACCAGTACCTCTAATAACGACTAGCATGTTCACCTGCATTAATGCATGCCTGTATTCGTCGTGGCATACTATCCACAAGTTCAGCAAGGCACTGTTGTTCCAGATCGTACCACTCCTCAACGGCGATTCGGGTAGATCCGTCAGAGTGGTTGGTGGGTCACGTCGTCCATAAACAACCCTTTTCAATCTATCCCAGGCATGTTCGTTTGGGTTCATGTCTGGAGAATATGCTGGCCACTCTAGTAGAGCGATGTCACCCTGAAGAAAGTCATTCACAAGAGGTGCACGATGACGCCGTGAATTGTCGTCCATGAAGACGAATGCCTCGCCCAATATGCTGCCGATATGGTTGCACTATGGGTCGGAGGATGGCATTCAGTTATTGCACAGCCCTTACGCCGCCTTCCATGACCATCAGCGACGTATGTCGGCCCCACATAATACCACCCGAAAACAGCACGGAACCTCTACCTTGCTGCACTCGCTGGACAGTGTGTCTAAGCCGTTCAGCCTGAGCGCGTTACCTCCAAAAAATTCTCTGACCATTGTCGGGTTGAAAGCGTATGCGATACTGATCGGTGAAGAAAACGTGATGCCAACCCTGAACGGTCCATTCGGCATGTTGTTGGGCCCATCTGTACCGCGCTGCATAGTGTCGTGTTTGCAAAGATGGACCCCGCCTTGGACGTCGGGAGAGAATTGCGCATCATGCAGCCTACTGCGCACAGCAGTTACCACAGCTAACTACTTAAGCCCAATCTTATTCCATTAGTTGCTCCTGTGAACGTGAACGCGTTATGCAGGCCTTGGAGCCACTCACGTCCATTAGGGAAGTATTTACTGAGATGATGTTGGCCCGATGTACTCGATGATGCCCTACATCGTCGTCCTAAGAAGTACCAAATTAAGATCAGCCAATAGATATCTAAATAAGGTGAAACGCATATATGTTAAATAAAAAAACTAAAATTGCAACCAAGACTATTTTCAACTAATACATACCGTTTGTCTTCCATGCCCGGCCACCGCTTCTGTGCTCCCTTTTTCGATTACTTTCTCTTTGTTACCTCTCAGAGTTCGCTTTCGTCTACTGCTCTGGCAACTTAACTTCACGCTACCTGTCACGTTCCCGATGGATGTGAACCCTTCACCACCTTGGCTTCGTGCGGCGGCCCGTGTTCATTTTGGAATTCATTAGCTTCCAAAGGACACTTCTCCGGATTCGATCTTCGCACTCAGCTTAGCGCTAGCACCTTCATGCACACCCATGGTGTCCGGTGT
Source organism: Schistocerca gregaria (assembly GCF_023897955.1). Lineage (NCBI taxonomy): Eukaryota > Metazoa > Arthropoda > Insecta > Orthoptera > Acrididae > Schistocerca > Schistocerca gregaria. The sequence continues at coordinate 182,139,368 of NC_064927.1, forward strand.
GCCCTCGTCATTGGCACCGCCGATTTTCGGCATTGGTTTCCAGAACACTGTCCAATATTTACAGCAGAACTCTTCACCCTCTATCAGGCCACCCAGTACATCGGGTCTCTGTATGCTGTACAGAGTGCAACTGGTCCAAGGAAGCTTCCAGTTGCACGCTGTTGAGAGAGCATCTATGATGTTCATTTTGGTTCCTGGTAACGTCGATCTCATGGGAAATGAGACTGCTGACTCAGCTGCCAATGCTGCAGTCCTTCTACCTCAGCCTGCTAGCCTTTCCGTTCCCTCCGATGATCTCTATCTGTCGGCAGATGGTGTCACTTTGCCGTCACCACTGGCCTTCTCTTCACGTGACAAGCTGCGGAAAATTAAACCTCCTCCCAACGGCTAGGCCATCCTTCTCTCAGCCCTCACGTCGCGAGGAGATTATTTTAGCTAGGTTGCGTAATGGGTACTGTGATTTTAACCATCGTCATTAGTTCCGTGGTGATCCCCCACCACTTTGGACCCATTGCCATCAACCTTTTACGGTTCGCTATTTCCTGCCCCTATGCCTTTTTTTAACCGCTTATGTTCAAGTGTACATTTGCCGTCCGAGTTATTGGCTGTTTTAGCGCACGACGGATGCACTGTCGATTGCGTTTTACTTTTTATCCGTCGTAGCAATACGATGAAGAACATTTAATATTTGGTTATGGACCTCCACTGTCTGTGCCACATACTTTGTGGATCTTTCTCCAAGGAAAAGTCCTTGCTTTTAGCTCTTTCCTTCGTCGATTGGGCTCAACGCATAATCAAGTTTTACTTCCTTAACTTATGAGCTCAGTCGCTTCTGTGTCCTAAAACAAAACAAAGCAAGACCTCTACTGTCGTAGAAAATGTGAGAAACAGCTTCAGTGGCTGCCCCTAAAAATACATCGTGGGAGAACCGTCGATTTGGTGGAACAAAAGCATTTGTGAAGAGTAGGAATTTTGCGTTTAACTTTTTGGATCTATGCTCACGCAAACAGAAGCTGTTGGCCGGCTGATAATTTTTCCTAGAAGGGGAGCTTAGCAATTTTGTTATGAATATTTTCGTTGTCCAGAATTTAAAGGATCCTTGCCATTAGCGAACTTGATGAACTTCAAGAACAGCAGAGAGGACACATATCTTCTGGTGCGCTGTGTTTCGGCAGCTCTGCGAGAGCACACTAGTTTTGCTTCTCTGCAAGAGCTCATTTATTCTCCAACTTCGCCCATGACTCTGGATGGGGATGGGGTTACTTCCTAGGGAAGGTACCCAGCAGACAGTCTATAACCAGCCACTACCCCAATCTACAGCTTGAATCATTGTGAGAACCTACAGCACAAGCGAGATGGAAGCAGAATCATCAATCGTTGGGAAGCTGCTTAGTTTCGTCTAAGCTAGATTCGGGAATAGCGATCATGTTAATCAGGTGTTCCAAGGCTCGTGAAGGACCCATTAAGTTGTGGTATTTGCATGTGACATCCCATGCAAGTTCGGAGCAATCACTGTTCAGACATTGCGGTCGTTTCTATCTATCAATGAATACTCCTAGCGATCTTCGCCAGGCGAATCAATCATTAGTTCAGATTGCTAAATATCCAGAATGATTAGTTGTTTTATTTGCTCTGTGGGTTGTTCCTCTCGATATTATTTTGTCAGAAAATTCGTGTTAAGTGTTTGACGTAGAGGTTTTCTAGTACATCAGGGTGAAACTGGATCTTTTACCTCGCTAGGTAGATCAACCCTCTTTTATTGAGATTATTAATGCATTTTCAAAAGACTGACAGCCAAGACTCATTTGTCAATACCATGCTTCATTTTTCCGCTGAGCGACAGTTTACATTACCACATCTGAGCCCATGGGGAGGTGTCCGCCTCTCCAAAGGGCCAACTGATTTCACTGTGCCAGCTCGGTTGGTGTCTTTTATTCCAACCTAGTTTACAAATTCTTGATGAAGTCCTTAAGCAGTTGTTACGGTGTAAAGGTACGTGTGACTTATTCTGTCAAACGCTTTCCAGAAGATAGTTTTGTTGTTGACGTGACCCCTATCAAGTTTTAGAATCATTTACGGCCTGTACTATAGACATGCCTGCGGCAGTGCTTGTTTATTTGTCTGATATGATTTCCTATCTCACCACACCAGTTTCAATTTTATTTTAAAATTCTATTTAATGTCTTATAGAGTTCAAAAGGAAGATTGGGCTCCATTTTGGATAAATATTTCGCAGTTTGGGATGAGCACAACTACACCTTCTATAAAATCTCGCGAAGTAACGTCATGTGTTCAACTACAATTCATGACATCAGTAATACGCAGTCTCCCTGAATTTCGTATAAAACTCAAGGAATACTTCATCTTGAGCCTGGTGGCTACCCATTTTCTGCTTGTTTGAATGATTGGAAAATTTCATCTTCTGTGATGGAGCTGCATAGCGACCGATTATGTTCTGCATCGAGCTTATCTGCTACCTGTGTCAAAAGATCACGAGCATCTTTATGATCGCTAACATCTTCGCCACAGGAGGCTTAGAAGTATTTATGAACTTCCTGTAGAACGCCTGTCTAATCTCTTACATTGCCTTCATCCACTTGTATTCCTTTTACTATCTGTTGATTGCTCCTTTTGTTGTGTCTTAAGAGATTGTACAACACTGTTTCTTCTTGTTCAGCTTCGTCGATTTCTTTCGCTCTTAGGTTCAGCCCATCCAGCATACGTAAAATTTTAGCTTTAACCTTATTAATACGATTTAAGACAAAAGAAACGACGCATCACGAAGGAATTATCCGAATAGGATGTAAATCGGGAGATGTGATGTAAACGTTCAGAAAATCAAATGCTTACAATTTCAGAAAAATTGATGATATCCTTCTGAGGGATATTGTAGCGAAATCTGTCCAATTGGAGCGGTAGATCGCTAAAATCACGAGCTGACTGGAAGGCCCTGCCCATAATGCTCCAAACGTTCTCAGTTGGGGAGAGTTCCGGCGACCTTGTTGCCCAAGGTAGGGTTAGTCAAGCAGTAGAACCACTCGTCGCGTGCGGGCAGGCGTTACCTTGCTGAAATGTAAGTCCTGGTGGGTTTGCCACTAACAGAACTGGGCGTAGAATATAGTCGACGTATTGCTGCCGAAGATAACAAAGGCGATCCTGATGTGAAATGTAATGACACCCCATACTATCTGTCTGGAAGTCAGATCGCATGGCGATCGACAGTCAGATAAGTACCCCACTGCTATTCGGGGCGTCTCCAGACGATTCTTCGATCTGGAAACTCATTGACCGGAGTATAATTGTCTTCAGTGATGAGTCCCGCTTCGAAATGAGCCACATAATCAGCGATCCAGTCTGGCTACATTGATTCCATTTAATTCATCAAACAAACATTTCTCTATGTGCCCAACCCCCTGACGTGCCGTAAATCTTCACAGTATGTCGTATTTTATCAGATGGAACTTCAAAGGGCAAACTGTAACTTCTGACAGATTGTAAACCTAAACCAGTATAAATAATTGCAGACGTGCTTACTAAACCTCCATCATGTTTAAATTTACCGCAATCCCTCTTATCTTGTACTATACATTAACAAACGTTAGCACTGACACACTTTACGGACACGTCTACTCTATCGTTATCCTCTTGAACAGCGAAAAATGCACCATCATCCAATTTTACGTCAACTACCAGCCATTTCAAAAGGAGGTCGGAGATGGACGTGCACTGCTCCACTCTAAGCCAAACCTCAACGTTGTTTTCCGTGAACAAGACATTTCCACTGTACTTACGATTACGAAGCTACAGCATAGAAGGAAGCGGCGAGCGCACTAGCTGGAAACACAGTCACACTGTCTGCAGGGTCGCAGCGCGCCACTGCACACCACAACGGCCGGGAACGAACTGCAGTCTGGCGCGCACTCACCACTCAGCTAGGCAGACGCACAACTGGCAATACACACCCACTGTAAACTTTCCTTCTCGGGCACATTGGAAGCTTAAGTTACTAGCGCCATGTGTTTATCACCAGCTTCATCATTTTAGTTGACTGTGAAGAACAGTAGGTTATTCATTGTTGTTGATTTTTACTTCAGTGTCATTTTGTGGAAAGATGCCTGAGGACCCAGCTGTTCTAATTAAGTAAGTTCTCTGTTTCCCTATTTTTAATGAATACACACTGCTAATAACATAATTTGCTATTATTATGACTTATTTAAGGTTATTAAATTTTTGAGTAACATAATTGTATAGCATAATGCCTTATTAAATATTATTTTAGACTATAATGCCCGTAGTGAAGAACATTGAGAAAATGTGTGTGAAGATATTCATTTTCCTGACTTTGTAGCTGGTACTTCAAATTAACAGGTGCTACATTTGCCCATTGAAAGCAGACAGGAAAACTTCACAATAATGTAAGAAATGTAAATTACCTGTTTGTGGTAAGTGTCTCCAAATCACTTGCAAAATTTGTGTAGACTACAAAGAAAAGTTTTCTCTCTTGTTGTTAACATTTCATATGTAAACTATAATATTTTGAAGGAAATGGTGTTTTATTAATATTATTATTATCCAATCTACTTTTCAAATTCAAAGGAAACAAGTGAAGAAGGTTCAATATAAATATTTTTGGAATGTATGTTTTTTGTCTTTAACCATTTATATTTATCCTAATAAAATACTTTCAAAAAATGCTATACAACTACCAAAAAAATTAAAAGTGTGGGTCACTGGAACCCATCTGGTCCAATTATGTACGAGCGTATGGCAACTCCCCTTAAAGATTACTTTTGATTTGTGCGTAAATTGAGGTAAGCCTTTCAATCCTTTTTAACGGCAATAACTACTTTGTAGGTAGACAGCACGTTTTATAGTGCGTTTTTAGCACGTTTTATCAATTTTCGAGTGTTAGCAAAGCCATTAATTTCTGGTCTCCACCTTGAAGTCTGAATGGGATAATGCCGATAAACAAATATGAGGCAGCATCATCACGGTGTCGGTATTCCCCCATGCTGTAAACTTCAGAAAAATGTTGTTTACAGTTAACGAGGACAAGAAAAGTAAATCAGAGAGGGCTAGATGGACTGAAGAAACCCCAAAAAAGCCATTACATTTAGTGGAGTCAGTGAGTTCACTGAGGCCGGCCGTTGTGGCCGAGCGGTTCTGGGCGCTTTAGTCTGGAACCGCGCGACCACTACGGTCGCAGGTTCAAATCCTGCAGCGGGCATGGATGTGTGTGTTGTTCTTAGGTTAGTTAGGTTTAAGTAGTTCTAAGTTCTCGGGGAGTGATGACCTCAGATGTTAAGTCCCATAGTGCTCAGAGCCATTTGAGATCACTGAACGGCGTCTCAAAGGAGGGAAAGATACTGGAAATTACACTTTAAGTACGATTAAAATCATTTTTACGCCTCAAGAAGAACAAAAATATGTCATCCATGTGACTACATGGGACTAGTTATTCTATGGCATTTCCCTGGTTGTGTTACGGCGAGGTGCCTATGACCTCGCCAAAAAAATAGGTGTTAAGCAAAATTTCATAAAATTATTAAATGGCTGAAGAAGACTGGGTCTCCAACTTTAGAAGGATAAATACTAAAATAAGCTTTAAAGAAGCGATAGCAACAAGTTAGTATTAACAGAGTTTTAAGTTTCATTGAAACTGAAGTTTATGTATTTCTTTCCAAACTGAAAATCATTTTCAAGTAAGATGCTGTGTACGTGTTTTGATATATATTAAGAAAGTAAAATTTTACTATCTGCATTTCATAATGTTGGCATTACTCTGCAAGATTGTCGATACTACCCAGGTACTCGGGGCAACAGCGGCAGGTTGTAAATTTGAGAAAATGCTCGAATGGCACCAAAAGTAAAAACTTCCTGAGTCACACCGGGTGCCGTGAATTTTTCCATTGAAGTGACAGAATCCAAGATAAAACGAGAAATCTCTTAAGGTTTCGTTACTCCCACAGCCTCGCCAACGCACTTCTTCTTCAGTTTCACAGTTGAAGGACCTGAAATTTCTCCTAACGCTGCTGGGAAAAGTATTGAGACAAATCTATCCTACTGCGTTCCCTTTCGATGACTAACTCTTTCAAACAAACGAATAACTAACTCCGATCATCCGCAGAGTTAACTAGTGTTCTCGGATGATAACTGTCTCCGTACTTGCGTCATGTCAAATCAGGATTGCCGGCTGGTTTGGCCGTGCAGTTCTAGGAGCTGCAGTCTGGAACCGCGTGACCGCTACGGTCGCAGGTTCGAATCCTGTCTCGGGCATGGATGTGTGTGATGTCCTTAGGTTAGTTAGGTTTAATTAGTTCTAAGTTCTAGGCGACTAATGACCTCAGAAGTTGAATCCCATAGTGCTCAAAGCCATTTGAACCATTTCAAATCATGATTTCTGTCACTAAGTAAGCTAACGGAGCACAGACGTGGATAGGACAGTCCTTATCTGATCTTCAGTTCAGTGCCTTTCTTTTGCGAGTCAGCTGCAAACACTTCCTCGTGCGACAGTCGGTGGGAGCTTCGCATGCGTACCACCTTTGTGAAGCCTTCTGTGCGGCATACTTCATGACGTCAGACTTCCTGTGGCTTCAGTAAAGGCAGGCCGCAGTCAGAATGGGAGTCACGATCCGTCTCATTCAGATGCGCGACAGCAAATGTCGGCCATTGGCGTCTGCCGTAGCTCTTCGCTGACCTTGCCTGCACTTTCGATACGTTGCTGAAGTCTATCAACAACTTCCGGACGTATATAATAAGCTAACGGCCTTTACGTTTGACCAGCCTCAAATCTACCAACTCTCGTGCTGTTGTTAAATGTAGTGCTGTCTGCTACCTACATGTGATGGCATTTGCTTAGTCATGTAGTAGGACCTACTTCTGTATTAACAACACATCTAAATCGTATTAGCTGCTTCGTAATTTTTTTCTGATTTGTTGTTCTTCACTTAATATTTCCCACAATTTATGAGAAACAGTACACACAGACAAAACATACATGAAGTTCCAACGATTCGCCTATAGAAGACGCAGACGGCTTCATTCTCTAAGGACAGGTGACACCAGTGGAGACATGAAGAGAAACATAATAACAAGAGAAACATGTCTTAAATAGAGAAAAATCATGGGCTTTTTAAAGCCCCGGGCATGAACCTGTTCTTGACTATATATGTGCGTGTATCATACACTTACAGGACGCCCAAGTCAAAATGAAGTGAAACAAATTGCACTGACATTCATATGTCCCCACCTGGGCACCATAAATGTAATAAATCCAAATCAGTCTAGCAACTGACTTGATAATGGCTCCTTGGCAGCCAAATTCCTAAGGGGCACCATAAGGCGCATAACATTGGATCTCCCAGCCACCAATAATCCCACCCTCTGTGATTGCCCGAATCATGCATGTTCAGAGCTGCCCTCTGAAACAGGACAACCGACTGCATCTGGCTGAGGGACAGTGTCAGGCAGAGACAGCACCTAGAACCTGTTTGTCAGACTAACCGGTGAGGCATTACGTGCGGCCCTCTGGGAAGTCTTTCGCCACCTGCCTCGCCCCGAGGCGACCGCCCTTTCGACTACAGGTGAGTGGTCAATCTCAGTGCGAGCAGTAACTGGGCTGGACACTGGTGCGGCCTGATCGTCGGATTCAGAAGGTTGGAAGTTCGTTAGATCCGCATATAACACTAGTGCCGTGAAACACGCTAAACGTATCCTCTGAGAGGATTTAAAAGTTTGACCGCGCGTCTGTCTAATGGACAGGGATATCGGGCTATAATTTCGAATTTGGTTAAATAACAGAAAACCCAAACGGGCTTTAATATTGGGAGTCAACGAAAGTGGTAAAATCGTAAATGAATGAAAAAATGAACGGTCGCAAGCCCAATTAGGCACATTAATTTGGAAATATATTTTTATGAAAATTGAATATTGGTTATTAAAGTTACTTTTGTTGAGATTTCCTTTTGAATATCAAACAGGATACAAACTGACATAGTGCACTTTGTACAGTGTGTAGCAACAGTTACCAATAACACACAAACATACACACTAGTAAATTAGGGGCAATAAGTTTGCACGGAGCTTATACTAATGGCAGTCACGCTTAAGAGAATTACTTAATCAAATACTAAAATGTCACTGCATGAAGTGCAGAACTAAATTTGGACATGAGGTGCTCCTATCTCGACTGATATGAAAAACACAAATAATGATGAATAACATTATAAATACGAGTATTCTGTTGAAGCTACACATATAGCAGTTTCCCTTAGTAACAGTAACAGCTCAATATTTCCTTAATAGGCAGAGGATGATGGGGACCCATAAACTAGTATAGTTTCACTAGTCAAAGCTGTTTGATTATTACAACAGTAAAGACTAACTCAAAAAGCTAATCACTTACTTCACTTGGAGTAGTTCATAAATTACTTTGCAAGTCAATAAAATACAACACTGGGCTTATTTATCTTCAAAATAAATGAACCTTTCATTATGGGTACCACAAATACACCTTCTTTAAAACTGTGTGTAATTTTTCTTCTAACAATACTATACTAAATCTGTTCATTAAAGATTTATATATACTTGAACTTTAATTACCTGTGAAGCAGGTATTCCTTGCAATAATATTTACTCAATTTTGCACTGTAATCCTAAAAAACTGTATTTTATAATAAACTAAGGATACTTTAGCAAAACCCTATCCAACTTCACATTTGTAGTTTTAGCTTTAGCTTTTACTACTCCTTTTTCTTTAGACAAAAAATCGTTTTTTAAACACGTGAATGCAATAATTGTTCATTTAAATCAGGATAGTCGGTTTCAATAGCACTGAAGTGAGGATACTACGTAGGTTCATGATCAGAATTGAGAATATGGTTCCAGACACGAATTTATGATTTATGTGATTATTACTGAAACAACATACAAACTGACTGTTCCATGTCCATATACATTACTTAATTGAATGTGTGAAGTTGGTGAAGCAGTGGCGAAGATTGGTGGCAGGCGCAATGGCGGCTAACTGTATTCATCGTTCTTGATGTGCAAATGCTCTATAAATTCTCTTCTTGGCGTCGGATTTTCAGCATATTAGAGCCATTCTATAACGCCATGAATACCGAACAATAGCCAGATTCACATCTGAGATAAATCCGTTCTAATGCAGCTTCCAATTGCCTCTCTTAGCACAGTCGAAATGTACCCTGCTAAGGCTAGCCACATACTGCATACCGTTCACACAAAGGAGCCGCTCAGTTAGACTGCCAAACCCACCTTTTACATCGTGTCATGCCACTTCCGTTGTGAAGGGACTTCACTACAGTGCTTACATTTTACGAATACAAATGCCCTAAGAATGAACCAGCTTTTAAGAAACGTTTTCTACTATATAAACATTTTCATATTATTATAATTTACCATTTCAAAATATTCTTTTGCTTTTTTTCTTATCTACATTACAAAACTCTAATTTTCTTGCCATAGATCATGGAATTTAAACAACACAGAATAAACACTTAATAAATTTCAGATATATACACTCCTGGAAATTGAAATAAGAACACCGTGAATTCATTGTCCCAGGAAGGGGAAACTTTATTGACACATTCCTGGGGTCAGATACATCACATGATCACACTGACAGAACCACAGGCACATAGACACAGGCAACTGAGCATGCACAATGTCGGCATTAGTACAGAGTATATCCACCTTTCGCAGCAATGCAGGCTGCTATTCTCCCATGGAGACGATCGTAGAGATGCTGGATGTAGTCCTGTGGAACGGCTTGCCATGCCATTTACACCTGGCGCCTCAGTTGGACCAGCGTTCGTGCTGGACGTGCAGACCGCGTGAGACGACGCTTCATCCAGTCCCAAACATGCTCAATGGGGGACAGATCCGGAGATCTTGCTGGCCAGGGTAGTTGACTTACACCTTCTAGAGCACGTTGGGTGGCACGGGACACATGCGGACGTGCATTGTCCTGTTGGAACAGCAAGTTCCCTTGCCGGTCTAGGAATGGTAGAACGATGGGTTCGATGACGGTTTGGATGTACCGTGCACTATTCAGTGTCCCCTCGACGATCACCAGAGGTGTACGGCCAGTGTAGGAGATCGCTCCCCACACCATGATGCCGGGTGTTGGCCCTGTGTGCCTCGGTCGTATGCAGTGCTGATTGTGGCGCTCACCTGCACGGCGCCAAACACGCATACTACCATTATTGGCACCAAGGCAGAAGCGACTCTCATCGCTGAAGACGACACGTCCCCATTCGTCCCTCCATTCACGCCTATCGCGACAGCACTGGAGGCGGGCTGCACGATGTTGGGGCGTGAGCGGAAGACGGCCTAACGGTGTGCGGGACCGTAGCCCAGCTTCATGGAGACGGTTGCGAATGGTCCTCGCCGATACCCCAGGAGCAACAGTGTCCCTAATTTGCTGGGAAGTGGCGGTGCGGTCCCCTACGGCACTGCGTAGGATCCTACGGTCTTGGCGTGCATCCGTGCGTCGCTGCGGCCCGGTCCCAGGTCGACGGGCACGTGCACCTTCCGCCGACCACTGGTAACAACATCGATGTACTGTGGAGACCTCACGCCCCACGTGTTGAGCGATTCGGCGGTACGTCCACCCGGCCTCCCGCATGCCCACTATACGCCCTCGCTCAAAGTCCGTCAACTGCACATACGGTTCACGTCCATGCTGTCGCGGCATGCTACCAGTGTTAAAGACTGCGATGGAGCTCCGTGTGCCACGGCAAACTGGCTGACACTGACGGCGGCGGTGCACAAATGCTGCGCAGCTAGCGCCATTCGACGGCCAACACCGCGGTTCCTGGTGTGTCCGCTGTCCCGTGCGTGTGATCATTGCTTGTACAGCCCTCTCGCAGTGTCCGGAGCAAGTATGGTGGGTCTGACACACCCGTGTCAATGTGTTCTTTTTTCCATTTCCAGGAGTGTAGTTACATAACGTAAACCTACTCCTAATCGATATACGTGTTACAAAAACGACCAGCCCACAACAAGATGTGTAACTGAAGCCATCACAGCCTGGAGCTGAGAGCGAAAAGTCACCAACTTGGCTTGCATCTGCACACAGTCATCAAAGTCCTTATCCATGCTAAAGAACGTGGAAAAGTACACTACTCACACATCAAGGGCACTCGACACACGCTACGAAACTCCACTGTTTACATGGAGAAAAACGCAAGAACTGTGTCCAGTAAATTAGAATTAACACACAGAGATTCAAAAACTTTACTACCAAAGCATTCAGGCGACACTAAATAACTCCCTCCTGATTAAATTAACATGCAGAAACTCAAGAAACTAAACTACCAAAGCACACAGATGAAACTGTACTATTCTCTCCCGGTTAAGAACTCGTACAACGTCACAAATCGGTTACTTTCCTGTGGCTGCTTGTGTCTAGGTTGGCTGCTGAGGAGTATGACAATCCAGACCAACAGTGCCTTCATGAACTTGTGCACAGTGTGCCAAGACGAATACAGGCATGCATCAATGCAAGAGGACATGCTACTGGGCATTAGATGTACTTGGATGTACAACAATCTGGACCATCACCTCTGAAGATCTCGCTGTATGGTGGTAAAACATGCAGTGTGTAGTTGTTTTTTAGCAATAAAAAAGGCGGAATTGATCTTTATGTTGACCTCTATTCCAATTTTCTGTACAGGTTCTGCAACTCTCGGAACCAAAGCGATGCAAAACTTTTTTTTATATGTGTATATTTAGTAGTTACACGAAGGCTGTCGACAAATCCAGCACAAGATTGTTGCGAACTAATGGGGTCCTCTACTTCCCACCCATACAATACGAAAATATGTCTGGTCAGTAAGGAACTGTGAGCAGGGTATAACATAACCATATCAGATAAATGTAGAGTTGTTCAAACTGCCAGTTACAAAAGAATCTTGCTGATGTGTTCTTCGTATCGGTGCAGCATAATACAAATCATTTTCGGCAAAGACTGAATAAGATCTTTGTTCAGCGATATTAATTTTTTGTAGTATGTATTTCACCATTCGGATTTTTAAACTGACCTTATTCCTGCAGTTTCCAGATGACGTTACGTTTCACCGATCATTTCGTCCTAAAAGGCATTTCAGCTAGAAAATACCAGTTTCGAGAGAAAGGCCTGATACGATTTGAGACATACGTTATGCCGTATTATGCGGAATAGTTTTCACTGTCTAAACGTGTTGGACAGTGATTGCACTCTTTCGGACTGTTAGGGCGTTCTGTTGCTATTATACAGTTCTCTGCGTGTGTGCGAGCGCGCGCGTTTGTGTGTGTGTGTGTGTGTGTGTATGTGTGTGTGTGTGTGTGTTTGTGTGCGTGTATATATTGTGAGGAGGAAGCCCTGCCGTTTCTGTTTGCGTGTATAACGCGATCAGACCGCGAGCGGAATCATTTAGTGGCCTCAGGAGCCTCTTTAGCAGCACAGCCACGCACCAAACAACACACTGCCGTCACGATCTGCGCTAGCAGTGCACCTTCTTAGCACCTTGCTCTGCCGTCTACAGTCGATACCGACCCTAACGTTATGCTAATAGGTGTCCCTGTACAAAATTGTAATCTCTATCAAACATGCCCTGTTCAAAATACCAAGTCTATCAGTAATAAACAGGATTGTATCGTAACATCCATATATCAGCAAGCCTGGCACAATTTGTATCTTTTACTCAGCAGTTCCTTCTTTCCTCAGGAAGAAAAGAAAAGTTGTTTAATGCCTTGTCCATATTAGTCATTAAAGACGGAGCACTATTTCTTGTAAACTAGGGCGGTGGTAAGAAATGAAGATGTCCATTCTAAGAAACAAAACACAACATCCAATTGAAATCGTCTCTAATCAATGGAATAGCTGTACCCTGTAGATTTTACATACCCCCAGCTCCCATTACCTCAACCACTATACAGTTTATTTAGATTTTCTCTCTAAACGACGTCCCACAAAGACACCCTCTTGAGTATGGTATCAGCGTTTATATATATACATTCCGTATCAATTATTTTTAACTTAAGTTGCCAGAAACTTGTGGAGGAACACCACTAGATGAGAAGTCTGTAACACTTCCAATTGGTGCTACTACTTTGTATGTTGTTAAGATATTCTATAAATATCAGAACCTTTTCACATACCTGTTGCAAAACTGGGGACTAAAGTGTTTCCTCAAGAAGACAGTGTTTAATACGTAATGACACAGTCGTCTTCAGCATAGTTTGAGGTATATTCCAACGTCTTTAGACAGTTTTTTATTATATCTTATTATATCAACGTCATCGTGAACTGTTAGCCACCAATATTGTGATACGGAGAGCATTTGCAGTGTGGGCACATTTTGGTTGTTTAACGTGTTGGTGGATCGACAATGATCTGTCAACACCCATCACCGCAGAATGTGGCTCACTGAAAATCCTAGAACTGTCGTGGAAATCGCACTGCACGACAAGCAAATCACCGTGTGGTGTGGATTTACATCAATTGTGATTGGACCCTTTTTCTTCGAGAAAATGTGCTGTGCTGCTTTTCAAGCTTTCAGTATGACTCGTGCGAGGTACGCCGATATGTTACAGAATAGCATCTTCCGTAGCCTAGCTGTAAAACACCTGCTGGGAGGTACGATTTTTGTGCAGGATAGTGCTCCACCCTATATTAGTACAAAAATCTCTTGCGCACATCGTTTGGTGAGAATTGGGTACTAAGCCGTCACTTCCGTCGTGCATAGGCTCCCAGGTCTGGGACCTCAATCTGTGTCGCTAGTCGCAAGTCTTCCATGATCGGCAGACTTCGTTAGGTATACTAAAAGACAACATATCTCACAATACCTACTGATATTCTGTACAGTGCCGTTCACAACATTGTCCCTCAACGACGATATTGTTGATGAACGGCCGACGTGTTGAGCGTTTGTTGTAAAGAAAGTCTTCTTTGCTAAATATCAATCGTTACGATAATTATTGCTTTTGTACCACATGTGTTGGTCATTTTGTGCACTTTCTTAGGTTTCAATGAAACTCCGTATCATTTCAAGCACATGTATCAATTTTTACCTCTCTATCTATATTGTTCCTTGAAGCATTGAATTGTCAAATGTGAATGGACTTTTGGGTCAACTTGTATATAAGGGGAGTAGGGACGAATCCGGAATCATTCTATCGGCAACACTGACCGCAAATGGGGAAATCACAGAAGCATCTGCAGCAAAGGGCAGATTGTCCTCTCCGGGGGACATCACCTTGAAGTAGCACAAAGCGTGTCTCACAACGTCCTGTCATCCCACATCCATTCTTTATCCTTTCCCAACCCCTCAATACCCAACCCAAGGTGTGATGCGATCTGTGCCGAGGGGTGCATCACACATGGAAAGAGGTGTCATGAACGAAGGCTCAGGGATACCAGGTGACCTGCCTGAGTAATTAGTCTTGCACCGTGTGGAGTTTCCGTGGTGTGGACCTATTAGATCCCCAACTCTCGTGGGACGAAAATGGACACGAAAGAAAACAGCAATACTGAGGGGCAAGTTGAGACCTCATACACCCAAACACCGGGACTGGAACCGATGGAAAACATCCGCTCAGATGAGCAGGAGGACAGACCTGTTCAAGAAGTGGGAATGGTTACTAAGAAGTTGGACCAGATTAAGATCAGAGACTTGTCTGGGGCTCAGAGAAGGAAACTTCTTAGAGATCAAAAGTTAAGGGAAGGAAAAGAGTGTCTTCCTAAACAAAAGTGGATTGAATGCCTAAGCAAAAGTGGAGGGAACTAAAAGGGCTTGAGCCTAAAACCTCCAAGGAAAGACTGTCCCAGGGCGAAGAGGGTGATTGTTTAACATTGCGAGAAGGAAAGGACAATGGGCAGAAAATCGGGAGGCCAGAAGCCCCACTCAAATACAATCTTGCAATTAATCAAGCAAAGCAGGCGTCCTGTAAGGTAGAGGGTACGGCTGTTCAGGCCAGACTTCACAAAATCCTCACTATGATACCAACTAATACAGGAGGAACTGTAAGGAAGAGGATGGGAAGTATGCAAGACAGCACATAAAACTCTGGAACTATTACTCAAGACTCATTTTCCTCAATGTACTCTGACAGACTACATAGGCCAGGACGAGATCCCTGTGAGATATCGGTTTTAAGGTATTCGAAGGGAGAACTGGGAATCTGTTAGAGACTGTGTTGACCATAGTAAAATCCAATCGACCGTAGGAACATTCCAACCGTTCAAGTCACCTGGTCCAGATGGAATTTTTCCAGCGTCCCTGCAACAATCAGAGCTTAATAAGATACCTATACAGGTTATTGAGGGTTAGCCTAATAGCAGGAATAATTCCTAATCCCTGGAGGGTGGTGAGGGTTGTCTTGATTCCGAAGCCAGGCCAAGGACATGAGACCAATCAGTCTGTCCTTCATTCCTCTTAAAACATTAGAAAATCTGGTCAACGTGCAAGTTACGGAAAGGAGGTTCATTAGGGCCCCTCTACACATAAACCAACAAGCATACCAACCTGAAAAATCGTGTGAAACTGCACTCTACCAACTTGTTGGTGGACAAAGCACTTACAGAAAATAGCCCTCTGCATCTTCTTGACACATCGAAGGGGCTTTTAGGAACACGACCTTTGAATCCATGGTTAAGGCAGCAGAGGTTCATGGCTTGCAGGCCACCATTGGCAAGTGGATTAGAGCCATACTTAGTGGTAGAAAGATAGAAGCCACCATGATACAAGGAAAAATGGCGATTAACACGACTAGAGGCTGTCCACAACGAGATGTCCTCTCCGCTCTGCTGTGGAACCTTGTGGTGAATGGACTCATTATAGAATTAAACTCTAGACAGTAATTTCTGCCAGAGAAACGCAGACGATCGTGTCATAGTATTACTTGGCAAATTTTCAAGTACAGTCTGAGCTATCGCACACGGAGCATTGAACATTGTGCAAAATTGGCACAGGAAACAGGTTCTAAGGGTCAGTCCTAAGAAGACTGTTCTAGTACCATTTGCGAGGAAGCAGATCCAACACACATGCTGGAATCTCAAGCTTGATGAAACTCTGCCGGCGAAGGGGATAGTAAAATATCTGGAGATTGGATGAGAAACTATCTTGGACCCCTCATGTAAGGAGCACCTGTTCCAAGACGAAAGGTACTCTACTTAGTACCAGGAGAGCTTGTGGTAAAAACTGGGACTTAAGCCGCAAGAGTATGTACTGGATATACATCACGGTAGTCAAACCAATTATGGGGCTACAGTGTGGTGGAAAAAGGTAGGTGCTAAGGAGCTTGCTAAAGAGCACAGATTGGTTTGCTTAGCCATTACAGGGGAGTTAGCAGCACGCCCGCTGCTGTGATGGAAACCATGCTGGACATTCCCCCATTACACCTGTGGGTAAAGATGGAGGCAGCGACTGGAGCACACAGTTTAAAGACTGACAAAAACTGGAACTCACTGGGTTATCCAGGCTCTCACACTAAAATGCTGAGTACGGTAGACATATGGTATGACTACGGAAATGCTGGATGACTATATAACAACTCCCAGCTGCTTCAACGAGCCTTTTAGTGTAGTAACTGGAAGCAGAGAACAAATTTCGACACCATACTGGGGACATAGTCTGGTTCACCGACGGTTCGAAAACAAACTAAGTTGTTGGGGCCAGGGTGTACGGGGTGCAGCCAAGGCTGGCATGTGCTATCTCTCTAGGAAAACGGCCTTTGTGTTTCAAGCATAAATATCGGCTATCAGGGTGTGCATGGAGGAGAATGTACTGAGGCGCTACAGAGGTCGTAGCATCTACATTTATTCAGACAGCCAAGCAGTCCTGAAAGCACTGGCAGCCTCTACAACAAGATCCGTGGCAGAATGACACAAAGTCCTTGTGGAGCTAGTGGAAAGCAATATGGTAAACCTATCGTGGGTCCCTGGTCACTCAGGGATTAGTGGTAATGACCAAGCCGATAGGTTGGACAGGATAGCGGCAATGACACCATTTATTGGAACGGAACATGTTCCGATAATCACCAAGGTGGTTATCAAAATACAACTACGAGACTGGACAAGGAGACAGCGTGTAGAATATTGGGCTAAGGTCCAAAAGCAAAAACATGGCAAGATACTGATGCTGAAGCCATGTTTTAAGAGAAGTCTCTCAATCCTGGACTTGAACAGGAGAGAAATAAACTATTGACAGGCTATGGAAATTTCATAAAACACCTACATATAATGGGCATACTAGAAGAGGACCCCAAATGTAGGATAGTTGTGGGCGAGGAAACCGTATCACATTTGATCTTCGAATGCGAGGCATTGGAGATTGAAAGACACGGGATATTCAGATCTGAAGAAATTGTGTTTAGCAAAGCACTGGCAAAGGATCTCCTTGCACTGGTCAAGGGCATTGGTTGGCTTTACTAGAGACACAGCGAACAATACCGCACAATAGACACTGTTTCGGTGTGGCCAGCAGACGGCTTCACCAATGCTGTTTTTACTTCCCTGGTAAAATCAGATCAAATCAAGTGCAGATTGTCAGTGGCTCCGCGCCTGGGAATAGGCATAACGACGAAGCTGTTCGCGTGCACTATCGTGAGCATCTATGGAAATTCGCTGAAGTATGGTGACCACGAGAACGCGACAAGGTGTTCCACATCTGCAGCTCATCGTACAATGCGGAAACGAGATGTTTCACTACTCTGTAAAGCAAGACAGGCGGTGATGTGTGGCAGAACACAGTCCTGATAAACGTGCAAGTATTTCTGATCACAAAGCTCAGCGTATATTGTTGAACGTGTGCCTCCGTGACAGATGAGTCTAAATGTTCCCATGTTGATCCAAAGACATTAATTACGATCATAGTGGTCAATGGATCAAGCGACACTGGACCATGGAACAATGGCAGCATGTCGCCTAGTCGGGCAAATCACGTCTGTTGCTACACTAGGTTGATGGTTGTTTCTGGATATCCACGCGAAAGTCTGCACGAAAATTTGGCACGGATGCAGGCCACTATTGCAGTATTATGCCTTGGCGGCCATTCATCTTGGCGCCCAAGGGATCTATCGTAGTAACAGAAGTAAACGTGTTGGTCGTGGAAAACGTGAACATTATAACGGAGAATGGTTGCTGTATTTCTCCACACGATAACATCTTGTTTCAGGATACTCATGCGTGTCACAAGGCCAGAATCGGCCTTCGGGATCTGTGGAGCATGACAGTGAACTAACTTTGATATCCTGACCACCACATTTGCCATATCTGAAGCTGATGAAATAGATGTCAGATGCCTCCACTTCCACAAATCACCGGCCCATAATTAGCGAGAACTACGTGACCTGTGTCCTACCCAGGACTCATCGAATCCGTGGTACGCAGAAGCGCCCTTGCAATGCGTTACAAACATGGACGAACACAATATTTCGCAGGTAAACATCATGTTTGGGCTCTCTGGGCTCATCAGTTTAAGTTGGAGCACTACGTGATAACTATTAGTGCCGGCCGGAGTGGCCGTGCGGTTCTAGGCGCAACAGTGTGGAACCGAGCGACCACTACGGTCGCAGGTTCGAATCCTGCCTCGGGCATGGATTTATGTGATGTCCTTAGGTTAGTTAGGCTTAATTAGTTCTAAGTTCTAGGCGACTGATGACCTTCGCATAATTCTCAGAGCCATATGATTTGAACTATTGGTACTTTTAAAAATACAGGGTGTGTCAAAAAGAATCATTTTATTTTTTTAAAAAAATTGTAACTATTATGTTATTTGAGATATGTGTGTGAACAACGTACTATTGGAAAGAGCAAGCTGTCGTGTTTTACATGGTTACTGCTAGGTAGCAGTAGTGTGCGCCCACTCCAGTTCTAGTAAGATTGGTGTCGGGACAACAGGAAGCATTGTGTGTTCTACGTTTTGCGCAGTACGCGTCGGTAATAACTGTTCAGCGTGACTTTCGTGCTAGGTATGGTGTGGATCCTCTTGCAGCACAGAGCATTAGTCAATGGCATGAACAATTCCGTAAGATAGGTTGTTTGTGTAAACGCAAATCGCCGGGCCTTCCCTTTGTTACTGACACACGAAGAACGCATCCGCTATAGATTCACAAGGAGTGCGCAGAAATCGTTCGCCGTGCAGCTCGACGCTCAACATGCCCTCGATGTCTGTTTGGCGTATGTTGCGTCGACGTTTACACATGAAGCCATACAAACTTCAGCTACTACAAGCTCTTCGTGAATGTGGCAAACAGCGACTTGTGGAGCTGTGTAGTTTCGTTCTTGGCGAGATAGAGGATGGCACTTTTCTTCCATGCTTAGTGTTTAGTGACGAGGCAACATTCCACTTAAATGGAAAGGTGAGCCGTCATAATGTGGTACGAAACATCCACATGAAGTTATACAACATGAGACGGACCCTCCAAAATTTAATGCGTTTTATGCAGTTTCACGGGAAAAGGTGTATGGTCCACTTTTCTTTGCCGAGAACACTGTTACAGGGAGGACGTATCTCGATATCCTTGATAACTTCCTCTTCCTACATTTGATGACTGATTAGAACGACTTCATTTACCGACAGTATGGAGCACCGTCACGCTGACATCTGGAAGTGCGGGAATTTTTAAATCAAAGGATTACTGAATGATGGATAGGTGACACTATACCAAATGATTCAGCCTTACATTACTGGCCTCCAAGGTCACCGGCGCTGACTGTATGTGATTATTTCTTGTAAGGTTTCATAAAAGACTCTGCATGAACTGACAATGCATGAACTGACTTCGTATAACAGCAGCTGTAGAAGCTGTAACTGAAGACATGCTCGCTGCAGTGTAGGAACAATGTGAATGCCGGATTGACACATACTGTGCATCTCAGAGAGTGGGGGGGGGGGGGTGATACATCAAAAGATAGGGAAATTTTTTTGGATTTCCGTTCATCAAAAAACAAAATTTATTGTACATGCCTGTTAGTTTCAGAAATATAGACGAGCCAAACTGGATGATTCTTTTTGACACACCCTGTATTATATTTGGTACTGTCGGTATCCCACCTTCTGTAGTTACTGTCCAGTACTAAATTGGTGTCTTATTCCTTTCGAGACTAGGGCACTGACCATGACAATGCACGATTGAAGTTCTGGAACCCTAACGTAATTTTTAAAACTTAGACTGAGCCCGTCTTCTTCGTTAGTACGTGCGACCCATTGTAGTAGAGATGGCCGGCCGTAGTAGCCCAGCGGTTCTAGGCGCTTCAGTCTGGAACCGCGCGACCGCTACGGTCGGAGGTTCGAATCCTGCCTCGGGCATGGATGTGCGTGATGTCGTTAGGTTTAACTAGTTCTAAGTTCTAGGGGAATGATGGCCTCAGCAGTTAAGTTCCATAGTGGTCAGAGCCATTTGAACCATTTTACTGTAGAGATGTTGTTGCTTGTATTGCAAGTTTTGTGGCAGTAGTTTTCCTAAACTGCAGCACTTCCGATATACACTTCACTCTGTGATACACGAAACTTCAAGGTGTCAACGATCTCCGAGATGGCTTGTGCCATACCTTAGACACCAACGGTCTGGTCGCCATTAAATGCGCTTACGTCGCCCGCGTTTCACGACTTGCGCTCTCAGCTGTAGCGGCAAGAGTCAGTGCGAAGGCGACGACCTCTCTCTCACGTGTCATGCTGACCTACTCCATTCAGCGCGCCGCTTTCTCTCCGTTTCAGCTGCTAACTTTCATACGTATGCTCGAGGGCCTATAATCGCCAGATTTTTGACTTCTTCGATTATTCAACGGGAACTTCCTTGCCACACAGAACATCCCCGATGATACATTACACTAAATCCAGTATTTGACTGCAGCCACAGTTTTCACTTCTGCTGTTTTCTTTTCTGTCACGTTACGATCAGTGCTAGCCGCACTGCAATTGACAGTAACTAGTTCCAGCCTATGGCAATGGTGTCCGGAGACTATTTTCTAGACCGACCTCCACCCACTGCTGGCCCTTTAAATGGCAACACCGTGAAGCAGGCATGAAACAAACGTCAAACAGGTATGAAGCATACCACAAGAAAATTGTTAGCATTTCAGCGCAACTGAGCAATGCAGTCTATTTACTGAAATCTCTTAATCTCATGTCGTATTTTAATGTTACTTATTGGTCCGATAATGGTGTTAACGTGTAAGTAAGTGAAATCCGTGCCAGTGCGCGTAATGTAACAGCGGGAGGTTCGTGGCAGATTGAGACTGTAGTTTATCGTTCTTGTTTGTTAGAAATTCCACGATTGTAGAAAATGGAATCGGTGTCTGCAGTAGTGGCCAGGAGCGATATGTACCCGAGGTGACATATATATTTTTCTCTCGGCTGTACAACAAAGTTCATATCTTGAGGCAGTTAGTGGACAAAGGATTTTATATGGTACGCATTCGCAACTGAGTAGCGGATTCGTAAAGTAAGAATCCGCATCAGGAGTGACGGAAATTTATGTTATAAAGATATCTTACACAATGAAGGCTAAGGTGGAAAGCCACATCATACCTTTCTTCCAGCTGACAAGTCCAAAAGAATATCATCATAATCATCATCAACAACAACAACATCGTCAACGACATATACATGAGAATGAAATGGAAATGAGTGGGACACGTTGCCAGTGGCCTGGATTGTAGATGGATTCGTTGTTGATGTTGGATGGATTTATAGCTGGATTTCAGAAGAAAACTCCAAGACGATGACCTAATCGATTATGGGTAAATGACATTAGAAAACGTGTAGGACTGATAATGGTGCGGACCATAACAGAGAGAAAGGTCCGGAGAAGCCATGTATCAAGCAGTGGATGTCGAATGTCGGATTTCGGAGTGTGAGACGCTGTTGAATTCATCTCTTCGTGATGCACGAAGCTATTAGCAGACATTACTGTATTTCAGTTTGAAACAATGAAGTTGATACCATTATCTCTTATATTAATTTGACCTAAAGAACTCACTAAATGACGTTAACGTCTTCTACACCTACATCTAAATACGTAATCCGCAAGCCACCGCACGTTAGATGGCGGAGGTTAGTTACTCTGTAGCACTAGTGGACGTTTCCATTCCTGTTCAACTCGCAAATGGAGCGACGGAAGAACGACTGTCTATATGCCTCCATATAAGATCTAACTTATCTTATCTTGGTGGACCTCGGGCGAAATGTATGCCAGGCAGTAGAACAGTTCTGCAGTCAGAATCGATTGCCGGCTTTCTTAATTTCCTCAATAGCGTTCCTCGGAAGGAACGTTGCCTTCCCTCCAGGAATTCCCATTTGGGTTCCCGAGTGCTGTTCGAACTTCCCGGTAAATGTAACAGCCCGCCTCTGGACTGCTTCTATGTCTTCCATTATGCGACCTGGTGCGGATACCAAACACTGGAGCAGTACTCAAGCATCTCACATGCGGTCTTCTTTACAGATGAATCACACTTTCCTAAAATTGCCCCAATAAACCGAAGCCGAACATTCGCCTTCCGTACCACAATCCGCACATGCTCGTTACATTTCATATCACTTTGCAACGTTACACCCAGATATTTCAACGACGTGACTATGTAAAGCAGGACACTACTTACGTTGTAACCGAACATTAAGGGTTTGTCTTTCCTATTCATCCGCAGAACCTACATTTCTCTTCATTTAGAGCCATTCATTACACCAATTAGAAGTTTTATGTAAGCCATTTTGTATCCTCTGTAGTCAGTTATTTTCGACACCTTCCCATACACTACAGCATCATCAGCAAACAACTGCACATTACTGCCCAGTCTGTCCGTCAAACCGAGTGGAGTGGCCGCGCGGTTTGAGGCGCCATGTCACGAATTGTGTGGCCTCTCCAGCCGGAGGCTCCCTCGGGCAAGGGTGTGTGTGTGTTGTTCTTAACATAAGTTAGTTTAAGTAGTGTGTAAGTCCAGGGACCGATGACCTCAACAGTGTGGTCTCTAAGGAATTCACACACATTTGAATTTTTTTTCTGTCCGTCTGATAATTTACGCATATAGAAAATAGCAGCGGACTAATCACACTGCCCTGGCCAAGGCTGACGACGCCCTTGTCTCTGATGAACACTCGCTCTCGTGGACAACATACTGGGCTCTGTTGCTGAAGAAGTCTTCGAACCCCTCACATGAATGCGGAGCCTGCAGTGGGGCATCGGATCAAACGCTCTTCGGAAATCTAGGAATATGGAATCTGCCTCTAGCCCTTAATCCATAGTTCGCAGGGTATCATATGTGAAAAGGGCTCAGTTTCTCACCAGAGATGCTTTCCAAAACCGGGCTCGGTTTCTAGGAAATTTTTTATATTCGAAAAGAAAATATATTCTAGAATCCTGTAGGAAACTGGTATTATGAATATTGATCTGTACTTTTCTGGGTCAGTTCATTCATCCTTCTTATATACGAGGGCTATTCAGAAAGCAGGGAACGTTTCCGTCTGATGCCGCTGAGCGTGAGCCGATTGCGCATATTTTGGTATGTGCGTGCTCGGCAGCTCATTCGGAATCCATCTGTGACAGCGGAAACGTCTCTGCGCATCTGGCTTTTTCGATATTCGAATTTGAAATGTGCGCTGCAATCGAAAATCCCGCCAGTTATGAGGTGCGGTCTGTGATACGGTTTTTGTTGGCAAGAAACCTGAAACCTATAGAAATTTATGGCGAACTGTGCGGAGTGTACCGAAACAACGTAATGAGTGCCGTCGGAAAATGGTGCATTCGGTTTAAAAATGGCCAAATGAACGTTCATGGTGACGGAAGAGTGGGCTCCCGAGAATTGTGACTGAAGATCTTGTCGCTAAAGTTGATGAAACGATTCGTGAAAACCGCCACTTCACAATAACGGAGCTTTCGCTTTCTTTTCCACAAGTTTCAATGACTTTGAAATTGTCACTCAAAAACTTCGATGACGATGCGGAACTCCAGGCGGCCGTGACTCACTGGCTGAAGTATCAGGGGGCAGAATTTTACGACGAAGGTCTTTGAAAGCTTGTCCACTGCTATGATAAGTGCCTCAGTGTGTTTGGTGACTATGTAGATAAGTAGTATGTCAGTCGCTCTTTCAGATGTATATAATAAAATGTATTTCTTGTACTTGGTTTTTTATATCGAAACGTTCCGTACTTTCTGAATAACCCTCATAAAGAAGACACCTGCGCTTTTTTCCAATCGCTTGTCTACATCTGTTGGACATATAGTCATCAGAGATTGTGTTACCAAGGCTCTTGGCGATCATACCGAACAGGAGTTATTTGAGTGCGAATGTATGTATTTAATGTAAATAAACGAGAAAGAAATTATGTCAAGTTATTTCAAAACTCCTTACAGACAGATAGTACTTTCGAGACAATGCCATTGTGGACGGATACCTCAAAATAAGGAAAACTATTGTACGATTCTACTCGAAGGATGACAGGGATCAGATACTAGTTGTTATCCATCGTTAATAACCATACGCAGACTGTGGTAATATTTTACGGAACAATGATAGGCCAGTGTGTAATATTAATGTTGTTGCTAATCGACTGGTCGTTCGGTGTCACTGCCAACAGTAGGCATTGCATATGTAACACAAGAAAAAGTTGTTGGAGAGTTTGAGAAAATAGCAGTGAGTCGCAGCAAGTGAAAACGCATTAACAGGCGCGATGTTATTAGAGTGACGTTTCGGAAGCGCGCAGCATCTCCTCGGTCATTAACACGGAGCACTGCCGGAAGTATGCAGTTATGTTTACCCACGCCACGTCACGCCAGTTGTCAACAAGTTTCCCTCTGTGGATCTCTTTATCGAATCGTCGGCGTCTCTGAACACAAGGTCACACGGGGGCAACGAACAATCACTTGCACTGGTAACATATCTTGTGTTCTAGAGTAATAGACGCATACGCACTGTATCATGGGTGCTTTTTCGTTAGTGATGTCTCGCACATCTGCCTCAATTTTACATTCAGAAACGTGTTTTAGATTATTGTGTTTTATTCCGGGATCGGTCAGGAAGCAACTTTAAAATTCATACCTCTGCTGTGGGACAGAGTAGGAATGTCAAGGGAGTGATTATAACGTACCAGGCACGTCGTCAGCATCAAACTGCAATTTTTCAAGTGACTCCTGCGAAATGCTGTTTGTTTAAATTTTACACTAAGATGACAGCTCTAATATTACACTTATTTGACCTGTTTTACACTTTTATTTATTAGTAAAAGCAATGGTGAATAGTAGGCTATGTTATCTATTTAAAAAAGGTTTGGATTGTTGTTATTCTGAATGACTATAACATTCAAATACCATTTTCAGTCAATACTCTCCGAAAATATATTTTTATGTAATTAAAGCATAATATCATTATATCTGAATATTCAGCAACGTGATCGAAAACGCTCTGTTATTGGATAAAATCTGGCAACGTAACAGACTAGGAGTAAGAAGAAAATATACGTGTGTTATAGAAGTACTTTGAAAAACAGTCTATATCGCACAAATCATACTTATTGGCGACCGGTTTCAATCCAAAGACGGACCATCTTCAGACACTACCCCGAAGTCGATGTGTGGAGACGAATCCACAGGGCACCAAATGCAAATGCTGTCAACGGACAACTGCATTTCCACACATCGACTTCGGGGTAGTGTCTGAAGATGGTCCGCCTTTGGACTGAAACCGATCACCAATAAACATGATCTGTGCGATCTACATTGTTTTTCAAAGTACAATTGTGAAACTGATCGATGTGTTCCCGAAATGTTCTCGAAAATAGACTATAAAATGTTATCCGAAATTACTAGTGTATTTCCGTAATTTTTCTGCATACAATTTACTTATTTAATGATGAGAAACGCAATTACAATTTTTAGATAACAATTGAAAGGAGTTCTGTGAAGGCTGGTTGTGCAAACCTTCCGAAATTTGCTGAGTTTAGGATCTCTTTATTATTCAGAGACAAACCATATTTTTATGTTCCGGAAATAAACGTGAAAACTATATTGCATGGAGACTGGGAAGGAAGTACTGTGACAAAGCAATAAGTCACAGAATGATTTAAAACTGTGAAATATAGTAGATTATTTGATCGGAACATGCGAAAACCCGTGAAAGAATGCACAAAAAAACACACTCCTAACCTTTTCTTTCAGAAGACAATTCTGATTGTTATTTTCTGTAGTTTTTGCTAGCATTACGCTGATTTCCAGGTACCTCTTCTCCAAATTTTCCTGTTTTCAGACAGCGTAAAAACACTCGTTGGGAACTGCACGCTATCATCGTGTTTGTCTTCACCAGCTTTACATGCTGCTGTTTTTCTCTTCCTCTAGCTCATTAATTTAACCCACCGGAAAATTCTCTCTATAAAATGTGCAGCTCACGCAGCAGGACCGTAAAGTGGCTGTTGTTCTATTGCATACTTGGCTACTGCTGAAACGCTGTGATTTAAAAGTATTAAAGCAGTACCTGCTTTCATTTTATATAATGTCCTTTGCTTATTACATTTCCTCGCAGGTTCCAAGCAGTGTTCAACTTTTGTCTTTGGTAAAATCATCACCTTCACAACAGGCTCAATGGAGACAGTTAGAAATAGAAAACTATTTTCTTCAACTACTTGTTGGCGAGGAATAATGTGTTCTGAAATTCTAATACGGTTCCTCAGATTCTTCAGAATAAGAGCTATATCAGGCATGGATTACAGTTTCTTACCACCATCCTTGCGATTCATGTCAAACTGATCAGGTGTGAAGTTAAGCTAATAAATGAAAATAGTATAATATGGTATATAAGTCCTTACATAACAGTATTAAACAGTAACAAAGTAAACTTAAGTAATAATAAAAAGTAAACGTAAGTAGACAGTATTATTAAGCGCATAGAACAGGAAGGAAAAAGAAAAGAAAGAACTTGGTGCAAATGAGGATCGATCTTGCGGACATCGCATTAGAAATACAGGACGCTACCTTCTTCGCTACAAGCGATAGTGTCTTTGTATGGAGTGTTTACTTCCCACAAAATGATCCGCACAGGCAATATCTCTAAGAGCGAGTTGCAACCACATTTTACGCATCTCCTCATTCCTTGGAAAACTCATAAACTAAGTTTCAGTTGTTTTTATGAATGTATTTGTACAACGTGGTACTACAAGCCATCTTTGCCGCTTGCTCCGAAACATAAATCCCAAAACAAGATATGAGCTTTACGACCGTAGGATCAGCAGGCTAGCCAGTCACAAGAATCACGTAACTCAAATAGAGAGTTTTAGAAATATTTCAAATTACTTTAATTTCATTTCTGCTTTTTAATAATGAAATTAATGACGAAAAAAGCGTATTAGGAACAAAAAATTGACATAATTAACCACTTAAGATAATTTCCAGGAAACAGTTAAATGTCCTACTGTTGCTGCTACGGATGAAAATCGAAATTGTGGCTGTTTTGAGAAATTCAAAGACGAAATCTGGATAAAGCTCTATTTTTGTCTTAGTTAATTGGTCATTAGATCAAATTATCGAGACATTAGCTAAGTTACAGACTATGCAGTTGTGTTCACTATCGTACATGCTCAAAAGACGCTTTCAGATGAAACAGAATAAGTGACTAAGAGGTAGGGATAGTTTTCCAAGAAGTCCGTAATGTAATTTTAGTCCAGTAAACATGTTCTGCAAAGGTAAATGCTATATCCAAAGTAAGGACACGTTTCAGACTGCAGATCCGAAAAACTATCCGAAGTGTTAAAAAATGGAGTCTGGACAAACGGTAGATCGGCTAGACAGCCAGTTCACACCACGTAGCGGAAAATATTTGAAACCGCGTTTGCTACACGGAAAACTTTCGAACATCCGCACCGACGAGGCTATAACGGAGCGTCTTGGAAAAACAACACAAAACAAGGCGAACTAATAAATGAGATTCAAATAAAGGTAGAAACGATGCAGGAAACTGTAAATATGGAAGTAAAATCTGTTCGTGAAGAGATCGCGAAATTGTAGAATCAGTAAAGAAAGAAGTGAAAAAAATGGTTACTGTGCATCAGAGAGGGGCCAAACACACACTAATAGCTTACACAATTGTCGGTAACTTGAACACCGTGCTGAAGCGCTTGTCTCAGCAAGTAAATGGTGGTATTTGCAGTTGTATGGGGCTCATATACACTGAAGGGCCAAAGAAACTGGTACACCTGCCTAATGTGTAGGGCCCCCGCGACCACGCAAGAAATCGTTCAAATGGCTCTGAGCACTATGGGTCTTAACATCTTAGATCATCAGTCCCCTATAACTTAGAACTACTTAAACCTAACTAACCTAAGGACATCACACACATCCATGCCCGAGGCAGGATTCGATTCTGCGACCATAGCGGTCGCGCAGTTCCAGCGACCACGCAGAAGTGCCGCAACACAACGTGGCAAGGACTCGACTAATGTCTGAAGCAGTGCTGGAGAGAATTTACACCATGAATCCTGCACGGCTGTCCAGAAATCCGTAAGAGTACGTGGCGGTGAAGATCTCTTCTGAATAGCACGTTGCAAAGCATCCCATATATGCTCAATCATGTTCATATCTGGGAAGTTTGGTGCCCAGAGAAAGTGTTTAAACTGAACGGAGTTTTCTTGGAATCACTCCGTAGCAATTCTGGATTTGTGGTGTGTTGCATTGTCGTGCTGGATTTGCCCAGGTTCGTCGGTATGTACAATGCACATGAATTGATGCATGCGATCACACAGGATGCTTACGTACGTGTCACCGGTCAGAGTCGTATCAGTGGTCCCATATCACTCCAATTGCACACGGCCCACGCCATTACAGTCTCCACCAGCTACAACAGCCCCCTACTGACACGCAGGATCCATGGATTCATGAGGTTCTCTCTGTACCATGGACGTCTATCAACTCGATACAATTCGAAACGAGACTCGTCCTACCAGATAACAAATTTCCAATCATCAACAGTCCAATGTCGGCGTTGACAGACCCAGTTAAGTGGTAAAGCTTTGTGTTGTGCAGTCATCAAGGGTACACAAGTGGGCCTTCGGCTCTGTAAGCCCATATCGATGATGTTTCGTTGAATGGTTCGCACGTTGACACTTGCTGATGGCCCAGCATTTAAATATGCAGACATTTTCAGAAGGGTTGCACTTCTGTGACGTTGAATGAGTCTCTTCAGTCGTCGTTGGTCCCGCTCTTGCAGGACCTTTTTTCCAGCCGCGACCCGTAAATTAGAGTACTGCGCGCACCTAGAAAGTTTCTCTTCCCCTGGATTCGGTTTTGTGGCTTCTGTCGCCAGTCATACTGTATGCCTGTCTGCAGCAAGTCCTCATGGATTCCATCACCTTTTCTGTCGTCTTCCTATCGATGTTCTAACACAGAGATTAAATTCCATGGATTTCAAAGGCCACTGGTGTTCACCCATCTCAGGGACATGTTTCAAAATGGTTCAAATGGCTCTGAGCACTACGCGACTTAACTTCTGAGGTCATCAGTCGCCTAGAACTTAGAACTAATTAAACCTAACCGAAGGACATCACACACATCCATCCCCGAGGCAGGATTCGAACATGCGACCGTAGCGGTCGCTCGGTTCCAGACTGCAGCGCCTAGAACCGCACGGCCACTCCGGCCGGCTGAGCGACATGTCCTGCCAATAATAGCCGCTTGTTTCTCATCAGGCCTACGACGTTTGGTCCATCATAAATTTCATACAGGTCACAATTATGCCGAATCTTCGAGTGATCTTATCTTGTACTAGACAATACATACTTCTTAAGCCTTTTTGAGCGAAAACGAGTAAGATTATCTAATTCTTTTTCCAGCCACTTCATGTTTCGCTGCCATACAGCCCTATGCCTTGGACCACTGTTTTGTACAGCTGGAAGTTGAAATTCCTTGAGAGACTACGTGATTTAAAAACGTGACTGAGACTAAAAGTAAGATCGGTTTGCGGCATGAATCCTCGTTTTGATTTCTACTCACACGATGCTTCATGTGTAAAGAATACCCCCAGATGTTTCGAATTATGAGTCCTTTTGTATGATCGAATTCCGACTACCATGAAGCTGAAGTGGGTCCCTTGAATTGGCATGAGTCCTGTTCATCGTCAGATACTCGGTCTGCAATTGATTCAGCAGAAGTCCGATTCTACTCCCTGCCGCCTCCACGCTGTCGCTCAACCACTTCAGTTCTTAGTTAGATGTGGACAACAGGGCCACAACATCGGCAAATGCGAAATATGAGATTTTCTCACCGTCTGTCTTGATCTCCTAGATTCCAGCGCTAAATGTTTCGGGTTCAGTACCAGGTAGGAGTGTGAATTTTTCGTCGTTCTAGTCCTTCCAGTATGGAGTCATGCCCACTCAGCATGCTATCAAATGGGTACCAGGGTCTTTCCCAGGATTTAAATAGTGGTCACGGCTATGGTTTACCACCCTTCACTTCCTATAGTCTGTCCAAAACTACTTTAGGTTTGACAGCGAGGACAGAAGTGGAAAGTGTATGTGGGTGGTAGAGGGAGGAAGCCCACGTGATAGGCTCGGCTACTCTCCGCCAGTACCATGTCGAGAGTGTGTTGGTGGCATGTTGCTTGTGGGTGTGTCTCTGGCCTCTCTCATGTTAGGCACAATTGATCCATCGCCTACTAATCGACCTCTGTGCTTCATCTTTGCTGACCAATGTGCTGGCGACAGCTTACGCCAACACACCCATCACCAGAACACTTCTTACTTGCAGTGAAGTTCAAATGCTGGCCTGTGTGATTGTTGCGAACCATGACCTTTGTGTGTTTGTCTTTACGGTTGTAGGAGTTATTCTTCTGTTTGTTTTTACTAGTATTCGTTGTTGCTGTTTGTTGTGTGATACTTAGCGATGACAGTGGTAAGTTTGTCGAAAGTTACAAGTGGAAAAGTCTTACATCATTCTCTTGCCCAGGAGATCGCTGTACGAGGACAGTCGCGAGAAATGGTTTGCACTTCACGCGCTTTCTTGAGAATGAAAACCTTAATCGTGGTTCACTGCTCTCTGTTAACAAAGTAATTGACAGAACTGCTGCAGCTCTGTATATAAACAAAAAAAATCTGTCGTGAAAACTGGGAAGATAATATTCGACAAAGAAAAGGACCCTGAAGAATCTTCGGAACTGAACACCTCTGGGCACGAAGGAACATCCAACACTTAGGAAGTTACTGGTTACACTTAAGAATCAGGATTTTTTCAAGGCAATCACACATCCTTGTCCACAGTTTTACACAACCTAGGCTTTCACTATCGACATTTCTGTGACCACAAGCTGTTAATGGAGAGGGAGGATATAGCTGCATGGCGATGCTGATTTTTAGAGTACGTCCGCAGCATAAATATCGACGAAGTGGCGTGGCTTGACGAAACGGTCAGTTCTGCGCATTTTGTCAAGCAGGGCTAAACAGACGACACAGCTAAAGATACAGTAGCAATTCCTCTTCACACAGGCACCCCGCAAGGTTTTCTCCCGAACAATCTACTTTTTAAATCAAAGAAAACAGAAGACAATCTCGAAGAAATGAACACTATACATTTACAAAATAGTTCTAAGGTTCGCTAATACCAAATCTTGAAAAATCATGAACAATTGCTCTAGATAATGCTTCAGTTGTTATTGGCAAGGCACTTACATTGCCAAACCGAAAGGAGGAAATGACCGACTGGCTTCAGCATTATAACATCGATATAAGTGATGAGCTTAAAAAGGCGGAGCCCGTGGAACAAATACCTCTTCATAATCGACAGTTCCTCTATACGAAACTGACGAAATGGCAAAAAGGTTGGGCATTCAGTCGTTAAACTACAACCTTACCACTGATACTTCAATCCAGTAGAATTAATATTGATCCAAATTGTAGGTTACATTGCAAGGAATAATAATGAGTTTACTCTATCTCCAGTTGAAGCTGTCAGGAACGTCACCACTGAAGATTGGAAGAAAGTCGTCAAACATATGCAGAGCACCATGGAGAGAGCATGGCAGAATGAAGCTCTTTTGGAAAATCAGTGAATAAGATACTTTCATTAAATGACGACAATGGCAGCGTCAGTAACAGTGACACTCGAAGAATCTGTCATAGCCACAAGAGTGATAGCAGTGGAGTCCTTCGATTATTCCCATGGAAATGGAGTTTACATCTGTAAGTACCTATGT
This sequence comes from Schistocerca gregaria, assembly GCF_023897955.1. NCBI lineage: Eukaryota > Metazoa > Arthropoda > Insecta > Orthoptera > Acrididae > Schistocerca > Schistocerca gregaria. The sequence continues at coordinate 182,171,535 of NC_064927.1, forward strand.
AACAAAATTCTATCATCATAAGTTTTGAAATTAGAATAAGAAATCCTTAATAGCAGTTTATTCCAAAGGAAGTTGATCTCTGGAATTCAGTCTGTATCACACAAAATACATATTACCGTTCACAATATAACTGCTGTAATACAAAGGCCCTGATTTTTATATCGCTTTTGTTCTTTCAAAACAATAGAGGTTGGTCTATTTAAGATACACTTTCCCACCATGATAAACACATTTAATCTTAGACTGATCAGAAAAATTAATAACAGTTCCATTATGTTGGACGGGGATAGAAACTATCAGGATGCACCGTATTAAAACTCATCTGAGTTTCCCAAGTTATTTATTATTTCCAGCTAAGGTGCCCCTGTTCCTCTTGGTCTGTGTCACTGGCTCCTGCAATGCTGAGGACACCACTCCACTATCAGCGAAATGGAATGGTTGCCTGAGTGACCCACGCAATGCCCCGCTGTGTGTCGGCCTTGTACAGCGACGGAGTTGTGACAACGTCAGGATGCGCTGGCAGTCACCTCAGCGGTCCCTGTCCCTGCTGCCTCAGTGCCACCTGCTGGGAGCTGCAAGGCAGCCCGCGGCTTGCTTCCTCGCCGGCATGACTCAGATCATGGAGACAACAAGCGCCAGCGATCCGGATGCGAATCTGCGGCCCTCGCCTCGGGATGCCTCCGGCATGTGTTGGGAGCCTGCAGTAGCGTGTCATGGTGTGACCTGCCGTTGGCTGGCTGGAGACACGGCGGTGGCTTCAGAGGGTGGAACCAGCGACCTGCCGTAAACTGGAACACTGGCGTATCTGTTACTGTGTGTAGTCGGTGGTGTGACATGCCTCACCTTCCAGGAGAGCTGTCACCCTTAAGTGCCTTGGTAGTGAACCAGCGCCTATTTATACACGGCTGTGCGCCTCTGATTTGCTAACGCGCCACTCCGAGTCATCTGCTTATAACATCTGGGTTGGGCCTGTGCGCCCCTTCTGCCTATAACTTGCGCCATACAAACCGCTGCGTTTACTCTTTTCAGCAGGTCTACGGCCATGAGACCTCCATTCTACTTCGCAACCGCTGGTAGCGTAACTTACTGTCAACAGGCCCATGCCTGGCTGTAACTTGTGCACTCACAAATATTGCACCGAAGCAAACCTCTCCCCATTTTAAGCGGTGGTGCTGCTACAATTACAACGATCTGTTTCTCGTGTCAAAACCATACGATCCCCTGACAGTTGGGCGAGCAGATCATTGCGTGTCATATTTAACTGAGATTATCTCACATTAGAGATCTCCGACAGAGTTCTTGTTTCAAACATATGAAAATATGATGCATTTCATTGCCATAATGTACTAACCCAACTTCATTAATAAAACATTTTCGCTCATGTTGAAATTCGTTAACGTCGCTAGATTATGCATTTCAGTAAACTTTACGTTTATCATCTTAACAATTTGTTGCCGCAGATAAAAGTAAAATTAAAACGTAATGTACCTCTTCTAAAACACGTTGATGTAATTTCTGTGTTTATAAAGTGAACAGTTCGCCTGTTAGAGCGAGTGGAATTAAGAATAAGATTACAAGTGCTTTGCGTGCTGGACGTGGCAACGTTGTTCCGCGCCTGCATGCGCCGAAGTGTCAAACCTACAGTGATTACGGCGAGACCACAGTGCCGCAGGAAGAATGGCTGCAATTAATGGCCAACTTTTCTGAACGATAACATATTCGCCATCGACTGCACTACTTATAATTTACGCAATTTCAGTTTCGATTTTTAAATCAGTTTAGTGTGGCTAAACTACTGAGAACACAGTAGCAGTCAAGATACGTAAAATAAATAAAAAGTGTATGAGTTTATGTGGCTTTTGTCAGCATTCGTTACATACGTATGCAACAGATGGAACAAAATATCAGAAAACTGGATTCGTGGCTTCTTTACTTATTGCGCTAATGTTGACAACTGCTGTTTTTTGAGCGCCTTAGCCGCTTGAAATAAGTGACAATCGAAACTGCAGTTGAAGGGTTATCACACTTCAGAACTAAGCGACAGATTTGCACAAATTGTGTTTTCTTCTTCGTTAGGTGGTCTGTGAAAAAGATTTTCAAATATTGAAAGGATTGTCTCCAGTGATTGCTGATGTAAGTGCCACGAAGGCCGGTAGGTGGCATAAGAGGCAGCTCCTATGACAAGTTCATACCAAAGTGCAGAATTTGCTACACGAATTGGCTATGCTGTATATAAACGTTCTGCACTTCCGCTTGCTCTGGTCGTTTTGCGTGCTTTCACTGAAAGGCAATGGATAGAGGAAACAATATTAATAATTCAACAAACGGAAGTAACAGAAAAACTGGTAATTCTATGAGAGGACAGTTATTAAAGTGAGGAAGCATTTCGTTCCTGATGTTGTAATGAACACTATAGCAACAGCTCGCAATAAGCAACTATTTAAAACTGTTCAGATGAAAGGCATTTATTTTGTAGACTTTCAAGCAAGCAACTGATACGATCTTTAACACAACTAAGCTCAATATAAGTTCTGCCTCATGGATTAAAATCAGATAAAAAAGACATCTGGTGAAACAGAGGGATGGGAAATTATAAGTGTTGGAAAAGGGTAAGTAAGTGAATATTTCATAAACATCACATTCAGTGAGGCCACTGGTGCAAAAATAGAGAAGAAAAGAGACCTCAAAATTGTGGTAAGGTACCTACCTGCGGTGCACAAAGAATTTACAGCGAATTGTGCCAAGACTGAATAGTAAAATGATTACTAGAGGTAGAAATATAACAAAACTTGTTTGATACACGTAACCCGTTTAGCATCGTAGTGCAAATTTATTCAGGAAAGGCAGTATTTATTTGATATTTTTGGATCACTTCTTTTTCTAAAGCCAATGAGCAAGTGTTAATGTGGAGTTAGTACATATCTATGTTCCGTTATTTGAATAAAGTGTATCTGGATAATCTAGAAAGTACATGTTATTGCTTAGCACCTTGGGCAAGGTAAGCCTCAATTTTAGAACATATAATAATAATTGGGGCAAAGGTTGTCCCTCAAAAAATTCTGCGAAACCGAGTCAAATAAAACTGTGTATGGTTTATGAGTTTCTGAAATTTTTCTTTATATTTCCATACCTCGAATTTGTGTTTATTACATACTGAATGTAAAATGTCATCGGCGATATAATGGGTCTGGGCCGCTGTAGGGACACCCGTCTCAGCAGTGAGTACTCCATCTTCCATGTATTAACATCAAAGCTTTGCTTCTCTGTTGAGGGGTAGCGTGGACCATCCATAATTCTAAAATTTTCGTCCAGTGACGGCCAGACGCCGATGCTCGTCGTTTCACCCACTGCGAAAGAGCAATAAGTACTAGATAAGAGTAAATAGTCATCCACACTTATTTTAAATGCTTCATTTGCAAAATTCGTTGAGTACGAATTGCGATACAAATGTTACAGCGCCGAGCATCTGGATCAGATCTTGAGATCAAAGTCTATCATACATCACAGTCTTAGCAAGGTGTGCATCACTGGCTTACCCCCGGCAGATATCATGCACCAGCTAATCCGGATATCAATGAAACTGGTTGCTAAAGTTCAAATCCTCAAGATTTCTGAAATAATGTCTCGTCTGAATCTCTTCGGTATCTGATTCTTCACTACGATTACATTAATCTGTTTACTGTTTTGCGAGACTATCTAAATCCTGCCCTTATTCACTGAAATGTGAGATTATTTCTTTAGAGAATCATCCTCTCTCCATTATTCGTATTCATCTATATATTTTACCGAGATCGTTAATATCTCCACATACAAAGTTTGGGAGGTAATGACCAAACATTTAATCATTAAACTCAGGTCAGAAGTAAAGCACGATAGACGACATCAAATGATAACAAAAAAAGAAGTAAACAATACATTTTGCAGATATCGAAATGCAGCTTTCGCTAAATGATATTATGTAAGTGGGTTGCTTTAAGACTACATTGCAGCAACACAGCCACGAAGAAATTGAACACATCGTGTATTTTTAATTGGAAAAAAGCAGTTATTTTGACATAATCTTAAAATACGTGTAAAGAGGGTGTAATGAATGTCCAGATATTCGCGAAGAAGTGCAACTCAGCACTTGGTTTCAACCGAAAACTAGGTGTCTGAAACTGGATGAAAGAGGGTGCAATGAATGTGAAACGCCAACACAGATACGCAGTGAATGTTCAGATATGTTTAAAATTGGCGGGACGTCAGCATGGAGCGGTGGTCAGCTAAAGCAAGCCTTTCGAACGAAACAGCAAGCGACATACTTCTCCCTGGTGCGTCAAATGAGCTACCACAAGCAGGTAAGTCATTAGAAGTGCTTCATGGAGGGCGGAGATTTAAATCTCTTTCCGCCCATCAGTTTTAGCTTTTCATGATTACGTTAAATCGCTTAAGCGAACTAGCAGGATGATTCCTTTGAAAGATGTTGCCGACTTCGTTCTCCACTATTCCCCTATCCGAATTTCGGCTTCGCTTCTAAAGTCCTCTTCTAATGACCTCGTTGTCAACGGGACATTAAAGCTTAATCCTTTCTTTTGGTGTAAATGTTAAATACTAGAAACTTTTAATTTTTACTTTGAGATGAGGTATTATATATGTGATTCCAACTGGTTACATTGCTATTTAAAGTTGGAATGGACTAAAAGGGGATGGACGGGAGAGAGGTACATCGGCCGTTACCGTACAGGAAGTCACCTACAGAATCCACTGAAAACATACGTCTAAATGAGCGCCCCAGGATTTGAACCATAGTCCTTTTACATGCAAGACTAACCACTCATCCATGGGTCTCCTCGTATGGTAATTGTCGATTGCAGCCAGTACTGAGTGCAGATTACGTGCTAGACAGAGCTGGGAAGTCGAGGTTATGGTATAACTGACAGATTTTCCGGACATTGTTACCAAGTCTGCATCTACATATTTATCTGAACTGCGTGGCACAGTGAACTATTTGTTGTAGCACACTTTCTCCTCTTCCATTTAAGGATGAAGCATTGGAACAGGGATTATTTTTACGCCTATGTGTCAACTACTATTTACCTAATATTATTTGCTCAATCTTCATTGGATCAAGAGGAAAGAGGTGAAAAATGTTGGTGGTTTTTGGCGTATACAACTGTATTTGAAGTTTTCTAAATAAGTTCTCCATAGATATATGGCATCTTTCTTCATATGGCTGGTAGTTGAATTTTTTTAAAAAAAATAAGAGGTAGAGCCCCTCCACGCCTACACTGGAGTGATGGCTAACACAATAGGTCTACTGGAATCTCTGCATACGGGTTAGTATTCACTAAAGTGAGGTGTCGCAAGATGTGGGTACTGCGATGTTTGCGTACGTCTGGTTAGGGTTAACCATTAATACGCGCTCATCTGGAGATACATTGGGTCGAAATCGGACGAAGCGTAGCGGTCTGAAGGGCAGAGGAAAAAAAATGCCAAGGCAAGAGCCAAGGGAAAAAACCTCTGCGATAGTTAGGTCGGGTGGTAAGAGCAGTAGCGGTTGTCTTGCTGCCTGCGATAGGTCGTGCAAGGATAGGCTTTGTTAGTTGTGGGTATCATGCATATCGATACCTTGACATTGTGCGGTTGTGCTGCTCGGCGTATGGCGCTGGGTGCTGGTACAGAGTCCTCGTTCAGCGTCAGGAACCTGCAACAGTCAGGTTTATTGTCAATCTTGTGTCCGATAGGTCATATACCGGAAGCACAGTGTGAGGGAATGTTGGCGGATTGTTTGTGCGTCTGTGGGCGAACTCGTCGGTGTCCCTGCTGTGGCCTTTTGGTCGGCTCTAACAGCAGGTGGTAGTTACCAGACAGTGTTGCTGATATGCAGGGGCCTGCCGACGTCTGTCGCTTGTTTGCGTATGTTAGTTTACCATAGGTGGCTATGCCCTAGCAAGTCAAACAAGCCTGCAGCTACAGGCAGAGGTCTTCTTTGTACACACCCAGTGTCCTCTGCTAATCTGACCAAATTGGGTGTCCACTTGACCAATCAGAGAGCTTCTAAGCCAAAACACACATCTTTTGCCCTCCTCCAGTCACAGTCCAGTATTTTAAAAGCCATTGAAACGAAACAATCACACAGCTTCATACATCAAGGATGATGTCGTTCTCACAAGCAAAGCAATTGGTCAGAAAATCGAAATATGCCTTCTCACCAAGCCGAGTCTTCTCGATGCAAGTCAAGACTTGTTCCTGCAAGCAAAATATTTAGTCAGCAAGTTGGGAGTTTTCAATTTCTTCCAAAAAATCCTCTTATTTCACTGGGACGACCCAAATGCAAGTGCAAGAAATATTTTCCCCGGCACATGAGAGCTACCTGTATTTTTTGGTTGCACTTCTTGTTCTGTTTTGTTGTGAGTTTTCTGTATACATCAAACGTGTGCTTGTGGCTGTCTTTTCTTATGGTTATATCTACAAAGCTGAGTATGATTTGTTGTTCTTCTTCTACTGTAAACTTTGTGTTCATAAGAATATGTCTTTCTGTAACCGTATTGTCGGCCGGGGTGGCCGAGCGGTTCTAGGCGCTACAGTCTGGAACCGCGTGATCACTACAGTAACAGGTTCGAGTGCTGCATGGATGTGTGTACTGTCCTTAGGTTAGTTAGGTTTATTTAGTTCTAAGTTCCAGGGGACTGATGACCTCAGCAGTGCTCAGAGCCATTAGAACCGTTCGGTTACAAACCTCATCTATGTTACATATTATGTCATCTATGTTTCTGTACAAGAAGTTGTTGTGCCCCGTTGTTAGTGCATCTTCAAATATTAATTTTTCCATAAGATTCATGAAGTTCCTGAAAGAGGTGAACCCATGGGTCAATCTCCTTCTTTTATGTAGTACTCCCGATTAACTTCAAAATATTTTTATTGAGTTATTAACTGCAATAATTTTATAATTTCATCTATTTAGCTGGTTGTGTGTTTTAAGATTTTCTTCAAGTAGTTTAATGGTCTCAAATAACAAAGGTGTAACTATATCCTCTTTACATTGCAGGAAAACAGTGATGCTGTGCATGGAATTTTTATATCTCTTATGTGTTCTATTAGCCGACTGGTACTTCTTACGGTATTATCATTTTCAAGTTACAATATTGGGTGAGCAGTGATTGCATTTATTTTGCTAGTACACTACTGGCCATTACAATTGCTACACCAAGCAGAAATGCAGATGATAAACGGGTATTCATTGGACAAATATATTATACTAGAACTGATATGTGATTACATTTTCACGCAATTTGGGTGCATAGATCCTGAGAAATCAGTACCTAGAACAACCACCTCTGGCCGTAATAACGGCCTTAATACGCCTGAGTATTGAGTCAAACACAGCTTGGATGGCGTGTACAGGTACAGCTGCTCATGCAGCTTCAGCACGATACCACAGTTCATCAGGAGGATTGACTGGCGTATTGTGACGAACCATTTACTTGGCCACCATTGACCAGATGTTTTCAATTGGTGACAGATCTGGAGAATGTGCTGGCCAGGGCAGCAGTCGAACATTTTCTATATCCAGAAAGGCCCGTACAGGACCTGCAACAAGCGGTCGTGCATTATCGTGCTGAAATGTAGGGTTTCGCAGGGATCGAATGAAGGGTAGAGCCACGGGTCGTAACACATCTGAAATGTAACGTCCACTGTTCAAAGTGCCGTCAATGCGAACAACAGGTGACCGAGACGTGTAACCAATGGCACCCCATGCCATCATACTAGGTGATACGCCAGTATGCGATGACGAATACACGCTTCCAGTGTGCGTTCACCGCGATGTCGCCAAACACGGATGTGACCATCATGATGCTGTAAACAGAACCTGGATTCATCCGAAATAATGACGTTTTGTCATTCGTGCACCCAGGTTCATCGTTGAGTACACCATCGCAGGCGCTCCTGTCTGTGATGCAGCGTCAAGGGTAACCGTAGCCAGGGACCCCGAGCTGATACTCCATGCTGCTGCAAACGTCGTCGATCTGTTCGTGCAGATGGTTGTTGTCTTGCTAACGTTCCCATATGTTGACTCAGTGATCGAGACGTGGCTGTACGATCCGTTACAGCCATGCGGATTAGATGCCTGTCATCCCGACTGCTAGTGATACGGGGCCGTTGGGATCCAGCACGGCGTTCTGTATTACCCTCCTGAACCCACCGATTCCGTATTCTGCCAGCAGTCATTGGATCTCTATCAACGCGAGCAGAAACGTCGTGATACGATAAACTGCAATCGCGGTAGGCTACATTGCGACCTTTATCGTCGGAGCCTTGATAGTACGCATTTCTCCTCCTTACACGAGGCATCACAACAACGTTTCATTAGTCAACGCAGTTCAACTGCTGTTTGTGTATGAGAAATCGTTTGTAAACGTTCCTCATGTCAGTACGTTGTAGGTGTAGCCATCGGCGCCAACGTTGTTTGAATGCTCTGAAAAGCTAATCATTTGCATATCACAGCATCTTCTTCCTGTTGGTTAAATTTCGCGCTGTAGCACGTCGTCTTCGTGGTGTAGCAATTTTAATGGCCAGTAGGAGATGCTCTGAAGTTAACTACTAGTCAGATGCGAATGTCTGTTTTACGGGTTTTTGACTGACATCTGACTTTGGGTTCCTGAGGAGTTTTGCAACTTTCCGAAGTTTCAAAGAGAGGCTTAAAATACCTTAAATGGCTATAAAGCAACCATGGACGACATGACCACAAAATGAAGGAAATTAGTATCCTATTTTTGTATCACACTGGTGTTACACAAAGATCTAACTTTACCTTATCGAAAATTTTATCGGATTTTCAAACATAACTGCATGTTCTGCGAAAAGTCTGATATGGAAGCTGATATCTGTTGACTTGTTAATGTATAACATGAACACTGATGATCCTACCAGGTATTATGTACAGATGGCTCTTCGTCCAAGATAATGTGCTTCATCCTGCTTGTCAAGGAAGATCCAGTCTCATATCTGTTTACATACCCCACAGGAAGGTGTGATACATTGCCAGCTGCTTTTCAAACGTTAGAAACACTAAATCAAACTGGGTTCCTCTGTCCACAGCGCTGAGGAGCATGAGTTTGCTTGATCGATATTTTCAGAATCAATGACGATTCCCGTAGAAGGTATTATTTCATTTCATTTCATCCTTTTATAAATGTATGTGATCTCTTCTCGGGGGGACAATGGTTCAAACCTGTGTCCGGAGATCCTGGTTTAGGTTTTCCGTGATTTCCCTACATCGTTTAAGGCCAATGACGAGATGGTTCCTTAAAAAGGGCAGGACCGACTTCCTCTCCATCCTTCCTTAATCCGAGCTTGCGCTCCGTCTCTAATGACCTCGTTGTCGACGGGACGTTCAACACTAATCTCCTCCCCCTTCTCCTTTGACCTGTGCTGTTAGTTAGTAGGAACGATTCTCTGTTCAGGTGATGTACAGTAGTAAATTTTGTATAAGACAGTAACTAATTCGCGTGTATCGCTTGTCAGAGACTCCTGGGGATCCTTGTTGATTTTTGCGATTTAAGCTACTTCTCAGCGACAGAAGTATTGATCACTGTGTTAATCTTTGCAGCTGTACACATGTTGAAAGATGTCATCATTCGTTAACGGTCTTTTGTGAAAGAACACTCGAAGATATAAATAAACGTTTCGACTTTCGTTTTGCTATTTCATGTATTGGTGCGTATTTCATTCACAAGTATCTCTAAACTGATTTTTGAACCACAAACAGCATCAACACATGATCAAAATTTCGTGCAGTTTTAGGGCATACCCTGCAATAACATTTCGCTCCGCTTGTTACTTATAGCTTCACTCATTGTCCCTCTGGTGATTATTGAGATTCAACTGACAGCTGCCTATCTGAAGACATATTTAACTATACTAATTATGCTATGGACACTCATTTTAATAAGGTTCCCGACTGGGTCTCTACACCAAGAGGAATCTGCAACATCTTTAGTTTTCTCTGCTAGTCACATATTTCTCTAGAGCTTGATCACAATTCCTTCGATCTTAGACATTGTTCCTTGACTTGTCCACAGTTTGAAACAAATAATTCTAGCGTCTGTCTGATTAATGAGATAATGTCCTCTTTATCCATTTTACTAAACACGTAGACACTTTATCCTTCTTACAGATGGAGGTGATAGTTTAATGTTAACCACTGACAACGCCTTCGGCGCGATTGTATTATGCATCTCCAATGCAGGATGTGTTTTTAGTAAGTGACTAACAGTTTTTGTGCTTGTAATAGTTTCGTAATTTTCATGGTTACTTAAAGCAATAAGTGTTTTTTTTTTCTTCTATCTCAATTATGTTGCTAAGCTTTTTGCTACTGAAGGTGTCTTCCATGTTCAGGTATATTTTTGCTTCTGATGAAAATATATTTAGATATACCGAAACCGTGGTCAAGGATTTCAATAAATCTTTATCCTGCAACTGTTTGACATCATTTACCGCGAAGAATTCAGTTAAATGTTGTTGTCTTGGACAATTACCGTTTACATTCTGTAGACTCTGTCCGATTATCATTCTCAAGGACAATGGCTGTTCCTGCAGTGACGACTGGCCTGTGAGAAATGACCACAGTAATGACAGCTTTCTGTAGATGAAGTGTATTCCGGCTCCTGTTGGTACATTAAGAACAGCTTTGTCACGCTCTTTATCGGGATATAATACGTACTGCGGATTGGAACTGACTGTCACATCCTCGTGAGGTGCCTGAAGAAAGAGCTGCACTATCTGATCAGTATATCGGTCATGAGATATGGCCACCAGATGTCAGGAGAGGCGGACTCGACAGTGTGAAAGGAGGCAGGGAGTGGTGTGTCGGTTATAGAGATGCGGTAACAGACGAACGAGTCGGTCAAGACAAGTCACTGGATGTCACCTGGGTAATAAATACACCAGTGACATTTTAACCCCTCTAAGGCTGCCCAGGTCGAATGTTGGTGATGTGACGTGGGAACCCAAACGAACAACTACAGCTAAAGCAAGGCCATATAGACATCATGCACCGACGAACAGGAACGGTCGAACATTGCGGAAGATGGTTGTAAAAATTTGCATGAAATCAACGGAACAAATCATCGTGCTACCAGCAGTCCACAGAGCACAATGATTCTGCGTATGCTGTGAAAAAAGAAAAAAAATGGTACAAGTGTCGAGCAGCTGCTCATAAACCACACATTTCTCTAGTCAATGCGTCGCTTGAGGTGGTGAAAAGAACGATGCCATTGGACATTGGATGACTGGAAATGAGTGATTTTCAGTGGTGAATCACGCTATACCCTTTGGCTATTCTGTGGAAGGATTCGGATTGGTGAATGCCTGACGAACGTTAGCTGCCGTCATTTGTATTGCCAGCAGTGAACTACAGATGCCATGGGGTGACGCGACATCTACATCTACATTTGTACTCCGCAAGCCACCCAACGGTGTGTGGCGGAGGGCACTTTACGTGACACTGTCATTACCTCCCTTCCCTGTTCCAGTCGCGTATGGTTAGCGGGAAGAACGACTGCCGGAAAGCCTCCCGCGCGCTCGAATCTCTCTAATTTTACATTCGTGATCTCCTCGGGCGATATAAGTAGGGGGAAGCAATTTATTCGATACCTCATCCAGAAACGCACCCTCTCGAAAACTGGAGAGCAAGCTACACCGAGATGCAGAGCGCCTCTCTTGCAGAGTCTGCCACTTGAGTTTACGAAACATCTCCGTAACGCTATCACGCTTACCAAATAACCCTGTGACGAAACGCGCCGCTCTTCTTTGGATCTTCTCTATCTCCTCTGTCAATCCGACCTGGTACGGATCGCACACTGATGAGCAATACTCAAGTATAGGTCGAACGAGTGTTTTGTAAGCCAACTCCTTTGTTTGGTGGACTCCATTTTCTAAGGACCAACAATTAATTTTATATGATCATTCCACTTCAAATCGTTCCGTACGCATACTCCCAGATATTTTACAGAAATAACTGCTACCAGTGTTTGTTCCGCTATCATATAATCATACAATAAAGGATCCTTATTTCTATGTATTCACAATACACTACATTTTTCTATGTTAAGGGTCAGTTGCCACTCCCTGCACCAAGTGCCTATCCGCTGCAGATCTTCCTGCATTTCGTTGCAATTTTCTAATGCTGCAGCTTCTCTGTATACTACAGCATCATCCGCGAAAAGCCGCATGGAATTTCCGACACTATCTACTAGGTCACTTATATCGGGATGTTTTTAGTGGTTTGTAGTGTAGTCCCTTACTGCCCTTAATAAAACGCTAAATGGCGAAGAGTATGGACTCTTTTTACAGAATTGTGTACTGCGTACAGTAGAGAAACACCTCGTTGTGTGGACAATAACATTCATGAAATGTACTGACCTGTTCAAAGTTAGAGATATACTAAGTGGAACCCCTGGGGTTAAGTTAGAACTTCGACTTCATTCAAGACACTAGCATCCAACGTAACTACGTTCTCTGACTTCAGCTCTTGAGAAAGTATGAGCTGTCTTCTTCCGTAAATATTTAGATATCCCACAGATTGTTCACAGCACAGTTATAGCAGCCATAAAAGCAAAGGGTGACACACTCCATATTAACGTCCACTAATAGGTATCAGATAGAGTATTTGTATTTAAAATCCATGGCACGTAAATTTTACATCAATAAATACAAGTGAGTGGAAAAAGAGGTGCAAAACTTGGAAAAAAGAATAAAAAGTCAGTAACACCAGTGCTAGCACGTAAGCTTGTGCATATATGACAGATGTAAACAGACCCTATTATGTGTACAAGGTATTTTGTGTACAAGGGACGTCGTCTCCATATGATGATTTTTTATACTGTTGACAGACCCCGTATTTTTAAAAAGACGCTTTTCATCTTACCATATGCAGGTTCTCCTTCATTGGCTTGTGGTATGTCACCACACTACTGTAAACCTTCACGAGCTACAAATTGCGACCATCGGTATTGTTCTGTATTGTAGCGTTATACATGCAGTTGGCCACTTCTTACCTGGGTGTCATTTTCTACGTTTGATTCATCATTTCATGAGATAGTTATTTACCCATAGTTCGGTAAGATTTTTTTTTATATATATTTCATACTATGGGAGCTAGCATACCCTTTAGCTACCATCCCCTCCCCTCCACCCGAAAACGAAGTTCGGTACCTGTAACTTTTATGTTGTAAAGAATTTTTACGTGGTTTGCTGTTTTAGATTTTTGTGTACAGCAATTAAATTTGTACTGGGTTTTGTAATTTTCCTAGGTTATCTGACGACGCCTTGCAATACAGGCGAAATGCGTCGTAAATTAAGATCTAATAAACCCATCTTCTTTGCAGCCACGTCCGAATTCTGTTTACATCTTTGTATATAAAATAAAAGAGCTTTTAGATTTTCTTTCTCGATTTGGCTGAGTGTAGGATGAAATTTTCAGTGCCTGCCATAATTTTGCATAGACTGATACACAAGAGCATCTGCCCATCGCAGTCCAACGATGCTTGTCTACTGTTATCAATAAATAGCGATTTAATCTTACACTTCACTTATGGCACTCGTAACAAATTCCCTTTCTTTATTAAATTCGAAGGAAGTTCTTTCCGGCCAGCATTTTCATAGGGGCGGAAGTGTATAGATGCCTGTCACATATTAATTCCAATCTCTGACGTCAGGCTTGTATGGCACAGGGGACAAAGGCTACTCACGCAGTGGAATAAGCGTTTCAGTTATACTGCTTACTATGTTGAGAAGGGGCTCTGCTTGCAATGAAAACTTAGTAGGTCCTACTATATAAGGAGCAATATTAGAAGCTTGTCAGCTACAAGTGACTGTACTACAGGAAACGTATTTCCCCTTCAACTGGTTGCTTCGTCACGCTATTCAGTTCGCAAGACAATTACTTTCTCGTTCCTGTGGCCCTGTGTTCAGGCGATTGTTACAGACACTCTGCACAATCAACCCCTGTGAGACCCCATCAGACTGTTAGAGACTGAGATTCTGAAAATGTGTACCAGCACGCCCACGAGAACTTTTAAAGTTCAGATCAGTGAAGTCGAGATAGTCGAAACTGCATCGAGATGTAGGTATTGCTTAACTTCTCCGCCAATTAGAGGGTCTACACAAGGGCGATGTACTTGAGGACAATATTATGGAAATGGAAGAGGATGTAGATGAAATGGGAGATACGATACTGTGTGAAGAGTTTGACAGAGCACTGAAAGACCTGAGTCGAAACAAGGCCCCGGGAGTAGACAACATTCCGTTAGAACTACTGACGGCCTTGGGCAAGCCAGTCCTGACAAAACTCTACCATCTGGTGAGCAAGATGTATGAGACAGGTGAAATACCTTCAGACTTCGAGAAGAATATAATGCCAAAGAAAGCAGGTGCTGACAGATGTGAAAATTACCGAACTATCAGTTTAATAAGTCACAGCTGCAGAATACTAACGCGAATTCTTTAAAGACGAATGGAAATGTGACATTAAAAGTAGTAAAGGAGTTTTGCTATTTGGGGAGCAAAATAACTGATGATGGCCGAAGTAGAGAGGACATAAAATGTAGACTAGCAATGGCAAGGAAAGCGTTCTGAAGAAGAGAAATTTGTTAACATCGAATATGGATTTAAGTGTCAGGAAGTCGTTTCTGAAAGTATTCGTATGGAGTGTAGCCATTTATGGAAGTGAAACATGGACGATAAATAGTTTGGACAAGAAGAATGTTGAAGATGAGATGGGTAGATCACATAACTAATAAGGAGGTATTGAATAGAATTGGGGAGAAGATGAGTTTGTGGCACAACTTGACAAGAAGAAGGGACCGGTTGGTAGAACATGTTCTGAGGCATCAAAGTATCACCAATTTACCATTGGAGGGCAGAGTGGAGGGTAAAAATCGTAGAGGGAGACCAAGAGATGAATACACTAAGCAGATTCAGAAGGATGCAGGTTGCACTAGGTACTAGGAGATGAAGCTTGCACAGGATAGAGTAACATGGAGAGCTGCATCAAACCAGTCTCAGGACTGAAGACCACAACAACAACAAATACAACAACAACATGATCAAGTGCTCCGTCTCCCTTGGCAAAGCCATCACCGACTCGTTAAGTAAAACATTTCATTTCATCGCTTCACATCTTGAGACACTGTGGAGAGTTTTACGACTTAGCCCAGGACGTTTCGCCTACAGGCTGATGACAAGGGAACGCCCACCACTACCTGTCTCTTCAGTGCAGTAAAATTCTGGTACTGAAAATTTCTCGTAACACCAGCACCGAGTGTCACCTCATTTGCTAGCGGCCGCGACCTCCGCTGCAGCGGCTGAGTTGTTTGTGGGGAGAGGAATGAATGAAAAACAGCAGTGTCACCGGCCGAAAAATAGCCCAGCATGACGTGGCGACTAAATGCCCGTCCGTGCATACAGTTGTTAACGAATGTTTTCATAAATAAGTTGAAATCCGTGATGTCAAACCATAAGGGGAATTCTTTTGATGACAAGAACAGCTGTTGTACTTCAGAAAAAGAATTAGTTACGTAAATGTCGTGTCGTAACTTCCGGGGACACTGTTCTGTCATTGACAATACGTGTGAGAAGACTACTGCGTACAGGAAGACCGTAACGAACGTACACGGGAAATAAAATTTCACATAATTATGAAGTCATAACTTCCTGTTGGTAAAAAAAAAGCTAAATCCTCTTCCGAAGGAAAAGGCGAGAGAGGATAATTTTATGAAAACATTCTTTGAGCGCTGTAGAACGGCTAGGAAATTATTATACACCAAACGCTGAATGGATATTATGGCATGAACCATAAGACATTTCCTTCTTCTAACTATAAATGTAGAGATGCCACCCACAGTAGCAGCACAAATGATGAATTTAATTCTGCCGCATGTAATTTTCCCATGATCCTTCTCTGCAGTGTGTAAATGTGCCGTTATTCACGCAAGCGCTATGGTGCTTTCTTTTCTTTTCTTTTTTTCAATTTTGATTCTTAACTTCGGGGAATATAGAGAGCTCTTTGAGATCGGGTAGTTTAAGGAGTCGCAATCCATTTCGACCAATTACCATGTGAGGTCGTAATGATGCAAAGGCGCTCCAATTTCGGTATAAATGGGACGTACATTTGCTTTACAAACAAAGGAAATCTCCCAAAAAACTTAGTTGGAGCCGGGGACTTGAACTATTTTGAATTTACTTCTGCGATTATGATGATTATGATGTCTATTATCCATGCCAAAAATTATATATATATATATATATATATATATATATATATATATATATATATATATATGTGTGTGTGTGTGTGTGTGTGTGTGTGTGTGTGTAAACACAAGATATGGAGCTCTCGCAATTGATCGTTTCATTCTGGGCATATATTATAGAACCATTGATAAAGATCACAAGCAAATTATAATTCATGACTGTGAAATTGCCTTGCATTCTATAACAATTTTTGATCGGAGTGCATGTTTTCCATAATAAGCCATAACTTTAGTTTTAACGGTGGATATTTTTAGAGAAAGCTTCCTTATTGATTAGTAAGACTTTATGATCTGCTTACAGCAGAGCGTTCAGATATTAGCTTGCCTGGTAAAATAAATGCATAAATAAATAAATAAATAAATATTTTGATTTTCTTATGACATCATCAATATGGCTGTCGTGCCGAGTTACATCCTTGCCTGATGCCTTGATTTATTATTTTCTCTTCGGTTTTTGAGCTGCCTGTGTTTATGAGTATTTTGGAACTTTCATATAAGTTTTTACTGTATAAGATGTACGGGATAACCTCTTTCTTCCATTGATGTCAATAGTCTCTTCCTACTGATCAAGTCAAAAGTTTTATGGAAGTCAGTAAAAGCAACATGTATCTGCTGATTGGCTTCGCGTTGTTTTTCTAAAATTGTTTTAATACTGAAAATGTTATCGTTCCGGAAGAGTGCTTTCCTAAATCCGCTTTGTTTTTCTCCCAGGCATACACCTGCTATTGTTCTCAAGCGATTATTGAAGACAAGGCACAGGAACAAGCCTCCAGTTTTACATATTTAGCGCTCAATATGAGCTTGAATAACGATAACAACACACAGAATAAAGCCAATAAATGGATCTATAAACAAAACCTTAAAGAGCAGGACGAGGAAAGACATAGAAAAGTTTTACAAAACATCGGCTGGATCTTTCTTCTACGCCAGCGAACCTTGAGCTGAAAAAAAAAAAGACAAAAGCACTATACAGTGCGATGAAATGAGATTTTTCGGACCTGTCAGACGCTGCTCAAGGAGAGATCTGATAAGACATCAATGAGAAGAATTATGAGTAGTTAACTTAAACAATAAAATGGAAAACTGTAGGGAGAAATGGATGCAACATCTTCAGTGCATGGAAAAACATTGTATTCTAATCATTATAAGCAGTACAAGCCCTCGGGAAAGAGAGACGCTGGAAGACCGAGAAAAAGTTTGCGTTGAAAATATAAAATTGGAATAGTTATATTTGTCCAAAGTGAAGAAAAAAAAAGACTGTTAAAATTGAATAAAAATACAAAAATATATGTAAAATGGTACTGTAAAGCACCTATGTTATCTTCGGTTGAACAATATGTCCGAAATGGTGAGCTAATAGAGGGTGTGCTATGAGCGCTAATAGAGACAAGTTGAAAATGAGGGGTCGGTGGGCGGCCAAGGCGGAGGCGTAAGTGGTCACTGAATAACGGTCTGGACCGTTGGACTGTGTCGCTCTCTGCCGCAGCCAAGGAGATAAAACTGTTCTTCAAGGTCTGACGTGCCTTTGTGGTGGGAGAGTTGCTTAAGTGAGAACTGAATGAGACATTTGTAGCGGTGACAGGAGCATGCCTGATAATTGCAACTGCAGTGAGAAATTGGGCCCAGAGGGTAAGTACCGTAGTCTGGCGTATTTCGCGATATAAGGACATGGGTGCATTGTCTGATTTGTCACGTTACGTGAGCACATGTAACAACGGCCAAGCAATACTTCCAGACGCGTTACAACGAGTATAAAGTAAAGTAACTTCAAGGACAGATAAGAATAATTATTATTGATGTTGCGGAACCAGTTCTAGAAGACATAATTATATGCAAGTATTTCACATACCTACACCCAGAAACGCACCTCATAGTGTGTGATGGAGGGTACTTATGACTCTGCTCTCATCTCCCAGCTTTTTGTCCTATTCGCGAATGGTGCGCGGTAAGAATTCCACCAAACGAGAACGAATTTCTATGATTTCTCTGTTGCGGAAATTTCAGGAGACGTAGATGGTACGAAGTAATACATTGATTTTTCTTGCAACGTCACCTCTGAGCGGAATTTTAACCCGTAATCCTATCCATGAATCACAACGTCTCTTTGCAGCGTCTGCCACTGGAATTTGATAAATTCCTCAGCAACACTCTCACGCTTACTGGATGAAACCTTGACGAAAAGTGACGCTCTTCTTTGTTGTGCTAATATTAACCATTAGCGGTCCAAGACTGTCAAGCAATCCTTAACGAATCTGTCGAACGAGTGTCATGCAAGTCACATCCATTGTGGGTGAATTACATTTCCTTGGGATTCTTCCAATGAATGTTAGTCTGCCATGGGATTTTCCCAGAACTTATTTTATGTGGACTACCCACTTTAGGCCACTCCTGGCTGCTACGCCTACTTATTTTACGGTGTTATTTTTTCCAGTAATTTACCACCTATAGTATTGCTGTTCATGTTGTAAATTAATGACCTTGCAGACTATATAAACAGTAACCTCAGACATTATGCTGATGGTGCAGTTATCTGTAATAAAGTACTGTCTCAAAGAAACAGCATACAATTCAGTCAGATCTTGATAAGATTTCAAAAGATTGGCAACTTGCTGTAAATGTTCAGAACAGTAAGATTGTGCACTTCACAAAACGATGAAAACGTAGCATCCTACGATTATAGCATCAGTGTGTTATTGTTATAATTGGCCAATCGCACAAATACCTGGGTGTAACACTTTGTAGGGATATGAAACGGAATGATCAGCAGTTGGTAGACTTCCGTTTATTGGTACATTACTGGGGAAGTACAATCAGTCTAAAAAAGAGATTGCTCACAAATCACCCTTGCGACGGGTTCTATAACATTGCTCAAGTTTGAGGGGTCCGTACAAGATGCAGCTAACAGGGGATACTGAAGGTGTACAAAAAAGGACAGCACGAATGGTCTTCTCTTCTACTCATGGGAGTGTCGCAGAGATACTGAATGAACTAGACTTGAAGATAGACGTAAACTATCTGAGAAAGTCCGTTAACACAGTTTCAAGAACCAACCTTAAATGATGACTCTAGGAATATGCTACAACCCCCTACGTACGAGGGGTGGTTGAAAGGTCCGTGCAATGTCTGAGAGATGCCACCACCGGCGCGTATCGTGCTCATGTTTACTTAATAGCGTCTTTGGAAAGAACGCATACCACGTTTCAGCCATATTGGTCTATTTCTTTGTGTTTGACATTCGTGTGAATCAAGGAAGTCGTGTGACTGTCAAAAAATGAACGAAGAAGTATTTCGTATGGTGATTCAACATTTCTTTACGAAAGGCAAAAAGCCTTAGGAGACTTAAAATATGCTTTATAAACATTACAGTAACTCTGCATCTTCGATTAGAACAGTTTATATGTGGTTTCAAAATTTTTGGAGTGGCCATATGGGCACAAGTGATGCTGAATGTTCTTGATGCCGTGTGGAGGGATTCGCAAGGGATAATCCTCATCGAGTATCTGGAAAAGAGTAAAACTATTACAGGTGCATATTATTCATCGTTAATTGACCGTTTGAAAACCGAGCTGCAAGAAAAACGTTGTCGATCTGACCGCAAAAAAGTCCTTTTCCATCATGACAATGCACCAGCACACACCTCAGCAGTTGTGGACGCAAAATTAATGGAAATAGGATTCCAACTCGTTTCACATCTCTCCTACTCTCCATACTTGACTTCCTGGGACTACTATTTGTTCCCCAATTTGAAGAAATGAGTGGTGGGACAAAGATTTTATTCAAACGAGGAGGTGATTGCAGCAACTAATAGCTATTTTGCAGACTTGGAAAATTCCTATTATTCGGAATGGATCAACAAATTAGAACAGCGTTGAACGAAGTGTATAAGTCTAAAAGGAGACTATGTCGAAAAATAAAGAAGGTTTACCCCAAACACGTAAGTAGTTTTTATTTTTGCTTGGACGTTTGAAACGCCCCTGATCACTCACATAGGTACCGTACTAAAAAGATTAGAAAAACTAAACCACGCACACAGGCATTCAGACAATCATTCTTCCCATGCTCTGCACCTGAGTAGAATGGGAAGAAACTCAAATGATTGGTACGGGACATACCCTCTGCCATGGACTGCCGGTGGTTTGCAGAGTATAGATCTAGACGTAGATGTTGATAATCGAAAATTAACGGGTATTTATGTATAACATGGTACATTCATTTAAGTTAAGAAAGAACTTTCAATCCCTACGGCAAATATTTATCCTATGAACAGTTTTCTGAATTTCGCTACAGTTTTCTGACATTGTAGCGTTCCTACACTGCTGATCATTAAAACTACTACTGCAGGAAGGATAGGAAATAACAGGATTTTACTTGTAACTCTTCAGGCTTTCCCGGCGAGATCTTGACATGTGGAATAATCGGGTCTACTACCGGATATCTGGCACAATATTTCGGCCATGTAACTCGTTGCCTTCTTCAGGTGCTACCTGAGACTGCCGTGTTGGAGGATCTTGTCCAGTATTTATGCCCAGAGGGCGCTGGGTACTCTCTTTGCCGTCCGCGCCCGCCTGGCGCTGCTTGTAATGTGTTGTCTCTTCCCCGGTGTTCCCTCGGACGTCCGCGCCCGACTTGGGCGCCATCTGTGACAGCTCTCTGCGGCCTGTCCTGTGTCAGACGTTCCGTTCGCGGTCCGCGCCCGCCAGGTGCTACTCCTGAGGTTTTTACACCTCCCTGGTGCTCCCATGGACGTCGGTGCCCGTCTCGTCCACCATCTGTGGTCGTGGCAGTTGTCTGGGGCCGGACCCAGCACCCTCTGGGCATAAATACTGGACAAGATCCTCCAACACGCCAGTCTCAGGTAGAGCCTGAAGAAGGCAACGAGTTACGTGGCCGAAATATTGTGCTACAACGACACAAACATCCGGCAGTAGACCCGATTATTCCACATGTCAGGGTTTTACTTGTTGTGTGTGTACATTGCAACAGAAAAATACGTGGTTTGAGAGTGAACAGGTGTGAAATTTAGTACATAGAGCCGCGACCTCTGGCAGAAACCACGACTCTAACACGTCTGGCCACTGACAAACTACACTTGGATGAGAGGTATCGATACATCACTCTGTGTTGCATCAACTCTACGCCGGCGTACAATTCACTCGGAAATCAATGGCCAAATGTTTTGAGTAGGCCAGAGGGCTGCACAACGCGCTGGCATGTGCTGTTTGTCGAACACTCTGTATAGAGGTAGCTCAAGACAGCACGGCAGACCCCCTGTCTTGCATCATTTTGTAGAAAGGTAACGCCGCGAAGATCTGGGAAAAAGGGCACAGTCACCGACCTTAACATGGCAGAAACGTAATGGATGCTGCCGAAGTTAATGGGAATAGGAACCGGAGGTAGTTGTGTTGTGTACACAGAGGTACCCCATCCAGTCATACCAAGTGGTGAACCCGTTTGACTGTGGCGAATGCAATCTCGTAAAATTCAGTTCTTCTCTTTTATGGCTTTTTACCACATGGTGTGGTTTTCTTGATGTATTATGTTTCTACAATGTCTGTCTTTTTTTCCAGAGTTTGTAATTTGCCACCACATACACACATAGTGAAACCGTGACAGTGGCAGCTCAGTATACAGTGCTTCACAGTGAAGAAGATAAGGAAAAAAGAAAACGTGAATGTGGTTGAAGACGAAAAATTGTGAAAGGAAACAGTTACTGTAGTAACATAATACATCATGAAATCCACACCATGTGGTAAAAAGCCATAAAATGAAAGCCCTCTGAAGATGCTGCAACTGCAATGAAACATGTTTGGGATAAAAACAAAATTGTGTTTTGCTAAAGGCGGATCCCATCCAAAAACATAGGTATTGTTAAAGCAAACACGGGAAAAAGAGAGTCAAACCCAAGATGATTACCGTAGAGTGTTCCCAGATTGCCAATCTTTAAAGTCTGTTGTTCAAACGGCTCTCAGCACTATGGGACTCAACATCTATGGTCATCAGTCGCCCTAGAACTTAGAACTACTTAAACCTAACTAACCTAAGGACATCACACAACATCCAGTCATCACGAGGCAGAGAAAATCCCTGACCCCGCCGGGAATCGAACCCGGGAACCCGGGCGCGGGAAGCGAGAACGCTATCGCACGACCAGGAGCTGCGGACGCGTCCGTTTACTGCCGGAAATATCCGCAGGACGAAATTATACGAGACATTTTTGTATTGCTAGTATGTGAGGAATAGCGCTGCCAAGTCCGAGTGCGCGATTTTTTTTTCACCCTGTATACTGATAAGTGGAAAGTGTTCTAAAGTGGAAAATTAAAGTGTAATGTGTGCACAGAAATCACATCCTCCTTGTTAACAAGAAATTAGCTAGACAAGTCTGATATTGCCGTTGTTCTAACAATATAAAACCGAACGTGACTAATGATGGAAACACGTATTTCAGTGTCTGCCTACAAAGCACGAGTATTGGAAAGCTATTGATACAGCTGCTGATACTATGTACGCACAAACAGAGAACTTGACTGCTTCCTTTTCGGAAGTATTACTAGACAGAAAATGCGAAACGTTGTAGTATCTTTGGGTAAACCGCCTGAACCGGTGTTGAAGCTCCATTTCCAAAAAAAAAAAAGTGTGTGAAATCTTATGGGACTTAACTGCTAAGGTCGTCAGTACCTAAGCTTACACACTACTGAACCTAAAGTATCCTAAGGACAAGCACACACAGCCATGCCCGAGGGAGGACTCGAACCTCCGCCGGGACCAGTTGCACAGTCCACGACTGCGGCGCCCGAGACCGCTCGGCTAATACCGCACGGACGCGGGGAGGTGTGCCGGCACCAGATCGAATCCCCTTGGTGGATTAACTATGAGAGTCGGAGTGCCGGACGGCCTAGATGTGGTTTTTAGTCGGTTTCCCACATCCCACTAAGTAAATACCAGGCTGGTACCCAAATACTGGCTCAGTTACACAGTTCGCAAAAATGTAGATGGAAGAGCACCCTGCCAACCCTTAATTTAACGAAGCAAGATTCGTTCATAATCGATCGTGCGCATATGCGGCACAAAGGCACCAGAAAAATAAGGTTTGATATACACTCCTGGAAATGGAAAAAAGAACACATTGACACCGGTGTGTCAGACCCACCATACTTGCTCCGGACACTGCGAGAGGGCTGTACAAGCAATGATCACACGCACGGCACAGCGGACACACCAGAAACCGCGGTGTTGGCCGTCGAATGGCGCTAGCTGCGCAGCATTTGTACACCGCCGCCGTCGGTGTCAGCCAGTTTGCCGTGGCATACGGAGCTCCATCGCAGTCTTTAACACTGGTAGCTTGCCGCGACAGCGTGGACGTGAACCGTATGTGCAGTTGACGGACTTTGAGCGAGGGCGTATAGTGGGCATGCGGGAGGCCGGGTGGACGTACCGCCGAATTGCTCAACACGTGGGGCGTTAGGTCTACACAGTACATCGATGTTGTCGCCAGTGGTCCGCGGAAGGTGCACGTGCCCGTCGACCTGGGACCGGACCGCAGCGACGCACGGATGCACGCCAAGACCGTAGGATCCTACGCAGTGCTGTAGAGGACCGCACCGCCATTTCCCAGCAAATTAGGGACACTGTTGCTCCTGGGGTATCGGCGAGGACCATTCGCAACCGTCTCCATGAAGCTGGGCTACGGTCCCGCACACCATTAGGCCGTCTTCCTCTCACGCCCCAACATCGTGCAGCCCGCCTCCAGTGGTGTCGCGACAGGCGTGAATGGAGGGACGAATGGAGACGTGTCGTCTTCAGCGATGAGAGTCGCTTCTGCCTTGGTGCCAATGATGGTCGTATGCGTGTTTGGCGTCGTGCAGGTGAGCGCCACAATCAGGACTCCATACGACCGAGGCACACAGGGCCAACACCCAGCATCATGGTGTGGGGAGCGATCTCCTACACTGACCGTACACCTCTGGTGATCGTCGAGGGGACACTGAATAGTGCGCGGTACATCCAAACCGTCATCGAACCCGTCGTTCTACCATTCCTAGACCGGCAAGGGAACTTGCTGTTCCAACAGGACAATGCACGTCCTCTTGTATCCCGTGCCACCCAACGTGCTCTAGAAGGTGTAAGTCAACTACCCTGACCAGCAAGATCTCCGGATCTGTCCCCCATTGAGCATGTTTGGGACTGGATGAAGAGTCGTCTCACGTGGTCTGCACGTCCAGCACGAACGCTGGTCCAACTGAGGCGCCAGGTAGAAATGGCATGGCAAGCCGTTCCACAGGACTACATCCAGCATTTCTACGATCGTCTCCATGGGAGAATAGCAGCCTGCATTGCTGCGAAAGGTGGATATACACTGTACTAGTGCCGACATTGTGCATGCTCTGTTGCCTGTGTCTATGTGCCTGTGGTTCTGTCAGTGTGATCATGTGATGTATCTGACCCCAGGAATGTGTCAATAAATTTTCCCCTTCCTGGGACAATGAATTCACGGTGTTCTTATTTCAGTTTCCAGGAGTGTATTTACGTGGCTCGGTCCTCAACGAGTCAGAGTTACAACGTTGGCATCATTGCAGTCACGAAAATGTTTGAAGGACGCGTACTTTTCTGCTCCGAAGTACAGTACGCGGACTCGCAGATGCATTGCTACTGTGTGTATTCTTCTCAGCAGTGGACAGCAGGAGAGAGCTTTGATCCTTGGAACACTTTTAAGATTTTTGCCTGTAATAGAAGTTTAACACATTTTCTCACATGACAGCATTCACTTTTCTTACACCAAAAATAAGGCTTTACCAAAAGTGAAAAATGTTACCACGTCATGTACCTAGAAACTATTGAAATGTACACGCGTTACAGTATTGTCAACACACTACTGAACAGTCTGTCTGTTACATTACTGCTCTGCTACAAACCAATAACCAGTAAATGAAATAAAATTAAGTAGAAGTCAGAAACCAGTTTCAAATTAAACACACTTTGAAATGGAAACTCTTCGAAACACAAATTTCCATTTCCTAGATAGATAAAATTATTAACACATCAAAGAAATTCAATTCATTTATAAATATTACACGTTCCTTAATGGAAGAACTTCTGTTTCATGCTACAGGTTAGTGCATGAACCACAAAGTTTGGTTTAACCGTCCACCCTGTATACGAGGTGTCTCAAAAATGCTTTTACAAGCTTTGGGTCATACCTTACACTAAGACAAGAAAAAAAGATGTGTAGTAAAGGTGGGCTCTAAAATGAATGGCTTAAGAGCTGCGAGCAGTTACTCAATAGAAGAGATGTGTTCCACAGTAGCGGAGATGAGCAATTGCCCATAGCTCTTAAGATTTGCATATTAGAGCCCACGTTAACTAGATAGTTTTTTCTTGTTTTGTTAAGGAACCAGTCCCCATAGTTTGTCAACGTGTTTTTGAAATGATTTATAACAGAATTTTGCTTTGCAGTAAATACTGTAACTCAAGAATTAAAATTTTCTTTCAGGCAGCTTTAACATATTATACGGCACTTGAATGCATAGAACTCAAAATATCTATAAATTCTGAAGAATAACAATAAAAACAGAACAGAAAATTGCGTATGGCAGTCTCTACTGCGTACATCTTAATGTGTTTCTAAATTCGGTCACTACATTGAAACGCCGACCATTTTTAGGAGCACTATCCTGAAGGTAAAACCATCTCCCCTAACAAATGCCGTAGTGGCGACCTCTGTCTTGCAGAAACCACTGCAACTGGCAAGGGAATGCCATCAATGGCGTTTAGAGTGGTAGACCGTAAGTATTTGCGGTAGGCTCTCTACAATGTCAGCTAAAGATGTGTTAGATGTTCCAGTAGTGATCGCAGTGCACTAGTTTGAGTCGTTGAGTGGCAAAGTCGATAAACAAGAAGAGTGATGCTTCTTTACTAAAACTACGCGAACGCTATACATTGTGCTGTGCGTGTGGAGAACTCAGCTCACCACACGATATTGTTCGGCAGTGCACCAATAGGCAAATTCTTGCAGAGGAGAACAGGCTGATAACAAAACAGTCTTCCCTTTCCTGCCTTTAACGTGCCTTTATGAGCTGTTCGGCAAGTTAATCACTGGATTTCCAATGTTAGTGGTAGAGGGTGGCCGGATGCCGCCTTGTCGCCACCCCCTCCCTTTCCCCACTCATCCATCCATCCCAGGAGGGAAGTGTGTACCTAGGCTGCCTGCGTCTTTCCATGTGAAAGTGTCAAATGTTTTCTAAATGTTTGAGAATCATACAACTGAGGCGGGAGGTGGGCGCCATCCCAATATTCTCGTAGTCGAGTGTGGGGAAACCGCCTAGAAACAACATCGATCCGCTGGACGGATTCTATCAGGGCCCAGCACGCCTCTCCGAATCGCGAAAATAGCTATCCGGAAGGGTCTGGTGACAAGGCAGTCTGCAGCACTACAATGAGTTTGACTCAGTTGTCTTCTGAAAGGCGGAATATCAGGCTAGCCTATCTGGTAAAGAAATAGACTGGAAGAAACCGTACATCATGTCAGAGGGACACACTAAGACCAACCACGGCGTCCTTCCTGGAGCAGGATTTGGAGATGATCCTCGGTGAAAATCAGGAAGTCCCAATCTGCTGTCACCCTACCAACCCAGACAACCTCGTAGCCAATTTCTGTTTGCGCCAATCTTTAATGCCCAGAGTCAGTTGGATAGTATGGGCCATACGAAAGTCGGATGAAATGAACCATATAAGTAAGGTTTTAATTTGTTTTTATGGTCGAGAGAAGTGGTCCGAGACCGCAATGAAGCAAGCGGTTGCATGGCGCAATGACCGAGAAACCTGCTACTGATTGTCTTAACCTTCCTAGCACTGCACTGCAAAGGAGATTAACATCATCGTAGGGAACCAACAGGCACCTCAAACTGGGCATTTTAAACCTTCAGTTGTGCTTGTAGTACGCATGTAATATTCAGATTCCACATCAAAGCCTCTAGAAAAGACTGAGCTTCAAAAGCTATCATACTATGTGGCAGAAAATTTAAAACTGCCTCACTGGCATAGCTAAATGCAGCAGAGCTGCGAAAGCTGTAGCTGAAGAAGTACGGTGTACGTCCTCGCAATGCTGCGTTTCACAGTTAAAGTACAACCAAACAAAACCTAACACCACAGAACACAAATCTCTGGTCGTTGAGTGGGTATCACTGTTCTCAACACTAAGTACCTTGAGTGAAAGGAACAAATTTATTTTCAAGCACACACACAGCGCTGCCGTCGACATTTTCACTGGTGTTTACATATTTTCAGTGGTATATAGTTAGAGACGTCAGTGGGCGTGAGAAATCAAACGAGAAGCGACTACTCTGCGGCGACCCACTGAAGACCATGGGTCGCCTGAACCAAAATACTCCGATAATATTCCTGAACAGTCGATACATTTTTTTTTTAATCTTGAATGCTTGGTGCTCCTCAGAATTAATTTTTTTTTGTAAATGGACGTCTTGTAAACACCAAGAGCTGCAATGAAAACGTTTACTTGCCAAACCGGTTTTTCGGATGTACAACCCATCATTAGTGGCACTTGATACAGAGGAACAAACAACTGTATATACAAAAATTTCTAACAGTATATATGACAGCAGGAAGATAAGTCTACCTACATTATGCATCTCTGTATCAATGACATGCGTGTCACTTTATACGATATGATATGAGAGCCGTCATATCACATAGCACGCAGGTGGTCGTGTATGTTACTGCTGTCAAATCTCAGGCAGCGACGATTCTTGATCACGTGTGACATAACTGTTACATACTGTAAACATGGAACTGACTGGTCAAAGAGTATACATTATTTGTCTTTTGTTATTTCTAAGACCATATTTATAAACGTCTGTGAGCACTGAGGTAAAAATTTTCGCTCTATGCGCTCCTAAATCATAAATATAATCTTCGGAAAATCGGTTTATGAAGATAGGATACAGAATAGATATAAAATTGCAAGATAATCCAACACATCACATCAAATTAGATAATTTTATTTACATGATTTGTAAAGACGCAAATCCCAACTTATTCGCTTAAAACACTGTAGATATTTCGTGTATAAGCCTACTCTGTAACTCTGTTTGTTCATTAAGCATGTTGGTCGTTTGCTTTGTGACATGGGTAGATACAGAGTGGGAATAAAAGTGGTCCAGACGAGTAGATACGATTGGACGTAATTGTACGCATATCACCAAACCCCTACAGTTACTTTCAACAGGAAGGAGCAGCTGCCCATACAGCCAGCCCAACCTCGAAGCACATCTTCAGAGTTGTTAGGAGAGATCAGTCAGGTCGCTGCACTTGCTGGCCACCCAGGTCACAAGATCTCTCAGCGTGCAGTTCCTTTGTGTGTGGTTCCCTCAAGTCTAAGGTGCATCGCAACAACCCTCACAGTCTTCAAGAACAGCAGCAGAAGATTTCGGATGAGACTGCAGTAATTGCAGCAGGCCAGCTTCGATCCGTCTTCAGTAACTTGCTGACCGGGCCCCAAAATGCAAATCGATGAATTACGATCACTTTCAACATATGTTATAGGCAGGTTAGTACTGTATTTCCTTTCCTCTACTGTCTTTCTTTGTGCCCTGGGACACTTTTATTTGCCCCTTCCTATATTATGATTTCTTCCAGAATACCTAATGATTTGCCGTTCTCTACTTTATGAATAATATTGATGTTTTATTAAAGTCATTAGCAGAATGCTTGTATTCTCTTAAATGAGACGAAATACCGGCTTCACTAACGTTAATACGTTCTCTAAGTCTCATTCGGAAGTTCCTCCCAGTTTACGCAAAACAAAATTCATCACATTCACTATGCATTACATTATATACCCCTGATATATTTTTTGCTCTTATCTGCATCGTGTGTAGGATGTGATCCTATATTGTTCTCTGGCCTGAAGCCAATCTGCAATCTCATTTTTTCAAAACAGATGACTGGGTATATTTTGTGATCTGGGAGGAACACATTACTGCTGAAGAGTCTTAACAAATCTCTGTTTGTAATGCGAATTCTGTCAGACACAGGGGATATAAAAATGGAAAAGCCGGCATACTATGCTTACTTTCATTCCATAAAGTCATATGGTATTATTTTTTGGAGTAATTCATCAAGCCAGACTAAAGTTTTCCGGACACAGAAACGTGCAATAAGAGTTATATGTGGTGTGAACTCAAGAACATCCTGCAGAGGCCTGTTTAGGGAACTAGGGATACTAACTACTGCTTCCGAATATATTTCTTCCTTAATGAAATTTTGCCATTAAAAATACATCACTTTTTCAAACCAAGAGCCCAGTTCATGGAATCAATACTAGAAATAAGAACAATCTTCACAAGGATTTAAAATCACTTACTCTTGTACAAAAAGGTGTGCATTATTCAGGAACACACATTTTCAATAATTTGCCAGCAGCTATAAAAAGCTTAACAACCAACGAAATTCAGTTTAAGTGAAGCTTAAAGTATTTATTGGTGGCCAGCTCCTTCTAATCTAACTTCTGCACCATACAAGTCCAGTAATGTGTTCATTGTAAATAAGTATTGTAGTTGTTCTATTATATGGTTATTTTCTTATAAAAATTTTTAATTCAGTGCACTAATGTGATCTTAGTAAATGAGTGTTATAAAATGATCCCTTCATATAGTGTTGATTAAAAAAATAAAAAAAGGAAGATGATCATTCCACGTGGGACCTGTGGAAGATACATTAGCTTATTCGTTTTAGTTGTAAAATTTGTCATGTATTATAGTTTTTTGACATGTTCTACATCCTGGAGGACCTCCTCACTCCTGATCGATTGGAATGAAAGCAAATCTAATTTTGACGGGAATGTGACAACTTATCTTTATATACACTACTGGCCATTAAAATTGCTACACCAAGAAGAAGTGCAGATGATAAACGGGTATTCACTGGAGAAACATATTATACTATAACTGACATGTGACTACATTTTCACGCAATTTGGGTGCATAGATCCTGAGAACTCAGAACCCAGAACAATCACCTCTGGCCGTAATAACGGCCTTGATACGCCTGGGCATTGAGACAAACACAGCTTGGATGGCGTGTACAGGTACAGCTGCCCATGCAGCTTCAACACGATACCACAGTTCAGCAAGAGTAGTGACTGGCGTATTGTGACGAGCCAGTTGCTCGGCCACCATTGATCAGGCGTTTTCAATTGGTGACAGATCTGGAGAATGTGCTGGCCAGGGCAGCAGTCGAACATTGTCTGTATCCAGAAAGGCCCGTACAAGACATGCAACATCCGGTCGTGCATTATCCTGCTGAAATGTAGGGTTTCGCGGGGATCGAATGAAGGGTAGAGCCACGGGTCGTAAACATCTGAAATGTAACGTCCACTGTTCAAAGTGCCGTCAATGCGAACAAGAAGTGACCTAGACGTGTAACCAATGGCACCCCATACCATCACGCAGCGTGATACGCCCGTATGGCGATGACGAATACACGCTTCCAATGTGCGTTCAGCGCGATGTCACCAAACACGGATGCGACCATCATGATGCTGTAAACAGAACCTGGATTCGTCCGAAAAAATTACGTTTTCCCATTCGTGCACCCAGGTTCGACGTTGAGTACACCATCGCAGGCGGTCCTGTCTGTGTTGCAGCGTCAAGGGTAACCGTAGCCATGGTCTCCGAGCTGACAGTCCATACTACTACAAACATCGTCAAACTGTTCGTGCAGATGGTTGTTGTCTTGCAAACGTCCGCACCTATTGACTTAGGGTTCGAGACGTGGCTGCACGATCCGTTACAGCCATGCGGATAAGATACCTGTCATCTTGACTGCTTGTGATAGGAGGCTGCTGTGATAGAGCACGGCGTTGCGTATTACCCACCTGAATCCTCAGATTCCATATTCTGCTAACAGTCATTGGACCTCGACCAACGCGAGCAGCAATGTCGCGTTACGATAAACCGCAATCGCGATACGCTACGATCCGACCTTTATCAAAGTCTGAAACGTGATGGTACGCATTTCTCCTCCTTACACGAGCTATCACAACAACGTTTCACTAGGCAACGCCTGTCAACTGCTGTTGTTACCGTATCAGAAATCGGTTGGAAACTTCCTCATGGCAGCACGTTGTAGTTGTCGCCACCGGCGCCAACCTTGTGTGATGCTCTGAAAAGCTAATCATTTGCATATCACAGCATCTTCTTCCTGTCGATTAAATTTCGCGTCTGTAGCACGTCATCTTCGTGGTGTAGCAATTTTAATGGCCAGTAGTGTAGTTGTTCCCTTTTTTCTAAAGTGATCTGATAGCTATTATTATCTGTGTTTCCTCTTTTTGTGTATAATTTCATAATTACTTAGGATAATAGCCATTCTTGGTTGCTGCTCTCTCTAGTATATGTAATTCAGCATTAACATTCGGCTCGTATAAACAGTATTTGGTTAATCTGTTGATGGCCGAGCGGAAATATGTCTATTTATTGGACCGTGCATGCAGGAACTGCTGTGAATTATGCAGTCAGGTGTAGTGGATCTGTGGTATAGGTTGTTAAGGTGGGTATTTCCTTCTCGTTTAACTGTCAGGTCCAAAAAGTTCTATGGTGAAGGTGATGATCTCATGTCACTGATTAATTCGTTGGTTACACGTGTTACCTTCGTCAAGAGTGCCTTCGGACTACTTTGGTGTACGATCCACATAACGGCGGCGGGACATGCCATTTTTAGGCAGTCGTCGCCATTTTTAAAAAAAGTGGTCTAAAAACAATATTTGCCGGTGTATTACGGATTCACCATATACACCACCTGATATTACAAGTTGTGCCATGTAACACTCCTCTATAATTGTTTATAGTTTCGTTTGAAATTCGAATCTAGTTTTCCCTTATGGACCCCATGGTAGTTTGGACAAGATCACATTGTACATGTTTTCTGTTTACATTTATCTTCTTGTTTCATGGCTGACTGGAAAACTGTTGTTGCTTTAATAGCGTGAAAGTAAAGCAGCGATCCGTTTTCATAATAAAACTGCAGAGTGCACTGAAGAAGACTGTTCTTCATCATCCTCTGTAAAACATGAGACCCGAGTCGCCAGAGAGTTGGACCACGCTCCGCGCTTCTCAGCGCCGACACTACTCCCACCCTAATGGGTATAAAAGCTGGAAGCAAGCCTGAAGCTAACAGTCTGGTCGTGTAGCCAGCTGTCACGCTGCCAGTTCATGCTCCCTACTAGCGTTCCTAGCCTTTTTATGACCGTTCTTCCAATAACCTCGTTTATTGTCCCTTTAGCATTCTTTTATCTTTCACCATTTACCTCCTTTTATGATAACGATACTTCTATCGAATGTAATATCTATACATTTATTGGCATGCTGCCTTCTTCCAGTGGGCATAAATCTGTTTTACAGTTAATGAAAATTTTCTCGGGTTATCGCCGAAGATACTCGGACACTTCGCCTGAAGATGACGAATTGGTAACTTGCCGAAACCTCGCGACAACACGTCGTCACGACTCTGCTGTTAACCCGAGAAGATTTCATCATTTAAAGTCGTCGAGAAAACTTGCAATCCTATATAGGTTTATAATTATTTCTCTTCCGTTAGCTGTCGTAATTCAGGCTATACATTGCCCAGTCACATTAATGTTACCAACTGTCAAAAGCCTGAATAACCGCCTTCTGCAGCGCAGACTTGCAGAAAAAGACTCAGTGAGTTCCTGGAAGGTCCCGACAGGCACATGGAGCCATTCCGACTATAGGGCCTTGGCCAGCTCCGCTAGATTTCTCAGTTGAGGATCCGTGGTGCGAGCAGCCCAATAGAGGTGGTCCCAGGGAGTCTCGATCGTGTTTAAATCCCTGGTGTCTGGAGGCCAGAGAAGCACGGTAGGCTCGTCTAGGTGCCCTTCGAACGGCGCACATACACTGCGAACTGAGTAACACGTTGTAGTGTTCTCCTTGTAGACGCCACCGTGCTGTAATGCCACTTCCTCGACGAAAAATTAAAAAAGAAAAAATAGAAACCAATACTCCAAAAATTTTCCCGAAACAAGTTCCAAATTCCACGAAAAGTGAACAAGTAACCACACTTCCATTTTACACTATAATTTGGATAATAACCAGTAATTGAAACAAGAATCTTATACTTAGTAATTTATCAACTTACAAAAGAAAGATAGAATCTCAGTAAATCTCAGTAAACTCAAACTCAGTGTCATAGTAAATCGCAAAATCATTATAATTAAAATTAGCAAAGTAGAACCAACGATCTCAAAGAATACTTCGTGTGAGTGCTCTTTGAGAATTGTGAATAATGTCTAAGGAAAATTTGATCCATTGTCACTACGTTACGAGAGTTAGCCGAAGCTGGTCAGACTTGTTTGAATACTCCTATATACAGGCGCGGTTAGATTGTTTTTCGAGGGTTGATAATTGCGATCTACTATGACGCAGTGAAACGAAACACTGACTTCAACTGTAACATCGTTTAGAAGTCAGATAGAGAACTATCTTATATTAGACCGAAGTGACCTTTTTAATTAGATAACTCGAACTCAACTCTAGTTAGGCATTGAACAGTGATATACACTTAGCTTCTTTCTTAAATTGCAAATGGACTCTGGAACTTGGCAATAGCTTTAAAGCAGATAATTTATAAATTCAGCCCCACCCTCTCCCACCACCACCTGGGAAAGCTTCTTCCTCACGGCCTTGTTAGGAAGTGATTGTTATTGTGAAATAAACCACCCTTTCGTGTCAATTTACACATTTGTGATTCCAAATTACAAAATTGTTTAGAGACATAACTGTGATCTTTTTCACGCTGCGATAATATTTGACGGAATCGCTCGGTGCATATATAGAAACTCTTTGACTTTAGAAAGCAATCGCAATGTTACGACTTATTAGAGATTTGAAATTACAACCAAACTATGGAGAGGTTGGTGTCGGTGGAACTAAATTGAACTTATCATTAATATTTTTATAGCAACTGTTAAACCATCGAATATAAACGAGTTAATTACGACGAGTAGCGTAATATTGCTCACAACTGGTGAAGTAAATATCACGGACACGTTGAGAGTTCAGTTTAGCACTGCTTTTTGTAACGTCGTCTTTACCTAATAACAGTCATCGCTCTGCCGACTTCGCCGAGTTTTAGCCAGGGCTGATCAATACTAATCTATCAACTACCAACTAGGAAAACCGGTGACGTTACAGTGGCGAGGAAAATCAAACTCCATGCAGGGGTGGATATGTTCCCCAAGGATGGATGCATACTTGTGTTGACCCATTGTGCCTTCCAGGATGACGAAGACATTCCCCAGACCATAACGCTCCGTCCTCCGGCCTGGACTCTTCCAAAAATTGTCGCAGGATGTTTCCCATCAGTCTGATGGCGCATAAAATGCAATTCATCCGAAAGAGCCATATGTCGCCGCACAGTGAACGTCCAATTGCGATACTAGAGTGTAAATTGCAGCCTTCGTCGCCGGTGAACAGCAGTCCGCATGGGTGCCAGAATTAGGCGCCTGCTGCGGAGGCCTACTCGCAGCAACGCTCGCTGAGTGGTCATTGCGGAGATACTGTTCGTATTGATTTTAATTTTAAAAACCAACAGCCTCAGCTGGAATGTTTGCCTAGATTTACGTAGGTTTCAGTCGAGATAACCCAACCTTCTTCAGAATAAAAGTAACTACCGTTTGTCCATAGTGGACATCGTCAAGCTGAAACTACAAATCCATAAATTAAAAACTTATCTGAAACTGCCTCGGCCCCACTTCGCGTCCGCGATGCAGCAGCCACCCGTGCTGTACTGGAGCTGACTGTAGCGTCATGAGGCCCGCCTAGGCGGACACAATACCTTGCCCTGCGCATAAACTGTGTGATGGGTACTTGTTGGGACAAGACGGGAGCCTAACTCCTGACCTTGAATTTAGTAGTAACGTGAAATAAAAGAAAGGTACAGCTCAGGAAAAGGGCGTATATGTTATCCTGTGCAGAACGTACTTAGATCGACTGTCTTAACATTTATGAAGTATTCGTTGGTCATGATATGAGGAAGAAATCACGTGCTTATAACGTATGACCTGTCTAGGAAAATTTTGTGCTTCAGCACGAAGATTAATCACTTAAAAAGAACTTAGAAGTGGGAAGTATACTATAAAGCCAACATCGTCATTATTATGACTAGGTCTAAAAAAAATTTTGAGATGTAAATCTTATGCATCTGCTTGGCTGTGGTTACAATGCATGAACGTCCTATTGACGTAGCACACAAATGGTCATGAATGAACTTATGAACAAGTCTACATGCAATCTGTAACATCCGGAAATACGAGCCATATAAAATAGATGGTCATTATTCAAGATTAGTATATTTAACCTGAAATGCTCTAGAATCAAGTCAAAATAAACTAATGCACTGTTGGTAGCCCCTTGGTCCATTTCGATCTACAGTTGCTCAACAGCGACCCATGTATTCGCCCTTACACATCTCAGCCTTCGTTTACCCCAGTCATCTACTGCCCATGGTACACTACAGTTGTCTCGGCGCCGGTTTTGGATTGTGCCATTTTACCATGCACTGTAAACTTTAACAACGGCGGCACGTGAACAGTTTACAAACTTATCAAACTTATCTGTTTTGAAACTGCTTCCACCTTTGGCTCAAAAGCCCCCTTTCGGACGTCAGATAAATGCTCCGTTTCCACATTACGACAACGCCTCCACTGTTATGCCTTGCCTCCCACCCCCCCCCCCCCCCCATCCTCCCCCGACACGCTTTACATACCCTCAACTGCCAGTGCCGCATGCCGCCATCTGCCTTCTGTCAGTAATTATTGCAGGTTACTGCTCGCTGATATATAACATACATTTATATGACTGAATCATGTATTTCAAGACCACGTTTAGCTTGCTTAACGTGTGTAATGAGAATAGAAATATTGTTATCGATTTAGACACCGCAGCCGCCTGAAGTGGCCGAGCGGTTCTAGGCGCTACAGTCTGGAACCGCGCGACCGCTACGGTCACAAGTTTCAATCCTGCCTCGGGCATGAATGTGTGTGATGTCCTTAGGTTAGCTAGGCTTAAGTAGTTCTAAGTTCTAGGGGACTGACGACCAAAATAGTTAAGTCCCATAGTGCTCAGAGCCATTTGATTTTTAGAAACCGCATGCCTCTTAGATTCAGGAGACTGACACGATTACACACTTACATGCCGTAACGTTAAGGCCATGGACCACCGTGTGATAGTATGCCACCTGGTGGCCTTGCGGAAGTTGGTGCAGTAAGGAAAGTATAAGGAGCGATCACAGGATCCGTTTGACAGCGGTGCTGCTGCGTATAAGCAACTTAGCACGGCTCTGTTGCGGGTATATAAGCACCGACGTGTAGTCAAAGGATTAATGTGGCATTTGTGTCCTTGCGACCTGCGAGTGGTACATGCAGAAACGTTAACTCCGGCGACGTTACCACCAAATGCGTCCAAACATGATCAACGTGAGTTATTCATTTCTTGGCTGCCGAATGACAAATACCGGTAGACATCCGTCGGAGGATGAAGAATTTTTATGGAAAAGCATGTCTATTGAAAACCACCGGTGTGGAATGATACGCCAAGTACTGGCTGGGCGAATCAAATGTTCAAATGTGTGTGAAATGTTACGGGACTTAACTGCTAAGACCATCAGTTCCTCAGCTTACACACTACTTAACCTAAATTATCCTAAGGACAAACACACATAACCATGCCCGAGGGAGGACTCGACCCTCCGCCGGAAGCAGGGGCACAGTCCATCACTGCAGCACCTTGGACCGCTCGGCTGGCTGGTCGAGATTCGACAAATGACGTCCCCGTGTCGCAAATGTGAGACTCACTCGAGTACCCGCCCTACGATCCTGATCTTTCCCCATGCAATTATCACCCCTTTGCTCCGTTAAAAAAGGGCTTGAAGGGTCGACGGTTCCTCGGTTGGACGATTGCCTCAACGCTCACGGCGACTTTGCCTGATGAGCATATCAATTCTGGGCTGTACAGCCTTCGAAAGGCGTCCTTTTGATCACCCTTTACATACAAGCGGAGGAGAGACGAATGGGGTATCATTCTCGCGACGATACGGACCGCGAATGGGAAAATCCATTGACGTACGATGAGCGGTTTCGACAAATATGAAATTGTTATGGCTCAGCGCCAGAACTGAGGCTAGACAGAGGATATAGTTGAATGCCTTGAGGTGTCCAAGTCCCTTTCTTCTTATATACCGGATGTGATATACGCTAGATTAAATGTGAGTAGAGGGCCAATCTTAGTCTAGTTGATAAAGCTAGCTGCTGAAAGACATTCTGGTATTTAAGATGGACAGGCAAGGACGTTTGAAGATGGTTCTTGTGTTCCA
Source organism: Schistocerca gregaria (assembly GCF_023897955.1). NCBI lineage: Eukaryota > Metazoa > Arthropoda > Insecta > Orthoptera > Acrididae > Schistocerca > Schistocerca gregaria. The sequence goes on from NC_064927.1 coordinate 182,209,223, forward strand.
AAATCCGTTAACGTAACAAACATGGCAGCGGCCAACATTTTTGCAGGCCTCTGTATGCCAATCTCTCTCTCCCTGCCACTCTTTCTCTCTGTAGTAGAACAACTTTTAGAAACTTGGACCACCTCTTTTTTGCACAATGAGGCAGCACAGCTGGCGTCAGTTTTCCAGGAAGGCATTTAATTTTTATAGTCACATTGCATTACGTCATGTGCACTTCTGGCCCGCTTTAAAGACCTTTTAGTTTGGCAGACGGAATGACACTTTCCCATGTATCTTTGAAAGAGCCGAGTACAGTCAGCAAGACAGGGGACAGCAACATGGGTCTCACGTTTTGTCAAGCTGTTGTCTTCAAGTTCAGCTATGAGACTAAACGTTGTTCTGACGATAATAGAACTCGTACAGCCGTCCAGCTTCGTTCCCAAGTTTCCGGTACACTGAATGACAAAGCTGGCCTCCTGCCTTCCGTGCTTCTCGATCTCTACAGTAAATTTAATGTTGGGCTGGACACATCGAAAGAAAGCAAAGACAGATGCGCGACGCGGGACCGGCAGTTTCAAACGTGCCACCCGCCCCTGACGCCACCTGACGTCACCGGTAGTGTCACGGGCAATAGCTCCGCTAGCTGCCCGGGTCACTTACGCTCGCGCGCCACATTGGATCGATCTGATTGGCTGCCGATGGTGATGTCATCATGCCTATACAAGCGAGAAACAGTAGCAGCCACGGCAGTCAGTGAGCTACTGACGACGATGGCGGAGATGGCCATCGAAAACTCGAGGATTTTATTCGAATTGACGCGGCTGGAAAACCGAGAACGTTTTATTCAAACAGCTGCGGAGCCTGACGGAGAAGTTAATAACTGCATTAACTATCAAGGTACGTGGAAATTTTACTTTGATTACGACGGAGATATTTCTGTTCCGATGAGGTTACATACCTGTCGCCTAATCAGGTGTAGTGTGACAGTAAACGGGTCAACGTGCAAGCGAGTGAGACAGGAAATGCACACGTACTCACTTTCTATACCTCCACGTACTATTCCTGACATAACAAGGATTCCTTTTGGAAGAGTTATCACGTCTATAAACTCGCTTACAAAATTGGATGTGATATCAATACGTATAACATGGTCCACAACGTTAACGGAGCCGCCCTACCTTGACCAAAAGGCTTTGAGTGGACCCCGTAGCGATGCTGAGAAGTGAGCGGTCGCCTGGAGCTCATTCCCGCCTTCCGCCAGCACTTTCACAGTCGCACTGACACAGATCGAGGTGACAATGTTTGCAAACAGTCCGAACCGGGCCTCGGATGCCCTCGGCATCGATCGGGAAGTCCCCGGGCCGCAGCCGCGACCTACCCGCACCTCTGACGTCAGGGGTCAGATGCCTCGTTCGTATGTTGTCCACCCAGTCTCTGTCTGAATTATGAAGGAGCATCAGCCTTCTGACTAATAAATCGCTTTACTCGCACCGGCTTTACTCGCACCGATATGTTGAAGGCAGCATGGTGTAGAACGGGGTACTTCTGTTTTCCTATTTTCACTGGTGCCAGGTTAGTCAGCAGACTGGTATTCGGGAGGAAATCCTCGTCCGATCATCAATATTTAATATACATAGATTTACAGAATGCTTTTGATAACGTTCCTCTCAAGCGGCTTCCAATCAAATTGCGTGTTTACGGAGTATCGACTCAGACATATCGTATCAGTCGTGCGACCGGACTCGTGAGTTTAACTAAGAAAGATGGCAGTTCGTAGTAACTGACGGAAAATCGTCGAGTGAAAGAGAAGTGATATCTGGCGTTCCCCAAGGAAGTGTTGCAAGCCCTATGCTGATCCTGATCTATACAAACGATTTAGGAGAGAATTTGAGCAGCCATCTCACATTGTCTGGAGATGATGCTACAAGTTACCGTCTAGTAACGACATCAGAAGACCAAAACCAATTGCAAAATGATTTTGGCAACATACGGGGGGACAATTACGATAAATACTGAACTATATGAAATAAAATCGTCATAACTTCTGAACGGTTTGCGTTAGGACCTTCAAACTGCGCGGTTGACCACGGAGCATGATGGAAATTGTATGTTTTGGTTTAGTGACGAAATTCACTTTGTTTTGGACGGGTTCGTCAATAAGCAAAATTTGCGCGTTTGAGGGACTGAGAATCCGCATTTCGCTATCGAGAAGTCTCTTCACCCTCAACGTGTGATGTTCAGTGTCCACTCAGTCAACGAATTCCTTGATGGTACGGTGACTACCGAACGGTACGTGAACGTTTTGGAAGATGATTTCATCCCCGTTATTCGTGGTTCATGCGAGTCGGATTCGACCCCCTCGAAGCAGGAGATTATTTGAAGTCCTGGAGGAGCACTTCAGGGATTGCATGGTCCTCGATTCTCCGCTAAATTCTTCGAATCTGAACACATGTGACTCTTTTTTTGTGGGGCTATATTCACGATAAGGTGCAGAGCAATAAAGCCAAAAACATTGCTGAGCAAAAAACAGCCATTTAGGAGGTCATCGACAGCAACGATGTTCCCACGTTTCAGCAGGTCATACAGAATTTCGCTATTCGTCTGTGCCACATCATCGCCAATGATGACAGGCATATTGAACATGCCATAACCTAAATACGAATATCTGTATTGACGTTTACATGTTGAATAAAGTGTGTGCACGGCGTAGTTTGTAACTAATTTTTTTTTCATATAATTCAGTAATTGTCACCCTGTATGTCTATGGTGCGAAAGTGGCAATTGACTCTAAATAATGAAAAGTGTGAGGTCATCCACATTGGTACTAAAAGGAATGAAGGCACAAAGGACTTACAGACATTGGCTACGAGTCAGTATTGACTGAGAACAATGACGAAAGTTGAAAATTTGTGCCGGACCGGATCTCTTGCTCACTAAGCAAATGCTCTTATCACTTTTTTTTTCTTTTAATAAGTGGTAGTGGTTGAACAACTACAAGACATAAACTGCTTCGTGCAGTACTAAACAATAATGGACTGCGTTCCTCTTCTTGGTCGCAATAATCGCCTATACCGTTGTACCTCATGTTGCAGCAAGGCATATCTTCACATTGTTTTCATATTTTATCTTTTTTACAGCACATGAGTAGGAAATAAACCAAAACACTTTGAATTGGAAATAACTCAAAGGAAACAAAATATACCTTTTTGTGAGTTTACAACGATATCATCTACCGGGCACTCTTCACTAAAGAAATGATACGCGTTCTAGAATAAGAGAGAAAAAGAGAATCTCCGCTGGCAGCTGAGAACAAGAGTGGTCCTCGCCGGCGCTTCTGCCTGCGGGCAGGACGTCTCGCATAACTGAAGGAGTTAAACGTTTCGTCATGGTCAGTGGCTGCCTTTCCACCATGTTCAACATCAGCTTCTCATACCCAGCAATTCTAGCTCTGCCAGGAATCTTTTAACACACTCCGCATTAGAAAAATATTGTTGGTATTTGGGGTTGCACAGAATAGCCGTATGTCGTTCATCGTTTATGTAAGTGATTCCGGTATTCAAGTAAAAAATCTCTGATGACGAAATGGTTGGGAAACGTTCGTCACCATCACCGGTGCCATTCGAGAAGCTGGCACCAGACTCGGCTGTTGTCTACCCAACATTTTCAACAACGCCCTGAGATAAAGGGCCATTGTATGATCTTGAACGTGTACGAGCCCGGAGTCTCCTCTACCAATAACTAAGGTCAGGGCACCACATCGGATCTTAAAGAATAATCCTGCGCAGACGAAGAATCCAAATGCTACCAGTATGCGTTGAGCGATCGTCTTCGGCAGTAGATATTTATGTAGGCGACTCGTTGAATCATGTCTAAGGTGCGCAAACTCTTCGCTCTGACAACATTTCGGACGGCATCGAGCAACTTTTTATCTCCGCCGTGCGTCACACATCATTTGTAAAGATGATCCTCAGGCACTTTGTACTGTGCGGTATCTGGAAGGATGCAACGCAGTCAGCAGGTAGTTCAGTACCGATATTCAGGTCGACCGATTTGTCTACGTTCATATGACTACGCGCCAAATCTACTGATGCAGCCCAATTCCGCATTCGTATCGTTTCCAGGCCGCACTGGAAAGTGTGATCCCGTATCGTAAAGCCTGTCAAGCGTTGGCGACGGCCGCTGAGAAGTGGTTCAAGGGCCAGTGCTTATATGATCGGGCATAAGGGACAACCTAGTCGTATCGATCTCGTAATAGTAAGGGCCCCGACCAATCGACCATTAATAAACACTCTAGAGATAGCTCCTTGTAGTAACCGGATCATCGTGGTGATATAGGGCTGTGGGAACCTTGTAACAGCGTCATCATGGTGATATAGGGCTGTGGGAACTTCATTTGTGTCAACACTTCCGTAATATAGGTATGGCTGACCCTGTGAATGGCTCGGGAGACATCTATCAGAGCTCCGCGTAGTCGACATTCTTTCGCCACTGCGATCGAATCGCGATGTTCTCCAAGAGCGGTCTGCATGTTGCTATCGCCGTCTAGGGAAGTCTGATTTTCTTGTAAGCCATGCCGCCATCAGTATGGTAAAAATCTTAAAATTACAGTTGCGTTCATGGGCAGTACTGTCTAAATCGTGCACCGCCTGGTTCGGTTTGGTATTGGGATACTCAGCTCCCCTGACATTAAATTAGTTCGCGGCATATTTCAGTCCAAAAGGGAGCGACCACGTGTCGAAATGTCCGATAGAACTTCAAGCGTATTCCGCCCAGTCGCTGCGACTTATTGGACGCAACCTTGCCTACAGCTTCTACAACTTCACACTCGTTAATTTCCTCCAGTAGTGTGGCTCCGCCTGTTGATGGAGAGACCCAAAGATCGTGTGAGTAACGTCTTGTACGGGCGTCCTGTCATGTTCTTCTTCGAAACATAAACAGTTATAATTGTCAACGAAGGCAGTTGCTAATGTCACTCTGAGTCGTCAAAACTGCGCCATCCTGTTTGTCATCCGCAGCGCCGCTTACGATCATTATTGACATGCTGCATCGATGGGCGTCGCCTGTGACCTGATCTACAGTCCTCCCACGGTCCGCCACTCACTCCAGATGAGAAGGAATAATAGTAATGATTTTGCCTTGACTCGTTGTACCATCACCGATCGTTCAGGTTGGTACATTCTCGTAATATCTTGAAACAGAGGTTTAAAAGTCTGCCGTCCCCAACGTGAGTGTTCGCGTCCCAATGCAATCATTGCACGCCATATCTAACCACCAACGTAAAGTCGTAGGTTATATCCGCCGAGGCCGTCACAAGATCGCCAGACTTCTCCAATAACTTGGTGACACTCTGGAGCTTTTAAGGTAGGCTACATTCATTTTCCATAGGTCGCGGCTTTCCAACACCTGTTGTCTGGAGAGCAACAGTGCAGATGTATACCGAGTTGTCGGCGAAGGCCGCGGGTCATAGTTCTGCGCCATTGAGGGAGGTGGTGCATGACGTAGACGCGATCGATGCAGGTGGCGGTGTGTCAGGTTCGTCGGTTCGGTCTTCAAGGATATGTTCCCACGAATCTACCAACTGCAGATCTTGTAACAATGTTCAAAATTTCGGACACGAGTTATAACGTGGGAAGTGAACCTTCGGCGCCACCACACAATTGAAGCCGCCGCCGAGGATCCAATGAACGTGTCGTCCTAGAAGCAGTGGGGCTATTTCTTCAGCAAAGAAGCGCGGTCGCTGTCTTTGTTTGTCCATGCTACAAATGTTGATAAGCCGCACTCCAAGTACAGTCACTGCCATTCCGGGTGCCAGTGGTTGGTGTGACGTGCTCCGCCAGTATCTTCCGTAACAAGTATCGCTACGTCACTAACGGTTTCTAAAAATGGTGACATGAAGTTCTCGTAACCATAGAGGGACGGGAATTCGTCGACGTATACTTGTTGCAAAACAGCGGTATCTACAGGTGAAAAGTATTTAAACCGACAAACTCTGGGAGGTTGTAGGGGACATCAAAACAAACATTTTTCCCTAATGTCATTTTTTCCTATGAGGATCATTTAAACTGGTGGAGGCTGTATTACGCTCTTCAGCTGTTAGACGCCGTATTATGATTTTCATTTGTATGCAAGTGCTGTCCACCAGTGTAGTAGTGCATTGTCTCTGTTTGCTAACGGAGCGATACACCCGGAGTGAGTACACTGATATGGTTGGTGCGTACTACGTAGCGCACCACAACGGACGAGCTGCAAAGCGGATTTATCAACGATATTCTAATCGCCCTATCCTGCATCATACGACCTTTGCTGCCGTGTACCAACGTCTGCGTGAGACCGGGTCACTTAGCAGATTACCTGGACAGGAACGCCGTCGCACGGTAAGAACGCTGCAATTTGAGGAAGCTGTCTTGCAGCATGTGGAGCGGGATCCTTCAATCAGCACTCGCGCAATTGCACTCAACATGGGGACGAATCAGACGAATGTAAGAACAGTCCTTTGAGAGCAATTGTTACGTCCATTTCACTTACAGCGTGTCCACAACCTGGAACCAGTTGATTACCCACCCAGAGCACAGTTTTCGCAGTGGTACCTGGAATAATGTGAAACGCATCCTACATTTCCATCCTCTGTGTTGTTTACCGATGAAGCAACGTTCGGGCGTGATGGCGTCTTCAACATGCACAATTCGCATGTTTGGAGTGAGGATAACCCTCATGCCACAGTTACTAGGGCTCATCAAGTGCGGTTCTTCGTTAATGTGTGGGTCGGTGTTGTTGGGAACTGTTTAATTGAGCCGTATCTCCTACTTAGGCCATTAAATGGCTGACACTATTACAGTTTTCTCGCCAGAGCATTGCCACAATTGCTGGAAGACATCGCGCTCCCTACAAGACAACGCAAGTGGTTCCAACATGACGGGGCGCCGGCACATTTCAGTCGTCGTGTGCGTCGATTCCTGAACCGACGGTTCCCAGAAACGTGGATTGGCAGAGGTGGTCCTGTACCATGGCCTGCTCGATCCCCAGATATGTCCCCTCTGGAATTTTACGTGTGGAGAGAGATGCGCAACCTTGTTTACGCAACTCCTGTTGCATCAGAAGAGGATCTGGTTGCCCGGATAGTAGCAGCAGCAGGAACAATTCGGTATACTCCTGGGGTTTTTGCCCGTGTCAGACACAACATGATCAGACGGTGTAACCTTTGTTTACGTGTCAATGGCGGCATTTTTGAAAATGTACTGTAATTGAAAATGGGTTGTGTTAATGTGATGTCTCTTGGTCATAAAAAAATGGAAAAGTGTTTGTTGATAACAATTTGTCCATTTTATTTGGACTGTTGAGCTCCGTGGCCGTGGATAATGATATTTCACTGAAAAAATACGGCAACCAGCCACTTTTTAATGCGTTTTTTATTTACGCCAATATGCATTTCGTGTTTGTTGGTTCAGTTAATTTGCCGCCAGAGAAATCTTCCTCTGCCGGTTTAAATACTCCTCATAGGATAAAAGTAGGGGTAAGCTATAGGGAGAGACGGGTCATACACAATATGTACAACAACCAAGAGGGAATAATAAGAGTGGACGATCAAGAACGAAGTGCTCGTATTAAGAAGGGTGTAAGACAAGGCTGCAGCCTTTCGTCCCTACTCTTCAATCTGTACATCGAGGAAGCAATGATGGAAATAAAAGAAAGGTTCAGGAATGGAATTAAAATACAAGGTGAAAGGATATCAATGATACGATTCGCTGATGACATTGCTATCCTGAGTGAAAGTGAAGAAGAATTAAATGATCTGCTGAAACTTAACATCAGAATTGATGGTCACGAAGTCAATGAAGTTAAGGAATTCTGCTACCTAGGCAGTAAAATAACCAATGACGGACGGAGCAAGAAGGACATCAAAAGCAGATTCGCTATGGCGAAAAAGGCATTTCTGGCCAAGAGAAGTCTACTAGTATCAAATACCGGCCTTAATTTGAGGAAGAAATTTCTGAGGATGTACGTCTGGAGTACAGCATTGTATGGTAGTGAAACATGGACTGTGGGAAAACCGGAACAGAAGAGAATCGAAGCATTTGAGATGTGGTGCTATAGACGAATGTTGAAAATTAGGTGGACTGATATGTAAGGAATGAGGAGGTTCTACGCAGAATCGGAGAGGAAAGGAATATGTGGAAAACACTGATAAGGAGAAGGGACAGGATGATAGGACATCTGCTAAGACATGAGGGAATGACTTCCATGGTACTAGAGGGAGCTGTAGAGGGCAAAAACTGTAGAGGAAGACAGAGATTGGAATACGTCAAGAAAATAATTGAGGACGTTGGTTGCAAGTGCTACTCTGAGATGAAGAGGTTAGCACAGGAAAGGAATTCGTGGAGGGCCGCATCAAACCAGTCAGTAGACTGATGACCAAAAAAAGGAAAAATGACAGTAGGGAAAAATATTTGTTTTGATGTCCCCTACAACCTCCCAGTTTATTGGTTTAAATACCTTTCACACTGTATATCTGCCGCATGTAGCATATCTGCGAGTAAGATCGTCGTGATCCGTGATGGTATGGTGTTAGTATGAATTGCTGAACGCCTGTTGGCGTCCTATGTGCCGTGTGCCGTGCATGTTAGGCGCATATTATCTTCATCGATGTTCTGTATGTGGGTGGAGTGAGTGAATCGACCATCGTCAGCTACAAAATGGGCTCTGTGGGGGCTGCTCAGCCCGCGGTTACAGGCGGCTGGATGTCCTCACTGCCATCGACCCGAGGCGACTCCTGCGGTCGGCTATTCTCAGCCTTTGCTGTTATGGAAATGTCTTTCTCCACTGTGCCAAGTTCTGGGACCTTGGGGACCTGCCTGAGACCTATCGACCGTGGAGAGAAGGTCTTCGCATTCGACGGCATAAAGTTCGTCGGAGACCCCAGCACTCTTTACTTTGGCATCGTCATCGCCTGCCTGATCTCGTTCATCGTCTCCCGTATACGGATAAAGCAATCATCAGACGGAGTGTGACGTCTTTTCTTGCGCTGTTTTGGTGACTTCTGTTTGCGCTGTCGTACATCCAGCTCCATATCTGAATGCTGTCTGGAAGCCCCGTCGTCTTGGAAGTCAATCACAGAAGCGGCAACAGCCGACCGATTTCCATACTCGTCTCCGTTTTCGCGACGTCGGACTTCTTTGCAGGTGCTCAGCGGGGCTTTCCTCGCTTCATGTCTTGGACGCATTGTCACCCATATGTATCGTGTGTTCCGTGGGGTCATGCGTCATTTGGTTCTGTGGAACGTGCTAGGGGGACTCTTTTCGAAAGGCTGCAGTGTACGAAAGAGGCGTGGGTGCTGTCGTAGGACAGATCAGCTTCGCCCGTCGGTATCTGATTTATTCTCCTTTTCCCGCACTCTGAGCGTACGTACCCCTCCTTTCCACAACCCGAGCAGCTATTGGGCTGCCCGTCGTAAATAATTAATGCTCTAGAGGCACTAATAAAGAGGTAAGATGGGACATGCCTTTTTAGCTCAATCCAAAATTTCCACACCCGATTAAAATGGCCTAGGTCTAAAAGTGGTCCATTTTTCAGCTACATGGCTGAGAACCCGTCAGTATGAAAGTACTGATCACGACGTCTTCCGGATTCTTGAAGGTAAGTTCAAAAACTCTAATAGTGCGGAGTCCAAGTGCCGTGTAATCGATTGGAACTGTCTAAAATGGTTCAAATGGCTCTGAGCACTATGGGACTTAACTTCTGAGGTCATCAGTCCCCTAGACGTAGAACCACTTAAACCTAACTAACCTAAGGACATCACACACTTCCATGCCCGAGGCAGGATTCGAACCTGCGACCGTAGTGGTCGCGCGGTTCTAGACTGTAGCGCCTAGAACCGCTCGCCCACCCCGGCCGGCGATTGAAACTGTTTCCCACGCTACCATTCGAATGTTTGAATTTTAGCCAATTTTTATGGTCACGTACAATTTCATTACATTCTGTGCCGTTCATCAATTTAAGGTATACCTCCCCACTCTTAATAGAGAGGTGGATGCCTATCAGGTCCTGTGGATCTATTCTGATCTCTTCCCGTACGAAGCATCCGATTTCGAAGGTTTTGGGTAGCGCGAATCTAGTAGCGAAGTTGATCTGGATAGTTGACTTTCTATAGGAGTGAGCCATGTTGTGTCTGTAGTGTAGTTACTCGCCGGCCGCGGTGGTCTAGCGGTTCTAGGCGCTCAGTCCGGAACCGCGCGACCGCTACGGTCGCAGGTTCGAATCCTGCCTCGGGCGTGGGTGTGTGTGATGTCCTTAGTTAGGTTTAAGTAGTTCTAAGTTTTAGGGGACTTATGACCACAGATGTGGTCAGAGCCATTTGAACCATTTTTTTGTAGTTACTCACAAGAAGCCCAAGCGGTAAACAACTTTGCGTGCGCCAACTCGCCCAAGCAAATCGGTTGGGTTAGAGTTTGCCAAACGCAGTACCGCTGAGCCATCCGAACACAGTCGTCATTGCAGCTGCTATGGCTTCGCCCCTACCATCTTCATCTACACCCACTTCCCTTTCTATAATATTGCTTTCGATCGTTTCTCCCTTATATGGATTATATACTCCTTCCGCCCTTCAACTTTCCCTTCTTTGCTTAGAACTGGTTTAACATCTGAGATCTTGATATTCGTACAGTTGATTCTTGTTTCCCCAAAGGTCTCTTCAATTTTCCTGTATATGGTTGCTATATTCTCGCTGGTGAAAAATGCTTCCAAATCCTTCCATTTGTCCTATAGCCATTCCTGCTTAGCAATTTTACACTTCTATTTCATTTTTAAATGTTTGAATTACCTTTCGCCTGCTTCATTTGATGCATTTTTAAATTTCCGTCTTCCATCAATTAAATTCAGTAACTCTCGTTTTTCCACAACGCGTTGTCTTTTTACCTATTTGATCCTATGCTGCCTCACTATTTTATCTCGTAAAGACACCCACTCGTCTTCTACTGAATTCCTTTCCCTGTTCTAATTAACCGTTGCCTAATGTTCCTCTGGAACTCTCAGCAGACTCTAGTTTTTTCATCTTACTCAGATCCCATCTCCTTAATTTCCTACGTACAAAATTCTTTAATGATTCTTAAACGAAGTGTTAGCAGTGATTAAATTATGATCTGTGTAAAATTCTACCAGGCGGCTTCCTCTTTCATTCCTTTCCCCAGTCCATATTCACATATTATTTTTCCATCTCTTCCTATTTCTGCTATCGAATGCCAGTCCCCCCCCCCCCCCCCCCCATTCAAAATTAAATTTTCGTCTCCTTTAACCATCGGAATAATTTATTTTATCTCAACATACATTTCTTCAGTCTCTTCATCATCTGTCTAAAATGCTTCAAATGGCTCTGAGCACTATGGGACTTAATTTATTTTATCTCAACATACATTTCTTCAGTCTCTTCAATTTTATCTCAACATACATTTCTTCAGTCTCTTCATCATCTGAGGAACCAGATGGCATATAATCTTGTACTACTGTGATAGGCGTAGGCTTCGTGTCTATCTTGGCTGCGATGATGCGTTCACTATGCTGTTTATAGCCGCTTACCCGCTTTCCTATTTTCTTATCCAATATCAAACCCACCCCCCCCCCCCCCCAATTGCCGCTATTTGGCCTTGTATTTATATCCCTGTATTCACCTGACGAGAAGTCCTGTTCCTCCTACTACCGAATTTCACAAATTCCCACTATATATAATTTCAAAATATCTATTTCCTTTCAAAATTTTCTAACCTATTTGCCATATTAAAGATTCAACATTTCACGCTCCGACCCGTGTTTCTCTTGATGACGACATTCTCCTGACTAACCCTCTCCCGGAGATCTGAATAGGGGACTATTTTACCTCCGGAATATTTTACCCAAGAGGACGTCGTCACCATTTAACCATACAAACTTATGATTACGATGCATGACGATGGGCAGAACTAGCAACAGAGCCTAAAAGGCATAAATACCTAAATGGTGGGTTTATACTCTAAACCAACTAACAAGTACTTGGAAATGTATATAAAACAGATATTTCTGACAATTGCCTTCTACAAGGCGCTGCAGTCATGGACTGTGCGGCTCGTCCCGGCGGAGATTCGAGTCCTCCCTCGGGCATCGGTGTGTGTGTTTGTCCTTAGGGTAATTTACGTTAAGTAGTGTGTAAGGTTAGGGACTGATGACCTTAGCAGTTAAGTCCCATAAGATATCACACACATTTGAACATTTTTGAAATTGCTTTCTATAACATTCTAAACGTTTGCTCATATAATACTCATGTTTTATGGACTTCTGTAGACCCCAGTTGGGACGCAAACAAACTGAAAACTACAAGATTATTCTTAGAAGAACATAAAAAATCATACATAAAGCAACATATAGCGTAACCTTGCAAGGTTGTACAGATCACAGGATTGCCAAAAATATCCTAACAACTGCAAATACTAGTCCAGTCGTGGAATGCACAACAGGAAAAACTGAAAACCGTGCTTGTTACACATTTTGCCTATCAGACAATGACAGTAAGACATATTTGACGTGTTGAAAAAGGAACAGAGACGTGCAGCATGAATTTTCACTCTGCGGCAAAGTGTATGTTGATTTACTTGTTCCAGCAGATTAAGACTGCGTACCTAACTTGGAATCGAACCTGGGATCTGTGGCTTTTTCTGCCACGTGGTATCCCACCTTCTAACAAATGGTTCAAATGGCTCTGAGCACTATGGGACTTAACATCTGTGGTCACTAACCTAAGGACAGCACACACATCCATGCCCGAGGCAGGATTCGAACCTGCGACGGTAGCAGTCGCGCGGCTCCGGACTGAGCGCCTAGAACCGCGAGACCACCCCGGCCGGCCACCTTTTAACACATACGTTCTTCCGCTTTAATTCTCTAATTCATTCGGCGTAGGTACACAAAAAAAGGAGTTTCGGCTACATCCCAACGAAACAAGTTCATGTTAAAAGAATCTTACCATCGTGTTAAAGGAAAAACTGTGAAATTACGTAGTATTTTGTTGTGCAAACAACATTGCTTCGATGTTGTTGTTTTTTTGTGGGTATCAAGCGTTTTCGCGTTAAGTGTTTTGACTGTACACGTAATTCACAGTTTTATTGTTTTCCTATTAGGTTACCTTTATGTTGCACGTATAGCCTAATACTCTCCTGGCGTGGACACTGTACATTAAATCAGATGTGCAAGCCGCTACGCTCCAGTTTAAACTGTGGCACTGCAGTCGGCACGCAACTGTATTCGACACAGCGTAGTTTGCGTTCCACGTTAAGGACAACCAAAAGATGTAACAAGCCCGGAGGAATGCATAGAACAATGTTAACATCCACGATAATAATTTCGGAAATGGGAAATTTAGTACTTAACGTCCGGTCAAGGATGAGGTCATTAGAGGCGGACCACAAGATCTTATTGAGGAAGGGAAGGGAAGGAAGTCGGTTGTGGCCCTTCAAACGAACTGTCCCCGCATTCGACTTAAGCGATTTAGGGAAATATAAGTCCACCTCTACATCTACGTGACGACTCTGAAGTGCCTGGCAGAGGGTTCATCGAATCATTTTCATACTATTCCTCTACCCTTTCACTCCCAAACAGTGCGCGGGGAAAACGAACACTTAAACTATCCGTGCAAGCTCTGATTTCTCATACTTTACAACGATGCCCGATGGCCATTCCACCATGATCCATGGACTTTGCCCTCGATGTGGTGGATTGCGTGCCTCAGTTGTACAGATAGTCGTATCCTAGGTGCAACTGCAGCGGAGGGGTATCTATTGAGAGGCCAGACAAACGTGTGGTTCCTGAAGAGGGGCAGCAGACTTTTCAGGAGTTGCAGGGGCAATAGTATGGATGATTGACTGTTATGGCCTTGTAACGTCCACCAAAACGGCCTTGCTGGTCTGCGAACGGCTGAAAGCAAGGGGAAACTACAGCAGTAATTTTTCTCGAGGATATATCTATTTGTACTCTCAGTATATATCAAGTTTCATTGCAGCAAAACGTCCATATTTTCGTTTCTTATTTCTATGACTTACTTGGAATAAACCATCTCGAGAAGTAGCGACCTCGAAATCCTACCAACTATCCAACAACGGAGACGTTTGCTCGAGATTTATCTAATTTACGAGTAACTTCTACCCATTTTTCTCAATACTCGAAACTGCAGCATGTTTTCTGTAGTTTATTTTTTATGAAATACTATCCAGAATACACGACAATTCGTTAAATGTTTCTAGTGACGTTGTTGCCCGAAATACAATTTTTTCTACTTGTTTCTTTATCTCACCAGTTTTTTTTTGTGGAGTATCGGTACACACCAGTACACACCACTGCATACCAGTAAGTTTTCCATCAGGCAGAACACTTTCAGTATCTCTTTATTGTGGATCATAAGTTCCGTCACATTCAATGTTCGTCACCTCAATAACTTCGTTGTCAGTAGCTGGGTGAAAGATTACTTCAAAGTTTTTTTTTTGGTGTCATTCGTTCCAGTGGCTGCTTACTCCATATTACCTAGTGTGTTTTTGACGATGTTGGTTGAAATGCTGCAGAAAGACCGCTTTGTTGCAGATTTGGATGTAGTTGTCATTCTATAGCATTCTTTTTGGATGTAATAGTTTATGTATTGTTTTTAGAAAAACTATTCATATGGTCTTCACATTCTCAAAGTGGCTCTTCACCATTAGAACAACTAATTTACACTTCAGCATCAGACAGTGATTTTTTTCTCTATGATGAGTATTCAGGAACTAAATCACAACTCTACAGCAGTCGCGTAACACACAGAAGTCTCTAAAACAAAAATTTCAGATGAGAAATAATGTAAGTTATATCAATTGTCGACAATATCCGACTTATTATATGGCTTCAATCCTTAAAATCATACAAGTGAAAGAAGGCAGTAGACTCCACAAAAGATACCAGTATCAGACGATAAAGTGGGCCGGGCGTTCCATAAGCAATGCAACACATTCTTTTTCTCGGCCAGTTCCGGTTGAAATAAATGCGGACTTTGTTGTAAGACATCGTGGAATATTTCATACAGTTTCATAAAATTCTAATAGGTTTTAGCGTATACGTAGCCCTCAAAATGACGTCTGTAACGGAGGTGCGTTTGAAGTAGAGAGCTGTCATTGAGTTTGTTTTGGCTACAAATTAGAGCATCGCAGATATTCATAGGCACTTGCGGAAAGTCTATGGAGAATTGACAGTGAAAAAAAAAAAGAAACACGGTGGGTCCCAGCCAGCCGCATCGCATACATCGGTGACTCCTGCAATGATGGAACGTGCGGACACTCTCACTCGAGGTGATGGACGGAACACAATCAAATATGACTGCACAACTGGACTCCTCCGTTGGTAGTGCTGACACTCGTCCACCAGTTGGAGTATACAAACGTATGTCCCCGCTGGGTTCCTCACCGCCATAAGACCATAAAGAACAACGAAGGGTCATCTGTGCGGAATTACTTGCGTGTTACGAGGCTGATCATGACAATTTTTTGTTGAACATCGTCAAAGGCGATGAAGCGTGGGTTCAAAGGGATGGCGCCACGCCGCCTCTCCTCCGAAGAATAAGTTCAAAGCCGCACCACCAGCCAGTAAAATCATGTCAACTGTCTTCTGGGTTTCTGAAGAGGTTATTCCGTTTGATTTCCTCTCTCGTGGTGCGACGATCAACTCTGGCGTGATGTCGCTACCCTCAGAAAATTGAAGAAGCGACTTCAGCGCGTTCGTCGCCACAAAAATGCAAAAGACCTTTTCCTTCTCCATAACAACGCAAGACCTGACAGAAGTCTGCGCACCCGAAAGGAGCTCTCAAAACTTCATTGGACTGCTCTTCCTCATGCCTGGATCCGTCCCTTCCAACTTCCCACTGGCGCATTGAAGGATGAACTCTGCGGGAAGCAGTACGTGGATGATGGGAAGGTTATTGATGCAGCAAGACAAGTAGAGCGGTATCATGCGGGCATTCAGGCGCTCCGAGTAAGGTGGGGTTTAAGGCCGCCGCATTGAACGGCAGTTATGTT
The DNA here is from genome assembly GCF_023897955.1 of Schistocerca gregaria. Classification (NCBI taxonomy): domain Eukaryota; kingdom Metazoa; phylum Arthropoda; class Insecta; order Orthoptera; family Acrididae; genus Schistocerca; species Schistocerca gregaria. Next base: position 182,225,251 of record NC_064927.1, read on the forward strand.
GAAAAACAAGGTTTTGTAGCCAAAAGAATGCGGAATAATATGGTGTACAGGAATACTGAATAAAACCAACCTGCTTTAAGAAAAAAATGAGTTTCACTACTTTTTAAACGGCCCTCGTAAAAAGATTTCTTTTTGAGTCATCATTTTCCGAAAACTATCTTGAGAATAAGAAACATTTTTGAGTCACAAACATCTCTTCTAGTTATAGACCAAGTCAGAGACTTTCACAAAAATATTTCATTTTGAAAAAAAGATTATAGTAAAAGAATATTGATTTTGGGTCATACAGGCAGAAACGGAACGCATTATTTCTTTAGCCGTCTGGGTTGATCTGACGCAACTGAAACAGTTTAGTTGCTGTTGAAAAAGAATCACCGCACGATGCTATACTTTATCAATGGGCTGCATCATCTTGTCTTGGCTACTTCAACGGCATGCTACGCTACTGTGTACCGAAGATTTCAGTGTGTATAGGACTGAAGACGTGTACCCGCTAACTAACAAAATAATAAGTAGGTAACAAGTTTTCCGAGGTTATGAAACTTTAAGACCTTCCGTCGTCAAAGATGAAAGGATGTTCAGTATCAAAACCAATTACGATAGTGATGGAAGCTGAAGAAATGAATTAAAACTTGTGCTGCGGCTGGGACCTGAACCCGGGTCTCCTTACCTACTTGGTAGTTGTGCTAGCTATTTCACCATTACAGCATTGTAGCCAACATAGCTGCACAGATTATCATAGTTCGGTTTCCTGCTACCACAAACTTCAATTCAAATCTTCAGCTTACTTTCCCCTTGTCAGATCAGCACTCAGATGTCTCGAGGAAAATTTGATTAAATCAGAAACCAATTAGTTCAGGCAACATCTTGGACCAAATTATAAAAACGATACGAAATTTCTCCCAAGCTTGTAGGGTGGTCTAGAAGTAATTTGAGACCAGAATATCTCCTAACAAGCTACGACTTCTCTTTGTATCAGAGCAAACCCCACAAATTTCAACATGGCGCCGCTTACAGTGTACAAATTTGTACAATTAAAGAAGACATATGACAGCCTGAAAGTTTAAACACGTTTTGAAGCTACAAGGAGACATAATTATCATGCCAGTATGGCCAGAAATGATTATCCTAAGTGGCTACGCTTTCGCCATCAATTTTCACTACAACTACCCACTGTGCTACGACGCCCATAAACAATGGTCGGCTGACGATACGAGGATTTTCACTGCTATACATTGTAATGATTCCAGGAGCATACTCTTTTACCTAAATTGAATCTACTATCTCTTATATAAATATTAGAGTGCCACTCTTGGTCGAATTTTCGGAATTCTCGGTTTTTACAGGTGATTTTTGAGACATCTCTCATGGAATACAGCGTTTTTTTTTTTTATTACTTAAAAATGAACATGAACAAGCACGACTACAAGAAACTTCTTTTTTTATGAGTCTACCGGTTTCGGTCTGTTTTAGACCATCTTCAGACCTCAAACCGAAATATGTACATAGATTAGAATTACTGGAATATTGTACAAAATACATCTTACATAACAATCAATAAAAGAAGAAATTGTACCCTGATGGTACGCGGTGGCTGTGAACGGAGCAGGCACTACGGCTAACTGCTAAGTTAGCCACGCAGTTATTGCTCCGCCCACTGCACACCGAATTACATCAGTTATAACCAGTCATGCATATAGGACGCCAAACGGTTGTTACAATAAAGCATATACAAAATGGTCACACAAAAGGTAAAAACAGATTAAGAAATGGGTGCCTTATATTCAACAGAGTAACTGCAATAAACAGCATTAAGTCAATCTGTGATAAAAATATATATGAAAGAGATAAACATTCATAATCTGTTATGGGAACACCGATAGTCTTCTGTGGGGATTTATGGTAAACTCGTACATTGTATGACAGCAAAGATGGCTGTTAGGCGACGCTAAAGGATCCCACGGAGACGACACGGTCATATCGATATGTGCCATCCAACAGGAGAGGATCTGAGAGCTGTACCCGTGGCCGGATGTCAAGCACATACTGGCATGCAGATCGACATGTAGAAATTCATGCAAGTGATTGCGTATTGCTCTTAGACCGTAATGCTAGTGAAAATATTGCTTGACCGACGCCGTTATTCATCATCGAAGAGGCTTGTAGGTGGTGATGTGTATGTTTCATAGGAAACGATTTCAAAGCTGCGACAGCAACTAGTTGTTATCAACTATCGGCATACAAGTAAGACGACTGTCACACATTACTACACGACTTCTATTTTTGTTATATACAACGTATAACATAGTAAATATTTATATCTTTGTAAAACGATTTAATTTTTGTTAAATCCAGCCTAGTCGTCAAATATGGGGTGCCTAGGAAACCTGCTTTCTCCGATCGCTAGACAACATTCAAAGGAAGAGAATACAATTCCCAACTTTGACTGCTACACCGAAGTGTCGCAACCAAAGGGCGACATGCAAAATAAGCTATGCTCTTAAGTATACATAGATTGTACAAGCAAAGTAACTAGTGTCGATGCTGCTATAGAACTCCCTAAGCTTGCAACTCCTCTTCAAATGGGTCACGACCAGTCTTACGCGGCGATTATGTCCTCTTCGGATAGGAGCCGCTGCTGTCGCGTTGTCATCCTGGAGAGTGGTCGGTCAGCGTGCGATTGGCTGACGTCTTCTCACAGCCCTCTCTTCTATATCTTTCCCGACTGGCGTGCCGGCGCTTGCCTTTACGATGTAACAACTTTTGCTGTCTTAATGTTTCTGGTTATGAGATCGAGCCAAAAACGTGTATGCAGTAGCAGTGCTAGAGAGACACATGTTGTGGAAACACAGTTGAAATTCGCATGCTGCTTCATGTAACTGTTGTAAGTTTGAGAAAGAAATACCATATCTGAGAATCTTTTATTTGCGAGTCAGTAAATACACTCCTGGAAATTGAAATAAGAACACCGTGAATTCATTGTCCCAGGAAGGGGTCAGATACATCACATGATCACACTGACAGAACCACAGGCACATAGACACAGGCAACAGAGCATGCACAATGTCGGCACTAGTACAGCGTATATCCACCTTTCGCAGCAATGCACGCTGCTATTCTCCCATGGAGACGATCGTAGAGATCCTGGATGTAGTCCTGTGGAACGGCTTGCCATGCCATTTCCACCTGGCGCCTCAGTTGGACCAGCGTTCGTACTGGACGTGCAGACCGCGTGAGACGACGCTTCATCCAGTCCCAAACATGCTCAATGGGGGACAGATCCGGAGATCTTGCTGGCCAGGGTAGTTGACTTACACCTTCTAGAGCACGTTGGGTGGCACGGGATACATGCGGACGTGCATTGTCCTGTTGGAACAGCAAGTTCCCTTGCCGGTCTAGGAATGGTAGAACGATGGGTTCGATGACGGTTTGGATGTACCCTGCACTATTCAGTGTCCCCTCGACGATCACCAGAGGTGTACGGCCAGTGTAGGAGATCGCTCCCCACACCATGATGCCGGGTGTTGGCCCTGGGTGCCTCGGTCGTATGCAGTCCTGATTGTGGCGCTCATCTGCACGGCGCCAAACACGCATACGACCATCATTGGCACCAAGGCAGAAGCGACTCTCATCGCTGAAGACGACACGTCTCCATTCGTCCCTCCATTCACGCCTGTCGCGACACCACTGGAGGCGCGCTACACGATGTTGGGGCGTGAGCGGGACCGTAGCCCAGCTTCATGGAGACGGTTGCGAATGGTCCTCGCCGATACCCCAGGAGCAACAGTGTCCCTAATTTGCTGGGAAGTGGCGGTGCGGTCCCCTACGGCACTGCGTAGGATCCTACGGTCTTGGCGTGCATCCGTGCGTCGCTGCGGTCTGGTCCCAGGTCGACGGGCACGTGCACCTTTCGCCGACCACTGGCGACAACATCGATGTACTGTGGAGACCTCACGCCCCACGTGTTGAGCAATTCGGCGGTACGTCCACCCGGCCTCCCGCATGCCCACTATACGCCCTCGCTCAAAGTCCATCAACTGTACATACGGTTCGCGTCCACGCTGTCGCGGCATGCTACCAGTGTTAAAGACTGCGATGGAGCTCCGTATGCCACGGCAAACTGGCTTACACTGACGGCGGCTGTGCACAAATGCTGCGCAGCTAGCGCCATTCGACGGCCAACACCGCGGTTCCTGGTGTGTCCGCTGTGCCGTGCGTGTGATCATTGCTTGTACAGCCCTCTCGCAGTGTCCGGAGCAAGTATGGTGGGTCTGACACACCGGTGTCAATGTGATCTTTTTTTCCATTTCCAGGAGTGTATATCTGTATGTGACTAGGTCAAAAACATTGTAACAAATCAAAAAATGGAAAATGGAAAGTGTGTTTCAGTCTTTATATTAAAACCTGGACCTGATTATTAAAAAGAATGAATAATTGCAGCCCCTAGACGAATGGCTGCCAACAAGGATAAGTAATTAAGAACAATTTTGTGTAACTCTCTCACAGTGGATTTCTTTTCACTATAGTGCAACGTTAGTGGTTTATATTCACTTTCGTACCATGTTAGGATGTTACGACATAATCAGACTAGCATCACCCACTTCCATGAGCAATTATATCTGATGGTGTGGGCCTAAGCAATAATTGGGACGCTGATTCATGTTCATCAGTTGTCTTCTCTGAGAGAAATATCCAAACAGCCTCCACATACGTATCCTCCATAACAAATACAATCATGCCTTGATGGCTTGTTTGCGTGCTGGCCGCCATTATCTTTGTTTCTCTCTGAGAGCGAGAGCGGCTGTGACACGCACACAATGGCAGCGATCCGCACGATTTGCACTCAAGGTTGTCATGGGGGAACTCACTCAGCAATTATGAATTAGACTTACTTCCGTAGTGACGACTAACACCAACTGTCTCCCTGGCGACGGAATCAATTCGTAGCGCCAGATTTTCCTTCGCAGAATCGAAGAGTTTGAGATGTGGTGCTATAGAACCAAACTGAAAACCAAGTAGACTGATAAGAAAATGAGCGTACTTTCCGTGGAATCAACGAGGAGAGACACAAGCGGAAAGCGCTGAGAAACAGAAGATCAGGGTGATAGGGCATGTGTTAATACATCAAGAATTCTTTCCGCATTACTTTAGGGATCTGTAGAGGGTAGATACTAAAGGGGAAGTCATAGATTTGCAAGTTATCCAATGAATAATTGAGAGCTTTTCTGGCAAGTGCTACTCCGAGATGAAGGGGCTGTGACAGCGGAGTGGCGCTCTGCATAAAACTCGTCAGAGAACTGATGCCAAAAAACATATATATACGTGTAGTCGGAGGCATAGGAGTCTGCCCTGGAGGGAGGGAAGCGGGGAGAAGGGAAAAGTCGTTTACTAGAGTACAAATTTCTTTGTTGATTACATAACTCTCAGGTGCTCCTAGAAATGAATGTGCTCGTATGTTAAATAGATTTAACATAGCCAACTGCAATGGTAAAGGCTGTGACTTTCGCAACCACCAGACGACTTTGTTTGTCTGTCTGTTAGCGGGGAACTATGCCATTTCATTGATGCATCGGAGTTTCTACAGCAGTCCCACAATCGATATTGATGGGAACCTTGAAAAAGCACAGCAGAAATAAATTCTCCAATCCTTGCTCTTTCGCACCCTCGTACAGCCCTTACGACCTTCAGAATAGGACTTCCCCCAATCTCTCTCTTGAGGATCTGTGCCAATTGCCAGTACAACACAAACATGGCTGCAGCATAGCGGCCTGACATCGGTTTCCGATTTCGCAACTCTGAAACTACAAGTTGCATTGTATTGGACCCCATCGAGTTTGAAAATCTCCCAGCACCTGACTAGAACATCTTTTCGGTCTTGAAATTCCTCCCTTTTTTTTCCTTCTCTTCTAGAGCAGAAAGCGATATTTTTTCAGCTAGAATGATAATATGAAGTATACGGCAGCACACTTATACACTGCCCAGTCACATTAGTGTGACCACTTATCACAATCTTGAATAATCACCTTTTGCAGAGCAGATCGATACGAGACGTGCAGGAGAGACGCATCTGGAAAGTATCGACAGGGTTGTGAAGCCATGCCAACTGCGCTGGGTTTCTCGGTTGAGGATCCATGGTGCGAACACCCCGATCGAGGGGGTGCCACATATTCTACACTGGGTGTAAATGTGGGTAGCTGAGAGGCCAGGAGAATACAGCTAAACTCACCCTGATGCTCTTCGAAGCACGGACGTTCACTGCGAGCTGTGTTTCACGTTGCATGGTCCTGCTGGTAGATGCCAGGTGCTGAGGGAAAACAAACTGCACATAGGGATGGACATGATCACCAAGCGGTGGAACACTCTCGTGTTGATCTATTGTGCCTCCCAGAATGATGAGATCACCCAGGGAATGAAACGAAAACATTCCACAGATAGCTGGCCGCAGTGTCCAAGCTGTTCTCGGCGTTTCAGTCCGGAACCGTGCTGCTACTATGGTCGCAGGTTCGAATCGTGCCTCGAGCATGGATGTGTGTGATGTCTTTATGTTAGTTAGGTTTAAGTAGCTCTAAGAATAGGAGAATGATGGTCTCAATGTTAAGTCCCATAGTGCTTAGAGCCATTTGAACCATTTGAACGATCCCACAGATCATAATGCTTCCTCTTCCTGAAGGGATCTTTCCGATGATTATTCCAGGGTGTTTGTTTTGAGTTGTTTCAAGCCGCTGGGACTTAAAACTTGATTCATCTGAAAAAGCCACCTATCGCCACCCAGTGGACGTTCAGTTGCGGCACTGGCACGCAAATTCCAGCCGTCTTCGCCGGTAAACACCAGTGAGCTTGGGTGCACGAAACAGGCGCCTAGGGCGGTGACCCATACGCAGCAATGTTCGCTGACCGATCATTGAAGAGAAACTGTTGGTAGCTCTTTGATCCATCTGGGTGGTCAACTGCCCAGCACCTGCACGTCTGTTCGCTCGAACACGTCTCTGCAGCTGTCGTTTACCACTGTCATCTAAGGTTTGGTGCGTCACAGTTGTCTCGGCGCCGATTTTGTATAGCGTTATTTTGCCAGGCACGGTATACTTTAACCACAGTGGCACACACACACAGTTTAAAAACGTATACGTTTTGGAAATACTTTCAACTTTGGCCCTAAATCTAATAGTTATGCCTTCTGGAGGTCAGGTAAATCACTTCGTTTCCGTATTACGACAACGACTGCACTATTTCCGGCGTCCCATACATACACACACAGACAAAAACACACACACACACACACACACACACACACACTCTACTGCTAGTGCTGCCACCTGCCATCTGAGAGTGATTGTTGCAGCTTGACGTTTAACATATGCGGCGGTCATATTAATGTGACTGGATCGCGCAGTATAACATTACCACATTCCGTATAGTATACTCAGTGTTGTTTTCTAAAAAAAAAGTGTTTGAGGGTACTCCAACATTGGATATAATGCAGCGAAAATTACTTATAATTGAAGCATGGGATACCACTCGTCTGCTTTTAGCCATGACGTCATCAACATGTCGAACTACAAAAAGAATGGTATTGGACTCTTCAGTTGACTTTACACAAAGAAACAATTTCTTCTTTTCTGGAACCACCTGAAGATGACACAGATACTGTACCTCAAGCCTGTGCAATGCTCATGCCTCGTTTATTTCTTTCTACACCTAAACTTCCTACTTCTTTGCAAATTCTGCAGCCAAGTTTTTTGTTTGAAACGATCAACCAGTCACTTTTCTCACAAAATAAGATTTCTTGTTCCAAAGTCCAACATTCTGGACGATCATTTAATTTTCTAGCATGCACACGTTCGTTCACTACATTTTCACACGTAAGTTGTGATCAGGTTGGTTGATTTGGGGAAGGAGACCAGACAGCGTGGTCATCGGTCTCATCGGATTAGGGAAGGATGGGGAAGGAAGTCGGCCGTGCCCTTTTAGAGGAACCATCCCGGCATTTGCCTAGAGTGATTTAGGGAAATCACGGAAAACCTAAATCAGGATGGCCGGACGCAGGATTGAACCGTCGTCCTTCCGAATGCGAGTCCAGTGTCTAACCACTGCGCCACCTCGCTCGGTGTTGTGCTCAGGTCTACAGTTTCACTTTCGTCACCCACTGATGTTGAACTTCCTGGCTTTTCACTCGCACACGAATTATTAATATTTTTTGGTTTTTTTAGATGCAGGAGAACAAATAAAATAGTTTGATAGTTTTCTGCTAATCTCTAACCTCCAACTTAACTTACAAGTTGCAACGAGAGACAGAGCACACTGTAAAACTTCGCACAACCGACAAGAACGGAACAGCAAACGCAAACGAATAAAGAACAACAAAACAAAGATGGCAATGAATCGCAAAGGATCATGGTAGCGGGACCATAGAGACATCTATCGGTAGCTCAGCGTTTGAGCGTACGCATATCCGTTTAGCGCTACCATCGCCCACTATTAGCGGGCGAGGGCACAACATGCTTGACGAACTGGCTGCCAGCGATTCAGTTGTCGTGCACGGTTGCTGCAGCTTAGAAATCCTTGAAACAGTCAACGGCATCGCTTTTCCCACCAAAAACTGCACTGGTATCGTTCTTATTGCAATTACCAACACTACAAATGAAGTAAAATATTTACGTCCGTGAAATAAATCTTTGGCATTCTTCCAAGTTCTCAACATCGTAAAAAAATTACTTTGTCGACGATAAAGTTTAGGGGTACGCATCCCGCCAGCGTTCCCCCCAAAAAACAGTACTGAGTATACTGCAAACACTTTTTTTTGGAAAACTGAAAGTAGTGCTAATAAGTGTTGTTTGCCGACAGAAAACTGGTGAACTGCTTATGTGTTTACGTTGTACAGTTGAAGAGATTAACATTTTTTAATTTTATTTGCTTATTCTCTACTTTGAGGATTATTAATCAGCGCATTCTAGGTTATTCTTGTTGATATCCAACAGGATTTTCCTAGTCATTTTAATTTTTGTTTCTATATCAGATTTTTCATTTTCATTGTCAGCCTAACATTATATTGCTGCATATGAATAAAAATACCTTTTGTGGCTGTTTTCCAGTTATTTCGCTTAGCTTGTTGGCTATTCTGGATTTGATCATATGAGGAGGCAATTTCAGATGGTTAAAAAGGTGGCATCAGTCAGCTGACATCCAATAACTTTTGTGAATTTCATGCCGAACTTCATTTTTGGGACAAAAGATGGTTTAAAAATATGTCAATCAGTTGCATAAAAAATGGAAAACATAAAATATTGCCCCTTCTTTGACAAAATTTATTCCCGTTGTCTTCCAGTGCGTGTCGCTTGGGGTATAACTAGAAAGTTTACTGAAAAAGAATTAGTGCAGAAGAAAAACGGTATTATCAGTCGACCGTAGAAGAATACATGCCAGAATATTCCGATTGGAGTCGGTATCATGATTGAGCACAACTAATGCTATTCCATTTTATTGCTTACCACATGGAGTAATACTAAAAAAAGTTTATAACTTATGACAGTACCTTTTTATTTCGGATTCTAAATCTAACTTTCTCGCGATCGTCATCTTGTACTTCGGCATTATTTTGCAGTAATGCAGGTGGTGAAGCTCTGATTACGTCAGTTTCCCAGCAAAGACTATTCCAGACGACTGTTCATGCTTTGTTGATCTTGTAATGTATAAATAGCGGTATTTCTAACACGAGCAAATTCAGCAGCCAGAGAACCAGTCGTGAAACGCCGACCTGGCCGCAGTTGGTCCTGTTGCTGTACGGCCATTTTTTAAAAATCTCCATACCATTGGCGAACTTTTAGCCATTACTGTAGAGCCACAAACTAGGCACAACTCTTGCTGAATCTGAGCAGCTGTACATTCTATTCTGTGCAAAATCGCATTACAACATGCACTTCGCAGCTAGTGAGAGCAACTACATATTCATGATTAGTATATTGAAAATGCTTCCATCTTCCAAGATGACAACAGCTGAGAACTCACGAGCCCTATCCCACCTCTACTGGTCTGTTAAATAACTGATCTTAATCCTATGGAAAAACTCTGGGACTATTTGGAGTAGCGGGTGAAGAGGAGCGATCAACATATCCGCAATATGGTATCTCTAAGTGGTTCCAGCTGTATATGACATACTTTAAGAGACTTGTCGCCTCTCTTGCTAGCCAACTGCAGACCATTATCAAGGGCTATCACACGGTATTTATGCGGTGACTCCTCGATACGATTGATGCACTCCTTGAAATAAGAACACCGTGAATTCATTGTCCCAGGAAAGGGAAACTTTATTGACACATTCCTGGGGTCAGATACATCACATGATCACACTGACAGAACCACAGGCACATAGACACAGGCAACAGAGCATGCACAATGTCGGCACTAGTACAGTGTATATCCATCTTTCGCAGCAATGCAGGCTGCTATTCTCCCATGGAGACGATCGTAGAGATGCTGGATGTAGTCCTGTGGAACGGCTTGCCATGCCATTTCCACCTGGCGCCTCAGTTGGACCAGCGTTCGTGCTGGACGTGCAGACCGCGTGAGACGACGCTTCATCCAGTCCCAAACATGCTCAATGGGGGACAGATCCGGAGATCTTGCTGGCCAGGGTAGTTGACTTACACCTTCTAGAGCACGTTGGGTGGCACGGGATACATGCGGACGTGCATTGTCCTGTTAGAACAACAAGTTCCCTTGCCGGTCTAGGAATGGTAGAACGATGGGTTCGATGACGGTTTGGATGTACCGCGCACTATTCAGTGTCCCCTCGACGATCACCAGAGGTGTACGGCCAGTGTAGGAGATCGCTCCCCACACTATGATGCCGGGTGTTGGCCCTGTGTGCCTCGGTCGTATGCAGTCCTGATTGTGGCGCTCACCTGCACGGCGCCAAACACGCATCCGACCATCATTGGCACCAAGGCAGAAGCGACTCTCATCGCTGAAGACGACACGTCTCCATTCGTCCCTCCATTCACGCCTGTCGCGACACCACTGGAGGCGCGCTGCACGATGTTGGGGCGTGAGCGGAAGACGGCCTAACGGTGTGCGGGACCATAGCCCAGCTTCATGGAGACGGTTGCGAATGGTCCTCGCCGATACCCCAGGAGCAACAGTGTCCCTAATTTGCTGGGAAGTGGCGGTGCGGTCCCCTACGGCACTGCGTAGGATCCTACGGTCTTGGCGTGCATCCGTGCGTCGCTGCAGTCCGGTCCCAGGTCGACGGGCACGTGCACCTTACGCCGACCACTGGCGACAACATCGATGTACTGTGGAGACCTCACGCCCCACGTGTTGAGCAATTCGGCGGTACGTCCACCCGGCCTCCCGCATGCCCACTATACGCCCTCGCTCAAAGTCCGTCAACTGCACATACGGTTCACGTCCACGCTGTCGCGGCATGCTACCAGTGTTAAAGACTGCGAAGGAGCTGCGTATGCCACGGCAAACTGGCTGACACTGACGGCGGCTGTGCACAAATGCTGCGCAGCTAGCGCCATTCGACGGCCAACACCGCGGTTCCTGGTGTGTCCGCTGTGCCGTGCGTGTGATCATTGCTTGTACAGCCCTCTCGCGGTGTCCGGAGCGAGTATGGTGGGTCTGACACACCGGTGTCAATGTGTTCTTTTTTTCCATTTCCAGGAGTGTATTTTGCTAGGTGTGCTTACAACCTCTCTAATATTCCTCTTTCCAGTAACTAAAAGGTAATAATTGGAAACAAAGATGCCTTACTGTTACTGGGCATTTATTTCTGAAGTGCAGCGTTGTCCTTTCAGCTACCACTTCACTTCAGCGAACTGAACATAAGAAAGTATTGTAAGTTACGCCTGACACACTCGTCGCCCGCCAGACACAGGTGATTGTTTGATGGTATACACATGAGGGACGAACGCTGGTAGACGCTACTGTAATATGCTCCTGCGTAAAACGGTAAGGTCCGCATGACGAATCACTGCTGAGTAACATTGCGCAAGGAAACTTTGACCAAACACAGAAATAGCTACTACAGTACGGTACAGAAGGTAATGAAAGAAGTGCACAATGAGACGAACAGGAACGATGCTTTTATTCGGAAACAATAATTTCACTGTATTGAGAATGAAAACATGGTCCAAGTAGGCTGTGTTCTTTTTTATATGAATGCTATTTGCCACTTTGAACGTGAGTCACTTTCTAGCAAATATCTTAAGCTTCCAGATTCATTCCACATTGTAATTACAGCAACCCACGGTTGAAATTGGCCAGTTGCACGGATAATAAAAAGAATATAACCTACTTGGGTCACGTTTTCATTCCGAAAACACGTTGAGGCTGTGGATCCACACAAAAAAATTTTTAAAAATTAAAAATTACACTAAAAAGTGAAATAAAAAACAAAATAACATTTCGTTGTAGTCTCCGCTATTTGAGACGGTACCTCGGGGCATTAGAAAAGGGGGAGCATAGTTCTTGATAGCTTGTATGAGCGCCGCAGACGGCAATACATGCTCTGTAATATGCTCCCATCCTGGCCACAAGGTTGGTAAGGCGCTGTTGTGGGGGTCATTCGATTCCCCCACCAGAATGGTTGACAACGTCTGGGCCGTCGATGTAGCGTGTGGACGTGATGCAATACGTTAACCCATCGCAGTCCACACAAGTTCGATGGGCCTTAAGTCGGAAAAACATCAGGCCATTCCATTCGCCGAATATCCTCTCGTTCCAAGACCTTCCCCGTCAATGGTGTTGGACGCGGTCGCGCATTGTCGTCAACAAAAAACAGGTCACGGCCGAGTGCACCACTGAACAGAACCAAGTAGTCACAATAACGTTGATTGGTGAGTACACTTTCCTCAAGCTTTTGGAGGTCAGTACGCCCATGCAACATTACGCCTCCCCAGTTCGTAACACCTGGACCACCGAAACGATGATGTTCGACAATGCTAGACGTACTCTCATTTGGGAAAAGGAGAGAACACACAATGCACCCAGCAACATTGTCGAATATGAACGTTTTGGTGTTCCTGGCGTTACAGTGTGGTTCAAAATGGTTCAAATGGCTCTGAGTACTATGGGACTTAGCATCTGAGGTCATAAGTCCCATAGAACTTACAAGGTGTGGGAAAACAGAATTGTTGCTGGGCCTACTGACCTCCAAATCTTTTTGTCCGCAGCTCGTGGTCTCGGGGTCCCGGGTTCGATTCCCGGCGGGGTCAGGGATTTTCACTTGCCTCAAGATGACTGGGCGTTTGTGTTGTCCACATCATTTCATCCTCCTGCAAGAAAGTGGCGAGATTGGACTGAGCAAAGGTTGGGAATTTGTATGGGCACTGCTAACCGCGCAGTTGAGCGCTCCACAAACCAAACCAAAATATCATCAAAACGTCATACAAATCTTTGAAATCGGTACACTCACTAGTAAATGTTATTGTGTAACTATGCTTCTCCGCCACGTGCGTCTGTTCAGGGATGCCCACTTCCCTGACTCAAACAGCATCGAACGTGTGTGGGATGCGATGGGTAAAAGCATTCCAGCACGTCCACATACACCAACGACCGTCCAGCACTTGTCTATCAGGCTGGTGAGGAATGGAACCTCCTACGACAAGAACTCCTTATCAATCTTGTGACCAGTATTAGAACACGTTTCAGAGCGTTCATTGTTATTCTTGGTGATCACACACGCTGTAAGGAACCACGTCACTCAGTTTGCAGTGTCCTGAGGACCACCACAAATTGCTGTGACTACAGTAAAATTATTGTCTTGGTAATTTCTGTTCGTCTCATTGCGTATTTTTTTCTGTTACATTCTGCGCTATACTGTACTGTACTAAACCACAGTAGTTCTTTCTATGTATGGACCAAGTTTCATTGAGCTGCATTACTAGGCAATGACACATAATGCGAAAGTCACTTTCATCCTCTAGTATTGTACACGAGGTAATTGCAATGGTGATTGAATTTCACGAACTGAGTGCTTCTCTGGTGTCCTAATGGGTACATACCTCGACCATAAACTAAACTTTGATCAGCATGTTAAAAGAGACTGGGCATGTGAGTTACTGTATGAACTTGCCAGAATCAACACAGTTAGTTGGAGATTACCCAAGATATAATTAGGACATGCCACTGCGCTCTCTTCAAGTCAACAAAAACATGTTTTGCTGCTAGCGTGTGGGCACATCGATTCCGCACCGCGGCTGATACCACAGTGGTAAGGTGGAATGTACTCCGTCAGTAAAAGACATTGCGCGTGGCGCTCGGGATATACCAGGTACACATTACCACTACGCATTCCGCTGCAACATTTTGGCTGAGGACGGAGAGAGCATATGCAATGAGAGACATCTTAGAGGAGAAATATTTGACCTTGAGAGAGCTCAAAAAGTGTAGAGCGAATTCATTACAAAGAGATCTGGACAACTGCAAAAAGATTCATAAGGTGTATGCAGTGCTTCTCAACGTCAGAGAGCGGTAAATCGCGTAACATGTCAGTCCCTGGTGGGGCGTGGTTCACCTACAAGCAGCCAAGAGCCATACCGCAGTCATTTGCTGGATGTAAACTTCGGCCAGGAGGGTTACTGTATCTGTTTAGTGAGGGGAGCCCTGGAATACGTACTCCTATACAGTGTTTGCTGGTCGCAAGAAAGAGGACTAGCACATACACACACGACGACTACATAATACAGTCACTTAGAGATTATAACTTGTTGACTGGCCTTAACGACTGTAGAGTTATCGACGTTGAGTAATCGCAGCGACGAGGGTACAGGCCACAACGAGTGCAGGCGATGAACCGCTCCCCAGATAGAACTAACGAGAGCTCCAACAGTAAGACTGAAAGCAGATCGGGCGACAATAGTACAAGTGACGACGTACCAATGCACAATAAGGACTAAATGTAAAGTTCGCAATAAGCTACATGACAAAGTAGAACAGCAACTGCTAACGCAGGTGAATCGCACACTCTAAGACGGAGGTCACCAAACTTTTTCGCAGCGGCCGGGTAATTAACGATATGAGGAGTGCGTGCCGCATCATCATTTTGTACAATACTTGCAAGCCAGACTGAAAGGTTCGGAACGAAAGACGAAAAACAAAGTGCAGCGTTAATCATGAGTGAGTAGAATGCAAAGCACAAAAAACAAGGACAGTCAACTTATTTATTTATTAAATCAGTTACAAGGCGGCTTTGGCAATATTATAGTTACTTCAGACTAGTGTCAAAATATCCAAATCTCTCAAACTAAACAGCACAAAAACGTTAGTAAGGTTTGTAAAATTAACGTTTAATTTTGAAGACATCATGAACGTCTGGTATGGTATTGCTGCATCCAAACAAGAGAAATTCTTTCAAATGTTTGTCAGTCGCGTTCGATGTGTAGACTTAAACTAATGCATTTATGAAAATGTTGGCTCACAGACGTAAGTTTTTCCATACACTGATGCAAATTTCTTCAGTTTTGGAAACTCGAAATCGGGCAAGCAGCAGTAAAATTCATCAGGTTTTCCTACTCTATGCTTCTCCTTCAACATGTCATTTGCTAGAGTGACAACTGGCACATCATCAAGGTTATAATCAAAACTATTCTGGAACAGAAGAACATCACTCATTTCTGCTTGGTTGGTTGGTTTGGGAGAGGGGCGAAGCAGTAAGGTCATCGGTTGCATCGGATTAGGAAGGATGGGCAAGAAAACAGGACGTGCCCTTTCAAAGGAATCATCCTGGCATTTGAGTAAAGTGATCTAGGGAAATCACGGAATACCTAAATCAGGATTGTCGGACACGGGAGACCGAGCGAGGTGGCTCAGTGGCTAGCACACTGGACTCGCATTTGGGAGGAAGACGGTTCAATCCCGCGCCCGGCCATACTGATTAAGATTTTCCGTGATGACCCTAGATCGCTCTAGACAAATGCCGGGATGGTTCCTTTGAAAGGGCACGGCCGACTTCCTTCTCCGTCCTTCCCTAATCCGATGAGACCTATGACCTCACTTTCTGGTCTCCTCCACCAAACAACCAAACCAAACTGGACACGGGTTTGAACCGTGGTCCTCCCGAATGCGAGTCCAGTGTGCTAACCACTGCGACACCTCACTCGGTCTCTCATTTCTGTCAAGATCAGAAAATCTCTCTGAAAAATGCTTCACGTCCCGAATAATTCGATAGGGAAGTCAAAGTTGACATCTTCCGAGAGAGTAGCACAAAACTCCTTGAAATACTGAAAATGAGGAAAGTCTTCTCCTCCCAATTGGGCTATAAATTATGACACCTTTCTCTGAAATCTTTTGATGATTTTGTAGATACCACAGACTAGGTAATCTTTTCCCTGAAATTCCAGTTTCAATCATGTGACATCAAGCAAAAATGACAACTTTCACAGCAAGCTGGTTTTGCCTCAGTGCCAAAATAACCTTGTGTTGGTTAGGAGAAGGACAGATGAGGAGCTGCAAAACATGTGCCTCTTAGACACACTGGACCTTTATGGTCTGAGGTACGATTTAGTATGAAAGCAGGAGGACTCTCGTGGTTATCCCAAGCACTCTGTACGTCAATCTGTTGTGCTGAAATTCATAAATATCATTCCAGGGGGTGTTTTCCAACAGGGTAACGTTCACCCATATGCGACTGTTGTAAAATAACATGGGACATCATCGGATGGCAGCTCCTGCGTCATTCACAAACAGCATTAACCGTCCCGGTGTTGGCCGACCAAGTGCAATAGGCAAACTGTCATCTAACAGTGCATGCACGTTTGCCTGCCTGCAGTCACGATTTTGGCGGTTACACCGGTTATTAATGTGCCAGATTTCACATTTGCAATGGATTATCTCGCATTTACATTAACCTGTGATCGTACAACGTATTCGCTTACATATGATACCTAGATAAACGTACTCCCGAAATTTCGTTACTCTACATTAATTATTTTTTGGTGTAGAGATTTTTTCAGTCGGTGTGCAAAAGTCAGCAAATGGAGCAGGTAAGAGGGAGTACAGATGTAGGAAAAATGAGACGCATAGGAAGTGGAAAATGGCAAAGAAGGGATTGTTAGGCGAGAAAAGCAAGGGTGTTGACGAGAAATGCAAGCGTGTTGAATCATGATTGACTAGGGGAAAGACATATCCCTCCTATAAGAAAAATACAGATGCCTTTGAAGAAAAAAGAAGCAGCTGTATCAATATTTAGCCCTCCGATAGTAAGCCAGTACTAAGCAAAGAAAAGAAACCTGCAAGGTGAAAGGAATAAATGGTCCATACAAGTGAATTTTGTAGAAAGAGAAGAGGAAGTAAATGAATTGGGGGTATGGTACCGTGAGAAGGATTCACCAGATCACTGAAAGACCTAGCCTAAGTCAAAACAAGGCCTGTAGCATAGACAATATTCCTTCAGAATTAGTGAAATCTATAGAATAGCCATCCACGACAGAAACTGTTCCACTTGGCATGCAAGTTAAATGAAACAGGCGCAATACCCTCAGACTCTAAGAAGAATATAATAACTCCTGTCCAAAAGAAGCCTTGTACTGACAGGTGTCAATATTACCTAACCATAATGTAAAAAGTCGTGATTTTAAAATACTGCCTCGAGTTATGTACAGAATACTAGAAAGACTGGTAGAAGTCGACTTCATGGACGTACAATTTGGGTTCTCGGGAAATGCATAAACATGTGAGGCAATACTGATCCTAAGACTTTTCTTAGAAGATAGGAATGCCAACCTACATTTATAGCATTAGAGAAAACTTTTGACAGTACTTACTCAAATATGGTCTGAAATTTTGAAGGTATAAGAAACACGGAGCAAAAAGTTCAGGGAGAAAAAATAAAAAAAATTGAAGTTTGTCAATGACATTGCAATAGTATCAGAGATGAAAAAGGACTTGCAAATCTTAAAAATAGGTTATAAAATGAACATCTAAAAAAATAAACAAGAGTACTGGAAAGTATCGACCTGAGTCACAGGATAATGATAGAATTAGACTGGGATATGAGACGCTAAAAGCAGTCGATGGGATTTGCTGTTTGGCCAGCAAAAAAACTGACGACGGCTGAAGTAGAGGAGGCAGAAAATTCAGACTGTCTATAGCCAAAACAGACTTTCTGAAAAACAGAAATTTGTTGATATGGAATATAAATTTAAGTGTTTGGTAGTCCTTTCTGAAGGTATGTGTATGGAGCGTAGCCTCGTTAGTAAGTAAACGTGAATGAGACAGTTCTGACAAGAGGAGAATGAAACCTTTTGAAATGTGGTACTACGTAAGACTGCTGCAGTTTAGTTGGGTTTTTCAAATAACTAGTGAAGAGATGCTGAATTGAATTGGAAGAAAAGAAATTTGTGGCACTTCTCGACTAAAAGAAAGGACAAGTAAACAGGACACATCATGAGTCACGAAGAAATTGTTAGCGGGTTGGGGGGAAAAGGGGGAGGGAGAGTATGAATTCCAGAGAGAGACAAAGGCTTGAGAACAGTAAGCAGGCTCACATAGGCGAATGTTGCAGTAGCGGGGCAGAAATGAAGCGGCTTACACGGAGTAACGTGGAGATCTGCATCAAAGCAGTTGCAGAACTAAGACGACGACAGCACAAAAATAATAGCACTGACTGATATTCTACATATTATATGTGTTAAAGTGTCTAGTGTCTGCAATTTATGGGAAAAATAATACATCTTAGATTCGAACCTAAGCAGGAAATCATTACGTAACCATTTTAAATGGACATGTGGCGCATCCAGTGTTTCAAGCAGTGACTGCTTTTTCAGAACGATGACATCCCCTCATACACTGTAAATATCCAACACGGCTTGATAACCATAAGCATGAAATAAACCATCTTCCGTGCTCTTTAGAATCCCCGCATATTCCTGTTATTGATTCATTGTGGTTTAGTTTAGAGAAACATTCAGTGACCCTTGATGCTGGTTCTAAACCTCCCACTTACATTTTTTTTGCAGATAATGCTGCAAACACCGCATTAACATAACTCAGGATTTTCCTCTCAAGAATTTCGGCCGCTCCGGACGTCATGTGAGGCCCTTCAACACATTAAGTTTGTGGATATGCGATTTCGTCGAACACCTGTAGCCGTGTAGTTCATCGTTAAAAAAAATTGGCGTGTGAAGTTCATTTTGATTGATCCTCTCTAGGTAATTCAGGAGTTTTATAGTTTCAAATACAGTTTTATGTGTTTTACAGTTTCGGGGCTCCTTTATGCACTGATTTCTGTCACTTAAGCTAAAATCACATAATCAGACATAAATCAAGATAACCTTAATTAACATATAAGAACATTTTTATTTTCCGTCGTTTCTTAGTTGCTTCCGTGCTCTTGCAGATGTGGTCTGTCAGTGTAACTAAATAATGTTTTTTTTGTGCCGTATCTTGCTGCTTATGCGAGTGAGTCCCTTTTCTAATAACTGCGTTGGTACAAAAGAGCTTTACATTTAGTTGCAAACACGCACCATGTTGCCAGGAGTGTAAGTACACTGTATTGTTACCACGAAACGCCATGCGATAATCAGCGGAAACTGCTGTCCGTCATTTGAATTATTTGTACTTAGCAAAACGCCACCTATTAGAGTGAATTTGTACAGGCGGCTTAATATTTATCAGCGTTGTTTGACTTACCATCTTGTCCATTAAAGACAGCTAATACGCCCAGTCTGCCGCGAAGTCTACTTCTTTGGGAACTACAGTCTTCAAAGTGTGGAGCAAATTACTTTCACCGACGAGGAGGCCAAACGAAGAAATAAAAAGTTTCTGTAGATACAGCTTGTGGTCTAGGTAACGGGATATCCGACAGAAGGTCAAGTATCGTTGGTTTCGACAGCGGGAAATGTTGTGGTGAGCAACCCATTGGTTAGCATTTTCATTTCACAAAGAGAGCATTGTTTTTACGGCTGCTATAAAAATATACACCAAGCGCCATGCAAACTTACCCAGTGATGACCTCCTCAGTTTCCCGCGCTACTTACGAAATTTGACTGAGTGTCGTGGGAGCTCATACTAGGTTCATACCTCAGGCACGCACTCAAGGATCGGTCTTTACATATTGTCCAGCATCCACCTCGCCATAGGCTCCTCTGCTGTGCTACTTCTTCATTACCGATTATCGTACTGCACTTGCAAGGGGTGCATTTGGGATCTGGCTCTTCGGCTGGGCGCTTCATTGAATAAAAAATATTTTACAGCGCTGTACAGACTCCTTGTTTCAACGTAGCTGTACATATCATTATATCGGGAGATTTAAAATAAGAAAGTTACGGACGATGCAACGGTCTCGTACACTGCGAGTGCGTTTATAATGCACTGAAGATGGTGGCTACGCTACCGAAACTGGTCGTAAAATTTGTAAATAATTTTGGTGAAAAATGAAATTGAAACAATATACATGACATTTTGAAAGAATTAAATAGTTTTAGAGAAAGATTTTAAAATTTTTGTAATTTTACATTTGATTATCGGCTTATTGAAAATTTCATATAGAAAACAAATTTACATTGAAAACTACGCCCGAAAGGTTATTCTGTTGTGGTTTACGTTATTTTACTCAATCTGAAAGATTGTGTGTGTATGAACATGTGTGTCTCTATGAGTGTGTCTGTGCGCGCGCGCGCTTGTGTGTGTGTGTGGGGGGGGGGGGGGGGGGCGTGTTGCTGTGTGTGGGTGTTTACACTTACATTTTTGCACATTGCCTTCACATTGAAACTGTACTTACAACTTACACTGGCTCAACGTTTACCAGATACGAAAACGAGATAGCGAACAGTTGAATCTGCTCTGTATGGTAAAATCAATATTCAAAACTCTCACATTCTGTATCTGTGGCAAGCTCTACTGTCGAGAGCATTCGCCCACTCACACAGGTCCTGTAACAGGCTTGGCCGGCCGGTGTGGCCGTGCGGTTCTAAGCGCTTCAGTTTGGAACCGCGTGACCGCTACCGTCGCAGGTTTGCATCCTGCCTCGGGCATGGATGTGTGTGATGTCCTTAGGTTAGTTAGGTTTAAGTAGTTCTAAGTTCTAGGACACTGATGACCTCAGAAGTTAAGTCCCAATAGTGTTCAGAGCCATTTGAACCATTTTTGTAACAGGCTTCATGTTTGGGATTGAGAATGGGGGTGGGGGGTACAGGATGAGTAACAACTCGTCACATTTAGTGTTTTTGCAGCACAAATTAACCAGTGGCCGTTACACTGCTATTTCTTCGACAGGAAGGTGATGTGCTCTCTGTGCTAGACAGTACACGTCTACATACGACTGGTGCAACAACATTGTTTTCGTAGTGTACAATAACTTCCCTAGCCAGAAGATCACCGGATTTTCCACTAAGTGAACGTGTATGGGACACGATGAACCGGAAACTTACTCGTTCTCCAAGACCTGCAAGAACTATTGCTGAATTGCAACAAAAGGTGCAAGATCATGTGTAAAGTCTATCCCATGATGAAATTCCGCACCTTTATGATCGTTTTCATACGATAATATACGACTACGTTGCCGCCAAGTCGAGCTACACAGAATAATGATGCGACTTTTTGGACACCCTTATCTGCGACGTGCGTTTCAATTGGTTTGAATTTGTTATCACATACTCCTACAAAGATCCTTGTCCTTGAGGGTGCTGCATAAGTTCTTTCTGGCGCTGTATTTGATGAAGTTTCACACTTGCTGTGTTGCTGAGGTCCTCAATAGAGGGTCTCTTCGGTGTTATAGAGAAAAGTAGATAGCTACATATACATAAAGACAGTGTGATAAGTTGGGAGCTGTAAACTTTAAAAATTACTTGCGTATGTCAGAAAATTTCCTTCATTGTGCACTGTAACTTAGTGAAAACGTCTCCTGGACACACAGCCTGACAACACAAGTAAAACATGCACACGATATGGTACGATGTCAACGTAATTTCGTACACATACCAACCATCGGCAGGAGTGTCAATGATTAGAGCCGAAAGGTAGAACGGTCACCAATATGCATTCGTCTTGTTTCCTGTCATGGTAGGGTGTACAAAAGGCGTAAACAGCATCAGATGTTGAATGATCACAGTGAATGATATGGAAATAAAGCTTGCTCGTGTGAGACACCATAATAACCCCTTCACAGAATTTGTAAGGGGCCTTCTTGTGGTCGAATCGTGCATTATCGGATATGTGAGGTGTTAGGATGTCACAATGCCCCAGTGTTGGCCTGCGTGAGAACGTGACGGATGGCATACTCGTTGTCAACGTTACTGTCGACCACATCTAACCATCACAAGGAAAGGATCGGTCTATTGAGCAGGCGGCACATCGGAACCCCTTTACTTTTGCGACTTCCATCCAAGAACGAGTAATGGACTGCCTGCGCCATCCTGTGTCCTCCCGAACCATTTGTCGGAGAGTAGCTGCAGCCACGCTAGGGAGTTACTGTCCCATGCCTAGGGTAGTCATTAGTACCGCAATACAAAAGGCTACTTTTGGAGTGGTGTCATCACCAAGAAGAATGGAGTGCTCATACACGGCGTCGCACTGTATACAGCGATTAATTACGGATGTGCCCTACCCCAGTGACCGCCGTCAGCGAGTATCGTGCAGTCTGGTGAGAGGGCCCGTTCTTCAGTGTTTTAGAGAGGCACAGCTAGGTTACCTCTGGCCTCACGGCGGGAGGCAACCATCAGGTATGACTTCAGTTCACGACTGGTAGTGATAGGGAACTCCGACAGCACAACGGAAGTCCACTGGCATCCCACGTCATCATGTGTTACCTTCCATGTGACTGTACATCGTAGTACCATTTTTCAACGGGACTCTGCTCGTCCACACTTGCACGTGTCTCCATGAACTGTCTGCGTCATGCTGAGGTCCTCCCGTGGTCAGCAAGAACTCCAGATCTGTCCCCGTTAGAACACATATGTGATCTGCTCCGCTATCCATCCCAATGATAAAAATGACTCGATTTTGTAACCACTGGAGTAATTCCAAATACCTGTCAGATAGTGAAGTTTTTCGTTTCTTCCTCCCTATCCGGATGCTGTGCTCTCTGTCTCTCTCTCTCTCTCTCTCTCTCTCTATCTATCTATCTATCTATCTATCTCTCTCTCTCTCTCTCTCTCTCTCTCTCTCTCTCTCCTTTTTTTCAGACGTTGTGCTTAGCGTGACCTGTTCTTAGCTGCCTCCCTCTGCATATGTTGCTTGCGAGGGTCAAAATACAAAAAGACGCTCTATAACACGTCGATCATTCGTCTTCTTCTTCTTCTTCCTCTTTGGAACGACAGCTCTTGTTGGACTTGGCCTTCTCAAAAATTTTCCTCCACGTATCTCCGTTCTCTACTTTTCTCTTACGTCCTCGGATCTCCACCCTCGCAAGGTCAGACAATACATTGTTCAGCCAGCTAGCTTTTCTTCTGGTGGAATACAATCCGCCTCTGATTATTCGTTTGGGTATCTTGTCATCTGTCAACCTCTCAGTGTGTCCTAACCTTCGTTGTCTTTGAGATTTAATAAATTTCATTATATTTTTCCTTTGTATATACTTTTGAATTTCATGGTTATACCTTACTCCCCAACCCATCGCCTCTCTCACAAGCCCATAAATTTTTCAAGGACCTTTCTTCAAAACGCTCTGTGGCTGTTCATATTTCCTTCTCATCGTCCAAGTTTCTGACCGATAAGTAACCGCTGGCAAGGGAATATGATACTCTCAACATCCTGCTCGAAAGTATATTCAGGCCAGATTTTATTGCGTTGCGTTACACGGATTATTTGTTTCAAGGTTGCGTGTCTGCATAATGAGAAAACGCTAATTCACTTCTTTTTGTCAACAGGCGGCCTTCGCACAGCCCGTGAAAGCTATGAACTTTGCTTGACATTACTGTAACCGGACTCTCAGGGGACATTTGTTGCGCGAAGTTCGCACATTCGTCTTATTTTCCTAGACAGGAAGAAACAATGCTCTAGTTTGTTGGGAAAGGTCACAACAAGAGAAGGTAACAAAATAACATGTTATAGTCTCTACTGCAACCCATCTGGTACCCGTAATTAAAGTGAAATAGGCACCTAAAAGAAACATATTCTTACTCAACAAAAAGTTGCTGCAAAAGTAAATCAAGATGTTACATTTCAGCCTAAGTAACATAGGCTATATTGGATCTCAGTAAAAGAACTTGGCTTAATCTGTCAGCCGCAAGTTTATACAAAAATTTCGCGATGCGCCAAGTACTAAAGGGAACGACTTCGGAAATATGTGACAGGGCTACAACGCACCTTAAATAAAACTAAGTTTACAGAATATACTAGTAATTTCTGGCTTCATAACTATGTGACGTCACAGCTTTCCTCTCGTAATCGACATGTCTGTGTGTTTGTGCCCGTTAGCTCCCAAGTTGAAATCCTAACATTGATGTTTGTCGTAAAATTTGCACCTTCTAAGTATTGAACTCACGTTTCACACAGGTTTAGACTTTTGAGTCCTGAGCTAAAATGTCAGAGGATTACTGTTCACCACTACACGCATTTTTGTACTGCGATTTTAATTTTTTTATATGAAGATGGTATCTGTTCTTTCTGACATGCAAGGGTACTACAAATGTAGTGTGTGGACGGTAAGTTGAGAATGTAGGTCTCACGGGGAGCGTGCCAGAGATGAGTCCCTACAGTCGCATTATCCTCTGTGTCCTCTGTGGCTCAGACGGATAGAGCGTCTGTTATGTAAGCAGGAGATTTCGAGTCCCGGTCGGGGAACACGGTTTCAACTGTCCCCGCTGATATTTATCAACGACTGTAATCATTCAAGGTCCGGATTTCATTGTAATTTCATAATTTTTTTCGTCAAACGGTATAGTAGTGACAGGAATTTTGCGTAGCATACCTTCCGTTATGCCAGAAGATTGGGGGCTAGCGAATGGGCGACTCTTCGCATATTCTCACGCAGCTTTAAACCAAGAAAAATTCATGGCGTGGTAAAAATGACTTGTCAATCAAAACTGATTTAGTCATTAAAAAATTTCCTTGATCATTTGGTTAAAACTTGCTTTACGGTTAAATGTTTGTCCTTCTGTTGTTCGTAACTCTTGAAATAATTTCTAATTGCTGGTTGGACACCCATAAAGTTTATCCAAGTACGCCTTGGGCTTACAATTGTCATCAATGATCAATGTTTGTTGTATATACATGATGTAATAGGAACTAAACCCTATTCTCACTTGATCTTCCACAGGGACGACGCATTTCGGCTTACGTCATCAGATACTGAGTGCAAAAAGCTTCATGAAGATGGTGTGCATTCGAGCCGACCAGCGGCCTGTACACCGCTTGTCAAAATAGGGAGCGTCAGCAATACGAACATCAACACGTGTTCTGAAGCGCATGTCAGAGTAGTTCTCTTTCCACATGATTTCCAGGTTAACTAGAAAATTAAAAAAGCATGTTTTGACTGGACCAGAAATATTCATCAACGCCAGAGGCAGCAGAAGAGCGTGGCATCGTACACGGTAGGGTTTTCGCACTGAGCTCCAAGTACATATTTGGGAAACTGATCTGCAGAGATGACGTCCTAGAATCCTTTCTGATAACGGTAGTGATGATGCCCCTATAAGCCGCAAACTAATTAACAAAGTAAATTATCACTGTAGCACATCCAAAAAGCAGTGTTCTACATTTATGAACACCCTTAATGGTTATTTACATACCGATGATCGTGCAGTTGTTGATGACGCTATACTACTAGGCGACAGGCCTCGTTAATTAGCCGAAATTTTTCAGCAACAAACAGTTCCCCACTTCCGTAGGTCAGTTCAGTCTCGTAACCTGAATCCCGTGGAGTCCCGTATGGCAATCATTTATTTTCTGTTTGGGATCCACTTCCCCAAAAATTCAACTGAGAAAGCAACATTGCAAAAGGAATGGTATTCAGTTTCTATGACTTTTGCAGACACAGTTATAGGAGCACCTCATGTTGTGCCTTTCTTAGTGCACATGTCTACCACATTATCTGCTGATGTGACTTGTACAATACCAAATCCATACCATATTTCTATGAGTAACTCTGTTTCTGTATAAAACTGACAGGTACAGGGGGTCGCAGAAATGTTGCGACAAACTTCGAGGGGTTTTAGAGGATGTGTTGAGGAACAAATCAAGAACAGGAACCAGCCTTTTGAAACGTCATCCAACGACGCTACAGAGCGTGGAAGTTACAGGCATTGGCGCTTGCCACATGGCCATCCCATTGACAGCAAATGTGACATTGTATGCTTGACGGATCATGAGCAGAAAGTCTCGTTATTGATTGCCACGATCGCCTCTGGATGTGCTGGAACTAGCCGTTGCGTAGAAAGACCTTGTCTCTTAATGATATGCCTTGTTGCCACAGTGCATAACAGTTTTAGACACAGGTTTCCATCCGCAATTTATTTTTCTCCTGAAACCATCTTAAATCTCCAATGTTTCTTGGTCTACAGCAGAAAAATAAACAGCAGGTGGAAGCCAGTCGTCCACGAAAGGATACGATCGACGCATTCATAGGAAACAAAGTCTGTCTATGAAGAAGCTAGCTCCACTTTTCCACTGACAGTCGTGGCAATCAGCTGCCATCACTAAATAACAAATAACACTGCGAGACTTTCCACCTACGGTCCGTCAGCGTAGAAAGTCACTTCTGCGTCATGGAGGTGGGCTAGTGACAGGATCGGTTCTAGGCGCTTCCGTCCGGAACCGCGCTGCTGCTATGGTCGCAGTTTCCAATCCTGCTTTGGGCATGGCTGTGTGTGATGTCCGAGTAGGTTTACGTAGATCTAAGTTTAGGGTACTGATGACCTCAGATGTTAAGTCCCATAGTGCTCAGAGCCATTTGAACCATTTTCACCTAGAGGCATGCGCGAGCGCCATAACTTTGACGTTCTGTAGTGTCGTTGGATGACATGTTTGGACACGGTTTCTTATCCTCGACTTGTTCCCCAAGACACGTTCTACAGCCGCACCAAGTTTGTCGTAACATTTCTGTTACACCCTGTATAAAGTATTCCATACTTTGAATGGATGCGCGTGGCGACGTTGCGGGCACGTGACGCTGTCAGGAAAGCACATGAGCGGAGCAGAGACCAATAGGGAATCTTTGTAGCTACAATACGGACTCCAAATGTGGTAATCCACTGACAGATGCGACTTTGACAAAAGGCAGATTACTATGATCTGTCCATCTCGGGAAGTGTTTGAAGAACAGTGAAACAACGAGTAGGCAACGAGGTGTTCGTCTTTCTCGTCTCCTGAAAGAATGTGGAGATCGGGAGCTCACCTGCTCTTAAAACAGGCAGATCTAATGGCAGAGTGCAACGCAGCTGCAGGCACAAGTATTTCGTTCAGGCAACATTATTGAAATGAGGCTCCCCACCAGAAGACCCCTACATGCTCCATTTTGACCCAACGATATCGCAATTACGATTGCATTTAGCACCGGATCTTCGAGACTGGTAGCATGACTGATGTGTCTTTGTATACCAGATCGATGGTGATGTCCGGATACGCCGTCATCCGCGCAAACGGTTGCTCGAAACTTGTATCCCGCCACGGACGAAAACTGGTGGGGTTAGTATTACGCCTCGGAGTTTCCCTGGATTACGTGGCAGTAATGGAAGGTACTATGACGGGTATGTACTACGTGAACATTATTACAGGCTACCTCCACCCTTCCATAACTGGCCGTGTCACAAAGCCAGAATCGTGCTATAGTGGTTTCAGTAGCGCCTGATCTGCATCCTGTAGAACACATCTAGCACGCTATCTGGTGCCAGGCCAAGGCTACAAACCGTGTTGATACATACCTTTGGAAAACTTGAAAGGGCTTGGTCGAATACATTCCACGCAGACGTAGGCTGTTTTGTGTTCCAAAAGATGCACTGATAGGCTATAAAGCAGGTGGCCATAAGTTTTAAGTCATCAAGGTAGGATTCAGCTAGTTGTTTCCGATTTCTGCTGAGACGGTGAAGAAAGTGCCTACAAAAATTCCTGGACGCTGCGTTGTTCCTCGGTTCTTCCAACAGCGTACAGTACTGTCGCTGATGTCATCCATCCACCTTCTCCTGGGATTTCATCTTCGACTCTCATCTGCTGCCCTCTGAGCATTATTATTTTCCTAGTGAGTCTTCTGCTCTCATGACATCCGACATTACTGTGGTTTCGTCTGTGATAGATTTTCACACTTATAGTTCATAAATAGCTTAGCATCCTTCTAAAAATCCACATTTCTCCATTTTCCCTTCTGGGTTTTTCAGTAATTTTCCATTCGATCAGAGTGCTGTGGTTTCCGATCTTCTAACCATTTTGCTCCCGTTTTCTTTTTTAGTTCTCTCTGGAGATGGTTACACTCCTTAGTAATGTAATTCTATTCTAAATTTCACATTCTTCAGTCTTCGTCTCGTTCAGATAAATTCTGATTCTTTGGTGTTTCACGTACCAGTGAGATTTTTTTTCCAGCTGTTCAAAAATTCTCTTGCATATCCTGCTTTCATTAATCCGAATCAGATGGCCGTAAAACATCAGTCTACGTTTCCTCATCGATACAGTTCCTTGTCAGTTTTCTTGACAGCTCTTCATTACTCCCGTTACGATGCATACCGCTGTGTTTCATTGCCCCAATACTTTTCTTGGAATTTTCCTATTTTTATTGTCCATGTATCGCATTTCTATTGTCCTCGAAATTCAGGTGTACGGCTGCGTATAAACATTCTGTTTTTATTACTTTCATTTTAATTTTGATTAGTACTGAAATTTTGCCTTCCTTAAACAACTTCCGTAATCAAGTTGTGCCAGGTCCAGCTATACCCTTCTTATTTCTCCAGTGCATGAGACGCTTCTCATAGACTCTACAAAAGCCTTCCCGTAACCTTTCCAAGAACACGTTGTACTTAACTGCTCACAAAGTTTGTTGCATGTCGTATTGTTACAAGTGTTCGCTCCTGCCTCTCGTCTCTTAACTCGCACACAGGTTTCGTGGCTAAAAGTGCAGGAGGCCGAAAGTTAACCCTGCAAACCAAACACAGTTGCGTACATAGAGGAGAGAAAAATACTTCGGTGGTTAGCGACGGAACAGTAGCTCTCAACGGCATGAGATTGGGGAAGATAATCTGTCTCCTCTTGCTGGAACAAATCAATCCAATATTTTTTGGCGTGATGATCAGCGATCAGGTGCAAACAAGAGGACCGTAGGGTCGTGAGATCGAATTCCGGTTAGGCTTTCGATTTTTTTTTAATTTGACTCCTGCCTTGAGTTCTCAGTGAAATGAAGATTTGCCAGGAATCTCACGTGGTTCGGATTCCACGTTAAGCTGCAGGCCCCTTTCCCCGCTAGCAATAGTGGAGTAGCGTCTTCCAGCTGAAAGAGCTTAGAAACACCCGGTTGAACACGCCTTTTGAGGGACACCCAGTGCCACACGAATTTACATTACTATTCTAATATTCACACAAGATGATTTGTGAAAGCTACGAAAAACCTAAATCAAGATTACAGGACTGCGACTGAAGAGTGCCACTCACGTATGCGAGTCTATTATCTCAGCCATCGATGTCTGCGGGCCCGTTGCTCGGACTGTGTGACAGATGGCGTTTCGGTTTTAGGCGAAAAGAAACGAGCTAGGACCGGCCTTGGAAAGAAGTACGAGGAAGTCAGTGAACCATTTAGTACTTCAGACTTGTGTACCAGTTTCTTCATAACTTCGATTCCCAGTGGGGTCATGGACTTTCTCTGCCTCGTGATGACTGGATGTTGTGTGATGTCCTTAGGTTAGTTAGGTTTAAGTAGTTATAAGTTCTACGGGACTTATGACCATAGATGTTAAGTCCCATAGTGCTCAGAGCCATTTGAACCATCTTTGTAACTACCTTGCGATGCTTGTGTGTGTGTGTGTGTGTGTGTGTGTGTGTGTGTGTGTGTGTGTGTGTGTGTTTGTGTGTGATGTTTCACGTTTTTTAACGTTTACATAGGTCTGAAATTGAATTCTTTAATATCACAGCGACAACTTCTCAAAAGTTGTTTAGCTGCAACCAGGAAAGATGCTGAGTAAAAAGCTTCCCTGCAGCCAAGCGCTTTCATTGTTCGTTCTTTTTTACAAGTCGCCGATATGATGGCGCGTTTTATTGTTCCGCTCCCAGCCACAAACCGCACTGCAGACGCCTCAGGGACGAACGCCTCTGCGCGATGTTTTGCGACCGCATACGGGAAAACCACATAAGTTCACTCCCAAGACACGATTTCGTTGCCAAAGTCGGAGACACCCTTACAGGACGTCCGTACAGTTCTTGGAGAGCAGCCGGCTTGACCCCTGGTAGGTGTGGGAACTTACCAGGTGACAGTGTGGGCGAACCGATCGGTTGACTGGCCTCCAGTGTCCTTCATTCAACTGTAAAATCCCTCTGGTGTGTCTCGTGGTGTGAACACTGAAGACAACACTGACAGTGGACCGTCTGTTGATTGGAGAAAGATAATGGCGGTATGCGACGAATGTTACAGAGAAATTTCGAAGCAATTAAAACATTTACTGTTAAAATAAAATTTATATCCTAATTTTACAAATGAGTGGTCCAGTCTACATTTTTGACATTGTAGCCATGAAAAGATCTGGTGCTACATGTTGCATGATAAAGCACATATTGACTAAAACTACGCAAGTCTGCCTCTACAGAGTTTCTCAGTTTAAAAAAAAGGCCTAGGAGTGTTCTTTTTATATATTCTGTAATATGTGCAGGACAAAACACATGGTTCTCTAGTCCCTCTCTGACTGCTAGACAGATAGAGAAACTGCTTGAAATAGTTTGTCAACTGAACTTACTTTACAAACTAGGTACATCGACGGTTTCCAAATCGGTCCCTTGTGATTTAATACTGCTGAATGTTGTCATATAAGGTATCCTGACCGTATACCACATAGAACATCTAGGACTCTTTCTGACTAGTTCCTTAAGAAACAAGCTACGCGAGAGTTAACAAAATTACACCGTAGATGAAGCGGCTAAAGGTGCTTCTGAGGAACATTCTATGGTAAGATGTATCATTATGAACACGCAATGAACTAGCTTTTGAGAGACAAATGGTGGGTCAGCGACAGTAGCAGGGTACTGGGGTATCAGAGCAATTTTGATACCAAATTGTAATGCAATTTACTCTAGATGACGTCATGTTTTCATCAGCCGGCACAGGGGTCCCAGATCCCACCAACATTTGAAGCTAACCACAAAGAGGCTCTGCAGGCCACAGAATACATTTCACATAAGGATGCACTATTAGAAACACAATCATAACGACTGTTACCGTCACTCTGCATAAAAAGCAGTCATCGGTCTACAAGCACACACAAGAGTCGCTGATAGAGTTACGCTCTATAGTAGAAATGCTATCTGCGATTTAGAATCAAGTTTATCTATTCAATCACATACTTGCATTTGGATTATATAGAGACATCTTTAATGATTACAGCCACTGCTGAATCGTATTCGTGCCATTCTCATATCTCGAAACGAGTCAACTTCTTCGAACCTATCTGTGAATGGTCTCGTACAGCTGAAACTCCACTGCTGTTTTATAGGCGCCGGCCGCGATGGGCGTGCGGTTCAAGGCGCTTCAGTCCAGAACCGCGTGACTGCTACGGTCACAGGTTCGAATCCTGCCTCGGGCATGGATGTGTGTGATGTCCTTAGGTTAGTGAGATTTAAGTGGTTCTAAGTTCTAGGGGACTGATGATCTCAGATGTTAAGTCCCATTGTGCTCAGAGCCATTTTTTTGTTTTATAGGCAGTCCCTCTGCACCTTGTAACTGCTCAATTTCCCCCACATTTTGGCATATTTTCCCTCGATTTATACGTGTTTTTCGTAATTTTCTCAATTTTGTGTCACTTCTGCCCATAGGACCGTGACACTCTTGCCACATATGCCAAAACTGCTAGTAAATGCAGTACAGTTGTCAACATCTACTGCAAACGCAGTAATTTTCTGGTCAAGCAGCACAGTATAGAACGTTCTCGAATGCATCAAGTCACGGCCAATCATATGTTTTAAAGCTGCAGTAAGTTCGCTCTATACATGTATTGCAGATGGTTCCCCTGCCTTGGAGGAGACCTGAGTTAGTGCTTGAGTGTAGATCCACCATGCGTTATATCTGGAACGATGTACGGGTGTGGATCCACAACATGCCACATCTGTGATATGGTTTCAGAGATGTATCCAAATTCGTCACACCTTAGATAGGGTGCGAAGGTGGGTCCATCACTCGTTACACCTGGAGATGTGTTCTATGTCCGGAGATGTGTTCTATGTCCGAAGTTGGATCCACAGTGGGAGAACTGGGTCATGGAAGCCATCTGCAACACATTAACAGACACAGACATCCAGAAAACAGAGAAAACGCACTGCAGCTGTAGAATATATGGTTGGTCATGACGGGATGCATTCTAGAACAGTGCTATAGTATACGATCTGACCAGAAAAATAGGGCATCTACACTAGTTGTTGACAACTGTAATAACAATTTTGGAATGCACTACGTGATCAAAAGTATCCAGACACCCTGAAAAGCTTCCTTTTTTCATATTAGGTACATTATGCTGCCACCTACTGCCAGGTACTCCATATCCACGACCTCAGTAGTCATTACAAATCGTGAGAGAGCAGGTTGGAGTGCTCTGTGGAACTCACGGACTTCGAACGTGGACAGGTGATTGGGTGTCACTTGTGTCATACGTCTGTACGCGAGATTTCCAGACTTCTAAACATCGCTAGATCCACTGTTTCCGATGCGATAGTGAAGTGGAAACATAAAGCGACACGTACAGCACAAAAGCGTCCAGGCCGATCTCGTTTGTTGATTGACAGAGACCACCGACAGTTGAAGAGGGTCGTAATGTGTAATAGACAGACATCTATCCAGACTATCACTCAGCAATTTCAAACTGCCTCAGGATCAATTTCAAGTACTATGACAGTGTGGCCGGAGGTGAAGAAAGCGGCTGCTCGTAAGCGACACATCACACCGATAAAAGACAAACGACGCCTCGCTTGGTTTAAGAAGCATAAACATTGGACGATTGAACAGTGAGAAAACGTTGTGTAGAGTGATGAATCACGGTACACAATGTGGCGATCCGATGGCAGAGCGTGGGAATGGCGAATTCCCGGTGAACGTTATCTGCCAGCGTGAGTATTGCCAACAGGAAAACTTGGATGCGGTGGTGTTATGGTGTAGTGTTTTTTCGTGGAGGGGGCTTGCAACCCTTGTAGTTTTGCGTGGCACTATCACATAACAGGCCTACATTGATGTTTTAAGCACCTTCTTGCTTCCCATTGTTGAAGAGCAATTCAGGGAGGGTGATTGCATGTTTCAACATGATCTAGCATCTGTTCATAATGCACAGCCTGTGGTATGGTAGTTACACGACAGTAACATTCCTTGATGGACTGCCCTGCATAGAATCCTGACCTGAATCATATAGAACACCTTTGGGATGTTTTGGAACGCCGACTTCGTCCCAGGCCTCTCTGACCGACATCGGTACCTCTCCTCGGTGCAGCACTCAGTAAAGAATGGGCTGCCATTCCCAAGAAACCTTTCAGCACCTGATTGAACGTATGCCTGCGAGAGTGGAAGTTGTCGTCAAGGCTAAGGGTGTGCCAACACCATACTGAATTCCAGCATTACCGATGGAGGGCGCCACGAACTTGTAAGTCATATTGAGCCAGGTGTCCGGATACTTTTGATCACATAGTGTACGTGGCAAGAAGTGATATCATACTATGGGTATAAGTGACACAAAATCGGTAAAATTACGAAAAAATACGTATAAACTGAGAGGAAAACACGCACATGTGGAAGGAATTTAGGTGAATGAGTGGGTTCTTGCATGTTTTCTGCTTGGTGCAGGATAATTCTTCTGCATGGGAACGATGACGCGACAGCTAGCGTAATACGAGAAAAAGATAACATGAAATGAGGAACCAGTCATTTTTTCGTCGACAGCGGTAAGATGGGGGCAGAATGCTTAACGCTGACCGCCTAATGCAGAGTATTAAATTTACGGATGTTGGGCCACAAGCCCACCTGTGACCCCCAAAGATATCGGCAACAGCTTTATAAATTTTTATAAAGTGACCTTAGCCAAAGAGAGTTGTATTACCAGCTGGGATGACTGCAATAAACAGATACAGAGTGAATGGCTTGTTTGACCCCGTGCATGACTGTTTAGGTGTTTTAAAACCTAACAAACTGTATTTACAATGTGCTCCTGTGTGTTCTCCACCAATCAAGCCGTGCGGCGTGAGATAACAAAAATCATACAAACACTGTGTGGCATTTTTGAACAACATCCTACTGTATGTCTATCCAGGTAATAATGATATATGGTTGTTGTTGACTGCTTTCCCGAAAAAAAAAAAGAGCCATCTGCCTCTAAACTGACAAGGATGATGCAATGAGGATGGAGTGATCGATTGAGAGGGGTTGTAGCGAGGTATGATTTAATGGTAGATTGATGATGAAGAGGGTGATGTTGACTGATGCTATTTTCTAGTGTTTCACCATTTTTTTCCATTGTTCTCTGGAGGTGTATCAGTTGTGTGGTATAACCTCCGATCGTGTGTGTGTGTGTGTGTGTGACTTAGAGCACTATCTACCTACGATCGTTACCAGCAAGTGTCTACATACCACAGTCGTTAGAGGGTTTCCAACGTATGTATGATAATGAAACAGATCCTTCAATAGAGTACCGGCTGCGACGCCCTCATCTATACGAACGTATATGAATGCGATGTACTCCATTTCTCTGTCACATCTTGGACATAAATCGAGTCTTCAGTTTCATATCAGTATGAAGCGACTGTTACTATACTTTTCATGTTCGTTCTATACAAAATGCATTCACGTGGATCATCGGAGGTGCGGCAGGACTTTTTAGTAGGTTGGTGTATAAGATGCGCAAATATTCTCTTAGAAAATCATCAGCACATACTAATGTCAGCAATATGACCATATACATGCGGAAAACTGTAAACAAATATACAAAAATACATAAAATCAGTAAATTTCGAGTAAAGCCTGCTATAATCACGACAAATTGATGTGAGATACATAAAAATTGAGGAGCAGCATGAATTACATAAAATCGTGAAAACTTAGTGTAATTATGGAAACTGACTGAGAATTCATAAAATTAGAGACAAAAACCATGAAAAGACTACTGAGCAAAATCACTAAATTTCTGTGTCCTGGAGGAGGAGAGTAGAATGGTGTTACATATACACACCTTAACAGTGGAGAAGGGAGGCATCCTACAGCCATTTCTATAATGGATGACGTTAGCGAAGTTCTTATAGTTTGTATTTTTACTATGTTGGATGGTACAAAATAGAAGATAGGAGAGAATTTTTGGGTGACAGACGTGAATGCACCCTGAAGGACACAGATCTCCTCCGGATTGCAGTACCTGTATGTAGTTTGGAGATGTGCCGCAATGCAGTAGCAAAATCCTCATCCTTCATCAATGCCCTGTATGATGTGGAGGCTTCCTAATTTTCCCAAGAAGAAACACCACAGTAACTGCTCGTACTATGTTTTCTACTACCTCAGGTTTTAGGGGAAAGCTTTGTTTGACGCTGGCCTTTCACATTATATACGGTTGGTGAAGTTGCGACAACATGTTTCCATTTCCACAGATTGGCAAAATGCGGTATTGTCGCATTAACATAGGAAACCGAGGGTCTTAGGTATAGTGCTCTCTGCCTGACATTCAAGTGAAACTTAAATTGGGACAATCACATGGGCGAAGCTGCAGGGAGGGTGAGGTAGAGACTGAGGAGCTTTTACAAGACACAGAGGGACTGTCCATAAAATAGCACTGGAGTCTCAGCTGTATGGGACCCTTAGCAGATAGGTTTCCTTACGTGAAAAATTTATGTTGTAGGTTGTAAAATCCCTCAATGGTCAGCTTCAAATGTTGGTTCTCAGTAGCGCTCCTAGAAAAGAACATCGTCTTCCCTCCACAGATACCCATTTGACCTACGTGGTGAGTGCAATCTAAATGTTGGAAAAAAATTATTCACTGTACAAAGTGACTCTCATGATCAATTTAATTAATTAGCTTGGTATCATTCTCAACAGTTTTTTTTTCTTTTTTGTTTTCAATGCGGAAATATCAGCTAACGAAATTTCAACCTCCCACAGACAGTGGGCAAAACAAGCCCTCACGATTTGTTTCGTAAATGTTAGTAAGATGTAGCATTGCATTGGTAAAACGGGACCTGCTATACTGTACAAAACACTTTTTCTTTACTTTAAAGATGGTTTCGAAATAGCGAAGATAATCTGTAGTGATCGGTTATTTTCGCATCAAAATAGTCGGTTCTTTAGTCAATTTTATGTATGGTGGACATGTGTCTGCGCATCACCTGTAATCAGCGGCGGTGCACTTTGTTGGATATCGCAAAATAATGAGATGCGAATTATATCCTGCCGTTGAATTAAAAGGCCAACGGTCTTGCCACAGTGGTAACACCAGTTCCTGTCATTTCGCCGAAGTTAAGTGCTTTCGGTCTGGGCTAGTACTTGGATGGGTGACCATATGGTCTGCCGAGCGCTGTTGGCAAGCGGGCTGCTCTCAGCGCTTGTGAGGCAAACTGAGGAGCTATTTCATTGAGAAGTAGCAGCTCCGGTCTCAGAAACTGACATACAGCCGAGAGAGTGGTGTGCTGACCACATGCGCCTCCATATCCACTTCCAGTGACGCCTATGGCCTAAGGATGACACGGCGGCCGATCGGTACCGTTGGGCCATCATGGCCTGTTTAGTTGAATTAAAAACTATACCGATTTTGCTCATAAAAGTAAAAGAATATGGACTGGGCCTATTTTTGTGGAAAAGGGACATGTTTTTTCATCACGATTGTGTTTTCCTTTTTTAATAGATGCTTGATTACAGGAGACGTGTTGACGTTAAATATAAATGTCACAGTGCAGTTTTCAGAATGCCGGGCACATGCTGGCTGGGCTATTAGCTTTGCGGTGGCCGAGATCTGTAGGCAATTTTTGAGAAAGCCATCTGGACTTTTCTCTGGAATTTCGTTGTTGTTCCATAGAAGTCCAGTCTTTCTGAGAAACGCGTTTAACAGATTGCAAGAAAGAGTCACATTGACATTAAATAAAAGTGTTCTCCATCGCAGAACGACAGACCTACTGGGCGCATTGGGGTGTTCCCTAGACCATGTGAGGTGATCGCCACAGATGTGTCCCATGACCATGGTCGTGGCGTGTTGGGACAGGGCTGTGTCACTGTATTTTAGACGAACAAGTTGCACTTGAGTGGCCATCCGTTTATCTCCTATTGTTTAGTTGACTACTCATGTTTTTCTGTTGGTGAAGGACTGTCGCCTCAAGGCAGTCAGCAACTGTAGCCAGCTCATGCTATACCACAAGGCTGGTAGATCGCAAAGAACGGCACTGCTGCAGCAGCTGGCCATTTGAAAACACTATCTGGAGAGTTCCCCAGAAATACATAGCTTTGTTCCACAGGGGTGTAGTCTTTGAGAGAAATACGGTTATCAGATTGAATGACGGTATATCAGTGCCACCAGAAGGAACTCATCGTGGACCACCAGCAGCAAGATGGAACAGGCTTCTATCCCTACCTATGGTGAGGAGAGGAAGACAGGGAGGGATGTGGGTTGGAAGGTTGGTAACACTGCCTCTAAGTTGGTTAAATGGTTCAAATGGCCCTGAGCACTATGGGATTCAACATCTGAGGTCATCAGTCCCCTAGAACTTAGAACTACTTAAACCTAACTAACCTAAGGACATCACACACATCCATGCCCGAGGCAGGATTCGAACCTGCGACCGTTGCAATCGCGCGGTTCCGGACTGAAGCGCCTAGAACCGCTCGGCCACCGTGGCCGGCTAAGTTGGTTAGTTCGTGAGTGCCTACTGCATTATGTACCGTTCATTGTGAGTTCTGGTTTTTTTTTTTTTTTTCAGGACATTTTCGAAGTCTAGAACTAGAACAGTGATGCATTTTTTCCATCAGTTGTGGCAGCATGTATTGCTACGATTACCTGGGCTGCATGGTGATTGTCGATCAGACGTCTGTACCGAACTCTGAGTTCCTCGGCAGGATGCTTACAGGTAATAGTCTTACTGAACTCTCTGACACCAGCTTCTCGTCAGCTGAATTATTAATTACATAATTAGGACCAATCTGTAGGTCAATATCCCAACCAAAATAAGTGAAGTACAATAACCTAACCTTCCTCTTATGTATCTGTGCAGTTTCCATGTGTCGCAGGATGCACTTGGGTTTTCTGTCGAGAACCAGGGTTCGAGTCCAGTAAAGGGTACTGCCATTTTTAATTTCTCGACAATTCCAGGAGCCTCTGGTGGCATTATTGTTTTAGGAAGGTGCACTTGGGTTTTCCATCCAGGAGGACCAGAATGCAATTCCCAGAAGGGGCATTGCCATTTGTAATTTCCCACCAATTTCCTGGTGAAGGTGGGGTGGGACGTCAGCACAATCCCAGGACACAGAAATTCCCACCAAAATTCGAAATTTCCGCCAAAACTCAAAACTCCTGCCAGTAGGTTAGATGAGGGAGAGGGATGGGGGGGGGGGGGGGAGGAGGAGCCTGGGACCCACACTCATTCTGACAAAAACATGTGACGTCATATGGGGGTAGGGGTGGGCGCGATTTGGAAGGGTAAGTAATTGATTGATTTAATTAATTCACATATCAATTTGATATCAAAATCACACTTATATCCCTAGTACCCTACTACAAGCAGTAGAAGTAGTAATTAAGGTTGAGGAATAAGAAGTTGCAGTCTTTGACGCCAGTGGTCCAAGCCACATATTCCTTTTTCCTAATACTAATTTTAACGCATCTCCATATAAAGTATTGTCCTATGGCATATTGGCCCTTCCTTTGACGGCCTTCTCACCCCGCTTTTGCTCCTAAAAATCCAGCCTGCCACAATGTGTTCTATGCTGATTTTAGCTGCTTACTACTATTTTTCCTGTATTTTAACTACAGCTGTTCCAATACAACTATAATCCAGTTTCGTGGATCGTATGCCAAGGCATTGGTATGTCACTGAATATGACATAGTAGATCAGTTACAAGTAATTATTTTCAATTTTAGAAGACCATAGATATTTTAATTTTTTTTAGTGCGACAGTATTTTAATTGGGGAACTGTGTGTGTGGTTGTATGCCTGTGTATGAGGTTGGGTGGTAGTGGGGGAAGGGGGTTTTCCAGCCTAGTTCAGGAACGCCTGAACAATTTCAACCAAGCTTGATACAAATGTGACTTACTGTCAGGAGTCAAGTACAGGACTAGCCCCCATATTTGTGGTGGGAGAGGGGAAAGAGATGACATGCGAGCAGAGCCCTGGAGCACTTGCAAAAATTTGAAGAAATTTGCTACACTTACGGTAAATTATCTGGAAAAAGTGTACTGTTGGAAAAAGATATTCCGCCCGTTCTTAGGCGTAGAGTGGGGCTCTGAAGGGTGTGATATGTAAAAATAGAAGAAAACAAAAGATATTTGTGTCGAAGACCAAGTTTTCGAGGTACTACTTAGACGGTATTTTCCTGATTACATTTAAACCCTACTGGTGGGTGTGGCATGTACAGCATAACTCAAGAACTTTGGGAGTAATTTCAGTGAAACTTAGGATATATGTGACTTACTATCTGGATGAAAATAATGTAAGAATATGACACTCCAAGTACTCGTAAATGCAGCGTGTTGGAATAGCGGGAATAGCATTCGGAAATCTAAACGAAACTTAGTACAGACGTAAGCCCGAATATGTAGGGGGGAAAATGTGGTGGTAAGACAACTGTAGCACCATGTTTTTTGTGTGGAAATACGAAAATTACGCTGCAGACAGATGCAATACTTTTCCTGTTTAAAATTAGAATAGAATAGATAACTAAGATGGAAACGGCACGTAATCATAGAGAACGGCTGCGAAAGTGTCTACCTACAAGCGAAACTCCTAGGAGAGTTTCTAAAATAGGCGCTCTTTTCTCATTAAAGAGATATTACAGTAACACCAAGAGCGAATTGTCCGCAGACAGTTCCTTATTAGGGCTTCCGGAGGTGTTCTCCCATTAGTTTCCGATACTTGTTGTCTTCAGTCCTAAGACTGGTTTGAATCAGCTATCCACGACTGTCCATTCTGTTTAAGTCTCTTCATCTCCGACACATAAATATTGCAAACCAAATCCATTACTGTCTCAAGGAGACGACGATGTTCAACGAGTTCTGTTTGTGGTTTTCTTACCTATAGCTAGCCGGCCAGTGTGGCCGTGCGGTTCTAGGCGCTTCAGTCTGGAATCGCGTGACCGCTACGGTCGGAGGTTCGAATCCTGCCTCGGGCATGAATGTGTGTGATGTCCTTAGGGTAGTTAGGTTTAAGTAGTTCTAAGTTCTAGGAGACTGATGACCACAGATGTTAAGTCCCGTAGTGCTCAGAGCCATTTGAACACTGCACATAGCCAACGGTGAGAGACCATAGCACAGCGACCCTCATTGGAGAACTTATTTACTGTTTCCTATTTACGTTACATTCTTAGAAATACACCGGGTGAGCTGCAGCTGCGAAACAAATGGTAAATGATGACATTTTGGTGGCTATGTTTGTATCTCTACTTCCGGCCATAATAATTATTTTAGGTTTTAATGGCTCTCATAGAGTAACTAAACACATACGTTTCTCCAATGACCTCGAGGTCATCACGACATTACTACTGTATAAATGATACGATTACACTCATAAAAAGATGAATCACAAGAAAAATTACGCATCGATCTTCGGTCAGAAAAGAACTGTATCATGTTGAAAACTACGAACAGCGTACTCAAACAATCCAAAAATTCCAGTAGGATCACAAATCCGTAACTACTAAGTAAGAAAAAATTAAATTATAATTTCTCGTAGCTTACTGGATGAAGGCAAGTTAGATCACAGAATGTCATGTGGCATTCTATCGGCTACCAAAATTTAATCTCGTTGGGAAGGAAGCAATAGCTACACAGGCACACGTAAAAAGTTTGCTATGTGCTTGGTCTGTATTCAGCTGGTCGAGATTATCATAGCTGGGCATAAATGTGAGCAAGCGTACAGAAGAATATTACAAACGATCACATTGTCCTCGCCGTTAATATTAAACAAACTGCTAATTGCTGTCATTCCACTGTATGAAGCCACTGCAAAAGGAGCCTGGTAAGGAAATGATAGAAGCCTGCAATGTAAGTTTTTGCACGGTACCTTGACGGTAGAAGAGTAAAGGTACACATTTAACACATGTTGTTGTTGTGACCGCAATTCACAGCCCAGTTTCACCACAAATTCGCGCGCACTGCCCGCGATACGTCCAGGCGCAGCTATTTTTGAGTAGCGCGTCCAGCGCTTCGGCTAACCCCGGCATCGATCGGCAGCTTTCCCAGCTCGCCAATGTCTGTGACGTATCTAGCTATTGCGCGCGTCATGGGTTGGCACTAGGCCGCATGTCACGTTGCGCTCTCTCTCTCTCTCTCTCTCTCTCTCTCTCTCTCTCTCTGCCGCCCACACAACAGCCATATGGAACTCAAGAGCCCCGCACAACAACAACCTTTGTTTTTCTCCCTGTGTACCAGTCTTCTTCTAAATTACACCACCTCTTTCTCACAGTCTATTTCTGCCCTCTTCCTTGCCTGTTGACTCCCGCTCATTCTTATTTTATACTGTTAGTGTAAGATACGTTTCTAGCATTTGTAGACTTAGAGAAAGCTTTTGACAATGTTGACTGGAATACTATCTTTGAAATTCTGAAGGCGGCAGGGGTAAAATACAGAGAGCGAAAGGCTATTTACAATTTGTTCAGAAACCAGATGGCAGTTATAAGAGTCGAGGGACATGAAAGGGAAGAAGTGATTGGGAAGGGAGTGAGACAGGGTTGTAGCCTCTCCCCGATGCTTTCAATCTGTATATTGAGCAAACAGTAAAGGAAACAAAAGAAAAGTTCGGAATAGGAATTAAAATCCATGGAGAAGAAACATAAACTTCGTGATTCGCCGATGACATTGTAATTCTGTCAGAGACAGCAAAGGACCTGGGAGAGCAGCTGAGCGGAATGGATAGGTGGATATAAGATGAACATCAACAAAACCAAAACGAGGATAATAGAATGTAGTCGAATTAAGTCGGGTGATGCTGAGGGAACTAGATTAGGGAATGAGACACTTAGTGAAGGAGTTTTGCTATTTGGGGAGCAAAATAACTAGTGATGGTCGAAGTAGAGAGGATATAAAATGCAGACTGGCAATGGCAAGGAAAGCGTTTCTTAAGAAAAGAAATTTGTTAACATCGAGTATTGATTTAAGTGTCAGGAAGTCGTTTCTCAAAGTATTTGTATGGAGTGTAGCCATGTATGGAAGTGAAACGTGTACGATAAATAGTTTAGACAAGAAGAGAATAGTAACTTTCGAAATGTGGTGCTACAGAAGAATGCTGAAGGTTAAATGGGTAGATCACATAACTAATGAGGAGGTATTGCATAGAATTGGGGAGAAGAGGAGTTTGTGGCACAATTTGACTAGAAGAAGGGATTAGTTGGTAGGACATGTTCTGAGGCATCAAGGGTGCACCAAGTTAGTACTGCCGGCCGCGGTGGTCTCGCGGTTCTAGGCGCGCAGTCCGGAACCGTGCGACTGCTACGGTCGCAGGTTCGAATCCTGCCTCGGGCATGGATGTGTGTGATGTCCTTAGGTTAGTTAGGTGTAGGTAGTTCTAAGTTCTAGGGGACTAATGACCACAGCAGTTGAGTCCCATAGTGCTCAGAGCCATTTGAACCATTTTGAAAGTTAGTACTGGAGGGCAATGTGGAGGGTAAAAATCGTAGAGGGAGACCAAGAGATGAATACACTAAGCAGATTCAGAAGGATGTAGGCTGCAGTAGGTACTGGGAGATGAAGAAGCTTGCATAGAATAGAGTAGTATGGAGAGCTGCATCAAACCAGTCTCAGGACTGAAGACCACAATCACCACAACAACTCATAAGTAACTCATAAAACAGTTAATCTGCTGTACAGAAATGGAAAATCGCTACATTATTAGATTTTCGAACATCTTGCGCCATTTCACAATGTCGAACGCTTTCTCTAAGTCAACAAATCCTTTGAAC
The DNA here is from genome assembly GCF_023897955.1 of Schistocerca gregaria. Lineage (NCBI taxonomy): Eukaryota > Metazoa > Arthropoda > Insecta > Orthoptera > Acrididae > Schistocerca > Schistocerca gregaria. Next base: position 182,268,420 of record NC_064927.1, read on the forward strand.
GTGTCTTGTTTTTCCTTCCATTATCAAGTGCACCGTCAGAACGGCCTCTCTGGTGCCTTTACGCTTCCTTAACCCTAGAACAGACATTTGATGTGAGTCGGCAAGATTCATTTTCCTTAATGTTATTTTACAACTAAGACAACAATGAAAATATGAATAAATACCATTTCAACAATGTTTCATCTATATATCATTATAAACATTTAAGTAGCAAAATTTATAGTTATTTTCCTAAAATTCACTGAATGATAAACCTTACAAAAAATCCTCTATATCTGCCATAAATGTTTATATTATACTGGTAGACCTTATTGCTCAAAAAGTTCTATTTTCTCTCTTGCTTCCACAGAGATCAATTATTGCACTACAACAGAGGCTGAATGTTCACCACATACGTTTCTTCTGCAGTTACTACAAACGATTTCGTGCATTCTTCCTTTTTTCAGGATCGCACTAGAGTCTTGAAGCTCATGCCCAACATCTTCCAAACAATGAAGAACAGATTTCTGAAATCTTGTTTTGGTCTTCTTTTGATATGTGACTAAACCAAATCTTCAGCAAGTTCGGCAAGAAAAGTCTGGCAGCTAGACTTCATATTTTGAGGTGATATGCCGGATTTTTATTCAAAAATACACATACGCTACAGCTTCTCATACTTCAACTGGGTTCATGAGGAATGTCAGAGGCCATCTTCCTGTTCTTCTTTTGCAGGAGTAAATAAGCAACATCTGATCTAATGAGTCCATCCTAACTTTTGCCGCATTCTAATATCTTATTATGTCAGGCTTAAAAACATCTACAGTAGTTATATTTCATGTATGATGATTATAGAAAGTAACAGTACGGTTTTACTCTTTTCTGGGACGTATGACACTACAGCATGGTCGCTAGTGAAACCAAATGCTTCGTATGTTCGTCCCTACGTTTCTGTAGCAAAATTCTCTACGTACAAATGTTTTATTTTGTCGAACTGTTCCTACAAGCGTCAACCCATGTTGTTGTAGGAAATGTGCCAGATCTATGAATGTGAAGAAGTTATCCATTGTGACATCTCGGCAACTACCGAAATAGTCTATTGCAAGACAAGTAAAACATTGAAATAACATTTTTACTTCCTTCATTCCCTTTATTTCCGAGCCGCTGTAGCTTTTCAGTAGGAAGAAATTTTTAGTCAGATATCAAGGAATTATACTTATCAGGTTTTGAACTCACACAATACCTATGTTCACACCGTCCGCGGAATAGAACTGTTCATTGATCGTCAAATTTTCTTTTGATAGATAATATTTTCAAATATTATGTTTTAATGTCTCTAAATGCATCAAATCTATCTTTCTCTCTTCGAACACTTCACGTAGTTTTATCATCGAATCGCAGAAACAATAACACGTCTGCAAATCTCTGATAACCCATTGTGGCTCTATACATTTGTGTACGGTATTTCTTGCCCACAGTACTCTTGGATTGCACAGAGGTGACAAGTTGTTATCATAACACTAATCAAAGCTCTTATTTCTACACCAATACATTTTCTCCATTTTCTCTCAAAATTCTTTTCAGTATACACCTTCTCATCTTGGTTGTTAGTAAATTGCACATTTTTTTCCTTTAATATCTGAAGAAATGTGTGGTTCACATTCGTCTGTCGGTGTTACAACAGTTTCCAAAGGAGCTTAAAAAAGCTAATGTAGGTTTACGTTTTTTTTATATAATATGTCTTAATTTTCTCTGATAGAATTTTTCCCCCGAATCACCCTTTCAGTTTTGTTGATATCATCTTCATCTTCTACGTTCAAGTCACGCATATCACTAACGTTCCCATATTCACATTCATCGTTTGACAATATGTACTCCGAATCTTTATCACTACTGCAGCGACTGAATGTCGTACCCAATGCGAACATTAAACGTGATCTTAGCGAGTTATTTAGTGAATTTTTATTCCATTGGTTGTGATTTGTGGTTGCTGATGGTTGTGGCAAGCGACAAATTCTAGACAACCAAGTGAGAGACCTAACTTGCAGGGTACACTCTTACATCAACCGCAAAACACGTCTATGCCCGCACCACAATTGTCGCTTACAAATGACAACAATGCAAGCCGTTTCTCGACCTGCGCGATCGCCATCGTTCGTTGATCGGACTTGTAACAGCAAGGAAATAAGGCACCCACAAGTTTGTTGCTGAACTGCAGAGAAAGACCAGTTACCAGCAAGCTGTGTAATCCAGGAATAGTTTCCCACTTACTCCCTCCTTTCTGTCACCCCTCCCCACCCCCTTTCGCTCTCCTAGCAACAACTAGTGGTATGAAATCATCAGAAACTTCCAATACATGAAGAACTTCTTCATCTGCACCTTTCTCTTAAAAATGTAGTAAGACTAAAAGCTAATATGTTTTGTAGCTACCATTCAACAATTGGAGCATTATATTGCAAAAATGTACAGTCAACAATACAAATGAACAAAAGAAATAAAAGAAATTTGAAATGAGTCTGAGAGAGTATTAATGCATGAATACTTTTAAAAATAAATTTAGATAATATAAACAATTTGAAATGTTAATGCTCATCATTTACAGAAGCAAAACACAATGCTAGAAAAATGGCTAAACGATGAAATTGCGGTAAAAATTTTTACATCTGATAAAGAAACTGTAACTTAATGAGTCTGGAGACTCAGCTCATGTATTCTAGGGTTAAGCAAAACTGATTGTCATCTAACAAATGCATGCCATTTGGGAAGAAAGGACGCAAATATCGGTCTGTAGACCAGTGGGCGAATACTTGCACACGATGTAATGGGATCCTGATATGTCTGCCGTCGTCCATCGCCAGCATTTGATACACGTACACTCCTGGAAATTGAAATATGAACACCGTGAATTCATTGTCCCAGGAAGGGGAAACTTTATTGACACATTCCTGGGGTCAGATACATCACATGATCACACTGACAGAACCACAGGCACATAGACACAGGCAACAGAGCATGCACAATGTCGGCACTAGTACAGTGTATATCCACCTTTCGCAGCAATGCAGGCCGCTATTCTCCCATGGAGACGATCGTAGAGATGCTAGATGTAGTCCTGTGGAACGGCTTGCCATGCCATTTCCACCTGGCGCCTCAGTTGGACCAGCGTTCGTGCTGGACGTGCAGACCGCGTGAGACGACGCTTCATCCAGTCCCAAACATGCTCAATGGGGGACAGATCCGGAGATCTTGCTGGCCAGGGTAGTTGACTTACACCTTCTAGAGCACGTTGGGTGGCACGGGATACATGCGGACGTGCATTGTCCTGTTGGAACAGCAAGTTCCCTTGCCGGTCTAGTAATGGTAGAACGATGGTTTCGATGACGCTTTGGATGTACCGTGCACTATTCAGTGTCCCCCCGACGATCACCAGAGGTGTACGGCCAGTGTAGGAGATCGCTCCCCACACCATGATGCCGGGTGTTGGCCCTGTGTGCCTCGGTCGTATGCAGTCCTGATTGTGGCGCTCACCTGCACGGCGCCAAACACGCATACGACCATCATTGGCACCAAGGCAGAAGCGACGGTTGCGAATGGTCCTCGCCGATACCCCAGGAGCAACAGTGTCCCTAATTTGCTGGGAAGTGGCGGTGCGGTCCCCTACGGCACTGCGTAGGATCCTACGGTCTTGGCGTGCATCCGTGCGTCGCTGCTGTCCGGTCCCAGGTCGACGGGCACGTGCACCTTCCGCCGACCACTGGCGACAACATCGATGTACTGTGGAGACCTCACGCCCCACGTGTTGAGCAATTCGGCGGTACGTCCACCCGGCCTCCCGCATGCCCACTATACGCCCTCGCTCAAAGTCCGTCAACTGCACATACGGTTCACGTCGACGCTGTCGCGGCATGCTACCAGTGTTAAAGACTGCGATGGATCTCCGTATGCCACGGCAAACTGGCTGACACTGACGGCGGCGGTGCACAAATGCTGCGCAGCTAGCGCCATTCGACGGCCAACAGCGCGGTTCCTGGTGTGTCCGCTGTGCCGTGCGTATGATCATTCCTTGTACAGCCCTCTCGCAGTGTCCGGAGCAAGTATGGTGGGTCTGACACACCGGTGTCAATGTGTTCTTTTTTCCATTTCCAGGAGTGTATATGAGCTCATATCACGTGCACCCGTGTACTAGCCTACCGCATCCTTTCCTTATCACCGTGACTGGTGTCAGATGGATTTGAGGAAATGAGAGTGAGTGTGACCTATCGTTCATCTGTCCTTGCATCTGTGGAGTACACTGCGATACCACCGAATAAGATGCGTGCACATTGGGTCTAGCTCTAAACATCCTACGTCCTTATGGGCAGCACAACAAATCGGTACGAGATGTTAAATGTGGATGGTAGTCCGAGTGTTCCTGCCAACGGCCTTGCCATAGTGGTAGCACCGGTTCCCACAAGATCATCGAAGTTAAGTGCTGTCGGGCCTGGATGGGTGTCCATACGGTCTACCGAGCGCTGTTGGCAAGCGGGGTGAACTCAGTCCTTGTGAGTGAAACTGAGGACGACTCATCAGCGTTTTCGTCGGGGTTCCCGCCATTATCCAGGCAAAGATCTCTATTTCAGCTGTTCATGGGTGTACTTGGATACAGATGTAAGGAGTTTAAACGATAGTCGTATCTAAGTTCAAGCATTGAATCGCTTTTGGAGATTCCAAGGAATGTTAGCATCTCTAAGTACCTCAACGATGACGTGACATTTATCTCTTAATCTTCTTTCTTCCTTCAAAATGGGGCAATATACGTAAATTCATTGCTGTCTCCGCCAGTAGACACGGTACGCGGCCTTGCACACAAAATGTGCCACATGACGAGGAGAGCCTACAGTGATGAGCAACAGTTACGGTCAGGCGCAACACTTGTTGCTCCCTAGCTATCATAATTTTTCAACCCGTCCATTTCTTGATCCCCAGTTCTGCTGTTAATTTTCTAGCAGTTCTCATTTCTGATACTGCTCATTACTTCCGTCTTTCTTCGATTTACTCTCAACCTATACTTCTTCTTGTCAGTCCTCTCCATATGTTCATCTCCTCGCCGATTCTGCGAAGAACTTCCTCATTCCTTACGTTATTAGTCCACCTAATTTTCAGCATTCTTCTTTAGCACCCCATCTCAAAGACTTCCATTCTCTTCTGTTCAAGTTTTCCCACAGTTCATGTTTCATTACCACTCAACGCTGTGCTCCTAATGTACATTCTCAGAAATTTCTTCCTCAAATTAACGTCTATGTTTGATATTACCAGACTTCTCTTGGCAAAGAATGGCCTTTTGTCAGTGCTAGTCTGGTTTTTATGCCCTCCTTACTACATCCATTATGGGTTATTTTGCTCCCTAGCTAGGATAATCCTTTAACTTCGTCTACTTCGTGATCCCCAGTTCTTATGTTTACTTTCTAGCAGTTCTCATGTCTACTACTTTGTATTTCTTCGATTTATTCTCAATCCATGTTCTGTATTCGTTAGACTGTTCACTCCATTCAATATAATCTGTGTCTGGCCCGGTAGCTGAATGACCGGGCGTGAACAGTATTTTGCCGGCACGGTAGCTCAGCGTGTTCGGTCAGAAAGCTGGTTGGCCTCTGTAATAAAAAAAACTGAGTGAAAGTATCAAAACGAACTTGAACGGATGACATGTGACGTCCACAACCACGAAACACAACGATTAAAAAAAAAAAATGGTCAGTGTGACGGACTGCCGTCCTAAGGGCCCGGGTTAGATTCCGGGCTGAGTCGGGGATTTTCTCCGCTCAGGGACTGGGTGTTGTGTTGTCTTCCTCATCGTTTTATCTCCATCCGGCGCGCAGGTCGCCCAATGTGGCGTCGAATGTAACAAGACCTGCACCAAGGCGGCCGGACCTACCCCATAAGGGGCCTCCCAGCCAATGACGCCAAACGCTCATTTTCAATATAATCTGTAATACTTCAGCGTCACTGAGAATAGCAATCTCATAAGTGAGTCTTGTCATTGATATCCTTTCACCTTGAATTTGAATCCCACTTTTGAAACTTTGTTTTATTTCCCTCATTGCTTCTTCGATCTCTGTATTAAATAGTAGGGGCAAAAGACTACACCACTGCCTTACACCCGTTTTAATCCGAGCACATCGTTCTTGGTCTTCTGGTCTTATTGTTCCCTCTTGGTTCTTGAGTATACTGTATATTACCCGTTTTTCCCTAAAGATTATCCCGATTTTTCTCAGAAGTTCGAAATCTTACACAAATTTATATTGTCGAACGCCTTTTTTCCAGATCCACTAATCCAGTGAACGAGCCTTTATTTTTCTTCAGTTTACTTCCATTATTAACCGAACGTCATAACTGCCTCTCTGGAGCCTTTGCCTCTCCTAAAGCCAAACTGATCATCTGACAGATCCGCAGCTCTCTTTTCCGTTCTTCTGTATATTATTCTTGTCAGCAACTTGGATACATGTGCTGTTAAGCTGACTGTGCGATAATTCTCGCATTTGTTGGCTCTTGCTATCTTCGGAACTGTGTGGATGACGTTCTTCCTAAAGTCCGATGGTATGTTGCCAGTCTCATACAGTCTACACACATTCCGTTTTCTGCCTTATGTGATCTTAAGTAGTCCAACGCTCTTTTAAATTCTAATTTTAATACTGGATGCCCTGTCTCTTTCCTGTGGACTAGTGTTTATTCTTCTATCATGTTTCAATCTATTCGCTCTCTCTTCTGCATTTAACAGTGGAATTGCCATTACACTCTAAATGTTATCGCCCTTGTTTATACTTTCACCGAAGGTTGTTTTTACTTTTCTATATGCTGAGCCGTCTTTCCGACAGTCATTTCTTTTTCGATTTCTTTACTTTTTCAAGCAACTATTTTAACTTAGCTACCCTGCAATCCCTACTTGTTTCGTTCCTAAGTGGCTTGTATTTCTATGTTCCTGAATGTCCCTGAGCATTTTTGTACTTCCTTATTTCGTCGATCAACTGAAGTGTTCCTTCTACTATCCGTGGTTTCTTCGCAGTTATTTTCCTTGTACCTACGCTTTTCTCTCCAACTTCTGTGATTTCCCTTTTTAGGGATGTTCTTTCCTCTTCAACTGAATTACCTGCTGAGCTATTCATTATCGCAGCATCTATAGCCTCAGAGAACTTCAAGCGCGTCTCGTCATTCCTTAGTACTTCAGTAACCCATTTTCTCGCGCATTGTTTCTTCCTGACTAGTCTCTTAAAACTTAAGCCTACTCTCCATCATAACTAAATTGTGATCATAGTCTATATTTGCTTCTGATTTAGGAATCTCTGTCTGACCATGAGTAATATAACTGAAATCTTCCAGTATCTCTCGGCGTTTTCCAAGTATGCTCCTCCTCTTACGATTCTTGAGAAGAGTATTCGCTATTACTAGGATATTTACTGCAGATCTCAATTAGTTTTCCTTCTATATCGTTCCTACTGCCAAACCCATATTCTCCCGTAACGTTTTCTTCTACTCCCTCCCGTAGAACCGCATTACACTTCCCATGATTATCAGGTTTTCAACTGCCTTTGGGTATTGCTCAGCGTCCTCTTATACTTTCTCTGTATTTTATTCATATCTATGTCTACGATATACGTAACTCAAATAGTCCTCAAATGTAGTTATGGTGGGACACCATAGGGGACGCGCTAATCGCGTATGATTTCAAGCTTCCGCGTGACGCCATACAAATAGTCCTCAAGTGAAAGTTCATATGCCACTCGTGGACGCCCAGCACTAATCCAGTACAGTGTCGCAGTATGCGTGTATCGGCGTCACGAGGATTTGTCTATCGTCACTGCCAGGAGAGCCAGGCTGGTCATTCTACTACAATGCTTTCAAAGAAGTAAGGACGAGCTAGGTAAAGTAACATAACTATATGATGGAAATGTATGAAAGTGCCGGGACATGTTGCCAGAGGTCTCGCGGTCTTGCACGCAAAGTTGGACCTCACATGACGTGAGAACAGCTCGACTACGTTCCCAAATGATGATGTCAGGAAGAATTCCGCTCAAAGCTGGTAACATTGTTGTTTATTAAAACACGACCGGTTTCGCGGCTTTAACCCGCCTCATCAGGTTAACAATGTTAAAAGGTCTTAGGCATAACCATCGCTCCTAGTCAAAAGTTAATATTAAGAGAAAGTCATCAATGTTGTGGCAAACGAAAGGTAAAGAAGATGTGCTCCATTCATTAAAATTTGGCTGCATCAGTATGACAGCAGGGCAGCTCAGTGCAGGGCAAGGCAAGAGAGGCCCGCACGAACGGCAAAGAGGCACTGAGCAGGCAAATTGTAGTGAGTGGGGCACGTCCTCTTTACCTTTCACTCGCCATAACGTTGACGACATTCTGAATACACTATGGAATCAAAAGTATCCGGTCACCCTCAAAAACATACGTCTTTTGTATTAGCTGCATTGTGCTGCCACCTACTGCCAGGTACTCGATATCAGCGACCTCGGTAGTCATTAGACATCGTGACAGAGCAGAATGGGGCGCTCCGCGGAACTCACGGACTTCGATTGTGGTCAGGTGATTGCGTGTCACTTGTGTCATATGTCTGTACGCGAGCTTTCCACACTCCTAAACATCCCTAGATCCACTGTTCCCGATGTGATATTGAATTGGAAACGTGAAAGGACACGTGCAGCACAAAAGCGTACAGGCCGATCTCTTCTGTTGACTGACAGAGACCGCCGACAGTTGAAGAGGGTCGTAATGTGTAATAGGTAAACATCTATCCATACCATCACACAGGAATTCCAAACTGCATCAGGATCCACCTCAAGTACTATGACAGTTAGGCAGGAGGTGAGAAATCTTTAATTTCATGGTCGAGCGGCTGCTCATAAGCCACACATCAAGCCGGTAAATGCCAAACGACGCCTCGCTTGGTGCAAGGAGCGAAAACATTGGACGATTGAACAATGGTAAAAGGTGGTGTGGAGTGAAAGATCACGGTACACAATATGGCGATGCGATGGCAGGGTGTGGGTGCCCGGTGAACGTCATCTGCCAGCATGTCTAGTGCGTGACACTATGACAGAACTTTTGTACATCGTTGTTTTAAGCATCTTCTAGCTTCCCACTGTTGAAGAACAATTCTGAGATGGCGATTGCATCCTTCAACACTATCGAGCACCTGTTGATAATGCACGGCCTATGGCGGACAAAAAAAAAATTATGTGTGAAATCTTATGGGACTTAACCGCAAAGGTCACCACTCCCTAAGCTTACACACTACTTAACCTAAATTATCCTAACGACAAACACACACCACACCTATGCCCGAGGGAGGACTCGAACCTCCGCCGGAATCAGCCGCACAGTCCATGACTGCAGCGCCCTAAACCGCTCGGCTAATCCCGCGCGGTGTTACACGACAATAACATCCCTTGATGGACTGGCCTGCACAGAATCCTGAACTGAATCCAATAAAACGCTTTTGGGATGTTTTGGAGCGCCGACTTCGTGCTAGGCCTCACTGACCGACATCGATAGCTCTCCTCAGTGCAGCACTCCGTGAAGAATGGGCTGACATTCCCCAAGAAACCTTCCAACACCTGATTGGACGTATGCCTGCGAGAGTGGAAGCTGTCATCAAGGCTAAGGGTGGGCCAACGCCATATTGAATTCAAGCATTACCGATGGAGGGTACCACGAACGTGTAAGTCATTTTCAGCCCAGGTGTCTGGATACTTTTGATCACATAGTATAGTAACTTTTGACTAGGAGCGATGGACATGCCTATGATCTTTTAACATTGTCCACCTGATGATTCTGCTTAAAGCAACGAAACCGGTCGTATTTTAATAAACAACAATATTACCAGCGGTGAGCGGAATTCTTCCTGACATCGTGCCTCTCAACAGCTGCGGTCGCCCGGAATATAAAATTGTTTGCTTCCCAAATGAGACTCGTTCAGCAACACGAGTAGCTGAAGGAAGAGGAAAAGACAGTGCTAGCAGCCTGGATGCACCGTGGTGGAATTCTTCATTAGAACACGGCCCAGAAACTTGGATAACTTCACAGGGGAAGAATGATAGGAAAACTGGAATTAGGACGAAGTGTGACGAGTGTAGCCTAGGAATTAGGTACTGCTCACAGCACTGTTTCACCTTCATGGAGAGCGTTCCTAAACACAAACACTACAGCCCGAAGGAGACGAGATGGTCGACCACGGTCGACTACAGCAGCAAATGACCGCTACATTGACCAACACACCCACGTCAAACATCGGATACAATTGAAACCACATTTAGCAGCACTGCGCAAGGCAAGCAGTCTCACGCTTCACATTGGCACGACGACTGTGTAGGGGAGGGGCAGGGGGGGGGGGGAGTAAGGGGTGATGAGAGGAGGGGGAGGGGGAGCAGTTGTCTGTGTGCCCAACGACCTATGCATCCTATTCCGTTGACATGCCGGTGTCACCGTTTGCGATGGTGCCAAGAGCTTAGGGAAAGGGCCAACGGTGAGGGGGTCGCTTGCTCTTTCCATATGAGAGCAATTCTGTCTGAGTTGTGACTCCGGGCATACCCTCGTATCGCGAGACGTAGGAGCAAGTAATGCACCCAGGAAAATAGTCGAACTTTTTTCGGATCCAGATTACAGTGTGGAAAGGTGTAATGTTGCATGGGCGTACTGATCTGAACACAGCACACTCGCCGTCAGTGATATTGTAACACTGTATTCCAGGATATTCGACAAATGGACTGGCCTGTACGTTCCCCGGCATAAGTCCCGTCGAGGACGTGTGTGCTGCGTTGGGGAGATGTATTGCGGCACGCCCACGTGCACCAACGACTACCTAGCTGTTGTCAATCGCGCTGGTAGAGGAGTGGAACGCCCTGCCACAAGAACTCTGTATGGTGGGATTAGGAGAAAGTTGCAGAGAGTTCATTGCCACCGTGGAGATCACACACCCTATTAAGAACCATCTCCCGCCTTTTTTAACGTCCAGAGGACTATCATAAAGTGCGGTGACCATAGTGTAACTACTCTCTATGAATAAAAGTGTCGTTCCTGTTCGTCTCACTGCGTGTTTCTTTCAGTAGCTGTAGCAGTTCTGTCTATATATGGTCCAAGATTCCTGGGGCTATGTTAACTGGTATTGACACATCAAGCGAAAATCAGTTTCGTTCTTAAGTTTTGCACGTCTGGATAGTTAACCATCGGTCACTGGTTTCATAAACTACTCGCAGATCAACTTTCAGAACTTTAAGAAGATTGCCATATAATATCACCAGCACCATACTAAAGATCTGTAATATATTATTTATACTAAGAAGTTGTTGTTAATCGTATCTAAATCTGTGTTGCTAACAGAATCATGACATCGCTGCATTAAATAAACATTTCCCTGTGATGAGACTGAAACTTATTGCAGCCCACTGATAAGAGGAGTAGGAAATTCCCCCCAGGTACACGAATCCTGCAAGAAAACCAAGGCAATTCCGCATTAACTGCAGATTCTCCAAATAAAAAACCGCATACACGTTAGGCACCACAGAAAAGTTAGAAGCCTATCCAGTGTTAACAAAATAAAATCGACCCAGATTTCTGAAGAACCTGTCGAACGACAAAACCCTTCTCTCAAAAACATCCTGGTGGATTATGCAGTCAGCAGCAAAATGGTTCAAATGGCTCTGAGCACTATGGGACTTAACATCTGTGGTCATCAGTCCCCTAGACTTAGAACTACTTAAACCTAAGGACATCACACACATCCATGCCCGAGGCAGGATTCGAACCTGCGACCGTAGTGGTAGCACGGTTCCGGACTGACACGCCTAGAACCGCTCGACCACCGCGGCCGGCAGTCAGCAGCAGCATCCCATACCAGAAACCGATTCCTCACAGAGCCTTGAACCATTAAACACTACAGGAGTTACCACAGAGACAAGACAACTACCTCCCTCAACCCCAACACATAACGAAGACAGGGAATTCCAACTCACGCTTGAAACCGCCCGTTCGCCACAACCCCGCCTCAGACTGGCATTAAGCCCACGGCAAACCGTTTTGCAGCACTAGCAGACGAACAGAAACAACACACGTCCTGACGTGGCAACAGGCAGCTACGCAGCAACCAATAAACTTCAAACTCCCACCAATAGTGGCAACGTTTCTCACCACCTACAAAGACCTCCACGACACCATTAAAAACGCACTGGGCAGTGATCACTTTCAGGTCAAATTTACGGGATGGGACAAGATAAAACTAAGCGGACGTTGGAAGACTATACGAGAGGCGTTTCAAAAGTCTCTGCAAAAATAAAAACTACTTACGTGTTTGGGGTAAACCTTTTTTTATTTTCCGACGTAGTCTCCTTTTTGACCTATACACTTCGTCCAACGCAGTTCTAATTTGTTGATCCTTTCCGAATAATAGGAATTGTCCAAGTCCTCAAAATAGCTATTATTTGCTGCAATCACCTCCTCATTTGAATAAAATCTTTGCCCCACCAGCCATTTCTTCAAATTCGGGAACAAATAGTAGTCAGAGGGAGCCACGTCTGGAGAACAGGTGGGATGTGAAACGAGTTGGAATCATATTTACATTAATTTTGCAACCACAACCGCCGAGATGTGTGCTGGTGCATTGACGTGATGGAAAAGGACATTTTTGTGGTCCAATCACCAGCTTTTCTCTTGCAGCTCGGTTTTCAAACGATCCAGTAACGATGAATAATACGTATCTGTAATAGTTTTACCCTTTTCCAGATAGTCGATGAGGATTATCCCTTGCGAATCCCAAAAGACACTCGCCATAATCTTTCCGGCCGAAGGACTGGTCTTCGCCTTTTTTGGTGCAGATTCTCGCTTGGTAACCCATTGTTTAGATTGTTGTTTCCATAGACTTACTAAATAATTGTTTCGTCTCAGGAGTATAGTAATGTATCCAAGTTTCATCCACAGTGACGAAACGACGCTTAAAGTCCAGCGGATTCTTCCTGAACAGCTGCAAGCCATTCTTGCAACAATTCACACTATTCCGTTTTTGGTCAAGCGTGAGCGATCGCGGAACCCATCTTGCGGATAGCTTTCTCATGTCCAAATGTTTATTCAAAATAATATCTAACCGTTCATTCTAGATGCCCACAGCACTAGCTATCTCACGCACCTTAACTCTTCTGTCATCCGTAACCATATCATGGATTTTACCAATGACTTCTGGAGTCGTAACCTCCACAGGGCGTCCAGAACGTTCAGCATCACTTGTGCCCATATGGCCACTCCGAAAATTTTGAAACCACTTATAAACTGTTCCAATCTAAGGTGCAGAGTCACCGTAATGTTTATCAAGCTTCTCTTTGGTCTCCTGAGGCGTTTTGCCTTTCATAAAGTAATGTTTAATCACCACACGAAATTCTTTTTCGTGCATTTTTTGACAATCACTCGACGTCCTTGATTCACACGAATGCCAAACACAAAGAAATGGCTCTGAGCACTATGGGACTTAACATCGATGGTCATCAGTCCCCTAGAACTTAGAACTACTTAAACCTAACCAACAACGAGGCAGAGAAAATCCCTGAGCCCGCCGGGAATCGAACCCGGCAACCCGGGCGTGGGAAGCGAGAACGCTACCGCACGACCACAAGATGCGTGCACACAAAGAAATAGACCAATATGGCTGACACTTGGTGCTTGGTGTGCGTGGGTAGCATTCATTTCACGCTAGGTGAGGAGAGCACTACGTCAGCGTGACGTAGGCACGCGTCATCATGAGTTTCACGAGTTGTCTTATCGACTGTTGTGTGCATTCTGTATACATTGACTGTTGTGTGCGTCTTGAATCTGCACTGTTCATTTTTCTTAGTTGATTTACAACATGAAAGCAAAATTAAATGGAACTAGATGGTTTAATATTTCCAGCAACATTCGGAATTTCTTCGAACTTCAGTTTCTCAGTTTAACGTTTCTGCCCACATGAATTATGTACAATTCATTGGCTTTTATAAAAATACGAAACATTTTAATTTCTCCCTATTTCAAGTTTTTATCTACATGAGTTATGCACGATTAATCGGACTAAAAATGCCTAGACACTTTCGTTATGGTTATGATTCCCTCATTCAGATATTCGTTATGTTCATGAAACACACAATAACATCACACATTCTTTGGATTGCAGCTTAATAATTAATTATTTCATGTTTCTATCCACAGTATTTAGACACGATTCATCAGTCCTTTAAAAAAAAAATGGAGTAGCATTCATCTCAGGCTAGAAAAATAACAAGACACTTTCGTTATGGTTATGATTCAATCATTCACATGTTCGTTATGTTCATGAAGCACACAATAACATCCTACATTCTTTGGATTGCAGCTTAATAACTAATTATTTCACGTTTCTATTCACACGATTTATGCACGATTCATCGGATTAAAAAAAAATGACCAAAGCTTTTTTTCACTTTCGTTATGGTTCCTTCGTTCAGATATTCATTATGTTCCTGAAACACATAATACCATCCCAGATTGTTGGGATTACAGCTTCATAATTAATTCAACTGGGATGAGCGTAACTTCATTTGTACACATGTATTTACATTATCTTTGACGTTATCGGTACAACCGCAAAGATCGATATACGCACTCATGTAGTCGATTTAGGTTATTTACGTCACGATCACGTAGTGTTACGTCACTATGACGTAGGGTTTTCCTCACTTAGCGTGAGATGAATGATCACCGAATGCTACACGGTGTGCGTTCATTCCAAAGATGCTACTAACTAAACATGACCTCAACCCGCCGGTTGTGCCATCTCTCGGACTTTGCACGAACTTTTCAAACGCTCCTCGTAACACCACTAAATCTGCGCTGTGCAGATCGCACTATATCTTCCCCACAGGAGCACAAAAAAAGCAATAAAAGTAGTCTTCAGAAGCTTCCCCAAAGGAACAGATAACGCAGACATCAGTCCGCCATCACCACTCAAGGTTACGGCGTACGCTCGTTGAGGCGGCACGGCTCAAGCGAAAACAAGCCTTCTTATGTCGCCAAGCTAACAGACAGTCCCCAACACCGAGAAATATTTCAAGAGCAGAGACTGATCGTGCTTGTAGTCACCCCTGAACCACTGAAACAAAGGTCGAGAGCAGTGCAGTGTTTCAACTGCCAAACAATAGAGCATGTCAATTCCAGCTGTGACATGCCCCCTAAATGCGTCTGACGCGCGGGACCACCCGTCCACAGAATGCAAATGGAAACAATGCGATTCCCTTAAATGCGCAGACTGCGGCGGAGGACACACTCCCAGCTATGTGAGCTACCCCGGACAAAAGCGCGAATATGCGTGTCAACAAGGAGAAGTGAAGCTCATAGCCAACACAAATCTCGCCAGAAATCACGGCAGCACCAAAACATGCTAAAGAAAATCCACTCACAACAGAGGATACACCTGCTAACAAAGACAATGCTCCTCCTCACACATTTGCAAGAGCACTCTCGCCTCAATCACAGACAGTCCCAACACTGAAAGACCAGGCTAAAAACAGGACAACACAAAAACTGACGCAAGCACCTCAAACTACCGTCAATAACAATGCAAACACACACCTACAATACAATACCTTTCGACAGCCCTCACTCAGAAAATCAACCTCATTGACATGGTCATGTAAACGATGAGCATGAACTTCGAAAGAATCACAGCCGAAATACGATCGGCAGTTATCCCCACGCAGACAGCTGCGACACCAGTGCCATCACAAAACGCGATGGATTGGCTAGCTGTTCAGGGGCTCAAAATGTGCACTTTCAACTCCAATGGCCTCGTCCAACAGGCACTCGAATTCAAAGAGTTCATGGACGGACGAATACACAGATGTATACAAGGTAAACAAGCAATTAGAGTAAGGGCACTAAACTACCTCAGCTACCGACGAGAGATTGCAAAATGTTTATCCATATGACCGGTTGCGGTTCCTTTAGAACCATCTTCAGATCTGATATTTCGGTTACAGAAGTAATCCGTCCAAATACAACAACATCCTGCTGTGTTTGGACGGGTTACTTCTGTAACCAAAATATCAGATCTGAAGATGGTTCTAAACGAACCGACACCGGACCTATGAAGAAAAATATTGCAATCAAGACGGATTAAAAGTTACATTGCAAAATCATTGATTGCGGCTATCCTATCGGACATTATGTCTGTTTTTGCAATGCAGCATTCCTCGTAACAGAAGATGTCGCTGGCAATGCATCTACCTTCTTGCCAAGGAGGTACTCAAAGCCATGTCACTGCCTACTAAGAAATCCCAAGGCCACTATCTCCTCAAAAACGAACTGCTTAAAAACCTGCCCCAGCTAGAGATAGAAAACCTAACAGAAACCTTCAATTAGATCACACGACCACAAAAATTCCAGAAACAGTCGAAAAATGCCAAAGTGGTCGCTGTCGCCAAGCCAGGAAATGACCTCATCTTCCCTCAGAACGACCGTTCCATAAGCTTACTCCGTACACTCAGCAAGCTATACGAGGGCCTCCTATGGTCCACATTGAACAACACATACGTAGAGGAGGAATGCTCCCAAAATTCCAGTTCGGATTTCGAAACAGACACTCAGCACCGCAATAACAAATGAGAGTAGTCGACGCCGCCACGAAAGTCTTCAGTCGGAAAGGCTACTGTGGCCTAGTGCTGCTAGGTATAGCCAACGCGTTCGACAGTGTGTGACACACTGCTTCTGTGTACAAGCTGTGCGCACTAGGATTCCCCGGCAAAACTGTCAAATTACTGTGTAGCTACTTGTCAATCACACATTCAGCGTCAAAGTAGACAATGCTGACAGCAGCACTCATGCCGGTATCCTACAGGAGTCAATGCTAGGCCCAGTGTCGTAAAATTGTACACTGCCGACAGGCCGACTGCCCCACAGACAAAAACTGCACTGTATGCTGACGATACAGCGTTCTTCTCGAGTAGCAGCAATAGGAGAACAGTTAAAAACAGATTACAGAACCTGCTCGACAAGATAGAAACACGAACCGAACATTGGCGAATAACGATAAAGAGTGAAGAACCACAAGCAATAATGCTAACACAGAGAAGCGGTAAGCGCTCCATTCCACACTGTAGGCGCCAAAATATGCCACTAGGGCTACATAGGCGAGAAATCCCCTGAAAAGGCACCGCAAAGTATCTATAAGTCAATCTCGGCCAACGCCTCACCTAGAGCACCACACTGAGGATCTTTGGAGAAAGTAAAGCGCCAGATTGAACATTCTGTACTCTCTCCTGAACAGCAGCCTCGAAGCAACAACAGGTGTACCGCAATACTGCACGCTAGTGAGGCCAATCCTAGAGCATACCTGCCCTGTTTGGAGCTACACAGCCAAATCACATATGGTGAGGCTGCAAAAAATCTAAAACGGGGCACTAAACCGGCGCTACACGTCCCCTCTCGATTCTCAACGGCTGTCTCCCACGAAGCCACCGAGGGAGGTGGCGCAGTGGTTAGACACTGGACTCGCATTCGGGAGGACGACGGTTCAATCTCGCGTCCGGCCATCCTCATTTAGGTTTTCCGTGATTTCCCTTAATCGTTCCAGGCAAATGCCGGGATGATTCCTCTGAACGGGGACGGCAGACTTCCTTCCCCATCCTTCCTTAATCCGATGAGACCGATGACCTCGCTGTCTGGTCTCCTTCCCCAAAAACAACCAACCACCCACGAAGTTACGGAATTGAAAACTCTGAAAGAAAGATTCTGAGAACTTGTTATTGCATTTTACGAGACCCCGAGCAACTCGGACAACCCACTGATACGGGAACTAGGGAGTTACCCACAGGTACACGAACCCCCCAAGAGACCCAAAGCAATCCTGCGTTAACGGGAGAGTCTCGAAATTTACGGCCAATAAACATTAGGCATCACAGAAAAAGAGGATTGTACCCAGTATGCTGACAAAATAAAAACGCCGCATACTTCTGAAGGAAATGTCGAAAGACAGAATCCTTGTCGCTGGCCAGTGTGGCCGAGCGGTTCTAGGCGCTTCGGTCTGGAACCGCTACGGTCGCAGGTTCCATTCCTGCCTTGGGCATGGATGTATGTGATGTCCTTAGGTTAGTTAGGTTTAAGTAGTTCTAAGTCCTAGGGGACTAATGACCTCATATGTTAAGTCGCATAGTACTCAGAGCCATTTGAGCATGAATCCTTGTCCCAAAAACATCCTTGTGCAGTCAACTGAGCATCACGACACTTCGCCTGAAGATCATGGGTACGGAATCCATTGAAACGTTGCGAAAAGATGACGGCACCACTCGGCTGATAACCCGACAAGATTTCGTGGTTGAAATACGCCGAGAGAGCCTGCAATCAAATACATCACTATCTTCTATCGTTTCTGCTCTTCAGGAAGAATGGACTTCCATCCTCCACAGACATTCAGACACACCATTTACAGTGTCCCCAGCAGAGCTCAAGCTGTCATAAAGGCAAAGGGTGGACATGCCCCACGTTAATGCCCACTAATGGCTACCCGGTACTTCTTTGTCAGTTTGTGTAATACCGCAGCGCTCGTGAATTTTGATAGATTTAGCTATAAGTGTGCGAAAAACGTTCGTAAAACTTTTTCATCCTCTATCTCACCCCCTAAGAGTTGTATTTCCAAGAAAACATTGAAACCTATATTTTTATTTCTTACTTCGGAGTCAAATACAAATTTTTTTCGATTAAAGTTTAAAGACGCTTTCATATTTCAGTATTTTCATAAAAGTTTTCATCCTCCACATTCAAAAACACTGAAACATGGTCGGTCGGGGTGGCCGAGCTGTTCTAGGCGCTACAGTGTGGAACCGCGCGATCGCTACGGTCGCAGGTTCGAATCCTGCCTCGGGCATGGATGTGTGTGATGTCCTTAGGTTAGTTAGGTTTAAGTAGTTAACTCTCATAGTGCTCAGAGCCATTTGAACCATTTGAAGCACTGAAACATGTATTTTTTTTCATTTCTCACAGAGAAGTCAAATACCTTTTAAAATGTTTTTGTAGTTCTTTAATAATAATTTATTTTCAAAACTTTTCCCCAACTGTTCCACCCCCATAGTGATTAAATATTAAATTTCCAGATTGCCGAAAGAAGTATTCCTTTATTTCTGACTGAGAAACTAGATACCAATTTTCCGTAGTTCTGGCCTCAACATTGTCTTAATAGCGAAATTTATTAAAAACCTTTCATCCCCTATTTCAGCAGTGTAATTTCGAAAAATCCCTTCTTAAACGACACGTGCAGTTTAAGATCAACACCGTCTCCAAATTTCAAATATCTATCCTTAGCGGTTTGAGCTGGGCGATAGTAAGTCAGTCGCTCGGCACATTTTCTGTTATATACAGAGATTGTCATAAGATTCACAAGTCAATCACGAACAGTCTAATCGAAACTCTTCACCTAACTTCAACATCGCGGACGAAGCAGACGACATAAATCAGTAGGTGTGCGTAAGCTCTTCGATCCAAGGTTGGTACGAGGGCTGTCCACAAAGTACATTACGTTTTGGAATTAAAAATAAATAAAGTATTGGAAATTTTTTTAATTATATACAGATGAAAGCCACATTTAAATACTTCTTTTCTACAGAGTTGCCATTTAAATTAAGGCACTTATCGTAGCGATGGACGAGCTTGGAAATTCCTTCGTCGTAAAATTCGGCCGCCTGCGCCTTCAACCACGTGGTTGTCGTGAATCAGCAAGATCTTTGAGCCCAACTTTCCCCTGCGCTTGTTTTGTATTGCTCTTCCGAGGTTGTGCAGAGTTTGGCAATACCTTTGAGAGTTTATTATAGTGCCTTTTTCCAGGAAATCTACAAAAATCACACCTTTTCTGTCCCACAAGAGGCAACCACGTGGTTGAAGGCGCAGGCGGTCGAATTTTACGACGAAGGAATTTCCAAGTTCGTCCATCGCTACGATAAGTGCCTTAATTTAAATGGTAACTATGTTGAAAAGTAGTATTTAAGTGTGGCTTTCATCTGTATATAATACAAAAATTCCAATACTTTATTTATTTTTAATTCCAAAACGTAATGTACTTTGTGGATAGCCCTCGTACTTTCCAGGTACCAATAGTAGAGACCAGTGTTGTACGATATCACAGTCAGTTCCTTCATACGTCCTTATCTAATCCACAACTGTGCTGATATATAACGACTCTGATCCTGGCCAAAAAATTCACATTTCCTTCTGTCCCAAGCAGCCATTTTTGAAAGAACATTCTTGAGAAAATGCTATCGAAAGGCAGGTCACCGAACACTTAACTGATTCTTTAATTACTCCTGCCACCACACAGGTCGCCAAAGTCTGAGGTGGCGACGAACAGCGCTCTGAGATTTAACTTACGATTAGCGCCGTCGAAGCAGAGAGCGGAATGCCGCAGTCCGCCGTACGAGGCTCTGCTCCGGCGAAGGTAACGTGGCTCACGGACGTAAAGCGGCGGAATATGGCGCTTGGGCGTGCGTAACGGCACCGTAACCGCTCGTGTTGATAGCTTAGGGAAGATACCAGCTATCACCAAGCAGCCAGCCCACTTGGCGCTAGTTCAGCTAAAACGCGCTTTGCTGCTCTCGGTTGAGATCCACCAGTACAACTATCCTATTTCGAACATTTTAAGACATGCGTTTATGTGCATTAACTATTGAAGGAGGAAAATTTATAGTTATTCATTTACCGACAAAACCAAAAAGAATGCCTCTCCCTCTGGGGGAATATGAAACACCTGATGAACGCAACCGCTGTGGCAGCAGAAGTCGCTAGAATTGCCGTCGCTGTTTGTACCATCGGGGACGTCTCACTAATCTACGAACGGACACCACAGTCAATGGTCCGACAATGAACTGCGTTCATAAAGACCAATGGCCATGCATTCGAGCAATTCCCGTGAATGCATTGTTGTAATTATCATGTTAAACTGCCTTCTGTGTAAGTCGTCCCTAGTGTCAGGAACTGACTACTTTTCTGTATTAAAAATATGCTCGTATTGTTGTTATTCTGATGAATTGTAACATTTAAATAGCATTAACGGTCAATGTTCACATAAAATATATTATATTATGTAATTAAAGCTTAAAAAGACATTAAATACCAATATGTGGTCACGCTCTGTTATTGGCTGATGCTATGGTGACGTCACAGACTAGGAGTAGGACGAAGCTGTGTTATGGGAGCATTAGCTGAAGTTACGATGTTTTTAAGTACTTTCTCTGCAAATACACTCCTGGAAATTGAAATAAGAACACCGTGAATTCATTGTCCCAAGAAGGGGAAACTTTATTGACACATTCCTGGGGTCAGATACATCACATGATCACACTGACAGAACCACAGGCACATAGACACAGGCTACCGAGCATGCACAATGTCGGCACTAGTACAGTGTATATCCACCTTTCGCAGCAATGCAGGCTGCTATTCTCCCATGGAGACGATCGTAGAGATGCTGGATGTAGTCCTGTGGAACGGCTTGCCATGCCATTTCCACCTGGCGCCTCAGTTGGACCAGCGTTCGTGCTGGACGTGCACACCGAGTGAGACGACGCTTCATCCAGTCCTAAACGATGCTCAATGGGGGACAGATCCGGAGATCTTGCTGTCCAGGGTAGTTGACTTACACCTTCTAGAGCACGTTGGGTGACACGGGATACATGCGGACGTGCATTGTCCTTTTGGAACAGCAAGTTCCCTTGCCGGTCTAGGAATGGTAGAACGATGGGTTCGATGACGGTTTGGATGTACCGTGCACTATTCAGTGTCCCCTCGACGATCACCAGAGGTGTACGGCCAGTGTAGGAGATCGCTCCCCACACCATGATGCCGGGTGTTGGCCCTGTGTACCTCGGTCGTATGCAGTCCTGATTGTGGCGCTCATCTGCACGGCGCCAAACACGCATACGACCATCATTGGCACCAAGGCAGAAGCGACTCTCATCGCTGAAGACGACACGTCTCCATTCGTCCCTCCATTCACGCCTGTCGCGACACCACTGGAGGCGGGCTGCACGATGTTGGGGCGTGAGCGGAAGACGGCCTAACGGTGTGCGGGACCGTAGCCCAGCTTCATGGAGACGGTTGCGAATGGTCCTCGCCGATACCCCAGGAGCAACAGTGTCCCTAATTTGCTGGGAAGTGGCGGTGCGGTCCCCTACGGCACTGCGTAGGATCCTACGGTCTTGGCGTGCATCCGTGCGTCGCTGCGGTCCGGTCCCAGGTCGACGGGCACGTGCACCTTCCGCCGACCACTGGCGACAACATCGATGTACTGTGGAGACCTCACGCCCCACGTGTTGAGCAATTCGGCGGTACGTCCACCCGGCCTCCCGCATGCCCACTATACGCCCTCGCTCAAAGTCCGTCAACTGCACATACGGTTCACGTCCATGCTGTCGCGGCATGCTACCAGTGTTAAAGACTGCGATGGAGCTCCGTTTGCCACGGCAAACTGGCTGACACTGACGGCGGCGGTGCACAAATGCTGCGCAGCTAGCGCCATTCGACGGCCAACACCGCGGTTCCTGGTGTGTCCGCTGTGCCGTGCGTGTGATCATTGCTTGTACAGCCCTCTCGCAGTGTCCGGAGCAAGTATGGTGGGTCTGACACACCGGTGTCAATGTGTTCTTTTTTCCATTTCCAGGAGTGTAGTTTAGCTCTGTAGTCACGGAAAACACAATTACAATCATTAAGTAATAATAGAAAGGAATTTTTGTGAATAGTGGATGATCGGTTTATGCTCCTCCCATTTAGAGCGCCGATACCTACAATTGCGGACATTCTGCAACATCATTACACTCGCTCAGAACTAAGGAATCGTAGAACTTTTGCAAATGTGTACATATATTGTATCTAGATTGTCGACTATCAGTCGTAAGCTACGACCCAAATCACAATGAAACTATTATTTGCAAAACTTAATGCCTATTTCCTCTGTAAAAGAAGCGATTTACTTCTACCAGCCTTTCCGTGACGCAACGAATACCGCATCCGACTGCAGAGAAAAAGAAGCTATACTTTCGACTTCCGGGAGGATCACATATTTTTAAAGGTTTTATACGAAATATGAAAATATCGTTAGCAAAAACTGATCGTAGCAGTTGTTTCGATTGTGAGATGTATTTGATGAAGCTTCAACTTTAGTCTTAGTCTGAACAATGGACAGTGGAGGAAAACGCATTTACTTTGCAAACAAACAATTTACTTTTTTTTTAAAGCATCGCTAGTAGTGAAGATACGACCGCAGCATATTGAGGTGTAGGGCGATGAGGTTACAGGGAGCGATATAAAGCGTGTATAACATGCAGTTGACACAAACATAAGGGCTGTGAAGTTTGTGAGTGTAAACTAACGTTGGTGGCTTTAGCAGGCTTACTTCATCTTTATGTAAGATCATGAAACAACAAAAGTTTAAACAATAAGTATCCTAGCTGGACAGTACGAAGATAAAAGCATTGCAGCAGGATTCTGGAACATATATTGTGTTCGAACATTATGAATTACCTCGAAGAAAACGGTGTATTGACACACAGTCAACATGGGTTTAGAAAACGTCGTTCTTGTGAAACACAACTAGCTCTTTATTCGCATGAAGTTTTGAGTGCTGTTGACAAGGGATTTCGGATCGATTCCGTATTTCTGGATTTCCGGAAGGCTTTGACACTCTACCACACAAGCTGCTTGTAGTAAAATTGCTTAGTTACAGAATATCGTCTCAGTTATGTGAGTGGATTTGTGACTTCCTGTCAGAGAGGTCACAGTTCGTAGTAATTGACGGAAAGTCATCGAGTAAAACAGAAGTGATTTCTGGCGTTCCACAAGGTAGTGTTACAGACCCTTTGCTGTTCCTTATCTATATAAACGATTTGGGAGACAATCGGAGCAGCCGTCTACGGTTGGTTGCAAATGACGCTGTCGTTTATCGACTAATAAAGTCATCAGAAGATCAAAACAAATTACAAAACGATTTAGAAAAGATATCTTAATGGTGCGAAAATTGGCAGTAGACTCTAAATAACAAAAAGTGTGAGGTCATCCACATGAATTCTAAAAGGAATTCGTTGAACTTCGATTACACGATAAATGAGTCAAATCTAAAGGCCGTAAATTCAACTAAATCCCTAGTAATTACAATTACGAACAACTTAAATTGGAAGAAATACATAGAAAAAATTCTGGGGAAGCTTAACCAAAGACTGCGTTTTATTGGCAGGACACTTAGAAAATGTAACAGATCTACTAAGGAGACTGCCTACACTACACTTGTCCGTCCTCTTTCAGAATACTGCTGCGCGATGTGGGATCCCTATCAGATAAGACTGACGGAGTTCATCGAAAAAGTTCAAAGTAGGGCAGCACGTTCTGTATTATCGCGAAATATGGGAGAGAGTGTCACTGAAATAATACAGGATTTGGGCTGGACATCATTAAAAGAAAAGCGGTTTTCGTTGAGACGGAATCGTCTCGAGAAATTCCAATCACCAACTTTCTCCTCTGAATGCGAAAAAAATTTTGTTTGCACCGACCTACATAGGGAGAAACTATCACCACGATAAAATAAGGGAAATCAGAGTTCGTACGGAAAGATATAGGTGTTAGTTCTTTCCGCGCGCTATACGAGTTTGTCATTTGCAGAGTATCCATGTAGAAGTAGATGTTTCTCATAACGTAAAAAGTGTGTGGTCACATTATGCTGTATGTTGTATGTTAATCGGGGACCTAGAAACGACGGAGAGGCTCCGTCCCCGCCGCAGCCGCAATGGTCCACAACCCCACGACGACCACCGCAGTCCACCCCTTCGCCGCCCCACAACGAACCCAGGGTTATCGTGCGGTTTGGCCCCCGGTGGACCCTCCCCCTTCCTCCCCCCTCTGTCAGAATCCTGTTGGTCAGTCATGTCGGTGGTAGCCTGCCGATGTTCCTCTAGAACTTTAACCTTCTTTTTCTGACATCTCCTCTTAGATTTGACATCTTCTCTTTGGTTTTCCTGTCAGCTCTGGGCCAAGAATTTTTCTTATGATTTTGCATTCTTAATTCTGTATACTTTCCATGCAGGTTTTCATATGGAATGTTTGCGGCTCACTTTCATACAGTATTTCAGGCTTGATTACTGTGTAGTCTGGTCTTTGTCTGAATGTATGTGCCTTTCTGATCATGTATGTATTGTGTTCTGCCGTAAGCTCTCATTTTCTGTAGTCGAGTCTCCTACGAGATCTTTTCTCCTCCTGTAGGTTCAAGGATTATACCTAAATATCTGAAATGTGGAATTCCGTTTATCTTGCCGTATTTTGCGTCCAGCTTTTGTATGTTTAATTTTGAGCAGAAGCATCAGACATCCGGAATGAGATTTGCAGGCCAACTTTTTCTGCACATTCTTGTAGTATTCCTCTTTGTTTGTCTCCTGTTTCTTCGTAATCCGAGAGTATGGCCAGATCGTCTGCGAAAGCTACTTTCGAGTTGAAACTTCCTGGCAGATTAAAACTGTGTGCCCGACCAAGACTCGAACTCTGGACCTTTGCCTTTCGCGGGCAAGTTCTCTACCATCTGAGCTATGATGTATGAAACAGGCGAAATACCCTCAGACTTCAAGAAGAATATAATAATTCCAATCCCAAAGAAAGCAGGTGTTGACAGATGTGAAAATTACCGAACTATCAGTTTAATAAGTCACAGCTGCAAAATACTAACGCAAGTTCTTTACAAACGAATGGAAAAACTAGTAGAAGCCGACCTCGGGGAAGATCAGTTTGGATTCCGTAGAAATATTGGAACACGTGAGGCAATACTGACCCTACGACTTATCTTAGAAAATATATTAAGAAAGGTAAACCTACGATTCTAGCATTTATAGACTTAGAGAAAGCTTTTGACAATGTTGACTTTCAAATTCTGAAGGTGGCAGGAGTAAAATACATTGAGCGAAAGGCCATTTACTATTTGTACAGAAACCAGATGGCAGTTATAAGAGTTGGGGAGATGAAAGGGAAGCAGTGGTTGGGAAAGGAGTGAGACAGGGTTGTAGCCTCTCCCCGATGCTATTCAATCTGTATATTGAGCAAGTAGTAAAGGAAACAAAAGAAAAGTTCGGAGTAGGTATTAAAATCCATGGAGAAGAAATAAAAACTTTGAGGTTCGCCGATGACATTGTAATTCTGTCAGTGACAGCAAAGGACTTGGAAGAGCAGTTGAACGGAATGGACAGTGTCTTGAAAGGAGGGTACAAGATGAACATCAACAAAAGCAAAACGAGGATAATGGAATGTAGTCGAATTAAGTCGGGTGATGCTGAGGGAAATAGATTAGGAAATGGGACACTTAAAGTAGTGAAGGAGTTTTGCTATTTGGAGAGCAAAATAACTGATGATGGTCCAAGTAGAGAGGATATGAAACGTAGACTGGCAATGGCAAGGAAAGCGTTTCTGAAGAAGAGAAATTTGTTATCATCGAGTATAGATTTAAGTGTCAGGAAGTCGTTTCTGAAAATATTTGTATGGAGTGTAGCCATTTATGGAAGTGAAACATGGACGATAAATAGTTTGGACAAGAAGAGAATAGAAGCTTTCGAAATGTGGTGCTACAGAAGAATGCTGAAGATTAGATGGGTAGATCACATAACTAATGAGGTGGTACTGAATAGAATTGGGGAGAAGAAGAGTTTGTGGCACAACTTGACTAGGAGAAGGGATAGGTTGGTAGGACATGTTCTGAGACACCAAGATATCACCAATTTAGTCTTGGAGGGCAGAGTGGAGGGTAAAAATCGTAGAGGGAGACCAAGAGATGAATACACTAAACAGATTCAGAAGGATGTATTCTGCAGTACGTACTGGGAGATAAAGCAGCTTGCACAGGATAGAGTAGCATGGAGAGCTGCATCAAACCAGACTCAGGACCGAAGACCACAACAACAACAACATCCTCTCTGGAGTAGGCACGCTGAGAAAATTTTGTAGGTGGCTTGTAGCAGGGAAATTCCTCTGTAGTTGTTCACATTCGCTCTATCTCCTTCCTTGTGCAGCGGGTGGATAAGTGTACTTTTCCAGTCATCAGGAAGTTTTTCCATTTGCCTGGTGGTTTTAATTATTTATGTAAATTTCTGTAAAGGGTAATTTGTTGATCATAAATTGGTGACAGGCAGCATCCATTAACCTGGATGCCCTATGAGTCTGTTAGCAACAATTTCTGCCTACACAGTGATAATACAGCAAACCTAATGCTTTGATTACATGTTCGATAGGGGATTTACATCTTGTCACACGTGGCTACTTTGGGTATTATTGGAGCTGTCGTTAGCCCATTGTAAGTGAACCATGCCTCAGGCGTAAATAAAACGCAAACTGTGAACTGTGGCAATTCATTGGCAGAAGTATAAAGTGCCATTGTGAGCTTGTGGCCTGAAAGCCTGCACATTGTGTTAGTGACACGGATAAGTTAATGCTCGTCCCAAATTGACATACGAGAGCGTTATTTATCCCTTTAGCAGCTTGAATTCCCCGCACAATTGTTTGAAGATCATAACTCACCGGAACATCGCTCTTCCATATCACCCGTAGAAACTTGCAAGGTCTACACGGTCTCTTGTTCTCGTCGCAAACGATCCCGTGTCTATTGAACATTTCTTTTGTACTGGAAGCGGCACTGAGGATATCGTTCGGTGCACTTCGATTAACGCAGTTAACTAAATCATAGCAGATTACCATGTCTGCCATTTTCCGCATGGAGTAATTGTACTCTGTTTCTCTGTTTACGTTATTCTAACTCCACGGAATCATTAAATTTGTTGTCGGGCCTTGGGGTCTAGCGGTAAAAAAATTCCCTATTCTAACGCAAATATCCACAGACGAGAAGAAGTTAAAGGCTGGGGCAAATATAAGAAAAAGAGCACTGGAAAGGAAGAAGTGTCATGACGCAAAAGCTGTACCCACCAGTTTTGAAACAAGTCAATTAGTACTTGTCAAAACCAAGGAAAAATCAAAGGAAATAAATGTAGAAACAAAGAAATTCATGTTCGTATACCAAGGACCTTTCAGGATCATAGGAAAACCACATACCAATGCATATAGGCTAGAGTACCATAAGAGTCAAAAGCTATTAGGTCTCAGGAATGTGATCGACCTAAAGAAGTTCATAGGTAGTGAATGATTTCTGTAGGGAGGAGGTTGCTCTGTAACCTCTACACAGTGTGGCAGCTGTGCAGTACTAGCTGTGTGAGATCTTTCCCATTTCAGATCTCACTCATTCTTCATCATTTCTATCCACCTGAAATTTCGACTTCTTCTTTGCAATACAAAAATTTTCCGCCATGGCCATCAAGCCGTGAGTTCTGTAACCATTCTATCCACCGATTAGTGAAGAAAATACCTAATGTGACAAACCTAACAGTGACACAAACAATAGAGAAGTATGATGTAATTAAGATACAAATGTATTTGAGTAACAATTATGTAAAGAACCCTGGTAATATTGTAAGTACAAAGTGTTGTTTTATTTGAAATGGTCCACCAACAGTAATTTAAAAAGATATACAAATTCGTGTACAAGCAGGATCTGAAGTGGCAGTGAAACCTGTTGTATGCTGTAGAGCTAACTAATTAACTGTAAAAGAGGTTGCTTAGTGTTATGAAAAATATGCAGATAAGTTGTAAGAATGAACTCAACTTGAGTAGCAAGGAATGGCAGTGTAATAGAATTGAGTAGTGTTAGTGGTTGAGACATGAAGGACACGTGCTTGAAATGTTTATAAGGTTGGAGCTGGCCGTTATTTGGTGTAGTGTGTGACAGGACACACCTACACGTATTGAGGTTGTGAGTTGGAGGCGTGAATGCGACCATAGGTATCCTTATGTTAGATGAGACAGAGCAGCTCATGGCGTCCTATAGGTTTAAGGAATTTAGCATTACGCTCGTCCATAACTACTTAATGCACTTTAGTAGTACGTTTAGAGAGACTACCTGTGGTTTCAGCGTCCGATCGAATGGAAATAGATTGCCACGCGAGCAAACTGATCAGCTGCAGTACACTATAGATACACTCCTGGAAATGGAAAAAAGAACACATTGACACCGGTGTGTCAGACCCACCATACTTGCTCCGGACACTGCGAGAGGGCTGTACAAGCAATGATCACACGCACGGCACAGCGGACACACCAGGAACCGCGGTGTTGGCCGTCGAATGGCGCTAGCTGCGCAGCATTTGTGCACCGCCGCCGTCAGTGTCAGCCAGTTTACCGTGGCATACGGAGCTCCATCGCAGTCTTTAACACTGGTAGCATGCCGCGACAGCATGGACGTGAACCGTATGTGCAGTTGACGGACTTTGAGCGAGGGCGTATAGTGGGCATGCGGGAGGCCGGGTGGACGTACCGCCGAATTGCTCAACACGTGGGGCGTGAGGTCTCCACAGTACATCGATGTTGTCGCCAGTGGTCGGCGGAAGGTGCACGTGCCCGTCGACCTGGGACCGGACCGCAACGACGCACGGATGCACGCCAAGACCGTAGGATCCTACGCAGTGCCGTAGGGGACCGCACCGCCACTTCCCAGCAAAGTAGGGACACTGTTGCTCCTGGGGTATCGGCGAGAACCATTCGCAACCGTCTCCATGAAGCTGGGCAATGGTCCCGTACACCGTTAGGCCGTCTTCCGCTCACGCCCCAACATCGTGCAGCCCGCCTCCAGTGGTGTCGCGACAGGCGTGAATGGAGGGACGAATGGAGACGTGTCGTCTTCAGCGATGAGAGTCGCTTCTGCCTTGGTGCCAATGATGGTCGTATGCGTATTTGGCGCCGTGCAGGTGAGCGCCACAATCAGGACTGCATATGACCGAGGCACACAGGGCCAACACCCGGCATCATGGTGTGGGGAGCGATCTCCTACACTGGCCGTACACCTCTGGTGATCGTCGAGGGGACACTGAATAGTGCATGGTACATCCAAACCGTCATCGAACCCATCGTTCTACCAGTCCTAGACCGGCAAGGGAACTTGCTGTTCCAAAAGGACAATGCACGTCCGCATGTATCCCGTGCCACCCAACGTGCTCTAGAAGGTATAAGTCAACTACCCTGGCCAGCAAGATCTCCGGATCTGTCCCCCATTGAGCATGTTTGGGACTGGATGAAGCGTCGTCTCACGCGGTCTGCACGTCCAGCACGAACGCTGGTCCAACTGAGGCTCCAGGTGGAAATGGCATGGCAAGCCGTTCCACAGGACTACATCCAGCATCTCTACGATCGTCTCCATGGGAGAATAGCAGCCTGCATTGCTGCGAAAGGTGGATATACACTTTACTAGTGCCGACATTGTGCATGCTCTGTTGCCTGTGTCTATGTGCCTGTGGTTCTGTCAGTGTGATCATGTGATGTATCTGACCCCAGGAATGTGTCAATAAAGTTTCCCCTTCCTGGGACAATGAATTCACGGTGTTCTTATTTCAATTTCCAGGAGTGTATGAAAGAAATGTGCTCTCCTATGCGTTAAATGTTAATAAAGTGAGTGTTAAATAAGTACGTACACTAGCAACATAATTGAGTAACATAATGGCAGACGTGAAACATTATTTATAGCTCAGCATAAATACCCTTCGATAAAGTAAGTACATAATTGCAGATGTGGAACTGACACAGCAGCAGAGGATCAATAAGTGGATTTAGTAGTCAACTAAACATAGTGTGTTTTGAACACTCAGAACTGTACTATTACCACAAGTTACTCACATGTACAAAGAAGCTGAGAAGACAACTACTAATCAAATATACTCATACTATCTCTAAGAATAAGGTAATCAAATGGTTCAAATGGCTCTGAGCACTATGGGACTTAACATCTATGGTCATCAGTCCCCTAGAACTTAGAACTACTTAAACCTAACTAACCTAAGGACAACACACAACACCCAGCCATCACGAGGCAGAGAAAATCCCTGACCCCGCCGGGAATCGAACCCGGGCGCAGGAAGCGAGAACGCCACCGCACGACCACGAGATGCTGGCAATAAGGTAATCAAAGATGAGTCAGCTAAGTAAATAAAATACAAATGTATCAGGAATGTACCGAGCATTGGTTCAGTGTTCCGGCCCAGAAATAATAAATTGAAATTAAATAGGATTTATGATTGTGTGCTTTGAGCATATAGTTTCTCTAGTACGTGACTAGCGGCGTTTTAAGCTATTTGTTTACCGATTTTATGACAGTTAAGTAACCACGAGAGTAAAATTGAAAAGTTCTGCTAAGTTTGTTCCAGTAACATATTGAAAGATAAAATGTATATATCCCCATTTCATTGTGACCCACCCTTAGATATTAAGTGAACAGAGTCTGAGGCATTCTTTTTGTTTGTTCTACAGGACAAACCAGATAATGGCAGCCTGGTAGCTGCGTGAAAGCGTGGACTGACTTGGACCCAACACACAGTAACCCCTCCCCTTTCCCCATGTAATTTAGAGTGAACGTGAAGTGCGCACACCATAGCAACTTCCCCTCCTCTACCCTTGTGAATTGAAGTGTAAAACGCCACCCAATGCGGCTACAATCATGTATGTAAAAATAAAATTGTCATGATTTGTGAAATTTTCTTTCAGGCTTAGAAAAGACTGCTAAGATATAATTATCTATTTATGTATCATGTTATTTTCTTTGAATTTGTGTATGTAAAAATGTATTTAATGGGTTTAAGGTTTTCATAATTTTACATATTTTGTGTGTTTGTCTGTCTAAGGCAATATGTATGCCAAAGTCTTTCATTGATTTTGCTTAAATTTTGAGTGATAATGTTGCTTATTAAGCAGTGAACATTCCACAATTTAAATAATTGAAGTAGGTAATAAGTTTTCTTTTAATATTTCTATATGTTTACATTTCAATTTTAATTTTCATAGGAAGTTAAGCTTTACTATTCCTTCCCTTTTTGTAATTAATTTTTTTTTCTTCTTCTCATTTACATTCCAAAAAAATTAAGTAGAGGGTGATGTAGGGAAGCAGCATACTCACGCCTTATAAAATTCACATCAGTCTTTCCATTGTGTGCCAGCCTAGTCCGCTGTAACTAGCTCTGACGTCATAAATGCTGCGCAATACTTTAAAAATCAAGTAAATAACCTCAAACGTTTCTAGCATGTCAGGAGTAATACTAAATCAATGTGTGTTGAATATCAGTTCAATAATGAGATTTTCACTCTGCAGCGGAGTGTGCACTGATATGAAACTTCCTGGCAGATTAAAACTGCGTGCCCGACCGAGACTCAAACTCGGGACCTTTGCCTTTCGCGGGCAAGTGCTCTACCATCTGAGCTACCGAAGCACGACTCACGCCCGGTGCTCACAGCTTTACTTCTGCCAGTATCTCGTCTCCTACCTTCCAAACCTTACAGAAGCTCTCCGAGTTCAAGTCTCGGCCGGGCACACAGTTTTAATATTCCAGGAAGTTTCGTCAGTTCAATAACTTTAACCATTTTTGAAATTTGGATGTTTTTCTGCAAAAATTATTGGCGCAACAGAAAAGAGCTAGAAACTTAAAAATTTATATTTAGATTCCTTTTACCTAATAATTTAGTAAAAACAGTATTCTGGATCTCTCAAAGTAAGATTTTAGTTGAAATTCATGAATTTCTGATTTTTGTCTTAAAGATTAAGGAAGCAAGATACATTAAGTAGGCGAATAAATAAGGCTAGGATGTTTAAATTTAAGTAGAAGGGAGATCCGCTATAATCATAAAGATGTGAGAAGTTTCAACGGAATAACTATAAAACTATAGCGATAGCGTATCTCCAAAGGGCAAGTTCAGAGCTCGTCTACTGCATGTAGTATAATTAAATTAATTCTCTCGCCCAAAATATTTGACTTAGCCACGCCAGACTTTTATTATGACTACTTACCTGTGTGCTGAATGCACATTTAAATTGAGAGCTTCATCGGCCATCAGCAAAGGAAGCAATGATTTATTCAATAACTTAAAGTGGTGCATTACTAGCCCAGCGGCTATTCGGGAGAGCGGATTTGATCAGACGTTCCCTTAGCCGTCCGCACCATGGCTTTAAATATAAAAACGCTGCGTGAGAGAAAAAAGGCACCAGTTCTCTCCAGACGCTGATTAGCGCACCACCTGTGCTGGGAGTTGAGTTGCGTCACATCGGTATCATTGCTATAATCAGCCTCGGATGCCGTAATAAGTTACTCGGGATACGCGTAACCAGGAAATCGTTTTCGAGTAAAGAATTAATTCTGAGATGACTTTAATGATCTATCTTCAGTTTGCGTATGTTGTATTTTCACGTGCCGCCGTGGGACACACATTCTACCATTATTTAGCGTGGCGTTTGATAAACATTATCATCAAATTATGGTGAGCATTAACTTACAACATTCAATTTGAACAGTTATAGTTGCATCAGCTGCTCTGGTAGTTGGATTGTGTAGATTCTTTTTGGTCTGTGGCTTTCAGAATGTAGTGATCATTTTAGAGAAAATAGTTTTTGATTATGAATCCCAGACTATCTCCCAATTCCTAAGAGCTATAAGCTGTAGCTATAAATGTATTTCTCTTATGAAGTGGGCACTAGGAATTCTAATTACAGGCTTCACGTTTTGCTAGTCACTTTCTGGTTGCCAATATTGTAGTTAGAGAGCCAGTGTTGAGAACGGCAAACAACAGCATGCGGCTTTTCGCGGATGATGCTGTAGTATACAGAGAAACTGCAGCATTAGAAAATTGTAGAGAAATGCAGGAAGGTCTGCAGCGGATAGGCACTTGGTGCAGGGAGTGGCAACTGACCCTTAACATAGCCAAATGTAATGTATTGCGCAATACACTTCTGTAAAATATCTGGGAGTATGCGTGCGGAACGATTTGAAGTGGAATGATCATGTAAAATTAATTGTTGGTAAGGCGGGTACCAGGTTGAGATTCATTGGGAGTATCCTTAGAAAATGTAGTCCATCAACAAAGGAGGTGGCTTACAACACACTCGTTCGACCTATACTTGAGTATTGCTCATCAGTGTGGGATCCGTACTAGATCGGGTTGACGGAGGAGATGGAGAAGATCCAAAGAAGAGCGGCGCGTTTCGTCACAGGGTTATTTGGTAACCGTGATAGCGTTACGGAGATGTTTACAAAACTCAAGTGGCAGACTCTGCAAGAGAGGCGCTCTACATCGCGGTGTAGCCTGCTCGCCAGGTTTCGAGAGGGTGCGTTTCTGGATGAGGTATCGAATATATTGCTTCCCCCTACTTATACCTCCCGAGGAGATCGCGAATGTAAAATTAGAGAGATTCGAGTGCGCACGGGGGCTTTCAGACAGTTGTTCTTGCCCCGAACCATGCGCGACTGGAACAGAAAAGGGAGGTAATGACAGTGGCATGTAAGGTGCCCTCCGCCACACACCGTTGGGTGGCTTGCGGAGTTTAAATGTATATGTAGATGTAGAAATAAATACAAAACATTTTACAACAACTAATTTCCACCCGCCACCCCACATATGGTGCATCAGACGGGAAATACAAAAACATTTAATATCAACAAATATTTCCACCCTCCGGCCCACACTATTGCAAGAACTGAACTCTGCCACTGAGCCACACAAACAGAACTAAACTTATTCTGACGCCAGCGTCATCTCAAAACGATATTTGCAGAAAGGCCGATGTAAGAGAAAGGTGTCAGTGCTATGGCTGACAGTAGTGTTGCAACAAGAGGGCGAAGTACAGAGTCGAATTCAGTCTGTGGTATCGTCCACAATCTGCAATGCATAGCTATGCCACAGACATTATCAATGTCTTGCTGCAGTGCGCAGCGACGAATGGGAGAGACTAAACAAGACATGTCCTGTCTCTCAGCACAGAAGCTCTTTCGCCCAAAGATCAATATAGTGCCGAGCATTGGACTGCTCTACTTCAGTTCTTGATCTCAGCTGAAGCAGTAGGTTTAAGTTATTCAAGTCTCAGATGGAAATGTTCTTTTGTGATTGCTGAACATTTACTTCAAGAGAAGTGTTGTAGAAATTCTCCCAGTCCATATGTGGCATAACAGCAAACAGTGCTTAACAGTATTGGTTAGAAACAGTCTTTGTTGCAACTTTAGTGTTTTTTTTTCAACGACACGTTTCGCCTTATTTAGGCATCTTCAGTTTATCTTTTCTAGATGGACGCGAGAGGCATCAAGATCTGCAGAGTTGTATTTCTATACATGAAGTGATGCTGTATAGTCGATGAAATTTGCAAATTACCAAGCACTCCTGTGGCGAAGGACTGTATCAAATTAAGTAAATCTTTTTATCATTCATGTACTGAAGTGAAGTAATATTTATCCGTTGTAGTTTAGATGAGCCGTATCCCAGAGCAAACAAAGAATCCACAGTTATGGCTGTAAGATTGTAGTTTCGTCTGGTCATAAAACAGTTAGTAATAAACGAACAATAAACGTCAAGAGGCAATTATCACACACCACAGAGTTCTGACGATGTAAAATGGCCCATATCTCGACAAGTATTTTTATCTGGGCATATGTTTGTAGGACTTTCTCCTAACCCCAATAAGTGCTACTTCTTCTAAGAATATGGAACACTACATATAATCTGACTGTATGGCTACAGCGCAGAGGATCACCTGCGAGCACTGAACGAAACCATAGAACGGATCAAGAAGAATGAATTGTATGGAATTTGTAGATTTTCAGAAAACTTTTGACTTGATTAGAACCAAATATTTTATAACAGTTCAAAAAACTGGTTCAAATGGCTCTGAGCACTGTGGGACTTAACATCTGAGTCATCAGTCCCCTAGAACTTAGAACTACTTAAACCTAACTAACCTAAGGACAGCACACACAATCATGCCCGAGGCATTCGAACCTGCGGTCGTGCGGTTCCAGACTGAAGCGCCTAGAATCGCTCGGCCACTCTGGTCGGCTTTATAACAGTCTGAGAAACATTCAACTTACGTCAGTGTGCCTCCATTAGACTTCAGCAGGATTGAGAGGAACGTCAAATTTGTGAGAGAGATAGGGGAAGGGCGATTCCAAACCTAGTCTTAGTATAGCAAAATTCGCGCGCTCGTGCACCACTCCGTGATTCCTTGCAAACTAACATTATAAAAGTTCCTCTTACAAAATTTCGTCCTTGTACATACTTTTAATTTCCCAATTTTAGGATTAAATATATGGTTCTGGTTCCTTAATCGTTATACGAGCAAATACAGTACGTCTTACAAAATAAGTTTAGCTATTTAGTGCTAACACTGAAATGGGAGTACAATGGTCATTATTTCACTTTTGACTGGAGATCCCACTTTTAAAGCGAAGAGTTCATAGAAACATGATCCGGAAGTCATTAAATCTGTGGAAATGCAGAGAGGTCGATTTGAGCATTTACTCTGGAGACATGTCGTCACTGATAGTGTATTTAAAATATTACAGCTGGGCGCTCTTACTGAATCCAGAAAGCGCGTTCAGCATCTCATTAATGCTTTTTAAAAGACAGGGTTGGCAGTACAGGTGCCTCTTTGCAACTGTATCTGTGTTACAAGTGAAAAATAGACCTTTCTGTAGGGAAAAGCGAAGTGATTATATGAAGCACATTTAATACTTAAATTCGTTCGTTCCTATCTTCTTCATCTGGGCTGTTGAAGATTTCGTGACGTTAGGTTTTGTATTTATATTGCGTAAAATTGCATCATGCATAGTAGGCCGTATTTTCCCGACTAAGAACATTTTCTAATATCAAGTAATGCTCTAGTAATTAGTAATTAAAAGTTACAGTTTCCTATAGATAGTTTAATTAACATTTTCTGCAGTTAAGTGAGTGCTGAATTCTTATTTTAAGTGAAAATACGTGGCGTGGAGCAAGCAGCTCCTCAACTGTCCTCTCATCGTGGTCCTGCCAGCTGACAAAGACAATACACTCATCATAACGGAACGAGCTGTGTAAGACGTGAAGATTCAGGTGAAACCGGAGGAGGGCATCCACCACAAATTTTAAAGCAACCCAATGTCTGCAATAATGAGGGAGACATCGGAGCTTCTCGAGAATACGTCATTGGAAGAAAGTGACCGTAAAAGTCTCCTCTGTCATTTCGCCACCTACGTTTTATGGGCTTCCAAAAGTTCATTAGCAGGATACATTCCTATGGTGCATCATGAACACCATCAGTCGCCGTCTTACAGTGGAACACAAGATTTGCCTCACCTCCTTATCGAGCAAGTTGGTCGCTGCGTGTACCATACCAAGAATACGACAGACAGACTTCATCAACAGAATTCCGTGCCTGTGACTTGGAGAAGGTGGTATGGTGGTCAGCTCTGATTTTGAGATCTCATTATTCACGACCATTCCCATCACAGACGCTATAGACTTGCACACCCGGTTATTTGACGATACTGTAGTGGATTTGTTTAAGAACACTGACATCTTATTTTTTCATATAGTAGAGACTATTTTAACCAGGTGGATGGCATCGTGATGAAAACCGCATTCGCTTTATAAATAACCAATCTATTAATGGCGTACTACGGGAACATCACTTTGGCCAACTTCTTACCTTGTTTTTATCGTTACGTTAATCATTATATGACCTTCTGTATGTGAAAAGGTGGAAGACTTCTGGGTGGAAGACTTCTTCGGTGTCATCTACAATGAGACACAGACACTCGAATTATGGCCGAGCGGTTCTAGGCGCTTCAGTCTAGAACCGCGCGACCGCTACGGTCGCAGCTTCGAATCCTGCCTCGGGCATGGATGTGTGTCATGTCTAGGTAGGTTAGCTTTAGGTAGTTCTAAGTTTAGGCGACTGATGACCTCAGATTCTAAGTCCCTTACTGCTTAGAGCCATTTGAACCCGGCGCTGTTTGCGAGTGTAACAGGAAACCACCGAAAAGCAAATGGGTGTCTCCGCCATAGTGTTTATCGAAAACCAACCCACTACAACAAACGTTCGAGATCAAAATTTCTGAAAATACCCCCAATAACGGCAGTGATGTATAGTTAAGCACACTTGAGACCCGACTATCAGAAGGTTGAAACGGGCGGTAACGCCTCTGTTTAAGGACGGCAGCAGCAACAACACGTCGTCCGCAGCTCGTGGTCGTGCGGTAGCGTTCTCGCTTCCCGCGCCCGGGTTCGATTCCCGGCGGGGTCAGGGATTTTCTCTGCCTCCTGATGACTGGGTGTTGTGTGGTGTCCTTAGCCTAGTTAGGTTTAGGTATTTCTAAGTTCTAGGGGACTGATGACCGTAGATGTTAAGACCCATAGTGCTCAGAGCCATTTGGACCATTTGAACAACACGACAGTCATCACTTGACAGTAGCCGTGAGTACTCATTCGGAAGCTTGGAAATTTTAAAGCACTTCAGGCGGCTGGAGGGTTTTACCAACTACTAGCTGTACCCGGAATACAATCTAATACCTCTTTTTCTTTGTATGTACATTTGCATGTACAAAATACACTACTGGCCATTAAAACTGCTACACCACGAAGATGTGTTACAGATGCGAAATTTAACCGACTGAAAGAAGATGCTGTGATATGCAAATGACAACTTTCGATGCTCCACTTACAAATTCAAAAATTTCCTTCCACGTTTATAGAAACACTTCCTCTAGTCACTGCACTTATCAGAATTTTAATTGAATAAATATTTCTTCAAGTACATAAACTTTCTCCTTCAGTACCAGCCGCTCGTCCAACTCTGACCTGTTGCAGCGTCTGCACAGCACAAGCAATATAAGAGGGGACACTCCCCCAGTTGGTGCGGAACTGTTCGTTCTGGAACTTCTTAGAAGGCCAACAATATAGTATTCACCCTAAGTAGGTGGCTGTGATCGATTATTAGTAACGATATCGATAGCACCACCTTTACAATCTGTCTGATTAACCGTTGTTTTACACCAAGCGACTATAGGGAGGTTGTTAAATGTATCTGTAGCACTGAGCAGCATTGACTGGTCCTGAAGTTATGGAAAAAAACGCCACTACTGTAGACAGACGCTATGAGCACTGCTTTCAAGACAGCCAACGAAAGTATAGCGAACAGGGCACTCCTTCCACATCCCACGCTACAAGCACCTCTAGCACTGGTGGTGAATGCAAGACAAACTGTGATTGGCACAACATTACAACATGTAGACATTGCATGGCAGCCACTTGGTTCAACTTACACAGGTGTGTTATGTAGTGGGGACATTACTACCCTCAAATGCGCAACAATATCTCTTAATAGCAATCGACTGCTTTAACCACTGGCCATACAATATTTCAATGGAAACACTAGCCTCCATCTTTGTTTCACACTGGAGATCCCATTTTGGTTGTCCACTACACATTTCAACAGACTGCAGCTGAAAATGCAGAGATGAACTATTTGCCCTGCTGAGCAAACGCTGCGGTGCCATACACCACACAATGACAGGGTTTCGCAACTCAGAGACTCAGATGATACATGCCCGACCACATATTGAGGCATGGAACATTGCAAATCTTTGTGCTCCTTGAGTCACAGACACGCACACAAGTGATGGTATACATAGACAGAACAAAACAGGCCCTCATGGTCACATTGGCAGAAGTGAAAACACAACAGACATTTCAATTAATGGCAACTCCAGTACTGTCCCCTTCAATAGGATTAAGACAGCCTTTGTGTTGCCAGAATTGTCACAATTGCATGCACAACACAACCAGCAACAGCCTGCACCTCAAGTACAGCAACTTCCTCTGACAGCAGCAGCTCAACCAGAAGATCAAACTTGTTCTGGCTGATGTTACGCTCTTCCTGACGGGGCTGATGGAGTAACAGACATCACTACCCACTGATAACAAGTCATCGGTTGATTCATTTGGTGAAGCTGTCAAAATACTTCATGCATTGGCCACCAGTGGCACTGATTAAATTTCTCTTCGCTGCAGTGCAACACTAAACAACTGTTTCGTTCAGTCAGAAAGTTCACTCAGTTACTGACCATGCCTGGGCGATATACCTACCTTTGTAAAAAATGTCCGTGTCTAGTTTCATTACATACTTGGATTCTTCTGCATGTGCAACAGTGATCTGGTTTTGTCTAAATAAAATGTTGTTCCTAACACATCAGAATTAATATTTTGTGTCTGTATCTGGCCGAGTTATGGAGTGCTTCATATTTAGTTGCCTAAAGTCCCGTTACAAATTTAATGTGATTTCTTCACACTTTAGGCCATAATCCGAACAACTAGTAAATCTGTAAAAGATGCAAGCTGGCAGTTTTCATCAAAACACTAATACCAGAAGCTAATTTTTGGGGCAGCTAACATGGCATACCTCGTCTTCAAGTTTTGGCATTATGACAGCTCCTTGTATTATACCTCCATGGTTCATACACTTTAGCAGTGCTAACTTTGATCCACGCAAGTGCCTGGAGAAGCTAAGAAGAGAGTACTTATTCTTTGATATGCCCAAATAATTTGAAAAATTTTATTTACATGCGAAGTGTCTCAACAACCATCAATTTCCAAGGTTTTATGCACCCAATTATACCTGGTGGAATCAAGGATGCAGTAGCAACAGACATACTTGGCCCTCTACCAAACTATCATGGTAGCTTCACATAAATGCTGTTTGTGCTGGAAGTATATATATGAAGTTGTACCAACTTTAATAAGCGATCAGCAATATGAAAAAATCATTTCTTGAAGGTGTTTTGTAAACCAAAGCTGCAGATGAACAATGGACTACAGTTTATCTCAAAGGAATGGAAAGAGATGGTGAGAAGAAATGACGACAAGTAAGTACTTACAGCAAAGTACCTATGAGCATCTAATCTGACCATGTCTCTTAAAGGAGGTCAGTCGTATGTGTTTAATATATTGTCACCATCAACACCCTAAAGGGAAAACTTTGATGATTTTTAGAGTGTGATACACATGCCACATATATCAACTCCATGTTAATTACTTCTCAAGCTGGTGTCAAAAGATATATTCTCTGAGGTTTTCACAGATCCTCTGGCTCAAGACAGAACTTAGGATGAGAAAATAGGTGATGGAACAAGTAATAGCAAAGGTTAAGTAAAGGAAAGAGTGTCGTGATAAAACCATATAACATATCAAATACCAAATACTGAATCAGGAACATATGCTATTCAAGGACACATACACATTCTATCAGTACAAACAATCAAATTAAAAATATTAATCTTGGAAATATAAACACATATCACAACGTTGTTACTGAAAGTGCAAATATTGTGGAAATTGAAGCTTTAAAATCTGGTAAGAATGTGGCAAATATCAAGCCATTTTTATGTGAAAGGGAATGGATGTGAACCATTTGGACTGTCATTTTTCATCAATATTTCTCTGATTCAGTTGTGTATTACAGGATCACCAATTTAGTATTAGACAAGTAACATATTTGTGATGATTCTTTGTATACACTGAAGAGCCAAAGAAACTGGTATACCTGCCTAATATCGTGTAGGGCCCAAATGAGCACACAGCAGTGCCACAACATGATGCAATTTGTGTGTTTCATCGTCATTCGGAGGGTTACAATTAACTGTCAGTTTTGCATCGGAAACAAGAAACATGAATCCCAGGAGAACGTCAATCCGGAGACCATGGCTCCTCCTCATAATACAAGTATTGCTAGGTTTAGACTGGTTACTGAAACATCATGTAATAATTGAGTTTTCCAATAGAAATTTAAGATGTAGTCTAGATGACTATACGGTAGAAGTAACTTTTAAGCCAAATTCATCTGTAAATATAGAAATCTTTCATTCAAATAAAATATGCATACTAACTAGTGCTAAAATATTAATGGAACAGAGTAATGAAGAAGTTTAGGGTCAACTCCGAAAATATATTCAGATAAATAAAAACATTCCAATCAAATTTACTGACAGATACACAGAAACAATGGACTACTCCCACGATACAATTTAGTTGCATCATATTTCCCAGGGGAATAAAGGATACAGCAATGCAATAATGTAAGATGTGCTAAATGATCCATATAAATTACAATAAAGAACCCAGTGGGTTAGAGACATACAAATGAAAATTATTGATACTACAGGGCAATGATAATGAGTACGACGAAGATTACATAGAGAGACAAGAAAGAACATGCTGAAATCATAACAGAGTAAAATTCGAGGAAAAATATTAATGAAGTTCTTTACTAGTCAATAAAGTTGTTAAAGGATGCTAACCAGTACTGTCCAACAAAAGTAAGTCATACAAAGAATCTGGACTCACAATGGATCGTATATTACGCAGGTAGAGAGACCTGGAGTGACTGATCTATACCATAGCTTGAGTCCATTCACAAGAGAAATGGTCCGTACCACTTCTTTTGAAATACTTGAGAATCGGTCACTTTCACATACAAATGAAACTAAGTTGTGCAGTACTCACCCAAAAATGGGGTAGTTCAGCTACTATACAATAAAAAGGAATTTATTTAGCAGTTAATAGGACAAGTGGACACACTACACAAGAAGACATTGAACATAAAGATAATTAAGAAGATTTACTTATCCCCAGATGTAACTTGAAATTTCGAGATGTATTCGGTTGTTGATGAAACATAAAATAGAACTAACTAATGCTCTTGTTCTTAAACATTAAGGGCCTTTATATGTTATATGTTAATAAAAGGAAAATGAAATATGTGGGAAGTTCTAGTTGAGCATTACGAATTATTTAGGAATGAAGGAGATGACCGACCGAAAGGCAGAAGAGCTGAGTCATCTATAGGGCCACAAACAAAAGTTGCAGAGTTTTGCTAGCCTTCAGGATGAAATGCCTTTCTCATGCTTGTGGGGAAACAGTAAACCATCCGTTACCATGACCAAACGAATCATTAATATCTAAACTAAAATTAAGTCGGCAACCACAGAAAACAGAAGGTCCGTCCAGCAAGGGTTGAGCAGCGACAGACTTGACTGGTATATGATTCTTCTTGTCTCCAGATGTTGTAGCAAACTCTATGTTCTCTATAGTTTTGTAGACTGTCTGTTCAGAACGGCGACGCGCGCACGCGCACGCGCACGCACACACACACACACGCACGCGCACGCGCACGCGCACACACACACACACACACCTGTCTCTCTACAATGTGCTCATTCGACTGCCAGCTCTTTCCTGGCTCACCGTGCGTGTGTTGGGGCAAGGTGGAGGTGTGAGGTGGGGT
Organism: Schistocerca gregaria; assembly: GCF_023897955.1. Lineage (NCBI taxonomy): Eukaryota > Metazoa > Arthropoda > Insecta > Orthoptera > Acrididae > Schistocerca > Schistocerca gregaria. Next base: position 182,311,588 of record NC_064927.1, read on the forward strand.
GGGGTGGAGTGGGGTGGGGTGTGGGATGAAGAGAGATGGCAGACAGGCAAGAGGTTAAGGGGAAGCATTTAGTGGCTTGTGGGAGTGGGGAGCCATCTGTGGGCTAGCTAGGGGTGCAGGTAGAGGTAACAGGTGGCAGACAGCTGGGCACGCAATTTCACAGACTATGGCATGAGATGGCAGCACACAACTAGCTGACACAAATTGGGTGGGGGTACTGGGACAGGGGATGGTGGCGGAGGTTTGGGGACAGTGAGTTACCTCAGGTTTAGTCCAGGGACAGGATAGCTTCCATCTGCACAGCTCAGAATAGCTGATGGTGGTGGGGAGAATCCAGATGGCATGGGCTATGAGGTAGCCATTGAAAATTCATATACTTTGCTCTGCAGCATTTTGTGCCATTGGGTGGTCCACCTAGTTTTTGGTAACAGTTTAGCGATAGTCATTCATTCTGGTTGGCACCTGGTTGGTTGTCATACCAATGCAAAATACTATGCAGTGGTTGCAGCAGAGCTGGTATATGACATGGCCGGGATAAGACTGTGACAGGACTAGAGTAGGTGGTGCTGGGTGGGTGGATTGGGCCGTTCTTGCATCTGGGTTTTCCACAAGGGTATGGTCAGAGGTCGGGCCACTAAGCAGCCATGTCATGTACCAGCTCTGCTGTGCTGCAACCACTGCACACTGTTTTACATTGCTATGACAACCAACCAGCTGTCAAGCAGAATGAAGGGCCATCGCCAAACTGCTGCCAAAAACTAGATGGACCAGTGGACCACCCAGTGGCAAAATATGCAGCAGAGCTCTGGATCCTCCCCACCACCACCGGCTTTTCTAAGCTGTGCAGATGGGAGCTATCCTTACAGCACACCCTTCAATCCCATAAGAGAGAGAGAGAGAGAGAGAGAGAGAGAGAGAGAGAGAGAGAGAGAGAGATGTATGTGTGTGTACCCGTCCCCGTATCCCCGCCCAACGCCCAATTTGTGTCAACTAGTTGTGTGCTGCCATCTCTCACCCTCGTCTCTGAAATTGCGTGCCCAGCCATCTGCCAACTGGCCCCTCTACCTACATTCCTAGCTAGCCCACAGATGGCTTCCCACTTTCTCATGAGCCGCTTTCATCCTACCCCCTCCCTGCCTCCTGCCTCTCTTCATCCCTCACTCCACCCCACCCTGCACTCTCACTTCACCCCAGTAAATTCACCATGGAAAGAGCTGGTAGTCGAATGAACACAATGTAGGAAGACAGGCATGTGCATGTGAGTGAGTGTGAGTGTGTCCTACAATCTTGAAAAAGGGATTTATTCTGAAAGCTAGCAAAGATCTGCACCTTTTGTCTGTGTACCAATCACTGATGCCGCACTTCTGCCTGTCAGTGATTCATCCCCTTTGTTCCTAAGTAATTTGTTGTAGTATTTAAGGAACACTTATTCGAAATGTAACAAAACAGTACACCAATTATGTATAATGGGTACTATCTGACAGTCTGGGAACTGAGATACACGAAAATGTATATCATATGTAATAATGCAATAAGAAATAAAATGAATGCTGAAAGGAAATTTAATAAGAAGGCAGCTATGTGCCATGAAATATATCAAAATTGTATATCATAAAAGAAAATGGTAAAGCGACATCTTAGCTTGAGTGCGGGGTATGTAGTGTAACAGGACATTGTGGTCAAGTCCTGTTCCACTATACAAAAAACTGATCCATCAGCTAAGGATGTACATGATGTTTTATAGGGTGTTAAAGATCGACAGACATACTGTGTGAACTGTGTATGTTCCTACAGAGAGGGCAAATGAGGACGGATATGCTGCAGTGTGCGGAAGCCAGGAGAATGCTGACTACTTGCTGAGCATCTGGTGTGCAGTTGACGGACCCACAAAACATGCACAGAATAAATGGGATTATGGAATCTCTTAGGAGAAAAGCAAATGATATTTTTTTGATTTTAACAAAGCTTTTGTATTACTGTTAAATTGGCGGCGCTCTTGTTTGAGTTCTCGTAGAGAAATAATGAATTAGTGTTATGTTAATGGACTGAATTGTAAATGCAATTATGCAGCAAATATCTGGAAATGGACGGTTGAAACTAACAATACATGTTCAATCATTTGATAATTTATAATACAATAAGTCATTAGTTGGAAAGCTTTAGCAATTTCCTGCAGCAGAGAAGATGCTTCAGAGAGGTCTGCATGGGTGGGCACAGCATAGCTGGTCTGCAAAATTCTACTTGCTCATTGAAATTACATACAAGCCAGATTCATCAAAAAAGAGGCAACCCTTTAACAGAACATTGTGATGCTTGGTACAGGATACATCAGTACTGGGTAACACTAACATGACCAAAACCCAAATTGATATTTTATTTTTCACAGTATATGGCAATCATGTTCTCAGAGAAAAACTGCAAAAGAAGAGCATTAACGACTTACAATTTGCCAAATAAACAAAAGCACACATACAAAGAAGATAGAATCGCTACAGAAAACAAGAATACAAACAATAAGATAGAGCTACACAGTTAGTTGTAAATTTGAATGGAAAATTGCTAACCAATATCAGCAACATTACAGTGTCATTTGACATGAAAAAAGGATAAATTCCATTCAAGTTACTGATTAAGGAGGGTTTCGGGGGTACGGCCCTGGCTCCTCCCCATACCAATCTTTTCTCAACCCAGCCTTTACATAATTAACCCACCAGTCTAATTAAAAAGAGGATCCCTTGTGCTCTCATGTCTAATTTGATACTACTGATTCAAAAAATAAAACATAATAATAATAAAGAAAAGACTTGGGAGTACACTTCTTGTCACTCTAATCACATACTTCAACAGACTACGACTTCCTGAGATTATGCCATGAAATGAGGTCCACTCTGACATTCTGTTCTCCTCACATAGCATAACTTGTCACCCCTCCCCCAACATCCCTTTCAGACCACGTGCTGCTTCTTTACCTACTGCTCCTACCCCTTTGACCATTTCTGCTGTAAGACTTGCTCAATGCTCCTTCCTACCACCACATATATCAGTCCTGTAACTGACAAAATGTATACTATCAAATGGAGAGCTGCTTGTCAAATTACACTTGTACCAACTGTTATGTAATAACTGTCCAACTACCGTAATTTGGGATGAACAGGCATAGACAGAGAGAATATAATGTCAACATATAACATCCTGTTGCAGAGCATGCTCTACAACATGACAGTTGTGACATTGGCGCCTGTTTCACCACACGTCATCAGAATACTTGCCCTTGATACCAATTTTGCAGAACTCTGCAGTAGGGAACTGGCTTAACAACATGTGCTTGGTTCTTGTCACCCACCTGGGTTAACTACACTGATATCAGTGGTATCAACATTTCGTTTGAGCAACTATTCTTTTTCTTTGTTTCGTTTTACTTTATTTCCTGCTCTGTGTTTTTTCCTGCACTTAAGTTTTCTGCTCGTATCGCTTTTTCCTTGTAATTTCTGTTCTGGTTATTATGGTATCTACCTTCAAGTCTTAAGGTTTTCAAATCTCTTTCAGCGCAGGCATCAATATTCAGTCTTTCATTCTCACCCTGTCCAGCCTGGGGTACTGGGTGGCTTTCCCCATTTCCTAAATCTTAACAGTCTTTTTCCATCATCCCTCTTGCTTTCTCTTCAGTCTTACTGCCAGAAAAACGAGCCACTAGCACCAAAAGCTCACATTTCTACATCTTTTCTGTGTGTTTCTTTCCTGCTGCCACTTGGCGAGCAGATTTTTATCCATCCTGTTATTTTCAAACATTATTTTTGTTACTACAGATCTCCTCTCAAGCAACTTTTCTCCACAGCAGATGAGAACTGACTTAGGTGACAGCAGTGAAAGGCTGGCACTGGCTATATGATAATATTTTGCTTAAAATTAAACAAAAAGCTCATATAATATATCCAGCAAAGATCCAGAAAATGCAAACAGAATCATTAGTCATGGACAAGAAAGCTACTGAAAAGGTCAAGAAGACAAAACTTCTGGTGCTTTAGATAGACAACATAGCATAGTGCAATGGATTATCGATAGAAAAACTTCTGTGCAAAACGTGTACCTTCCGCTATAGTGTCTTTACAATTATTGGTCAGAAATGTGACTGACTACCATTCAAAACTGTGTACTTTGCTCTAGTTAACTCAGTCATGTCATATGGCATTTCTTCCTGGAGGCAATACACAAGAAAATATTTGTTATGCCAAAATCCCACCAAGATTATTATGTGATTGCCACCATATACATCTACCTACCAAATCTTCAAGGAATAGGGAATATTACCTGTCATGTTCATACACATCTTAGACTGTTTCAATTGTAAGTATCTCCAATTCTTTAAAACAGATAATGATGAATAAATTGTCATGACAATTTGGATAACCTAGGCGACATACTCTATAATAAATTACATTGCTAAGTCAAAAATAAGAATTCTTTCACTAATACTGTTATCTCTATAATACTCCCGCATTGTTTCTGTTGCTGAATTCATGGAGTCCATTGACATTATGTGTAAATTTTTTGTTTTGTCCTAAATGTATTAATCTTTAATGTGATGGCAATTAAAAATTTGACCCCCTCTCTCTCTCCAGAACACATAAGCATTTAAGACTAGAAATCACTGTTTAATAATTATTATAATGAAAATATATGCATTATTACCATCTACAGTGCATGTATATTTAAAAATCAGTGCAGTATAATATAGTGTGTCCTCCATCAACAATTGTTTTTAATTCAAGAACCATTGCACAATAAAACTGAGGATCTGTTAGATGATCAGTTTGAGTTTAGAAAAGCTAAAGGCACCAGAGTAGCAGCTCTGATGCTGTTTAAATTAGATTAGATTAGATTAGTTTCAGTTTTTGTTCCATAGGCCCAAAAAATGAGGTGATTCTCGTGGGTGTGGAACATGTCAGAAAGTATAATACAAAAAATTTGAACAAAATACTCACTACCCTGATCATTTGTCAGGAGATTGTCAAAATAGGTGAATACAATGCAGTAAACTGGAACAGCTAATACTTACAGAATTAACGCGCTGTCGGAATCAAAGATTGTTATGCACTATTAATAAATTTATCCTACACAAAATACCTAAACTTGACTGTTGTGACAAAGTGCTGTCAAAGCTGAAACCTAACCGACATTTTTACTTAAGCTGGCTTAACTTTCTCTGTTAAGATATTTATCTATAGAGTAGGAGGAGTTGTCTATCAAAAAGTCTTTCAAACTCAGTTTAAACTGTGTTTTATCTGAAACCAAGTTTTTAATTGTTGCTGCCAATTTATTGAACATGTTTGTTCCTGAATATTGGACCCATTTTTGGACCAAGGTTAAGTGATTTTAGGTCTTTATGTAGATTGTTCTTAATACTAGTATTGATACTATGTACTGAGCTATTGGTTGGAAATAGAGATGTATGTCTTGCAACAAATTTCATTAAGGAATAAATATACTAAGAAGCCGTGGTTAGAATACAAAGTCCCTTGAACTGGTTTCTACATGATGTTCTTCAATTTACACCACACCACAAATGATTCGTATAACATGCTTTTGGACCCTAAAAGCTTTTGCTCGTTTTTGATGAGTTGCCCCAGAATATGATCCCATATGACATAATAGAACGAAAGTAAGCAAAGTATGCAAGTCTTCTTATATTTATATCTTCTACATCTGACATTCTCACTGCAAATATAGACTTTTTTAGGTGCTTAAGCAATTCTGTGGTATGCCCTTCCCAACATAATTTATTATCGAATCACAGAAATAGGAATAAGAGTTAAGACCTAGATACAGCATTTGATGATGTTATGGTGCAAGATGTTTAAAATTCTCAGACAAATATGCTAGAGGGAAATACATGTAGTATACAGTATACACAAGAACCTAGAGGTAAGAAGAAAGGAAAAACCAAGAATGAAGTATTTGGATTAAAAAAGGAGTAAGGCAGGAATGCAGTGTTTCTCTCCTCTTAAACCTGTACATCTAAGAAGCAATGGCAGAAATAAGAGAGATTTGGAAGCAGGATTACAATTCAGGGTGAAACAATTTCACTGATACAATTTTCCAAAGACATTGCAATCATCAGTGAAAGCAAGGAAGAAAAACAGGGCCTGCTAATTGAAATGAACAGTGTAATGAGCACAAAATATGCATTGAAAGGAAACTGAAGAAAAAAGAAAGTAATGAGGATTGGTTGAAATGATATTAGCAAATTAACATAAAAATTGGTGAGGAGGAGTTGAAGTGAAGGGTTTCGCTATCTTTGGAGCAATATAATGCATGGTGGATGAAGAAACAAGGATATTAGGTGACTGGCACAAGGGAAAAGAGGAAATTCTTCACTAAGAGAAGTCAACTAGCATCAAATGTAGGCCTTAGTTTTGAGGAAGAAATATCTGATACTGTGCATTTTGAAGTGATTTCATGGTCTTTGGGAAATCAGGAAAAGAAAAGAACCAAAGCATCTGAGATGCTGTGCTATGTAAGTATGCTGAAACACAGGTAGGCTTATAATGATGTGACTCTCTGTAGAGTCGATGAGGAAAGGAATATGTTCAACGCATAGACTAGATGAAGGGGCAGAATGAACATATTACGACATTAAAAAATAACAATGAAAATAACATTGATGGTACTAGAGGGAGATGGTAGAGGATAGAAGCTGTTGGGGAAGGAACAAGATAGGAATACCCCAGCAAATAGCGCGCACACACACACACACACACACACACACACACACACACACACACACAGACAGAGACACACACACACACACAGAGAGAGAGAGAGAGAGAGAGAGAGAGAGAGAGAGAGAGAGAGAGAGAGAGAGAGAGAGAGAGAGAGAGAGAGAGAGGGGGGGGGGGGGAGTACTGCTCATATCTATTTTAAAAATTTTACAAAGTTTTTAATCAGGAAATATAATTGCATAGTCATATTTCTACCAGAAATTCATATCCCATTGACAGCTAAATAAGTGTGTTGGGATGTGCTCACTACCGTAAACAGGTAACTACCGTAACAGATAAACTTGAGACAGCACAGGACACCTCTTGACTGGGCTCAATCTCTCTGGAAGACACATTTAAGTACAGATAGCAAGTTTGGTGGTCATCAAGAATTCAAATGTTTGGCAAATAATAGATTCCTAGAGGGGAACTGTAGGCAACTCGGAAAGGAAGAAAGGTCATTGTCCACCTGGTGTGTTAACCATGACATCTCATCCAAGATCTGGATATGATCTGCCAGCTGCTACTGAACAATCTGGTTGCACCTAGCAGCAAATGGTGGCCCATATCAACACTAGCGACACCTGCTCCCTATATTTGAAGGCCATATTCAGTTCCTACAGGAGGCCTACTGAATTTGTGAACAACATAGCATTTTGCATCTTTGTTGCCCGAACACGTTGCAGGGCTCTGACTTGGAGCCAAATGGGTGACAAAGCAAGGACTCAGACAACTTTGTGATAATCCTGGAATAAAATTTCTCAACCTTCACTATCTGGTGAATTGTAGGTTCCCTTTTAATGGCAGAAAGCAGCTACTTGGCTAATGCAGTACATGCAGCATGCACAATTGTGTTTCTTTAGGATAGAGAATCTGCAGCCTTAATTTTGGAGAGGGAGTAACAGAGGCAGCATTTGTGTTGCACAAAATGTTTTAATCAGGCACGTACCAAACAAAGTTGTAAGGAAACGGGAAGACCTGTCATGACTCAACAGCAGAGAACTTCACCACAGATTTAAATGTAATCTAAGCCTTGTTGACAAACAAACTGTGAATGGACCTAAAGTAAGTATGAAGAAAGCATCATGTTCAACGAATCTGAAAGAGAATGCTGGCAAGAGAATGCTAAAAAGTTTTGGTTTTACATTAAGTCAGCGAACAAATCAAAACCATCTATCAGTCACTTAGTGGCGGTACCAACACCAAAAAGGAAGACTATAGACTAAATGCCACAATTCTAAATTATTTTCCTAAATTGTTACACTGAAAAGTTCATATTACGATTCCTTGCTTCAGTTGCCATTGAAACACAGAAATGGCACACGTAGTGTTAAGTGATCATGGGAAGACTAGTTATTGTTTTTATTATATGATTACCTATCAATCACTGGAGAAGTCATAGCCATTAAATATCTGAGGGTATGCACTGACAATGTCGGCACAAAACTAATCATAGAAAAATCAAATGTAGGATTGATTTTCACTGGAAGAATTTTCAAAAAATGTCAATTCATGAAGGAGGCAGCCTACAAAAACCTTGTTAGACTAATAATGAAATATTGCTCCTTTGCTAGGTAGGATTAATAGAGGAAACAGAGAAGATTCAAAGAAGAGTAGTACATTTCATCACTGATTCTCAGAAAGCATGAAAGTTTTGGAGATGCCTCAGCAATTTAAGTGGCAGAAGCTACAGGAGGGGCACTGGGCATCACATTATGGTTTATACTCAGAATTCTAAGAATGTACTTAGTTCCTAGAAGTAAGCCAACATATTGGTTCCTCCTTACATGTATCTCACTGAAGGATCACAAGTGTGTAATTAGAACTTTGAGCACATACAGAAGGTTACCAACTGTCGTTCTTCCCATGTGACTGGAACAAGAAAGTGAAGTAGTAAAAGAGGTAGTCATTGATACAGACTGTAAGGTTCTTATGCACTCTGTCATCAGGCCACGAGTGGCCTACCGGGACCATCTCACCACCGTGTCATCCTCAGAGGAGGATGCGGATGGGAGGGGCATGTTGTCAGCACACCGCTCTCCCGGTCATTATGATGGTATTCTTGACCGAAAGCGCTACTATTCGGTCAGGTAGCTCCTCAATTGGCATCATGAGGCCGAGTGCACCCCGAAAAATGGGAACAGCACAGGGCAGCTGGATGGTCACCCATAGAAGTGCTGGCCACACCCAACAGCGCTTAACTTCGGTGATCTCACGGGAACCGGTGTATCTACTGCACCAAGGCCGTTGCCCACAAACTGTAAAGTGGGTTGTAGAATATAATGTAAGTGTTGCCAATTACCTTGTGCATGTTTGTCATGCACACCTTCCAGTACAATATACACATGTCTGAAAATGCAAGTGAGCTGGGGATCATGCTAAAGGTGGCAGAAAAAAATGATGAAAGATCCTTCAAAATGGTGAAAGTGTATCCGTAAAAGGAGCAGACAAGAACAGTTTATTATATTTTGCTTTCACATAATCTGCCGAGAGAGAGAGAGAGAGAGAGAGAGAGAGAGAGAGAGAGAGAGAGAGAGAGAGAGAGAGAGAGAGAGAGAGAGAGGAGGGGGAGGGGGAATGACGTTGGATTCGGCACCAATGCTTGCCATTGTGATTATGCTACTGCCTATATGATTATAAACTGTCACTTCTGTTTTAGTAGGGATAAATGAAAATTTTGCATCCGATATTATAAAAATTCTACCTTCTGATTTATGGAGGACTTACATAGGTTATTGAATAAATTCTCTGATAACTTTAAGTCAAGTACCATTGAATTAGGCTGTCACAGAGGACACAGCAATTAGATTTCACTGCAGTTTAAAAACTGCACAAATTGTACACAACTCTATGTGCAAAATTCCACCCCCCCCCCCCTCCTACAGCCCCCCCCCCCCACACACACACACATACAGACACACACAAATAAGTGAAAGTAAGTGGGTCTGAGAAAGAGAATAATAAAAATGTTTCCTATTTGCAAATTTTCTTTTTCTAATGAACATCAATTATATAGTAACCAATAACGATTTTCTTCTGCCATAAAATAGCAGTGAAGTTACTTTCCTCCACAAAAATATAGGTACGAGTTAAGAGATCAAACATCTTACAAAGTTAAGAACTGGTCCTACTTCTGTCTCATTTCACTTTCCCACCTCGTCTAGCTCCGATAGTAGCTAATATTGACTTAATTGTTTTCCCCTCATCAAATTAGGCTACAGAAAGGGTTAGCCCACCATTCAATTAGAGTTCTACTGTCATTTGTTGTTGTTGTGGAGAAGGGCACTATCATTTAGTTTGACTGGTACCAGATACATTAAACACATTAATATCAATGAATGACCCACAATTACTGAAAAATAGGAATCTGTTGTGCTCCAAACAAACTGTCTGTCTTCTCTGTTATATTTTGGAAATTAGGGGCCAACATTTTTTACTCACAATTGTACTTTAACTATAGCAAATTGCAGCGTCATTTGCCATTTTCATGACCAAACACCAAAAGTGATAATCCATACTGCTTAAATCAGTTTAGCCATTTTTACATCTGAAAGTAAACGGAAGAACCAATTGCACATCAAGTTTCTGTAGTGTGTAACACACAACATACAATTTTTTATGTAGTCTCTTACAGCACTTTGTAAGTATTAAGAGACCAGATGATGACTCAGGATTTACTGGGTCTAAGTTATTCAAGTATGATTACAATATTGAGTCTCTTGGCCTCACATCCCTCCCTCACGAACCTTACTTGAATTAATAAGAGAGAACACTAAAACAATACACACTTTGTCCTTGACGGGGAAGGAAAAGTGGTTTACTACGTAATTTGCAGAACAACTACTTCCTTTATTTTAGTTCTCTTTTTCTCACCTATTTTACTTTACACAGCTTCTTGCATACCTCAATCAAATATTAATGATGGACCAAGTTTAACAATTAAGTTCTCATGCTGATGTAATTATTAAGACCATCAAATTATCTGCTGTAAAGCTTGTTTTACGCCAATAACTTTCTACTCAAAATCCACTATTATTGGTGCAAGCATATCACATATCGTGTGTAAATCAGCCACCAATCACCTGCAAGGAGATTGATGACACCATAATCAGTTGATGTGCTTCAGCAAACTACGCTGATTAGAGACTATGTTTCAGAGTATACAGAAATGGCATCGCTGCGTACTCTGCTAAGATTGGAAGTTAACTAATGTTACAATTCTCAGTCATGTTACTGTAATGGATTTTATGCTTTGTTGTCTTCTTAATCTTTTATCTAATTATTTGCTTCGTTTTTGTTGAAACATTGAAAAGGTTGAATGAGGACTTAACACTTTTTTTTTTTTTTTTTTTTTTTACAGGAGTTCTCTCAGAAGAGATACCAAGAAATTTATTTACATTCTACAGTACATAGAAAAATCCTACATTGTGCATAACTAAGAATGTAAACAGATAAAATTTTTTTTTTAATAAGTATTGAAAAATTCAACAGTGGCAGAAAATCAAGTCTATTATTTTGGATGTTATCTGGCATAACAATTTTAGTTTTGAATGCCAAATGCCAGACATGCTAGAATTATATCTTTACTTTACTAGTGTAAATTTCATTCTATATGTTAAACACCAAAGTACGCGCTATTATAAGCCTTGTAAGGAAGGTGAAGATACTCTGACTTAAAATGATTGAAATGGCAATGTAGCAGGACAAATAATTTACATGAAAAAAAATGAATGAAAGAGTAATTGTGTCATTGTATTTGTCACCAGTATACAATACAAAATTATCAACATCATCATAACCTAAAATGAGAGCAAGTATAGATAAACCATTTGTTAACTTCCTTTTACTTGATAACTTCACTATTTAAGGAGCATTTCTTTCGCACATTACATTCTCACTTGTGTAGTTCATACTATTAATTTACTATTAACATCACCATAAACAATCCCCTTGTTTTTCTTCATAACCAAGCCATACAAAAATTTTCATCACATAACTAGCTGATGAAAATATTAATTCTCATTTTCTCAAAGAACAATGTATTTAAAAAAGGACATGAGACTGTACTATTTACTTTGTTTTCATTTATAAAGTGATGACATGAAACAGTTGCAGCATCATTAAATGTTTACTATAGGTATTAATTATGTTTAACTTCCTGACAAATACACAAAATATTACGAAAATATTTCCAAATTACCATCATTCATATCTTGTATTTCACTGTGAAATGTTGCTTCACTCTTTTTAGAAAACCGGACATTATAATACTACAGAGGTCTGTGAAGCAGGGAAATTATTTCAGCAGTTAGAAATAGTATGCAAATGATGGGGACTAATGTTTCAACTTTTTACAATGGAAGTCAAGAAATTATTACTAACAGTGACAAGTTTATATGAGTCACTATTAGCTACTTGGAAAAGTTACATTTAACTTTTTTAAAGTTATGTAGAGTACAACTTGTTACTTTCACGGCTGCCCTGTGACCCATTTGTGTTAAGGATATCTGCTAACAGTCCTTGCTGAAGCACTTAACAGTTCTCCATTTCAATTTTAAACATACATTTGATAACAGTGTATCTCTAATACTTTTCAATCACTTTTCAAAAGTCTCATATACCAGATGTGCTGAATGTTGTGCATGCTCAGTAATATTTGCATGCCTCTAAAGACAAAAGAGCACATTTCAACAGTTCGAATAATAATTCTGGACACTATTCAATTGTTTACATCTATTTATGGTTTATACTTCATAAACAGTGATGTTACATGCAATTCTGATACCACAGTCGTGCCTGTACCGGTCTGTTATAATTGCAGAGCATTTCAAAATTAAGAGACACGAGATAAATAATGAACAAATGAACTAGCTATTTCAAATTTTAACTATTATCCTGAATTATTGCATTCAACCTCGTGATATTGTTCTTCCTGTTGAATACACATATCAAGAGAACAAGCACCCATTCTCAGATTAAATGTAACAGTTCTACCGTAACATCATGTCACGGTCATCTGTCCACAAAGACCTGAAATTTCTCTTGGCAACAGATGAAAGTACAGCAGATTGCTATGAAACTAAATTAACAGTTTTTCTCCACAATAACATATCCAACTTCATTTCCTCTACCAACTATCCAACAAATCATCCTTGTTCCTCTACCACGCATCACAACACTGGAAACCACAAACACAGCAAGTACTACTACCCAACTAAGTTAACATCTTTGTTTTTGTTTAATGGAAAATCCAAATACATTTACTCTTACATAATACATTTAATATCTCTGAACATTGCCACAGTAAATGACAATCTAAGATCAACTATTTTCAAAAACAGAAAAAAACTTTATGTACAGTTTATGCAATATACACAGACACAGTACACAATCTGATCCCAATCAACAAATTTCTCAACCTACAACAGCTGACATATGTGGTGTCTGTGCACACAGCCACACTTGTTGGCTTTGAAAGCTATTTTCCATTGGAGGTAATTACAGCAACAGTCTTGGGCTATCTTGCATTTACTCCCCTTGATTGTTAAGGTTGGTTCCTTGTTGCCTGCAACAAAACAGAACCACAGAAGAAACTTATAAGGAGAGAAAAATGACAAGAATCACCCTGAAAAGCATTTTTCCTTAACTAACTTTTTCTACACAGTCATTAATTCTAACATTTCAAATTACCTTGTCTTTATTTTGCGAACATTCCTCACTGTTTAGCGCACAGTTCCCAGTAACTTTTTCCTTCCTCCAGGTATTCAGTAGTAGTAGCAGGTTTATTGCAATGTCCCTATATGTAAACAGCATAGCTCATTTTCAAGTCCTTCTAAAGAATTTTAGTATTGTATCATCATAAGCACAATAACTTACAAAATAAGAAAAAGAACAGATGTTAATACAAAGATAGTAGCAAAAAACGTTTAACTTGGAACAATGACAACTTAACAAATACAACAGTGGCTTGAGCTACTACTGTGTTCTCAGGCACTTGACGTGCTTCCTTGCTAAACTATTTCTTGGTGTATCATTAATATTTGAACACTGTAAATGATAAAATTATGCTGCTTCAAAATACACAATGAATAATGCAATAAAGTAAGTCTGTACATTTTGTCATATGCTATGTAATATCACAGTGTATTAAACTTACATATTTATAAGAACAGAAACAGCTTACTGATCTGTGACTGCCAGTGTCAGCAATATCATTACAGATGACACAATACTAAGATGCAATCACAAGCATCCCAAAGAACAGCACTATGTCCCTATGTCCCCTCCAAAATTGTTTTACAATGACAATGCCAGACACTCACCGCTGTCTTTCTTGCACCAAATACAAATGCACCAGATGTGCATGATTAACTCTTTCAGTACTGTAAAATGAACACACTGTTTCTAGCAGTACATAAAAATAAAAAAAATAAAAAAACATGCACATTTCAAAGATGCCACATGACATGGAGTGAGCAGAAAGGATATTTTAATAATGTCTACTTTACATTCCTTACTTTCCCAATACTCATAGCATCTTCATGGGCAGACACACAATAATGGGGGACAGGGAAATAAAACAGCTGGGATGGGGCGAAATTACCATGGGTAAGACAAACTGTCATCAAGTCACAATGAAGACAACCCTCCTTTGGATAGCGCACACCAAAATGTAGGCGCCTGGTAATCCAGATTAAGATATATGCAAAAAAATTGTCAATCCACGCACAGAAAAAAGAGACTGGTCAGATCAGTCAACATATGCCATGAAACAGTGCACCATTCACTGGACCAGGACATGACAGTATTATGTCCCATACTTTCGATCTGAGAATGTCCAAGTCTGGGCAGGAAGTCCTCAAATGTTGAGGAACTTGGAAAATACAATGTGTAGCTTGTAATTCTCCAGGAAGCCAGATGGAAAGACATGAAATCCAATATCCCTTACCAAACAACATTTGTGACTAAATTGAGGAATTATTGCTAAAAGAAACATATAATCTTATTTTGGATGGAGAGAGATCAACAGCAGTAGAAGTAACTTCAGTTGTGTTGCATGTTAATGACCTGGAGGGCAATACTGATGGTAACCTTAAAACTTTTGCATATAATGCAGTTAACTGCAATGAAATGTTCCATGAAAGAATACCCAAACAGGTTTTGATGAGATTTCAAGGTGGTGTAAAATTTGGCAACTTGCTTTAAATCTGCTGGTATGAAGAAATGTACACTTCACAAAATGCAGTTAAATACTATCTTACAATTAAAATTACAATTAGTCACAACTGTAATCATTTGATCCGCTCAAATACATGGGTGCAAATACTTGTAGGGATATGAAACAGAATGATTATATATGTCCTGTCACAGGTAAGGCACATATTTGAAAAGTGTGATAGGCAATAATATCTCTATAATTTGAACTCTCAAGTCATCCTACTTTGGAAACTTTGGGCATCTCCTGGATATCATACCACTGCTACTGCTACAGTAACCCATTCATTACCATGTGTATTAGTGTTATTATTATCCTAAGTAAAATTCAGAATGCATCGACAGAACACTGAAGGACCATGCAAAAACACTTGTCCAGTTACACTATCTACAGTGCTCATCTCTAAGTTATCTGCAGCTTTATACACTGTAAGGCGCGAAGGCCTTCTCCTCCTATAAGAACGCGGCATCTCTGTAGGTCGTCCATTTCTTACAGAGATCCGCGAGGAGGAGGATTTCAGAGTTTCAATGATAGAGACATTATTGCCTATCACACCTTTCAAATATGTGAGGTGTATAACAAGGACATCGGAAGATCATATTATATGTCTACCATGCCTCTTGTTCT
The DNA here is from genome assembly GCF_023897955.1 of Schistocerca gregaria. NCBI lineage: Eukaryota > Metazoa > Arthropoda > Insecta > Orthoptera > Acrididae > Schistocerca > Schistocerca gregaria. Next base: position 182,327,188 of record NC_064927.1, read on the forward strand.
TAGGGTGACGAATCATCGCAAAATAAATGAGTCAGCCTGTGTGTGTTTGAGTTAAAGGAGCACTGAATGGTTATAAGATTAAAGTTATTGGTGATCTGAATCATTATAGGAGTAGTTCAGTTAGTTCACAGAATACTAAGAAAATGCAGTCAGTCTACAGCGGAGACTCCTTATTAATCACTTGAGTGTCTTGTCTTAGAATACTGCTTAAGTGTGACAGTCCCATATCAATCATACATATAAAAAGGACGGTATGAATGATAAGTTTTATTCATAGAGAGATGAAGAGAACACCAGAGAACACCAGAAGATGTCACTTATTCCATGAATGTCTACTTACAAATATTCTCGAACTGGAAATAAGTAAAGAATCTACAGATACTCTTCAGCTCACTATGCACTGTTCTCAAAGGTAATTCAAAGAAATAAGATTAATTACAGCACAGAGGTCATCCTTCCACAGTCTATGTATGACAAATAGAAAAATTTACCAATGTATGGTACAATTCTAAGTATTCTTTGCTAAGCACTGTAGAGTGATTTGCAAAGTATGTATGTATGTAGTGCAGATGTAGAAAATATCCATTCAAGTGATCAATTAAATGTTAGAACATGTACTCACTGACACTAATCTTGCCTGATCATGTTTTCTCAATATGCTTCTAATGCATTCCAAACACTGTCCTGAACACACACACACACACACACACACACACACACACACACACACACACACACTTTCCATACATAATGCTCTCCAAGACCAACATCTCATACCAACTTTTGAGCATCATAATGAAAAATGTCAGCCATGAAACTTTTCAGAACCAAGTCAACTCTCATAAAAATTGAGATCACATACTCGTCACCAACAATGAAATTATTTGGTGCTGAGGGAATTAGATCAGAAAAGCGAGACACAAAGTAGATTTAGATTAGGGAAACGAGACAAAGTAGTACATGAGTTTTATTATGTGGGCAGCAGAGTAACTGATGATCGCCCAAGTAGAGGATACAAAATGTACGCTGGCAATAGCAAGAAAAGAAATTTGTTAATAGCAAATAGAGATTTAAGTTTTAGGAAGTCTTTTCTGAAAGTATTGGTATGGAGTGTAGCCATGAATGGAAGCAAAACATGAATGACAAAACAGTTTAGACGTGAAGAGAATAGATGCTTTTGAAATGTGTTGCTACAGAAGAATGCTGAAGATTAAGTGGATAGATCACGTAACTAATGAGCAAGTACTGAACAACACTGGGGAGAAAAATTTGTGGCACGACCTGACTAGAAGATGAGATCAGTTAAGACACATTCTGAAACATCAAGGGATCACCAATTTTGTATTGGAGGGAAGTGAGGGGGGCTAAAAATTGTAATGGGAAACCAAGAGTTATATACAGTAAGCAGTTTTAGAAGAATGTAAGTGGCTGCAGTTAATCAGAGATGAAGAGCTTTGCACACAATAGATCAGTACCTTTAAAACTCTTGAAATGGTGAAGAGTCCTGAAGAAGAATCAAGTTCATGAGGTGTTTACAGCTGGGAAAATAGATGCACAAAAACTGACAATTCTTCACGAAATTACATTCTGGCTAATCAAAAGTACAAGCTGTTTTATGGACAGAGAGTATATGCCTAAAACATTAACACTCTACATATTATGAACTTACGACACTTTTTGATCTCCCACATTTTGATAATACAAGGAGAAATAAAATAAACAAAAAGAAATAGTTTACATTAATTTTTACCTTCACTATCTTTTGATTTCTAAGCATGTCATCTGGAGTCTCACTCTTTTTAATCACATTGTCATCCCAATAGCACAGCTGGGAAATTTACATCTTCATTGACTGTGCCTTCCAAATATGTCACAGTTTCTGAGATTGTGGTTATGTTGGGATCTAAGAAAGCAGTTGCTTTCTGCCAAATACATATTGGATTTCATTTCCACAGTGATGTGAGACATTTAAATGTGTCTTTCTTCAAAACATATCATCTGCTCACCACCACTATCATTAGATGCATAAAACTAGTAGCTGACACATCCCCTTTCATTCCTGCCATATCTCACATTGAGTGTAGACACATGACAACACTGCTGCAGGAAAAACTTTCAATTTTCCAACTTTCATTACTCGTTCTGAAATCCAAGCATATGTTTGAGAATGTGTCTCAACTTTAGGCAAATATACAAATTCTTCAGACACCTGTTGCAATAACTTCATTAAATTAAACTTCATGGATCCAACAGAAACAGTCATTACTCTGCACACACCTGTCCTGAAACATCCATTGGTAAACCCACCACTTCCAACCACAGCATGCTGGCTATAGCCTAATAAAAACCATCACAATACCGTAGCACAGGAAGAGTCATTTTCTTTCATCAACAGCGCTTACAGTCACTTTCTTTGTACCACATTACTGAAACAAATCACAACAGAGTTTCACTTAAAAGAGTATAACATTACGTTAATTTTTCTGCTGCTTCTGCGACCTCTTATCACTATAGGCAGAAATTATATACAATTCAACACATAACACATACAACCTGGGAAAACCTCATATTAAGGGATGATCCAACAGCGAACTAACGGAACTCTGTGACACTTCTCACATTCATTTAATTGCATTGTGCTCAATCCTCTTCCAGTCTTTTAAAACGTATACTATCATTTTTTCTAACTGCTGTTCCAGTTATTCTCCTGTAACTGCATGTTTTCTGACAATGTCTTATATGTTTGCCTTTGTTTCTGTTCCTTCCAACATGTACATAATAAGATTGCTTCCTTATAACCACAACCATTTTTTCTGAAAATAAATGACATACAGTGACCTATATGTAAGGGCTGTAGACAATAGCATATAAGAACACTGTAGTTTCAGCTATTAATAATTCAGCTATAATGCAAGAAAAATTAACTGATACATAATGCAAGTGTACCATACCTCTCATGCTAGTGATGGAGGTTTGTGTGGCATGCCTGACTGAACCTCGTACAGCAAAGCACCTAATAAAGCTAATACAATGGAATCAAATTTATGCCACTATAAGAAAGACACTGATTTAATGCAATAAACTCAGACGCTTAAGCAATGCTGTGTTTCATCATATGATAAACAAATAATAATTAAGGCTGTAAGTGATCAATATGTCCAACACCCTGACACAAACCTCGCAAAAGCAGTATTGTCTCTTAGCATGCATCTCAGCCAATTATTCAGCATATCATCCATACAATATTTAAGCACTGAGCCCTTCATGTGGTTCAACAGCTATTCCCCTCCGTCGAACAAAACAATACATACAAAGCTCCCAATAATACTTTGTGCCAAACTGCTTTTATGTTACACACATTTTCATATGCACAAACAACATAACTTTTTAATCCATTTGAAAACATTAATAAAGTGACAGTTTGAAACAGCATAGCAGCAAAGAACAACATATAATAGACAAAAAATGGAACCAAGATGCTCAAGTTACCACGAAATTCATACCTGAACACTACTCAAACAAGTACTGCCACAATTAACTTTACAAAGCATTTGCACACAACAAAATGCAATAAATGTCTCCTTTGCAAACAAAATTACACTGTCTACATGCTTATTAACACTTCTGCAAACACGGCAACCTCCCTATTCTGAGACTCGGATTCTATGTATCACTACAAAGACATCATGTTAACCAACCCGCAACCTCTTCTCCTCTCGCTCCTACATTCAGCCCAGTCAATCACTCTGCAACCTACTTATATTTCACAGTGTGACGCTATGAACAGATTAATACATGTTATCACAAACTAATATTAGACAAAACCAAGTTACACAATATACAAATTGCACTCATAATTAAAAGTATAGAGGAATATGAAGAATTTACTATTACACATCACACAAATCTCATCCTTCGCCGAATATACGAGGGTCACTCCAAAAGAAATGCACACTATTTTTGTAAAAATACAGTTTTCATTCTGCATGTGTGAAAAGTTTCACAGTGTGTAGATACATCCTTTGCACTTGTTTTCAAACTTAGTTCAACCTGTTCCCATGAGTGGCACCGTCACAGCGTATCTTCAAGGTGGCTGCTACACTTGACGTTCGTCAGAAGCAATGTGCTGTCATAGAATTCCTGTGCTGTGGAAACGAGACAATGGGAAACATCCACAAGAGGTTGAAAAAGGTGTATGGAGATGCTGCTGTTGATAGCAGTACAGTTAGTCGGTGGGCAAGCAGGTTACACGATGAAAGCGGGCTCGGCAATATTGAGGATTGTCCTCACAGTAGCAGGCCTCGTACTGCACACACTCCAGACCATGTGCAGAGAGTTAACGAATTGGTGACTGCTGACAAGATGCACCACAGTGAATGAATTGTCATGCTACATTGGGATAGGGGAAGGAAGTGTTTGCAAAATACAGAAAGCGTTGGCGTTAAAAAGGTTTGTGCCAGGTGCGTTCCCAGGATGTTGACAGTGGCTCACAAAGAAACAAGAAAAACGGTATGCAGTGAACTTTTGGAATTGTACAAAAATGGTGGAGATGAATTTCTTGGAAGAATTGTGACAGGTGATGAAACATGACTCCATCATTTTTCACCAGACAAAGCGGTAATCAGTGGAGTGGCATCATGCAAATTCACCCATGGGGTGGGGTAAAAAAAATAAAACCAAAACCACATCTTCTGCTGGGAAAGTTATGCCTATAGTGTTTTTCGATTCTGAAGGACTCTTGCTTGTGGACATCATGCCAACTGGAACCACCACAAATTCTGATGCATATGGGATGACACTGAAGAAACTTCAAGCCCAACTGAGTCGTGTTCGACCACATCGGCAAAAGCAGGATGTTTTGCTGTTGCACGACAATGTACACCCACGTCAGTCAAAAAACCATGGGAGCGATCACAAAACTCGGATGGACAACACTGAAACACCCGCCTTAAATCCTGACCTGGCTGCATGTGACTGATCTCTTTGGGAAACTGAAAGACTCTCTTCATGGAAGAAGGTTGGAAGATGTCGACTCCCTTGTGCATGCTGCCAAACAGTGGCTCCAACAGGTTGGCCCAGAATTTTACCGTGCGGATATACAGGCGCTAATCCCAAGATGGGTAAGGCAGTTGAGAGGGATGGAAATTATGTAGAGAAATGAAAATATTGTTCCTAAAGGATGTACCTACACATTGTAAAACTTTTGAACATGTAGAATAAAAGATGGATTTTAAAAAAAAAACTAGTGTGCATTTCTTTTGGTGTGACCAGCGTACTAATTCTTTATGACACCTGTAGCAATAAGTACATTCCATGTAACTTCAGAATTCCAACAGAAATATTCCTCGTTACTTTGCATACACGTTTGTCCTGAAACATCCAATGATAACTCCATCGCTTTCAACCACAACACAGTGGATACTACCTAATGAAAAACCATCATCATACCTCAGTACAGAAAGAGTTTGGTTTACTCACAGCACTCACAATCAGTTTCTTCATTTCTGATGGAGTTTCTACTAAATTATAAATCAAGACAAGTGGATACAGAAACAGCGCTATCAGTTGAAACAATTGATAAACATAAATTCCTGGGTATTATAGTATAGGAACATCTTACATGGAAGGAGTACATTACTTACACATGTAAAAAATCTCCTGTAACACCTACCGGCTAAAACACCTTTCTAGCGTAATAGTGCAACCTATTTTAAGACAAATCTATTTTGGAATTATCCCCTCCCACCTGAAATATGGTATCGAGATTTGGGGTTGGGCACCAATGGTATATATGGATAGGGCTTTTAGAGAACAGAAAAGAGCAATTAGGATAATATCTAATATTTGTAAGTGGCAGTCCTGTAGAGAATATTTCATTGAGTATAACATACTAACAGTAAATTCATTGTATGTTGTCAGAACTACACTGTTTGTAAAAGAAAATATGGAGCATATGGTAATTAATAGTGAAATCTGTAATTACAAGAGAAAGACAGGATTCCCACATAAAATTTAGCAACAAAAGAGTAACAGATAATGGTCCATTTTCAGCTTTAAGACATTTTTATAAGATTGCCAAATAATATAAAACTGTTAATTGATAAATGTTTGTACTCCATCAAAGATTTCTAATGGTACTGTGAATAATTTATCTTTACTCCTAAATTTTTCTTCATGTTCTTGTGTTTGTAAACTGACTATGCCCACAACTGTTAAGTTATTATGGACAAATAACCCATTTAATTATTTGTTACTGTACCAAATCACAACAGTGTTTCACTTGAGGGAGTATAAAAACATGGCATCAATTTTTCTGCTTCATCAACAAGAATCACATGTTGCTATAAGGCAGAAACTGAATCCAATGGAGCAAATTACATATATATTGTCCTAGTCACTGAAGACACAATCGCACACTAATGGAACGCTCTGATAGCATCTATCCCATTTCAGTCATTTAAGACACACACCATCTTTTTAACTACTGTTCCACCTGTTCTCCTGTAGTTACATTTTTTGTCTAATACTACTACTTCTGCATTTTCTTCTGCACCATCCAACAGGTACGTATAACACAGTCTTCTCTTATATGCACAAACATTTCCTCTAAAAATAAAATAATAACAATAATAATAATAATAATAATAATAATAATAATAATAATTAAAAGGTCATAAACAATAGCATAACAGAACACTGTCATTTGAACTGTTAACAATCCAGCAATAACGCAAGAAAAATTAGCCAATCCGTAATGTAAGTATATCATAACTCTCATGCCCATGATGCCTGACTGAACCTCATGCAGCAAACCACATAACCAAGCAAACACACTCAAATCAAATTTAATAACTGTATGAAATCCACCAATTTAGTGACCGACTGAATTCCCTCCAAATGCTTGCAATTTAAGCACAGTAAATCCAATCATTCACATTACAACTACTCATCCCAAGAGTAACAACAAATGTTAGTGGTAGCTACAGAAAGTGATGGTATAAAATTAATGAAACACACACCCCTACTCCATTTAATAGCACACAACAAATCCTATGACACAAATACTTTCAAATACAACTGCAATTTCAGTTAACTATCATGCCACTCTCTTGTAGTGTTCCATCATCTATGCCAATTACGCAGTTCAGCAATGATCCTTGGGCACCAATGCGTAAAGGCGGTCTACAACTATCTGCACTGCCAACATTTCAAAGCTGCTTTCACAATCCACTTACATCGTTCACACAATGAACTATCTTTTTAGACACCTCTTGCATGTGTTTACACAACACCCTAGAATGAAATCCATGAAACAACAGCATACAACATAGTCACCACTAGAAGTACCAGTGCATATGGCCACACAAACAGTGAAACAGAATTTTATATTTTAGTAAGCCATCTAGTTATTCCTCTGACACAATGTCACCAACATATCAACTTCGCATCATATGCCTGCTTCACACTACAGTAATTACCACACTATAGCAATTACTTATTGTTTCTACCAGTAGTTATAGAATATAGACACAACAGATTTCATCAGTGACAACTAATGAAATTTTTCCTTGCATCATTGATGACTTAGATAATGAACATCTTGCTCAGGTGATGGTCAATAGCATCTGCAAACTTTTAAAAATTTGGGTAATGTTGTGCTTTCAGATTTTTTTTTTTTTAGCAACTTCAGTCTGAACCAGTATCATTGGTGGGAAAATTATGGCAAATTTATCACAACCCATCATATTTTTATCTTGTTACAATTTTCAATTTTATATTATCTTTACAATTATGATATCCTGTGACAGCTTATTTTTAATACACATATAATATGTAATACATTTATGGTAATTTCCCTGATGATTGTTCAGAACTGAAACTGGTATCAAAATAAAATAACATTATTCGGCAGCACACTGTTGTGCATTTTCAAAGCTTTAGATAATGATTTGTCCTAGCTACTATGACTAGCACCTGATGATATACTCACATCTGCTTAGGTTGCTAGTAACTCTTTGCAAACAACTTTCAAGTAATTAAATCATCACTTCATGTCCACTAGATGAGTACAAATTTTTGAAACAATTGCCAAATGGTAGCACATACAACATTCATCTCAGATCACATTAAAAACCACTAGATTCTCTCAAAGCACACATTCCACAAGAATGATTCTTTATAAAGTATGCCATACTAGTCCTTCATACAGGTAAATCCATATTGCTGATATCTGCAAAGTAAATACCATACCCTCTCAGCTGCTACTATATTGTTATTAACTGATGCACACCACAACTAAACTCCTGCAAGCTATAGAAATACAGAAATGTCACTCAAAACACAATCCCAAAATAAACCAATGATTGAGACTTCACACCACACCTCCATAACTAATTCCTATGAAAATAAAAAACTCCGTGATGAATACAAAAGGGTCACCTATAATAGCATAAAAGAACATTGTTATTTCAGCTGTCCATTATGCAGCAATAAAGCAAGAAAAATTAATACATCCAAAATGCAAGTGTATCATACCTCTCATGCCAGTGATGGACATTAGCATAGCATGTCTGACAACCTCATACAGCAAACCAAATCCCCAAGCAACCACACCGAAATCAAATTTGTCACCACATGCAAGGCACCGTTCCAGTACAATAAAACCATTGGTTTACCCAATGCTGTGATCAATTGCATCCTGAACATACATCCATTCCAAATATTTGATACTTAAGCAGACTGAATCTTGTCATTCACAGTATGACTATTCATGCTAAGAGACAAGTAAAAATTACAGTGTTTGCAAATGCCACTAATGAAATGCATACCTATAACCTGTCCAGTAACACACAACACTTACTGTAACTGAAATATTCTAATCATTCTCAAATACTGCCAAACATTTCAGTGCTATGACAGTATGCCACCATTCACTTGTGACCCTCTTACAAATTTCCTACCTCAATTATGCAGGCTGTCACTGACCTTTGGGCATCAGTGTACTCTACAACTATTACAACTATCTGCACTGACAACATTATAGCCTCAGCATAGAATCCAACTGGCTAAAATTACATCATTATGGTACATAGAGAGGTGGCACATACTACATCACTAGATTTTGCTAGCACACTCTTCTAGTGTTGCTTGTAGCACCATCCATTGCATCAGGCAGTGAACTGCAGCTAGTATTCCTCTGTATTTTCCTTGTCAAGTGCATGATTCTATACGTTACTAAGAGCACAGCCATTGCCTGTATTGAAGTTGTTTTAACAAAATCTGGTTTTAACAGCTTCTGTTATCACAGATTCCCAATAGTTCAAAGTGTGAGCCAGTATTCTTGTTTGTTCAAGCAAAACCTTGTGCTTATTTTACAGAATGTCATCTGCCACTGCTCATTAATGCAAATGCCTATATTTGTGGAGATGTTGATCCTCGACAACAATTGGTAACTGTCAGTATGGAATGGCCCATGTAACTCTTGCCACACTTACAAGCAATGTTATAAATTCCCATAACTCTCAGCCCAATGTTATCATTAATGGATTGCAACATTTGTTTAATATTCCTAGGTGCCCAGAAGACTGGTCCATTTCTTGCCTGTTCTGGACTAATTGCACCGTAGAATGCAATCCATGCTGTGTGTTGGTCCTCTTGGCTTGTTTGAATGAAGTTGTATCTTGGTTTTTCCCAACAGGGTTGATCTAATGTTAGAGACAAAACACCTGTTCCTTCAAAACATTGTTTTCAGTTGCTTAATCTTGGAACCGAGGTGGCCCATGTACAAAATAGTTCTGGCTCTGTGGACTAAGATGCTCAGTATAGCTATGTTCTGAGCTAGATGGTGAAAGCTCTGCCCACTGAGATACAGTTTAATATACATTGGTTTTCTGTACACAGAACGGCCCACTTGTGCATCTGACTGCTGAAAACCAACACATCTAAGAAAGGCTAACTCCGTCCTCCTGTACCCTGCCAGCACATGACAATCAGTTTCAGTCACTAACGAAGGTGATAGTAATTATCATCCAAAGCTTGGAATTTTATCCGAAACTGATGCGGCAAGTGAACTGAGAAATTTATATTCAAGGACTCTACTGCACGAAACTTTGTAGTAAATGCTAGCTACTCTTTTCCTGCTTTGATAACACTTGATATGTTCTGTCTTAACCAACCTGTATCTCTTCTCCCTCCTACACTCACTTTTATATATCACCCTGCAACCTACAAGCTACCTACATTTCACAACATGACACGGTGAAGGGAAATAACATACATTATGCATGCACTAATGTTAGACAAAATCAAGTTACACGAAGTACATGTTGCATACACAGTAGTTAAAACCATATTTAAGTACTAATATTTATTACTAAGCATCACAAAAATTTCAAATTTAGCCAAATACATTAATTCACCATGACACCCCTTCCAATAAATACATTACATAAAATATCATGGCAGCAAAAGCAACAGTCCTCTTTCCTCTAGACACACACATTCCTATTGCAAAAAACCCATCACTTCCAACTCCAAAAAATGGATACTGCCTAACGAAACAGCATCACCTTACCAGAAAAACCATCACTTTGGTGTAATCAACACAAGCACCGCCAGTTTCCTCATGCCACTTCACTGAAATAAATCACAACACAGCTGCATTTGATGAAGTGTCGCAACATGGATACAACTTATCTGCTTTATCTGTCACAGCACATATTGCTATAAGACAATTCAACAAATTATATATAACTGCTAGGTAAACATTCTCCTACTTAGGGAAACACAGTAAAGACTAAACGAACTGACAGCTACTCCTCCTCAATATCATTCTGTTCAGTCACATTCCAGTCATTTGAAACACTATCATTTCGCTGCTGCTGTCCCAACTATTCTCCACGAAATTTATGTCTTTTGGTACACACTGGAGTATTTTCAGTTGCTCCTGCTCCTTCCGACACGCATGCCGTAACGTATCCTTTCGTTATAGCACCAATAATTTTCTATGAAAATAAATGAATACAGAGTGACCCATACAAAAGGATCACACACAACAGCATAATAGAACACGGTCATTTCAGCCGCTAATAATTCAGCAATGAAATGAGAAAAATTAACCATTCCATAATGCTAGTGTACAATACCTCTCATGCCAATGACGGACATTAGCATACACTGTTTGACTGAACCTTGTGCAGCAAGCACAGTAATGAAGCAAGCATGCTAAATTCAAATTCCTGCCAAACATACAAAGCATCCTTTCAGTGCAATAAAACCACAATCTACACCAATGCTCTTAAGATTTCAATCCTGAACATAAATGTTTTCCATATGACTGAAACTGAAGCACAGTCAATCTACTCATTCACATGATTATTCATCCTATTTGGCACAATATTTATTACACTGATGGTGCAGAACTAATAAAACACATACCTCTATACTCTGTTCAGTAACATACAACACTCAACTATTCTGAAATACTGCAAATTATTCAATACTACAACAGTAGTATGCCATCACTTACAGTTTCAATGAATTACTAGAAATATTCTTTGTTAACGAATCTGCATTCTCCTCTTCACCCTCTGACACTCACTCCAATCCATTACTCTGCATCCCACTGGCTGCCTCTACTTTGCAACATGACACTACGAATGGTGTACCATTCATTATACATGAAATACCATTAGACAAAATCAAGGAACACAATCTACATATTATATTCACTGTAATTAAAGCCATACGTAAATACCAGGGTGGACCAGGTAGAAGTGGCCTGGATGATTAGATACATCTTGAGGTATATTTGTGGTAGCATTAACTGAGGAGAAAATAACCTATACGTACTTCCAATAAAATCGGATATATGCCCATACAGCTGGAAAGGCCTTTGAGTGAACTTACACAAACTTCAGACCTGACAGATGTTATAAGAGGTCATTCTGGTAGTGGAAATAGCTGGCCATCCATGTCACCTGATCTGTTAGTGTGCGATACCTTTGCATAGCAAGCCATCAAGTCTAAGGTGTATCACAACAACCCTCATTGCCTTCAAGAACTGCAGCAGAATATTTTGAATGAGACTGCAGCCATTCCAACAGTCCAGCTTTGATTCACCTTCAGATACTTGCTGACCAGAACCCAAAATCGCATAAAGATTAATCGTGGTCACTTTACACATCTGTTATAGTGAAGTTAGTACTGCATTTCCATTCCTCTTGTGTGCTTCTTAGTGCCCTGGAATTCTGTTCTTTGCCCCAATTTTATTTGCTCCACTATCTACAAAATATTTACATCACATGAATATCAGCTTCAGCCCAATATATTGATTCTCCATGACACCTGTAGTGACCAACACATTAAATAAAGCAATATGGCTCCAACAGCAATTGTCATATTTTTTCTGCACACACATTTGTCCTGAAACAAACTCCACCACTTCCAAAAACAAAAACTGGATACTGCCTAATGAGAAACTATCAGTGCACCTTAATAGGCAAAGAATCTTTTTGTTTTAATAAACAGCAATCACAATCGATTTCCTCATGCCACTTCACTGAAAGAAATCATAACAGAGCTGCACTTGATGGAGTGTCATAACACGACTAGCTTTTCTGCTTCGTCTGCAACATCTTGTATCACTATCAGGATGAAATTACATGCAATGGACAAATTATACAATCCATCTGGGAACACATTCTCAAAGTCACAAATAACGCACAAAACTAACGAAGCTCATTGGCAACTATTCATCCTTTTTCAACTGCAGCTGCTCAATCTCCTTCCTGTCATTTTAAACTCTTACTATCATTTTGCTGCCGCTGTTCCAATTATTCTCCCCTAAATGTATGTTTTTTGGTGACTTATCAAATATTTGCAGTTGCTCCTGGTCCTTACAATGTGTACGTCATAACACAGCCTTCCATCACAACCACAACTGTTTCCTCTGAAAATAAATACTTATATGTATAAAAGGGTCATACACAACTGCATAAAAGAACACTGCTATTTTAGTGTTAACAATTCAAAAATAATGCAAAAAAATTAACCAATCCATAAAGCAAGTGTACCATACCTCCCACACCAGTCATGGACATCAGTATACATGTCAGATTGAACCTCATATAGCATATCACCTAACCATGAAAGCATGCTCAAATCATGCAATGAGCCCATTATGTACCACATCATCTTCTCCTCTCCATCATGCAAAGAAATACAGACAAAGCTTCCAATAGTATACTGTGCCAAACTGCTCCTATATTAATTACATTCTCATATGCATAAACAGATACACATTTGTAACCCAGCTATACAGCATTATTAAACTAAGCATACCTCCAAAGAACCACATAACAGGCAGAAACTGTACCAAAATGCTTGAATTAATATTTATTAATCTTTGCACACTGCTCAAAACAACAAGTGCTCTCGCAATTAACCTCAACAAAGCTTTACTTCACCCACGGCCAAATACAATGAGCGTTTGTTTGAAAAAAGAATATCACACAGTCATTTACGGTTGTATTCAATGAATCACAACAAATATTCTGTGTTAACCTATCTGCATCTCTCTTCTTCTCCCTGTAACACTCACTCCAGCCTTTCACTCTGCAACCTATAAGATACTTTTATTTCACAGCACACCACTATGGAGTAATGTGCATCATGCACGCATTAATATTGTAGGTGAAGTCATGAACAATGGTGATTAGTTTAGGCTTGTTTTGCGCAATTAGGTCATGCATTCTCCACCAACCAATGAGCATTCATTCAGTAGTGTTTCCAGCACTCTGTTATGTACGTCATAGCAAGTACAAGCATTAAACAAGATCATAGTGAGTTATTCAGTGAATTTTTATCCCACTTGTTGTGAATTGTCATGTCTGATTGTGGCGGTAAGCAACAAATTCTGCACAAGCAAGTGAAAGACAACATTTGCAGAGTACACACTTTTTCAATTGCAGCGCACATTTATGTGCTTACCACAACTATTGACTGGAACTGACAATGGTGAAATCTCTGTCTACATCTCAAGCTGTATGAACTGGCATCATTCGTCGATCGGACTACAGATAAAACACACACTCACTGTACTTAAAACCGTAAGGAAATACAAAGTATTTTCAACTAAACATAATATAAATTTCAACCAACCGAATATATTAATTCTCCATGACACCTATTGCAACCAATACCTTACACACATCATCATGGCTCCGACAGCAATAGTCCTCTTTCCTCTGCACATTTGTCCTGAAACAAACCCTCCTCAAACCACCTAACAAACAAATCACAACAGAAGTGCACTTGATGGAGTGTCATAACATGACAAACTTTTCTGCTACATCTGCCATATCTCTTATCACTGTAAGTCACAAATTACATGCAATAAATTATACACCAACCTGGGAAAACCATTCTCCTAGTCATGAGACACATGCAGCAAAATAATAGAACTCTAACAGCTACTCACTCTCACCCAATAACTACTCAGTCCCCTCCTGGGGATTTCAAACACTACTATCATTTTTCTGCTGCTGTTCCAACTATTTTCCTCTACCACATGCTTTTTGGTAACTTCTCATACATTTGCAGTTGCTCCTGCTCCTTCCAACACGTATGTCGCAAAATAACAATCCATTACACTCACAACTAAATCCTATGAAAATAAAAAATAAAAATAAAACACTGGCATACACAAAAGGTCACCTATAATAGCACAAAAGAACATTGTTATTTCAGCTGTTATAATTCAGCAATAAAGCAAGAAAAATTCCACAATGCAAGTGTATCATACCTCTCATGTCAGTGAAGGACATTAGCATAGCATGTCTGAACCTCATACAAGAAACCACATCACAAACCAACCACACTGAAATCAAATTTGTCGCCACATGCGAGACACTGTTTCAGTACAATAAAACCAGTGGTTTACCAAATGCTGTTATCAACATCATGCTGAACATACATCCTATCCAAATACTTTATACTTAAGCACAGTGAATCTCGTCATTCACATTATGACTATTCATGCTAAGAGAAGCAAACATTACAGTGTTTACAAATGCCACTGATGGTGCAGAACTAATGAAACACATACCTGTATTCTGTTCAGTGACACACAACACTCAATTATTCTACGAGACTGCCAAAATGTTTAATACTACAACAGTATGCTGTCACTTACAATATTTCTAGCAGTCCACAGAACAGGTATGTTAACAAACCTGTATCTCCTTTTCTCCCTCTGACACTCACCCCAATACCTTACTCTGCACCCTGAGACTGCCTCTACTTCACAACATGACACCATGAATTGAGTTACATGCATTATACATGAACTACTATTAGACAAAAATCAAGTAACACAATCTAAGTATTAACACTCACTGCAATTCAAACCATAGATAAATACAAGGTGGAGCAAATAAGAATGGCCTGGACATGTTTTAACAAATTTGTGGGCTCATTAAATGACGAGGAAATGACCTATACTTCTTCGAACAGCATGTGAAAGTGCCCACACAGCTGGGAGAACCTTTGAGCAAATTTACACAAACTCCACACCTGACAGTTTATTAAAAGTCTGCCTTTGCAGACCTAGATGGCCATCTACGTCACCTGATCATTCAGTGTGCAATAACTTTGTGCAACGTGTCATCAAATCTAAGGTGTATCGCAACAAATCTCGTAGTCTTCAAGAACTGTAGTAGAACGTTTTTGATGAGACTGCAGCCAGTAAGGTTCGTACTGAATTTCCTTTCCTATGGAGTGATTCTTAGTACACTGAAATTCTGTTCTTCAGGCCATTTTTATTACTGCACCATGTACAAAATATTTACATCATCACATAAATGTCAACTTCAGTCAAACATATTATTATTCCATGGACACCTGTTGCAACCGACATTACACAAAACACCAAGGCTCCAACAGCAATTGTCTACTTTCCTCTGCACACACATTTATCCTGAAACAAACTAAGCCACTTCCAACCACAAAAACTGGATAATGCCTAATGAAAAACCATCACTATACATGACCAAAGATATAATCATTTTGCTTTAATCAACGGCACTCTCAATCTATTTCCTCATTCTACTTCACTAAAATCATCTCTTTTGCAAATAAATGAATACAGATTGTCCCATACAAAAGGGCTATATACAACTGCATAAAAGAACACTGTAATTTCAGCTGTTACCAATTTAGAAATAATTCAAGAAAAATTAACCAATCCATAATGCAAGTGTGTTGTATCTGTAACACCAGTGATGGACATTATTAGCACAGCATGTCTGATTGAACCTCTTACAGCAAACCACATAACCAAACAAGCATGCTCAAATCTAATTTATGCCACCACACGGAAGGCACAGTTCATTAACAAGAAGCTTAACCAATGTTGTGACCAACAGAATCCTGAATGTACATCCTTTCCAAACACTTCAAACTAAAGCACCGTGACTCATCATTCACATTATGACTATTCATCATAAGAGGCATAACAAATATTAAAGTGTTAGCTAAAGCCATTAATGGTGCAGAATTAATGAAACACTTGCCTCTATTCTGTCCTGTAAAACACAACACCTGTTTTAAGTCTAACAAATACTCTCACATACAGCCAAACATTTCAATGGTACAACAGTATGATACGTACCAATGATGTGTCACACTCCTCCAATACTTGTCCCACCATCACACAGTATTTAACTGATATTTGGGCACCAATGCCTAAAGGCTGTCTACCACAAGAATATCCACACTGCCAGTATTTCAAAACTACATACACAAATCCCCCCATCTTCCCCAAAATGAGGTAACTTTCCCAACACCTCATGCATTCCCAATAATTAATCAATAAGCCAGCTGACTTCCCTCTGCTGATGAACATGTATGTATATATGTCTATTCCTGCTATATATACAAAAACAAATATGATGTGACTTGGCAAACAAAAGCGCTGGCAGGTCGATAGACACACAAACACACACACAAAATTCAAGCTTTCGCAACCGACAGTTGCTTCGTCAGGAAAGAGGGAAGGACAGGGAAAGACGAAAGGATGTGGGTTTTAAGGGAGAGGGTAAGGAGTCATTCCAAACCCGGGAGCGGAAAGACTTACCTTAGGGGGGAGAAAAGGACAGGTATACACTGAAGGGCAAGTTCCCATCCCTGGAGTTCTGACAGGTTGGTGTTAGTGAGAAGTATCCAGATAACTGACAATGTAACACTGTGCCAAGATGTGCTGGCCGTGCACCAAGGCATGTTTAGCCACAGGGTGATCCTCATTACCAACAAACACTGTCTGCCTGTGTCCATTCATATGAATGGACAGTTTGTTGCTGGTCATTCCCACATAAAAAGCTTCAGTGTAGGCAGGTCAGTTGGTAAATCACATGGGTGCTTTCACACGTGGCTCTGCCTTTGATCGTGTACACCTTCCGGGTTACAGGACTGGAGGAGGTGGTGGTGGTAGGGTGCATGGGACAGGTTTTACACGGGGGGCAGTTGCAAGGGTAGATGCCAGAGGGTACGGAAGGAGGTTTGGGGATTTCATACAGGAAGGTTAGGTGGATGGCAGAAAGACACTCTTGGTGGAGTTGGGAGGATTTCATGAGGGATGGATCTCATTTCAGGGCAGGATTTGAGGAGAGCCACATTCAGAATCTGATCCAGTCCCAGAAAGTACGCTGTCACAAGTGGGGGCACTTTTGTGGTTCTTCTGTGGGAGGTTCTGGGTTGGAGGGGATGAGGAAGTGGCACTGGTTATTTGCTTCTGTACCAGGTCGGGAGGGTAGTTGTGGGATGCGAAAGCTGTTTTCAGGTTGTTGGTGTAATGGTTCAGAGATTCCGGACTGGAGCAGATTCGTTTGCCACGAAGACCTAGGCTGTAGGGAAGGGACCGTTTGATGTGGAATGGGTGGCAGCTGTCATAATGGAGGTACTGTTGCTTGTTGGTGGGTTTGATGTGGAAGGACGTGTTAAGCTGGCCATTGGACAAATGGAGGTCAACGTCAAGGAAAGTGGCATGGGTTTTGGAGTAGGACCAGGTGAATCTGATGGAACTAAAGGAGTTTAGGTTGGAGAGGAAATTCTGGAGTAGTAGTTCACTGTGAGTCCAGATCATGAAGATGTCATCAATAAATCTGTACCAAACTTTGGGTTGGCAGGCCTGGGTAATCAATTAGGCTTCCTCTAAGCGACCCATGAATAGGTTGGCGTACGAGGGGGCCATCCTGGTACCCATGGCTGTTCCCTTTAATTGTTGGTATGTCTGGCCTTCAAAAGTGAAGAAGTTGTGGGTCAGGATGAAGCTGACTAAGGTAACGAGGATAGTGGTTTTAGGTAGGGTGGCAGGTGATCGGCATGAAAGGAAGTGCTCCATCGCAGCGAGGCCCTGGATGTGCAGAATATTTGTGTTTAAGGAAGTGGCATCAATGGTAACAAGGATGGTTTCAGGGTTAACAGACTGGGTAAGGATTCCAGGCGTTCGAGAAAGTGGTTGGTGTCTGATGAAGGATGGGAAACTGCATGTAATGGGTTGAAGGTGTTGATCTACGTTCTGTGGGGGCTTGGTAACCAGCTACAAACGAGGGCTGTTTGCACAGAGACCAGCTCAGTAGACTACAGTCCATGAAACAACAGCACAAAACTAAAAGTATCAATGCATCTGGTCAAACTATCTGCAAAACTTAATTATATCTTTTATGACATTATCCAGTTCATTCTGAAACCGCGAAGTTATCAACACACCCACCTAACACCACACACGTGCTTAACACTATAGCAATTACTGCTGTTTCTACCAGTGCTTACAAAATGAAGGAACAGCAGTTATTACCATCTACCTCCAATGACAACTTGATGATTTTCCTAAGATTATTTATGCTTTAGATAATGCTTCATTCTAGTTGCCATGACTAGCACCTGCTGATATATTCCAATTTGCTTTGATCTCTTCTAACTCTTGGAAAACAGGTGTTCAGTAATTATGTCATCATTCATGGCCACTACGTGGGTATATATTCATGAAACAATCGTCAAATTGTGCCACATGTAACACACATTTCGTATTACATTAAAAACCACTAGATTCCCTCAAAGCACCCATCCCACAAAAATGAGTATTGTAAAGAATGCCACATTTGCCCTACATACAGTTAAATCTCACATCACTGCAACAATGTACTCACTAAAACATTTCTGAGCATTCCCTCTCAGCTGTTGCTATGTTATTAGTACCTAACATGCACCAAAATGAGCGCACTTGTTGGTTATACAGATACAGAAAGGCCACTCCAAACACAATCCAAGATAAAATGATGAACTTTCATGCTGTAGCTACAGTCTCATTAGATGATACTATTCCAGTTGACACTAACAACAATTTCATGCACTAAAATCACCTGCCATCTTCATTCAACCTTTTTCCTTTCCCTCCATCCTGAGAACAAGCTACTGACTCCAAAAGCTTCCATAAAACCTTGGTTCGTATAGGTGTTCTCCTGCTTGCACTTTGTGAACAGATTTTTAATCTATCCGATTACCTTATATTTTGTATAGTAGCACCTAATAATGTTATGTCAAGTTTAAGCCTTAATGATACTAATGTCCAACACATTATTCTTATTTTAACACACTGACATTAACACCATAAAAGCAATGCCATCTCTTACTATGGACCTTTATGAATTATTCAGCAAATCACCCATGCAATATTCATGCATTAAACCATAATGTGATACATCATTTCCTCTCCATCATGCAAAGAGGTGCATACATAGCTCCCATGATTGCTCAGTGCCAAACTGTTCCTATGTTGCGAGAATGAGATTTTCACTCTACAGCAGACAGTGTGCTGATAAACTTCCAGAAAGATTAAAACTGCGTGCTGGACCAAGACTCTAACTCGGGACCCAGACAAAGTCCCGAGCTTGAGCCTCCGACCAGCACACAGTTTTCATCTGCCAGGAAGTTTCAAATTTTCCCATGTTAATCACATTCTCATATGCA
This sequence comes from Schistocerca gregaria, assembly GCF_023897955.1. Lineage (NCBI taxonomy): Eukaryota > Metazoa > Arthropoda > Insecta > Orthoptera > Acrididae > Schistocerca > Schistocerca gregaria. The sequence goes on from NC_064927.1 coordinate 182,347,213, forward strand.
CAAACGGCCTGACACTTCTAAACTGACTGCTCAACATTAATAAAGTGACAGGTTGGAACAGCATAACTGCTAAGCCCACATAGAACAGGCAGAAATTGTACCAAAACCATTGAATTAATCTTACTTCAACCTTGTAACACTGCTCAAGGAACTAATGCTGCTGCTATGAACCTCGACAACGCATTGTTTTACACATAGCCAAAAACAATGTCAGCCGTCTTAAGTAAAATTACACTCTCTGCCTAGTATATACAGACTCTACATGCTTACAACCATTTCTGCAATCATTCGTAATTTGTGTTCAATGGATTACTAGCAATATTCTGTCTTAACCAACCTGCACTACTACTGTTCTCCACTCACTCAAAGTCAACACTCTTCAAACAACAGGCTACCTGTATTTATAAACATGACACTATGAACGAAAGTGATATACCTTATGCATACACTAATGTTAGACAAAATCAAGTTACATGATCTAGATGTTATGCCCACTGCAATCAAAACCATAGGTAAATACAAAATCTTTACTACTAAACGTGACATACATTTCAACTTCACCAAATACATTTATTTTCCATGACACCTGTTGTAGCCAATACATTACATAAAACATAATGACACCACAGCAATAGTACAAATTCTCGACATCTCAGTTGAGACAACAGGAAACTAACCAAACTCTTTCACAGCCCCTCATCCTCCTCCTATCACATCCCTCCCTATCTTTTAAAAACCACACTTTCATTGAACTGCAGCTGTTACAACTATTATTTTCTAAATGTACATTTTTTGATAAATTCTCAAATATTTGGAGTTGTTCCTGCTCCTTACAAGATGTACATCATAATATAGCCTTAAATTTTAACTACAACCATTGCCTCTGAAAATAAATGAATACGAAGTGACCCCATACAAAAGGGTTATACATAATAGCATAAAAGAAAACATGTAAGATGAAAATAATTCACAATAACGCAATAAAAATTAAGATATCCACAATGCAAGTGCGTCATACCTCTTACACTGATGGAAATTAGCACACAATGTCTGAGAAAACCTCAAACAACAACCCGTGTAACCAAGCAAGCATGCTCATAACAAATATATGCCAACACATGAAAGGAACTACTCCAGTGCAATAAACCCAGAGGCTTAAATAATGTTGTGATAACCGAGTCCTGAACATATATCCTTTACAAAAGCTGTAAACTGAAGCACACAGAATCTCAGCATTCGCATTACGACTAATCATCCAAAAATGCACAAGAAAAATTACAGTGTTATGTGAAGTCACTGATGGTGCAAAACTAATGAAACACATACCTCTACACTGTTCAATGAGACGAATCACATCATCTTCAGTAACTCAAATAAATACTCTAAAATACAGCCATACATCTCAATGCTACATCAGCAGAAGAATGCCACTAAACTGTGACCTCCTTACAAAATATCCTACCTCAGAAAGAATGTATTTGATCTTTGGACATCACTGCCTAAAGGCAGTCTGCAACTATTGAAACTATTCACATCTCCAACATTTCGGAACTACTTTCTAGAAATCGTCCACACCTTTCATGCAGTGAGATGTCTTTTCCAATATGTCTCGCATCCTCAATTACACAATCAGTAGTTCAACTGATTGCCCTCTGCAGACCAATGTATGTGTGTGTTCTAACAAACATGCCCACTCCTGTTGGGAGGGAAAGAGAGAGAGAGAGAGAGAGAGAGAGAGAGAGAGAGAGAGAGAGAGAGAGAGAGAGAGAGAGAGAGAGAGAGAGAGAGACTAACACACTAGACTACACTCCACAAAACAACAGCATACAATACAGTCACTGCTACAAGTACCAATGCATCTGGTAAAATGTACAGTGAAACAGAATTATATCTTCTAGCCCATCATCCATTTTTTCCTTCAATGCAAAGTCACCAACACACCAAGGTAGCATTAGACTTCTCCTTTACACTATAGAACTACCACATTAAAGCAATTACTTCCTGTTTCTACCTCTACAAATACAGTGCAGACAGCAGTTATTAATTTATTCCACCAATGACAACCTGATGACATTTTTCCTTACATCAATAATGCTACCTATGCCTTGTCCTAGCTCATTAGACAAGTACCTGCTGATATATTCACATTTGCTTATGTCATTTCTAACATTTTGGAAACAAGCACTCAATTATATCATCACTTCATGTCAGCTACATGGGTACAAATTTGTTGAACAACTGCTGAATGCTGCCACATGCAACATTCATCTCACATCACATTAAAAACTATTACATTCCGCAAAAATTATCACTTATAAAACATGGCACTCTTGCCCTTCATTCAGGTAAATCCACTTCACTGATATCTGTAAAGCAAGTAACAATATTAGAGAAGGAAAGCTGCTACTCACCACATAGAGATGTTGAGTAGCATCTTTACTTCTTTAATATTGTTACTTTCATCCTGGATTTTCCATTATAAAGCAAGTAACATACTCATTAAAACAGTTCAGAGCATTCCCTCTCTGCTGCTGCAATGTCATTTGGAAGTGACACATATCAAAAAGACTACACATTTGCAAGTTATATTTATAGAAAAAGGACTCTCAAAACACAATCCCAAGACAAACCAACAAATGAGACTCTCACTGTAGCTACAAATTGATTATATGATACTGTTATTTTTCACAACAGCAAGGGCATTTGACAATGTTAGATCAAGTTTAGGCCTTAGTGATACACACACCGAACACATTATTTTTACATACGGGACTAATCATCCAAAAGCAATGCCATCTCTTAGAATGTACCTCAACAAAATATACGAGGAATCATCCATGCAATAGTCATGTATCGAGCCCTTAATGTGGTACATTATCTTTACTTTTCCATCATGCAAAAAGTTGCAGGCATAGCTCAAACACCCTGCGCCAGACTGTTCCCGTGTTAATCACATTCTGAAATTCACAGACAGCTTGATATTTCTTACCCAACTGAACAACATTACTAAATTAACACAGGCTGAAACAACAAACTGCAAGAAACCGCATATAAGAGACAGAAATGGTACCAAAATGCTCAAGACAATATTAATTTGTCTGTGTACACTGCTCATACAAGTGCTGCCACAATTAAGCTGAACAAAGTGTTGCTTTATTAACATTCAAACACAATAAATGTCTGCTTTTTACACAATATTACACCCTGTCCCTCCTATGTACTTCCCTTACATGCTTACTAACATTTGTGCAAACATTGTAAACATAACATCACATGATTCGCATTCAATGCATCACTAGAAATATTATTCGTCCTACACGCACTCTAATCCCTTACTTTGCAACCTACGGGCTACCTCTACTTCACACCATGACACTATGAATGGAGTAATATACATTATACATGATCTACCATAGAGAAAAATCAAGTAACACACACTACATATTACACTCACTGTAATTAAAACCACAAGTAAATACAAGCAGAGCACATAAAAGTGGCCATAATGATTGGATACGATTCAATGTATATTTGTGGCACCATTAACTGTGAAGAAAATGACATATACTTTCTTCCAACAGGATGGAGTGTATGCCCATACAACCCAACAAACCTTGGAGCACTATTACACAAATTTCATGCCTGACATATACATTATCAGAGGTCAGTCTAGTCGCAGAACTAAGTGGCCACCCATGTCACCTGATCTGTCCGTTTGCAATAACTTGGTGTACCGAGCTATGAAGTTTAATGTGTATCACACTAACCGTCATAGTCTTCAACAACTGCAGCAGAATATTTTGAATGAGACTGCAGCCATTCCAGCAGGCCAACTTTGATCCGCCTTCAGCAACGTGCTGTCCAGTACCCAAAAATGCAGAAAGTTGAATGGTTGTCACTTTCAACATCTGCTATAGTCAAGTTAGTACTGGATTTCTATTCCTGTGCTCCAATTCTTTGTACCCTGGAACACTCTTCTTCAGTCTACTTTTATTTGCTCCACCTTGTACAAATAATTTACATTATCACATAAATATCTATTTCAGGCAAATATATTAATCCTTCATTAAACCTGATGCAACCGAGGCATTACATACAATATTATGGCTGCAACAGCAATAGTCCTCTTTACTCTGCATACACATTTCTGCAGAAACCAACACTGCCACTTACAAACACAAAAAACTGGATACTGCCTAATGAAAAACGATCACTACATCCTAGCACACAATGAGGTGTTTTGCTTTAATCAACAGCAATCGCAATCGCTTTAATCAACAGCAATCACAATCAATTTCCTCATGCCATTCCACTGAAACAAATCACAACACAGTTGCATCTGATGGAGTGTCATAACATGAATAACTTTTCTGCTTCCTCTGCAACATCCAGTACCACTGTAAGTATGAAATTACATGCTGTTCAACAAATTATATACACAACCTGGTTACAAGTTCTCAGTATCACAGATGACACACCAGGAAACTAATCAAACTCTTTGACAGCTTCACACCCTCCTCCAATCGCATCCTGCTCAATACCCTTCCCATCATTTGAAACTCTTAACATTTTGCTACAGCTGTTCCAACTATTCTCTTATAAATCATCTCACATCTCTTGATATTTTCAGAGCGACACCTGAATATGAGCGTGTAAGAGCCTGAAAATGGTTGTGTGTTAAATGAAAGAACCTTAAAACTGTACCGGTATTTTCAATCTCTTCTAGATGTATGTCTGTTGACAACTACTCTAATATTTGCAGTTGCTCATGCTCCTAACAATAAGTACCTCAAAACCTATCCTTCAATTATAACCACAGTTATTTCCTCTAAACATAAATGAGTACAGTGTGACCCATACTAAAGGGTTATACACAAATCCATGAAAGAACACTGCTATTTCAGCTGCTAACAATTCAGGAATAATGCAAGAAAAATTAACCATATTGTAAGTGCATCATACCTATCATGCCACTGATTTATATTAGCAAAGCATAGCATGTCTGTCTGAACACACAGCAAACCATGTAACCAAGCAAGCATGCTCATGTCAAATTTATGGTACCACATGGAAGACACCTTTTCAGGGCAATAAGACCAGAGGCTTAAATGATACTCTGAGCAACTGAATCTTGAACATACATTTTTACCAAATGCTTTAAACTTAAACACAGTGAATCACATCATTTACATTACGACTATTCTTTCTTAGAGGCTCAAGAAATAATATAATGTTAGCTAAATCCACTAATGGTTCAGGACAAATGGAACACATACCTCTACTCCATTCAACAACACACAACTCCTCCTGCAACTCAAACAAATACTCTCAAATGCAGCCAAATATTTCAATGCTACATCATCAGTACGATGCCACTCACCTGTGATCATTCTACAGTATTTCCTCGCTAATTTTTGGGTATCAATGCCAAAAGGCAGTCTACAACAACTAACTACTTTACCAAAATTTTAAAACAACTACATGTGGACCACCCACATCCTTCGTAGAGCATGCCATCTTTTCCAATACAACTTGCATCTTCAATAATTAATCAATCAATAATTAAACTCAGTGCCCTCTGCTAATGATGATGTATCTGTCTCAATAAACATGCTCATTTCTGTTGGATGTCAGTGAGACAGAGAAAGAGAGGTATTTGCACAAAGACCAATCCCACTATAATGCAAGCCATGAAACAACAGCATACAAGATATCACAACTACAAGTGTCTCCGGTCACACAAACAGCAAAATGGAATTATATCTTTTAGCACATCATCTAGTTATTCCTTAAATGCAAAGTAACCAATGCAAAGTCATCAACTTAGTATCACATGCCTGCTTGACACTATAGTTATCACCACACTATAGCAATTACTTAAATGTTTTTACCAGTACTTGAAGAATGAAGACAGCAGTTACTAGTTCATTCCACATATGACTACCTCAAGACTTTTTCCTTACATCAATAATGATTCAGATAATGCTCTGTCCCAGCTGATATGATTAGCACCTGCTGATATATTCACATAGGCTTAGGTTGGTTTCAGCAATTGGGAAAGAAGACTTCAGTAATTACACCAATCACTTCCATGTCAATTAGGTAGACAGAAAATTGTGAAATGATCGTAAAATGGTACCACATACAACATTCATCTCAGATCACATTACAAGACAGTAGATTCGCTTATCTGCAAGAATGAATCTTTATAAAAAGTATGCCACACGTGCCCTTCACACACACTGCTATCTGTAATCCAAATACTCTATTCATAAAAATAATTTTGACCAAAGGCTCTCAGCTGCTATGTTGTTAATACCTGACATATAATGAACCAACTGAACACTTTGAAGTTGCATATATACAGAAAGGCCACTCACAGTACAATCCCAACAAAAACTATTGACCAAGTCGCTCATGCTGTAGCTACAACTCAGTAACATGGTATTACTATACTTCAGAACACCAATTCATCAACACTAAAAACATTTTCATGCAATGTAATGACACATTTCTGATAGTAGCATTTGACAATGTTACATTACATTCAGGCCTTACTGAAATATACATCCAACAGATACTTCTTACATTAACACACCTTGCAAAGGTAATGTTGTATCTGGACATTAGTGAACTACTTGACAAACAACCCACACAATATTCTTACACTGAGCCCTTGTTGTCAATCATCATCTTTTCCTCTTCATCATGCAAAAAGATGCAGACATAGCTCCCAATAGTACTCTGTGCCGAACTGTTCCTATGTTAATTACAATCCCACATGCACAAACGGCTTGACTTTTCTAACTCAATTGCATAACGTTACTAAATTAACACAGTACTAAAACATTATCTGCAAAGAACCACACATATAGGCAGAAATGTTACCAAAAGAGCTTAAATTAACATTAATTCATTCCTGTACACAGCTCAAACAACTAGTACTACCACAATTAATGTGGACAAAGCATTGCTTTTCAATTAATGTGAACAAAGCATTGCTTTACACATAGGCCAACACAACAAATGTATGTTTCTTAAACAAAATTACACTACTATACTACGGAGTATATACAAACTCTACTTGCTTACTAACATTCCTCCAAGTGCTGCAACCTCCCAGTTCTGTGATTTGGTTCAATTAATAATTATAAGTGTTCTATGCTAACCAACCAGTATCTCTTCTACCTCCAACACTCACTTGCATCCAAATCTACAAAGTATCTTTATTTCACAGCAGAACACTCACTGGAAGTAATATACTCTTATATTAGACATGCAGTAATTCGAGACAAAATCAAGTTACAAGACAATATGTTACACTCACTGTAATCAAACAAAAAATACTTAATACTAAAGATCACAATTTTCAACAATATATATTAATTCTGTTCTAAAAAACGCATTACATAAAACATCATGGCTCCAGCACCAACAGACACCTTTCCTCTGCACATACATTTTTCCTGAAACAAACTATGCCACCTCCAACCACAAAAACTGTATGCTGCTTTATGAAAAACCATCATAATAACTTAGCAGAGAAAGAATAATTTTGCATTAATCAACAGTAACCACAATATATTTCCTCGCGCCACTTCCCTGAATCAAATCATAAAAGAGCTCACTTGACGGAGTGTCTTAACATGACGTAACTTTTCTGCTTCATCTGCAACATTTCGTAACACCACAAGGCAGAAATCACATTCAATGTAGTAAGTTATATATACCATGTGGGTAAACATTCTCCTATTCATGGAAGACACAGCAGCAAACTAGCCAAATTCTTTGACAGCTCCTCATCCTCATTCAACAGCATCCTGGCAATCCACTTCCATTCACTTCAAACACAAAATACCATTTTTACCACTTAGCCAATGTTCACCTAAATGGATTGGCAACTCCTGACACACTGAAGCATCACAGGGTTGCACATGCACAAGACATTGCCTCCTCAGACTGTGTTGGTCACAACAAGGACAACGAACTGGACCAATTCACCTGCCAGCTCTTAGCAGCCCACCAGAGTATATTTGAAGACACTGCAGTGGGATTTACGACTTCCCACCAATATCTCGAGACTTACCTGTCAGCCGACTACGCCGAATGCCCCACCCCCATCATTAGGGATTATCAGTGGCATAATCTTCACGTCACACTACATTTATTTACTGTGAGTTCCAGGCACATACTCATTAGTGACCAAAAAGTAGTAGTATTTTTTAATTCAATCTATTGTGGTCATAACAAACCCTTATTTTTGGTTACTTGTGCCTTCCTATTGCTTATGAAGTATCTTTCCATAGGAAATTAAGCAATTTTGTCACTACTGTTCGAACTATTCTTTTCTAAACGTATATTTTCTGATAACTTCTTAAATATTTGCAGTTGTTCTGCTCCCTCTGACATGTATGTTGTAATATAGCCTCCCACTATAGCCACAACCACTTCCTCCGAAAACAAATGGATGCATAGCGACTCATACATGAGGGTAACACACAACAGCATAAAAGAACACTGTCATTTCAGCTGTAAACAATTCAGCAATAAAGCAAGAAAAATTAAGCTATCCATAATACAAGTGTGTCATACTTATGATGCCAATTATGGGCATTAGCATAGCATGTATAACTGACCCTCCCACAACAAAACACAGAACCAAACAATTACGCTCAAATCAAATTTATGCCACCCCATGGAAGGCACGATTTCTGTGTAATGTAACCAGAGGCTAAACCAATGCAGTGATCAACTGAATCCTGAACATACATCTTTTACACATGCTTTAAAGCATAGTGAATCTCATCTTTCACATTTTGACTATTCAGCCTAAGGGGCACAAGAAATATCACAGTGTTACCTGAGGCTACTGATGTGCAGAACTAATTCCTCTACTTTGTAAAATGACACACAATACTTTCTGTAACTTAAAACATGAGCTCAAATACAGAAACATTTAATGTTACTACAGTGTGATGCAGATGGGTCGCAGGTGAATGGCAACATTTACTTTCTCAACCATGCAGTATCTTAATGATCTATGTCCACACTGCCAATATTTTGAAACCACCACATCCTTCACACAGTGAGCTATCTTCCTCAGGACCTCACACATCATTAATGATTACTCAGTAAGTCAACTGACTGCCCTCTGTTGACTATGTATGTGTCACAAGAAACATACCTACTTTTGTTGCAGGACAGAGAGAAGTGTTTGCACCAAGAACACCACACTATAATGCAATCAATGAAACAACAGTATCCAACAGTTACAACTGCATATGCCAATAAATCTTGTCACAAGCAGTGAAAGGGAATTATATCTTTTAGGGCATCATCCACTTACTGCTCCACCACAGTCAGCAACACACCAACCTAACTAAACATGCCTGCTTCACACTACAGCAATTACCACACTATAAAAGTTACTTACTGTTTCTATCAGTACTTACACAATACAGACACAGCAGTTACTACGATATTCTATCAATGACAATCTGATGACATTTTTCCTTATATCATTAATCCTTGAGATATGCTTTGTCCTAGTTGCTAAAAGTAGCACCAGCTGATATTTTCACATTTGCATAGATCAGTTCTAACTCTTGTGAACCAAGACTTTATCACATTACATAACATTAGGTTGGCACAAACTTTTGAAACAACCACCAAATTGTAGCTCATACTTCATCTCAGATCACATTAAAAACCACTTACTTTGCTCAAAGTACACACCCACCAAAATGGCTCTTTATAAAGTACACCACACTTGTCCTTCATACAAACTGCTATCTGTAAAGCAAATACTCTACTCATAAAATTAATTTTGACCATTTTCTCTCTGCTATTGCTACGGTGTTAGTACCTGACACATGCCAAAGCAGCTGTACACTTTCAAGTTATACATATACAGGAAGGCCATTAAAAGCACAATCCCAACAAAAACCAATGACCAAGAGTCTTACACCATAGCTACAAACCAATTACGTGGTATTACTCCATTTCATAACACACATTTGTCAACACTAAAAACATTTTCATGCGATGTAACGATACATTTTGGATGGTAGCATTTGACAATGTTACGCCAGCTTTACGCTTACTGAAATACACGTCCAACAGATTATTCTTACATTAACACACTGACACTAACCTTGCATAAGCAATGTCGTATCTGGACCTCAACAAACTATTTGCCAAATCACCTATGCAATAATCGTGGATTGAGCCCTTATAATGGTACATCATCTTTTCTCTTTATCATGCAAAAAGATTCAGACATAGCTCCCAATAGCACTTTGTGCCAAACTGTTCCTATGTTAATTAAAATCTCAAATGCACAAACTGCTTCACTTTTCTAACTCAACTGCAGAACATTTCTGAATTGAGACAGTCTAAAACAGCTTAACTGCAAAGAACGACATATAACAGGCAGAAATGGTACCAAAAGTGTGATTTACTATTATTTCATCTCTATACATTGCTGAAACAACAAGTGCTGCTACAATTACCCTAACAAAGCAATGCTTTACATATAGCCAAATGCAATGTATGTCTGCTTTACAAACAACATTATACTCTGTCCCTACTATACACACGCTCTACATGTTTACAAACATTTCTACTAACACTGCAGACAAACCAATCCCGTGATTTGTATTCAATTGATTACCAGAAATATTCTGTGTTAACCAACCTGCATCTCTCCTCCTCTTCACCCTCCTACACTCACTCCAATCCATTACTCTGCAACCTAAGGGTTACCTCTACCTTGTAGCATGACACTGCGAATGGAGTATTGTCAATTATACACGACCTACCATTAGACAACATCAAGTAACACAATTTACACTCACTGTAACTAAAACCATAGGTAAATACAGGGAGGAGCACATAGAAGTGGTGGTGATGACTGGATACGTCTCAATGTGTATTTGTGGCAGCATTAACTGATGAGGAAATGACCTATACTTCTAACAGGACAGAGGTAAGTGCTCAGTAAGTGCCCATAGAGCTGAATAAACCTTGGCAAGCACTTACTTATCAGAGGTCAGTCTAGTCACAGAACTAGCTGGCCACCCATGTCAACTGTTCTGTCAGTGTGCGATAACTTTGTGTAGCGAGTCATCAAGTCTAAGGTGTACCACAACAACCTACAGAATCTTCAAGAAATGCAGCTGAACATTTCTGATGAGATTGCAGACATTGCAGACATTCCAGTAGTCCAGCTTTCATCCGCCTTCAGCAACTTGCTGACAAGGACCCAAAAGTGTAAAAAGTAGAATGGTGGTCACTTCCAACATCTGCTATAGTCAGGTTAATACTGAATTTCCATTCCTCTGTTGTGATTCTTTGTACACTAACTCTGTTCTTCACACCATTTTTATTTGCTCCACAATGTTCAAATCATTTACATTATTCCGCCACTTCCAACCACAAAAAATTGGTGACTGTCTAATGGAAGATCAGTATTTCTTAGCAGGTAAAGAATCATTTTGCTTTCCTCAACAGCAATCACATTCAATTTCCTCATGAACCTTCACTGAAAGAAATCACAATGAAGCTGCACTTGACAGAACATCATAACATGAAAAACTTTTCTGTTTCGTCTGCAACACCTGGTATTACTATCAGGATGATATTAACATGCAATGCACAATATTATACACATGACCTCGGTACAAAGTGTTTAAGTCGCAGGTGACAACAGAAAACTAACCAAACACTTTGACAGCTTCACATCCTCTTCCAGTGGCATCCTGCTAAATCCCCTTCCCATTTCTTCGAAATTCATACTATCGTTTTGCTGCAGCTCTTTCCACTCTTCTCCTCCAAACCCAAGTTTTTTAACAACTCCTCAAATATTTGCAGTTGTTTCTGCTCCTTCCAATACATACATAGTAACATAGCCTTAAACTGTAAACACAACCACTTCCTCTGAAAATAATTGAATACAGTGTCATCCATACAAAATGGTCATATATGACATCATACAAGAATACTATCATTTCAGTTGTTAACAATCAGCAATAACACAAGAAAAATTAAACAATCCATAATGGAAGTGTATCATACCTCTCATGCCAGTGATGGACATTAGCATAGCAAGTCTGACAATCTCATGCAACAAACCATGGAACCCATCAACTATGCTCAAATCAAATTTATGCTACCACATGGGAGGAACTGTTTCAGTGTAACAAAACCAGAGGCTTATCACGTTCTGTGATCAACTGAATCTTGAACATACATTCTTTCCATACGTTTCAAAATTGAGCATAGTGAATCTCATCATTCACACTGTCACAGTTTATCCTAAGAGACACAAGAAATGTTACAATGTTAGCCAATGCTAGTGATAGTGCAGAGCTAATTAAATACATACTCTATTCTGTAAAATAACACACGCCTTCTGTAGCTCAAACAAATACTCTCAAATATAGAAACACATTTAATGCTACTATAGTGTGACGCCATTAACCTGCACCTATGACACTCCTACAACATTTCTCATCCTAACCATGCAGTATGACAATCTTTGTGCATCAATACCTAAAGACAATCTACAACTACTACAACTATCAACACTGCCAGTATTTTGAAACGGCTTTTCAGAAACCCCCACATCCATCACACAGTGAGCCATCTTCCTTAGGCCCTCTTGCATCATCAATGATTACTCAGTCAATAAGTCAACTGACTGCCCTGTGTTTATGTATGTGTCTCAATAAACATGCCCATTTCTGTTGGAAGACAGAGAGAGAAAAATAAGGGTGTTTGCACAGGTAACAACACACTATTATGCAATCCAGGAAACAACAGCATGCAAGACTATCACAACTGCAAATACCAATGCATCTGGCCATACAAACAGTGAAAGAGAACTGTATCTTTTAGAACATCATCTAGTTATCCCTCCAATGCACAGTCACCAACACATCAACTTTACATCACATGCCTGCTTCAGACTATAGCAATTACTGCACTATTGCATTTGTTTAATGTTTCTACCTGTACTTACAAAATGCAGACATACCAGTTACTACTTTATTCCACCAGTGGTTACAGTATCATTTTTTCCCTTACATCAGTAATTATTCATATTAGCCAGTACAAATAGCACTTGGTAATATATTAACATTTGCTCATGTTGGATCTAACTCTTGGGAAACAAGGCTTCAGTAATTACATAAATACTTCATGTCCACTAGGTGGGTACGAACTTTTAAAATGATCACCAAATTGTATTGCATACAACATTCATCTCAGATCACATTAAAAACAACTAGATTCATTCACAGTACTCATCCATAACAATGTCTCTTTATAAAATATGTCACACTTGCTCTTTATACACATTTGTATCAGTAAAGCAAATACTCTACTCATTGAAATAATTGTGACCATTGGCTCTCAGCTGCTGCTATATTGTTAGTACCTGACACATACCAAACCAACAGCACACTTTCGTTATACATGTACAGAAATGCTGCTTAAAACACAATCCCAACAAAAATGAATGACCAGTACTCTTAAGCTGTAACTACAAACCGCTTACATGAAACTATTCCATTTCACAATACGAATTCATCAACACAAAGATTTTCATGCAATGAAATATTTTGGATAGTAGCATTTGACAATGTTACATCAAGGATAGACCTTACTGAAACTTACATCCAACAGATTATTCTGACATACTGCCAAAAACCTTTGCTGAAGCAATGCCAGTCTCTTACAAAGGAACTCAATGAATTATTCAGCTAATCACCCATGCAATATTCATGCATTTAGTCCTTAATATGGTACCTCATCTTTTCCTCTCCATTATGCAAAAAGATGCAAACATAGGTCCCAACAGTCTCCGTGCCAAACTGTTACTATGTTAATTAATCTCATATGCACTAACAGCTTGACTTTTCTAACCTATTGTGGAACATTACTGAAGCAACATAGTATAAAACAGCTTATCTGCAAATAACCACATGTAACAGGCAGAAATGATACCAAAAGTGCTTTAATTAATATTAATTCATCCCTGTATACTGCTCAAACAACAAGTGCTGCCACAATTAATCTGAACAAAGCTTGGCTTTACACACAGCCCATACAATAAAGGTATGTTTGGTAAACAAAATTACACTTTGCCTGCTATATACAAACTCTACATGCTTACTAACATTTCTGCAAGAAATGCAGAGTTTCTAAAATGATACAAAACCAAGTTACAGAACATACATGTTACTCGTAATTCAAACCATACATGTATACAAAAGTATTTACTACTAACCATTACATAAATTTCAACAATAAATATTAATTCTCCTCGTCATCTGTTCCAGTGAATACATTACATAAAACATCATGGCTCCAAAACCTAAAATCCTCTTTCCTCTGCACACACATTTTTCCTGAAACAAACTACGCCACTTCCAACCACAAGAACAGGATGTCGTCTCTTGAAAAACCATCACAATAACTTAGCAGAGATAGAATTATTTTGCTTTAATCAACTGTAATCACAACAAATTTCCTCATGCCATTTTCCTGAAACATAACATAACAGAGTTGCACTTGACGGAGTGTCATAACATGACTAACATTTCTCTGCTTCACCTGCAATATCTCTTATCACTGTAAGGCAGAAATTACATGCAAAGCAATAAGTTATACATACCACATAGGTAAACTTCCTCCTACTCATCGAAGACACAGCAGTAAACTAACCAAATTCTTTGACAGTTGCTCATCCTCACTCAGCAGCATACTGGCAATCATGTCATTTCAAACACAAAATACCATTTTTGCCATTTACCCTATGTTCACCTTAATGGATTGCAACACCTCACACACTGAAGCATCACAGGGTTGCACATGCAAAAACGTGTTACCTCCTTGATCTGCATCAATAACAACAAGGACAACTAACTGCAGGACAAGCACCACGCGAGGTCCTCCATGTCAGGAATCTATTTCACTGTGGTGCCACATGTGTAAATCTGGATCAGCCTGAATTCCTGCTCGTTCCAGGTATATAGGGTGGTACAAGCCAACAGGTTAGGATTTTGCACCACTGAAGCTCTGTACCAATTCATGCGGCAGCTCTTAGCAACCCATTATTCAGAGTGTTTTCAGAAGACACTACAGTGGGATCTACGACTTCCCACCAATATCCCGAGATGTACCTGTCGGCAACTATGAAGAATGCCCAACCACTGTCATTAGGAATAATCAGTGACCTTGTCTTCATATCTCACTGTCTTCATGTTCCCCTACATTTATTCATTGTGAATACCAGACAAATGCCTGTTAGTGACAGAAAAGGTGTTCTATTTTTACTGAGAAGAGTTTTGCCATTGTTATTAACTCTGTCCACTGTGGTCTTAATAAACTCTTGTTTTTGGTTACCTGTGTCTTCCTATTGCTTATGAAGCATCTTTCCATGGGAGATAATTGAATTTAGTCACTGCTGGTTGAACCATCCTTTCCTAAATGTATGTTTTCTGTTAACTTCCTGAACATTTACAGTCGTTCCTGTTGCTTCTGACATGCACATTGTAATACATCCTCCTTTATAGCCACAACCATTTCCCCTGAAAACAAATTAATACAGAGAGAGGCATACAAGAGGGTAATATACAACAGCGTAAAAGAACACTGTCATTCCATGTGCTAACCATTCAGCAATAATGAAACAAAAATTAAGCAATCCATAATGCAAGTGAATCATACCTCTCATGCCAATGATAAGCATTAACATAGCATGTCTGACTGAACCTCATACAACAAACCATGGAACCGAGCAACTACGCTCAAATGAAATTTATGCCACCACATGGGAGGCACTGTTCCAGTGTAACCAAACCAACAATGCTGTGATCATCTGAATCCTGAACATACATCTTTTCCATATGCTTCGAGCTTAATCACAGTGAATCTCATTATTCGCATTATGACTATTGATCCTAAGAGGCACAAGAAATATTACAGTATTAGCTGATACCACTGATGTGCGAAATTGACGAAATACATAACTCTACTCTGTAAAATAACACACACCTTCTGTAAGTCTAACAAATGCTCTCGAATACAGAAATACATTTAATGTTACTACAGAACAAGCATGCCCATTTCTGTTGGAGAAAAAAACACACACACACACACACACACACACACACACACACACACACACACACACACACACACACATTAAAACACTTCCGAGTATTGCCTCTAAGTTGCTGTTATGTTAGTAGTTCCTGAAACAACCGAAACGATTATGCACTTGCAAGTTATACAGAAAGCACAGTCTAAACACAATCGCAAGATAAACCAATCATTGAGACTCTCATACTATACCCACAAACCTATTAATCATAGTAGTCCATTTCACACCACCACTTCATTGACAATCACTTTCATTTGGCAAAGTTATGTCAAGTTTAGGCCTTAGTGATACATACATCCAACGGACTTTTCTTATATTAACACAACGTTGTCTCTTAGCACGGATGTCAACAAATTAGTCAGCAAATCATGCAAATAATACTCATGCAATGAGCAAATAATGCAGTACTTCATGTTTCAATCCATGTCACACAAAAAAATGCAGAGAGAGCTCCCAGTAGAACTGTGCATCCGACTGTACGTGTGTTATATACATTCTCATAAGCACGTAGGGCTGAACCCTGATTACATGGCATTACTAATGTAAGACAGGCTGAAACAGCATACCTTCAAAGAACCACATATAACAGGCAGAAACAGTACCAAAATGCTTGGCTTAATATTTATTAATCTCTGCACACTGCTCAAATGAACAAGTGCTCCCACAATTAACCCCAACAAAGCTTTACTTCACACAGTCAAATACAATAAGTGTTTGCTTATTTTACACACCCATTCATGCTTTGCATTCTATGGACCACTACAAATATTCTGTGTTAACCATTCTACATCTCTCCTCTCTTCACTCCAATCCTATAACCTACCAACATTTCACAGCACAACACTATGGAGTAACGTAAATCATGCATGCACTAATATTATTGCTGAAGTCATGAAAGATGGCAATTGAGTTTAGACTTGTTTTGCACATTTACGTCACGCATACTCCACCAACCAATAAGCATTCAGTAGAGTTTTCAGCACACTGCTATGTACATCATAGCAAGTACAAGCATTAAACAAGATCATAGTGAGTTATTCAGTGAATTTTTATCCCACTTGTTGTGAATTGTCATGTCTGATTGTGGCGGTAAGCAACAAATTCTGCACAAGCAAGTGAAAGACAACATTTGCAGAGTACACACTTTTTCAATTGCAGCGCACATTTATGTGCTTACCACAACTATTGACTGGAACTGACAATGGTGAAATCTCTGTCTACATCTCAAGCTGTATGAACTGGCATCATTCGTCGATCGGACTACAGATAAAACACACACTCACTGTACTTAAAACCGTAAGGAAATACAAAGTATTTTCAACTAAACATAATATAAATTTCAACCAACCGAATATATTAATTCTCCATGACACCTATTGCAACCAATACCTTACACACATCATCATGGCTCCGACAGCAATAGTCCTCTTTCCTCTGCACATTTGTCCTGAAACAAACCCTCCTCAAACCACCTAACGAACAAATCACAACAGAAGTGCACTTGATGGAGTGTCATAACATGACAAACTTTTCTGCTACATCTGCCATATCTCTTATCACTGTAAGTCACAAATTACATGCAATAAATTATACACCAACCTGGGAAAACCATTCTCCTAGTCATGAGACACATGCAGCAAAATAATAGAACTCTAACAGCTACTCACTCTCACCCAATAACTACTCAGTCCCCTTCTGGGGATTTCAAACACTACTATCATTTTTCTGCTGCTGTTCCAACTATTTTCCTCTACCACATGCTTTTTGGTAACTTCTCATACATTTGCAGTTGCTCCTGCTCCTTCCAACACGTATGTCGCAAAATAACAATCCATTACACTCACAACTAATTCCTATGAAAATAAAAATTAAAAATAAATCACTGGCGTGCACAAAAGGTCACCTATAATAGCACAAAAGAACATTGTTATTTCAGCTGTTATAATTCAGCAATAAAGCAAGAAAAATTCCACAATGCAAGTGTATCATACCTCTCATGTCAGTGAAGGACATTAGCATAGCATGTCTGACAACCTCATACAGCAAACCACATCACCAAGCAACCACACTGAAATCAAATTTGTTACCACATGCAAGTCACTGTTTCAGTACAATAAAACAGTGGTTTACCAAATGCTCTTATGAACTGCATCTTGAACATACATCCATTCCAAATACTTGATAATGAAGTACAGTGAAACTACTGATTCACATTACAACTATTCATGCTAATAGACAAGCAAACATTACAGTGTTTATAAATACCACTGATGGTGCAGAACTAATGAAACTAACCTCTATACTCTGTTCAGTAACATACAACAATCAACTATTCTGAAATACTGCCGAATATTTCAATACTACAACAGTAGTATGCTGTCACTTACGGGTTCAATGAATTACTAAAAATATTCTTTGTTAACAAACCTGCATTCTCCTCTTCACCCTCTGACACTCACTCCAATCCATTACTCTGCACCCTACTGGCTAGCTCTATTTTGCAACATGACACTACGAATGGTGTACCATTCACTATACATGAAATACCATTAGACAAAATCAAGGAACACAATCTACATATTATATTCACTGTAATTAAAACCATACGTAAATACCAGGGTGGACCAGGTAGAAGTGGCCTGGATGATTAGATACATCTTGAGGTATATTTGTGGTAGCATTAACTGAGGAGAAAATAACCTATACGTACTTCCAATAAAATCGGATATATGCCCATACAGCTGGAAAGGCCTTTGAGTGAACTTACACAAACTTCAGACCTGACAGATGTTATAAGAGGTCATTCTGGTAGTGGAAATAGCTGGCCATCCATGTCACCTGATCTGTTAGTGTGCGATACCTTTGCATAGCAAGCCATCAAGTCTAAGGTGTATCACAACAACCCTCATTGCCTTCAAGAACTGCAGCAGAATATTTTGAATGAGACTGCAGCCATTCCAACAGTCCAGCTTTGATTCACCTTCAGATACTTGCTGACCAGAACCCAAAATCGCATAAAGATTAATCGTGGTCACTTTACACATCTGTTATAGTGAAGTTAGTACTGCATTTCCATTCCTCTTGTGTGCTTCTTAGTGCCCTGGAATTCTGTTCTTTGCCCCAATTTTATTTGCTCCACTATCTACAAAATATTTACATCACATGAATATCAGCTTCAGCCCAATATATTGATTCTCCATGACACCTGTAGTGACCAACACATTAAATAAAGCAATATGGCTCCAACAGCAATTGTCATATTTTTTCTGCACACACATTTGTCCTGAAACAAACTCCACCACTTCCAAAAACAAAAACTGGATACTGCCTAATGAGAAACTATCAGTGCACCTTAATAGGCAAAGAATCTTTTTGTTTTAATAAACAGCAATCACAATCGATTTCCTCATGCCACTTCACTGAAAGAAATCATAACAGAGCTGCACTTTATGGAGTGTCATAACACGACTAGCTTTTCTGCTTCGTCTGCAACATCTTGTATCACTATCAGGATGAAATTACATGCAATGGACAAATTATACAATCCATCTGGGAACACATTCTCAAAGTCACAAATAACGCACAAAACTAACGAAGCTCATTGGCAACTATTCATCCTTTTTCAACTGCAGCTGCTCAATCTCCTTCCTGTCATTTTAAACTCTTACTATCATTTTGCTGCCGCTGTTCCAATTATTCTCCCCTAAATGTATGTTTTTTGGTGACTTATCAAATATTTGCAGTTGCTCCTGGTCCTTTCAATGTGTACATAAAAACACAGCCTTCCATCACAACCACCTCTGAAAATAAATGAATAGAGAATGATCTGTACTAAAGGGTAGTACACAACTGCATAGAAGAACACTGCCAATTCAGCTCTTAACAATTCAGAAATAATGCAAAAAAATTAACCAATCCATAATGCAAGTGTATTATACCTATCACTCCCAATGATAAGACATTAGTATAGCATGTCAGACAAACTCATACAACAAATCACTTAACGAAGTAAGCATGCTCAAATCAAGTTTATGATACCACACTGAAGGCAAAGTTTATGAACAGTAAGCTTAACCAATGTTGTGACCAACTGAATCCTAAACATACATCCTTTCGAAATGCTTCAAAATGAAGCACAATGAATCTCATCATTCACATTATGACTATTCCATCGTAAAAGGCAAAATAAATATTACATTGTTAACTATTTATTCCACCAATGATATCCTGATAATTTTTCCCTTACATCATAAATGTTTTAGATAATGTTTTGCCCTAACTGCTACAACTAGTACCTGCTGATATATTCATATTTGCTTAGGTTGCTCCTAACTCTTTGGAAACAGGTGCTCAGTAATTTAATCATTTCATATCCACTATCTGGGTACAAATTTGTGACAGTATTACATAATGGTGCTACATACAACATTAATTTCTTATAACATTAGAAACCACTTCAGTCACTCAAAATACTCATTCTGCAAAAATGACCACTTATGAAATATAACAAGGAAAATAATCAATTTTTGCTAAAATAATTTAATTGGGATACATAAAAGTATCTACTCACCGAGTGGTGGCAAAACACACACATAAAAGAAGTTTATAATTAGACAAGCTTTCAGAACCATTCGGTTCTTTTTCAGGCAGAAGGGTTGGAGGGAAGAAAGAGAGGCAATGAGAAATGACTGGAAAGGCCTAGAAAAAGAGGTGGATTTTGGGAAAGACACCCAGAACTGCAGGTTAGTGTGGACTTACTGGACAGGTGAGAAGGAAAGAGTCGTTTTCCTTCACCCCTCTTCCTTTCCTTTCAACCCTTCTGCATGAAAAAGTAGTCACTCTCTCCAAAAGCTAACCTAATTATAACCTTTTATGTGTGAGTGTACTGCCACCACTTCGTGAGTAGGTATTTTTTATCAATCCAAGTACGTTATATTTTTTATAGTAGCATCTAACAACATTTGATCAAGTTTAGGGCTTACAGATAAATATATCCAAATGATTATTCTTACATCAACACACTGATATTAACACTATAAAAGCAATGTCTTCTCTTAGCATGGATCTCTATGAACTATTTGGCAAATCACCCATACAATATTTGTGAACTGAACCTTTAATGTGGTACATCATCACTTTCCCTCCATCAGGCAGAAAGATGCAGCAGTATATCCCTATAGTACTCTGCGGCAAACTGTTCATATGTTAATCACATTCGTTGCTATGTTAATCACATTCTCACATGCACAAATGTCTTGAAATTTCTAACCTGACTACACAATATTATGGAAGTAGCATAGGCTGCAACATGCTTTAGTTAAAATACTTTAACAACAACTGCTGTCACAATTAATCTGAATGAAGCATTGCTTTACATGATGCAAAATACAATTAATGTCTGCTTTTCAAACAAAATTACACTCCCTCATTAGTATAAACAAACGCTACATGCTTACCAGCATTTCTGCAAATTCCCCATTCCATGATGTGTGTTCAATGGATTAGTAGAAATATTCTGTGTCAGCAACCTGCATCACTTCTCTTCTCCCACCTACACTAACACTCTTCAACCTACAGGCTACTTATATTTCACAGCATGACACTATGAATGGAAGTATTATACATTTGCATGCAGTAATATTAGGACAAATCAAGTTACATAATCTACATGTAATGCACATTGTAATTAAAACAAAAGATAAATATAAAATATTTACTACTAAAAATCACATAACTTGTAATTTCAGTCAAATATATTGATTCTCCATGTTATCTGTTTCAACCAATACATTACATAAAACAACACGTCACCAACTTGCCTCACAAACATTGGTCCTGAAATGAACTATGCCACTTCCAACTGCAAGAAAGTTGATACAGACTAATGAAAAACCAACTTCATTGGAACCATTTGCTTTTTAAGTAAATGAATACAGACTGACTCACACAAAAGGTTTATATAAAACTGCATGAAAGACCAGTGTCAATTCAACTGTTAACCATTCAAAAATAATACAAGAAAAAGTAACCAATCCATAATGCAAATATATCATACCTCTCACACCAGTGAAGGATATTAGCACAGCATGTCTGACTGAACCCCATACAGCAAACCACATAACCAAGCAAGCATGCTCAAATCTAATTTATGCCACCACACAGACAGCACAGTTTAACAAGAAGCTTAACTAATGCAGTGAACAACAGAATTTTGAATGTAGATCCTTTCCAAACACTTCAAACTAAAGCACCGTGAACCTCTTCATTCACATTATGACTATTCATCATAAGAGGCATAACAAATATTTAAGTGTTAGCTAAAGCCATTAATGGTTCAGAATTAATGAAACACTTGCCTCTATTCTACCTTGTAAAACCCAACACCTTTTTCAAGTCTAACTCACACTCAGATGCGGCCAAACATTTCACTCATACATCAGTATGATACCACTCACGTGTGAGCCACCTACACTATTATTTATCACAATTACACAGATCTTTCATCACCAGTGCCTAAAGGCAGTCTTCTACTACTACTATCCACACTGCAAGTATTTCAAAATCACTTTACACAAATCACCCACGTCTTTTCCAAAATGAGCTATTGTTTCCAACACCTCTTTGCCTCTATTCCTGTTGGGAGAGAGAGAGAGAGAGAGAGAGAGAGAGAGAGAGAGAGAGAGAGAGAGAGAGAGAGAGAGAGAGAGAGAGAGAATATGCTGTTTGCACAGAGACCAACGCAGTGGACTGCAATCAATGAAACAACAGCACACAACATTGTCACAACTACAATTATCAATGAATTTGATCAAGCTTTTACGACATCATCCAGGTATTCTGAAAACGATAAGTCATCAACACACCCACCTAATATCACACACCTGCTGCACACTATATCAATTACTAACTGTTTCTACCAATACTTACAAAATGAAGGAACAGCAGTTTCTACTCAATGACAATCTTTGCAAAAACAGACATAATGTCTTATGGGATAACAGCAATCAGTGATTTTATAATGTCACTTAAAATCCATCTTGATTGCTACGTCACATAGCATGTGAAAGTTGGTGGATTTGGACGGGTTACTCCTGTAACTGAAATATCAGAACTGAAGCTGGTTCTGAATGAACCGAAACTGGCCATTTAAAAAAATTATGCAATGAAGACTGTTTTTAAGTGACAATGACAATCTGATGATGATTTTCCTAAGATTATTTATGCTTTAGATAATGCTTCATCCTAGTTGCCATTACTAGCATCTGCTGATATATTCTCATCTGCTTTGATGTCTTCTAACTCTTTGAAAACAGGTGTTCAGTAATTATGTCATCATTCATGGCCACTATGTGGGTACATATTTGTGAAACAATCATCAAATGGTACCACATATAACACGCATTTCATATGACATTAAAAACCACTAGATTCCCTCAAAGGACCCATCCCACAAAAATGAGTATTGTAAAGAATGCCACATTTGCCCTAAATACAGTTAAATATCACATCACTGCAATAATGTACTCACTAAAACATTTCTGACCATTCCCTCTCAGCTGCTGCTATGTTATTAGTACCTAACACACACCAAAATGAGCGCACTTGCAGGTTATACAGATACAGAAAGGCCACTCCAAACACAATCCAAGATAAAATGACAAACTTTCATGCTGTAGCTACAGTCTCATTAGATGATACTATTCCAGTTGACACTAACAACTTCATGCACTAAAATCACCTGCCATTTTCCTTCACCCTTCTTCCTTTCCCTCCATCCCGAGAATGAGCCACTGACTTCAAAAGCTTCCATGCATAATACCTTTTTTGTACAAATGTTATCCTGCTTGTACTTTGTGAATAGATTTTTCATCTATCCAATTACATTATATTTTGTATAGTAGCACCTAATAATGTTATGTCAAGTTTAAGCCTTAATGGTACGTATGTCCAACAGATTATTCTTATTTTAATACACTGACATTAACACTGTAAATCTCTTAGCATGAATCTTTATGAATTATTCGGCAAATCATCCCCACAACATTTGTGCATGTAACTTTTAATGTGATATATCATAATTTCCTCTCCATCATGCGAAGAGGTGCATACATAGCTTTCAATAGTGCACTGTGCCAAACTGTTCCTATGTTAATCGCATTCCCATATGCACTAACAGCTTGACACTACTAAGCCTGAAACAACTTAACTGCAAAGACCCACATGTAACAAGTACAAATTGTACCTAAACCCTTTAATTTATCTTAATACAACTTTGTAACACTGCTCAAGCAGTTAGTCCCACTGTAACTAACCCAAACAAAGCACTACTTACCACATAACAAACTTCAATTAATATCAAAATTTCTGAACAAAAATGCATTGTGTGCTTAGTATGTACATACTCCACATGCTTATCAACATTTCTGCAAACACTTTGTGCAGACTCCCCATTCCACGATTTGTGTTTAGTGGATTACTAGGAATATTCTGTGTCAATCAATCTGCATTATTTCCCTCCTGCAGTCACCTCATTTATCACTCTTCACCCTACAGGCTACCTATTCTTCACAGCATGACACTATGAATGGAAGTAATACACATTATGCATGCACTAGTATTAGAAAAAACAAGTCACATAATCTACATGTTACAGTCATTGTAATTAAAACACTTGATAAATACTTACTACTAAACGTCACATAAATTACAAGTTCAGCAAAATTATTTTCTCTGTGACACCTGTTTCTAACCAATACATTACATAAAATGTCAAGGCACCAGTAGCAGCAGTCCTCTTTTTCTCAGCACAAACATTTGTCCTGAAAGAAACTATGCCACTTCTTAATGCAAAAAAGTGGACACAGACTAATGAAAAATCATCACAATATCTTGGCAGAAAATGAATCATTTTACTCTGGTCAACTGCCCTCACAAACAATTTCCTTATGCCATTTCATTGTAACAAACCACAGCACAGCTGCTCTTGTTGGAGCATCATAAGATTAATGACATTTCTGCTTTGTCTGCAACATCTGGTATCACTATAAGGATGAAATTACATGCAGTGTGACAAATTATACACATGACCTGGTTACAAATTCTCACTATCACAGATGACACAACAGGAAACTAACCAAACAGTTTGACAGCTTCTAATTCTCCTCCAACTGCATCCTGCTCAATCCCCATCTTTTTCAAACTCATTATCGTTTTGGAACAGTTCTTACAACTATTATTTTCTAAATGTACATTTTTTGATAAATTCTAAAATATATGCAGTTTTTCCTGCTCCTTACAAGACATATATCATAATGCAGCCTTAAATTTTAACTACAACCATTGCCTCTGAAAATAAATGAATACAGTGTGATCCATACAAAACGATCATATACAACTGCATCAAACAACATTCATTTCAGTTGTCAACAACTCAGCAAAAATACAAGGAAAATTATCCATACTGCAAGTATATCAAGTCCCTCATGCCACTGATGCGCATTAGCATGCACGTCAGACTGAAGCAAATCAAGTAACCAAGAAAGAATGCTCATAGCAAATTTGTGACACCACATGGAAGGCACCTTTTCAGTGCAATAAAACCAGAGGCTCAACCAATGCTGTGACCAACTGAATCTCAAACGTACATCCTTTCCAAATGCTTGAAACTTAAGCACAGTGAATCACATCATTCACATTATGACTGATCATCCTAAGAACCACAAGAAATATTATAGTGTTAGCTGATGCTACTGATGTGCAGAATTAATGGAACACATACCATTACTTCATTCAGTAACATACAACTCCTTCTGTAACTCAGACCAGTACCCTCAACTACAGTCAAACATTTCAACACTACATCAGTACGACGTACTCTCCTGCGACTATCCTACAATTCCTACTTCAATTACCCAGTATGACATTGATCTTTGGGCATCAATGCCTGAAGGCAGTCTATAACAATTACAACTACCTGCACAGCCAACATTTCAAAGCCATTATTCACACACCGCCAATGTTCTTGAAACAGTTAGGTACATTTCCCAAAACCTCTTGTATTCTCAACAGTTAATCAATCAATAATTCAATTCACAGCCCTCTGCTAACCATTATGTATGGGTCTCAAGAAACATGGCCAGTCTGGTGGACGATGCGAGAGATGCTAAAGAAGGGTTTACATAGAGACCAACACATTACACTGCAGTCCATAAAACAGCAACATACAAAATAATCACAACTACAAGTAGCATGTTGTAGCGGTTCCCCTACTTTGCTTCTTTGTTTGTTGTCCTCACTGTCAAAGTCCTGGTTGGGGGGGGGGGGGGGGGGGGGGGAAGGTGGACGTGCAGTACTGTCCACTGTAAATGATGTAGCCGACAGATGCACAGCTGCGTTTCAGTCTTATTTTCACTTTTCCCAACCCCCCCAATAATACACTGTTATATATGGCCAATGCACTACTGTTCAACTTTCAATAAGCCTCATTACTAGTTTGCAGGTGAATCTCCACATACTGCTGCAATAGTTTACTACTGAACATCTACAAGCAGTAAAAACCTTACCACGAAGTTCACAGTTCTTGAAGAATAGAACAGTACTTATGGAGCAGACACTGTCATTGTTTTTAACATATAGCCTAACTGTGTAACACTTATTTCACAGTTAGGTTGAAGCATTGTTGTTGTTCTAACCAACACAGGTTTCTCTTCTGAAACTTGGCCATGGACTCACTATCTTGGGACCAAAAATCAGGCCCTTATATATCCTCACAATAATAGATGCTTAAGCTACACATTGTTCGATGTTTAATTTACAGAAATCACAATTAAAACTTAACTAATTAAATTAAATGAATACATCTAAAGAGTGCATCTTTAACTGTTTCTTCTACTACAAGGTTTAGGACGAATTATTTGTTGAAATGATTAACAAATATCATTACACAAACAATACTTTTGACAAAACTTAATTACTTTGCAATTAATTAAGGGCTGGCTTTGCTAACATTTTCATACAGAGCCAAATGAATAAAGAATGCTACTGTTTCGTGTTCCGAATGTTTATAACTATTACAGAATATATATTTGTTTCTACATCAACTACAGAATTTAAGTTATGAAACTATTACTGATTTCACCCTGTAACAAAGGATACCATCTATTAATAGTCGAAATTAATTAGAACATCAATTACATACATAAAAATAAGCACATGATTTGATCTGGTGTTTTATTCTTTAAGACTGAGGGCTAAATGTCCTCTTATGAAAATGCAGATTATATTCACATATGTTAATGGTACTTAATTTTAAAAAAGGGGGGGGACGAATTTTAAGGAGGCAGATGGCAAAACAAGAGGGGAAGTAAAAACATCCCACCTTGCTTCATCAGAAGATCAACTTGTAATGGGACATCCTAGTCTAGCATTACTTCTCCTAGGCAGTAGTCATCGATACCTGAATTATTTTTCAAATTTTGGACAGGTTAATATTATCTCTATTGCTTTTCTGAATACTTTCATATGATTTTATACACAGTATCTTATATCTGAAGTTCAGTTTTATGAAAACGAATTACTTTATAAAATATTTTAGTTTCAATGTTGTAATCAATAAAAACTAGTTCTGAATGTACAGTTAAAATTATTTTTTTAGAAACATTTGAAATTATGAATAATTTGCACACTTAAAATTTCTATTATCAAATACACAATCCTTTATTGTTTTCTTTGTTTACTTCTGGAATCATTTATGAAGTAATAATAAAAATTAGTAACATAAACAACTACATTTAGTAAGAAAAATTGTAAACCCTTTGGAATATTGTTATTTGCACAGAGAGTGAGATTTG
Organism: Schistocerca gregaria; assembly: GCF_023897955.1. Lineage (NCBI taxonomy): Eukaryota > Metazoa > Arthropoda > Insecta > Orthoptera > Acrididae > Schistocerca > Schistocerca gregaria. The sequence goes on from NC_064927.1 coordinate 182,375,230, forward strand.
GAAGCTTGCCTCTGTTGTGATCAGTTGTATTTTTTGTACAATAGGTCTGAAACAATGTCATTTTGGCTTTGTTAATGTGATAAATCAAAATACTGTGTGATATGCTAAAATGTGAGAAAATAAGTGGAAAATATATTTACATAAAAAATTCAACAACAATCTTCCAATTTATTTAGTGAGGACCTGACGTTAGATTTTCAGCTTAAAGAACCGGACACCTAGACAAGAAGAACTGGAGTCATCTCAAGATGACAAGCTAAGTAAACTTGAAAATTTATTGTAATCTTTGCTCCTCTCAAATCTTAATAAAAGAATTTGCATGTTAATTACTTGGACTGGGCATTGTTCAATATGGACAATAGATGGAAGAAGGAAGGAGGGAGGACATTACAAACTGCTCACACCAACAGTAGAACAGAATTATACCTTTTAGCACATCATCTAGTTAGTCCTCCAAGGCAAAAATCAGCAACACACAAACATAGCATCACATGACTGCTTCACACTATAGCAATTACATAATGTTTCTACCAGTACTTACAAAACAAAAGCAAAGCAGTTGCTACTTATTCCACCAATAACTACCTTATGACATTTTTCCTTACATAAGTACAGATTTAGATAATGCTTTGTCCTAGCCGATATAACTAGCACCTGCTCCTATGGTCACATTTGCTTTGGTCTGTTCTAACTCTTGGAAAACAAGACTTTCAATAATTGCCTTAATCACTTCATGTCCACTAGGTGGCTACAAACTTGTGGAACGATCACCAAAGGGCAGCACATACAACATTCTTCTCACATCACATTACAAACCATTAAATTTGTTCAAAGTACACATTCCACAACCGTTACTCAAACTATGCTACACTTGACCTCCATACAGGTATATCCAAATCACTGCTATCTGTAAAGGAAATACACTAAACTCTTGCTAACACGGCCCTCAGTAGTCTGGCCTCTCAGTAATCCGGCACATTTCCAGCTTCTAGTCGTTCAATCTGAAATGACACCTACAGTAATGAAATTTTGTCTGCAACCATGTTATTAGTTAATTATAATGTTTAACATTCCTGTACACTTTGAAACTGTGGCTTTCCTTATGGATCATTATCGTGGCTTCTAAAGGGAACCACATTATGCTAAACCACAAGCAGAAACTCAAAACTATTGTTGCTGATAACTGTGTTGGACGAGCAACTATTTATGACCAAACTTTAGCAGAAAAGGGGTAATCATAAGCTCACAGGAAAGTTATGATGGAACTAATGAAGAAGAGGGCATACAAAGAGAGAACCTGAGAATAAAACAAACTGGAGACATTTTTCTGGAGTACATTATGCATCAATCAGAAACATGGCAGGACTTATGAAATGCTTGTAAAGCCATTGTGTGATGAAGCATACTACCATTGCTTATCATCACAGTGACAACCAAAACTTTGGGACATGTTTTATAGTGAATGTCTAGTGATACTAACACGTGTACACACACAAGGACAAAACTTTTCTGTAAAAATTAATGTATCTTTTTATTTCATAAAGTACAATCCCTATGTGTTTATAATAAATTTTAGACATTCTCTATAATCCGACACTTCCACTAAACCAGCGCCCATATGTACAAGGGATGGCCGATTTAGCAAGAGTCTAGTGTACTCAACTCATTAAAATAGTTTTTACAATTCCCTCTCACCTGCTGTTATGTTATTAGTATCTGACACATATCAAACCAACGACACACTTTCAAGATATACATGTACAGAAAGACCACTGAAAGCACAACCCCAACATGACCCTGTTAGTGAGACTCTTACCCTGTAACTACAACCTGGTTACACGATACTCTTCCTTTTCACTACACTACTTCGTCAACACTAAAAATGTTTTCATGCAACAAAATGGCATACTTTGAATAGTAACATTTTGAAATGTTAGGTTAAGTTCAGGCCACACTGAAACATACATTCAAAAAATTATTCTCATATTAACACACACACACACACACACACACACACACACACACACACACACACACACACACACACACACACACACACCAAACTTTGCAAAAGCACAGTCAGTCTCTTACCATGGAACTCAATGAATTATTCGGCAAATCACCCATGCAACATTCATGCACTGAGCCTTTAATGTGGTTCATCTTTTCCTTTCGATTGTGCAAAAAGATGTAGATATCACTCCCAATAGTCTCTGCAGCCAACTGTTCCTATGTTATTCACACTTTCATATGCACAAAGAGTGAAACATTTGTAACCCAAATGCACAACATTACTAATGTGATACAGGCTGAAACAGCATAACTGCAAACAACCACATATAACGGAACGAATGATACCAAGACCCTTCAGTTAATACATGCCTGAAACCCCTGCTCAAACAAGTGCTGCCACAATTAACATGCTTCACACATAGCCAAATGCAATTATGTCTGCTTTTCAAACAAAAATACTCTCTCTCCTTAGTATATAAAAACTCTACATGCTTACCAATATTTCTTCGAACAATGCATACTCCTCATTCCTTGATTTACATTCAACTGTAATCAAAGCCATTGTTAAATACAGGACGGAGCAAATGAAAGTGGCCCGGAAGATTTGAATGTTTCACCATATATTTGTAGCAACATTAACGAAGGGGGAAATGATCTACAGCTATTGCCAACAGGATGGAAAAATGCCTGTACCACCAGATGTACCTTGTAGCTTATTTACACTAGCTTCACACCTGACTGATGTTATCAGAGGTCAGTCCAGTCATGAAAAAAGCTCGTCACTGCTGTCACCTAATCACGACAGTGGGCGATAACTTTGTGTAGTGAGCCATCAAGTGTAAGGTACATCACAACAACCCCCATAGTCTTAAAAACTTCAGAAGAACATTTCTGACGAGACTGCAGCCATTCCAGCAGTACAGCTTTGACTCGCCTTCAGCAACTTCCTAACCAGGATCCAAAAATGCAGATATCTGCTACAGTCAAGTTAGTACTGAATTTCCATTCTTTTAGGACTCTTAGTACCCTGGAATTCTGTTCTTCGGTACACTTACTTGCTCCATCATCTACAAACCATTTACATCATCATATAAATATCAACTTCAGCCAAATGTATTAATTATCCATGACACCTGTTGCAACCAATACAATAGACAAAACATCATCGTTTTAATAGCAATTGTCCTCTTGCCTCTGCACACATTTGTCCAGAAACAAACTCTTCTACTTCCAATGACAAAACTGGATTTTGCCAAACGAAAAACCATCAGTATACTTTAACAGACACAATCATTTCGCTTTAATCAACAGCAATCACAATCAATTTCCTCGGGCCTCTTCACTGAAACAAATCACAATGGAGTTGCACTTGACGGAACTTCATACCATGAGTAAATTTTCAACCCCTTCTCCTTTCTCCACTCACTCCAATCCCTCACTCTGCAACCTACATGCTACCTCTACTTCACAGCATGACACTATCAATGGAGTAACATACACTCATACATGAACTACCATTAGACTAAATCAGGTAAAACAATGTACATATTAATCTCAATGTAATTTAAACCGTAGGTAAATACAGGGTGGAGCAAATAAAAGTGGCCTCAATGACTGGATACATTTCGACGTATGTTTGTAGCAGCATTAACTGGGCAGAATTGACGTCCATTTCCAGGGTGGGGTAAGTGCTCATAGAGCTTGACAAATCTTGGCACACACTTATTGATCGGAGGTTAGTTTAGTCGCAGAACTAGCTCGCCACTTACGTCACATGGTTTTTCAGTGTGTGATAGCAATGCATAGCAAGCCATCAAGTCCAAGATGTATCACACAAACCCTCATAGTCTTCAATACTGCAGCAGAATATTTTGGATGAGATTGTAGCTGTTTCATCAATCCAGCTTTAATCCACCTTATGCGACATGCTATCAGGATCGACAAATGCAAAAAGATTAATTGTGGTAACTTAACATCTGCTATAGTCATTAGAACTGAATTTCCATTCCTCTACTGTGATTCTTTGTTCCCTGAAACTCAGTTCTTCACGTCACTTATTTGCTCCAACATGTACAAATCATTTATTACATTATCATGTAAATATCAATTTCAGGCAAATATACTAATTCTCCATAACACCTGTTGCAACCAACACATTACATAAAACATCATGGCTCCAACAGCAGCAGTCCTCTTTCCTCTGGACCCATTTGTACTGAAACAAACTTTGCCACTTCCAACCACAAAAACTCTATACTGCCTAATGAAAATCTTTACTATACCCTAGCAGAGAATGAATCATTTTGATTTAATCAACGGCAGTCACGATCTATTTCCTCATGCCTCTTCACTAAAACAAATCACACCAGAAGAGTGTCGTGAACATGAGCAACCTTTCTGCTTCATCTGCAACATCTTGTATCGCTATAAGGATGAAACTACATGCAATGCAACAAATTATACACATGATCAGAGTACAAAGTCTCACAGTCACAGGTAACACAAAAGCAAACTCTCTGACAGCTTCTCATCCTCCTCCCGCATCCTGCTGAATCTCCTTTCCGTCTTTACAAAATCATACTATCATTCTGATGCAGCTGTTCCAACCATTATCTTTTAAATTCATGTTTTTTGATAACTTCTTGAATATTTGCTGCTGTTCCTGCTCCTTCCAGTAGATATATCTTAACATATCCTCCCATTGTAAACACAACCATTTCCTCTGAAAATAAATTAATACAGTGCAACTCATACAAAAGAGTCATATATAACTGGATAAAATAACACTTATTCCAGCTGTTAACGATTCAGCAATAATGCAAGAAAAAAAGCAATCCATAATGCAACTGTATCATGCCTCTCATGCCAGTGTTGCATAGCATAGTGTGTTTGACTGTATGTCATACTCACCAACGAATCCATAATGCAAGTGCATTGTAACTATCAGGCCAGTGATTGACATTAGCATACCATTTCTGACTGGACCTCATACAAAAAAGCATGGGACCAAGCAAGTAAGCTCAAATAAAAATTGTACCTGCACATGGACGCACTATTTCTGTGTAATAAAACCAGGGACTTAACCAATGGTGTGATCAACTGAATCCTGAACATGCATCCTTTCCATATGCTTCAAAATTAAGCACAGTGATTACATACCTCTACTCTGCTAAATAACACACCTTCCGTAGCTCAAAAACAGTAACACATTTAATGTTACCACAGTATGATGCCACTCACCTGTGACTGTCCTCAACCATGCTATATGTCTCTGATCTTTGGGCATCAATGCCTACACGCAGTCTAAAATTTCTGTAACTATCCACATTGCCATATTTTGCAACTACACAAACCACATACATCTTTCGCACAGTTAGCTATCTTTCTTAGGACCTCTTGCATTATTAGTGATTACTCGGTGAGTATGTCAACTGACTGCCCACTGCTGATTATTACGTATGGGTCTCAATAAACATGCTCGTTTCTGTTGGAAGACAGAAAGAAAGACGGTGTTTGCACAGAGAACACACTACAATACAATCCATGAGACAACAGCATACAAGAGTCACAACTGCAAGTACCAATGCATCTGATCATACAAAACCTGAAATGTAATTATATCTTTTAGCACATCATCTAGTTATTCCTCCAACACAAAGTCACCAACACATCAACTTTGCATCATATGCCTGCTTCTGACCAAACATCACATAAATTTCAACTAAATATATTAATTCTCCATGACACCTGTCCCCATAAATGCATTACATAAAACATCATGGCTTCAACACTAAGTCCTCTTTCCCCTGCACACACAATTTTCCAGAAACAACATCCGCCACTTCTAATCACAAATCTGGGTACTACCTTATGAAAAACCATCAATACTTTAGCAGAGAAAGAATGAAATGCTTTAATCAACAGCAATCACCATCAATTTCCTCATGCAACTTTCTTGAAACAAATCGTAGCAGAGTTGTCCTTGACAGACTGTCAAACATGACTAACTTTTTTTTGCTTCATATGCAGCATCTCATATCACTGTAAGGCAGAAATTGCATGCAATGCAGTAAGTTACACATACCACATAGGTGAATATTCTCCTAGTCGTGGGAGACAGCGGCACATTAACAAAATTCTTTGACAAAATTATTTGATTAGACAGATAAAAAATCTACTGATCAAGCTAGAGCAGAATACACACATGAAAGATTGTTGTAATTTACAAGCTTTCGGAGCTAGCAGCCCCTTCTTTAGGCAGTCTGCTTCCAGTCACTTCTAACACACACTATCATTTTAGCAATTTACACAACATTTACCAAAACGTATCAGCAACCCCTCACACACTGCATAATCACAACAAGGTTGTATACGAACAAGGTGTTGCTTCCTCAGACTGTGTCAGTCACAACAAGGACAACTGACTGCAGGACAAGTGCCACCAGAGGTTCTCCGTGCCAGGGACCTATTTCTCTGCGGTGATGCATGTGCAAATCTAGATCGGCCCGAATTCCTCCCCATCTAATGTATGTAGGGTAGTGCAAGCCAAATGCTCAGCATTGCACTCCACTGCAGCTCTGGACCAATCCATGCACAACATTTTAGCAGCTGATCCTACAGTGTTTGTGGAAGACACTGCAGTGGAGGTAAACGACTTCCCACCAATATCCCAAGACATAGCTGTCCGTCATCTACGCTGACTGCCCCATCTCTATGGTTAGGTATTATCTGTGACACAGTCTTCATGTCTCAATGTTTATTCAGTGAGAGTTCCAGACAAAGGCCTGTTAGTGACTGAAAAGTTATTTTATTTTTATTAAGATTTAGATTTACCCTGTTATTAACTCTGTCTGCTATGGTCGTAATAAACACTTCTTTTTTGTTTCCTGTGTCTTCCTACTGCTTATGAACAACCTTCCCTTGGCAGATTATGGAATTTCATCACAGTCGTTCAAACTATTCTTTTCTAAATGTATGTTTTCTGGTAACTTCCTGAATATTTGCAGTTTTTCTTGCTGCTTCCGACACGTACACTGTAACGCAGTTTCCCTTATAGCCACAACCATTTCCCCTGAAAACAAATGAATACAAAGTGACCCTTACAAGAGGGTAAAATAACAAAAGCATAAAAGAATACTGTCATTCCAGCTGCTATACAACAAACTACAGAACCAAACAACTATGTTCAAATCAAATTTATGCCACCACATGGAAAGCACTGTTTAACCAATGCTGTGATCAACTGATTCCTGAACATACAGCCCTTCCATATGCTTCAAAGATAAGCACAGTGAATCTCATCATTCGAATTATGACTATCCTAAGAGGCACAAAAATTTTGCAGTGTTAGCTGATGTTACTGACGTGCAGAAATAATTATATACATAGATCTAATCTGTAAAATAACACATAACACCTTCTGTAATTCAAACAAATACTCTCAAATACAGAAATACATTTAATGCTACTACAGTATGACACTAATCACCTTTGATCTTCCTGGAACATTTTCTTTCTCAGCCGTGAAGTAAATCAATGATCCTTGGGCACCATGCCTGAAGGCACTCTGCAACTATACACACTGCCAATATTCTGAAACTACCTTACACAAATCATTCACAACAATCGCACTGTGCTCTATCTTTCTCAGGACCTCATGCATCATCAACAACTACTGTTGGTAAGTCAAGTGACTGCCCTCTGTTGATGATTATGTATTTGTCTCTATAAACATGCCCATTTCAGTTGGAAGACAGTGAGAGAGAAAGAGGGGTGTTTGCACAGACAACACCACACTGTAACACAATGCATGAAACAACAGCACACAGTCACAAATTCACGTACCAGTGCATCTGTTCACAGAAATAATGAAATGGAATTAATTCTTTTAGCACTTCATCCACTTATTCCTCAGCCACAGAGTCAGCAACACACCAACCTAGCATAACACACTTTTTTCACACTACATCCATTACCACACTTTAATATCAAATTCTATCAATGACAACCTAATGACATATTCCCTTAAATCATTAATGCCTTAGTTGATGCTTTGCCTGAAAAGCTGCAACTAGCACCTATTGATAAATTCACATTTGCTTAAGTCACCTCTTACACTTGGGAAGCAAGTCTTCAGAAATTACATCACTTCACGTCCATAGGTGGATACAAACTTGTGAAACAGTTACCAAATGGTGCCACATATAACATTCGTTTCAGATCACATTAAAAACCAGTAGCTTCGATCAAAGCACACATTGCACAACAATGATTTTATGAAGTATGGCACACTTGCCCTTCATACAGGTAAATCCACATCAATGATATATTTAAAGGAAATACTATGCACAGTAAAACACTTCTGAGCATTCCCTCAGATATGCTGCTATGTTATTAGTACCTGAAAGATACCAAAATGACTACACACTAGGGAGTTATACAGAAAGGTCACTGAAAACAGTCCCAAGATGAACCAATGACCAAGACTCTCATGCTATCGCTATAAACTGATTAATCTTATTATTCCATTTCACCAACCACTTCCTCGACACTGAAAGCACCGTCGTGCAATGAGATGACATTTTGGTTAGTAGCATTCAACAAGGTTAGGTCATGTTTACACCTTAGTGATGCATATGTCCAGCAGATTATTCATATATTTATGCAATGTTGCCTGTTAGCATGGATGTCAACAAATTATTGAGCAAATCATGCATACAATATATAATACTCATGCAATGAGCACTTAATGGCGGTACTTCATGTTTTCTCTGTGTCACGCAAAATGGTGCACGCACAGCTCCCAACAGAATTGTGCACTGGACTGTTCCTGTGTTGATTACATTCTCATAAGCACAGAAATGCTCAACTCTGGTTGCACAACATTATTAAAATAAGACAAGCTGAAACAACTTAACTGCATAGATCATCTTCAGAGGAAGAAATGATACCAAACTGCTTGGGTTAATATCTATTCATCAACACACACAGCCAAATATAATAATGTTTTTCTTTTTAAATAATATTTTCTTCCCCAGTACATATCAACTCCATGTGCTTACTAACATTACTGCAGACACTGCTACCTCCCCATTCCATGATCTGTATTCAATGGATCACAAGAAATATTCTGTGTTAACCATCCTACATCTCATCTCATCTCTTCTCCCTCCAACACCCCAGTCCATCACTCTGCAGCCTACAACTGCCTGTATTTCAAAGCTTAACACTATGAATGTAAGTAATATACATTACACATCCACTAATACCACACATATCAAGTTATGTATCTACATGTTACACTCACTGTAATTAAAAGATAAATCAATACAAATGTTTAGAACAGAAAGTTATATACATTTAAATAACAGGCAAATAAATTAATTCTTCGTGACACCTGTTGCAACCAATACATTGCATAAAACAACATGCCTGCAACGGCAATAGTCCCCTTTCCTCTGCACAAAAATTTGTCCCGCAACAAACTACGACACTTCCAGCCACAAAAAGGTGGATACAGCCTTATGCAAAAGCATCCCAATACCTTAGTAGAGAAAGAACCATTTTCCTATAATCAAAATCAATCACAGTCGATTTCCTCATGCCACTTCACTTTGAAAAACACAACAAAGCTGCACCTGATAGAATGTCATAACATGATTTTGTATTTCCTGCTTCATCTGCAACATCTCTTATCATTATAATGCAGAAATTACATGTAATGAAACAAATGATACACATGACCTGGGTAAACATTCTCCAAGTCATGGATGACATGCCTGCAAATTAATCACACTCTGACTGCTTCTCATCCTCATTCAATAGTATCTTAATCCCCTTCCAGTCATTTCAAAGATTTACGTACTATTCTTTTATAATCTTAAGTGTTATGTAAGTTCTCAAATATTTGCAGTTTTTCCTGCTCCTTCCAATACATACTTTGTAGCATAGCTTTCCGCTATAGCCACAATCATTTCCTCTGAAAATAAATGAATAGTAAGTGATCTATTCAAAAGGGTCATACACAAAACCATAATAGAACACTGTCATTACAGCAGTAACACAAGAAAAATCAACCAATACACAATGCAAGGTATAATACCTCTCATAGCAGTGGTGGACATTAGCAAAGAATGTCTGACAACCTCATACAGCAAACCACATAACCAAACATGCGTGCTCAAATCTAATTTATGTAGCCACACAGAAGGCACAGTTTAACATCTCATTGCTACAGCAGTAAGATGGCACTCACCTGCAGCGCTACTACATTTCCTACCTGAGTTACACAGTATGTCACTCGTCAGTAGGCATACATCCTTAAAGGCAGCCTACCAATTCAACTGCTTTTTTCAAACCATCAATATCCTCCACACAGTGAACTGTCTCTTCCAACACCTCTTGTACCCTCAATAATCACTCAGTACGTAAACTGACTGCCTCCTACTGATGAATGTGTGTATGGCTGAATGAACATGCCCTTTCCTATTGGAAGAAAGAGAGAAGTAGTCATATAAAAGCCGACACACCAGAAAGCAATTCATGAAAGAACTGGAAGTACCTGCGCATCTGGTCATACAAGCAGCATAATTGAATTATACCTTTTAGCTTATCATCAAGTTATTTCACCACCCTAATTTCACTAAACACACCAACCTAGCATCATACACCTACTTCACAGTATAATAATTACTTACTGTTTCTACCAGCACTTATACATTGAAGATACTGCATGTACTACTTTAATCCATTTACAAAAGCCCGATTACATTTTTCCCTTATCACTAATGCTTCAGATAATGCATTGTCCTAGCTGCTGCTGCTACTACCAGTAACTGCTGATTTGAATATATTTACTAAGGTCACTTCTACCAAGTGTTCATTAAGTACAGCATCACTATGTCCACTAACTGAATGCACACTTGTTAAACTAATGCAAAATGGTGCCACATACACCAATCCTCTCAGATTATGTGAGGTCTGTTCAGAAAATTTCAGAACTTTGTCCACAAAGTTTTCCTAGACTTACCTTTTACTTATTGTGCATGGTCACCTTCGATATACTCTACTCCACAATTGACAACTTCCCAACACTGTTTCCACTTCCAGATGCAGTCTTAGTACATCTCTTGCTGGATCATGCGAAGTCCAGTCTGCAAATTTTCATTTATCTCATCTATTGTTGCAAATTTTTGTCCATTCAGTGAGTTTTCATATTTTGGAAATAAAAAGTCTGTAGGGCAAGGTCTGAAGAACACAGACAATGCAGCACCACAGTGATTTCTTTTCTTGTGCAACAGTCACACACCAACAGGGATGATCGTGCAAATGCGTTATCATGATGCAACAGCTACGAATTGTCTCACCACATTCCAGATAGTTTCCTTTCCTTCTCATTTTCTAACAGGTGTCACAACACATCACGATACAATCATTGATTTAAGCTTGTACCTGTGGCACGATTTCATGATTAACTTATCTGTCAAAGTCAAAGCAAATTATCTGCAAGACTGACATGACCTGACAAGCTTCCTTTGGGTCTTGGAGAACCTATCCTGACCTGTTGTGAAGATAGAAGCTTGGTTTCAGGATCATAACCACAGACCCAAGCCGCATCACCAGTTTTGAGTCTCTTAAGGGTCATCTTGTTCTCATCTGTGCGATACAAAAGCTCTTCACAGATCTTTCGGGTCTTGACACACGAGTCGTGGGCCGAACTTGGCGTCAGCATGATGCATTTCAAAATGCTGTATCAGAATTTCATGAAATGATCCAACTGATATGTTCCATTCGTCTAATCTCTTGGACAGTCAATCTTGGCACACACAATGTCGTCAACATTCCTGACACGAGTGTAGTTGTTAGAAGTCTAAGCACGTCCTGAACAAAGGACATCCTTAACTTCCATCCAGCCATTTTCATACCATGTGAACCATTACACCGAATATGGCTTATGCACTAATCGCCGTATGCTCCCTGCGTTACTTGGTGTGTCTTCGTAAATGTTTTCTCGAGTTTTACCCAAAATTTAATGCAGACTTGTTGCTGCTCAAACTCTGCCATCTCAAAATTCACTAACTGTGCGACAACGTTCTGCTCAATACAGTACTGAACAACAGCTAACAGGAATACAACAATGAAAGTTCCAGCTCTTACACATTAAACACAAGCATGTGCATTGATGCCAACCACATTTCGCTCCAACATGCCACTAACATGAAATTATGAATGTTCTGAAATTTTTGGAACAGACCTCATTAAGAACCACTTGCATAGCTCAAAGAAGGAAATCTGCAAAATCAACTTCAGTATGCCACACTTGCCATCCATCTATGTAAATCCACATTACTTACATCTGGTACGCAAATACTTATTAAAAAAAAATTGAACATTCCCTCAGCTGCTGTTTCATTATCAGTACCTGGCACATACAGAAATGACTACACACTTGCAAGTTATGCACATACAGAAAGGCCACTCAAAACACAATCCCAAGATAAACCAATCACAGAGACCCTCACACTGCAGCTACAAACTGATTGTATCATACCATTCTGTTTTGCACCACCACTGTAAACACTTTCATTCATTCAATGAAATCCCTTGCTTTCCTTTACTTTGCTTTAGACACAGCAAAGTACAATAAATGTCTGCTTTTTAATGAAAATTACTCTACATGCTTAACAGCATTCTGCAAACACTGCAGCCTCCCCTTTCTGTGATTTGCATTCACTGGACCACAAGCAATATTTAGTGTTAACCTTCTTGCATCTGTTCTCCTACACTCATGACAATCAATCACATGCTGCAATAAATACATTACATAAAACAACATGGCTGCAACTCAGAGTCCTCTTTTCACTGCACACACAACTGTCCTGAAACATGCAATGGTAACCTTGTTTCAATGGCATCAAGTTGGATACTGCCTAAAGAAAAGCCTTCACAACATTTTAGTAGAGTGTCATTTCACTATAATCAACAATCAATTTCTTCATGTCGTTTCATTGAAACAAATCACAAAAAAATGGCACTGACGGAGTGTCATAACGTGACTTGACTTTTCTGCTTCATATGCAATATCTCAGTAGTATGAAGCAGAAATTTTATGTCGTGCAATAAATTATACATACAAGCTGGGAAAACATTCTCCTAGCCATGGAAGAGACAGCAGCAAACTAATGGTACACTTCGATACCTTATCCTCATTCACTGCATCCTGTTCAATTTATTTATAGTCATTTAAAACACACAGTATCAATTCTTAGCTGCCGTTCCAACTATTCTCCTGTAACCAAGAAAAATTAACCAATCCATAATGCAAACTTGTTATACACCACACTCTGGCAGTGACCTGTAGGATCCTGTCAAACTCATTCAGCAAACCCTGTATTCAAGTTTGTTACATGACACTAACCTTGGACTCATTTAATAGCCTTTACTCTATGTGTACACCCCCAAAAATGCGGGCCACTCAAATGGTATGACTTGCTTGCTTTTCCATCATGGTTTATTCAAGTCCTATGTCTATAGAATGCGAATAATATACTGTGCACGATACAATATCCATCAGACATTGCTTTTTAAGTAGTATCTGAGAAGTATCAGTAGCCCCCAAAACATTTCCTGGGCTTACAGTTAACTTCTCACAAACATATCGTTTACCCAATACTAACTAAATGGCTTCATTTGCAGTCGGCAATAGCAACTCCTTGTCTTTACAGAAGTAGAGTCATGATGTGCCAGCTGCTCAGTAACTTTCTGCAACTCAAGTGGTATTCCCAGCTACTAGTAATAATAACTGTTCTATTGGAAAGAATTGGTTTGTCACATTCAAGAATATGAGCAAAACCAATGCACTTTTCCTAAGGTTAATTGTGGTGTGAGTAAGCTAACACAACCTGTGCAATTTCTACACAGACATATCACAATACTATGATCACCAGCTTAAGGACTAAGACATGCAGGAAGAGCCAGAGAGGTTCTAGAAGGTGCCAACATGGATGTGAAGCCATGCCCAACTCCAGTGCCATGGTCAGCTGCACTAGGTTTCTTGGTTGACGATCATGGTGGGAAATGCCGAATTAAGACTATACCATGGATTCTCAACTGGGTTTAAACCTGGGAAGTTTGGTTGCCACAGAGTACAGTAAACTCATCCTTGTGCTTTTCGAAGCATGCACATTTTCTGCAAGCTGTGTGACTCTTTGCACTGTCCTTCTGATAGATGCTAAGCAAAAGCAAATTCAATGTAGGTAAGTTTGTTTTGTTTTAAGGGACAAAAACTGAGGTCATATGAGCCCATGTCATAACCTTAGAACACTAATTAGGAGGAGTTAAAAAAGCAGCTACATGTTATGCCTAATTGACGGAAGGGAAGACAGCTAAAAACACGACATGGTCCCCAAGAGTAGATGCTGACTATTTGATTCATTGTGCCTTCGAGAAAGGCCAACACCCACATAATTCCAAGAAAACATTCCCCAGTCCGTAACGTTTCCTCCTCCAGTCTGGCTGTTTGCTTTCAGATGTTTCACACCATACACACCAACAGTTATCTGTCTGACTGAACATAAAATATTAATATGAAAAGGCCACCTGTCACCACTCAGTGGCTGTGTAGTTATGTTGGCATGCGAATTCCACCGTTCATTACCAATGAATTGCTGTCAGCATGAACACACAAACCAGGCGCCTGCTGGGGAGACCCATAAGCAGCAACAACCACTGAACAATCGTTGAGGAAATACCGTTGACAGCCCCTGGTTTATCTAGTTCAGCCAGTTGCTCAACAGGTGCATGTCTATTCACTCATATACACCTCCCCACAACCATCATTCTCCCCTGTCATCTATGGCTCTTTGTGTACCACATTGCCTCTGCACCATTTTTGATAGCACAATTTCGCCATGCAAGGTATACTTCATCCATGGCAATACATGATCAGTTTATGAACTTGAGCATTTCAGAAATGCTTCCAACTTTCACCCAAAAGTCAATGACTATTGGATAACACATAAACGTGTTTTATATACTCCCCACTGCTAGTGCTGCCACCTGAGAGTTACTCGCCATCAAAACTAGGCAGAGGTCACATTAATGTGCATTGTGTTTCTTAAATCTGTATACAATTAACATGCACGCACTGTGTGTCCCATTCACCAGTTTCAGGTAGTTCAAATAAAACGAAGTACAAGGATCATTTGTGGGGAGGTGTTAAGCAGGGGGCAATACGTAATTATCTTCAATTGTGTGATTATTATGAGATACATACTGCACCTACAGATTCTTTGGAATACCACCAACAAATGTATATTCTCGATAAGAATAAAACATGTTACCCCACATGTATATTATCTGTTCACGAACTGGTTAAAGTTTGTATCAATAGTTTGTGAATGAATGTGAATGACAGTCATGTCCAGGCAGCCTCTCAATGCTTTTCTCGTGATCAGTGGCCCTCATGAAGAGTTACATGATGCATGGTGCAGTTGACTGCCACAGGCATAGTGGCAGATGTTTTCCCCGTCGGGTCAATTCAGGCCAAGGTATCAGCAATGAGGCTGTGCTGTGGCCACTGGAAAATGCATGGCATCACTGATAAGGCATTACTCTGACCACTGCCAACCTCAGTGTAGTCAATAAAATAATAGGATGTTAGTCCAAATTTGGAACACAAAACAGGAACAATTATGCATGTCATAGATTTAATAAGTCCTTACTAGGTTTTCAGAGATGTGATGCACCACATACTTATGCACAGGTCACACAGCTCCTATAAATTATGTGGTGGCAGCTTGTAGGAGAGAAACTGGTACCCAATAGCATCTCACATGTGTTCCTTCTGTCTCATATTAGCAATCTGTTAGTTTGTTCACTATTGTGTGCCTCAAACCAGTGATGCCCAATTATGGTCTTATGGCAAGGACAGTTATCCTGTTGGAAGATGTCACTGCCATCAAGCAAGTCATCAGGAATTCAGATGATCAGTAGCAATGTTCATACAGTACACAGCTGTCACATTACCTTTGATCACTACCATAATCCCCCTGGAAGTCCAATCCCCTCCCAAATGTCTGCAATTGCGAGATGGTGGATGTTTATGGCAGCCACTCACCTGGATGATGACATATCCAGACACTACTATTAATATCCCCCCATGAACCATGGACCTTGCCGTTGGTGGGGAGGCTTGCGTGCCTCAGCGATACAGATGGCCGTACCGTAGGTGCAACCACAACGGAGGGGTATCTGTTGAGAGGCCAGACAAACGTGTGGTTCCTGAAGAGGGGCAGCAGCCTTTTCAGTAGTTGCAGGGGCAACAGTCTGGATGATTGACTGATCTGGCCTTGCAACATTAACCAAAACGGCCTTGCTGTGCTGGTACTGCGAACGGCTGAAAGCAAGGGGAAACTACAGCCGTAATTTTTCCCGAGGACATGCAGCTTTACTGTATGATTAAATGATGATGGCATCCTCTTGGGTAAAATATTCCGGAGGTAAAATAGTCCCCCATTCGGATCTCCGGGCGGGGACTACTCAGGAGGATGTCGTTATCAGGAGAAAGAAAACTGGCGTTCTACGGATCGGAGCGTGGAATGTCAGATCCCTTAATCGGGCAGGTAGGTTAGAAAATTTAAAAAGGGAAATGGATAGGTTAAAGTTAGATATAGTGGGAATTAGTGAAGTTCGGTGGAAGGAGGAACAAGACTTCTGGTCAGGTGACTACAGGGTTGTAAACACAAAATCAAATAGGGGTAATGCAGGGGTAGGTTTAATAATGAATAGGAAAATAGGAATGCGGGTAAGCTACTACAAACAGCATAGTGAACACATTATTGTGGCCAAGATAGATACGAAGCCCACACCTACTACAGTAGTACAAGTTTATATGCCAACTAGCTCTGCAGATGATGAAGAAATTGAAGAAATGTACGATGAAATAAAAGAAATTATTCAGATAGTGAAGGGAGATGAAAATTTAGTAGTAATGGGTGACTGGAATTCGAGTGTAGGAAAAGGGAGAGAAGGAAACATAGTAGGTGAATATGGATTGGGGCTAAGAAATGAAAGAGGAAGCCGCCTAGTAGAATTTTGCACAGAGCACAACTTAATCATAGCTAACACTTGGTTTAAGAATCATGAAAGAAGGTTGTATACGTGGAAGAACCCTGGAGATACTAAAAGGTATCAGATAGATTATATAATGGTAAGACAGAGATTTAGGAACCAGGTTTTAAGTTGTAAGACATTTCCAGGGGCAGATGTGGACTCTGACCACAATCTATTGGTTATGACCAGTAGATTAAAACTGAAAAAACTGCAAAAATGTGGGAAATTAAGGAGATGGGACCTGGATAAACTGAAAGAACCAGAGGTTGTACAGAGTTTCAGGGAGAGCATAAGGGAACAATTGACAGGAATAGGGGAAAAAAATACAGTAGAAGAAGAATGGGTAGCTCTGAGGGATGTAGTAGTGAAGGCAGCAGAGGATAAAGTAGGTACAAAGACGAGGGCTGCTAGAAATCCTTGGGTAACAGAAGAAATATTGAATTTAATTGATGAAAGGAGAAAATATAAAAATGCAGTAAATGAAGCAGGCAAAAAGGAATACAAACGTCTCAGAAATGAGATCGACAGGAAG
This sequence comes from Schistocerca gregaria, assembly GCF_023897955.1. Lineage (NCBI taxonomy): Eukaryota > Metazoa > Arthropoda > Insecta > Orthoptera > Acrididae > Schistocerca > Schistocerca gregaria. The sequence goes on from NC_064927.1 coordinate 182,392,886, forward strand.
TGCAAAATGGCTAAACAGGGATGGCTAGAGGACAAATGTAAGGATGTAGAAGCTTATCTTACTAGGGGTAAGATAGATACTGCCTACAGGAAAATTAAAGAGACCTTTGGAGAGAAGAGAACCACGTTTATGAATATCAAGAGCTCAGATGGCAGCCCAGTTCTAAGCAAAGAAGGGAAGGCAGAAAGGTGGAAGGAGTATATAGAAGGTTTATACAAGGGCGATGTACTTGAGGACAATATTATGGAAATGGAAGAGGATGTAGATAAAGACGAAATGGGAGATACGATACTGCGTGAAGAGTTTGACAGAGCACTGAAAGACCTGAGTCGAAACAAGGCCCCCGGAGTAGACAACATCCCATTAGAACTACTGACGGCCTTGGAACAACCAGTCCTGACAAAACTCTATCAGCTGGTGAGCAAGATGTATGAGACAGGCGAAATACCCTCAGACTTCAAGAAGAATATAATAATTCCAATCCCAAAGAAAGCAGGTGCTGACAGATGTGAAAATTACCGAACTATCAGTTTAATAAGCCACGGCTGCAAAATACTAACGCGAATTCTTTACAGACGAATGGAAAAACTGGTAGATGCAGACCTCGGGGAGGATCAGTTTGGATTCCGTCGAAATGTTGGAACACGTGAGGCAATACTGACCTTACGACTTATCTTAGAAGAAAGATTAAGAAAAGGTAAACCTACGTTTCTAGCATTTGTAGACTTAGAGAAAGCTTTTGACAATGTTGACTGGAATACTCTTTTTCAAATTCTAAAGGTGGCAGGGGTAAAATACAGGGAGCGAAAGGCTATTTATAATTTGTACAGAAACCAGATGGCAGTTATTAGAGTCGAGGGGCATGAAAGGGAAGCAGGGGTTGGGAAAGGAGTGAGACAGGGTTGTAGCCTCTCCCCGATGTTATTCAATCTGTATATTGAGCAAGCAGTAAAGGAAACAAAAGAAAAATTTGGAGTAGGTATTAAAATTCATGGAGACGAAGTAAAAACTTTGAGGTTCGCCGATGACATTGTAATTCTGTCAGAGACGGCAAAGGATTTGGAAGAGCAGTTGAATGGAATGGACAGTGTCTTGAAAGGAGGATATAAGATGAACATTAACAAAAGCAAAACGAGAATAATGGAATGTAGTCAAATTAAATCGGGTGATGCTGAGGGAATTAGATTAGGAAATGAGACACTTAAAGTAGTAAAGGAGTTTTGCTATTTAGGAAGTAAAATAACTGATGATGGTCGAAGTAGAGAGGATATAAAATGTAGACTGGCAATGGCAAGGAAAGCGTTTCTGAAGAAGAGAAATTTGTTAACATCGAATATAGATTTATGTATCAGGAAGTCGTTTCTGAAAGTATTTGTTTGGAGTGTAGCCATGTATGGAAGTGAAACATGGACGATAACTAGTTTGGACAAGAAGAGAATAGAAGCTTTCGAAATGTGGTGCTACAGAAGAATACTGAAGATAAGGTGGATAGATCACGTAACTAATGAGGAGGTATTGAATAGGATTGGGGAGAAGAGAAGTTTGTGGCACAACTTGACTAGAAGAAGGGATCGGTTGGTAGGACATGTTTTGAGGCATCAAGGGATCACAAATTTAGCATTGGAGGGCAGCGTGGAGGGTAAAAATCGTAGAGGGAGACCGAGAGATGAGTACACTAAGCAGATTCAGAAGGATGTAGGTTGCAGTAGGTACTGGGAGATGAAGCAGCTTGCACAGGATAGAGTAGCATGGAGAGCTGCATCAAACCAGTCTCAGGACTGAAGACAACAAAAAAAAAAAAAAAAAAAAAAAAAACTATTAATATTGTGTCACAAGAAACATGATTCCTCTAAGCAACATGTTTCAACTGATCCACTGTGGAATCTCAATCCATGCCCACTGTAAACTGAATGTCACTTTGTCAACAAGGGAACACAGGGATGACATACTGCATGTACTGTGATGAGGCATGAACATCCCAGACCTTGTCTCGTCATTTCACCACTGAACCACTTTCACAGATGCTCATGGCAGCTGTACATAGGTACTATGAACAGTACAAGTAGTCACCAAGCTGCTGTGTTTGTTTCAGAAATACTCATTCCCAGTTGGTAGGCCATAATCTGCCCTTTAATCGAAGTTGCTTGTATCAGTGGGTTTGCTTTAAGGAAAAAGAAACAATTAGAACCATCAGCTTCATTAACAATGTCAATTTTTGTTACTAATCTCCAGCACAGTTGGAACCTCACTTCATTCACGTCTTCTGTAATAATTTTTACAATAAAACATACTGACAACTATACTCTGGATCCATACATAGACCCTTTTATCAGTAACAGTGAACTCCCAAATTTTTGAAAGAATCTGACCCCCAAGAGAAATTGCTTTAAGCTTCTTATTACAAATCAATTTTTTAAGTATCTGACTGCCAAAAGCCCACTAGTGGAACAGCACAGGTACACACCTGACAGTATACCCACCAGTGGCCACACACTCCATTCTTTGGTACAGTTTACCATTTGATGCAGTGCGAAGTCTCTGAAGTACAAAACATTTAACAAGACATTGTAACCTGGTGTCATCTTAATCAACAAATACAAATTAACACACAGTACCGCACCATACAATATACAGTCCTAAATATGGAGCATGTGACCACCAGTAGGCACACAGTGTCAGGCTTCTCTGTGCCTGCTGGCAGCAGTCAACATGTTAGCTGGAAGTCATGAAGCACTTTCTATGTGGATGAACATAGCCTAGGTATTTGTATACTATCAGTCATGCTGCTTCACAACGAAAACAGTTTCTAACTGCAATACTTATTGTGTTAAACTTTAACATTAGATGACACCTCTTAATTAGCAGATTATGGAATTTTAAATCTGATCAATAATTACATGAAATACTGAAAATTTTCTGTAGCCCTTGGAAGCAATTAGATGGTTAACCTGCAACTGGTATGTGGTTCCAGTTGAGAGATTTGTTATGCTAACCAACCATTTAACAAACTTCAAATATTCAGCCACAAAAGTGGCTTACATTAACAGCATAGGTAAAAAAAATTGCATTTTAGCGAAGTAAATCCACAGTAGTATGCTAATCACCTAAATTATGTTGAACCAGGCATGATTAATTTTGAAGGTTACTATTCATAATTAATATTTACAGAAAGTGCTAGGGGCACTAAAAATTTAACACAATTTGTAACACCTTTAATGATTGAAGACATGTCTGAGGGCATAGTTACCAATTTTAATACATCTCAGACTGCCTCACGTCATTTTTGTATTGGTCATTGCTTTATACTTGCCACATATCATCTTCTGGTCCAAAACTAATTACCATTACATTCAGTTCGCCATCACAGCATGGTTCCTGTCAAAACTAACGTTATATGAAGCCTTGCCCTGATGATAAACTTATTAGAAGTAATTACACTGGATCTGAATGTTACCTGCAGTGAGGGTCTCAAGTAGAAATCCAAATAAATATGAACAGTGATGTGCACAGTATGCATGAGCTTCTATGCCTTTAATTAAAGCACAGACAACAAATTCACTGTGTTTGCTTCTTGGCCAATCTGTAAGCACGTTGGCTAAATCTGGGCAAAGGACTGCTTCAGAGCAAAATTTCACATCAAGATCAAGGGAAAATCTTTAAAACACGAATTTCTCCCACATTGTACCTTTGGTCAAACTGTCCAGTCTTGGCAAATTTAAAGCTTTGAAAACAAAGTAGGCACTGAATCTGTGAAATAATGCAAGAATTCCATTGCCCAATAAACAACCTGCTTCATTAAAAATAACAATGGATCAGCTGAGACACCATTAACAAATATCTACAATCTGGTTTGATTAAGTACGGCCACTTACCAGCCTTAACAAAATTTGTAGGGCCTACAGGGTCACGAGAATGTTTGGCAAGAGTCTCTGGCTTGCCCAGTGCCGTAATGTTAGTGAACACTCTTGCCTCCATGTGGTGGAAATATTCAGTTTTATTGTTACTTGGCAAAGCAACCATAATACGCATTGTATTGTTTATAGGATTTGTCACGTTTATGACACCGGTCAATGTGGATGAAATCCTACAGAGCACAGAGTACTTCCCTTTACTGCAAACAAGTGGCAGAAACATGTTTCCACTGAAGTCACTCCCTCCACAAATGGACCAGATAGTTAACACATGAAAAAATGCCTAAGTTTCCACCCAAATAGATGTATAATGTGTCATTACAGCTGCAGTCTTCCCACTGTCACCCACACATAAAAATATAAAAAAACATTAAATGTTGAATTCTTTGACTAGCATTGTTAATTGGTACCTAGTAATTTAAAAATGAAATTATTAATAGTTGGGTTGCCTGGAACAAACTAGTACTTCCTAGTTTTCTGTGAAAGTTACACATATCTGGAACATCACTATTCTTACCTGCATTCTGAAATTCACTATATATGTTAACATTTATATTAAGCCTTTAGGTTGGACATGTTGTCTTGACTTCTGAGGAAATAAAATTGATACTTACCAGAAAAAAAATGGCATGTCCAAATTGGAAGTACAGTAGTGAGAATGGTTTCCCTATTCTTTATTTTGAAGTGTTCACCGTTTTAATAAATTGTAGAAATCTTGTGCAGGTTTTGAAGCACTAATTTCATCAAGTTGTCAATGGAGTACTTTTGTATGCAATAAAACTGCAAAGCTATATTCTTTCAAACAGTTGTATGGATAAGCAACAAATGGTTACTTCCAGGAAGTAATCTACACTCTTGAAATGTCAACTTCTGAAAGGAAGTGGGCAGTTAACTCTCTTTACTATATTTCAGTATCCTCCATATAAAGACTGGCGACTATTTGGGACAATGGGCTCCCCATAGCCACTCCGTCAGTCTGTTCAAAATATTTGTCATTGAATAAACAGTACATCGACGTCAGCACATGGCGACAAAGCTTGGTTGTTTCCTCATCCAATTTGGCACTAATTAACTGCAAGGATTCTTCCACAGGGACCCAGGTAAAAAGCAACAACTTCAAAACTCTCAAGCAAATCGCCAGGACTAGGAGACAAAGACTTCAATATCTGAATACACAACATAGAATTGGGAGTATGATGTTCACAATTACCAATGTGAGGGCCAAGAATAGATGCTAAATACTTGGCTAGATTGTGGGTAGGAAAGGATTTTGAGGACATGGCACTGAAGACGGCATCTTTAAAACCAACCTGTTTGTGGAGGTACGTCGACAATACATTTATGGTGTGGTCTCATGAGAGAGAAGCTCTTGACCGCCTCTTAGATCATTTTAATTCCCTGCATTGTAGCATCAAGTTTACCATGGAGGTGGAAAGTGTTGGAAAGCTAGTTTTTGGATGTTCTGGTGTACAGAAAGTATGATGAGACACTGGGACACTGTATATCAAAAGCCTATGCACATGGACCGTTATCTGCAAACTTTAGCTGTCATCCATCATTACAATGTTGGCGAGAAGAGCTTATGCCATTTCAGACGGACAAAGCTTGACACAAGAAAAGGATAATCTCAAGGTTGTGTTCAAGCAGAATGGCTAAACAGATCCATCATGCTTTCCAGTTTGGACCTTCACCTGAACCACCAGAATATACCTGCAAATCGGTGGCTTTTCTACCCTTTGCTGGGAGCATTTGCTCAAAAATAGGAAGAATTCTAAAAAGATATTATATCAAAAGTATTTTCCATCTGCCAGCCAAGATTAGAGCACTTCTTGGCTCAGTTAAGGATGACTTTGGTTTGAGGAAGCCCGGGGTGTGCAAGATCCCTTGCCACTGTGGGTAGGCTTATATTGGTCAGACAATCTGGACCATTCAGGACCAATGTGTTGAGCACCAGCGGCACACACGGTTGCTTCAGCCTGAGAAATCTGCAGTGGCGGAGACTATCTCACCAAGGGACAAAGAATGCTGTATGACGAGACACAAATGGTTGCCCTGCATCTTGCTATTGAGACTGTTTTAAAAGACTCTATAGAGATTCGATTATCTGATAATCTTGTTAATAGAGACAAGGGTTACCTTTTAAGTAAGACTTGGAAACCGATGTTATCAGACATTTAAAAACAACGATCTGTTTCAATCGTCTGAATAATTTTTAATTAACTTTTGATAGTGATACCTCAATTTCGCCTGTTTCCACCACGGAGGCACTGTATGTTTACTTGCAATAGCAGGCAGTTATGGCATCTTTTTGTGCACACGTGGCCTATATAGGGGCCACTGCTCGCACTGAGATGTCAGTTCCGGTGAGATCGTGTACCAGCACTCTCACCTGAAGATGGCAGTCAGCTGGACTGTTTAAATATTGTGTCAAGATGACTGTCTGATCCGGCTGCAAACCTGAGAAGAATATGATCGCTATGCACCTTTCACTTCAGGTGAAGATTTCTACACAGTAACAAACAGTTGCTGCCTGAAATACCCACCCTCTGTAATAAGACTTAAAAACAACATGTCAAAAAACACCAGGCATGTTACTTTTACACCAGCAACAGCTAAGATCTGGAAAGTAAAACCAACACTTAACATTTAAACCAGAAACTTGGATTGTAACTACACCTCACTCCACTCAATGTTAATGACTGCATTGTAACTAAAATTAGTCTTGTTAAGATATGTGAAGTATCTTAATTCAATGTGCACATTAGTTCCTCGATCATTATGAGCTACGCTGTCTACATCCTGTTAAGAAATTACAGCTGTAATAAATTTTATATTTCATGCTAATATAAAATATATTTCATAGTTAAATTTGGCCAATGACTTAAGATGGACTGGGATTTCACCACATTCTCAGACTGATACTTTTATTGGTTATCTGTAACTGTGTGGTGGTATCATTGCAGAAATAGTTTTCAGAGGTTAAGGGTACTTGAAAAATCTAATTTATTTTCTTTATTTGAACAAAAAAAAAAAAATACAGCCTGTCACATTTTCTTCATTTATAGTATTGAACAAAATTTAACATTGGCAAAAGAACACAAACTTGCTGCAAAAGCTGGAACTACTGTATTGAATACTGCTTTGCTCACCTGTTAGAAAATAAAATAGGAAATATCCGTAACAGAAACAGTTTCAAACTTCTGCAAAATTTGATTTATATTACTTAATACATCCAAATTTACATAGTAGTCCATGCTGAATAGCTTTCCCCATCAGATATTACAGTTCTCTTTCATGACATCACAAATTATTATTCATTGATATATTCATAATGGTTTATAGTTGGCTGGAATCATCCTGCAAACATTTCTCCTCCGGACTCTGCACAGAAAAACATTTTCCACTCATTAAATCATATAAAGGGAAGTCTTGGAATGTCAGTAAAATACAGAATGACTGACAAGTCTTAACATTTGGAAACACTGTACTTCACAGAATAAGTGGGTAGGTAAGGCTTTAAAATAAAAGGGGTACTATTGATACCAAAAACGTGCACAAAATGACCAACCGAAGGCACTTTATGTAACATGAAAACGATAATTAGAATACCTATTTTATAGTGAAGACAACGTTAACACACAACTTGTTTACAGTCATCCATCAACAACTGTAGTCAAGGCACAATACTGGGAACAGCACTGTACAGCATATCAGTCAGTAAGGTAAGCATGCTGGAGTCTGTGGGCGATGACTGGTGGTTGCTGCAAAGTGCCCCATATACGGCGGATGCAACATGAAAACCGTCCCACCCAACGTGCATGATTTTGGGTGGAAAATGCGCAATTCCGTCGACTAAACAGGCAATGTGTTCACCACTCAAAGCTACTAACAGAAGTTTTGTTTTCTTTTAGGGTGAACAAACAGGTCATAAGCACCCATGTCACAACCTTAGAACACCAATATGAACAGATGAATATACAAAGTAACCACAGCCTAGTTTCAAACAGCCAAGCATCACACGAACATAGCAGGGTGGCCCAGTCTGCTGCCCAGGAAGTACTGCTTACGACACTTCGGACACAGACAAACTGGCTGCAGCACACAGTCACGTGGAAGACCAAGAAACTTCCCTATTAATCATGAGCTGCAGAAATTTCTTAGTTTCAGCAAATGGATGAACAATAGGTCCTAGATGTACAGATGGTGAAAGAAACCCATTCCCCACCAAAAATTCATATAAACAGTTTTGTCAGTGAAAAAGCAAAAGCCACTGTCAATGCTCCAAGTCAAGACAATCTAGACATCACTGAAAATGCTGCTCAAGGAAGCAAATCTATGGAGACCTGAAATAGATCACAAAGTCATGGATGAAAAGGGGTTTGAGGTACTTGGTGGGAGACAGGTTAATGGCTATAGCACAAAAGACGACAATGTTCAGGTCGCAGCCTAAGGGTGCCCAGTTCTGGATAAAGATACCTGACAAGGCTGAGGCCACACATGCCTTTGAAACTCTGCCTTTTACAAATTCCTGAAGGAAACAGAGCAGGTAGCCTAAGAAGCCCCAAATGTACAGATTATGGAGGATAACAGTCCTCCAGCAGGTGTCATAGGCTTTCTCCAAACCAAAAATCATGGCCATAGTCTGGTATTTCCACAGAAAACTGTGACAAGTTGACAAAATGAAGTGGTCAACTGCAGCATGGTATGCTGAAAATCCACATTGTTCAGTGGCTAGTAGATTAGAAGATCTGAGCCACCAAACCAACTGGGCATGAACCATATGTTCCATTGCCTTGCTAACAACTGGTTGGAGAAATGGAATGGTAGCTAAGAGGAAGGTGTTTATCCTTACTGGGATATGGCAGTGACTTCACAACAATGCCTGGGAAACTTAATATCAACCCAAATGCTATTGCATGAATGAAGGAGAAAGTGCTTGTCTGTAAGATAAAGGTGCTGCAACATCTGAATGTGAACATCCTGAAGTTCCTGGCCGACCCACTCATCAAGATACAAGGGACATTCTCAGGATGAGTCTGCACAGTTGCAATTGATACAGCAGGGAGGAGGTAGTGCACAATCACCCTTATGAGCATCCCTATCACAAGAAACACTTTTGGCCACATTTTGACAGGACATGCGAGTGTGGGTAACATTGGCACTGGTAACAACACGTCTGGTTCGGAATGTACTATCTGACTGATGACTTCACAGCCTGCTTTGATCTTTGAGGAAGCATTACTCAATCAAATGTGAGAAAAAGAGTGCATGTAGGCACTAACGTTGATATCAACATTTTTATTTAGCCAATAGACTGCAGTGATGCCCTGATCAGTAAGGTAAGTTTGGATTTCTCCCTTGGTCAAACCAAGCACTCAGATGAAAATAACACCAGGTGAAGAAGTCAGCATTCAATAGCCCTCGGCATAACCAGGATAGCCATGGAGGACTGAAGCTGTAAGCATTTATTGGGCTTGAAAATTATAACTGATCTCCGGAAGTTCCAATATGTAATGAGAGCAGAGTTTCACAGGGCCTGCAATTGCATCATCACCTTTCTGAATAATAAATCAATTGTAGTAAAGAACTGACCTTTAGAACACGATACCATGAGGAGCAGATGAGCAGAGGCGCAGCTGGAAGATTCTTTGAATCTCTAGCATAATTCCACTTGTGTTTAGTAGACATAGATAGTGAAGGTGATTTGCTCAGTGTGGGGAGAAAAAAAAAAAGCACAATTGCCAGCATCTCTGAGTGCACACTCTTTAGTTTACACCACATCAGATTTCCCTAACACCTGACTGCAGGACCAATTGTAAATCTGGGAAGGTAACAGCTCAGGCAATCACCCCTCCCCAGGCCCCTGTACCAGGGGATATGTGCAAACACTACTTGTTAACCCAGAGCTGGGAATTATGAGTTACCCACTCACCTGTTATGCATTAAATGCATGGTCCTGCCTTTAGGAATGCACAGGGAGGAAGAAGAAACAGAGGAACATAACACGCAGAAGCCAAGGAAGGATAGGAGATCGAGAACAAAAGATAAACAGACGAGGAACTGTTCTGATGTCACAACACATTCCCAAAAATCTCATATGTTCCCCAAGGGAGGGGAAAAAACTGCAGAAGGATAGACATGCAGCACAGAAAGGGAAGAGGTGCTGCAAAGGTTGGGAATGCATGGTATCACCAAGGGTGGTGAGCCCCCTGGGGGAGTGCTAACGGAGTGGCCTGAGGGCCACAACAGGGACAGGGTCAAACAGCTCCGTACAGGTGTGGCACGCCTGAGGTGCACTAACTTGCATATGGTACATGGCATCGGGTATGGTCAGAACCCTGCTAGCACACTTCAACAACAGCTATGAGGTGAGCAATGAAACGTCGTGCATGTGCAGGACTGGCGTCTTGGCTTTATCACCTAAGCAAGAGAAGACCATTCTCAATGATAACCCCTCACCCTCTATATTAGCTGGCAGCTACAGAGCAGAAGCTTGTCGAGTTGGGAACAGTCACAAGTCAGCCACCTCAGTCGACAGATGGACCTTCAGGGTTACCCATGCATACGAAGACATCACCTGGGTGGATAAACTAGATACTTACCTTCGCATGAGATCAAGTATAGCTTTCCAAGATTTCAAGAGTTCACAGACTCTTAACACAGGTATGTGAGATTCGGATGATGACCAAAGATATGGAGAATCACAAGGCAGAAACTGAGTGGAAAGATATGAGAAAGATCAATTGACAGGTAAGACCAAGGCTGCTTTGCAGACTTACTGGCAGTGAGATGGACGGCAACTCCCGAAGTTGTCCGTAACAAAAATAGGAAATATACATGATGCTAATAGTTGAGAAGTCCAGAAACATCTCTCACAAAAAGAGTTGACTGGTAAGAAGAATCAAGCCCATATGAGGGTGGAGCAGTCAGGAGCTAAACGTGAACACAGCACAGCTCCAAATAAAGCTGGCAACGCTGCAGGAGAGCAGGCAGCAGTAAGTGACATTGAGGCAGAGGCTCAGCTGCAATGGAGCTCAAAAGAAGCTTAAGGAGCTCAAGAACAGTGAGGGAAGGGTGGTCGATAGGAAGCAGCATGAAGCTGTGGCCGGGCAGCGTCCTCATGGGCAAAGAAGTCTAAAGAGGAGGAGGAGGGGGGGGGGGGGCAGAGAGAGAGAGAGAGAGAGAGAGAGAGAGAGAGAGAGAGAGAGAGAGAGAGAGAGAGAGAGAGAGAGACGACGACTCCCTGCAAGAGAGGGACAATAACATCGGTCACAAAAAAACAGTGTGAAAACAGGAAAGAGATGGAACCCTCAGGCCTAAAAACAGGCACCTGGAGGAGATTTGTTCTTTGTTTAAGAACACCTGCCAGTGCACAACATATTACACTGCAAGGTCTTATGGACTGCAAGTAGAATTACTACTACAACGAAGTGAATGGGCAACTGCCCACAGTGTTAGTAAAGGAGAAGTGAAAGCACCAGAGCACCAACTGGCAGTTCCACAAGGTACAAACTGTACAGAAGACATTTGCCCACACAGCAGTGAAGCCCAAACCTCCAGTGCCCAATAATAATGAGACTGACCAGGCCGCAAAGACCAACAGAGCAATTCTCTTCATAAAGTCCAAAGGATCAGAAACAGGAAACACCTTCACTAAGTAGTTCACCAGCCTTGTTAAACCTACAGTGATAAATGTTCGCACTGATGATGTGCGAAATCTTGGTAACACACTGGTAGTCTAAACTGCAACTGCATAAGACAGGGATAAGCTGTTACACAATTTGTGAACTGCCGTGAAAGTAGAATCCCCTGCTTATAGTCTGTAACATGCCCAAAGATACTTCAGACATTGGATTAATACACCAAGTTAGAACACAAAACAGGGTCACAAGTGAATTCACAGAGGAGTTCAAGGTTTCCACTTTGAAGTCTAGGACTGGGCGAGGAGATAGACCCATGTCACATGTCATAATAGAGGCAACCGAGTGGTGTGAACTGCTCCACCAAAAGCATACCTCTATAGGCTATCAATCAGCAGTAATTAACTATCATCTTTCACTACCAAATTGCAATCAATCAGTGCCAAGATTGCAGTTGCACAGGTAGAGGATGTTAGCTACCGGAGAATATTGTGGTGTGTGGACACTGGTGAAAGAGGCCATATTACAAACAACTGCAAAAACAACAATGCGGCACCAATTTGTACACCTTGTAAAAACAAGGGCAAACCAGTGTTGAGCACCAGGTCAAAGTCACCTGACTTTAGAACTGCTCCTAAGGTGAGTAATTGACATCAGCTATGTCTTTTAGCACCCATATTGAGGCGTGACAATTGCAGCAGACTTGATACCAGGTAAAATCAGTAACAATAACCACAGAATGAGATGTCTAGGGACCTGGCAGGCCAAGCATGTAAGAAGTGGCAACTCTGTCATCTTTTCCAAACAATATGTGTAAGAGATCTTTCATACCTGTAGCAATACAGCATGCAGCACCACCCTGCACAAAAGTCATATCTTCCAGCAGGTGTTTCTCGGCCAGGCTAGAGATGATATTCCGTAACAGTGGTGTACCTTACACGTATCACACTGAAAGTTTGAAAAGCAGCACTCCACATGTCAAGGGAAAAGGGCCCAATTATGCCTGATGTGATAGTCTTGGAAGTCAAATTCTATGAGTCATGGGTGTTGACAAATCCTCTTAGTGTGAAATGGGCTTTTTAGTCCACATCATGTTAAGACAACCATCCATCATCTTCCCCATTTTTTGAAGTGTTCAGACAACATGCTCTCCCCATCACAAAATTGGTGGCTAACATTTCATGACAAAGCTGGATTTTGTGTGGATAGCATTGAAGGACATGCCTTAGCCCTCTTTAAACCCTATGTAGAACACCAGTGTGACTTGCAATTTCACAAGTGCTGACTTCACAGTGCAGAGATGAAATGGCTAAAGTGTTTCCCAAGCTGCAGTAGAACTTGCATGTTCACACCACTGAGGAGCTGATTGTCTAAACAACTCGTGGCTTCAAACTTCTTGATCATGTTCTGTACATTAACACTTTTCACATGGCCTGTACAAAATACCCCAATAGGATCACATAACTGCAGTAATGGATTCTCCATTCTGACAGGAAAGCTTCAGAAACAGTGGCTTTCCTGGTGAAGTCAACATGCTGTGATTATTAGAGTCCCTCTCACTGTAACTCATTTTATACTTTCTTCACATGAGATATTGATGTGTTGCTGTCCACCACCACCATCTGTCAGTCAGTTTTTGGTTACAATAAAGGCTTATGTCATTTCTTGCATGTGTGCCAACTTTTATGTCTGTATACATTATTCCACAAATTGGTGCATTTTCAAATGTTAACAGACTTGTGGGTCACCTTGCAATTTATTAAGTAGCAATATAACAAACCACATCCTGGCTTCACTGATGTCTTTGTGTGCGTTTTCTGAAATTTCTTTTGTGCTGTTTAGAGTCAACCAGGAGTTCATGCACCACTAGACCACACATTGAGGTTTCTCTCGCACTGTGACATCTCCATTTCCCTGGACAAACGGCTACGCAACAGCCACATTAATGAAACCTGTAACAACAAAATGTAATACATAAACTGGCACCAACTTCAGATTAAATATATCAGACAAACTGTACTTTAAACAATCTGAAAAAGTATTTGGTATTTCAAGTCTGTCCACAAATGTTTAGGCACAAGTTTTTTCTTCTGCTCCATAATACCCATTTCACAGTTAAGAACTTAAGCTGGAAATTTAAAGCACTGAAAAAGCTCTGAGGAAGTACAGGTTCTCCACAAAGTCTATCCCTGATTACAGAAAACGAATTATGCTGGATATAGCTATGAAGTTTTTTGCAAATGCCAGGTTCTCTCAAAGACAGACATGTGTTACATTTAGAACATCTCACCAATAATTTCTCTGTCTTGCCATCGTCTCCGTAACCACTCCTACAGCACCTCATATACATGCTATGAATTAGCACATTAGGATCTGGTGAACCAAACACTTCATCCTTAGTGTAACCATTTCAAGAAATGTCAAGGTGGGCTATGTGCGGTTAACATTGCGGGCAAGGTCTTCGATGCCTACCAGTGAGAAAAATAACTGTCCAATGATTGTGTTGTTCATTAAGCCACACCACAGTCTTTCTTGCGGCATTGTCTGTAGCATAATGTCTATGGGATCTCAGACTCCGTGATCTGGACATTATGTATGCTTTCCCAGAGATGTGAAAACCAGAACAAAAACTTTATTAATGTGGCCATTATTAGTACATACATTCCAGGATATACACAGCAATTTCAGCACACATCCAGCAGCAAAGCTTTGAGCTGAAATACAGATTCACGGAAAGTCTGCTATCTGTGTAAACCTTCACCACAGGACTCAATCTGTTTCTCTGGAAAGATGTAATTTTCTGCAGACTGTGTCGCAATGCCGCAAGCAGTGTCAACAGCGTCATCACATTAGGTCTATTGTTTTTTGCCTTATCACCAGCCTCAACTTTTTCTATCATCCATTTATGGTCTTCACATCTGGCACATCTCTACCCTAGGCACTTCAGAGCTATTGCTTAACTGTAATAGGCAAAAGCATTTCGTGAAACCACAAAACACATTGCACCTTCTCCTGCATAGATTCTACTATGAGAGCAGCATTACTAATTTACATTGTATTGAAAAACTACCTTGTGCTGTTACAGCAGTGCATGCAGAAGTGTATCCATAAAAAGTTTCCCAAGTTAAGATACCATTTGCAATGATCTGCATAGCTGTATCTTGTGGAGGTCCTTAGACATAAATTTTTTCCATCAGAAAAAGACTTTACACTCATCCTATTTGGCTTATGTTTTTCATGAACAGTAGCTACTGGAAGATTGTGTGTGTGTGTGTGTGTGTGTGTGTGTGTGTGTGTGTGTGTGTGTGTGTGTGTGTGTGTGTGTGTGAGCAAGCGCGCACCAATGTGGGACAGGGGTGTCTTGGCAGTGGCGCGCGCGCGCACCACACACACACACACACACACACACACACACACACACACACACACACACACACACAATATTTTATCCATCTGCTCCAGAATCTTCTGTCAAAGGATGTCTTAAGATTTCAGGCTACCAGTTTCAGTTTCCATTTGGACTATAATACGTCCTGACATACATTGTCCGTTGCAGATGGTGCTTACAACTCATCACAAAAGACTGCTGGCAAAGGATGGTAGGAAAATTCTAGATAGCCTAAATATCTCTTAGCTTCCAAGCATGAGGATCACAGAGCTCTAACACCAAGTTTCACTGCATAGCAGTATGTGGTGCAAAACAAAACTTGTTCCTCCACTCCTGAACCAGGTACACATAAAGGAAATGTAAAAATAATCTTAAAACACTTTACTTTCTCTTTACAACTAAACCTTGCAGCCAGCTCTAAAGTAGTATAAGACCCAAAGTTTGCCACGAATTTCAAACCATGGTGCAACAATATACACCACATTTTCCAATATCACTACTAATTCCCTATCTAAACATTCACTGCTGCTAGTGACAATTTTTACTTATCTAAATTCACTTTACAATGACATGTACTGGAAAAGAAAACAATTTCAAACTGTTTCATATTAATATAGAATGACAAACATGATATTCATTTTGCACAAGCTGCTGCAATATCCTGTAACCATAATACAAATGCAAAAAAATTTTTTTTACTGTCATATTTCCTTATGCAGAAAATACTACTTATATCGAAATCCAATGACACATTAATGTGTACATAATTCAGTTGCACACACAAATAACAAACCAGGCAAATAATGTTACAGGCCATCCTGAGAGAAGATGGTCCACTTTAATACACATAAATCACCACCATGGTGACTATGTATACTAAGTGGACCACCTTCATTCTAGACACTTAATATACATAACAAAACATGGTGTTCCAAAATGATCTTTACAGCTTTATGTGGCATAGTCCATATCAATTCAGGCAGGCTAGGAAAAAATCTTACCTTCATACTCTCTGATGTTACTGAATTTAGCATAGGCCTACATTAAACTGAAGGACTAAGTAAAGAAAACATGTTTTTTTGTTTCCTCCAAAAAAAAAAATTCTACTCCAAGATGCAGCCCTCCAAAGATGACACTGTGCATACCATTTTTAAGACTGGAATTTTGGAAAAACTTAAATGCTGAATCTCTGAACAGTTATAGACTTTTTTTTTTTATTTGCAAGGTAATTGCTTTATGATTACACAGAAATCCTCCATTTGGACTTCTCTGCCAAAGTTTTTTTACTATAGCGTTCTGAACTTTTTATAATTTATGGATTTTTTTTAAAAAATGGCAATAAATGAAACTGACTTATGTTGATTAGTACCATATAGTTCTATGTTTCCTGAAAAGGGAAGCTTCCACTTTTAGGCTGAACAAGTTTTATAAACAATTTAAACTTTTGCCAGACATAAAAACTGTTTTATTCCACATTATCACATAGCAGGTTCATAAAAAGCATAACCTAGACTTATTTAACATAATTTTAGTTTTGAAAGATGAGTAAGACACTCATTTTCTGAATCATTTTAAATGGTTCCAAAATGTATGTGAAAAGTCTAAAGACCTAAAGGTTTCAATTTAGACAACTGTGCACTGTTTTGTACTGAAATTAGCCAGTCAATGAACTAAAAATTTGTTGCTCTGCTTCAGTATCTTCCTTTGATATAGAGTGATGCCTTCCTGTTGAACCAATAGGAACTGTAGCACTTACAATCTCCAAAACATTGTACACAGGAAGTTAGCACTGATGGCGTTGCTGCTGTCCTTCAGCTGGAAACACACACAAACCTTCTCAGGTTGTTAATCTGATCATCCTGCAGTCTCAGGTGCGGGCCAAATGACTGAAATTACTTCTTTCTTGCTCTTTAAAGTGCGAGCAATATGCGTCATCACTGAGTCCAAAAATGTGTCTTCTGAATTTCTTTCACAGAAGTAGTAGTAGTATTAGCAGTAGTTTGTTTGGACCATCCTTTTCTGCTCATGGAGTTCTTCAATTTCCTCTTTGGGCAAAAAAAAGAGGGCTGTCCATGTATAAGATTTCACAACTCTCATAAAATTCTCAGAATTGTGAATTGTGGCTGTATTTTGTCTAAAAAGATTATGTTCTGTAACATGGTGCTTCAGCGGCCCTCTTACACCATCACCAGGCCCCTTCCCGTGACCAGCAGCACTGTATACCCAGTGAGTTGGCACAAGCGACTTACTCAATTCAAACAGGTGGTAACGATTTTTAAAATGACCAGGAGCACAATCAGAAACAATAATGATCTCTGCCCATTTGCACATCGCTAGCAAGGCATGTGCTGAGTCATATCACTGTAAACTAGTGGTCTTGTTTTGAAAAGATGTCATGCCTGTAAAAACTGAAACCTGGTCGTTACTCCAATGGTACCCTTGTACTGCTTGTGGAAGAATTATAAACCAGTTCTCAGCGAAATCGCACTAAACATAGTTCTTCAGCCTGTACACACCCTTTCACTTCTACTATGTGGTTGTGTTGCAATTTCTTCAGATGCTGGTGTGTTACTGCTTTCACTGACCACATAATACCACAATAAAAATGCACTGGAAATGCAGTTTGTCTCTGCACAATACATCGAAATTGTAAACCAATTTTGGCACATGGCCCAATAAAAGAGTGCAAAATTTTACTGAGCAAAACTGTAACTTGGAAACAAAGGATTGCAGGCTTCATCACTGTTTAGTATGTCCAAGAACAGAAGCTCTAAACACTTGGAAAGCACTTTTGCAGATATTGATCCTGAGGATACAATTCAGTTCAAACAATGGGCTCACACTGATAAGACACTTGAAACCAGAGAAATGACAGTTGAAGAATTCATTGAACTATTAGTTACAAAACTGTTTGCCCTTTCTACTCCTTACTACATTGCAAAGCATCAGAGCAAGCATCTGCAGTTCACTGAAGAAGGCCTCAAACCAGGAGAATTGATTATATTAATGGATTTCGCAGAAAATTACTCCTTTGTTGTCCAAGACGCAGTGCAGGGATTCCCTTGTGAAAATAATCAAGCTACAATACATCCATTTGTCATTTACTACAAAGGTAATTAAGACCTAGAGTGTGTCAGCTACTGCATAATCAGTAACTCCCTCCAATATGACACAGTTGCAGTTCATGTGTTTTTAACATACTTTATCAAATCCCTTCAATACATTTTTAAAGAAGTTAAGCATATTCATTATTTTAGCAATGGTTCTGCAGTAAAGTACAAAAATTTTAAGAGCTTCCTAAATCTTTGCCATCATAAAAAAAAAATATTTGGGCATTACTGCAGAATTGAACTTTTTCAGAACAAGCCATGGAAAAATCACCATGCGACAACTGGAAGCACGGTTAATCATTTAGTAGCAAGAGCTAGCCTTCAACACCCAACTGACAACCAAATCTTAACACCAACTTATCTGTTTGAATATTACAAAAATCATGGCATTGAATTTATTTATATTAAAAAAGAAATTACTGAAGATGGAAAAATTGACCAACAGATATGTTTTGAGGATGGATGTACAGTGTCTGGTACAAGATACCATCACCATTTTGTGCCAGTTGAAAAGCAGCTAAGATTTACAGAGTATGAAATGATACACTACCCTTGATAGCAAATGTTAACCGACAGGCTGAAGTTGCTACTAAACATGTTGCCATTAATTAACTACAGCCTGGCTAGTATGTTGCTTGTGTTTATGATGGAAAATGGTGGCAATATCTGAAGTTTCATGTGAAGAAATAGATGTCTTGATTAATTTCATGCATCCTTATGGAGCTGCTCAATCATTTCATTGGCCTACTAGAAGGGAGAGATGCTGGATCCCAGAACAACAGATAGCCTAATTGCAGTCATACCAGTCCTAGCTGTTTCAATTATGGGGCAGCAATACAGTTTGCTGGAAGCAATAGTTTTGGACATCAGCAAAAAATTTAAAAATTTAATTCTGTATTATGGTTTGGGAACCACAGAGACCTAAAAAAGGGTTGGGAATCTGCTAGACACCCACCCACTTTCAGGCTTGGGAGCATGCAGTAAAGAAACCCACCAATGGCTGACCTTGCATGGCTATTGGGCATGGTCCCTTGGCGATGGGGTTACCAGTCTTGAGATTGGTAGTGGCCTAGCCACCACGGATTTTCCAAATTACCAAAAAATGAATAGTTTAGGGAAATTTTTTGCACCTTACCCAAAGAGACACCAAAATGTAAAAAGTTTTTCTAATAGAATGAAATGTGCTCTGTTTAATTGTGTTAATGAATGTAATGTTGTAGGTGTATTTTGAGATACATGAATGAACCCTGGCATATTTTTATACATTCAAGTTTTTTAGCAAATTTACAGGATGGTAGCACAGTAATTAAACATATTTGTGATACAGAAAGACAGTAGTTTGGCACAAGACCATGTCCATAGAGTACTTTCTCCACTACTAATGCCTCAAACTATGGGGCACATTTCTCACAACAAGATTTGTTGCCACTTTGAACTGAAATTATGCCAAATGCATTGCTTTCTGAACTCTACTTGCAACATTTGTGTGTAGAGCACACACAGTTGTACCACTATACCCAGAAGCAAGAGTCTAGCTCTTTTACACTAGGAACAGTGGAATGCAAAACTTGACGATTCCTTCACGACTTTTCAATCTGTAAAAGTGGTCTTCACAAAAATGGCTCTAGCACCTCAACCAAGTTACAGGTGAACCTGAAGCTTTGCATAAGTTAATGTATGGCACTCAGGTACATCCTGTACTAATTTCATCAAAATTGAAGATGGTCAAACTGAAATCATCATCTAAACTGGGACACAACATGGAATGACCCTTTGTGAAAAATTCCTGACAAACAGGCACAAGAGTGCCATGGTTCATTTTCTTCTGAAGCTGGGATTTCTACTTTGAAGACTATGTTTAGCATTGCTCACCATGGTTTCTTAACAGGACTAACAACTACCTCTAATTTACTGATTCAGAGTATTTTATTCTTCATCTATTGATGCAACATCTGCATCATGGGAGGCTTTACCTTGTTCAGATACTAGCATTTTTGTATTCTGTCATTAACATTTAGAATACTTGTCACTGGAAACATCTTTGACACAGTCTTCAAATGAGAACACTTATTCCCAAAATGAACAAAGTCTGGTTTTTGTTTGTCTTATATATCACTGTTTTATGGATATGCAAATAGTCACCACACTTCACTCTCCTGTGCCCCAGTCAGAAGATATTTCAAACAGTCCTTTCCACAAAAATCAGTGCAACTGCGTCAACTGGTAAATTCCTCACGAAAACATAGATGTCACTGGATGGTCTAAGATTTCTTAGAAGCTTCGTCAGTAAACAAATTAGCACTGAACAACCACAACAAAGAAACTGCAACAAAGTTTAAGAAATAACTGCAACAAAGACAATAGCCTACAAATAAAAATTGTAACAAAGAAATTAGTAAGAAACAACTGCAGTGGAGACACACATTACACTCAAAAGTTTAAAAAAAGATTTTTTTATGAAACTTTTTCTACTTAAAAGGGGGAGCTTTCCTGTAGAGAGAATATACTACTGCATGGTACTAATCAACAGAAAAAACCCAACTTTCCTGGATTGGCATTTTTGAAAAAAAAAAAAAATAATAATAATCTGTAAACTATAAAAAATTCAAAAGACAACAGTAAAAGAACTGACATATATCAAAACAGAGGATACCATTGTAATCATATAGTAATAATATTTCAAAAACTCTTGCACAATGTCTAGTTCTAATAGAGATACAGCATTTTAAATTTTTTTTCCAAAAGTCACATCTTCAAAATGATGTTTGTGTCACCTTTGGAGGCCTGTATCTTGGGGCAGGAATTTCTTTGGAGGTGGAAAAAAAAAGTGTTTCTTATATACTCCTGAATTTTAACATTTGCTAAACTCAATAACACCTGAGACTATGAAGGTAACCTTCCTCCCTGAAGTTAAACTGATTATACCATATGGGAATATTTAAAGTGTGGAACAACTGCTTGGCTTTGACCTATGACTTAAGTAATCCACAGAGGGCACATTACAAAAACCTGTAAATCACATATCTAGGCCACACCCACTGTAACAAATTCACCAATTAGTCCAGATATTTATAGAAAAATTAACTTTAGTTATGTGTCTGCACCCACAATGTAAGTCAGGTCATACTTATTGACACAGGCATCTCAAAATTGTCCAGAATGAGATACCCAAATATCTGAAACTTGCTCAGAATGAAATTTAAATTTGATAAAGTATTACCTTGTGTACTACACACACACACACACACACACACACACACACACAAATCATATCAAATAACGAACAATTAAAACACGTACACAAATTACTCAAAACAATGACCAGCGACAAAATACGTACACAATTTTTCTTTTAATGCTACATTCATTTATTTCAATTTACGATCTGAAGCTGTGGGGCAACCGAATTATCATCTATAGCGTAGAAATTATCTTTGACAACGTCATTAGTCAAAATCTGTGACATATCCTTTTCTTCAGTTGACCCTCTATGTATTTCAGAAATGGCGGTTGGTAGAAACGTGCATCTTACGGTATAATACTTACACACACCTGCAATCTTAGCCGTTTGACAGTTCAATGTGTGCACTATCTGAAGCACGCATGGTATTTAAGAAATACTTCAGTTTCTCCCACATCGAACCTACATGTAATTAACTTGTGCATTTGCTGCTCCGATGTGAAAGCCCGCAGGTCGCGCGCCGTGGTCTTTTAGACAGCATCCTTCACCAAACCGTGAAGAAAAATTAATGCGTCATCTCTGGCGACCTTCTGGGCCAGTAAATGGGCCCTCTGTCAATCTAGCGACCTGGAAATGTGTCGCCCAAAGCCTTCCTGTCGATGGAGGTCCAGCGAGCAGCACATGCCGGGTCGTACGCAGTTCTTCGCCCTGTGGAAACGCAAACGGTTCCAAAATGTCCAGATAAACAATCGAGGTTACTGACACCTCCGCAAAGAAACAGCTAAGCATGAAAATCTTAACATCGATAGTTAACATAAACGTACGACTTTCTCTGCTTGAGTACTTACCGCAGCTTACACAATATGTACTTCCATTAGATCAAAACCCAAAACTTCTGAAATAATTCACCGAGTCAATTGGTTTGGTTTCAGTATGTAAAGCAGCCCTACAGCAGCACTAAACGACCAAAGGGCAAGCGGCCCTCATAAGGTCAATATAGCCCAATATTTGCAGCTATGCAATATTACTGTGTGTGTGTGTGTGTGTGTGTGTGTGTGAGAGAGAGAGAGAGAGAGAGAGAGAGAGAGACAGAGAGATAGAGAGAGAGAGAGAGACAGAGAGAGTCTGATGGAATAGTCTCAAATACTTAAATCAGAATCTGAGCTGCTGCTCAGTAAATTTACATGAAAGTACCCCAACGCAACGATAGCTGAGCATTAGTTCTTACATAAAATAAAAACTCTGG
Source organism: Schistocerca gregaria (assembly GCF_023897955.1). NCBI lineage: Eukaryota > Metazoa > Arthropoda > Insecta > Orthoptera > Acrididae > Schistocerca > Schistocerca gregaria. The sequence goes on from NC_064927.1 coordinate 182,415,362, forward strand.
AATCTACCGGTTCGCAAAAAAGGACCAGGAGAAGCAGACTGAATAATACATAATACGTACATTTTTACTGAGGAATCTGATATTCTATTGGGATTGAAGTTTGAACAAGGGTTTTTTTTCAGTGCGAAAGTCACGCAATATCCTGTATTTGCTACCAGTCGCTCGACAATTCTGATGATTCATTAAAAACGATTAAGACTAAAATAGTTGGAAGAGAGGGGATGACGCTGCAGTCTCATACCATGACAGCTGCCAAAGAAACATTGCTTCGACGAAAGAACCAACGTTCTAAACCATTCACGGTAATGCCACCGTTCAAATTACAAAGCAATTCAACATACCGTTTCAACGTGACGTCGGAGTTAAATTTATCGTCCGTGACCTCAAAATTAGGAGCACGCAGACCGATTGGCAATGAATTTTTCCGCTTTGCTTTCTAAACACTCGAAACGGACGTGGTGACGCATCGTGAAAGAGCAACAAAAACTGCCTTCTGTATAAATATAATAACGCTTAAGATTAAAACTGACTGGACTAATACATTTAAATACTTGCCACATACCTCTACTACAAACATCCATGACTGCAAACTGCATCAGAGATACAACACATATGCGCAACATCCCGTGTATCCTCAGCTCTTCGTCACTACTGCAGAGCTGCACTGCGGTGTGCGGAGAGTTACATGAGGTTGCAATGCAGAAGTACTTCCGCGGACTCCATGCAACAAAATAGCTCGGCAAAAGTAACGGGAAAACTAAGAGATGTGCCCAAGTAATGGAAATACCACATGCATTTTTTGAATAATGCAATCGAGCAGTGCAGTATTGTGCACAGAAAATGTAAAATGAAGTTAATCTAAACAAAATTGTATTTCTGTTCTACAATTTGCGGTTAGTATTATTCCGCTGCTGTCGTAATGGAAAGTAGTCCCCCACGGCCCCACTAGTAAAATCAGTACAAGTTATTAGCAGTTCTAATGTAATATTACCAAAATCATTATGTAAAAAAACAAAGATTCCTTCTCATTCTGTTTTAGCCATCATCTTTGTTTACATACCTTTATTAGGTATTATTATTTCTACGTAAAGGTGAAATTGTAACTGTAGATTTCCGCACTGCGAGTTATTCATGGCATTTGGCAAATTTGGCTACAATTGAAGGAGAAAATATATGGTTTTAAGAGTTTACAAATTCTCGACCCAATTCACAATAATATAAGAACTTTACAATTTACACACCAAAGAAATAGAATTTCAAGACTGCACAGCAAAAATACAAGAAATATTACGCTTTTTTGGATAACTTAACAATTTAATCATACTTTTGCATGTTCAAACCTTGAAGGTAGAAAACGCAAGTAAATTACGTACAGTGGCAATAGGTAATGTTTATCTCTTTAAGAATGTCCATTCAATCTGTTATCAATGACTAGCAACCTTCCTTCTCGAACTACATCTCATCATCATTGAATTATAGTTAATAAAGTAATTCCAAATCCAAATGAGACATAAAAGAAATAGAAACAATTGGCCCTAAGCATTATGAAACTTAACATCTGAGGCCATAATTCCCTAGACTTATAACTACTTAAACCTAAATAAATTGAGGACATCACACATCTCCGGCGGTAATTCGCTAGAATACCGCCCTTCGATTGTGCCATTCCCGCACTAATCGAAGCGATAGGTTTTGCAGGTGCCAGCCAGCCACCCTGCAGCGGTCCAGCCAGCAGCCAGCGTCGGGCACAGCCAGCAGCAGTCCAGCCAGCCAGCGTAGCAGCAACAGTTGCAGTGGAAGCGCCGTCCTTGCCGGCCAGCCAGCAGGGTCGCCCCCCGCCAGCAGCAGCAGAATGGGGCTTCGGCCCCAGTCTTCATCGTCGCTCTACATCCCTTTTCCTCTGTTTTTCGCTGCCTTGCCCGTTTCTCGTTTGCTTCTGTCCTGTCCTGTGTCTTTCTCCTTGTCACAATGTCAACCCCCACTACCACTACTACAGCTACCACCATTGCCATCATCTACACACCTCCCTCCGCTGCTGCCACCACTATCATGTGGTGCGCCCAATCACCCCCCCCCCCCCCCTCAGTCCATCCCTCCACTCTTTACTCTCCAATCTCCCTCACTTTTTGTCACCCCATCCCCGGCTCCTCCCTCCTGTGCTCTGCTCATCCCTTCCCTCCACTCCCTCCCTCTGCTGTTTCCGTTTCCGCGGAATCCATCCTCACCCGCCGCATCCACCAGCATCTCCACCAGCACTGCCTCCTTCCCATTAGCCAGTGTGGCTTTTGGCTGTCCTTCTCTTCCCATGACCTTCTCCTTCACCTCACTCATTTTCTTTCCAAACAGCTTAATTCCCGTCGCTCCGCTATCTTCCTCTCCCTGGACCTCAAACGTGCCAATGACCGCGTATGGCATTCCGGTCTCCTCTTCAAGTTCCAAACCTTTGCCCTTCCCATTAACTACTTCCTTAACTACATCCTTCCTACGTCACCATCCATAACATGGATTCCTACACCTTTTTTCCCTCTGCCAGTGTGTCCCAAGGCTCCATCCTCTCCCTCCTTCTGTACCTTTTGTATACAGTGGACATGCTGCCGCCGTCACCCCCCCGTCCACCTTCTCCAGTTTGCCAGTGACTCCGTGCCTTCCTTGCCCTTGCCCAACCCTGCAGTGTTCCCAACACCTTCTCCAATCCCATCTTGACCAGTTCACCACTTGGTGTAACCAGTGGTTGTTGAGGTCAATCCCTCCAAAACCCAGGCGATCATTGTAGGCAAAACCACCACTTCCTTCCACCTCCTTGATCTCTCTCTAACCACCTATGGCTGTCCTATTGCCCTCACCCCTAACCTTAAGTACCATGGCGTCACTTTCGACTGTCACCTTTCCTGGACCCATCTCCGGACAATCCAAGCCAAGGCACGCTGCCGACTCCGTCTCAAGCTCCTTTCCGGCTGTACGTGGGGCCTGGACCCCTTCACCATACTCCACACCTATAAATCCCTCATCTGCCCTATCCTCTGTTACGCCCATCCTGCCTGGATCTCCGCCCCCCCCCCCCTCCCACCTACCTTTTACACATCCCTTCAGATCCTTGAACGCCATGCTCTCCGCCTCGCCTATCGTATCCGTCTCCCCTCCCCCACGCAGATCCTGTATGACCTTATTCCGTTCCCCCACCTCCTCCTTTTCCTCGAACAGATACGGATCCTCTACTCTTCCCGTAAACTCGATCCTCCTCACCCACTTGTATCACCCATCCTCTCTCACCCCCACCCCCTGCCGCGCCTGTATTCCCACTTCCGACCTGCTCTCCATCTCTCCACCCTCCTTACCCTCTCCCGAGGTGGCTTCCACCAGCTCCCACTCCCTGAAGATGTCCTCTTGCCCTCCATCTACCCCTCCTACCAACTTTGATCCTCCCCTCCCCCTTCCTGTGTTTTTCCCTTTGGGCTCCCTCCCTCCCTTCTCTCTCCTTTCCCTCCGTCCCCCCTTCCTCCATCCCTCTTCCCCCGGGCTTCCCCTAACCCCCCCACCCTTCCTTCCTCCCCCATATCTCGCCTGCCCTTGGCATCTGTGCCCCCCCCTCTCCCACCCTCCTCCTCCTCCTCTCTTGGCAGGTCCCGGACTTGTACACGCTCAGTGATCATTCGCTCGCCTGAGATCATCACCTCGTGTTTCTGTGTATGACGTCATTCGTGCTCCAGTGTTATTCATTTTGTGTTCCTCCGTTCGCGTGTGACACTTTTCGCCTCCGTATGTGTCCATGTGTCTGAACAAATTTTATCTTGGACTCTACGCCCGTGAACGGCTCCATGTATTTTAAACGTGTATGTCTCCGTTTATATATCCACCATATTTATTCTATTATTGTCTTCATTTGTCTCTTTTGTATTCTCTGTAGCAGAAGAGCGGCGTACTATGCTGCTGCTGGCCTACCTGTAACAGGTCTTAAAAAAAAAAAAAGGACATCACACACATCCATGCCTGAGACTGAGACAGGATTCAAACCTACGACCATTGGGAATGGAAGGTTGCACTTGTAGTGCAAATGGTTTGAACTTCAAATGTACAATTAAAAATTTTTACAATGAGCTTTTTACAATTTAATTCCATATTTCTTAGAAACATCGTTAAGTACTAACATCAGCCATGTTTATTTCAAATAATTCCCGACCATCGTGTAAAACGGGCGATCAGGTATCCAATTACATTACATTGATACTTGTTCTGTAGATCGTGAACACATTTCGCAATGATGTGGGACATGCCAGTTTAATATGAGTTTTCTTTTTACAAGCTTTCTTTTTTACAACTTCATATCCAAAAATTCATCTATTGAGAAGGAACTGCCATAAAGAAATTCTTTTGTTTTTGAATGTTGGTTGGCTGTCTGTCAGGCTTTTAATGCTATGTGCCAAATGATCAAAGATCTTTGTGTCACACCTTTCTGTACCAAAGTCAGATTCAACTCGGAATAGTGAAGATTATCCTTTTTGCTAGCTGTTATTTTTAAATGGGTTATGAATAACACATTTCACAAGTGAGTATATGTAGGCCTATATCCTGAGCTCCTTAAACAAATGTATGCAAGGCTGCAGCTATTATTCCAATCAAAAGCTTTTGAGCAATGAATACTTTTCTCACAGGTTTATTTCCCCAAAATGAGAGCATTAAATGAAAATAGTCATAGTATGCTAACTTACCGATACATTTATCAACAACATTTGCAGTAAGCCTAAAGATGTAAGTAGCGACACCTAACTGCTTCAGCAGATCATCAATGTATTTCTTCCAATTCAATTTCTCATCAGTGCATTCATCCAGAAATTTTGAATAATCTGCCTTAGTAACAGACTTAAGTTCAAAGTCTCTTAATAATTTTCTGAAAGACTTTATGTACAGTTTCCTCAGTTAATTCTTGTTTGTTAGATGTGATTAGTATACTTGTATCATCAGCAAAAAGAACTACCTTTGCATATTTATGAATATAGAGTGGCAAGTCATTGATACTGAGGGAAATGTTTGGGTTAGTTACACCAAACAACCACCATTTAGCAGTAGTTTATTTATTCAACCAAAGAAAAGCAAGGCTCACAAAGAACTGAACAAGGCGGAGGAGGCCAAAGATAATCTTAGCTTAGTTCAAAGATGCATGCATCGATGTTGGTGTCAATTTCATCGATGCCACATACCCCCATACCCCCCCCCCCCCCCCCCCCCTGCAGTACGGAGTACTCTTAGAAGGCCGGGGTGGTCCGCAGGAGCCAGACCACGGTCAGCTCGACAGCATCATTGGGGAGCTGTGTGGATAGATGTCATAAAGGAAGGTTCGGCCACTGAATCTGGAAGTTGTTGAAGCGAACCGGGCGTCATATAGGGCGTGCTTGTCGTGCGGAGACAGGTAGGCCAGTGGTTTGTGGGTGGAATGGAGTGACGACTGCGATATCTCCAGTGGGTGTGGTGAACACACGAAGCATGTCCAGGATGGCGTCGGGCAGGAGGGAAACACATTTCAACAAGTGGCAGGGAATGGTCGAGGTTGTGTCATGAGCACTGGGTGAAGAGAAACACTCAACGAACAGTGTATAATCGCACAGTATTATTGAGATGTCATGCCCTTGAGCAAGGGCACGTTCAAGATGGGGGGGGGGGGGGGTGAGAAACCTCAACAGGAAGATGCAGGTGACGGTGGAGAGGCCAAAGGGACCGGTGAAGGGCCCGGCGGCAAGGGCGTGATCGTAGGTAAGCTCGACATGGGGAGCATGTGGTTACTCTACGGAGTGTGTGAGACCGGGGTAGAGGGTGAGGTCAGAGGAGAGCTCGACAATTGGAGCTGGAAGTCACTCGACTGAGTGTGTAAGTCCGATGTGGAGGGACTGGTCAAAGGGTCGTGAGCCACAACAGTGAGTGGCGTGGTTGTGGCGTGAAGGGGGGTTGAAGAAGGTTCAACATGAGCAGGATAAAGTCTGTTGAGAGAGACTGTAACAGCTGAATCTTTCATCTGGATGTCATAGGTGTTGTCTGAACGCTGGGGAACTTGGTACGGACCGGTATATGGAGGTTGGAGGGGAGCACAGACAGTGTCATCTCAGAGCATGATGTGCTCGGAATTGCCCAGACATTTAGGGACGTGAACCTTAGGGCTAGAGTGGCTGGCGGGCAGAGGGATATGGAGATTGATGAAGTGGCTTCTGACCCAGTCCACGAAGAAAGGTAAGTCAGACTGAGGGAGAGAAGCGGAAAGGCTCACCAGTTCATCAGGGAGAACAATGTTCTGGCTGTATATGAACTCAGCTATTGTGCCTTTGAGGTCTTCCTTATAGATCGCACGAATGCCGAGTAGCACAAGGGGGAGGGCCTCCATCCATAGAGAGTCATGGCATTGAAGACCCACCTTGAAACTGCAGTGCCAGCGCTCAACTAGCCCGTTACTTTGTGGGTGATATGCTGTGGTATAGATGCGCCGGATGCTGCAAATGTTACAAATCTCGTTGAACAGCACTGACTCAAATTGTCTGCCCTTGTCAGTCATGATGATAGCTGGACATCCAAAACGCGATACCCATGACTCGACGAAAGCTAGAGCAACAGTTTCTGCAATAATATTGGGTAGGGGGACAGCCTCGACCCAGTGAGTTGTTCAGTCGATAGACGAGAGAACATAACGAAAGCAGTTAGAGGTGGGAGAGGGCCGACAATGTCAATATGAATATGCTGGAAACACCAAGGCGGCTGGAGGGGAGGGGGGAGGGGGGGGGGAGTGTGATTGCGTACTTTGAAGCTTTGGCACACGGTGCAGGAGCATGACCATTGCTCACAGTCCTTGTTGACATTTCTCCACACAAAGTGCTCCACTACAAGGCGGGCAGACGCATGAACACCAGGGTGGGCTAAATTCTGCAGTGCGTTGAGACAGCTTGACAGAGTGTGGTTGGGATGAGGGGGCATAATATGCTCATACTGTCGTCACACCAGATCTCACCAGAAATAGAGGGAAGGTGGTGTGGACGAAGTGTAGTGAAGAAGTAGAGTCTGAAATCAGGTAGTGTGTTTAATCGTCAACAGATTGGAGGTCTAACAGCAAATGGACAGCGTCGACTTGTGAAAGGAAATCAGCAACTATATTGGCAGCACTCTTTATGTGTCTGACATCAGTGGTGAACTGAAATATGAAGTCAGTGTATCTGATGCGGCGAGGAGGTGGGTCAAGTGGCAGGTTTGTAATGGCACAGCCAGGGGTTTGTGGTCCATTAAAACATGGGAAGAGTGTCACTCAATGTCAGTCTTAAAATGCTTTATCGCTTCATGGACCGCGAGCAACTCCCTGTCAAATGCGGAATATTTCCATTGTGGATTGGTGAGCTTGAACGAGAAGAACTGCAGGGGCGAAGTTTGGCCATCGATTGTCTGGCTAAGGACAGTGCCGATGGCAGTATCAGTCGGGTCTGTGGTGATGAAAAGCTGCACATTGGGATGAGGGTGGGTGATGGTGCAGGCCTTGGCAAGAAGATTTTTGAGGGCAGTGAAAGAGTCAGTCATAGCTGGGGTCCATGGAATGGGCTGAAATCCAGAAGTGTTGGTGTCTGCCAAGGTGTCCATCAGTGGAGCCTGAATCTCCACAGCCCAAGGTAGATAACGATAATAATTAACCATCCTCAGAAAGCACCAGATCTCTTTGAATGACGAGGGTCTGGGTAGGTTTAGTCTTGTTTGTACTTTCTCAGGGGGCAGTGAAATGCCATCAGCAGAGACCCGAAATCCAAGAAAAGTGACAACAGGTTGATGTAGCTGCAATTTTTCCTGGTTGGTATTGATGCCTGCTGCTGTGAGAGTGTTCGTAACAGTTTGCACATGTCGAATGTTATCCTCAACGGATGAGGTGAACACAAGAATGTCATCAACATATGCAAAGTAAAATTTTAGGTCGAATAGCACTTCGTTGATGATGCGTTACCAGGTATGGGTTGCGTTTTTCAGACCGAGGGGCATGAAGCGGAACTGAAATCACCCAGTCGGGGTGGTGATTGCTGTCTTCTTGATGTCTTCAGGTGCGTGGTCACACCTGCGAGGGAACTGGTAATGTTGGCAATGTTGGGTACGGGGTAGGTGTCCATTATTGTTCGTGCATTTAGTCAATGGTTGTCTCCGCACATGTGGGAGGACCTGTCTTTCTTGGGTGTCACATGTATGGGTGTAGACCAGCTTCTGGAAGAGAGTTCAATGACGCCAGAGCTTATTAGTTCAGAAATATAATTTTTAAGGTCGGAGAGGTGCTCAGGACAAAGTCGACATGATTTACTGAAGATCGGGGGACCTGGCGTGAGGCAAAGCTTGTGAACCGTGCCGCTGGTGATGATGGAAATGTTGCAGGTGGCGCGGGCTGCGGTTTGTTTACAATGTGAGGCAGGCGAGGTGTGGTCGTGGTGTTCGGAGCCACTCGGTGGAACCGACAGGTGCCGAGGTGGCAAAGAGTGCTTGGCGCGAGTGCAATGTTTGTGTTGTCAGTGGCGGTCGCACGGCGGCAAGAAGGAGCTGAAGTTGCATAGTTTGAAGTGCTGTCAGCGAGGGTTGGGGTAGAAGCCGTCAGTTTGGGAACACGTGACGCTAGTCGTACACGCGCACTTGTGTACGGCCGAGTGCCAAATGCTGCCATGTTATTAGGATGTGACCCTGCGGAACTGTCAGCACATGTTATGGCAGTCTTGATGGCACAGTTGTGAGGGGTAGTGGGAGGTAAACACACAGAGGCTCAATTTCTGGTATTGCAAACAGATTCGGCACACTTACTGACCTTGCTTTGTCCTTGCTGTAGTGTCTGTAATTCCTTTGCTGCATCAGAGAGCTGGAGCTGTGTTTCGTGGAGACAGAGGGAGAGCTCGAAGTTTTCCTTGTGTTGGCGAGTGATGTCCCAAGCTCAACAAGGCACTTGTGCGTTGTTTCTTGTAAAGTCGTCGACAGAGATGAGTATGTACGGATGAGATGAGCCCAGACCGATGGGTCACGGGATGTTTGCTCGACGGAGCACAGGGGATGTGAGTCTTGGGTGGATGATGAAACATGGTGTTTTGCACTAGGTCCAGTGAAAGTTTGTGGTGTCGCAAGAAGTCAATGCCTAGTATAGGTTCGTCAATTTCGCACACTAAAAAAGTCCACTTGAGTTTGCAGTTTGCGGAGAGTGAGACAATGTGGGAAGTTGAACCCAAGAATTGTAGTTTACTTGAATTCACAGCTTGCAGTGAAGTATGATGAGGGCGGATGCTCGACAATGCTAAGTACATAGGCAGCTGTGGAACGTCGGTGCCTGTGTCCACTACGAAAAGGTATCCCGACGAAATGTCTTTAATGTAAAGTTGTCCGCAGTTATCCTGTCGATCCCAGACAGAATGGAGCACCGAGGGGGAAGGGGAGGGGGGGGTGCCTGTCATGTTGTGCACAGGAGGTGGCACCTGGATCTACCTGCGATTGGCGTTTGGGAAGTAGCAGGGTGGTCTGCAGTTCCTTGCCGCCTCACCAAACCATGTGTGGAAGTAACAGTATGGGTAGTGCGGTCACATTTCCTGCAGAACGATTGTTGCTAGTGGCGGTGGCCAGTGTTCGGTGGCCACAGTAGGCACGGTTGCAGGAGGGGGCGTGACTGTGGGTGGAGCCAGTGACGTCCCAAATCCTTGTTTACTGCTTCTCGGAGCGAGTGGAAAGTTCGGCACAGTGCAGCCCCGGCCGCACCCAGTCGCACAACGAAGAGCCTGAACCTGAGACTTGTCAGGTAGGCACAAGTGTCTGGATTACACAGAACTCACTGGGCTATGCAGAATTTGTCAGGTATCATACACGAAAGTACAGTAAATTTTTAATTATGCATACAATCTATTGATGTATCTTCACACCAGCACAGTAGATGTTCATTTACTGTATATTGGACAATAGAACACTGCACTATTACACAAAACTGAAATTTTTACTCAAACTTTAAATTCTTTTATTAATGCATGTACATACATATTATTCCCATGTTTATTTGCTTTATATTTCACTTTTTTCACCACATATCAAGGAGGGAAACTTGTTTTAGTTTCCTTTTCAAAATTTTTTTTCTCGGCCATTTTTTGTACCATACATTAGTTCCAAGTTAGGAGAATTTGTGTGTGCTGCCAATTGCATAACATCATTTACGCATGCAATCAGACATATTAATTTCTCTAGGGATGTCACTTTGCTCCTATTCATCTTCTTTTGTTTCTTCTTCATCATCCTCTGTGTTGCAGACTTCTATTAAATCTGTTGCTGAAGTGAAAGAGGAATGAATTGGCAGATAGTCATCACTTAGAATGTAATCATCTGCACTACATGATATGTTTTGCATTTTCATTAATTCAGCAATTGCTGTTGCATTTTCTTGAAATTCGATGGCCACAGAAGCTTCTTGTTTTTGACACCCAAACTCCACTTTGTTGAAGCACTTAGTGACAGTTTTGGGTTTTATTTGCTTTACTGCTAAGCCAATCCAATCTACAGCCTCACGGACAGAACCTGATGGTGCAAGAGCAAACGCACTTTTGGCTTCTTCAACACTAAGAATAAAAGACTATCAGTAACCACCTATAATGACACTCAAATGTGTAAATAATGCCTTGGTTCATGGGTAGTGTGAGGCTGGTCAAAGCTGGAGGGAAACAAACCAATTTCACATTTGATAACGTTCCTTGTGGGTGGCAGGCTGCATTGTCCAAGAAAAGGAGAACTTGGCAATTTCCTTTTTTCATTTTGGCATTGAAGAAGCCCAGCCAGTCTTCCATAAGACCACTCACCATCCACACCTTTTTATTGCTTTGCCATGTGACTGGACACTTACTGAAGTCTTTATTTTTGAAACGATGCAGTTTTGTAGCGTTTCCAATCACCAGTGGCTTCTCCATTTCACCTGATTCCACACAGCACTACAGTGAGTATTTCCTTGCACATTTTTTCGTCAGTACGCTTTTCACCTGGAATTTTGAAAGCAGCGTGCAATAGAACAGTCCCATTTCATTGACATTGAACATGTGTTTTGGGTCATAATTCACAATTAAGTTGAACTGTATTGTCTTCCATTCTGTTGCTAAACTGTCCTGCACATCCTTAGCTTCCCCACACGCTTCATTCCACATGATGTTGCACCTAGCTTTGAAACTGTCATGCCATCCTGTGAATACCTTAAATTCCATAATTCCAAGCTCTTTAGAGGCTTTCAGAGTCTCATTCTGCAACATGGGTCCAGATAAAGGTAAGTTTTTTGCCCACGCACTTATGAACCATCCCAACAGTATTTCATTAATTTCTTCATTTCCGGTCTTCTTCGCCTTTCTTTTCATTTGCCCATTCTCTTTCATCCATTCATCCCAAATCTTATCTTTGTTCCTTAGTCTCATAAATTTGTGTTTTACTGCATTTGATACGTGACATAATTTCGTGCACAGAGAGTTTGTCTTTCTCACTCACCTTGATTACATTAATCTTTTCATCAAGTGTTAACAACATATAGGCTACCATGATTTTGACATCATGTATTTCTTAAAGTGCTATTAGTCAACTGAAACTGGGAGAATGTAAAGAACTTGTTGCGTGAAACCATTGTCTAACGGAACAATACCCAACTCTTTCATTGCAGCAGAGTGTTGGTAGATGTACAACAATCTTCCTGTATGTGCCATCGTGAGTCAATAATGAGGATAAGGAGAAAGCCCAAAAACAGAATGCTGATGAATAAACTGTTTCTGTTGATGTACTGTACCGACACTGAGCGTAACTGATTCGTTATTGCACAGAGTGACGCCGCACTGCGCTGGACCTCTTTTCTTGGTCTTGAGCCACTTAACAGTAGTTTTGAAAGTAATTTCCTTGTAGAGTCATGAATAATTAATGAACTGTAATACAGTAGTACTGTGTAGGCTCTTTTCCACATTATACAATGAATTATTAAGTACATTTTAAAATTTGCTTTCCATTTCCACATTAGGCACATTCCGATTTATACAAAAAATCAGCCTATAAAAGTGCGCTGAATACATGGTTTCAGCAGATTTCCAAATTATACATGGGCCAATTTGAGAAAAATAAGTACACATTCTGTACTCTTTTTTTGATAACCACAGCTAGTTAGATTTTGAACAAGCAGGGCATTATTTACTGTATTTAAAGTAAAAAAAAAGATGCCTGAGACAAACATTCTATTGTTGCGACAACTTTAGTGTGGGTTGTGCTGCAGCCTTTCCTGAAACCAACTGATTGTGTAAAACAATGCTGTGGGAAAAACAATAAATTTCTATCTGATAACATGCAGCTCTTTCCAATATTTTTGAAAATATTGGTATCAATGAGAACGGCCTGTAGTTTCCCATTTCATCTTGTTTGCATTTTTTATGAATTGGCTGTACTTCAGCATATCATAAGCAATCTGGAAAACACCTCTCTTCAAAAGGCTAACTGAATATGAGGAATAGTGGATGTGCAATACTATGACAGACAATTTTTGTTATTCTATTGGGAACACCATTCCAGCCCAATGAGTTTAAATTTTTAGAGACATAATAATTATAATGACATCAGAGACTGAAATAGGAGAAAACTTAAAATCTGAACAATTTCCACCTATCATACTAGGATTTGTACGGGGGGTGAGCAATCACCACTTTTATTACAACAAATGAAATCATTGAAGGATTCACATATGGCACTGCGATCTGTAACAAATCTACTATTTGTCATTAGGTAGCGGAGCATTTTCTCCCCATTTCATTGCAAGCTTGCCTCATTATATCAGACCAAACAGCTTATATTGTCTGCTTGTATTGTCAGTGATACACTCTGCTAGTTTAACTACTTTGTCAATTTTTTGTATTTGCTATCCACCTAAGAAATTCACAATTTCAATTAAGTTTTGCCTCCATATGCAGTTTACTCTTCTTATTGCTAGACACTTTAATTTCTTATGTTACCCATGAACCTAGCCTGTACTGTTACAAAAGGCAAGCATTCATTGCATATTCTTAATTTTCCTGTGTTAGCTGGTGCAGTTATCTCATGGTGGGTATTGAGCAGTATTATGTCATCTATGAAGCCTGCCCTGGAATTATGGAATTTAAGGTATCCACAGGATACATTATTAACATTATCCTATCCCACAACTACTTCTCCTTTGAAGGGAAGGTATACAAATAATTCCGTGACACAGCCAAGAGCACACCGCATGGCACCTCCTTTGACAACCTGTTTATGGGACATTTAGAGGAGACCTTTCTAGCCTCTCAAAACTCAAAACCCCTAGTTTGGTTTAGGTTCACTTAGGCTATCTTCTTAATCTGGACTAAGGAGCAAGACATGCTATCTTCGTTCCTTCACAACCACAATACCTTCTCTCCCTCCCAGTCCACCTAGTCCTCCCCAATCCAGCAAGTCATTTTCTTAGATGTTGCCCTCTTCCTTGATCTCAATGCCTGCTTCACTACCTGAGGCATCTGGATCCTTCTGCCAAGCTTTCTGAACTGCACTAGTTGGAGTTATTGTTACAACACAGTCTCCATTCCCATTATTGTCCCCACCTCAACCAGTGGTAACGACCTCCTAATGCTGGACCTTTTGCCATCGTAGTGCTTGCACACTCTGCCAGACAGTGTTCGTCACGGCCCCCCTCCCACCTGTATGCTACTGTCCCTCCCTTACCCTCTGCCACAGATTACTGCTTGTATCCCATGTGATAGTTGCATTGTGGCCTGAGCTGCCAGAGTGTGTGGTCATGTCTGCATGAAGAGTGCTTGCTTGTGGGTAAGAATGGTGTGTGTTACTCTTTTGAGAGGAATCCTGTGGTCAAAAGCTTTATATAAGTTTATTTTAATTGTGCCTGAATGCAACTTAATGTGTCTTCTTTATGGTAAGCAGCAATCTATCTTTTCCTACATTCTTGAAATAAAACATGTCTACTATAGCCTTAGATTAAGTTTATTAGTCAGCCTGTAGTTTTAGAACTGTCAAGTCACCTATGTCACAATCTTATATTGTATGAGGCATGTAGTGTGATGATAATTTGATTTAATTTGATCTGTATTAGGAAAAAGGAACTTACTTGATCCAGAATTCTAGCTCTAATCAAGATTTAAAAGGGCACTACAATCAGTACTGCAAAATTCTTCAATATGTCAACAAAAAGAGAAAAGCTGTATGCTACATACACATAATTTTATGTTTTAAAAACAAGAGTAATTTGCAGCAATATTGGGCATTACACTGCAATGTAGAAAATGTCACAGTATTAATTGAAGATTATGATTCTAGACATCACAGAGAACAATACTATTGTGTGATATTTATGCAAAGTTAGATATGTGCAGAAATTTAAAATGTAGCATTGCTAACTTGAGGCACAAAGGAATATTAGTTAGCTTAAGATGAAATTAAACCAGTTAAGATAAGGTTATAGAAATAATAAACCACAAATCAAAAAACTTCCAAACACAATATGAACATAAGGCCAGCTGTTGTTTGTGGAATTTGTGTGGAAGAATAATAGTAATTGTGATAGTGTCCACTGTAAAGACACAGGATTCATATTGGAAACAAAAGCTATATTGCATTTGTCAGCTAACTGATAGAAATTATTGGGACATTTTTAATTATGTACATTTCAGGAAATTCTAAAATGAAAACTGTGGTATTTCAATGTACCAACCACTTCAGTCACATTCTAATGATAACCAGTTTTGAGAAAGAATGAATATTTAAATTCTAGTTTCAATTGTTTTAGTTTAAACAATGCATAAAATGACAAAGTTATTGTTGTCTCCAGCCTTATATCAGTTTGTAAGCACTAAACACTTGACAGTTTCATCATTGTTGTGAAGCAATAAAAATATTTTAAAACCTGTTATGAAATTCATTGCAAGCAGTCACCTTAACCATTTCAGCTATCTGTGCATGCTTCCAGGACAGTTTCAAAACTCCATATGCCACATTGTCTACATCCCCATATTCACAACATTACTTGGTTTCCTGCAGTAGGGAGAAAGAGAAGACGATGCATTCAACATTATTATTATCATTGTTTTGCCTATCTATTCATGTATTATATTACTTATTTTACAATGTTTGTTCCTTCATTTGTGCATGTATGTCTGAAGGGGCAGAGAGTACTGATGATCCACAGCTGTCTTAAATATTATAAAATCTATTCATTGAGAGTGAATTTTTTGACATCAGCTGTATTAGGTATTGAGAAATTTCATATTAGTAACACATGAAAATCTCTGTGAAATTGGGACTTGAACACAGATTTTTTTTATATCTGTGAGCAGTCACCTTAACACTTCAGCTATTTGTGCATTCATCCCAGATTGATCCAAACCTCCACATGTCATGTTGTCTGCATCTCCTGTTCTCATAACATTGCTTGGTTTTCGGCAATAGAGAAAAAGAGAGAATTTGTACAATGTTATTATTATAGCCATTTTGCATGTATAGACGTATTATGTAGTTTATTTTACAATGTCTGTTCCTTCAGACTTGCATTAATGTATGAGGGACAAACATTCCTGATGAACCATAGTTGTCTTAAATAATGAATTTATTTACTGATTGCGAATTCTTAGACATCAGCTGTATTAGGAATAGAGAAACTACATATTGACAAGATTAGGAAAGGGGCAGATCACTACTCACCATAGAGATGGCTTGTTGTGTTCCAGATGGGCACGAAGAAAAGACAATTATACATACAGGCCTGGGCCAAAGCCTTCTTCAGCAAAGAAAACACACACACATTCACACAAGCAACTGCACATCATGCACGTATGACAACTCTAATTGGAATGCAACTGCCACATGAACAGCAATCTGGAGTGGGGTATTGAAGGGGAAGGGGAAGGGATACCAGGGTATGAGTGGTGAGAGAGATAAGCACTGTTTGGTGGAGTATGCAGGGTCTGTATGACTGCCTGTCTGTATGACTGCCTGATGAGACTATTACATGTAGTGTCAGGAGGTAAGATGTGGTTGGGCAGGGGGGGGTGGGGTGGGGTGGGGGTGGGAGGGGGGGGGGGTACCGGCAGTGGAGAAGGAGAAGAGCAAGGAAGGTGAATGGAGGAGCAGGTGCACTGGCAGAGGGTGGCACACTATTAGAGTGATGGGATGTAAAAAGGGAGGAGGTTATAGGACATAGGGGGTAGAATCTGTTGGGTTGAGGGTGTAGGGACAGGAGGTTATAGTAAATTGAGGTCAGGAAAATTTTGGGAACAGGGGATATATTGTAAGGATAACTTCCATCTACACAATTCAGAAAAGCTACTGATGGAGCTACTTCAGGGAGTGTGGGAAGGATCTTGGGTAGGTGTTCCTCATTTCAGGGCATGATGATAGATAACCAAAGCCCTGACAAAGGATGTAGTTTAGGTGTTCCGGTCAGGGCTGGTGTGGGAGGGGGGCACTCTTTTGTAGTTGGCTCTAGATGTGGGTGGTGTGTGATTGGGGGGGGGGGGGGGGGGGAAGGGGGGAAAGAGCTTCAAATTCAGTGAGGAAATGGAATGGGAAATCTGTATGCTGACTAGGACTAGGGGTAACAAGTGCCAATGAAGGTCTAGGTGCTGAAAAATAACAGGTCATTTTTAATTTGATTTCAAAGCCAATTTGGATTGCACGTTAAATGTTATATCATTAGGTAGGATCCATGTACATAATTTCACCTTTTGAGCAATTTACAGTAATTTTCACCTTCATTGGTTGGAACATCTGTTGTCAGTGCATTTGAATGCAGTTAGGGCTTTTCATTTATGAACAATAAAAACAGTGTAATTAAAAAAAATGGAATCAGTACTGTTTACTCATATTAATGCAAAAACAGTACAAATGTGATCATCTTTATCGCACATTCCATGAATTTCTATTGTAACCACCAGGTAATATTTTTTGTAATCAACAACAACTTGTAGAACAGAAATTAGTAAATTTACTATATGCCATAACACATCAATTGCTAATTAAATTTTTTATGTGTTGTGCAGTGTCATTGTCTAAAATACTTTAATACTTTCACTTTTGAAGGTCATTGTAATATAGTGTGAATGTTGGTTTTAATTGTATATTTAAAGTATTTTGGTGGAATGTGCTGGGACAGTGATTTAATTTGTGTCAGAGTGCTAAAGTCACCTTGTGAGTTTTGAGTGTATCATTTTTATTATCAAGACAGAAAGATATTTTTATTTGGAAGGAAAATTTTGAACTGGACACTGAAACATTCTGTACCCAAACAAAAAAAGAAATTGTATGAGTGAGGACACTGGACTGTGAGTATCAGTGACTACAATCAGGTGCACCGTCTACAATTATTTCATGTTTTCTACAACATTGTCAGCTCAGTTGGCTGTGTGAAAAACTTGTCTACAAAGTGTTTTCTTTTCTTGTTTTGTGTTTTGTATATTGTTTTCATGATGTGTTGTGGTAGTATGATTGACAATCAAGAGATCGAAGAGGTATAAAATTTAATCCAAGATAATAAGGAGACAATTGAAATTAACGTTAGTGATGTAGAATGAGAAGGGGATGAAGTAGGTGGAAATTCAGTCAGTATTTGTTCACCCATTCAAAGTTTGAATCATGGGGAAATAGTTGGCAATAGTGGCAACTTTTTTAGTATGTTTGCAGAACTCTGGGGAAGAAATTAGACAGACAAAATTAGGAACTAGACCACAGGGTTGGGAGAAAACTTTAAAAATAGAGTGAGAAATTAGATTAAAAGTTGGGTCATCAAAGGAAAAATTTGATTGTTTCAATAAAAACTTGGAGAGGCAAGGTCAAGCACTAAAACATATCAGTTCTTTGTGATTCTTGTATGTGTTAAGGTTAATAAATGAACTATTGCTGAATGGGTGTGATTATTGGTGCAACCAACCTGGAAATCCTCCTCACTGGTGACCCCGAGTTGTAACATTTTCCATTTTCACTGTTTTACTGTGTCCACGACCTCTGCATCTGTTATTTTCGCTTGTATTACTTTGACACAGCATTCAAACAATGACTCTGGCCCAGCGCCTAACACCTGATTTTGTGATCAACATGCATCATGTTGCGGGCGATGTACACCCACCAGGACTGCAACATTATGCGTGTGACTCGATGATTCCGCTGATTTCGCTGGACGTTTTGAAGCCTGCAACAATAAGTGAGGTTAGGAGTGTGCATGACTCCGGCTATCAGACCCATTTTTTCCTACCACATGTGTCCTCCCTAAATGACTGTGCAGTTACCTCTTATGGATCTCCGTGCAGTGTGGGACCAATGCCGATATCTGCAAATACTTTGTCAGACAACCTATTACCACCAGGACAACAATTTGTAATGCTGCAAACTGTGCAGTACCACGCAGATACCTGCCACATAGCTGGAACCGCTTCGTTCACATGTAGACCTCCTCAGCCACCGACCATGCCCGCACCTACCTCGGTTCAGCATCAGCACATGACCTTCTACTTTGATACCTCAGCCTGCAACAAGAACAATAACTTGTTATCTGTGCCTGACCTCCACTTCCATCCCACTGCTACACCTAAGTGTTTTGTGTCACGACATTCACCTTAGTCACACACCGTTTTGTGTGGAGTGACTATGAATAGTGAATATTCACTTATTCCATCCCATGTTCGACATAATTTCTCACACTATCATTCTGGACAGCCCACAACACAGGTGGCCCCGGCTCTGATCATACATTGAGCTTTCCGTGGACTGACACGCGTTCTCAAACTTTGAACTTTTTCTCTCCTGTCACCTCCACACCGGCTCCAGTCGAGCTTCCGCTACCGTTCTTGGCAAATCTTGGTGCCTCATCTGCATCAGTCTTCCACAACACATCAATCTGAACACACCCACAATGTGTTGAGCATCCACAATCGCAATTGACACATTATGGTGTCTCACCCGTGTCGGCCTTCCGCATCGCGACAGATCGTGCTCAACCACGAGTCACCTTCACCCTGCCACCTGAACAACTGTCATTGCCACATCTCCTGGAGGCACACTCTCCTGGAATACTACAGCAACAACAGCTCATTTCAGGCAGTTCCCGATGAACTCAACTCAACCTGTTCTTCCGAACATTCTACAATGCTTACCGACACTTCTGTCGTTTAATGCCAACAGAGCAACAACCTGGTTGACAATTGTCGATGAAGTGTTCGACCATTACAAACTCGACGAGTCAACCAGGGTTCTGTGCCTCATCACCCATCTGCATGACTAGGGAGACTTGACTGCTGACCTGGTCAATGCCCCGGAATCATCTACCTGGTACACTCTAGCCAAAAAGACAGTTCTACATCGGCTTGCACGCTCAAGTGATAGGCAATGACAAATCTTCCCAGCTCTGGAGACAGCTACGTGCTCTGGTTAGCGCCGATCTACTCTCTGACACAGCTCTCCTCGCCATCTGGTCAGATAAACTATCTCCTCACATCCGCTTTGCTCTGGCTCAAAGGTCTCCTGAACCTGTCGACCAAAGAATGACAATTTCTGACAAGCTACACGATGCATCACTGCTCTATTTCACCAGCCACTGCCTAAATGACAAGTCTCAGGCTCAGGCTCATTGCCCTGTGTTCGGACACGGCCAGGGCTATACTGTGCCATCCATTCTGCTCTCTCCGGTAAGCAGTAAACAACCAACTGGGATGTCACTGGCTCTGCCCATCATCATGTCCCCTCCTGCAACTGAACCTGCTGTGGCCACCAAACCTTGGCCACCGTTACTGGCAATGAACGTTCCCAGGAAATGCAACCACACTACCTGTACTGTTACATCCACACACAGTTTGATGAGGCGGCACGGAACTGCAGACCACCCTGCTACTTCCCAAACGCCAATCTCAAGTAGGTCTGGGTACTGCCTCCTGTGCACAGTATGACAGGCACCACCCAGTGCTCCATTCTGTCTGGGAACGACCGGATAATTGCAGATGTCTTTACATTAAAGACATTTCATTGGGATACCTTTTCGTAGTGGACACAGTCACCGATGTTTCATTGCTGCCTACGTACTTAGCATCGTCGAGCATCCGCCCTCATCATACTTCACTGCATGCCGTGAATTCAAGTACACTACAATTCTTGGGTTCAACTTCCCACATTGTCTCACTCTCCGCAAACTGCAAAGTCAAGTGGACTTTTTTAGTGTGCGAAATTGACGAACCTATACTAGGCATTGACTTCTTGCGACACCACAAACTTTCACTGGACCTAGTGCAAAACACCATGTTTCATCATCCACCCAAGACTCACATCCCCTGTGCTCCGTCGAGCAAACATCCCGTGATCCATCGGTCTGGGCTCATCTCATCCGTACATACTCATCTCTGTCGACGACTTTACAAGAAACAACGCACAAGTGCCTTGTTGAGCTTGGGACATCACTCGCCAACACAAGGAAAACTTCGAGCTCTCCCTCTGTCTCCACGAAACACAGCTCCAGCTCTCTGATGCAGCAAAGGAATTACAGACACTACAGAAAGGACAAAGCAAGGTCAGTAAGTGTGCCGAATCCGCTTGCAATCCCAGTAATCGAGCCTCTGTGTGTTTACCTCCCACTACAACTCACAACTGTGCCATCAAGACTGCCATAACATGTGCTGACAGTTCCACAGGGTCACATTCTAATAACATGGCAGCATTTGTCACTCGGCCGGACACAAGTGCGCATGCGCGACGAGCATCACATGTTCCCGAACTGACGACTCCTACCCCGCCCCTCGTTTACAGCACCTCAAACTATGCAACTTCAGCCCCTGCGACTGCTGTGTGACCACCACTGACAACACAAACAGTGCATTTGCGCCAAGCATTTCGCCCTGACCGTGCTGCCACAGGCCGTGCTCTCGGACATTGGACTCACTAACGGCTCACAAGCTCTACCAAGCTCCCTTGTCCACAGTGCTTTGGGTCGGCGGCCATCTTGTTTCATTGACTCGTGGTGCACTTTGCCGCCTCAGCCTCTGTTGGATCCACCAAGTGGCTCAGAACACCACGACCACGCCTTGCCTGTCCTGCCTGCCCCACATTGTAAACAAACCACCTACTGTGCCGCCGGTAACATTTCCGTCGTCACCAGTGGCACGGTTCACAAAGTTCGCCTCACGCCAGGTCCCCGATCTCCATTAAACCACGCCAACTTTGTCCCGAGCACCTCTCCGACCTTAAAAGTCAGATTTCTGAACTACTCAGCTCCAGCGTCATTGAACCCTCTGCCAGTAGCTGGTCTACGCCCACACATATAACACGCAAGAAAGACGGGTCTTGGCTCATGTGCGGAGACTACCGTCGACTAAACATACGAACAATTATGGACACCTACCCTATTCCCAACATTGCCAACTTTACCAGTTCCCTCGCAGGTGCGACCATGTTCTCTGTCATAGATTGTAAACGGGCCTACCACCAGATCCCCATGGCACCTAAGACATCAAGAAGACAGCAATCACCATCCCAATTGGGTTATTTCAGTTTCGATTCATGCCCTTTGGTCTGAAAACCACAACCCAGACCTGACTACGCTTCGTCAACGTAGTGCTATTCGGCCCAAAATTCTACTTTGCATATGTTGATGACATTCTTGTGTTCAGCTCCTCCGTCGAGAACAACATTCGACATGTGCAAACTGTTATGAACTCTTGCGGCAGCAGGCAATGAGACCAACAGAGACAAACTGCAGCGACATCAACCCGCTGTCACTTTTCTTGGTTTTCGGGTCTATGCCGACGGCATTTCACCACCCCTGGGAAAGTACAAACAATACCAAACCTACCCAGAGCTTCATCATTCAAAGAGCTCTGGCGCTTTCTGGGGATGGTTAATCATTATCGCCGACATCTACCTCAGGCTGCGGAGATTCAGGTCCCACTGACGGACGCCTTGGCACACACCAACACTACTGGATCTCAGCCTGTTCCATTAACCCCTGCAATGACTGACCCTTTCACTGCCCTCAAAATTCTTCTTGCCAAGGCCTGCACCATTCTGCAACCTCATCCCAATGCGACGCTTTTCATCACCACAGACGTGAGCGATACTGCCATTGGCGCTGTCCTTATCCAGACAATCAACAGCCAAACTTCACCTCTGCCATTCTTCTCGCGCAACTCACCAATGCACAACGGAAATATTCCGCATTTGACAGGGAGTTGCTCGCAGTCTACGACGAGCTAAAGCATTTTAAGACTGACATTGAGGGATGCCTTTCTATGTTTTAATGGACTACAAAACCCTGGCTGCGGCCATTAAAAACCTGCCAGCTGACCCACCTCCTCACTGCTTCATATACATGGACTTCATATCTCAGTTCACCACTGATGTCAGACACATAAAGAGTGTTGACAATATAGTTGCTGATTTCCTTTCACGAGTCGATGCTGTCCATTTGCTGTTAGACCTCTCTGAACTGCCTAACCTCCAACCCGCCAATGAGGAAACACAAAATCTGATTTCAGACTCTACTTCTTTACTACACTTCGTCTGCACCATCTTCCCTGGCATTTCTGGTGAGATCTGGTGCGGTGCCGGTACGGGCACATTATGCCCCCTCATTCCAACTATGCTCCGTCAAGCTGTCTTCAACGCATTGCATAATTTAGCCCACCCCAGTGTCTGTGTCTCTGCCCGCCTCATAGCGGAGCACTTTGTGTGGAGAAATGTCAACAAGGACTGCCAGCAATGGGCACGCTGCTGCTTCGTGTGCCAATGCTGTAAAGTACACAACACAAGCACACTTCCCCCCCCCCACACGGCTCCTTTGCGTTCCCTCCTGGGCGTTTCCAGCATATTCACATTGACATTTTCGGCCTTCTCTCCCCCTCTAACGGCTTTTGTTATGTTATCTCATCTATCAACCGAATAACTCGCTGGGTCAAGGCTGTCCCCCTCCCCAATATTATGGCAGAAACTGTTGCTCGAGCTTTTGTCGAGTCATGGGTATTGTGTTTTGGATGTTCAGCTGTCATCACGACTGACGTGAGTCAGCGCTGTTCAATGAGGTTTGTAACATTTGCAGCATCCGGCGATTCCATACCACAGCATATCACGTGCAAAGTAATTGGTTAGTTGAGCGCTAGCACTGCACTTTCAAGGCGAGTCCTCAGTGTCACGACTCTCTATGGATGGACGCCCTCCCCCTTGTGCTACTCGGCATTCATGCGATCTATAAGGAAGACCTCAAAGGCACAATAGCCAAGTTCGTATATGGCCAGAACATTGTTCTCCTTGGTGAACTTGTGAGCCATCCTGCTTCTCTCCCTCAGTCTGACTTACCTCCCTTCATGGACCATGTCAAATGCCACTTCATCAACCTCCATATCCCTCCGCCCGCCAGCCATTCCTGCTCTAAGGTTCACATCCCGAAATCTCTAGACAATTACCTCATGCTCCGAGATGACACTGTCTGTGCTCCCCTCCAACCTCCATATACCGGCCTGCACCGAATTCTCCAGCGATCAGCCAATGCCTATGGCATCCAGATGAAAGATTCAGGTGTTACAGTCTCTCACAACAGACTTAATCCTGCTCATGTCAAGCCTTCTTCTACCCCCCTTCAGGCCGTGACCACACCACTCACTGTCATGTCGAGCTTACCTATGATCACACCCTTGCCACCGGGCCCTTCGCCGGTCTCTTCAACCTCTCCACCGTCGCCTGCTTCGCCCTGCTGATGTTCCTCACACCCACCCCCGTCTTGAACGTTACCTTGCTTGAGGTGTTTGTGCCTGTACCCCCAGACATAATCCATGACATCTCAATAATACTACTCGATTATACATTGTTCATCATGTGTTTCTCTTCATCCAGTGCTCACAACTACACAATCTCTGCCATTCCCTGCCACCTGGTGAAATATGTTCACCTCCTGTCTGACGTCGACCTGGACATGCTTCGTGTGTTCGCCACACCCACCGGAGACCTCCGGCCTACCTGTCACTGCACGACCAGCACACCCAGTATGACACCCAGCCCCCTTAAACAACTTCCAGGTTCAGTGGCTGAAACTTGCTTCACAACATCTACCCACACAGATCCCTGATGACGCTGTCAAGCTGACTGTGGTCTGGCTCCCACGGACCACCCCTGCCGACGTCATAGCCACTTCCCCCCCCCCCCCCCCCCTGTGCCTCTAAAGAGTACCAGTATGACACCCAGCTCCCTTAAACAACTTCCAGGTTTGGTGGCTGAAACTTGCTTCACAACATCTACCCACACAGATCCCCGATGACGCTGTCAAGCTGACTATGGTCCGGTGGTCCGGCTCCCACGGACCACCCCTGCCGACGCCATAGCCACTCCCCCCCCCCCCCCCCCAGCCTTTAAAGAGTACTCTGTTCTGGGGGGGGGGGGGGGGGGTTATGTGGCGCCGATGAAATAGACACCAACATCAATAGGCATTCGTCTTTGGACTCTAAGCATTATCTTGGGCTGTTCCACCATGTTCAGTTCAGTTCTTTGTGATCCTTGTATGCGTTAAGGTTATAAATGAACTATTGCTAAATGGGTGTGATTATTGGTGCAACCAACCTGGTAATCCTCCTCAAACCAAACAAACAAAAAATTTAGATAATGTCAAAGTTCAGGTAGAGAAAATTGCAGAGACAAATGAGGGGTCAGAAGTAGATTTCTAATTATTTAAAAACACATGTAAAGACAGAGTGTAGCAAACTTGAAACTTGCATTACTTCTGTAGAAGACAAAACTGATAAGGTTGAAAACAGACTGATTTGTGAGATTGAGAGCAATGATAGGAGCCTAAAATTCCTACAGGTTGTGATTAAAAATAAAAATGACAGTATTAATTTGAAATTGAGTGAAACAAGCAGAATATTTAACCAATAATTATCAGAAGTCAAAGGTGAAGTTGGTGCATGTGTTATTATCATGGAGCAGATGATTCTATTATACATTTTTTAAAATATGTTAACAAACAAGATATGGCATAGATAAGAAGTGAGAGACAAGAAAAGTGGCACAGGGGGTTGCGGAGAACCAGGTGAAGTAGATGGGAAAGAAGGTGTCGAGGTTGTGTATGCACTAAGATATTATCAATGAACCTGAACTAGGGTAGGGGTTTGGGGTTTTCAGAGGCTATGAAGGTTTCCTCTGGATGGCCCATAAACAGGGTAGCACAGGAGGGTCGCATGTCAGTGGCCATGGCTGGCCTGCAGATTTGGTTGTATACCTTGCCTTTAAAAAGGAAGTAGTTGTATGTTATGATAAAGTAAGTTATGTGTATGAGGAATGAAGGAGTGGGTTTGGAGACTCAAAGACCTTGGGAAGGTAGTGATCAACTGTGGCAAGAACATGGTCATGAGGGATGTTGGTCTATAGGGAAGTGGCACCAACAGTGACCAGTAGGGAACCAGGAGGTAAAAGGGTATGGATGATGTGGGTGAAGTAAGAAGTTGGTATCTTTGATGTGGGAGGCTCACTTATGAGTAATTGTCTGGGGGCGTTGGTCAATGAGGGGCAAAATGCTTTCTTTGGGAGCATAATAACCAGTTAAATTTGGAGTCTAGGACAGTTAGATTTGTGAATTTTTGGGAGCATGTAGAAGGCAATGTGCAGAGTTCCACATAATGTCATAGGGTTGAAGAAGGAAATGGGTTCAAGAGGTTCTGGAAGGGCCTAAGGCTTTAAGCAGGGACTGGGGTTTTTGTTGGGCTTCTGGGATGAGATCACTCTTGCAGAATTGATAGGTAGATGAGTCAGAGCAAAGGCCTTCTGCCAAGTACTCACTGTGACTCATTACGACAGTGGTGGAGCCTTTGTCTGCAGGGCGGATGACTGGGTCACGGTATGTTTTGAGACTGTGTATGACTGTTTTTGCCTTTGTTGAAAGGTTGGTATTCTTAGGAAGCACCTGGGTAAGGATGGTGAGATCAAGTTGGAGGTAAGGAATTCCTGAAATGTGACCAGGAACTGGTTAGGTCGCAGGAGATGAGGATCAATGTTGGGTGGTGGTATGAAATGGGAAAAGGCAGTTGTAATTAGGTTGGTTTTGGTTGGAGATGTTGTCAAAGAAGTGTTTCCATTGCTCAGATTGTGAGGAAGAGAGTAGGTCTTTGACTCAAGGTGAAGCCTTTGTATATGACTGAAACTTCAGTGGGGCAGAGAGTTTTGGTGGGAAGGTTGACAATAGTGTTCTGAGATTGTTTCAGCTCTGGATTTGGATCTGGAATGTTGGTAAGGAGTTTTGGGGGATGTTGCAATTTAAAAATATCTGATAGGCAGGGTCTGTAAGGGGTTGATGGGGAGGAACACTGTAGGTAGAATAGAGATTAGACAATGGTGCCACAAGGTGACAGCAGCATGCCACAGGTTGGAAAACTTATGCAGGTGGTGTCTGGAATGCTCTTCCAGATGCTGGAGAGCAAAGGATTCCATTTCAGAAATGTGATGTATGTAGGAGGGATCACATAGTAGCAGTATCTTGTGGAGGGAGGAAAGGTGGTTCTGGGATGTCTGTGCCTTAGAAATGTGTTCAAGCAGCACCAGGTTTATGATGGACAAAGACAGGTGGAACATGAAAATGTAAGGTCATTGTGAAAGGAGGTGTGTGTGGGGGGGATTATTCAATAGTTTAGCAGCATTTAAGGAATGGGATGTAGGACTGGATTTTAGCCAGGGAAAGGGATACTTTTCTGAACTGGTGCAGGAAGATGGAGTGGTGGTATAGTGTAGCATGGATGGCATTGGGGAAATGATAAATGATGTAAGAAATGGGTAAATGAAAGTGGCAGGTGGAGCTCTTCTCTCTCATCTGCTTCATCTGGTCCTCCTCAGCCCAGCATGCCACGTTCTTGGATGTTGATCTCCTGCTCTCTGATGGCTCCATCCACACCACTCTCCACGTTAAACCCTCGAACCACCAAAAGTACCTGTGTTTTGACAGCTGACATCCCTCACATACCAAAAACCCTCCCATACAGCTTGGCCTGTCTGTGACAGTGTATCTGCAATGACAAGAACTCTTTTTTCCAATATGCTGAAAGTCTCCCTGCAGTGTAACCACCTTTTGGGGATAAATGTTGTCAACAATGTCTTCATAAAATACTATTTTTCTCAATGGTAGATGAAATAAATGTTCTCGAAATTTGACGGGTGTAACCCAATTTGTTCAGAATAATAAACATTGACCAGAACTTATCTTCATTTTGTTGCTTCACAGCAGTTGATGTTTCCTGTAAGTTCATTAATCAGAAATGGACCAGAGAACACCATGGGTCTTAAAATATGTGAAAGGTCAGTTATTGTTTCAGGTTAATAATTTATTATGTCACACACAGCTGTTCAAGATCTTACATCATACTGGATCCCAAACATGATTTCTCATGGATCTTGTATATACACTTGCTAACAACTGGTGTATTGTTGCAGTTAATAAATACACTAAATACAGTTACAGAAATTGTAAATAACTACAAAAATTGCTATCATCCAGTGATTACAATTGAAATGCTTAGAATGTAGTACAAAGATGATTGCATATGTCTCATTTTCATGGAAAAATAAGTGAAATGATAAGAATAAACAATGCATTTTTGTTAATTACAGTGAAAAAACATAATCTCAAATATTCCTACCATGTTTCCTGTTTCAAATATGAGTTCATTATTTTTGTGTGAAGAAAATTTCAATACATAATACAACAGACCAAATAAACAGTTGATTTACATTGTTATTCTGGTTTTGTTTTATGAATTACAGTAATCAAAAGGTATTAGATGTTGTTACATTAGATAATAGCAAAACAAGCTGACAACATGAGAAACAGAGTTGTTACATGTTTCATACATTACAATCACAGTATATTTGGCATCTCTTTTGTAATTATATTGCTTGTAAATGAAAAGCCCTAACTGCAATTCAACAAATCAACAATATATGTTCCTACCAATGGATGGAAGTAATATTCATGAATACTTTGATATGAAGTTGTTGAAAATCGTGTTACAGAGAGTCAAAAAGTGAAATTATTTATATGTGTTCTACCTAATGAAAACAGTAATCATGCAATACAAATAGGATTCTAAATCATATGAAAACTGAGCTGATATGTTTCAATAACCCCTCCCCCCTCCAAAAAAAGTATTTTACAACTCCAGGCTGGACAAAACTTTTGTGGGCGATCCACCAGCATCAAAGTACAATACTTAAGCATTCATACATATGACTATAAATACAAACAATTCATCCTCTAATAGCAGTTGGTCATGTGAAACAACAATACTATGTATGGAACAAAACTTTTTCAAATTTCCCTTACATACTCCAAATTAGTCTTTTTTCTCATTACATAATTCATTTGTTAATGATGCAGACAGAACTAACATAGCTAATAACTTTCATTTTGAGGTAGTCAAACACAACTCATATCTCCATATTTCACTTCAAACACAGCACATAGTGATAGTTCCATAAATCTCCCTAAAAATAGTCAATTTACAGTATATCTTTTCTCCGTGTTTACTATAATCTCAGTCTAACAAACATCAGTCTCTTCTTACTGCTAAAAGCATCTACAATCAACTATCAATATTTACTCAACATAAATTATTTACATTCAAATACATATATTCTTTCCACACAGAGTGTATCAGTAAAAGTGTTTGTGACAGAGCATTCCATATAAAATAACTCTCTCTCTCCTATATGTAACAAATTGGCAGTAGAAAGTGTTTCAACTGCGATCAATATGTGTAAGTAAAAAATAAACGTGAAATAGAGGTCCCCTCAATTTGTATTATCACATAAGAGTCTAATATCAATTTTACAAATAAGGTAAGAAATGCAAATCAGTAGTGTTCATATCAGTTGCGCTTGAGTGCACACTTAAGGTTTCAGTCATACACTTGAATGCAACAAACATCATATAACTAGTACAACTAAAACTTGTTTCATAAATCTGTAATTCAGGCATATAAATAACTAATACCTCTTACATTTAAATCTTTTGGTAATGTTCTCTACTACTAAATGTGAAGATGTGAACTGCATCTAAATCTTGGCGATGTTGCTGCATGGTTGCATAATCAATAAACCTCAAGCTTCGAACATAAAACCAAAATAAAGCCTATTCTTCTGTGATGAGACAACACGGCCATCATTTCATATCTCAGTTTCCATATACTGTCAAAGAGCAATGATGAGTACAGGTTAATGCAATGACTTGATTGGTCAACTTTGTATCAAAGAATGTGTCAATAATACCATGCTAAGCATCTGGTTGTCTATCATAATGTCCTTCTCCTTACATAAAAAATTCTCACCACAGCATAGTCACTCAGTACTATAGATAGGCAATAATACAGTTCATAATAGCAAATATGCAAATAAGGCACAAAACGTCTTCCGAGATTGTCCTAAATGCATTCTCCGAAAATTATTTAGAGCAGTTAGTCCACGAACCCACGCGAATTGTAAATGGTTGCGAAAACACACTTGACCTCTTGGCCACAAACAATCCAGAGCTGATAGAGAGCATCATGACTGATACAGGGATTAGTGATCACAAGGTCATTGCAGCTAGGCTCAATACCATTTCTTCCAAATCCATCAGAAACAAACGCAAAATAATTTTATTTAAAAAAGCGGATAAAGTGCCACTAGAAGCCTTCCTAAAAGACAATTTCCATTCCTTCCGAACTGACTATGCGAATGTAGACGAGATGTGGCTCAAATTCAAAGATATAGTAGCAACAGCAATTGAGATATTCATACCTCATAAATTGGTAAGAGATGGAACGGATCCCCCATGGTACACAAAAAAGGTCCGAACGCTGTTGCAGAGGCAACGGAAAAAGCATGCGAAGTTCAGAAGAACGCGAAATCCTGAAGATGGGCTAAAATTTACAGACGCGCGAAATTTGGCACGTACTTCGATGCGAGATGCCTTTAATAGGTTCCACAACGAAACATTGTCTCGAAATTTGGTAGAAAATCCGAAGAAATTCTGCTCGTATGTAAAGTACACAAGCGGCAAGACGCAGTCAATACCTTCGCTGCGCAGTGCCGATGGTACTGTTATCGACGACTGCGCCGCTAAAGCGGAGTTATTGAACGCAGTTTTCCGAAATTCCTTCACCAGGGAAGACGAATGGAATATTCCAGAATTTGAAACACGAACATCTGCTAGCATGAGTTTCTTAGAAGTAGATACCTTAGGGGTTGCGAAGCAACTCAAATCGCTTGATACGGGCAAGTCTTCAGGTCCAGATTGTATACCAATTAGGTTCCTTTCAGATTACGCTGATACTATAGCTCCCTACTTAGCACTCATATACAACCGCTCGCTCACCGATAGATCTGTACCTACAGATTAGAAAATTGCGCAGGTCGCACCAGTGTTCAAGAACGGTAGTAGGAGTAATCCATTTAACTACAGACCTATATCATTGACGTCGGTTTGCAGTAGGGTCTTGGAGCATATACTGTATTCAAACATTATGAATCACCTCGAAGGGAACGATCTATTGACACGTAATCAGCATGGCTTCAGAAAACATCGCTCTTGTGCAATGCAGCTAGCTCTTTATTCGCACGAAGTAATGGCCGCTATCGACAGGGGATCTCAAGTTGATTCCGTATTTCTAGATTTCCGGAAAGCTTTTGACACCGTTCCTCACAAGCGACTTCTAATCAAGCTGCGGAGCTATGGGGTATCGTCGCAGTTGTGCGACTGGATTCGTGATTTCCTGTCAGGAAGGTCGCAGTTCGTAGTAATAGACGGCAAATCATCGAGTAACACTGAAGTGATATCAGGTGTTCCCCAGGGAAGCGTCCTGGGACCTCTACTGTTCCTGATCTATATAAATGACCTGGGTGACAATCTGAGCAGTTCTCTTAGGTTGTTCGCAGATGATGCTGTAATTTACCGTCTAGTAAGGTCATCCGAAGACCAGTATCAGCTGCAAAGCGATTTAGAAAAGATTGCTGTATGGTGTGTCAGGTGGCAGTTGACGCTAAATAACGAAAAGTGTGAGATGATCCACACGAGTTCCAAAAGAAATCCGTTGGAATTCGATTACTTGATAAATAGTACAATTCTCAAGGCTGTCAATTCAACTAAGTACCTGGGTGTTAAAATTACAAACAACTTCAGTTGGAAGGACCACATAGTTAATATTGTCGGGAAGGCGAGCCAAAGGTTGCGTTTCATTGGCAGGACACTTAGAAGATGCAACAAGTCCACTAAAGAGACAGCTTACACTACACTCGTTCGTCCTCTGTTAGAATATTGCTGCGCGGTGTGGGATCCTTACCAGGTGGGATTGACGGAGGACATCGAGAGGGTGCAAAGAAGGGCAGCTCGTTTTGTATTATCGCGTTATAGGGGAGAGAGTGTGGCAGATATGATACACGAGTTGGGATGGAAGTCATTACAGCATAGACGTTTTTCGTCGCGGCGAGACCTTTTTACGAAATTTCAGTCACCAACTTTCTCTTCCGAATGCGAAAATATTTTGTTGAGCCCAACCTACATAGGTAGGAATGATCATCAAAATAAAATAAGAGAAATCAGAGCTCGAACAGAAAGGTTTAGGTGTTCGTTTTTCCCGCTCGCTGTTCGGGAGTGGAATAGTAGAGAGATAGTATGATTGTGGTTCGATGAACCCTCTACCAAGCACTTAAATGTGAATTGCAGAGTAGTCATGTAGATGTAGATGTAGATGTAGATGTAGAAATGTTTCTGGTAATAAATTTATCAAATCATCAAAGTTACTAGTAAGTGGAGAACATGTAGTCTTTCCTCAACCTTTCCATAGCATCATCAATAAGATCATTATTCACAGCACAAGCATCATCATCATCATCATCATCGTCGTCATCATCGTAACTACTATATATCCTATCCTGTCCTTTTCCCCTCAAGTACATAATTCTCGGCCTCACCACATTCAACTCGGCACTAATATGTCCATCATTAGATTCATCACAGTTATCATCATTAGTACAGTATATTTAATAAACACTCTATTAAAGCTACAAGATTTATCAAATAAGCTTGTCAAGACATCATGATCAAGATCAGCTTCAGCCCTCTGGTTTCTATTTTCTTCCTCTTTCATTTCTCTTTGATATATCTTCTCAAAATTCCAGCTAAACTTCACTCTATGTACATGATGTGAACTAGTGTAATCTCTACTGTAGCACCCCCTCTGAAAATTACCTCTTCCTCTCCTAACATTATTTGCCTGATTTGTTCTCACCCTTAACCAACAGGCTCCCTAAGAGGTGCAGTCTAGTTTTCCGACCCATTCCTTCTGTTTTCAAAATTCCTGTCCTCAATCTCTTATCATTACTTTCCCACTGCCTATTTCTTTGCTCATGACCCCTTCCATCATTACATGTATTATTCCAATTATAATTTCTCCTTACAACATTTCTGCATCTGTGAATCCAATGTTTATCTCTCCCATTACTACTATCATGATAATTGTTCCTGCTATCTCCTCTTCTCTATCTTTCTCCAGGTTCACCATCAGATCACCCACCATTCTAATGAAATGCATGTTCCCTTTGTCTCTCACTTCTTTTCTATGCCATATCTTGTTTGTCAACATATTTTAAAAATTGTACAACAGAATCATCTGGTCCATAAACGAACCCCCACTGTACTTTATGTAGCAATTGCCTCTTTAATGCACCTATTTGCATTATCTCATCTAACTGTTTATCGAAGTGTACGAATGTTTTAAGTTGCTGTTCACTAAAGTCTTTCATGAGAATGCTGCATTCTCTGAAACATGGTCCACTCAGAAATTCTGGTTTAATCTTACTTTGCTTGGTTTCAGATCAAAATCTGTTCAATAAACATTTTTCAGATTCTGTTTAAATCATATATGTAAGTATATTCTGATGACAGTCTCTTTCCATCTATAAATTTCTGTACAGATTGCATGACATATTGTTAGTAAAACCATACTTACACTGGTAAATGAAGTGCCCTGGGTGGCTTCTGTTTTCCCAGGAAAGTTATTTATGTTTATACCATTCCAATTGCTACTCTTGTTACTACAAAAATTTATAGTTGCTATATTGTCCTTGATTTCATCCACTTTTGGCATAACATTTGAAATAATACTAACATGCAACAAAATTATCTTCTAACAATTATTTGTTAAATATTCTACTTGTTTCACTCAATTTCAAATTGATACTGTCATTTGCATTTTTAATCACAGAATGTAGGAATTTTAGGCTCCTCTCATTGCTCTAAATCTCACAAATCAGTCTGTTTTCAAGCTTATCAGTTTTGTCTTCTACAGAAGTAATGCACATGTCAAGTTTGCTACACTCTGTCTTTACACATGTTTTTAAATCATTAGAAATCAACTTCTCATCCCTCATTTGTCTCTGCAATTTCCTCTACCTGAACTTTGACATTATCTAAATTTTTTGTTTGTTTGGGTGGTTGGTTGGGGGGGAGGTTTGGAATCAGACAGCGAAGTCATCAGTCCAACTAAATCTTTTCTGATACGTTGTAGTGCTTGACCTTGCCTCTCCAAGATTTTATTGAAACAATCTAATTTTTCCTTTGATGATCCAACTTTTAATCTAATTTCTCACTCTATTTTTAAAGTTTTCTCCCAACCCTGTGGTCTAGTTCCTAAATTTGCTAATTTCTTCCCCAGAGTTTTGCAAGCATACTAAAAAGGTTGCCACTATTGGCAACTATTTCCCCATGATTCAAACTTTGAATGGGTGAACAAATACTGACTGAATCTCCACCTACTTCATCCTCTTCTCATTCTACATCACTAACATTACTTTCAATAGTCTCCTTATTATCTTGGATTAAATTTTCTACCTCTTCGATCTCTTGATTGTCAATCATACTACCACAACACATCATTGAAACAATATACAAAAAACACAAAACAAGAAAAGAAAAACACTCTGTGGACAAGAAGTTTTTCACACAGCCAAGTGAGCTGATAATGTTGTAGAAAACATGAAATAATTGTAGATGGTGCACCTTGGGTCCTGCAATGTCCAAGTTGATTGTAGTCACTGATACTCACAGTCCAGTGTCCTCATTCATACAGTTATTTTTTTGGTTGCAGAATGTTTCAATGTCTGGTCCAAAATTTTCCATCCAAATAAAAATATATTTCTGTCTTGATAATAAAAATGATAAACTTAAAACTCACAAGGTGACTATAGCACTCTGATACAAATTAAATCACTGTCCCAGCACATTCCACCAAAATACTTTAAATATACAATTAAAACCAACATTCACACTATATTTCATGTAAAAATAAGTGCATTAATATGAGAAAACAGTACTGATTCCATTTTTGTTAATTACACTGAAATGACATTATACCAAATATTTTCCACCATGTTTCCTGTTTCCAATATGAATACATCATTTTTAAGTGTGCACAGAATTGCAATATATAATACAGCAGACCAAATAAACATTTTGTTTACACTGTTATCTGGTTACATGAATTACAGCAATCGTGGGGTAACTGGATGCTTTGTTAGCCAACAGCATTGTAAGCTGACAAAATGATAAACAGAGGTGTTACAAGTTTCAAAAATTATGATTAAAGTATAGTTGTTATGTCTTTTGTTATTCTATTGTTCATAAATCAAAAGCCCTAACTGCATTCAAATGCACTAACAACAGATGTTCCCACCAATGAAGTTGGAAATTACTTTAAATAGCTCAAAAGGTGAATTATGTATATGTGTCCTACCTAATGACATAACATTTAACATGCAATCCAAATTGGCTTTGAAATCAAATGAAAAATGACCTGTTATGTTTCAGCACCTAGGCCTTCATAGGAAAGTGCTACCCCTAGTCCTAGTCTGCATACAGATTTCCCATTCCATTTCCTCACAAACTTTGAAGCTTCCCCCCCCCCCCCTCCCCCTCCCTCCTCTAGAGCCAACTACAAAAGAGTGCCTCCCTCCCACACCAGCCCTGACTGGAACACCTGAACTACATCCTTCGTCAGGGCTTTGGTTATCTATCATCATGTCCTGAAATGAGGGACACCTACCCAAGATTCTTTCCACACTTCCTGAAGTAGTGTGCAGTCATCCATAAAACCTTCACAAGATTCTAGTCCAACCCTATGCCACCCCCAATCCCTGTCCCTTGCCACAGGGATCGTATCCATGTGGGAGGCCCTGGTGCAAGACCTGACCAATCCACCAACCCAGCACTGTCACAGGTTTATCTTACACCATTAAAGGCCAGGACACCTGAAAACACAGAAAGGTCGCATACAAGCTCTGCTGCAAACATTGCACAACTTTTTGTGTTGGTACAACTACCAACCATCTGTCCACTAGGATGAGTGGCCACTGCCAAACTGTGTCCTAGAGCAAAGTAGACCACCATGTGCCACAACAGGCAGCTGAACATAATATGCATGTCTCAATGGCTGCTTCAGAACCCGGGCCATGTTGATCCTACCCTCCAACAGTAGCTTATCTGAATTGTGCAGACGGAAGTTATCCTTTCAATATATCCCCTGTTCCCAAAATTTTCCTGACCTCAATTTACTATAACCTCCTGCCCCTACACCCTCAACCCAACAGATTCTACCCTCTATGTCCTATAACCTCCTCCCTTTTTACATCCCATCACTCTAATAGTGTGCCACCCTGTGCCAGTGCACCTGCTCCTCCATTCGCCTTCCTTGCTCTTCTCCTTCTCCACTGCCGGTACCCCCCCCCCCTCCCACCCCCCCCCCCCCCCCCCCCTGCCCAACCACATCTTACCTCCTGACACTACATGTAATAGTCTCATCAGGCAGTCATACAGACAGGCAGTCATACAGACCCTGCATACTCCACCAAACAGTGCTTATCTCTCTCACCACTCATACCCTGGTATCCCTTCCCCTTCCCCTTCAATACCCCACTCCAGATTGCTGTTCATGTGGCAGTTGCATTCCAATTAGAGTTGTCATACGTGCATGATGTGCAGTTGCTTGTGTGAATGTGTGTGTGTTTTCTTTGCTGAAGAAGGCTTTGGCCCAGGCCTGTATGTATAATTGTCTTTTCTTCGTGCCCATCTGGAACACAACAAGCCATCTCTATGGTGAGTAGTGATCTGCCCCTTTCCTAATCTTGTCAATATGTAGTTTCTCTATTCCTAATACAGCTGATGTCTAAGAATTCGCAATCAGTAAATAAATTCATTATTTAAGACAACTATGGTTCATCAGGAATGTTTGTCCCTCATACATTAATGCAAGTCTGAAGGAACAGACATTGTAAAATAAACTACATAAAAATGGCTATAATAATAACATTGTACAAATTCTCTCTTTCTCTCTATTGCCGAAAACCAAGCAATGTTATGAGAACAGGAGCAGACAACATGACATGTGGAGGTTTGGATCAATCTGGGATGCATGCACAAATAGCTGAAGTGTTATGGTGACTGCTCACAGATATAAAAAAAATCTGTGTTCAAGTCCCAATTTGGCAGAGATTTTCATGTGTTACTAATATGAAATTTCTCAATACCTAATACAGCTGATGTCAAAAAATTCACTCTCAATGAATAGATTTTATAATATTTAAGACAGCTGTGGATCATCAGTACTCTCTGCCCCTTCAGACATACATGCACAAATGAAGGAACAAACATTGTAAAATAAGTAATGTAATACATGTATAGATAGGCAAAACAATGATAATAATAATGTTGAATGCATCGTCTTCTCTTTCTCCCTACTGCAGGAAACCAAGTAATGTTGTGAATATGGAGATGTAGACAATGTGGCATATGGAGTTTTGAATTTGTCCTGGAAGCATGCACAGATAGCTGAAATGGTTAAGGTTACTGCTTGCAATGAATTTCATAACAGGTTTTTAAATATTTGTATTGCTTCACAACAATGATGAAACTGTCAAGTGTTTAGTGCTTACAAACTGATATAAGGCTGGAGACAACAATAACTTTGTCATTTTATGCATTGTTTAAACTGACACAATTGAAACTAGAATTTAAATATTCATTCTTTCTCAAAACTGGTTATCATTAGAATGTGACTGAAGTGGTTGGTACATTGAAATACCACAGTTTTCATTTTAGAATTTCATGAAATGTACATAATTAAAAATGTCCCAATAATTTCTATCAGTTAGCTGACAAACGCAATATAGCTTTTGTTTCCAATATGAATCCTGTGTCTTTACAGTGGACACTATCACAATTACTATTATTCTTCCACACACAAATTCCACAAACAACAGCTGGCCTTATGTTCATATTGTGTTTGGAAGTTTTTTGATTTGTGGTTTATTATTTCTATAACCTTATCTGAACTGGTTTAATTTCATCTTAAGCTAACTAATATTCCTTTGTGCCTCAAGTTAGCAATGCTACATTTTAAATTTCTGCACATATCTAACTTTGCATAAATATCACACAATAGTATTGTTCTCTGTGATGTCTAGAATCATAATCTTCAATTAATACTGTGACATTTTCTACATTGCAGTGTAATGCCCAATATTGCTGCAAATTACTCTTGTTTTTAAAACATAAAATTATGTGTAAGTAGCATACAGCTTTTCTCTTTTTGTTGACATATTGAAGAATTTTGCAGTACTGATTGTAGTGCCCTTTTAAATCTTGATTAGAGCTAGAATTCTGGATCAAGTAAGTTCCTTTTTCCTAATACAGATCAAATTAAATCAAATTATCATCACACTACATGCCTCATACAATCTAAGATTGTGACATAGGTGACTTGACAGTTCTAAAACTACAGGCAGACTAATAAACTTAATCTAAGGCAATAGTAGACATGTTTTATTTCAAGAATGTAGGAAAAGATAGATTGCTGCTTACCATAAAGAAGACACATTAAGTTGCATTCAGGCACAATTAAAATAAACTTATATAAAGCTTTTGACCACAGGATTCCTCTCAAAAGAGAAACACACACCATTCTTACCCACAAGCAAGCACTCTTCATGCAGGCATGACCAAACACTCTGGCAGCTCAGGCCACAATGCAACTATCACATGGGATACAAGCAGTAATCTGTGGCAGAGGGTAAGGGAGGGACAGTAGCATACAGGTGGGAGGGGGGCCGTGACGAACACTGTCTGGCAGAGTGTGCAAGCACTACGATGGCAAAAGGTCCAGCATTAGGAGGTCGTGTGACAGGGAGGTGGGGAAAAAAGGAGTGAAAATGAGAAGAGTGGGGAAAGATGGGCAGGTGTGTTAGCAGAAGGCAGCAAACAAAGAGCATTGGAGACAAGAATGGGGAGGAGATGATACAACAGAGGGAGTGAAAACTGTTGGGTGGAGGGTACGGGGGACAGTATGTTACCCTATGTTGAGGTGGGGACAATAATGGGAATGGAGACTGTGTTGTAACAATAACTCCAACTAGTGCAGTTCAGAAAGCTTGGCAGTGGAGGGGAGGATCCAGATGCCTCAGGTAGTGAAGCAGGCATTGAGATCAAGCGTGTTATGTTCAGTTGCATTTTGTGCCACGGGTTGGTCTACTTTGCTCTTGGCATCTGTTTGGTGGTAGCCATTTACCCTGATGGACAGCTGGTTGATAGTCATTCAAGCAGAAAATGTTATGCAATGATTGCAGCAGAGCTGGCAAATGACATGGCTGCTTTCACAAGTGGTGTCTGATGGGGTAGAATAAATCTGTGACAGGACAGGTATAGGAAGTGCTGGCTGGGTGGATTTGGCAAGTCTTGCACCAGTGTCTTCCATGGGAATATGACCCTTTTGACAAGGGGTTCTGATCAGAATTGGAATACTGATGGATTAGGTTGTAGTGGCATTTGATTGGGTGACAGAACACCACTTTAGGAGAGATGGGAAGGATTTTAGATAGTATGTCCTTCACTTCTGGGCATAATGATAAGTGATCAAAGCCCTGGTGAAGAATGTTGTTCAGTTGTTCCAGTCGGGGGTGATGCTGAGTGATGAAGGGAATACTCCTTGTGGATGGCACTTGGGTTGATGGGAGGATTGGGGGTGTATGAGGAAATGCCTTGGGAGATCTGTTTGCAGACTGGGTCTAGCAGATAGTGGCCTGACTGTAAAGGCCTTGGTGAGAACTCAGCATACTGAGCAAGAGTGTCCACACTTGTCCAGGCTCTATGGGAGAGATTTTTGGTACGACAGTTGTTGAAATGCAGGTGTTGTTGGTGGTTGGTGGGTTTAATGTGAACAGAGGTGTGGATGGAGCCATCAGAGAGGAAGAGGACAACATCTAAGAAAATGACTTGCTGGATTGGGGAGGACTAGGTGGACTGGGAGGGAGAGAAGGTATTGTGGTTGTGAAGGAACGAAGATAGCATGTCTTGCTCCTTAGTCCAGATTAAGAAGATAGCCTAAGTGAATCTAAACCAAACTAGGGGTTTTGAGTTTTGAGAGGCTAGAAAGGTCTCCTCTAAATGTCCCATAAACAGGTTGTCAAAGGAGGTGCCATGCGGTGTGCTCTTGGCTGTGTCACGGAATTATTTGTATACCTTCCCTTCAAAGGAGAAGTAGTTGTGGGATAGGATAATGTTAATAAGGTGGATGAGGAATGAGGTAGTGGGTTTGGAGTCTGAGTGACATTGGGAAAGATAGCATTCAATAGTGGTAAGACCATGGGCATGAGGCATGAGGGATTTTGGCGTATAGGGAGGTGGCCTCAACAGTGACAAGTAGGGATCTAGGAGGTAAATGGGTGGGGATGATGGAGAGTTGGTGAATGAAGTTGTTTGTGTCTTTGATGTGGATGGCTAGACTATGGGAAATTGGTTGGTCAATGACAGCACAATAACAATAGACAACGTGGCGTCTAGTTCTTTTGTGTTTGTGGATTTTGGGGAGCATGTTGCGGATGTGTTTGTGGTGTATCATAAGAGTGAGGAGGGAAATGGATTCAGAGGAGAGGTTGTGTGAAGGGCCTAAGGCTTTATTCATGGACTGGAGGTTGTGTTGGACTTCTGGGATGGGATCACTCTGGCAGAGTTTACAGGTGGAGGAGTGAGATAATTAGCAGAACCCTCAGCTAGGTAGTCACTGTGATTCGTGACAGCAGTGGTGGAACCTTTGGTTGCAGGTAAGATGATTTGGTCAGGATCTGTTTTGAGGTTGTGTATGGCTGTTCTTCTACTGAAAGGTTGGTGTTCTGAGGAACCAACCTGGAGAAGGGTGCTGAGGTTAAGCTGGAGACAAGGAACTCCTGGAAGCAGGTGGCAGGTGATTAGTTCGGGGCGTGGGTGGGGCGGGGGGGGGGGGGGGGGGGGGTATGAAATGGAAGAGACAGTTTGCTATGTTGAAATTAGGTTTGTTTTTGTTGGAAGAATTGGCAGCAAAGAAGTGTTTCCATTGCAGGGGTTGGGAGTAGGTCTTTGACATGTCCACTAGTTAAATTTGGGTGTAGGGCTAAAGGCGAGGTCTATGGATAGGTATGAAACTTCTAAGCTTCTGTGGAGCTGAGGGTTTTGTTGGAAAGCTAATAACAGTGTTACGAGATTGTTTTGGCTCTAGATTTTGTGGAGAGTTCGTAAGGAGTTTTGGGGATATGTGGCGAGTTGAAAGGGTCAGCTAGGCAGGGTTTAGGTATTATGAGGGATGGACAAGAAAGAACACTGTGTTTAGGATAGGGATTGGGTAGTAGTGGCCCAAGGTGGCAGTAGGACATTAGCTGGTTGGATAATTTGTGGAAGTTGCATCTAGAATTCTCCTTCAGGTGCTGGAGAGCAAATAATTCTATTTCAGAGATGTGATGTGTGGAGTAGGGACTGTTCGCTAGTAGTATATTGCAGATGGAACAGAGGTGGTTCTGAGATGCCTGTTCCATGGAAATGTGTTTTTGTATAAAAATATGTAAAGACATGCAGAAGAGTACACAGATAAGCAAAAATATGCACAAAAGCTTAAAAATAAACACAAGGGTGCATGCACACTTGCACGAGCACGAGCACACGTGTGTGCCTGTTGTGGTAAGAGAAAAGAGGGGGAAGTGTTAGGTCAAGGGTGAAGTTTATGTGGTACAGGTAGATGTGGAAAATAAAACACTAAAGTACATCAGGATGAAGGATGAAGTAGGATCAGTAAGAATAAATATGATTATAGCTATTGGAGAGAAGAATCTGGGGCATCAGATGCTGCACCAACAATCAGTATGGTCATGAAGCCGGTGTTGTGCATGGAAGATTATTGACATAGTGTGGCTTGGAGAAGATGGAAAGGTGGCAAATACACACAGGAATGAAGAGAAAGAACAGACACTGAGAAGGGTAATGCTATAGAGAGGAGTAAGTAAGGAAAACATCACAGAGTTATAGGATAGGAGAAAAGCCATTCAACAATATCAAAAAATGGCAACTTCAGGCAGAAATATCAACAATGTAGGAAAAGTTATATTGCTACTTACCATAAAGAAGACACATTACATTGCGGATAGACAAAATTGAAAGACACTTACATAAAGCCTCCATAGTCTAAAGGCTTTGAGCAGATTAGTTTTTGCAGACTTCAGAAAATTATGCTATACCTAACCCTTGAAAGAAAATATGCTAACATACAGTATTTACAGCTAAATCTGTGATATTACATAAGATACCCATGACATACGCAAGACTTTTCAATCAACTAAGTACGCTGTCTGTATGACAACTGCACAAAATATT
The DNA here is from genome assembly GCF_023897955.1 of Schistocerca gregaria. Lineage (NCBI taxonomy): Eukaryota > Metazoa > Arthropoda > Insecta > Orthoptera > Acrididae > Schistocerca > Schistocerca gregaria. Next base: position 182,457,048 of record NC_064927.1, read on the forward strand.
TTTATTTACTAACACATCAAGGAATTTGACACAGCTTGTAGTGTCCAAATGTTTTGTCCACATAGCTTATTTCACTTATACACTGTGCCAATGCTTTTGTTGAGAAATGAATGGTCTCTGTTTTTGCAAAGTCTGAATTCAGTTTATTATTTCTGCCCCATCTATCCACTTCCCCAAGTGTCTGCTCAATATGGTGGATTATGTCTTCATCAGTTTTACAGCTGACCATCACTGTTGAGTCATGTGCATAAAGGAATGTTGTCTGACCCTGGCATGGCACAGCATTGATCAGTAAAACTTACTCAAAACGTAATCACCAGGGACTAAAATAATTTTTCAATTGGACAAATGTCTGGATTACACAGAACTCACTGGGTTACGCAGAATTTGTCAGGTATCATGCACAAAAGTACAGGAAAAAATTTTAATTATGCATACAATCTATTTATGTATCTTCACACCAGCACAGTAGTCGTTCGTTTACTGTATATTGGACAATAGAACACTGGACTATAACATGTACTGATAAGTAACAAGGCATTTCTATATTTTTACTCAAACTTTAAAATCATTTATTATTGCATGCACATACATATTATTCCTATATTTATTTGCTTTACATTTCATTTCACTTTTTTCACCACATGTCAAGGGGGGAAACTTGTTTTTATTTCATTTTCAAAATTGTTTTTTTAGGCAATTTTTTGTACCTTACAATAGTTGCAACAAGTTGGGAGAATTTGCATGTGCTGCAAACCGCATAACATCAATTATGTATGGAATGGCTTCTTCAAGCATATTAAATTTTCTAGGGATGTCATTTTGCTCCTATTCATCTTCTTTTGTTTCTTCTTCATCACCCTCTGTGTTGCAGACTTCTATTAAATGTGTTGCTGAAGTGAAAGAGGAGTGAGTTGACAGAAAGTTATCACTTCGAATTTAATCATCTGTACTACATGAAATGTTTTGCATTTTTATTAATTCAGCATTGCTGCTGCATTTTCTTGAAATTCGATGGCCAAATAAGCATCTTGTTCTTGACACCCAAACCCCACTTTGTTGAAGCACTTAGTGACAGTTTTGGGTTTTATTTCCTTTACTGCTAAGCCAATCCAATCTAAAGTCTCACGGACAGAAACTGATGGTGCAAGAGCAAACGCACTTTTGGCTTCTTCAACACTAAGAATAAAAGACTGTGTCAGTAATCACCTATAATGACACTCAAATGTGTAAATAACATAATTATCCATGGGTTGTGTGAGGCTGGTCATACCTGGAGGGAACCAAGCCAATTTCACATTTGATAACATTACTTTCAGGTGGCAGGTTGCATTGTCTAGGAAAAGGAGAATTTGATGATTTCCTTTTTTCATTTTGGCACTGAAAGATCCCAGTCAGTCTTCCACAAGGCCACTCACCAACCACACCTTTTTATTGCTTCGCCATGTGACTGAAGCTTACTGACATCTATATTTTTGCAACAATGCAATTTCGCCGCCTTTCCAATCACCAGTGGCTTCTCCATTTTACCCGTTTGCCCACAGCAGTACAGTTAGTATTTTGTTGTAAATTTTTTTGCCGGTGCACTTTTCACCTCGAATAGCTAACAATTTTTAAGGCAGCACACAAAACAGTCCCATTTCATTGGCATTGAACACGTGTTTTGGGTCATAATTCACAATTAAGTTGGACAGTATTGTCTTCCATTCTGTTGCTAAACTTTCCTGCATATCCTTAGCTTCCCCACACACTTCACTCCATACGATGTTGCACCTAGATTTAAAACTATCCAGCCATCCTGTGGATATCTTACATTCCATAATTCCAAGCTCTTTAGAGGTTTCCAGAGTCTCACTCTGCAACATGGTCCCAGATAAAGTTAAGTTTTTTTGCCAGTGCACTTACAAACCATTTGCACACTATTTCGTTAATTTCTTCATTTCCGGTCTCTTCGCCTTTCTTTCCATCTGCCTGTTCTCTTTCATCAATTCACTCCAAATCTTATCCATTAAGTATGTTCTAAGATTTGCTTTCCATTTCCACATTAGGCACATTCCGCTTTTTACAGAAAATCAGCATATAAAAGTGCACTGAATGTGCCGGGGCTGAAATACTTGTACAGTTTGGGCAGATTTTCGAATTATACACATGCCTATTTGAGCAAAGTAAGTTCTAAATGGCTCTGAGCACTATGGGACTTAACATCTGAGGTATTCAAACTAGGTATTCATTGTTTACTGTTTGTCGAGTATTATGACATCCAGCTAATAGGTTTTTTTTAATATCATTGCTAGTCAGTTTTTGAACAAGCAGTCCATGATTTACAGTATTGAAAGTAACAAAAGATGCCTGAGACATACATTCTATTATTGAGACAACCTTAGTGTGGGCTGGGCTGCAGCCTTTCCTGAAACCATACTGATTGCGTAAAACAATGTTGTGGAAAAACAATAAATTTCTATCTGATCTCTTGCATCTCTTTCAAATATTTTTGAAAAAATTGGTAACAATGAGAATGGCCTGTAGTTTCTCATTTCATCTTGTTTGCATTTTTTATGAATTGGCTGTACTTCAGCATATCTTAAGCAATCTGGAAAACACCCCTCTTCAAAAGGCTAACTGAATATGAGGAAGAGTGGATGTGCAATACTATGACAGACAATTTTTGTTATTCTATTGGGAACACCATTCCAGCCCAATGAGTTTAAATTTTTAGAGACATAATAATTTTAATGACATCAGAGACTGAAATAGGAGAAAACTTAAAATCTGAACAATTTCCACCTAGCATAGTAGGATTACGTGAGCAATCACCACTTTTATTACAATTAATGGAAGAATCATTGAAGGATTCACATATGGCACTGCAACCTGTAACAACTCTACAATTTGTCATCAGTTAGCAGGGCATTTTCTCCCCATTTCATTGCCAGCTTCCCGTATTATATTGGACCCAACAGCTTGTATTGTCTGCAAAAATTTTCCTACTTTAACAACGTTGTCAATTTTTTGTATTTGCCTATATTCACAAATTCAATTAAATTTTGCCTCCATATGCAATTTACTCTTCTTAATGCAAGACACTTTAATTTCTTTTGTTACCCATGAACCCAGGCTGTACTGTTACAAAAGGCAAGAATTCACTGAATGTACTCACGAATTCAGTTGAGAAGTTACTGTAGCTATCATCTGTTGAAGTGTATTTGTTGACTGACCAGATGGTGAGGCTTAGTTTTTCAAGAAATACCACCATACTTTCTTGACTAAAGTTTCTCTATCTTTTGGTTGTGCAACCTGAATTGATTTTATTTAATGGTGCAGACAATGCTGCATACTCTGATACCCCTAAATATAGACTAAATTTATCTTTGACACTATAATTGTAACTACTTACAATGTTATCAATACATGCTGAAGTATTTGCTGTAACTCTTGTGCATCAGTCAAAATGTACATTTAGCCCATTTGTAGCTATCAGGATCTTTAAATGTGAAGGGAATCTGTCATCAGCTCTTAAGTCTATGTTGAAGTCAGCACACATAACTAGTACCTTACATCATTTTTCAGTTTTTAATTTATGTAATAATATTTCAAATTTATCTAAGAATACAGTGCCTATATGCTATCAAATGGTTGTGATATAAACTGATGATTCCATAGTTTACTGAGGAATGTAGTAGTATGGAAGAGTGTCCATAGTCATTATTTCTACAAAAGCTGATGGGCAGTTTGCAGCCTATATTCAAATGCAAACAATACCAGGTAAAGAATCTTTAAAACTAGTTTGATTACATACTAAATGAATTTCCACCCAAGTCTTAGTTTCCACTGTAACTGTCCATCTCATATCATAAAGTTCAACAGGAATCGTATTGCTGTAAGAATATCTCTAAGGTAGGAGTAACCTGCTTATCTTTTGTGTGTATTTGGTGAATTCCTTTCCACTGTTCATTTTGCAAGGATAGAAGACTTTTCTCTCATCTCACCTGATACATCTCTCCTGACCTGAGATTCTGGGCTACCCTTCCAAACTCCTTCCGTTACCTAAACCTCACCAGTTCTTTTCCTTCACCCTTCTTCCTTCCCCTTAAACCCTTCTGCCAGGAGGAAGAGTCACTGGGTCTGAAAGCTTGCAAATTTAAATACCTTTATGTGTGTGTTCTCCTGCTGCCACTTGGTGAGTAGATTTTTTTTATTTATCTCATTACATTAAATTTTCAAAAACTGATTATTTTCATAAATGTGTGTTTAGAATTTGGAATTGTCTCTGATGTGTTCAAAATTGCTAAAGCAATATGCCTGGATGTAATATTGATATGCCTGGAAACAGTTTGTTTCCGTGTTACAAAGAAAAGAAGGTGTACAGGTTTCACTCCTGTTTACTGCGATATTACAACAGCTGTTAAATACAATGATCACCAAGTTCAGTGCACACAGTGTATCTGCACAGTAAGTTTGATAATTTCTGTCCAACATGTGTGGTGCATGGTTAATCACTTCTGTCACAGTCACAATACATGCAACCAGATTTTTCTCTGACTGGAGAGGAGTCTCATAAACAAGACTCTTCATGTGTCCCCATAAGAAAATGTCTATAGGGGATCTTGGTGGCCAAATATGTGGTCCACCTGACCGACCAGCTTGTCTCTGTGCACTAGGTTCAGATGGTTTCGTCCTCAAACTGCAAAATGTACTGCCATGCCGTCATGCTAGAACCAAAATTCAGGCTGAATGTCCAATGACACATCTTCTGGAAACCCCATCATAACTTGTTGCAGGAATATCAAGTATCTGGCACAAATTGAATGCAGAGGAAGAATGCACAGCCAAATCACATTATCATCACAGATATCTACTTTGACCATCACCACCTTTTTGTAGCCCAAGTCGATTTATTAATTTTGAAGTAAGTTAATAACTTGGGCAGCTAGTCACATTTTTACAGTATCTGGCATGATTAGTGACACATTGCAGAGAGAGAGGTAGCAATGGTAGAATTTGTGTAAACATATTTCATAATACTCAGCTTTTATTCTTCTTCTTTGTTTTAAGTTGTAGGCTTGTAGTCCATTCTGAAATGCATTTTTATATACTGGTCAAGAGGATGCTCGGCTTCTTTTTCTTTAAATAATAACTACACTGGTGTAGTTTCTGTTGTTGGATTGATATTTTTTAGTCATTTCATTTCACAATACAAATTACAATTAGTCACCATGCTAGCACAACACACATAGCTTGTACTCCATCCTCGCACTTCAAACTCAAACTACAAACAGCACAGATACAAGGATTTACCTCTAACAACATGTAACAAAGAAAATAGTATCATATACGATTTATTTGTGTAAAATTATCTTTGAAACATACATTTCAAAAATAAAGTACAAATAAAATTTTATCACCACTTATCTTTTTAAGAAGTCCATAACCATCATCATACTTACGTAAGTGTTTCTAAATGTTGATGTTTGTACATTTTTGTATAGTTACATGGTAGTGGACTCCTGGGTTTTGAGTCTCCAACCTGGAAATTGGTCATTTCATATGATCCAAGATTGGTTAGTACATTTATCTCAACATCACCAGTTTTGTTACATTGGTCAGACATTGATGCTGCAGGTGTGCTGGATCTTCATGTGCATGTGGCTTTTTTGATCCCAAATGCAGTTATTTCAAGTATTCAAAACTGTGCTTCATCAACCAAAACACTAGGAAACTGAGGAAAATCCACACAGTGGTGTAAAAACTAAATGCAGAAATTGCCATGTGGTACAAAATCTGCTGGGAGCATGGTGTATTTCATCTGAGGGTGATTTGAGTGAAGTTGCTGTTCATGCAGAACACACAAGACAGATGAGTGACACACATGCAAGTCACATGCAATGGCTTGAGTGCTTGTAGATAGTTTTCTTCTACTTGATGAAGCACTTCTTCCAATACAACAGAGTGCCACCTTTATGGAACACCACAGTTTTCTGTATCATTTGTAAATTTCCCACTTTCCTGTAGCCGTTGTTCTACTCTGACAAACATGGGATGAGTGACTCACATGATTTGGAAAGTGCACGAGCTTCACCATAAATTAACAACATATCAGTGTACTCTGCAAATGTGTACTCAGGCATCCTGTTACTGTGTTACTAGTCACCATAATGCCAACTGATGCGTTACCAGGAAGCATAAAAATAAGGCAGATGGAAACAGAGGACATCACATGACAGTGTCATCATACCATTCATTCATGGGATTGGTTAGCCTACAATAACTATGTAAGAAACATCTAGCACGGGTTTAGGAAGCTGTTGTTTCCCTTGTAACATGGAAATGAATAATTTTCAGACATGGGTTCCTACGTAAAATTTGATCTACTAAGTCCCCGCTACAACACCGAAAAGTGTGTAACACACACACACACACACACACAGTGTCAGTGGAGACTTACTAGATGGAATCATGAGGCAAGGCTGGGTGTTGGTGTTGGGGACTGCAATGGAGAACTTAAAAGTGGAAGATAGGGTATTAAGCAGAACAGAGATTACTGACAACACCTTGTGCAAGAATTAATGAGTGGAAATTTAAGTACTTTGTATGCAGTGGACATGTGAGATAAGTGGTAGGGGTAGAGAGTGGGGTGGGGTGGGGGGATGGTGGCAAAGATAGATAGGCCAGAAAATAAAAGATACAGGAAGTGAAAAGAAACACTGAGACCATAGGAATTAATGTAAATTAAGGACAGGGGGATGGTAAGAACCAAGGACATGTTGTAACAACAGTTCCCACTTGTGTAGTTCTGAGAAACTAATTTGAGGGGGGAGAATCCAGATGGCATATGTTATAAAACAGCCACTGAGGTCATGACTCATGGCATAGAGCCTGCTCTGCATCAGGATACTGTGTGTTGCCAATGTACACCCTCAGTCTGTGTGCACTCATCTTAACAGATAACTTGATGGTAGTCATACCAATACAGAAGGCTGAACCGCATTTACATAACAAGTGTACATGATTTATGTCATTTTACAGGTCTCTCTCTCTCTCTCTCTCTCTCTCTCCCTCTCTCTCTCTCTCTCTTTTATGGCTCTGAGCACTATGGGACTTAACATCTGAGGTCATCAGTCCACTAAACTTACTACTACTTAAACCTAATTAACCTAAGGACATCACACACATCCATGCCAGAGGCAGGTTTCAAACCTGTGACCATAGAAGCCAAGTGGTTCTGGACAGTAACACCTAGAACCTCTCGGCCACAGCAGCCGGCGCTCTCCATTTGATAGTAAGTTTCGCATTACAGGTCTGGTATAGGTGATGGTAGGAGAGCACATAGGGCAAGGCTTACAGTGGGATCAGTCACAGGGGTAGGAGCCATATGGTGGGGAAATTCATGCAGAGAGAGTATTTGGTTTGACCAGGATATTGTGGAGATCTGGGTGGGGGAGGGGTACAAAAAGAACTTCTAGGTGTACTGGGCAAAATGCCAGGTGGAATGGACCACATTACAAGGTATGATTTTAAGAAGGCATAGCCTTGTTGAAGTATCTGATTAAACCATTCAAGACCAGGATAGTACTGAGTGACAAGATGTGAATACCTAAGTTGTTTTTCAGAATGATCAGCAGTCCTAGGACTGGATGTAATGGCCCAGGAGATCTGCTTGTGAGCTAGGCTGGTGGGGTAATTATGTCCAATGAAGCCTGAAGTGAGAATGATGGTGTATTGCTGCAAAGTGTCTGCATCTGGACAAATATGTTTGTCTTGAATGCTGAGGCTGCATAGGACATGGAAAGGATGGTAACTGCCAAAATGTAAGTACTGTTGCTTGTAACAGCCTCACAGTACATTTGCTCAGTAATGAAATTTGTTCTCAACAACATGGACCAGTTAAAAAACAACAGTGACATCCATGATTATAATATTAGAAGAAATAAAGACTTACACTATCCTCTACTTAACCTATCTTTGGCACAAAAAGGGGTAAAATATGCTGCTGTAAAATGTTTTGATAAATTACCAGACGGAATAAAATGTCTGAAAACAGCAGTAATAGTTTGAAAAATAAACTGAAATCATATCCCCTTGACAACTCCTCCTATATTGTAGATGAATTCTTGAAAATGAATAAATCTATAGTTATAATAAATGCATGTTGTGCCATTTAAGTGAATGGAGTACGTGACAAAAATTTAATCCTTAAAAAAATCAAGTTTGTATTTCTTATGCACTCAACACATTCCATATTGTAATGGTTACTGTGAGATTGATCAATGGAACACATAACTAACTAACCAACTAAGTGGGCTTAATGTGAATAACGGTGTGTAGCTGACCCTCACTGAGGATGAGATCAACATGAAGGAAAGTGGCATGGGATTTAGAGTAGGGCTATGTGAAATGAAATTAGGAGGAAGCTCTTAGAGTTTACAAAAATTTTTAACAGGTCAGCCCATGTGGCAAAGATATTGCCAATGTATCCAAACCAAACCATGGACTGAAAACTAATGGAGACTAGGATTGTGCCCCCAAATGACTCATGAAAAGGTTGGCATAGGAAGAAGACATCCTGGTTCCCATCACTGTGCCCCTAATCTGTCAGTATGTCAGTTCCTCAAAGGTAAAGTAGTTGTTTGTAAGCATCAAGTTGGTTAAGGTAAGCAGGAAGCACATCATACATTTGGAATCAGGTGAACACTGATTGAGGTAATGTACAGCAGCAGACATCATGTACATCAACTATACTCGTATAGAGGAAGGTGGTATCAGCAGCCCTGAATATATGATGTTTCAGACCTGGGGAAAGACTTTATAGTGGTGTCTCCCCCCTCCCCCCTCTCCTCAAGCGTTTCATAAGAAAGGATGTGAAAATTAAAAAAAAATCAATAATTCAAAAATATATTCATTTTGTAGCATACATCTTTCTGAAGAGTTTGATATATAAAACATGTAGCTGTATGTTTGAGGAAATGAAAGACATTATTTGGTCTTAAGTGTGCCAAAGTGTAGTGTATTTTGCTCTGTGGAAATCAAATGTGTATGTTTTGTAGTGGAATCCATCAAATCTATATGCAGGACAGTGGAAATTAAAATGTCCTGTGATACCTCTCCTACTCGCAGTTGGGCAGTTTGACATCCTACCAATCTTTTTTTAATTTTTTTTTAAAAAAAAAGAGACTGACAGTTAATATGGGGTGGGATTATTTGTGACTGGGAGAATAAGAGCTCTTCAGAAAATTTGAACTCTTTATTGCCTATTAGATAATAACTTTCTATTTTGTGTGACATAAAATTAAATACAGAAAACATAAAACCAGGAAAGACAAGAGACAAGCAAGACAGTACGGTACACATTTTGTCAGTCCATGGGTCCCAGCATTTTTCTCTCTCTAATCTTTCTACAGCTTTACACGGCATGCTTTCCTTTCTGTGAAAGAATTTATTACCTCATCAAACTTGGTTAAACGTTTTGCTACATGAAAAATCAAAATGTTGTTGTCTAATACTGACAAAGCCATTAGTACATTTAGTATCCACGACTGGTGTGGTTTCTCAATCTGATTATATCTATTTTGTCACTGTTTGCTAGATAAAATTAAATGGGCCTTTCTAATGTTGCAGCAGTTGTTACACGCTAAGTAAGTGACACAAATCACTGGTTCAGCTATACCACATTTAATCTCCAGTTAGGCATTATTAGATGTTCATTCAACGTGTTTCCACACTATTTCAAGAATTGAACTTATGTGGCTGCTAACTGGGGACTGTACAACTAGCTCTTAGTAGTGTAGCAATCTGGAAAAAAAAAAAAAAAATCTGTCAAATTTTCTTTTACTTGAATACACAGAGAAGATGATATGTCATCCTTTTTAGCTGTTATTCATGTAGTCTGAAGCTATGGATTTCGCTAATAATTATAGCAGTGTTGAACATTCACACATCTTATCAACCACATAAACAAACAGCAATTGGCTTCCACCTGTTTGGGTGTCTTCGGCTCAGCTCTTGTATCTGATTTTGCTTTTCCATTGAAAACTGAAACCACTAAGTGCAACAAGTGGATTACTAGTGGTATATGGAAATAATGGAACCTACACAATATTTCAAGAAGTTACAACACAACTCTTGAGTTTGAAAGTTATTTTAAAAAATACAAATCTATCTTAAATAAAATAATAAAGGAGGCAAAGAAACAAGACAATGACAAATACATATAAAATGATTCAAATGGAATCAAAGCAGTGTGGCAAGTTGTAAAGAAAGAAACCCAATCTGACAAAATAGAGTTAATAACAGTGTATTGAAGGCCAGCTTGGAAAACATTAATAACCCAGAAGAAGAAGCTAATATTTTTAACAACTACTACAAAAGATCTCCAATGGAAAACAGCTTACAGAAACAGGGTAAAAAGTCTTGAGCAAATCATTGTTCCTATCCCCAACATATGTAGAAGTATAGGCCACTAAAAAGTCTCAAAATGAAACACTATGCAGGAGTAGATGGTTTACCTGATTTCATTTCCCCTATCAGGGACATTACATACACTAAGCACACATTCAACAATCAACTTATGATTTGTTCAGAACTCAACTTAGAATGTGTTCAAAAACCAGCGGGGACGTGTTTCAAAATCATATGGATAATCGATAGACCAATGAGCGATGGATGCTAGGTACTTTGTGAAATAAGGTTTTTTTCTTCAAGAACATGAATTTGGAGCTCGAGTTTGCACCACCTATATCTGGGCCTGTATATTAGTAGTGACAGGCAGGGTGTGTGGCAGGAGTGGGTTGGGCACAGAGTTCAAATGATCTAGAAAATAGCTGGTGCCTTTAATGTTGGAGAGGCAGTGGGTTCTTTCAAGCTAGCAAATATGGAGCAGTCATGATGACTGAGCAGTTTCGGTAGGATAAGAAGTTCTACAAACTGAGGAATCAGTCCTTGTGAGTGACTGAAGGTTTCAAGGAGGGAGTGCAGGTAAGTTTATATCAAGGGGACGGGGATTTGATAGCAGTTGCTGCATGTAGAAATGTCAGAAAGCTGGCAAAGACCCTCTTACAGGTACCACAGTGGTAGATCCCTTATCTGTCTGGTGGATAATGATGGAGTAATCAGTTTTTAAATGAAGAAGATCCTGGAGTTCTGCAGAGTACCCTGGCCAGCAAGATCTCCGGATCTGTCCCCCATTGAGCATGTTTGGGACTGGATGAAGCGTCGTCTCACGCCGTCTGCACGTCCAGCACGAACGCTGGTCCAACTGAGGCGCCAAGTGGAAATGGCATGGCAAGCCGTTCCACAGGACTACATCCAGCATCTCTACGATCGTCTCCATGGGAGAATAGCAGCCTGCACTGCTGCGAAAGGTGGATATACACTGTATTAGTGCCGACATTGTGCATGCTCTGTTGCCTGTGTCTATGTGCCTGTGGTTCTGTCAGTGTGATCATGTGATGTATCTGACCCCAGGAATGTGTCAATAAAGTTTCCCCCTCCTGGGACAAAGAATTCACGGTGTTCTTATTTCAATTTCCAGGAGTGTATTATATAGGGCAGCATTTTCCTAACATGTAAAAAGACTTTTCGCAGTGTGTAGAAATATTATTTTGGCAGTCTGCTTTAGCTTCGTTAGTACAACCTCTAGAGTTCATGTGTGGTGCTCCGTCGGGCATGTCCCTCAAGTACAATTTGTTGTGTTCTCCACGTTTCACTAATTCTCGCCGTCACAGGTGGATAATGGCTAAACTCGTTGACGAATTCAGACCCTTTGAAACTTTGACAAAGTTCTATTTCAGACACAAGCTTTCATTCTGCAGTCTACAGGACGGGTGTGCAAATGTGGGATTCGTCAAATGGTATATGAAAGTAATTTGCTTCACACCCTTCTTCGTATACAACCATTATTGTGAAGCATTTGTTCCTGAATGAATGACACTGTGTGTGTGTGTGTGTGTGTGTGTGTGTGTTTGTGTGTGTGTATGCATGCATGCATGTAAGTATGTGGGGGGGATGGTAGCGTTTGCATTGATTTTTGAATGTTACGTACTTATTTTTAATCTTATTATTTTGTCTATTATTAATACTACTACTTTTATTATGTGTATTATTATTACGAGGGCTGTTCGGAAAATAAGGTCCGATACGTCACGTGAAATGGAAACCACTGCGAAAATTCGATAAAGCTTTGCAGAGATTGTTGCGCAGTGTCTCTAGAACGCCCGTCGATCGCGTCATGTCGCTCTTAGTAGTTCTTAACGCACAGTGAGCACGTAAAGATGGCTAGAACAATAGTGTCTCCCGCCAACTACGAGGGCCTGGCGAGAAATTTCTCCTAAAGCTGTGCAGCTCACATAACGTAACTCTTAAGCCTTTCCTTCTTCAAGACAATTTTCGGCCGCATTTTGTAGGGGCAGTGAATACACTCCTGTAGCATTTTTGATGCTAAGTGTTTGGCCATCCACAATTCAATCCGTAAATGGTTCCGTCAGTGTTTAATCTCTACTCAAATGAACCACTGGCAATGAATACAACATTTTGTCACAGACTACATAGAGAATTGGCGGAAAGCACTGTCTGCTGCCTTCTATGAAGAGGGCATTGGGGAGTTTGTACGCTACGACAGATGTCTTAAGTCGGATTGGCAACTATGTAGATACTGCTGCAAGACATTTTTATTTTTATTTTACGGTGGTCTCCATTTCGCGACCGATCGGACCTTACTTCCCAAATAGCTCTGGTACTATTTCTTCAGCACATGTGATACAACTGTTTATTTTCCTGTTGTGATTGTATATTCTGTGAAACTACAAATGTACACTATCGACTTAGTACTTTCGAAGAAACAAAACGAAAGCATACTGCCAAGAGGACATTGCTGTAAACTCTAAACAGCTCTTTTACACGTCATAAACGTCCCATATAAAACTTCCACGCATAAAAAAACGCCCTTACTCCTGGGAATCGAACCTGGGATCGTTCGGATGACAATTTAACTCTCTACCACCTCACCCCCGGAAACCACGTGTATAACCCACTCATAGATACGCTTTTGTGTGATTAGATTAGATTAGATTAGATTAATACTTGTTCCATAGATCATGAATACGACACTTCGTAATGATGTGGAACGTGTCAGGTTAATGAAAGATGTCTGTACAAGAAATTACATTACACAAAATATTGCATGACACTAATGATTAAGGTTTTTTTTTTTTTTTTTTTTATACTTACTTTATATCTAAAAATTCAGCCAATGAGTAGAAGGAGTTGTCATCTAGAAATTCTTTTAATTTATTTTTAAATGTTAGTTGGCTATCTGTCAGGCTTTTGATGCTGTTTGGTAGGTGCCCAAAGACTTTTGTGGCAGCATAATTTACCCCTTTCTGTGCCAAAGTCAGATTTAACCCTGCATAGTGAAGATCATCCTTTCTCCTGGTGTTATAGGTATGCACACTGCTATTACTTTTGAATTGGGTTGGATTATTATCAACAAATTTCATAAGGGAATATATATACTGTGAGGTTACTGTGAGGATCCCTAGATCCTTAAATAGATGTCTGCAGGATGACCGTGGGTGGGCTCCAGCAATTATTCTGATTACACGTTTTTGTGCAATGAATACTTTTCTACTCAACGATGAATTACCCCAGAATATGATGCCATACGAAAGCAGTGAATGAAAGTAGGCATAGTAAGCTAATTTACTGAGATTCTTATCACCAAAATTTGCAATAACCCTAATAGCATACGTAGCTGAACTCAGACGTTTCAGCAGACCATCAATGTGTTGCTTCCAGTTTAACCTCTCATCAATGGACACACCTAAAAATTTTGAAAATTCTACCTTAGCTACAGACTTCTGTTCAAATTCTATATTTATTACTGGAGTTGCGCCATTTACTGTACGGAACTGTATATACTGTGTTTTATCAAAATTTAAAGAGAGTCCGTTTGCTGAGAACCACTTAATAATTTTGTGAAAAACATCATTTACAATTACATCACTTAGTTCTTGGTTTTTGGATGTTATTACTATACTTGTATCATCAGCAAAAAGAACTAACTTTGCATCTTCATCAATGTGGAATGGTAAGTCATTAATGTATATCAAGAACAGTAAAGGACCTAAGACCGAACCCTGTGGGACCCCGTGCTTGATAGCACCCCAGTTTGAGGAATCAGTTGTTTTAACATTACACGAACCACTTATTTCAACTTTCTGCATTCTTCCAGTTAAGTATGAATTAAACCATTTGTGCACTGCCCCACTCAAACCAGCTTATCTAAAAGAATTCCATGATTTACACAATCAAAGGCCTTTGAGAGATCACAAAAAATACCAATGGGTGATGTCCGGTTATTCAGAGCATTTAATATTTGATCAGTGAAAGCATATATAGCATTTTCTGTTGAAAAGCCTTTCTGAAAACCAAACTGACATTTTGTTAGTACTTTATTTTTACAAATATGGGAGGCTACTCTTGAATACATTACTTTCTCAAAAATTTTTGATAGAGCTGTCAGAAGAGAGATTGGGCGGTAGTTGTTGACATCCGACATATCCCCCTTTTTATGCAATGCAATGGTTTTACAATGGCATATTTCAGTCTATCAGGGAAAACACCCTGCTCCAAAGAGCTATTACATACGTGGCTGAGAATTCTACTTATCTGTGGGGAACAAGCTTTAAGTACTTTGCTGGAAATGCCATCAATTCCGTAAGAGCTTTTACTTTTCAGTGAGTTTATTATTTTACTGATTTCAGAGGGAGAGGTTGGTGGAATTACAGCTGTTTCAAACTGTGCAGGTATGGCCTCTTCTATTAATAGCCTTGCCTCTTCTAGTGAAGATCCAGATCCTATTTTCTCCACAACATTTAAAAAATGATTATTCAAAATATTTTCAATTTCTGATTGTTTGTTAGTGCACTTGTCATTCAATTTTATTGCACTAAAGTCTTCCTGTGCTCTTGGTTGCCCTGTTTCCCTTTCAATAATATTCCAAATTGCTTTAATTTTATTATCAGAGTTACTGATCTCAGACATGATACACATGCTTCTGGACTTTTTAATAACTTTTCTTAGTACCGCACAATAGTTTTTATAATATTGAACAATTTCGGGGTCAGTACTCCATCTTGCTGTTAGATACAGTTCTCTTTTGCGGTTGCAAGATATTCTTATTCCTTTAGTTAGCCAAGGTTTTTTATATGTTTTCTTGGAATTATGTTTAACTATTTTCTTGGGAAAACAATTTTCAAATACCCTTAAAAATGTATTGTGAAATAAGTTATATTTCAAGTTTGCATCGGGTTCCTTATACACTTCATCCCAGTCTAGCTGCTGTAGGCTTTCCCTAAAGTTTGCAATATTTATATTGTTAATTGAACGCACTGCTTTGAAAGTCTGATTTATTATACTGCATGGAGCTATGTCATGTACTGTAACAAGCTGTGCACTATGATCTGAAAGACCATTCTCAACAGGATAAGCATTTATGTCCCTAAACTTATCTTGGTCTATAAAAAAGTTATCTATCAATGTACTGCTGTTCTTTGTTATCCGAGTAGGAAAATCAATGACGGAGCTCAAATTGAAAGAACTGAGTAATACTAAAAGGTCATTCTTCCTATTACACTCTTTCAGGGAATCAACATTGAAATCCCCACAAATGATAATTTGCTTCCCCCTGTCTGACAGATAGCACAACAAAGCATCCAAGTTTTCCAGAAATAGCTGGAAATTCCCTGAGGGGGACCTATACACTGTTACAATTATGAAACAACCATTTGGTTGTACTGGTGTTTCTTTTAATTATCGTTTACGCCGGTCCTGCTGGATGACAGCACATAATGCGAACTAAATCGGGGTTTTGGTTGATACCCTATCGACGTACGTTGGTACGGATCTGAGTATCTGACATCTGCAGGTCTGGGCGTTAGGGAATTCGCGGGGGTAGAATTCGAACAGCCGAATGGACTCAGACGCAGCCACACTGCCCATGAGCGTTGTGTTTGTCTCGCTACCGAAGAAAATCGGCGCGGCGCGAGTGTTTGCATATCGGGATGAACTTTTACGCATAGTCGTGCAGTATAATTGTCGAAGAGGCACTGTACTATTTCGTTGGGATCTCGACTTTGATTTTCGCGAGATAAAGTGAACGTATTGGGATTCTGCCAAATATTTCGCTGTTTTACGCAATTTAACTGCACTCGCTGCAATATTTATTATTCAGTTCGAGAGAGAATAGAAACACTGTTGTAAGGACATCGTTGTGTCTGAGTCAGTGTAGCTGACAACTCAGTATTTTATTTTTAAATCAAATTCATCACTGTGTTGACTACGTCATTCAGATTTCTGTTCCATTTATTTCCTCAATTTTATTTTATATGTTTTATCAATTATTTATCCATGAGCATTGTTGTCTGGCATTGTTTATGTATGACCCGTGCCCGCCTGTAAAATCTTATAATTAACAGCGGCTACTGTTACTGGGATAAAAAGTAAGCGTAGTGGTGTTCTTCCACTCCCACCTCCACTCCTTCCTCCCCAGAGCCAGAGCCAGAATCTGCAAGACGAGAGTCCACTCGCATTTGTCTTTGGTCCTGGACTAGGTTGTCCCACAGTGCAACACAGATTAATAAAAATCATTTATGCGATGTCGTGGGCGCTCGCGAGCGGTAGCAAAGTGTGCAGCAGTTACGTAGCGAAATGCAGAACTTAGGGAACACGTATTCCTGACGAGAAAGCTGCCACTGGATTGTAGCATGAGCCGCCGAAACAGCAACCGTCATCCGGGCAGGAGCAGTCGACTTCGGGCCAGCAGCAGCCATTAACAGCACGGGAGCAGCCAATAAAGTGTCAGCCAGCACCAACAGCAGTCATGCAGTCAGGATGAAGATGTTGAGCGTTACCGCCGAAAGCGTAGATGCAGCTTGCTTTGCACAGTCGCTTGCACGAATGTATGTGCAAAGCATCAGATGGCAGCAACTCTTTGATATTGATACCTGAGAAAATACTGTCGAAACACATGCTCTCTCTCTCTCTCTCTCTCTCTCTCTCTCTCTCTCTCTCTCTCAAGTGGACGCTTCTTGTTTGTGTGAACCAAATTACGCAAACACACATAGACCAAGATGTCCTCATCGTCCCTCCTCCCTTCCATCCCCTTCAGTTGCTCCCCTCGCCACTCATCCGGACCTGACATTCGTAGTCACTTATCCCTTTGTTTTCACATCGGCACTGCTATGCAAACCAGTACCGGATGGAACAAAGACCTTTGAGAAGAAGTAGGTAACATCTGTCTCGTGCCACACTCACCTCACTTTTGTTGGTTGGTTGGATTGGGGGAGAGGACTAAACAGCGAGGTCCCTGGTCCTATCGTATTAGGGAAAGTTGGGGAAGGAAGCTGGCCATGCCCTTTCAGAGGAACCATCCCGGCATTAGCCTGAAGCGATTTAGGGATATCACAGAAAACCTAAATCTGGATGGTTGGATGCAGGTTTGAACGGTCATCCTTCCGAATGTGAGTCAGTGCGCTAACCACTGAACCATCCCGCTCAGTCCCACCTTTGTCCTGATCAAAGTACTGGACACCTGGTAAAATTCCGGCTGTGGATGTCTTGGAAAAATTCCTTCACTCTATCAGTTTGATTGACTAATTAATTAAATCTTCGTATATCCATAATTGAAACGGCCGACTTGGGACGTCAGCTAGTATAATGTGTATTAAAAAATTACGAAATTCCTTCAGCTGTATTAAGGTGTTGGTTTTATTGGCAACTAGTTTCGATGTTGTTTCATCACCTTCAGGCCCATACTTGTTGACAGCAACCGTATGTGTCTAACACTAGTAGTCAGTGGTGAGATAAGCGCCTATCTCACCACTGACTACTAGTGTTAGACACATACGGTTTCTGTCAACAAGTATGGGCCTGAAGGTGATGTAACAACATCGTAACTAGTTGCCAGTAAAACCAACACCTTAACACAGCTGGAGTAATTTCGTCATTTTCTAACATATAATTAATGAAATCGATACCCTCTGTGTGTGGCAAGTTTTTCCTTGACCCTATTTGTGGATAATAGGACTGATATATTCGGTGGCATTCGATCCCACAGGCCTGGTTTCCAAACTTTTCACTTAATTCGTTCCAGTCTTTTTCACAGTTACGTCATTTCGCAGGATGTCCAATACATTGGAGGTAGCTGAAAATTTCATATTTCAGCTCAGTTGAATGCTACATCTTTAAAAAAAATTGGGAGGAGGTGGAGAGAAGCGTATTTGCAATACCAGTGTCGGAAACAATAAATTGATCAATCGGGAATTTGACTTTGCAATTGGATTTTTAAAGCACTATACATTTTCTGAATTGCTTCTCTCCTCTATATTCGTAAGGAGTAGGAATGGCCTACTGCTTGATATGATAGATACCACTGCAAGACAGAGTCCACTGTGATGTGTTGAGAAGCACTAGGCATGACACACTTAACCAATAATCCAATACATAGTAGTAGTAGTAGTAGTTGTCATGGCTAGATGTCAGATACCGCTGAAACACTAACACATCCCACGTGCTAATGCCCCAATGTCCAAATGCAGTGTGCCTGTCCCCTTGTACAGTGGCCGTGCCCAGAGATCTGAGAAAATTGTCGCCGTGATCACAGCCAAACTCGTAGACGCATGTGTATGCCAGACTGCACCACCCCGAGCCCTGGAGGGCATCCAGAGATGATTGGAGTGATAGGAATTCGGATGTTATTAATACACTGGGTGCCAACACTTTGCAGTGATCGATATCGAATCGTTTAATTTTCCACAGAAAATACATGCAACATACGCGATCACGAAGGCAGCCCAATGCACCCTGAGTATCAGTTCACTTTTCAGCTATCCAGGGATCATCGCGAGGGACTTGTCCCCGCTGTAGTGGGAAGGAGCAGACTAGCCAGCTGGTCAGAAGTTTTCTTTGCACTTGCCACTTGCGACAGCTTTAAACTGGAAGTGTTAATTCATTGCAGTCACCGGCTAACTCCACCACATAGGTGAACAGTCAGCATCCCATCCTAGGAAAGCAGCCACATATTTTTCACAGTAATTACAGTGAAATATTATGATTGCAGCCCCAGTCTGGTGAAATTCAACAATGAGCGAGTCATCGGAAATACCTTCTCCTGATGGCTGTGACTCTGGGAAGAATCTCACATTGAAATATCTATATTCATATCTTCCTTATGATTGGACATAATTCCAAGAAAATTCTTTTGTTATCCCCCTTACGCTGATTGATGCATCGAAATTGCAATTTTCCATATCAAATCCATACGTACCTTATGAATGGGCTTAGTCATTTTCTTTGCACTTGTTGGAACACAAACCACAATAACTTAACACCCCAACACATACACTATAAACCTGCTGATCACAGATAATCAACCACACATTCCCTACTAAGGATAATGCTTTGCCAATAACTGAATACTGATGACATCGAACAATATTGTGGGAAAATCCACGATCGATGGACATGCTCAGATTGCTTTTCTTGCGTACCAGCGTAATAGTCTTATAAGCGAGCCCGCATCTTGTGGTCGTGCGGTAGCGTTCTCGCTTCCCACGCCCGGGTTCCCGGGTTCGATTCCCGGCATGGTCAGGGATTTTATCTGCCTCGTGATGTCTGGGTGTTGTGTGATGTCCTTAGGTTAGTTAGGTTTAAGTAGCCCTAAGTTCTAGGGGACTGATGACCATAGATGTTAAGTCCCATAGTGCTCAGAGCCATTTGAACCATCTTATAAGCGACCAACTATTAAAAGCACGATTGCAACGACCATGTTACTGTCCCCATGCATAAAAAATTGGTCTTAGTTCTACAGCCACACTCAAGTATCACTAACGATATCCATGTTAAAAACTAAACATGCTTTATAAATTGAAGTATGATATTGCTTTCGAATGACGTGGTCTTCCACACAAATATCGCGATGGTGAGTATAGATGGTGATCGCGGGATGTGCATCAACAGACCGAAAGTGCGGGTAATCTCGTAATAAAATCACCCTTTTCACCCTATTTAGAAAGTGATTCGGCTAAGGAATGTGGTATTAAGCCGATATTTGCAACTCCCTCATGCTGCTGCAAGGTATTACCCACCGTAGCGAACAGTATTAATATTAAATTTCCTGGCTGATTAAAACTATGTGCCGGACCGAGACTCGAACTCGCGACCTTTGCCTTTCGAGGGCAAGTGCTCTACCGTCTGAGCTACCCAAGAACGACTCACGCCCCGTCCCCACAGCTTTACTTCTGCCAGTATCTCGTCTCCTACCTTCCAAACTTCACAGAAGCTCTTCTGCGAACCTTGCAGAACTAGCACTCCTGGAAGAAGAGCTTCTGTGAAGTTTGGAAGGTAGGAGACGAGATTCTGCCAGAAGTAAAGCTGTGGGGACGGGGCGTGTCGTGCTTGGGTAGCTCGGACGGTAGAGCACTTACCCGCGAAAGGCAAAGGTCCCGAGTTCGAGTCTCGGTCCGGTACATAGTTTTAATCTGCCAGAAACTTTCATATCAGCGCACACTCCGATACAGAGTGAATATTTCATTCCAGTATTAATATTGATAATCATATCAGTTCTCCAACCGGAACATAACGTCATTTTGACCTGGACGCGATCTTCAGGTGTGTCACCTGTCGCGCTAACTCGCCGGAACTGAAATCAAACCTGCAGCGGCGGCTCCTAGATACACCGCACGTGCGCAGACATACGAGTAACTGCCCTCTAGCGCAAAGGACGACAGCGCGCCGGTGGTAAAAACTCATGGAAACGATAAATCGATATCAAGCACTGTTGGTAGCTTTTGATGCCCGAAACAAAGACCGTTGTCTTATAAAGTCAAACAAGGCAGGATTTAAACTCTACTCTGTTTATAATATTGTTAGATGGCTGGATTTCAATAGCTTCTTTCACTACACAGTCCCAATAACCCGACGCTGGGCAACAGCTTGTGACACATCGTACAACATTTTCATCCACGAGGTGCATTCAAGTTTTAAGGCCTCCGATTTTTTTTTCTCCGGACTGGAAAGAGATACAAACATGGGCATTTTTTTAAAATGAGGCCGCGTTCATTGTCAATACGTCCCAGAGATGGCAGCACCGTACGGCAGATGGAATTTTACCGCCAGCGGCGAGAATGAGAACTGTTTTAAATACCTAAAATGGCGACGTTTTCCTTACTTGAACAGCGTACAATCATTCGTTTTCTGAATTTGCGTGGTGTGAAACCAATTGAAATTCATCGACAGTTGAAGGAGACATGTGGTGATGGAGTTATGGATGTGTCGAAAGTGCGTTCGTGGGAGCGACAGTTTAATGAAGGCAGAACATCGTGTGACAACAAACCGAAACAACCTCGGGCTTGCACAAGCCGGTCTGACGACATGATCGCGAAAGTGGAGAGGATTGTTTTGGGGGATCGCCGAATGACTGTTGAACAGATCGCCTCCAGAGTTAGCATTTCTGTGGGTTCTGTGCACACAATCCTGCATGACGGCCTGAAAATGCGAAAAGTGTCAACCAGGTGGGTCCCACGAATTCTGACGGACGACCACATGGCTGCCCGTGTGGTATGTTGCCAAGCAATGTTGACGCGCAATGACAGCATGAATGGGACTTTCTTTTCGTCGGTTTGACAATGAATGACACGTGGATGCCATTTTTCAATCCAGAAACAAAGCGCCAGTCAGCTCAATGGAAGCACACTAATTCACCGCCACCAAAAAAATTTGGGTAACCACCAGTGCTGAAAAAATGATGGTGTCCATGTTCCTTACCCATTGCGTTCCAAAGGGCACTATGGTAACAGTTGCATCCTACGAAAATGTTTTGAAGAGCAAATTCCTTCCTGCACTGCAACAAAAGCGTCCGGGAAGGGCTGCGCGTGTGCTGTTTCACCAAGACAATGCACCCGCACATCGAGCTAACGTTACGCAACAGTTTGTTCGTGATAACAACTTTGAAGTGATTCCTCATGCTCCCTACTCACCTGACCTGGCTCCTAGTGACTTTTGGCTTTTTCCAACAACGAAAGACACTCTCCATGGCCGCACATTCACCAGCCGTGCTGCTATTGCCTCAGCGATTTTCCAGTGGTCAAAACAGACTCCTAAAGAAGCCTTCGCCAATTCCATGGAATCATGGCGGCAGCGTTGTGAAAAATGTGTATGTCTGCAGGGCGATTACGTCGAGAACTAACGCCAGTTTCATCGATTTCTGGTGAGTAGTTAATTAGAAAAAAGAATCGGAGGCCTTAGAACTTGAATGCACCTCGTACATCTACATCTACGTTTATACTCCGCAAGCCACCCAACGGTGTGTGGCGGAGGGCACTTTACGTGCCACTGTCATTACCTCCCTTTAATGTTCCAGTCGCGTTTGGTCCGCGGGAAGAACGACTGCCAGAAAGCCTCTGTGCGCTATCGAATCTCTCTAATTTTACATTCATAATCTCCTCGGGAGGTATAAAAGGGGGGAACCAATATATTCGATACCTCATCCAGAAACGCGCCCTCTCGAACCCTGGACAGCAAGCTATATCGAGATGCAGAGCACCTTTCTTGCAGAGTCTGCCACTTGAGTTTGCTAAACATCTCCGTAACGCTTACCAAATAACCGTGTGACGAAACACGCAGATCATCTTTGGATCTTCTCTATCTCCTCAACCCGACCTGGTACGGATCCCACAACGATGAGCAATACTCACGTATGGGTCGAACAAGTGTTTTGTAAGGCTACCTCCTTTATTGATGAACTACATTTTCTAAGGACTCTCCCAATGAATCTCAACCTGGTACCCGCCATACCAACAATTAATTTAATATGATCATTTCACTTCAAATCGTTCCGTACACATACTCCCAGATATTTTACAGAAGTAACTGCTACCAGTGTTTGTTCCGCTATCATATAATCATACAATAAAGGATCCTTTTTTCTATGTATTCGCAATAGATTACATTTGTCTATGTTAATGGTCAGTTGCCACTCCCTGCACCAAGTGCCTATCCGCTGCAGACCTTCCTGCATTTTGCTGCAATTTTCTATGCTGCAACTTCTCTGTATACTACAGCATCATCCGCGAAAAGCCGCATGGACAGCAACTTCCGACACTATCTACTAGGTCATTTATATATATTGTGAAAAGCAATGGTCCCATAACACTCCCCTGTGGCACGCCAAAGGTTACCTTAACGTCTGTAGACGTCTCTCCATTGATAACAACATGCTGTTTTCTGTTTGCTAAAAACTCTTCAATCCAGCCACACAGCTGGTCTGATATTCCGTAGGCTCTTACTTTATCAGGCGACAGTGCGGAACTGAATCTAACGCCTTCCGGAAGTCTAGGAAAATAGCATCTACCTGGGAGCCTGTATCTAATATTTTTTGGGTCTCATGAACAAATAAAGCGAGTTGGCTCTCACACAATCGCTGTTTCCGGAATCCATGTTGATTCCTACAGAGTAGATTCTGGGTTTCCAGACACGACATGATACGCGAGCAAAAAACATGTTCTAAAATTCTACAACAGATCGACGTCAGAGATGTCCTTCATTAACACAATCTTCCACAACCGCATTTTTGTGGTGGAGATAAATGGCGATGGTGCTCCACACATCGATTCTGGACCGTAGTAATCGTTTGTTCAATATAGGCTTTCCCGCAGTGGCAGGGAATTTTGTACACACAGGATTTTCTCAAACCCAAGTCATCATCCTTCATTGATCCCAGCAGAGCTCTAGTCTTAGCTGTTGGACGGAATTCGCTTTTAATATCAAACACCTTTAAAATTCTTCCTATTTCTGAAGATATTTCACCGAAAAAGGTAGTAATGTAACCGATTTGCTTGTATCTTCTGTTGGTTCCTCCGAAGGTCGAATCTATACAGCGCGACTTATCTGATTATCGGTATAAATCATTCTGCTTGAACACTGCTTTTACATGACCCATTTGTCGTGTCAAGCTATCTGCCTCAGAGATAACTTGAGCGCGTTTTACCAATGTACATAGGACCCCTTTGCGTTGCTACGATTGGTGATAACTTCATACATGAAGATAACAGACCGCATGTGTGGGCTTACGATGAACACTGTGTCCTAATGTCCCATCATTCCTCCTGCAGACCAAGACACCTAAGAAAGGAAGTTCTTCATTCTATTCAACTTCCACTGCTGGACTGTGTCCTAATTATGGAGTTAGTGTAGCATGACATGTAATTTCGCAAATCAAACACCGCTGCTTTTTGTTTGTCTGTTTCATTGTAAGATGCATTTTCCCTTGCTGATGATCATTTCATAGTACTGGTGCGAGCATAGCATAATTCCTGAACCACAATCAGATGTGAACAGTGATCACTACACCTCAAGAAACGTATCACGAAGAATCCATGTTTTTCTTTGGTGTAGAAGAAAGTAGTTTTATATTAAAGTTTATCACAGTAGTGAGATTTGCAGGGTGGATGTATGTCAGACCTTGGACATATATATCCTGCATTAAAGTATTAAGAGCATTGCTCTCCACATGACTAATATTTCTAAAAACACATGGTTTTAACATTTTTAAGTGCAGAACTGTGTAAACTTAGGAGTGCACGTGTTTATGTTCCATGACTAATTCTTTCTTGCCAATATCTTCTTGGTACTGACCCCCAGACACTAGAATAATACTTTATAATTGATAGCACAGTTGATTCACGTTAATTGCATCAAACTCCAGCCATTTGGAGCTCCATCATGCATAAACCACCTGTTTCTTCTTAACCATGTGTTATATCACCACAAAGCTCTCATATCAGCTACACATCGATAAGGCCTGCTAATCGTCTTGGCATGTTAACAACTGGACAGATCTTATGCTCTTGGATGGATGCCATGAGTAAGACTGGTGCTGAACAGCAGTTACAAACTCAACAATTTGGAGGGGGGGGGGCATGTTTCAGTGTCGTGTGTAATGCTTCCGAATACATTGTAGGGGACTGTCTTATGCTATTTGTACTTGTTTCTATCATATCACACAGTAGGCCCTTCTTCATCCTTCTGAATGTAGCGGAGAGAAGCAATTAAGGAATTCTATAGTGCCTTAAAGACCCAATCGCAAAGTTAAATTCCCTATTAATCAATTTATTTTTTCCGGCAGTGGTATTGTGAACACACGTCTGCCCAGCCCCACCTGCAAATTGTTTAAGGACATAGCACACAGCTGAGCTGAACTGAAATTTTTGGCTACCTTCAACGCAATGGGCTTTCTGAATACTGGAACAGTGGCAGCCTTCGCGACTTTTTGTGGACATCTGAATAGTGAAGTAATAGTGTACATTTGACTGTCTCCGTGATCTTGTGCGTTGCATATATTTTCCATGGAAAATTGCGTGATTCGGTATCAATCACTGCCAAAGAAAAAATTTTATGCACTCAGAGGGTATCGATTTAATTAATTATCGAATCAATCTGAGAGCACGAGGGAATATTTACAACGCATCCATAGATGAGTGTTTCTAGGTATCCGCTACTTTGTTCAGGACAAAGGCGGCGTTAGTGGGGTACACAACAGCAAGCAAAGTGCTGTCTCTTTGAAACCAGCGCGTGATGCAGCCGACGAAGCGATCGAGGCATGGTTGCACAATGCCCTGTGGATGGTGCAAAAGGTTTTTAACAGTGTAATTACGTTCAGTTAGTGATTGTGACGTCCGTTTTGTGATGGTATTCCTTATGCGATCGGAAAAAAAATATCTGTTTACATACTTCGATGTATTTGCAATATTGCATCTTACAGTACAGCAGAGAATCAGGAGTAAGAGCGATCCAACCCCTCTGAATTGAATTTCGTAAATAAACAGTATATCCTTTGCTATGTATTTGAATTTCCTATCGTGAGATCCTTACCCTCCAGCATAGTCTGAGTCCTTTTCCTGTCAATTTCCAGGTGGGCTGGCGAGAGGGGGTGGGCAGGTGGGGGGGGGGGGGGGCTGACAACTTTGACGAGGGGAGGGGGTAAATAATTTATCGATTTAGTTAATTAGTCAGTTTATTTGATATAAAAGATGCACTTGTATCTGCAAGGGGAGCTCTCAGAATTGTGGGGGAAGTGTAGGGGGAGGGGGATGGGGAGGGGTGGGGTGGGGTGGCTCTTTCTTGGAAGGACAGATTTTCCCCAGCGACTCATAAACCAAAACCAGGGGGTCATAAGCCACCTGGCAGAACACTACGGCAAGGGGAAGGCAGGGGTCGTAAATCAATCAAGTTTGCTACTGAATGGATGGAACCCACACTAACAAATTGTGCCAAACCCTGCTTTGTTCCCCTACTTGCGACAGCCTTACACCACTTTACTGGGAGGAGCTGTGTATGGGGGAGCTACTAGTCGATGTCAATGTCTTGCTGCATCAATAATACCCCACCATCCATACTGCTTTCAGTGGAGTGAATCCTTGATTGCGCCAAACAGATGAAAGTCGCAAGGTGCGAGATGTGGGCTGTAGGGTAGACGAGGAAGAAGGGGCCAATGAAATTCTGTGAGATCCTCTCATGTATGCAGATTTGTTAAGGCCTTTCATCGTCATGGAGAAGGAGAAATTCGTTTACACTTTTGTCGCGACGAACACACTGAAGCCCTTTCTTCAATTTCCTAAGGATGGCACAGCATACTTCTGAATTGATCGTTGCATCATGAGGGAGGACGTCAAACAGTATAATCCCTTCACAGTCCCATCACCATCACTTTACCAACTGACGGTACAGCTTTGAATTTTTTCTTAATAGCAGAGTTGGTGTGGCGCCACTTCATGGATTGTCGTTTTGTTTCTGGTTCGATGTGGTTAACCTATTTTTCATCGCCTGTAACGATGTTCGATAAAAAATGGTCTCGATCAGTCTCATAACTCGCAAGCAATTCCGGACAGACGGTCCTTCGTTACTCTTTAAGTTCCTCTGTTACACAGCGAGCAACCAGGCAGGCCTACCCTTGAGTACTGCAGCTGGTCTGATTGTGATCTGTCGATTACCTTGAATGTGAGTGTCTGCAGGTTTCAACATTGCACGAGTCACAGCTACGTGCGGCCTGGCGACATGCCGGAGATCAGACAGATTTGTGCGACCTTTTTGTGGTGACAGAAGCCTCGCCGACAACTCACCGTGCTTTTGCTCACTTCCAGGTCTCATTAGATGTTCTGCTAACGGCTGTGAATATTTGTGAAGCTCTGATTTCCCGCCAAAAGAAAATGGCCGCGCTCTGCTTGGAACCCACCATCGCTAAAGACGCCATTTTGAAGGCTATGTATAGCTGCGACAGCTAGCGGAACTTCATGAAACCATAGGGGCCGAAGCAGGAGTATTCCACGAGTATTCTGGAAACTGGCCGAGAAAAAAAATTTTGTTGTATTACTTGCTGAATGCTCCTCGTATTAACAAGTGTAGTCGATTCAGGAAGAAGTGTAAGCACATATGTATCTATGGTGGGTGGCAAGTCCATACTTTTGGACAGTAAACCAGTTTCTAGTTGCTTGTGTATAAGTGAAAGTGATACTTGTGTAAACGATTGGAAGTTGTGTATAGAGATAAATTGTTTTAGCCCAAATTGCTGCCCGCAGAATATATGAAATGTGAGGTAACAATGAAGGAATTATTTTATGAATTGTTTTGTGATAGCGAAGATATTGGTATACTACCATGGGGGAATATATGTACTGTGGATGTAGCAGGTGGTGTATGGGAGACTGAAAAGCATTTATTAGAGATATTTAGGAAGAACTGTAATGGAAAATATACCAACAGTTACTGGAACTAACGCATGTGGTGTAAAGGCAGGGGTGCCTTTGGATTCTGCAAGTTCTGTGACAGCAGTAGCAGATTCTGTTCTGCAAAGTTTAAAACGTCAGAAGTGCATAATTTTTCTGGTGACAGAATTAAAAATAAAGAAGACCACAGGTGGAATGAGCAAGCATGTTATACAGGAAGTGTTGCCGGCCGTAGTGGCCGAGCGGTTCTAGGCGCTACAGTCTGAAACCGCGCGACCGCAACGGTCGGAGGTTCGAATCCTGCCTCGGGCATGGATGTGTGTCCTTTCCTGCCACAAACTGAAATCGAGTAAAACCATGTTCCACAACCGATCAGAGTGGCTCACGGATCACGTTCAGTATGTGTGACTGTATCCTTTGGTTAGTTAGGTTTAAGTAGTTCTAAGTTCAAGGGGCTGATGAGCTCAGAAGTTAAGTCCCATAGTGCTCACAGCCATTTGAACCATTTTGAACGAGGAAGTGTTATTAAAGTTTAAGTGTAACAAACATGGATTTAAAATAGCTTGTTTACGCGTTCCAGGACTAGTAAGGGACATTATGATCATGTTAGGCGAGCTGGGTTTTCTGATATACGGGCTGAGAATTAAAGTTCCAGTTTCACAATGTTTTATAAAACGAATCACTGCTCACAGTGCCATCAAATTTTGAAAGAAATATTATCTGAAGAAGGGGAAATGTTTAGGAAACGAAAAGAAATTAACGAAGATTTTACCACTAGATGTCACTGTAAGTGCAGAATATCCCAAATAAAAGATGAGGGGTGAATGGCTGTTCCTCAATTTTTGTCTCAGACGCTCGGCATGAGTGTTTTAATGCAGATCAGGCGCTGCTAGAAAATCTGTTACAAGAACAGTGACTCAGCACCAGTAGCTCAGCAGAACTTCTGGACACTCAGGGGTATCAAGAAAGGTGCTGGTCTAATGTCTGCCAAGGGTCTTGAGAAAATGATTACGAAATTCGAGAAGACAGGTTCTTTTGAAATGTAGTGAGCCATTGGGAGGAAAATAATTGATCAGATGTCAGCAAAAGATGTGGCCACAGCACTGCAGCAAGGGGCGAGCGGTGGTGGGCAATCATGCACTGTACTGGGAATTGACCAAACATTGCACATGCCTGTGAGCATGGTTAATAAAATTCTACGAAACATCCTGCTTTGCTATCCATACAAAATTACCCATTCTTAGGAGTGGCTTCGTTCTGACCTGCGGCTAGGATTTCTTACATGTATAGGACAGTCTACATCTACACAGATACTCAGCAAGCCATCGCACAGTGTCTGTAAATTGCTATGGAACATTCTGTGGGCCGACGAAGCCCGTTTCCATGTCAGTATACATAACTACAGAATATAGACAACGGAAAAGCTGCTCATACATCAACCGATAGCACTTCGTTTTGCAAAGATAACAGTGTGGTGCGGGTTGACGGCATCGTTTATCGTAGGGACGTATTTTTTTGAGGAGATGGGTCCTGAAGTCCTGTTACCTGTACCGTCGCTGATAAACGCTATGAGAGTCTCTTGCGCACAAACGCCCTTCTAACCTTTCAACAGCGTCTATGGGTAAGATCATTTTCATGCCATATAGCACTCCTCTGCACATTGCACATCCAGCGGAGGTAGTTGAAAGTACTAGAATTGCCAGCAGTCATTTCCCTGCAGCTTGGCCGTTAAGATCGTCTGATCTTAATCCGTGTGACTCCAGGAAGTGGGGTTATCTGAAAAATATTGTGTTTAGTGCTCCGACAGTAAACGTAGCTGAATTGAAGGCATGTATTACGTCACACATACTGAACGTGATCCGTAAGACACTCGGATCGGTTGTGACACATGGTTTTACTCGATTTCAGTTTGTGGCAGGAAATGGTGAACAGCATATTGAACATGTCTTGCGCCAGTCTCACGACAGTTAAAGAGATTTCATTGTTGCTTTTTATCCGATTTTTGATCTCTGGACTCAGAGAATGATACCAGTGTTGCTTCTTGTGAGGGGTTTTGTTCTCATGACAACTAAAAACCAATTTTTCTCATCGATGTGGTACGACCTTGCCATGGTGGATAGGGGCACCTAACTAACGGTGCCACAACTGTTGAATGCTAATGCAAATTGCACAGTGCTGTTGGTTCAATGTACAACTCGTCCAATAGCCATAACAGTGCGATTCATTTGTCATTTGTACCCAACCCATTCACGTTCTGACGCTTACAGCGCCATTTTGCGAGGCGGAGTACATGGCGTTCTAGGATCAAAAAGGGTTCAAATGGCTCTGAGCACTATGGGACTGAACATCTGAGGTCATCAGCCCCTAGAACTTAGAACTACTTAAACCTAACTAACCTAAGGACATCACACACATCCATGTCGGAGACCGTAGCGGTCACGCGGGTTCTAGGGTCCAGAGGGACTGATAGAACTTGGGTGGATTGGAGATCCATGGAAATTAGCATAAGAAAAGATGGGATGGACCAAGAATTTACAGGGTGGAGGACAGGGGAGGGGTACAATCCCCAAGTAATGCCAGTTACCAGGTTTTGTAGTCTGTTGACTTTCTGTTGGATGATTCGTAGGAGAGGTTTGCACGTCAGTTGTCAGTCCAAGATTTTTAGTGTATTAGTCATCTGGATAGGACGGTCATAAATTGTGACGGAGGAGCCATGGAGACGGAAGATGCGGGTGGTGCGTCCTATAATTATTGCCTGGTGTTTGAAAGTGTTGATTTTGGGGTGCCATTGGTTACACCAGGAAGTCAACTGTTTGAGGTGGATTTGGAGGGATCGTTGGGACATCGGGAGTGCAGGATAGAGAACTAGGAATACGGTGTCATCAGAATACTGAAGGAGATGGACTGGTGGGGACTGTGTAGAGGAGATAGCGGAAAGGAGAACAAAGCCTCGGGGCACTCCTGCAATGGGATGGAAGGTGTGGGAGTTGGTGTTGTTAATGGTGACAAGGAATGGGTGATTAGAGAGGATGGATGCAATAAAGCGGACATAATTAATAGGACGTGCGTAAGTTTGAACTATGAAAAGTAGACCGAAATGCTGTGCACAGTTGCAGTCTTTCTCTAGGCTGAGAGACAAAATACCGGATTTATGGGTGTTGAGCCGATGTGATAGGAGATGGGTGTGCAGAATCTGCTCATCAGAACAGAACGTGGGTCAGAAGCCACACTGATTAATGGGGAGCAGGTGGCGTTGGTTTAGGTCACGGGAGGATGGATTTAAAGACCCTGCTGAGTAGTGAGGTGAAGCAGATGGGATGGCAGGAGGAGGTATGATTCGGCGTTTCTGTGGTTTAAGGAAAGATAGGGTTTTGGAGGTAAGCCCTATGTGTCGTGATTGTATAAGCGCTTCGGAGTCGCGTTATGTTGCATATACGCTGCAGCAACGCCCTCAAACTGAAATTTTTTGATTGTCCTTTATATACAGGATGCTCATAAACAGTCTCAAAAGCTTGTAAGAGTATTGCAGAGTAAGCTGTGCTGAGAAATAATTACCCAGAAAAAAATTCGATACGTTGCACCGTTTATGAGTTAAACAGCATTGAAGTTATCCAATGAGGTCGTTGTGGTCGAAAACTCAAGCGGCCCGCCAGATACTATAAGCGTCAGTTGTTCTCAGCGCACGATATTACTCAGCTTATGTCCATTTTTGTATCTCTCTCTTGCTCCGTTGTAGCATACCAACGAAGAACACGTTTGGCGACACTGTCTCTGGCGGGACACTTAAAGTGGCTCTCGCAACGGCGTGACTGGCTGATTTCAATGCTAATTAACTCGGAAACGGTGCAAGGTATAGATTTTTTTAAAATATTTATTTCTCAGCACAACCTAAGCAGCAACATCTTCACGAGCTTTCCAGACTGTTTTTTACCACCCTGTGTGTAGGTAGAGACGCACTAAGGTAACAAAAGTAATGGTATATCGATATGAACATGTACATATGACGTTGGTATCGCGTATACAAGATATAAGAGACCAAAGCATGGGCGGAGCTGTCGTTTGTACTTAGGTGACTCATGTGGAAAGCTTTCCGACGGGATTATGGTCTCACGATGGGAATTAACAAACTTCGAACACAAAGTTTTAGCCGGAGCTACACGCATGAGACATTTCTTTCGGAGATAATTAGTGAATTCAGTATACCGAGATCCACAGTGTGCTGAGAATGCCACCGCGGACAACGGAGTGTACGGCGGCCTTCACTTAACGACCAAGAGCAGCAGCATTTGCGTAGAATTGTCAGCGCTAACAGGCAAGCAACACTGCGTGAAGTAACCACAGAAATCTATGTGGGCCATATGATAAATGTATCCGTTAGGTTAATGCGCCGAAATTTGGAGTTAGTGGGCTATGGCAAAAGACGATCGACGCCAGTGTCTTTGCTAACAGAACGATGTTGCCTGCAAAGCCTCTCCTGGGCTCGTGACCACATCGCTTGGACGCTACAGGACTGGAAGACCGAGACCTGGTCAGAAGAGTCGTAAGAGCTAATGATAGTGCCCGGGTGTGGCACAGACCACACGACGCCATCGACCGAAGTTGTCACAACAAGGCACTGTGAAAGTTGGTGATGGCTGTATAATGGCGTGGTCTTTGTTAACGTGGAATGGACTCAGTCACCTGGTTCAGCCAAACCAGTCAAAACTGGGAACGCCGGCCGCGGTGGCCGAGCGTATCTAGGCTCTTCAGTCTGGCACGCGTGACTGCTACTATCGCAGGTTCGAATCCTGCCCCGGGCGTGGATGTGTGTGATATCCTTAGGTTAGTTAGGTTTAAGTAGTTATAAGTTCTAGGGGACTTAGATGTTAAGTCCCATAGTGCTCAGAGTCATTTGAACCATTAACTCAAAAGAAAAAGAAAAGTTCAAATGTGTGTGAAATCTTATGGGACTTAACTGCTAAGGTCAACAGTCCCTACGCTTACACACTACTTAAGCTAAATTATCCTAAGGACAAACACACACACACCCTTTCCCGACGGGGGACTCGAACCTGCGCCGGGCCAGCCGCACAGTAAATGACTGCAGCGCCTGAGACCGCTCGGCTAATCCCGCGTGGCAAAACCATTAACTGGGAATGATTATTTTCGGCTTCTTGTAAAGCATTTGCAGCTATCTATGGACTTCATGTTCCCAAACAACGATGGAATTTTTATGGACGACATTGCACCATGTCACTGGTCCGCACTTGGTAGCGATTAGTTTGAATAACATTCTGGACAATTTGAGTGAATGATTTGACCACCCAAATCGCCCGGCCTGAATACCATCAAATATTTATGGAACTTAATCGAGAGGTCAAAAAATGGCTCTAAGCACTATGGGACTTAACATCTGAGGTCTTCAATCCCCTTAGACTTGTTGTTGTTGTGGTCTTCAGTCCTGCGACTAGTTTGATGCAGCCCTCCATGCTATTCTATCCTGTGCAAGCTTCTTCATCTCCCAGTACCTACTGCAACCTACATCCTTCTGAATCTGCTTAGTGTAGTCATCTCTTGCTCTCCCTCTACGATTTTTACCCTCCACGCTGCCCTCCAATACTAAATTGGTGATCCCTTGATGCCTCAGAACATGTCCTACCAACCGATCCCTTCTTCTGGTCAAGTTGTGCCACAAACTTCTCTTCTCCCCAATCCTATTCAATACTTCCTCATTAGTTATGTGATCTACCCATCTAATCTTCAGCATTCTTCTGTAGCACCACATTTCGAACGCTTCTATTCTCTTCTTGTCCAAACTATTTATCGTCCATGTTTCACTTCCATACAAATAGTTTCAGAAATGACTTCCTGACACTTAAATCTATACACGATGTAAAATTTCTCTTCTTCAGAAACGCTTTCCTTGCCATTGCCAGTCTACATTTTATATCCTCTCTGCTTCGACCATCATCAGTTATTTTGCTCCCCAAATAGCAAAACTCCTTTACTACTTTAAGTGTCATTTCCTAATCTAATTCCCTCGGCATCGCCCGACTTCATTCGACTACATTCCATTATCCTCGTTTTGCTTTTGTTGATGTTCATCTTATATCTTCCTTTCAAGACACTATCCATTCCGTTCAACTGCTCTTCCAAGTCCTTTGCTGTCTCTCACAGAATTACAATGTCATCGGCGAACCTCAACATTTTTATTTCTTCTCCATGGATTTTAATACCTACTCCGAACTTTTCTTTTGTTTCCTTTACTGCTTGCTTGAATAACATCGGGGAGAGGCTACAACCCTGTCTCACTCCCTTCCCAACCACTGTTTCCTTTTCATGCCCCTCGACTCATAACTGCCATCTGGTTTCTGTACAAATTGTAAATAGCCTTTCACTCCCTCTATTTTACCCCTGCTACCTTCAGAATTTGACATAGTATTCCAATCAACATTGTCAAAAGCTTTCTCTAAGTCTACAAATGCTAGAAACGTAGGTTAGCCCTTCCTTAATCTAGCCTCTAAGGTAAGTCGTAGGGACAATATTGCCTCACGTGTTCCGACATTTCTACGGAATCCAAACTTATCTTCCCCGAGGTCGGCTTCTACTAGTTTTTCCATTCGTCTGTAAAGAATTCGCGTTAGTATTTTGTTGCTGTGACTTATTAAACTGATAGTTCGGTAATTTTCACATCTGTCAACACCTGCTTTCTTTGGGATTGGAATTATTATATTCTTCTTGAAGTCTGAGGGTATTTCGCCTGTCTCATACATCTTCCTCACCAGATGGTAGATTTTTGTCAGGACTGGCTCTCCTAAGGCCCTGGCTCTCCTAAGGCCGTCAGTAGTTCCAATGGAATGTTGTCTACTCCGGGGGCCTTGTTTCGACTCAGGTCTTTCAGTGCTCTGTCAAACTCTTCACGCAGTATCATATCTCCTATTTCATCTTCATCTACATCTACATCCTCTTACATTTCCATAATATTGTCCTGAAGTACATCGCCCTTGTATAGACCCTCTATATACTCCTTCCACCTTTCTGCTTTCCCTTCTTTGCTTAGAACTGGGTTTCCATCTGAGCTCTCGATGTTCATACAAGTGGTTCTCTTATCTCCAAAGGTCTCTCTAATTTTCCTGTAGGCAGTATCTATGCCTTAGAACTACTTAAACCTAACTAACCTAAGGACATCACACACATCCATTCCCGAGGCAGGATTCGAACCTGCGACCGTAGTAGCCGCGTGGTTCCGGACTGGAGCGCCTAGAATCGCTCGGCCACCGCGACGGGCAATCGAGAGGTCAGTTCGTGCACAAAATTCTGCAGCAGCAACACTTTCACAATTATGAACGGTTATGGAGACAGCCAAGGCTCAATATTTCTGCACGAGACTTACAACGACTTGTTGAGTCCGCGCCATATAAAGGTGTTGCTCTACGCCGGGCAAAAGGAAATCAGACACAATCGTAGGAGGTATCCCATGACTTTTGTCACCAGAGTAAATGTGCAGATTCTGGTCAATGTTTGCTGCTCTCTGCAGTGGAGGAGGCTGTTTACTGTACTGCCTTTCCCACCAGATTCCTCCTTCTGAGCAGCTCGTAGCTGTCACGAGATGTCACTCCAAATGCAGAATTAAGGATGGAATAGGTAATGATTCATGTATTATACAGAGTAGTTCCCGACGTCATCTTACACATAACGACGGAAAGGTGAGAGACTTTAATTTAGTAATATGTGTAGATTTAACATTTCGGCGTTTGTGCACTAACTGAAAAGTGGAACCATTCTAAACATTCATGGTAGTGTCTGTTCTATATCGTGCCTCCCTACCACTTTCGCGCAACGACGCTCTGAGCGTGTTTTTTAGGGAATTAACTAGTTTGAACCTGGGACCTGTTGCCGGTAAGGAGACGCCAGACCACACATGACATGTAGAAATCAGAAGAGTTCAGTGAGACTAGCGATGATATAACCAAATACTTAATGAGCTCAGCGTCAGCTCCACTGTACTCCCTGTAAAAGAATCTTAATAATAACGAAATTTAGTGGACGGGGTTCAAAGCTTTCCTATATTTAGTTATCTGGTAAAATAACGTCGAAAAAGCAGTTACGTTTACCATTAGAAATTTTATTCTACTCACAAAACATCGTTTATAAATTGCACTATTGATAAAAGGAAATGTTTTAATACAGGATGGTAAAAACCAACTGCGTTCAACAAAAATGTGAACGAATATTCCCTGAATGGGTTTCCAAGTTCTACAATCGATCGAAGGATGACCTATGCAATATCACATCTATAATCTAGGTTTAATTTAAGTTTCACAAAAGAGAAAACTATCAAAATGGTCTACAGTGGCCCTCAATTACCTTTAATTACTTATCTAACTTGTCGTAAATTACAGTGGCTGATGTGGCTTCTCAATAACTATATAACAGAAAAATTATCGCGTTTCAGATTTTTACTTCAAGTGGCAAATGTGAACACCATGAGTTTTAATTAACGATCGACACTAGTATTACGCAAAAAAAGGGGTGTAACAGATGAGTTTTCTGCAGTTCTGAGTGAAGCCTTATGCGCTCAAAAATGCGGCATCGCGTGCGTTCATTACCTTGTCGGTGTTTAGGCAGCGTCAGGGCGACAGCGGCCGCCGCACCAGCCATCCAGCTCGCCGTCTCGGAACTAACTCTCCTTTAACTTCTCCTTACTACAATTTACCGAAGTTAGTTTAAAAAAACTATCTGGCTATGTTTTCATCTGACCAATCAGGGTCTCAATGTTAACCTTAAGCTCCGCCTACAAAAATTCTGTCTATCCAGTGAGAAACGTTATACTTTTCTTGGGGGGGGGGCAATGTTTTTAAAGTTTGCAACGTAACAGAGACGCTAAAAAGTCTCACAGTAAAACCTGCAGCTAGTGTGGTACTTTTAGCGTTATCATAAGATCTATACTGTTCTTCTGGAGGGCTCTAGCTTTTAACATGGGCTGGGAGGTGGTCCTTGACGTACCTGAGACACGAAAAAGTCTCACGCTAAAACTTGCGGGTGGTAGTGGCCCTTTTTGTGTTATCGTAAGATCTATACTGTTTTTATGGAGGGCTCTAGCTTTTAACATGGGCTGGGGGTGGTCCTTGACGTAACAGGGACGCGAAAATGTCTCACGCTAAAACGTGCGGGTGGTAGACTTAGAGGTAGGCTGCCAATGTGGGTGTCCTTCCCTTATCGTAGGGCCTTATAGCTTAACACGGTTCTGCTCTCGGCTTCTGTCCTCGTTTCTCCCCTCGGAACTGCGTCTGCCTCACGGTGGGAAGGTACAACATGCATTTAGGCATTCTTGTGTTAGTCTGTGGTATTCCATTTGCTCTCTCGTTACTCGTATTACTTTGGTTAATTTAATGTCACGATTTATTCGGAGCTATGTGACATACTACTGGATTTGCTTATCATGTCAGGGTTTTCATGTAAGGTGTAGGATTTGCCTGACACCTTACACCATATGTCGACCTTCTGCAGTTAAAGAGTTTCAAAAGGCCGGATTGAGTATTTCTGCCTTGTATCATATTCTGTTTTGGTGCCTGTATAATAAGTGAGCGGCTGATTAGATGATTTCAGTAGGTTTAACAACGAATATTGCGATATCCAACAGCTCTAGTGCTGGCAGCCTCTTTTACGGAGACGGCTGGATCCGCGATATCTGACAGCAACGACGACATGACGACTCAGAGGGCGTTCGCCCTGCAAATGCTGCCGACGAGGCACAGGGCACCGGCAGGGCACGAAGGGCTCGGGGTCCGCGGAGCCGCAAGACCACTCTGGCCTTAATAACCGGCGCGGCGCGGCGCGGCGGCAGGAATGTGGCCGCACTGTTATTAATACTAGAACAAAGGCGGGCGTGGCCGCGACCCGGCCCTCCACATCAATTAGGCCACCTCACAACGCCGCCGCGGCGGGCACCGCGAGCGCTTTCGCCGGGGCCTGCGCGCGCCAACGCCGGCACGAGCCCACACGCCGGACGACGCCTTCCAGGAAGTCTGCGATCATCAAGAAGGGGTCCAGGAGCGAGTCTCACTGGTTCTGGTTCCAGAGTCTCGCTGATTCTGGTTCGAAACAAGTATTATGGGGCCAGTACGATTCACAATATACTCTGATGTGCCAAAACAAGATGACTACCTGGTTTGTAATGTGTTGATCATCCTTTGAAAGAAAAGTTCAGCAGGGATCCTGGTCGATTTCGAGGTGTATGTGAAAAGGATGTACTGGTCTCGCAATCCCCGTACATCACGAGTCGGTGGTGTGTGGGCACAGAGGTGGTGCCCGACAGCGTGGCAGAAGTGGTTCACTGGGTTCAGTTCTGGCGAATTTGGTGGTCAAGACATCAACCTCATTCCACTGTCATGTTTCTCATAACATTGTAGCGCGATTTTGGCTCTGCGATACAAACAGTTATCCTGCTGGAAAATGAAACATGAAGGGTTGCAGATGGTCCGCAGTTATGTTCATGTAGTCCGCAGCTGTCGTGACTTCTTACATTAATATCATATGTCTCATGGTAGCCGAGGTTTATGTCCCCAGTAACATAATACTGCACCCACCGACCAGTGTACGCAGCACAGCGCATCTTTCGAGCAACTGTTCGCCATGATGATAGTGTATTTACACAAGACCATCGATCTGGTGTAACAAGAAACGTGAGTCAATGGACCAAGCGGCACTTTTCCACTGACCTGCAGTCCAGTCACGACGATCCCAGCTCTCTGCAGTCGCAACTGGTAACGTCGTTGGGTTGACATGCGAACACAGAAGAGCCGTCTGCTGCGGATTCCCACGTTCAAGCAATATACTCCGAAATACCGTACCTATACCTGCTCCAGCACTGTACACTATCATCAGATCTAAGAGCGCGCCTATTGAGCATTAGAGAGCGAGTAAGCGTCCGACATCCACATTATGTGATGCGGTGTGGACGTCCGCCTCCTTGCCACACAGTCGTAATTTCACATTCCTTCAACCACTTTTCGTAGACTGTCCGATCAAACGTATCCGAACTAATATTAGTGGAATTTAATGTGAATTGTGTTCAACCTTCGCCTTTATTATGGCATGATTTCCGGTGGGGACGTTTTCAATAAGGTGTCTCAATATCTGTGGAGTGGCAGCAGCCTGTTCTTTCGCAGGAGATGAAACCACTGGAGGTAGTGGTGTCATCCCAAAGATATTCCACTGCGTTCAGATCAAGATTCTGGACTAGACAGTCCATTTCGGGAATGTTATTGTCCACAAAGCATAGGCTCGTGCATGCTGTTTTATGACAGGTTGCACTGTCATGCTGATACAGTAATCGTCGCTGAACTGTTCCTCTTGTACGTAGTACACAACGCCGTAAAATGTGTCCATAGTCTTCCTCATTTAGTGTGTTCTTAAGCGTAATAAGCGGATCACACCTTCCACAAGGGCACCCCACATGACGATGGGTAAAATTCTCTAGCCATTCGCCAGACCCAAAACTTTTGATCCTATTGCTATACGGTAGAGCGAGATCCATCACCCCAAATTACTTGTTCAGTCATCCAATGTTCAGTCGTCTCTCTTTACACCACCTCAAACGTCACTCAGTATGGATTACTGTAATGTGTGGTTTATGAGGAGCTGCTCGATCATTATACCCCATTCTTTTTAACCGCTGTACAATATTACTGTGCTAGCTGGACTCCTGGCATCACTTTGGAACTTACGACTGATTCCTTCCGCTGATTTCATGCAATTTTTTCAACCACCCACACCATCGCTCGACGATCCCTGTTCGTCAGTGCATGAGGTCTACCTGGTCTTAGCTTAGATTTCGTTGTCCTTGACTTTTCCACTTCACGGTCACATCACCATCTGCCGATTCCGGGAGATATAGAAGGGCTGACATTTCCGTGATTGATTTACTACTCCAAAGACAAGCTGACGTCCGAAGTCAGTGAGCTCTCCTGACAGACCCATTCTGCTCTTACTGCTTCGCTACTGACAACAGAATAATCCCAGCCTTCTTTCATTGTTACAGCCCGGATGTAATAAATTTATCTGAAAGGTTCGCTCTCGGAAGGGCGGTTCGGAAGGTCCTGGTGCTCTGTTCCTGTTTGAGCTAGGAACATGTGGTAGAAACTTTTTGGTTCAGCCCGGACCAGCGGCAAATTGCGTAGCTCTTGGAAAATGTGTCTTACTATAGTTATATTACGGTACGTAAGCAATGTTCGAACGACGAATCGGAGTTGGCGCCCAGGTCAACAGTGCAAATCGCTGAATTGTTTCGGCAAAATTTTTTTTATTGGGCTGAAATTAATGCTCAGCTAATGGCGCCATTAGTATGTGCACCATTCGGATTTTAGATACAAAAGCATACAAGAAATACGTTTCTCTGGGAGGTTTTTGAAGCGCGCCACTTCTATACTTCAATCTTGCACCAGTCGGTTCAAACTTTGGGCGAAGGAAGAGAAATGTACGAAATCAAAACGAAATTTTTCATCCAATAATCTTTATCGGTTGTCAAGATACAATGGTTTAAAGTCGACCTAAATGTAGCACGTAAAACTCGTTCTTACGTGAGTTGAATGAGCGGAAACGCTTATAATGAAATCTATAAATTAAAACATGTGTTCTTATGATAATGTTGCAAACTTGCTTTCAGAAAATATACGTGAAAAAAATACGTTTGGCAGTTCTTCTACGCGCACCACTTTTATATTTTAGACTTGTGTGAATCGGTACATGTTTTGTAAGAAGCTAGACAAAAAGTTGCAATTAGTGGTCATCCTGTTCTTTTGTGAAAGATATATCTCCACATAAGCAACACAGGTTGAAAGACAATAAACAAAGCCTACACCGCATCAGTCGTCACCCGAATTAGCAAAAATCTACATCGTTGCCAAAATTATAGTAGGTTAAAAGTTAGGAACCAGAATGAAAAATTCTCCTATAATAGCAGAAAAAAACCCTAATATGCCCTGGGCAAAGTTAAGGATGTAGGCAGAAAGGAACTAGCTTTTCAACATATCTGGTAGCTTCAAAGACATTACATCTAAATATTTACATCTCTACATCTACATCCATACTCCACAAGCCACCTGACGGTGTGTGGCGGAGGGTAACATCATGACATATTCGCGCTTTTTTAAGAGTGAACTCTACGTCTCCACCGCAATAAGCTCTTTTAGCTTCAAGGTGTTGGCACACCTGCATGCTGCAGCTTATAGGTTAAAGTGACTGATTCTGTGCCCAAAATACAGAAGATTAGCCAGCCATATTGAACAATATATTTTCTCATACAGCTGAAGAGCAACATGTAACAGCCAAAACAGTGTTTCAGGAGGGCTACCATTTCTGGGGGTGGATATGTTCCACACGGCACTCTGAAGCAACTTTTTGATTTCTAGGGGGGGGGGGGGGGGAGGGGCTATTTCTCCCTCAAACCCACCTCCTGTTACATGTATGGTGATAAATACAAATTTATGCGCAGCTAGAGAGGGCGATGCATCTACAATAGGAAAGAGATTGGGGGTGCATCTATTATAGGAAGTATTCTAGAGTGGGGATGCAAGCATTCTAAAAGTTAATGACACGTTGGGTCAACTGCACAACATGTAAACTGCCTTGTTGGATAACATGATGACATCTGCCATCTTATACGACATGACGACATGTATTCTGTTTTATTACTTGACACGATGCATTACACACTGACGGAATAGAGTTTCAACACTAAAAAAAATAATGTAGGGTAATAAAATTTCGGGAATGCATCTGTCTAGGTAACATATTCAAATGATTAGCATTGCAAATCATAGATTAATGTGAGTGCGAGATAAACGACTGCAAATGTGAAATACTGGGATTTGAAGGGGAAGAACAGACGATTCCGAGTTCTCATACTCAATTTTGTATTTTAGTTAGGCCTATAGGACACAGTTCTCTATTGTAGCACTCTCTCACATTCTTGCGCATCACTTCTTAACTAAAATCTTCCAAATGAGTAAATCTGGCTTCCCGTTTTCGTCTCTTTCGTGATGCTATGATGTCGCTAACATGTTGCACTGCTCTTTGTGTTACTCCACCTCCTTCTGCTGTCAATTTAGATAGTACGTATTTAGTTTGTTTCCTAACGTCGTTTCAGGTCTGCTATATACTAAAACACGGTCGGCCACGGCGCGCAAAACTGTGTAAGCGCCCTGTGGTGCAGGCCGAGGCTCGAACTGTCTCGCCCTTCTCGGAAGCACGTGATGCAGCACGACATTTCATTGAGCATTGCGATGCGGTATTTTTCGGTCTGCACGGCATTTTCCAATTCTACAAAAGCGTGGTGTCAGCGCTGTTTACCCTTCGCTACTTGCTCGTGGTGTAAACGATGCTGAAAGGTCTCATGGCTGTTTACACGAAAAGAGGCAGTCTAGTGGTGTGTCGTCACAAGTATCTAATATTAATGGGAATAACACAAGAGAAAGATGAAAATTTATAGTGTGTATTATGGAGTCATAATCGACGTTTACCACAAATTTGTTATGAAACGACATTGCAACACCATATGAATTAATTTAAAGATTTGATTGAGGATGAAAGACCAAAAAATTGTAATAGACAAGAGACAGGATTGCTTCTTTTGTACATCAAGAAGCACCTTGTGCTAAATTTTCAGGCGTAATTGGTGGTAAGAAAAAGTAAATTTTCTGAAGTTACACACATTATTACACTGTCAGCTGAAAAAGTTTGGATGGAATTGAATGAAGAGAACAGAGACTTTGTGTGTTACTGAAAGTACGTTGGGCAAGTCAACGGGCATCCGTGGAACGGTTTTTAGATTTGAAACACGCTATTGTTGAATTTATGATGGATAAAGGAAAACACGAATAAAATTTAGAACATGGGTAATCGATTACACGCCTCGCGCTTTAAGTGGATTTGACTGCCCACAGTAAGATGGTGCAAAATCAGAGACAATCTATTTCTGATTTGATGGCGTTGCATTTAAAAAGAAAATCGCCTCGTGGAAATGTCAGATTCTGAAAAAAAACACCGTCCTTTTCGCTAAGCTCATCGGCATTAAACGAGATAAAGGTTCTGAAAAATTCGTTACGGACTTTAAAGAATTACAAGGATTTTTAGACGAAAAGGGGACGATGTATCCACGCCTGTTATTGTAGACGCACTTGAGAATAGGAAGTGCCTGAAACTAATAGTGCGAGTAAAATAACTTTAAACACGGCCAGGTAGAATAATTTTCGTCTTCAAAATTACGAGGATAGTTTTCTGAACATTTTGAAGACACTGCCAATCTTACTTCTGCTTTCGAGCTGTTTTTAAGATAGTTTGTGTTTCATTTGAAAGCACCCCTGTGGATATGCAAATGGAACTGATTGACATGGGATACCATTCCCATTTGAAAGACAAATTCTTTTATATTAACTGTCCAGCAGATCTATATTGTTTCCCTTGGGAATAGTTTCCTTGTTTCAGTAATGAGGTCGCAAACGTCATCAAATATTTTGATCAACATGTATGTGTATGAAAGAATTTTTTGTTCAAATGGCTGAGAACTATGCGACTTAACTTCTAAGGTCATCAGTCCCCTAGAACTTAGAACTACTTAAACCTAACTAGCCTAAGGACATCACACACATTTATGCCCGAGGCAGGATTCGAACCTGCTACCGGAGCGGTCGCGCGGTTCCAGACTGTAGCGACTAGAACCGCTCGACCATCCCGAATTTTTTGTATTATGAAACTAAATAAGTCAAGAGCATATGGCAACTAAGAGCGAATCTATGAACTGTCTACGTCTCTCCATATGCTGACAGTTTATACCAGGTATAAATAATATTGACTTCAGGTCACCAAAAATATTAGTTAAATGATAATCAAAATTTGTTTTGTTTGTGTACTATGCCCTCAAAAAATATGAAACCAAGTCACATGCAGTGTGACTACGTTGGCATCTAAATGCAGCACATTCGAAGATTCTCTCTTTTTCCCTGCCCTGCATACACTCAGACAGTGCAGCGAGGTGATGGGGGAAGTGCACACTTGGGCGGGAGAGCTATGCACGCATACAAGAGCATAGCTCGCTTGCTGAATTCTTGGCTGTTCCTGCACTAAGAAGACGTGGCCTTGCAGAGAGCGTTTCTCTTCAGTATCACACATTATATGTAACACACAACAAGTTCACGGAACAAACCGAAACGGAACACACGGAAGTAGCGGACTGTGACAGTTATTTAGTGGTGTGGCAACACTGTAGGGCCAGAGGTGGAGCAGTGTGAGATGTAAGGGGTGACCTTGAACTGTCTACTTTCGTGACGGCGACTGTACTGTAAAATACTGGTATCTAGGTGTAACCATATGGAGCGAAGTAAAGTGTAAAGACCACATAAAACGAATTGTAGGAAAAGGAGATGCCACTGTGAGATTTATTGGAAGAATATTAAGAAAACGTAATTCATCCATGAGCTACATGGCTTACTTCGTCAACCGATCTTCAGCACTGGACGTCAGTCTGGGACCCTCACCAATTTGGATTACTAGAAGCGACGGAGAGGACCCAGTGAAGAGAGCTGCGATTCGTCACAAGACCGTGTCGAACGTTCGAGAGCATTACGGATATGCTAAACGAACTTCAGTGGCAGTTGCTATAACAGAAGAGTTGGGCATCACGCTTATGGTTGCTATCAAAATCTCAAGCGCTTACGTTCACAAAAGACTCGAGCAATATATTACTTTCTCACACATGGGTCTTCCGAAGTCTTAGAGAAATTAGACCCCATGCTGAAGTTTACCAAGAGTAGTTGTTCCCACACAGCACAGTGCAGGAAAAGGGAGAAATGAAGTGATACTGGAGATACCTCCACCACCTTAAGATGACCTGTAGAATCTGGATGTAGATATAGATTTGGCACTGCTACTCGGGACCATCTGGTGTAGGGGTGCTGCTGCGCAGTACAGGATCCATACTAGATAGAACAGATGGAGGACATTGGAAAAGTTCAAAGAAGGACAACTTATTTAGTGTTATTGTGAAATATGGAGGAAAGTTGCACTGATATGATA
This sequence comes from Schistocerca gregaria, assembly GCF_023897955.1. Classification (NCBI taxonomy): domain Eukaryota; kingdom Metazoa; phylum Arthropoda; class Insecta; order Orthoptera; family Acrididae; genus Schistocerca; species Schistocerca gregaria. The sequence continues at coordinate 182,501,867 of NC_064927.1, forward strand.
CGCAAGTTGAGGTGCCAATCGTTGAAATAAACGTGTCTTTAGTTGTGCTGAGATCTTTTTACGCCTTTTCTGTCACTAACTTTTTCCCCCGAATGCATAAATATTTTGCTGACTTCCACCTACAAGGCCAAAATGACCGTCATAATAAAATAAGAGATCAGGAACGTAAGAGCCAGCTACAGAGTAGTCATGTATTTGTAGACGTCTACACACTTACAGAATGAAATTTATACAGTTACACCGAAAAAGAGTAGAGAATGTCAGATATACCTGTGTGTGTGTAAAGGTGTTACGTTCCACCCTCCCTTTAACAGGAGCTACGGACATCTATTGAATGATGTCAACATTCCTTGTTTTTTCTTCGATAAGAAGTATATGAAGACAAAATTGAGAATTTCGGCTTTTGTATTGTTGTCCCCTATTTATATTCCTGTCTCTGTTCCTATCTCTGTTCCTATCCCCTGGTCACGGATTTATGTACCACTGACAGACCTAAGGCACGCAACGAATATTTTGTTTTCCTTTACACTATGGCTACTGAAATCACAGAGCGTTGTAATGGTGAAAGTGTTCAACTTGGGCTGCTAAACAGCCCCCCCCCCCTTCTCTCTCTCTCTCTCTCTCTCTCTCTCTCTCTCTCCCTCCCTCCGCGCGCGCGGGGTTGCCGCGTGGTCTGGGGCGTCTTGTCACGGTCTGTGCGGCTCCCTCCACCGGAGGTTCGAGTCCTCCCTCGTGTGTGTGTGTGTGTGTGTGTGTGTGTGTGTGTGTGTGTGATCCTTAGCGTAAGTTAGTTTAAGTTAGATTAAGTAGTGCGTAAGCTTAGGGACCGATGATGTCAGCAGTTTGGTCCCACAAGACGTTATGACAAATTTTCCTTCCTCTCTCTTTCCTTCCCACCAATATTATTTCCTGATTGTTTTGATATAAAAAGTCCTTTATTCATTCATTTATCATTTACTTATTAGTCATTTTTTAGGGTTCTGTGACTCAGTCGGTAAAAACGGAACCCTTATAGGATCACTTTGTTGTCTGACTACTGGGACCTTCTTTTCTCAGGAAAGGTTACAGATATCAAGTTAAAATTTATATCACACGCTAGGATCTAAGTCAAAATAATCAAATTATCTGGTCATATGTGTCACATATTTTGATATTTACTAACTCACTCACCAAATTCTATAGGTGAACTATCTACTTACATGTTGCGCCTGGGGGTCTAGCGGCAGCCTGCACGGTAGGTATTCGATCGGAGCGCTGGCTGCCCTCTGAAGTAAAAAGACTGAGTATATTCAACGATGAACTTTAAGAGGTTTATGTGACGTCCATCCAGACCAAATTATAAGAAAAATGATGAACAAAATGAAAGAAAAAAGCGGTAAATAGCTAATTTACAAACTGATAGGTCGCGCGGTCGAATCTTATTTGGTCCATAAATTTTTTCAGCCTTTTTCTAACCTGGCTTTTGACTCTCAGCTGAGAGTGAGACACCAGAAATAACTCGTGATCAGGGTTTCCCTTTCCACAGTTGTATAACTGCTGCAGGTTAGGAACACCCAAGTCGCAAGTGGCGTCCAATAGAAAGACTTACAGGAGACCACTGAGATACATTATCCACTATCAGAACCATCAGAATCCGATCCCACTTGCACTTTGTGACGGTATGTCACATAAATGGACATTTGGAGAAAGGGAAAGGGAGTTTTTGTTATCAGACGTGTGAATTATAAATTATTTCAAGACTGTACGTGTGCGCGATGTAAAACAAATAGTAAAGAACGTAAGTTATTATTATCAAAACACAAATATTGATGTAATTAACAAAACAGTTTTTTTGGTATAATCTCTGTGTAACATAGAACATGAAGATCAGAGACAGTGCTTTGATTGAACTAGCTCTCCTGTTTTGTTTCGTCTAGCGGTAGGCCGCCATTGCAGTGCTGTCTGATAATTAACGTAAGTTATCTCTGTATTTTGAAAAATATAATAGAAATTGTTATTAGAAAGTGTGTATTACTGACTTAGTTGTCACCTCTCATGATCGCAACCATTAATTATAATTAAAGTTTTTACAGGGAGCTCATCTCCCCTAGCAGGATTTAGTCGGCCATTACGCTGACTGTATTATTTAATTAAAATATCATGTCAAAGTTAAATGTAAATGCGAGAGACTTCTCAATTTTGATCTTTCATTAATTTCAAAGTTAAAGAGTCAACATAGATTTAGTTTATTAATATTTAGAATACTGAGTGAGTTCAGATGTTTAATTTTGGCCGCCTGACGGCAGACGAGATTCTCTCTAGTTTTGCCTGGCAAATATTGAACAAGAAATATTGAACAGCATTACATTCCGCAATATCTTAGTTAATCTTTGTGTAATTTGGTACATAAATAACCAGTAGCCCCTGAGACCCATAAGAATACGGATATTTTCTTTTCTAAGTAGCAGCGCTCACGCAAACTATTTATTACAAGGCGGTGAGTCACGCGCTTTGTTTAAAAAATACTATATCGTACGTACTTCGGGGCAGCCGAAGTCCATACGAGTGTTATCGCGGTATACGTTAATTAAAAGTCTCATGCTAGCCGACAATATTTAAAGCCTCCCCAACCAAAATCATTAAATATATAATTATAAAAATAATAAATATACACTTATACCGTGATAACTTGTTCGTTTTTTAAACCTATAACAGCACTGAGTGCTCCAGATTTTGTGTGTGTCAAATGCGTTGAAACTGTGCACAATTTTTTGCGCAAGTAATTCTTTAAATTGCTTTATGACCTATAAATCTATTATAAATCTATTATAACTCTAAATTTTTTGTTAGCACACAGCTTGTGCAGTTGAGTGGACCAGACGTGACTAGGAAATAGAAAATGAAACTGTACTTTACAGGTCCACAACTTTACTGATTAAGTAGAAGCAGTGCCACTGTAAAAAAATGACTAATGAGTATTTAAAGAGCTTTGTATCCTCGACGGTGTTTATCTACTCAGGGAATTTGTTTAAAAGCTTCAAACCCTTGACTTCCGGCAACTCATTACTTACTAAGTCATTTTGTTTGTTACCCCAATTACCTTTATGGATGAGTTATCTGAGAATATTTGAACTCAACTGCTTTTAAATGCTTGTAACGAAGAATATCTGCAACTTTGTAAAGAAAATGATTCGATTTATGCCTAGTAGTCGCTATTGACGACACAGCGATGTGTCCTGACCGTATGTATGGGCCACCGACATATAGTTGAAGCCTTGTTTTAGCTGTACTCTCGTTGGCTCACTTGTTCCAGTGTTACACAGAGAATTTTACGTTGATGACTTTTAGGTTTCGGTAAATGCTAGAAATACATACTATCTGCTCCAAAATGCAGCTACACAATTTCGAAAATCCTGTGGGTTACACGTTCCTATAACATACGCACTTACATAACGACCATCACTATTGTTTAAAGTCGTCCAGTGTTTCAAACTCGTCCTCTCTAATATGCGATGTCTGCTGCCAAGCTTATCCGCAGACCTGCGAGACACAATTACCTGTTGCTCCATGCTGCATCCATTTATGAAATATTCTGCACATACCCAAACGCGCCGTGTTGCAGCTGCGGTCCCAATGACGCCAACGTCCACCTATCGTCTCATGCGACAGAGTTTACACCTCTATCCATACAAAATTCAAACGCGGCAACCCCTCAGCGCCGCTACCATTGCTGCACGAGAGACATTCGATAACGATATAGTGCACAGGATTGATGACGGCGATATGCATGTGGGCAGTATTTGGTTTACTGACGAAGCTTATTTTTACCTGGACGGCTTCGTCAACAAACAGAACTGGCGCATATGGGGAACCGAAAAGCACCATGTTGCAGTCCCATCGTCCCTGTATCCTCAAAAGTACTGGTCTGGGCCGCCATTTCTTCCAAAGGAATCATTGGCCCATTTTTCAGATCCGAAACGATTACTGTATCACGCTATCTGGACATTCTTCTTGAATTTGTGGCGGTACAAACTGCCTTAGACGACACTGCGAACACCTCGTGGTTTACGCAAGATGGTGCCCGGCCACATCGCACGGCCGACGTCTTTAATTTCCTGAATGAATAATTCGATGATCGTGTGATTGCTTTGTGCTATCCGAAACATACAGGAGGCCTCGTGGATTGGCCTCCCTATTCGCGAGACATGAACCCCTGTGACTTCTTTCTGTAGGGACACTTGAAAGACCAGGTGTACCGCCAGAATCCAGAAACAATTGAACAGCTGAAGCAGTACATCTCATCTGCATGTGAAGCCATTCCGCCAGACACGTTGTCAAAGGTTTCGGGTAATTTCATTTAGAGACTACGCCATATTATTGCTACGCATGGTGGATATGTGGAAAATATCGTACTATAGAGTTTCCCAGACCGCAGCGCCATCTGTTGTTGACAATTGTATAACTACTGTAATTTCGAAAGTTTGTCTGCCTGAAAATGTACTGTTGTCCCAAGCATATTGCAACAAACGGTGTATTTATATCGCTGCTCGTTTAGTTTGTATTGCCGTTTTAAATATACGGGTCATTTTTGAAACACCCTGTATATTCTCTATTACTTATAATCGTCTCGGCTTTCCGCTTGTTCCTTTTCATTTAAAATATAAAATATCTGTTCAGAAAATTTTCCTAATACTTACAGAGCTTTCAGCTACATACCTGTAATCTAATTTTACTTAGGGAATTCCTTTCTTGCAAAGAATTCTGCCGTTCACTTGAACTATTGAACTTTTTATGTACACCTTTCGCCTATCTTCTTCCTCTGTGGTCTTCACCGCGCTAACAGATAAACCGAGGTAGAGGATTCCGGCATGGTGTCGCAACACCCATGGAAGACGACGCTAAATCAGTGACACGGTACGGGCATCCAGAAAGTTTCATGTCACCTGACGACAGCAACAGCGAATAAGGTCTCCAGTCTTATGCTTTCAGCAACGAAGCTCACCGGGTAGTCTAGCGACGTAGGCGAATACTGCCTCGAACAATTTCCTTGACTGAGGTAAAGAATACATCCCTCACCGTATAACAAGCTCGCTGTAGACGTTGTGAAAGTCACCTGATAAATTAATTTCAACAGCCTGTTTAATTACAAAATCTCGTTATCTAAAAGTTATGACACAGTACACCAGCGCCGTTCCAATACGACAACTTCAAAGAGAATATGCACTCTTAAACAATTTCACAGACTTTTTATGCTGTATAAGTGTGTATATTGCTAAACGGAAAAGCAGCAATGCGTAATAACCACTATTGTCTACTATTTCAGCGTAGGAAGTCCAAAATCGAACTGCTTACTTCACGAATTACTTAAATCCAGACATATGAATTTGCTCTGTTGCTATATATTTTAATGCATTCATGTGTACAATAAAATGCTGTGTTGTTATTTCTCATTTTAAGGACGATTAGGACGATTGGAACATTCTTGTTTTTTATAAATCGCCCGTCATCCTTACTGTTTGAATTTATAGCATCTTTTACCTGCCTCCAATCCATGAACGAACTGAAATCTAATGTCTCGCTACAGCTGATTGCAAGTCTTGTGCAGAAAATACGTTACATATTTGCATTTACTTACCTAAAGGTAAAAACATCTGGTTTTGGAAAACTATTAGCAATGTGTTACCCTGACCGTTCCGCTGGGAAAAGGTCTTTGCTATCCGTTAAAAAAAAAGAGGTCATCAGTCCCTAGAAATCACAACTACTTAAACCTAACTAACCTAAGGACATCATACACACCCAAGCCCGAGGCAGGATTCGAACCTGCGACTGTAGCGCATAAGTACGTAAGGAGACTACTGATGGCTCGCGGCCAGAACACTCTTGTAAACAAACGATGCGAATTATGAGGCATCTTTGCTTGCTTTTGGTGAGTGAAAGCACTTCTCTCCTGTTGTAGATGTTTGGCATAGAAAACGCGGTGCGGAACGTAATTATTTAGAAGTTTGTCGAGCTTTTAAGCTAGTAGAAAAAGATTATGGAAACTAGAAGAAACTTTTCCACGTGTACAGAACAAATACTTCGTAAGAAGGGTTTCCCCATGCATGTAATGAATCTGTTGGGGGAAAACGGTGTCAGAAGTGAACATTAATGAAGTAGAAGCGAAATCCATTGAGATAACAGCTAGCAATGTAAGCTGCAAACTACTTATTGAGATCCTATTATGTGCTTCACATGATGTTAATGAAGTGGAAAAGGATATTTTACTAAAGAACTGTTGCTGAACGCCATTAAATACTCCTCAGTAAGCTGAGATGTTACAACAGCGGCGTAAGTGTTATTCTGGCAGAAAGGCATATTAGGTAATGCAAGTAATGCTTTATTATCAGCCGGTCGGAACCGAGCGATCGCTACGGTTGCAGTTTCAAATCCTACCTCGGGCATGGATGTGTGTGATATCCTTAGGTTCGTTAGGTTTAAGTAGGTCTAAGTTCTAGGCGACTGATGACCTCAGAAGTTAAGTCACGTAGTGCTCAGAGCCATTTTTGAACCTTATTATCACGGATGACTAATCATCACGTACCGTCTACTGTTAAAATATATTGTAGATGATAAATAAATTCTTTTTAGTTGGAATTTAAGTGAAAATGTAGTATTATGATTTATATTAACATAACAATTTTGACAGAAGAGACGATTAAAACTTCGCTGTCACTTTAGGATAACGAATTATGACAAACTGACCAAAATAATTCTCTGTTTTGTCATTTACTGGGAGGTAATAACAGTTGGCTGCTTGCAACTGAAAGCGATCTTCAGGGAACCGCCATCACAGATGACGTGTTACAAAATAGTGATGAACTCTGAATGGTTCTCAAGAACCGTGAATATGCAAGGAAAGCGAGGACTGGAATCTAAATATTATGGACAGAAGAGCAGAAAAAATATTTCAGATCTCGGAAGAAGAAAGAGAGACAACAGATAAATAATTTCAGTCCTGTTCATCAGCTGGGCATAACGGTGTGTAAAGCTCATGTATTTATTATTCTATGTTTGTTAAATGAATGTTACGTCACATAAGTCGTATCTAAGTTTCATGTTAGCAAGCTTCGTAACTCCAGGTCAAGTGCCATCGTTTTAACTTTTCCAGTACGTTTGATTCACTGAATAAAATATTGTTTAATACAAAGATTTTTACTGCCTAGACCGCAATTTGTAATATACAATGGATAGTTTTACAAGTAAAAATTGCGTCTTGTGCCCATTATATGTAATTTTGCAGCAGATCTTATGAAAATAATTTTAAGCAACTGGCAATTTTGCTTCGTTATTACTTGCATCTTGCGAGATTACTTATTTGGTTTAACGCTTTTAATTACATAGTGTCCTAGTCTTGTTGGCCCATAACAGGAATGCATGACACTGCATGACTGTTGCTAATGATATTTTTCAGTGCATATTCAACTAGTCCTTACAAATTGAACTACCTGCAGAAGGTTGTTGAAAGCCACTGAAACCAGTCATCATGTTTAAATGTGTAATGTAAATTGCAGTATAGGCAGTAAAAGTTTTCTGTGTTACAAAGTTTTTATTCAGTAAATTACATTAAGACCGCCGTCTTCTTGCTGACAATGTCAGACTTCACTACCGTAGAATGGACAAAAGTCATGGGATAGCGATATGCACTTATACAGATGGCGGTACTAACGCGCACATAAGGTATAAAATGGCCGTACATTGGCGGAGATGTCATTTTCACGCAGGTGAGTCATGTGGAAAGGTTTCCGACGTGATTATGGTAGCGCAACGGGAATCAACAGACTTTGAATGTTGAATGTTAATTGTGGCTAGGCGTGTTGAATATTCCATTTTGGAATTAGTTAATTCTATATTCTGCTATCCACATTGTCAAGAGTGTGCCGAGAACACAAAATTTTAGGCATCACCTCTCATCACGAACAACACAGTGGCGACGGACATCATTTAACGGCCAAGAGTTTCGGCTTTTGCATAGAGTTATCAGTCCTAACAGGCAAGCAAGACTGCATTAAGTAACCGCAGAAATCAGTGTGGGACGTATGACAATGTATCCGTCAGGACAGAGTGGCGAAATTTGGCCTTGGAGGGCTATGGCAGCAGACGACTATAGCCATGGGGCCCCTCCACGCCCGCACCAACGTGGTGACGAAACCAAAAGTTCTATTGTCACCTCCGTCGATATGTTAGTTATCTAATAGGTGGATCACGGGATGCTGGGCTGTTATGTTATCCATGCGTCTGGGTAAGACTACGCATTAACACGGTCCGTCAGGTGACAGGTAGTGGACGAAACGCGAATTAGGGTAGCGATTTGAAGAGCAGAGGGGAAAAAGTGCCAAGTCTCGTGCCGTGTGAAGGAAAGAAACCTCTGCGACAGTGGGATGGGTAGTAAGAGCAGTAGTGGCTTACTAGCTGCGATAGTTCATGCAAGGTTGGGTTTGTTAGTATGGGTATCATGCATCATTACCGTGGCAGGCGATGGCGATGTAGCCTAGTTTGCTGCAACCGCTGCATTCCTTGAACAATCAGGATCTTTATATATTAGTGGAAGCTCGGCCATAGACCGTCTAATTGTGTAGGGGGTATGTGGAGCTTGTCTGCATGTAGTGTACGGTACTGCTTCCCTGCGTGGTGCCAGTTATTCGGCAAGTGTCTTCCAACTGGATATCCAGTAATGGTGGCTGATTGACAGGGGCTCACCTGTACCGTTTGCGTGTACTTTGTCATAGATGTGCTTATAATGATTTGTCTCGCTAAATAAAATAAGTATTTTAGCCAGTATGAATCGTATAACTTTGCAAGAGCTTTATCTACTGTTTTTCCACATCCCAATTGATCACAACCCAACTTCGTGTGTGGGTGCTGCAGTTACAAACTCAGAGCACGCACCATTAGTTGCCCACTCCGTATATCTCCCCCCCCCCCCCCCCACACACACACACACATACACACTGAGGAGTCGTAGAACTGCTACAGCTGTACTGTTAGACAGTGGAGTCGTCTCTGAACTATAACTGCACCTCAGCAGAGCCTTTAAGACAGTAAAATGGAACAGATTGAAGATGAGACCAGGACGCTTCCTGAGATGAGCAGCCGATCAAGTTTCCTATCACGCTCTGCGCAACAAATTGGGCATACACACTCAGCTGCCTACGTTAGTGACACATGAAGAAACTGAGGTGAAAGATCAAACTTTAAGTAATCACATACTTGATAATTTTACGTGAAGAAGCGTAGCTCAAATGAATTACAGTCTCATTTAAATTAATTGCTATCTGACGTTCAAAGTCCAGACTTGTGCCGTTGTCGCTACAAGCAATGTTGGCTGCAGGCAGCCACCCCAGTGCTCAGCTGCCCACGACTATGGAAAATTGCTTTAAAATCCCTCTCTCCGACAAAAGTCATGAAGAAACGTTATTCAGGTGAGATATAAAAGGCCCAGTCCCATTAATGTGACCACTCCCTGTTCTGTAAGTGAATGTGCAACAACCACTCACAAACGGCAGCGGGCAGCATTAGCATTGGAGGGTACGTGTAGTGTCAAGGAGGTGGGGGAGCACAGAAAACAGTGCAGACGTCGTGGTAGCCCACAAATTATCTGACATGGTCACTGGCTTTCAGGCCAACGGTGGAAGCATTCCCGAAACGGATAAGTCTTGAAACTGTTCACTTGCCACCTTGGTTAAACTATGCCGTGCGTTACAGAATGGCGCCATCCAAAACCGGCATCGAGGCAACTGTTGTGCACCACGGGCCGTAGGTGGCAAGGGTTGGTGACGGCTGAAAAGACGTGTACGAGCGAACAGACGTGCAACTGCTGAGCAGCTGACCACCCAGATGAACCAACGGCTGCCAACAGTATCCCCTCAAAGACCGTTCAGCGAACTTTGCTGTATATGGGTCTCCATAGTATGTGCGTAATTCACTCGCCTATGCTGTCTACTGTTCGCCGGCGACGCAGGCTGGCATTTGCAAGCGAATACAAACGGACGTCCGCTGAGGGTTGTTAGGTGGCCTTTTCAGATGAATGAGCGTTATTTTCTGGGGAATGTTTTCGTGGCATTTCTTGGGTAATATCATTGGTCAGGAAGGCTCAATGGCTGAACATAGTTACGTATCTATCCTTGGGGACTATGTTTTTCCTCGGCACAATGCCATCCACCAGCAAGAGAATGCAATGTGTCACACAGCTTACAGTGTATGTGCACGTTTTGAAGAGCACCAGGATAATTTACCGTACTCATGGCGCCATCAGACTCCCCGGGTGTGGACCCAACCGACAGTCTGTGGGACCATCTCGATCGGGCTGTTCGCGCCGTGGATCCTCAGATGGGAAATCTAGCGCAGGTGGCCACGACACTGGAGTCGGCATGGCTCCACATCCTCGTCGGTGCCTTCCATAACCTCATTGAAACTCTTCCTGCTCGTATCGCAGCTGTCCGCACTGCAAAAGCTGGTAATCCACATTTTTGACAGGTGGTCACATGAATGCGACTCGTCAGTGTATACCGTATGTAAGCATGTTAAAAATCTGCCTGCATCCATCGTAGCTGGTGGTATGAGGCACTAACAGGTACATTATGCTCTTGATGCTTAATACTCGTTACGTGGGCAATATCCTGTGGTCCACACATTGACACGAACACTCATCAGGAAAAAAAAAAAATTGAATTCTGTCATTCTCGGTTGAGTCTGTGTGCTGTCTTCTGAGCTTGAAAGAACGACGAAATGCTTTGACTTCCCTGTAGGAGAGTTAGAAAAAAATGGTTCTAATGGCTCTGAGCACTATGGGACTTAACATATGAAGTCATCAGCCCGCTGCAACTTAGGAATACTTAAACCTAAGTAAGGACATCAGACACAGCCATGCCCGAGGCCGGATTCGAACCTGTGACCGCAGCGGTCGCGCGGTTCCAGACTGAAGCGCCTAGAACCGCTCGGCCACTCCGGCCGGCCGGAGAGTTACAGTGTGGCGGCTAGCGATGAAGCTACTTGCCTACAGCTGTTGGAGACAGAAGGAGATTCCCAGACTCCAAGTGCTCTAGTACGTCAGTGCAGGCAGAGGTCCTTAACAAATTCGGTTCTATTAAGTTACTAACACCTACTTTTATCTTCATTTAGTTTACATATATTTTGATACTGGAACCACTTTTCCAAGGTAATAAGTGCATACTTTGTGGCATATGATTTTGGTTTTGTAAGGTTCGTGCAGTAGTTAGGTTCTACAAATAATCTATTGAACACAAGATATCCTTTTTGACAAGTGACAGTAATGTAACTGAACTTAGTCTGCAATCCAGTTACTGTTCTTGAAGGCAGGACTTGCAACAAGAGAACAACAACACAAAATTGCTTCAGCACAATACAACTAACTTAAGTTACCATTCAACTAAATCTGTAGCTGCATGCACTCCCATCATTAGCTACACGCCATACTAAAGCTACTATTAACTCTCTCAATTCTATGGATACTTAACAACAACAATTTTCTGTAGAATGGAGTGGTGTCACCGCCAGACACCGCACTTGATAGGTGGTAGCCTAGAAATCCGCCGCGGTCCGGTGGTATACGTCGGACCCGCGTGTCGCCACTATCAGTGATTGCAGACCGAGCGCCGCCACACGGCAAGTCTAGAGAGACTTCCTAGCACTCGCCCCAGTGGTACAGCTGACTTTGCTAGCGATTGTTCACTGCCTACTTACGTTCTCAATTGCCGAGAAGATAGTTTAGCATAGCCTTCAACTACGTCATTTGCTACGACCTAGCAAGGCGCCATTGTCAGTTATTATTGATATTGTGAATCATGTACCATCAAGACCGACGTTAATCATTAATGGATTAAAGTTAAGTATTCCACCAGCTACATCCGATTTTCTAAAGTCTAATTTCCTTGTCCTGTCCCAGACCTCACGCCAGCCTGCGTGAGCTGAAACGCGTGCCTTTCGGCCTCCTCTAGTAACACGGTGTTGGTCTCCTGCCAACCACAACATTGGCGACGAGGCAAAACCGCGTTCTTATCGATATTGCCCTGATTTCCTTGTGTAATGGCTTCGCCACAATCTCCAGATGTACTATCCGAATTTTATCGCTTACAGAATCAGCAGACGCAGGCCTTACTGGTTGCCCTTGGACAGCTCGTCCACGGTCAACGTGCGATGCAAAACGATGCGGCAGCAGCCGCTCCACCGCTAATGCAGCCACAACACTCTGTTGCACCCACTTCCCGACCGTTTGATGCTGCACTGGAAAGCTGGACGGAGTGGTCACGCCAATTTGGATTCCATCTCGCCGCCTACAGAATTCGAGGTAACTAGCGGCAGCCGTTTCTTCTTTCTTCAGTCGGTGTGACCACGTACCGTGTGATTGTCAAATTACTTCCCCGACGCGACGTAGCAATTCTGTCCTACGAAGAAATTTTGTCTGCATTAGATGCATATTTCAAAGAATCAGTCAATGTAGTTGCGCAAAGATATACCTTCTTTCGTACAAAACATACAGCAGGTCAGACTAATCGGGAGTGGATTGTAACCTTGCAAGACCTTACTAGGGATTGTGCTTTTGAGTGTTAATGTGGACTCCCTTATTCCGATACTATGGTACGTGATGCAATTGCACACAACGTTTTTGATGTTCGTATAAGGGAACAGATTTTGAAACTAGTCAGTCTCTCCCTTCAACAAGTGATGGACATATTGGATCGGCAGGACACACTTGACTTTGCTCAGGAATCCTTTGAAACTTCGCCAGTCGTGTGTCAGGTTAACCGGCCCGCCGAGCGAGCTGCACGGAGCAGTAAACAGCCCTCGCGTTCGGCCGCGCCGCAACCGCCAGGCTCTACTCCACGTGTGCCGTGCCGGAAATCAAATGCAGTGATCAAATCATGCCCGCGGTGTGCTACTAAACATTCGCGTGAGAATTGCCTGTCACGCCAAGCTATTTGCTTTTATTGTAATAAGAAAGGACATGTTCAGAGTGTTTGCAAGAAAAAGCTCATATAGGAAGCCCAAAACCGTTCCAGGCCCTTTGCTTCGCGCCGGACTCGGAATCGAACCAAGGATACTCAGGCTCGTGAAACTTCGCCCATGGAAATGCATGTAGTTCATTCCACTCCGCCCAGTGCCACTCTAACAGTGACTGTGATCGTCCCAAAAATACTGTGCGTCGACATCGCCGGAACTCCCGTCAAGTCGCAAGTGATTATGTACCAGTGTCAGTTCACGTTGCATGAGACAGTCGCTCTTGTCGTCAGCAGGACAATAAACTTTTTGTAGACTTGGACATTAACGGCAATGTGATACCATTCCAGCTCGATACCGGAGCTGCAATTTCACTGATCAATCAAGACACTTACAAACTGCTGGGCACACCTCCGTTGCGTGCCGCAAATGTTAAGTTACATAGCTATTCAGGGCAAAAGATCCCTGTGTTAGGACAGTGCAGCCTTCTTGCAACATACAGAGGACAAACAAAACTTGTGTCATTTGACGTCCTTCGTTCTTCTTCTGCAGTGAAAGTGTTTGGTTTCGATTTATTTCAGTTGTTTAACTTGTCTATACTGAATCAGGTCGTATCAGTGAACCAGACGGTGCCTTCAGACAGTGTTTCTCGTCTATATGAAGAATTTGCAGACATTTTTGCACCTGGACTCGGTTGCACTAAAAACTATGAAGCACATTTGGAACTGAAAGTAAACGCGCAACCGAAATTTTCAGAGAGCGCAATGTTCCCCACGCATTGCGTGATGAGGTCGCAAAAACATTACACGATTTGGAATCACAAGGTGTAATTGAACGTGTGCAGGCTTCTCTCTGGGCATCACCCTTAGTGATTTTGCCAAAACCTTACGGCAAGTTGAGACTTTGTGTGGACTTCAAGGCAACAGTGAATCCATAACTAGTGATTGCAATTTTTCCTTTACCACGCCCTGAAGATCTTTTTGACAAACTGTGCCCGGGTAAATATTTTTCGAAGTTCGACCTAGCAGATGCGTACTTGCACGAAGAATCCCAGCGCGTTTTCGTGGTTAACACGCATCTTGGTTTGTATCGATTGAAACGACAGACGTTCGGGTGTGTATCCGCCCCTGTATTGTTTCAGCAATATCTACAAACTGTTTGTGCGTCGGTCCCTACTGCAGCAAATTATCTGGACGATATTGTGATCTCCGGAAAGACGGAAGAAGAATATTTGGCCAATCTCAGAACATTATTTCAGGTCTTGCGACAAAATGGTCTTCGCTTGCGGAAGGACAAATGTGTGTGTTTTGCTCGGGACTTGCCATACCTGGGACATGTAATCAATGCCCAAGGCATACATCCCAGTCCCACGCACCTTCGTGCCATACACGACTTGCCGTCGCCGCAGAATTTGAAGCAGCTACAGAGTGTGCTGGGAAAAATAAATTACTACCACCGCTACGTGCCGCATGCCTCTTCCATTTCAGCTGCGCTTCATCGCTTACGCCGTAAGGGTGTTCTGTTCGTCTGGACGACGGACTGCGAACGCGCCTTTCGCCGGTTGAAATCGGCGTTGCTTTTCAATACTTGCCTTACGCCATTCGATCCCCAGAAGCCCCTCTTGTTGATGGTGGATGCATCGGATTTCAGGATCGGTGCTGTGCTTGAGTACAAAGATGGATCGCACGATCGCCCTATTGTCTTTGCGTCCAAATTTCTCTCGTCTGCTCAAAGAAATTATTCACAGATCGACAAAGAAGCATTGGATCTCGTATTTGGTGTTATAAAGTTTCATGATTTCTTGTATGGTCGTCACTTTACCATAATCACAGACCACAAACCTTTGACATCGCTTTTTCATCCGACCAAGCCTGTACCTCCACGTACAGCGCAGAAATTCATTCGCTGGTCTATTTTCCTCTCGCAGTACCGCTACAACATCTTGTATCGGTCCACTACTAAGCACGGAAACGCCGATGCGTTGTCCCGCTTGCCTGTTGCTAAGGATAGGGCATTCGATCCCTCCGAACTTGTTTCCATGTTCATTGATGCGGAAACCGATGACGTGGTCGAATCGTTTCCGATTGATTTTCGTCGTGTAGCTACAGCCACAGCTGCCGAACCTGTACTTGCTCCCGTCCTGAGTACTGTTGCTACGCAATGGCCCTTGTCAAAGTCACGGATCGGGGACCCGTTGGTTCGCCGATTTTTTGCTCACAGGGAGAGAGTTTTGTAAGATGTGGTGTTTTGCTATTGCGTTCTGATAATGATCAGTCCAGGGTCGTGATACCACGTTCGTTACAGTCCTCTGTCTTGCAGCTTCTCCACCAAGCACATTGGGGTATAGTGAGAACGAAACAACTTGCTCGTCAGCACTGCACTTGGTTCGGAATCGATGCCGCGATTACGAATATGTGCCCTTCTTGCATGGTGCGTGCCGAACAACAATCAGCACCACCGCGGAAATTCTTTGCATGGCCAAAAGCCACTTTCCCTTGGCAACGCTTACACATCGATTTTACTGGTCCATTCTGGAATGCTCGATGGTTGGTAGTGGTAGATTCATTCAGTAATTTTCCTTTTGTTGTCCGGATGTCTTCCACGACGTCATCTGCCACCATCCAAGCGTTTTCCGCTATCTTTTGCATTGAAGTCTCCCACTGACTATTGTTTCCGACAATGGCCCACAACTCATGTCCGCAGAATTTCAGTCTTTCTGCAAGCCAATGGTATTCAACATCTGACGTCCGCGCTGTTTTCGCCACAGTCAAACGGTGCCACTGAACGATTGGTCAGGACTTTCAAGTCACAGATGTTGAAGTTGAAAGAGTCGCATTCTCGGGAGGACGCGTTATTGCTCCTTTTGTCCTCGTATCGCTCTCAGCCCCGAGATGGTCGCTCGCCGGCTGAGTTGCTCCACGGTCGTCATCATCGAACCTTGATGTCTTTGCTACATCCGCCGCATCAGGTTCCTGTGCAGCGGCAGACACCTGCGTTTGCGTCAGGCGACGTTGTCTACTATCGCCACTACTGAGGTTCACTGCGTTGGCTCTAAGGGCGCATTCTTCGCTGCCTCGGACGCGCTTTGTATCTGGTTTTGGGGCCTCTGGTGACGTGCGCCGGCATCTCAACCACCTGCGCCTCTGTCGTCGCACGGGATCTGTCCCCTGCCGTCTGCTTTCAGCGACGGTGCCGTCCGGTCAGCGCCCCGGGGACCAATCTACTGGCTCGCCTCTGCCCCAGGTGTTACCGACGCTGCTTCCATTTTGCCCATGGCGACGCGCCGCCGCCTGTTCTCCCGCCGGCGACGCCAGCAGTGGACGCGCCGCTGCAACCGCCGGGCGCCTCCCTGTGTCACCGATCGCTTCCCGTGACCTGTTGTCCTCCGACATGGAACTCTTGCCCGCTCCGGACCATATGTCGTCTTCGCCCGTATGGTGCCCCGGCCCGATGGAGGTCGACCCTTCGGCCCCTCCTGTCTCTCTACGGTTGCATACACTGCATGTTGGAGTGCACCCTGGAGCAGGTTTTCAGGCGTTTCCTAGCTCCCCGCAGACCGAATGGCAGGGTGCGGGTGGCACAGCCTCGCCTGTTAGGCTCCCCACCTCGTCGCATACGTCAACCTGGGGTCCTCCCCACGGCGGGCGGAAGCCTTATGCCACAACCGTACGCCGATTTGAGGGGGAGGAATGTGGTGTCACCGCCAGACACCACACTTGCTAGATGGTAGCCTTTAAATCGGCCGCCGTCCGGTAGTATACGTCGGACCCGCGTGTCCCTACTATCAGTGATTGCAGACCGAGCGGCGCCACACGGCAGGTCTAGAGAGACTTCCTAGCACTCGCCCCAGTGGTACAGCCGACTTTGCTAGCGATGGTTCACTGCCTACTTACGCTCTCAATTGCCGAGAAGATAGTTTAGCATAGCCTTCAGCTACGTCATTTGCTACGACCTAGCAAGGCGCCATTGTCAGTTATTGATATTGTGAATCATGTACCGTCAAGACCGACGTTAATCATTAATGGATTAAAGTTAAGTATTCCACCAGTTTCGTCCGATTTTCTAAAGTCTAATTTCCTTGTTCTGTTCCAGACCTCACGCCAGCCTGCGTGAGCTAAAACGCGTGCCTTTCGGCCTCCTATAGCAACACGGTGTTAGCTCTCGTGCCCACCACAACAAATGGGACACACAGCGCGAAATTAACGCAACAGTATGGATTTCGCTTAGAGAAAATAACAGCTCATCCAATGTGTCCACCGAATGACAACACGCTACACTGTACACAAAGACCTTCCATATGGAATATTAATGATAATTCGTAACACAGAATTCATAGCCCGTACACTTTACAGTGCACTATATTTCACCACTCCACCGATCAAAATATCTTCTAGTGCTCCTCCTGTAACGTGGTAGTCCTTGTCTGCGTCCCCTCTGGAGTCGCCGTCCTCACGGCAGGTACAGACACTCCGTGCCACACTGGATTGCGTATGTCCACCAAGAGGCCACGGCTCGGCATCTGGGCGCACCAACTAAGGCCTCTCAGTCTTGGCCGCCAATCGACTGACTCCTCACTCTCCTTTAACCCCGCAGCTGTAACTGCGGCTACAGCGGCAGATTCGGCCTGCTTCGCTGATTGAGACGAATCGGACCAATTCTCCAAGCTTGGCCTAACGCCGCGCCATGAGTCGTCAGCCACATGTAGCACGGCTATCGGCGGAGTCCTATATTGAAGCCGTCCCTCCTGCTGCCCTGTCCGTACTTCCAAGCGCTGCTCGCTTCAGCAGCCCCGACCGCCCTCGCCCTGTCACAACACTCTCTGAACGCTGGCGACGCGGCAGGTGTGCCGGCCCCTGCCTGCAGTCAAACCACTCGCTTCTGGGAGGCGTGTCCACGCTGACAGCAGAACAGCTGCCTCTCATCCGTCCAACTTGATGCTGTTGCATGTGCTGCTAAAATCTGTCAAGTTAATTAGAGAGTGTACATTGTAGGCAGATGTTACTAAAGCACTTGTGCTTCCTGTGTAATATAGGAAATGCATTTATTTTAATTTCCATCAAACTGGTACTGACAGATGCACGTCGCCTCACCGTTCGATTCTTCTGCTGTCAATACTTTGATATTTCTTAAGATACTATGAAGTCATCGAAAACTTGATATCAATACCGATAGCGACAGTGCTGGTATCGGAACATCTGCTCTGAGCTGGCAATATTGTCGACTGACAGATTAAAACTATGTGCCAGATGGGGACTCCAACTCGGAACATTGCCTTCCGCGGGCAGTAATCTTGCTCACTTACGACCCGTCCTCACAGCTTACTTCGGCCAGGTAGGCAGAAGACTTTCTGTGGTGTTTAGGAAGTAAGAGATGCGCCGATCCAGGGTTCAGTTCTCGGTAGAGAGTTCACAGGTTATTATTGTTTTTGTCACTCTTCGTCTCAGCATACATACTTTGCCATGAACCCACTTTCAACATGCAACATACGTACTCTATTTATAAATTTAAACGATTTTGTATTCCTGCAGTGTGTTTACTCTAGACGCATTTCGTTTTTTACGTTAAGGCATCTTCACGTATTTAAACTGAAATGATACAGTTTTTTTTAAATGTGATATTTGTTGTTAAGAAAACCGTTCATGTCCTAATATTTAGATCAATATGTTACGACTTGTAATTATTATTTTGTCTGGTTGAAATCTGTATTTCCTTTCATCTGCTTACAGGCTAGACATCGCACTATCACGTTACTTACAAGATAGAAACGTTTTCTCGTTACGATCGCTTCTAGAGAAGACGACATGAAAATAATTAGAATAAATGATAAAAGGCACATTCTGACCTTGCAAGAAAAAAACCTTTTAAATGATCATGTACTTGAGAAATATCTCACAACATTAACAGACAAAATAACAGAGTAACACTCTTACAGGTTATCATCTGAATCATCACAACTCCTTTCCCCTCGCTCTTCCATGACCGCCTGCATATAACCAAAACTCTAATCATCTGGGCATCTATAATTTTCAGCCATTATCAGACAGCTATTAAGTCCATATTCAACTTCCTGCAACCTCCTTCCTGACCAACCACACCCTAACCTCCTAATACCTTAAAACAGTCATTAGGTTTCACCATGTACTTCGTTAGGTTGGCAACACTTACGTAAGCAAATCAAATAAGAAGGGAGGTATCAAGTGAACACACAGTTACAACTAAAAATCACAGTTCTCGTTAAAAAAGCTTAAGCTAGTGCCAGACTAGTAGTACAGATCCACACACATTACCTTACAAAATTGCGACTGTTCTTCGTAAGTGAAGTGAAAGTCCGACATATAGCCCGGGAAACAGTGCAATCGTTGACGTAAAGCGGAAACGGAGCGATTTTTATGACGTCAAACTGGGCATCATCACTGGTTTTTGCGCCAAGGGTGGAGACATTTCCGAAACGGTGAAGTTCGTAAACTGTCCTTGTGCCGCCATGGTTAAAATATATATGGCAAAATGGCGCTATCCAGAACCGACGCCGAGGCAACTGTGTTGCACCACAGGCCATACACGAACGACGATTGCGGACTTGTGTGCGGGCGAATACACGTGTACCTCTTGAGGAACTGAGCGCCCAGCCCAGACGAATCAACGGGCTATCAACTGTGTCTCCTCAATGACCATTCAGCGAGCTGTGCTGCAAATGGACCTCTGGAGGTGTATGGTTCATGCATCGATGCCGATGTTTATCGGCTGCGAAGGATCGAAGTAGCACGCCAGTACCGCAGCTGGACATCCACTGAATTGCGACGTATGAACTACGTTTTCTGCACCATAGGAGAGATGTCCGTTGGCTTGTAGGGCCGTGCAACCGTCGTCTAGACCGGAGGTGGGAGCGTTATGGTCTCGGGAATGTTTTCGTGGCGTTATACGGGTGATCTTGTCATTCTGGATGGCTTAGTAGATCAACACTAGTATGAATGTACCCACGTCCACCCCTACGTACCCCTCTGCTCAGTGGCATCGGTCGGATGGACAGCGCAACGTGTCACACAGCTCGCAGTGGTTCGAAGAACTCCAGGAAGAGTTTACCGTCCTCCTTTGGCATTCAACCCCCCTCCCCCCCCTTCCCGTTTCAAGTCTAGTCGAGACTCTGAGGGACCACCTTCATCAAGCCGTTCCCCCCTGGGTCCTCAACCGAGAAACCTAGTGCAGCTGTACACCGCACTGCGCATAGCTCCACATCCCTGCCGGTACCTTTCAGAATTCACTGACACTTTTCCTGCCCACCCGCGAAGCAAAACACTGTTATTCAGCTTTTTAGCATGTGGTCCTATTAAAGTGATTGGGCCGTCTATATCTTCATACAAATAAATGCCTCCTGCGAGGCCATGGTACTAGCGAACAAAGCCCAATGCTCTTGTTATACAAGATTCGTGCTAAGTATCCCCGAACAGTCATATGAAAGTGTGTCGGTGCGCCATCATCTATGTACGAGGTACATTCAAGTTCTGAGGCCTCCGATTTTTTTCTAATTAACTACTCACCCGAAATCGATGAAACTGGCGTTACTTCTCGACGTAATCGCCCTGCAAACGTACACATTTTTCACAACGCTGACACCATGATTCCATGGCAGCGGCGAAGGCTTCTTTAGGAGTCTGTTTTGACCACTGGCAAATCGCTGAGGCAATAGCAGCACGGCTGGTGAATGTGCTGCCACGGAGAGTCTTTCATTGTTGGAAAAAGCCGAAAGTCACTAGGAGCCAGGTCAGGTGAGTAGGGAGCATGAGGAATCACTTCAAAGTTGTTATCACGTAGAAACTGTTGCGTAACGTTAGCTCGATGTGCGGGTGCGTTATCTTGGTAAAACAGCACACGCGCAGCCCTTCCCGGACGTTGTTGCAGGAAGGAATTTGTTCTTCAAAACATTTTCGTAGGATGCACCTCTGACCGTAGTGCCCTTTGGAACGCAATGGGTAAGGATTACGTCCTCGCTGTCCCAGAACATGGACACCATTATTTTTTCAGCTCTGGCTGTTACCCGAAATTTTTTTGGTGGCGGTGAATCTGTGTGCTTTCATTGAGCTGACTGGCGCTTTGTTTCTGGATTGAAAAATGTTATCCACGTCTCATCCATTGTCACAACCGACGAGAAGAAAGTCCCATTCACACTGTCGTTGCGCGTCAACATTGCTTGAGAACATGCCACACGGGCAGCCATGTGGTCGTCCGTCAGCATTCGTGGCACCCACATGGATGACACTTTTCGCATTTTCAGGTCGTCATGCAGGATTGTGTGCACAGAACCCACAGAAATGCCAACTCTGAGGGTGATCTGTTCAACAGTCATTCGGCAATCCCCCAAAACAATTCTCTCCACTTTCTCGATCATGTCGTCAGACCGGCTTGTGCGAGCCCGAGGTTGTTTCGGTTTGTTGTCACACGATGTTCTGCCTTCATTAAACTGTTGCACCCACGAAGGCACTTTCGACACATCCATAACTCCATCACCACATGTCTCCTTCAACTGCCGGCCGCGGTGGTCTCGCGGTTCTAGGCGCGCAGTCCGGAACCGTGCGACTGCTACGGTCGCAGGTTCGAGTCCTGCCTCGGGCATGGATGTGTGTGATGTCCTTAGGTTAGTTAGGTTTAAGTAGTTCTAAGTTCTAGGGGACTGATGACCGCAGCAGTTGAGTCCCATAGTGCTCAGAGCCATTTGAACCATTTTTCTCCTTCAACTGTTGATGAATTTCAATTGGTTTCACACCACGCAAATTCAGAAAACGAATGACTGCACGCTGTTCAAGCAAGGAAAAGTCGCTATTTTAAATATTTAAAACAGTTCTCATTCTCGCCGCTGGCGGTAAAATTCCATCTGCCGTATGGTGCTGCCATCTGAGACGTATTGACAATGAATGCGGCCTCATTTTAAAACAATGCCCAGGTTTCTATCTCTTTCCATTCCGGAGAAAAGAAACCGGAGGCCTTAGAACTTGAATGCAGCTCGTAACATACCAGCACCGTTTCACCATAAGGAGCATCACTCAAATAATCGATTCGGTTTGTTGCGGGAACAGAGTGAGCACGATCAAAAAGACGGTCAGGTAGGTAATGTGATCCTGTTGTCGCCGACACATTTGCAATCGTTAACGCACAATCTCCGCTCATACACTATGTGATCAAAAGTATCCGGACATCTGGCTGAAAATGACTTACAAGTTCGAGCTGCCTTCCATTGTTAATGCTGGAATTCAATATGGTGTCGGCCCACCCTTAGCATTGATGACCGCTTCCTGTCTCGCAGGTATAAGTTCAATCAGGCGATGGAAGGTTTCTTGGGGAATGGCAGCCCATTCTTCACTGAGTGCTGCACTAAGGAGAGGTACCGATGTCGATCGGTGAGGCCTGGCACGAAGTCGGCGTTCCAAAATATCCCAAAGGTGTTGTACAGGATTCAGGTCAGGACTTTGTGCTGTCCAGTCCATTACTGGGATGTTATTGTCGTGTAACCACTCCGCCACAGGCCGTGCATTATTAACAGGAGCTCTATCGTGTTGAAAGATGCAATCGCCATCCCCGAATTGCTCTTCAACAGTAGGAAGCAAGAAGGTGCTTAAAACATCAATGTAGGCCTGTGCTGTGATAGTGCCACGCAAAATAACAAGGGATGCAAGCCCCCTCCATGAAAAACACGATTAAACCATAATATCACCACCTCCGAATTTTACTGTTGGCCTTACACACTCTGGCAGAAGACGTTCATCGAGCATTCGCCATACCCATACCCTGCCATCGGATCGCCACATTGTGTACCGTGATTCGTCACTCCACACAACGATTTTCCACTGGACAATCTTGCAATGTTTACGCTCCTTACACCAAGCGAGGCGTCGGTTGGTATTTACCGGCTTGATGTGTGGCTTATGAGCAGCCGCTTCACCATGAAATCCTTCTCACCTACCGCCTAACTGACATAGTACTTGCAGTGGATTATGATGCAGTTTGGAATTCCTGTGTGATGGTCTGGATAGATGTCTGCATATTACACATTACGACCCTATTCAACTGTCGGTGGTCTCTGTCAATCAACAAACGAGATCGGCATGTACGCTTTCGTGCTGAACGTGGCCCTTCACGTTTCCACTTCACTATGACATCGGAAACAGTGGACCTTGGGATGTCTAGCAGTGTGAAAATCTCGCGTACAGACGTATGAAACAAGTGACACCCAATCACCTGACCACGTTAGAAGTCCATGAGTTCCGTGGAACGCCCCATTCTGCTCTCTCACGATGTTTAAGGACTAATGAGGACGCTGATACGGAGTACCTTTTAAGTAACAGACATTAGGAACTGTGAGTCATTCCCGCATTGTATAATGATCTTTGAATGAAAGCAAACTAAGCTGTAACGTAAGACGCGGCAAGGCATTGCACACTTTACACATGATCTGATGATGATACATGAAAGTAGAGGGTTTGGGGGAGGGGGTGTTTCGGGGAAGAGAACAAACTGCTAGGTCATGGGTGTCAAAGGATCAGGGAGGGATGAGGAAGGAAGTCAGCCGTGCTCTTTCAAAGGAACCATCCCGGCATCTGCCCGGAGAGATTTAGGGAAATCACGAAAAACCTTAATCAGGATGGCCGGATGCGTTATACATGATGTGGATAAAATTCAGTATCCGTCATATGGTAGAGCGCCGAAGGCCTTTTGCTGCAACAGTACTCCTGGTCACCTTTCGACGTGTGGCGAAGGGTATTCTGCCTACCACTGTCACTTCCCCCTTCTTTTTGCGAGATAAAAAGTCGGCGAGGAGACAATTTGTGCAAAAACTAGAAATCAGTTATAAGAGTAGAGGGGCACGAAAGGGAAGCAACGGTTGAGAAGGCGGTGAGGCAGGGTTGTAGCCTAATCCCGATGATCTGTACATTGAACAAACAGTAAAGGTAACCAAAGAAAAGTTAGGAGTAGGAATTAAAATCCAGAGAGAAGGAATAAGAACCTTGAGGTTTGCTGCTGTCGGGGACAGCAAAGGACTTGCAAGAACAGTTGAGCGGAATGGGCAGTCTCTTGAAAAGAAGATGTAAGATGAACATCAACAAAAGAGAAACAGGGTAATGGAATGTAGTCAAATTAATCAGTTGATACTGAGGGAATTAGATTAGGAAATGAAACACTTAAAGTAGATGAGTTTTTCTGTTTGGGCAGAAAAATAACAGAGGATGGTCGAAGTAGAGACGATATAAAATGTAGACAGCGATGGCAAGCCGCTTCTGAAGAAGAGAAATCTGTTAACATCAAGCAAAGATATAAGTTTCAGGAAGTCTGTTCTGAAAGTATTTGTACGGAGTCTAGACATGTAAAAAAAGGTGGGACAAAACGATTAAAAGTTTAGACAAGAAGAGAATAGAAGCTTTTGAAATGTGGCGCTACAGAAGAATGCTGAAGATTAAATGGGTAGTTCACACAACTAATGAGAAGGTGCTGAATAGAATTGGGGATAAGAAGAATTTGTGGAGCAACTTAACTAGAGAAAGGGATCGGTTGGTAGGACATATTCTGAGGCAGTTTAGTACAGGAGGGAAGTGTGGAGGGTAAAAATCGTTTCTGAAAGTATTTGTATGGAGTGTAGCCATGTATGGAAGTGAAACATGGACGATAAATAGTTTGGACAAGAAGAGAATAGAAGCTTTCGAAATGTGGTGCTACAGAAGAATGCTGAAGATTACATGGGTAGATCACATAACTAATGAGGAAGTATTGAATAGGATTGGGGAGAAGAGAAGTTTGTGGCACAACGTGACCAGAAGAAGGGATCGGTTGGTAGGACATGTTCTGAGGCATCAAGGAATCACCCATATAGTATTGGAAGGGAGGGTGGAGGGTAAAAATCGTAGAGGGAGACCAAGAGATGAATACACTAAGCAGATTCAGAAGAATGTAGGTTGCAGTAGGTACTGGGATATGAAGAAGCTTGCACAGGATAGAGTAGCATGGACAGCTGCATCAAACCAGTCTCAGGACTGAAGACCACAACAACAACAATAGTAACAATGTTTCACAAACTATGAATATATGAGCGTCTAAATAATGGGATCCTGTTTCTCTCACTCGTTTTCACGTACAGTGGTCAAGTCAGCTTCTCGGCTTTCTTTCAACTTTTATTTTATTTTTGTATTATATCTTCGTTGACTGTCTTTCCATTTCTGTCTATCCTCAGCTTCCTATGGTCTACCATCTGCCGTCTGATACTCTCCAGTTTTTGTGCTAAGTCATATCTTCATAATTATATCAGGCACGATGTGTGGGAGACACACTATTGTCGTAGTAGTTTTCAATAACACTATTACCATGGTAGAGCACGTACGTTAACATAAAAACTCATAATATATAGGATTTACCGTAAGTATCTGTGGGCTACAGAAGTAGACTGTGCATAAATTACATGACATGAAAGGGTGGAACGTCTTTCCAAGTTTCGATTCGTAATACGCACCGTTTAGTAGTTGTACTAGAGGGTATGCATATCAGAACATGCGGAAAAATTATCTTCCCTATACTGTCGCATTGTGTACAGGTAGGCAACCAAATGAACAGAACGATTCATGTTAGCGTCTTCAGACTTCAATGAATTGCATACAGGTATTGATGTTAGCTGCGTCACAGACGGTATCCATACTGAGCGCCTGTGATATAGGTTAAATACGGTAGGAGATGCTCTATCCACTGATATCTGTCATATTCACTATATTTCGGAGTTTTCACGACGACATCTTCTGAAACTGTGGAGGTACCTATGAACAAGAACGTTGCCCTTCAAGATGTCGTCTGATACTCTCCAGTCTATAATAAACAGCGTAAATAGTTATTAAAGGATGAACGGTTAACTGGAAATTGATTCGCAAACAGAAACCAGGGGAAGTTAGCCAATGTGGAACTCTGGTTAGCTGCAAGTTCCGTGTGCCATACAATTCTGTTGAGTCACCACCATTTTAACAAAAAATGGGAAAATTTAATATAAGAGAAACTAACCAGTGAAGTGTTGAGCATTACTAAGATAAACAAAAAGAACCAAGTGAGTAGATGGAAGGAGCATATTGGAACATTTTAAATATTTCAGAGCAAGCAGGAGCTTAAGTCCCCCCTCACCTCCCTCCCCCTCCCCCCTTCCCCCACAAAAAAGGTAATCAGACAAAAATATAGAAATATAAGGTCCACCTTTTGAGCTTCAGAAACGCCAGGTTGGATGCATTGAAATAATCTTGCAAAAAGGGAGGAGATTGAGAAACAGTTTTCTCAATTTAACACAGTTTATTGAAATGAAACATCGTATTAAAAATTCACAAATTAATGTTAAACTGTGATATGTCGTTGTCTGTTATTTAATCATTTATCTCACACTATAATTGTACTGAGAACTGAGGTGTATTGCGGTGATAAATAAAAAAATCTTAGGTGCGTCTGGAAGAAGTTCACAAAAACATACATGATTCACACGCACAAGAATAAACATAGAAAGAATTTCGTCCATCACAATAAGTTAAAGATTCTGATCTTCATTCCCACAGCTATGACAGTCATTGTGAATACGAATACTATGGAATACTTTCCGAGAGAGAAATTTATCTGCATCATCTTCCACACGAAAGTAAGGTATGCCGGCGTGAAACACCCACAAATGCAGTCAATATTCATGAGCAAAGCAAAATTAACAAGACACTTGAAAATTTCAAGGACACAAAATATATAAAACGTATAGACACAAAGAGCTGTAAAATATCAAGCAGAATTAAGAAGAAACGTTGTACAAGATGGTACTAAAATTAAACACAGTTAAATGACACCACGTACTACGAACAAAGCTACCCAATCATAGAACTGAAAGGAAATGAAAAGCAGAACAATTAAAACACATACACATGAGAAAAGTTCACACATACATTCCAATTAAAAGAGAAGTCATACAATTGAATTTAATCTTGTGCTTGAGTAACTAACTTTTCTATGTCTACATGGATGCTTCGCAACCTGGCAGAGGGTTCATCAAATCGCCTTCAGAATAATTCTCTATTACTTAAATCTCGAACAGCGCGCGGAAAAAACGAACACCTATATTTTTCCCTGCCAACTCTGATTTCCCTTATTTTATTATGAGGATCATTTTTCCCTATGTAGGTTGACAACAAAAGATTTTCGCATTCGAGGGGGAGAAAGTTGATGACTGAAATTTCGTGAGGAGATTCCGCCGCAACGAAAAACGCCTTTGTTGCAATGATGTCCACCCGAAATCCTGTATCGTGTCCGTGACACTCTCTCCCTTAATTCGTGATAGTAGAAAACGCGCTGTTCTTCTTTGAAATTTCTCGATGCACTCCGTTAATCCTATCTGGTAAGGATCCCACACCGCGCGGAAGTACTACAAAAGAGGACGGACAAACGTAGTGCAGACAGTCTCTTCAGTTGATCTGTTACATGTTCCAAGTGTTCTGCCAATAAAACGCAGTCTTTGGTTTGCCTTCCAACATCATTTTCTGTATGTTCGTAATTGTTATTCGTAGGTACTTATTTGATCCTATGGCCTTTAGATTTGACTGATTTATAACGTAACCGAAGTTTAATGGATTCCTTTTAGCACCATACAGGTATCTTTTCCAAGTCATTTTGCTGTTTACTTCGATCTTCTAATGACTTTACTACACGATAAATGCAAACAACCTAAGAAGGCTGCTCAGGTTGTCTCCTAAATCGTTTATATAGACAAAAGGGTCTATAGCATTACGTTGGGGAACGAAAGAAATCATTTCTGTTTTACTGGATGATTTTCCATCAATTAGTACGAACTGTGACCTGTGACAGGAAATCACGAATCCGATCACATAAGTGAGACGATATTCCACGAACACATAATTTCACTACAAGCCGCTCGTTTGGTACAGTGTCAAAAGCCTTTTAGAAATCTAAAACGGAATCAATTTGAAATCGCTTGTAAGTAGCACTCAACACTTCGCTTGAGTAAAGAGCTAGTTGTGTTACATAAGAACGATGCTTTCTAAATCCATGTTGACTGTGTCAATAGATCGTTCTCTTCGAGGTGATTCATGTTGTTAGAAAACAATATACGTCCCAAAATCCTGCTGCATATCGATATGGGCCTGTAGTTATATGGGCCGGTAATTAATCGGATTACTCCTACTACCTTTCTTAAATACTGGCGTGCCCTGTGCAACTTTCCAGTCTTTGGGTACGAATCTTCCGTCTAGCGAGCGGTTGTATATGACATAAGTATGGAGCAATTGCATCAGCATACTCTGAAAGGAACCTAATTGGTACACTGTCTGGACCAAAATACTCTTATTAAGTGACTTAAGCTACTTCACTACTCCGAGAATATTGACTTCTAAGCTATTCATGTTGAGAGCTGTCCTTGATTCGAATTCTGGAAGAATTTGATGGAAGAATTTCGAATGGCTGTGTATTATCTCTGCTTTAGAAGCACTGTTGCGGATAATTTTTCCATTGCTATCCCACAGAGAAGGCATTTACTGCGTTTTACCGCTAGCGTACTTTACATGCGACCAGAATCTCTTTGGTTTTCGAGATAAAGTTTCGTTGTGGAAACTATTATGAACACCTCGCATTGAAGTTCGCACTAAATTTGGAGCTTCTGTAAAATATCGTCCGTCTTTGAGATTTTGCGTACGTTTAAATTTGGCAAGCTGTTTTCGTTGTTTCTGAAAAGGTTGTCAGATCAGTTTTGTGTACCATGGGGGAACAGCTCGATCGTTTGTTAATATAATTCTTTAAATTGCTGTCGACGCTATTTATTTGAATTCAAGCCGCATCTAGTCTACACTTTGTTAATTTGGAAGGAGTGGAGATTGTCTGTCAGGAAGGCGTCAAGTAAATTTTTTATCTGCTTTTTTTAATAGGTATATTTTTCGTTTACTTTTGGAGGATTTGGGGATTACAATATTCAGTCTCGCTACGACAACCCTGTGCTCACTAATACTTGTATCGGTTTTGGGTTGTTTTTTGGGGGGTGGGGGTTGGAGGAGCCCAGACAGCGAGGTCATCGGTCTCACCTGATTACGGAAGGATGGGGAAGGAAGTCGGCCGTGCCCTTTCAAAGGAACCATCCCGGCATTTGCCTGGAGCGATTTAGGGAAATCACGGAAAACCTGAATTAGGATGGCCGGACGCGGGATTGAACCGTCGTCCTCCGGAATGCGAGTCCAATGTGTTAACCACTGCGTATCCGTTGTGATGCTCGTTATTAGCTCTGGATTATTTGTTGCTAAGAGGTCAAGCGCGTTCTCGCAACCGTTTACAATTCGCTCATCAAGAGAATGCATTTGGCATAATTTCAGATGAAGTTTCATGCATACCTCTGGATTTAAACATGTATTTTCGCCAAAATATCGAGAGTAAATTAAAGTCGTCTCCAATTATATGAGTCGGGTACGTGTTCGAAATTAAACTCAAGTTTTCTTTCAACCGTATGTTTTGGCTACACAAAGCAAGGACCGGAAAAACTTACTCTGTAAATACTGAAAATAAACTCGTGACTAAACTGTGAAAAGTAAGGGAAGTCGACTACCGAAGATGAAACTGAATTAGCAAATCAAACGCGTACGTCAGTTGGAACGGCTACGCACCATCACTCGTTAACAAATTCACTAGCGCCAAGTCGCTAATAAGACTAACCACCTTTACTCACCAATGGTTCAGTCCCTAGTGGCGAGAGCACGTTCTCCACAGGCAGCCAGAAGAGACGAGAGAGGTCCTTCCCCTCCCCCCCTCCCCCCCCCCCCCCCACCTTAACTACGCTCGAAAGATTACCGAAAGGGTACAAATCTCTTTGTCTTGACTGAGAAACCTAAGTTGGCTGCAGTGTTGCTACCAGACCATACAGCCAGATGCTGTACTGTTGCCATATAAAAGATAAATTCAAAATACACACTCACTCATCCATCCATCCAGAGGATAGAAACTAGAGGAAAATTTGAATCACGAAATGTTGACAACACACATAGGTGCTTATTTGAAAAATGGGGCAAACACGAAGTACAAAACTTAATGACAAATGATCGAGCATAATAACGCAATATATAAATTAAATATGCAGCAGTTCGAAGATAAACGGACAATGACCACCACTGTCAACTGGTCAAACTTATCGATATGTGCCAGGGAAAATATGCCTTATTATAAGAAGCTGGTGTGAAAACATTGTTGGACGAAAGATACTTGCGCATGGTCTGTCACTGCCAAACACGGATCGATGCAATTTTGACCATAGAAAGAACTGCATAGTCCAGTACAGAACCTAACTGAAAGAAACACACAGTGAGATGAACAGACATGACACTTTCACTTAAAGACAAGAATTGCACTGAAATCACAACCATTCATGATATTACAAAAGACGGTACATGGTTCGTAATATGGAGTGTGATCACCACGCACGGCACTGCATGGTCGGAAGATTGGTATGGAATTCCTGTTGTGGGGCCTTCATTTCCTACACCACCGCGTTGACGAGTACGGGGGGGGGGGGGGGGGTCCTTGCTGCATGCGGACGATCTCTAATACATCACGGGAACGGATCAACACGTGGATGGCGACCGGTGAGTGTAACGGGTTGAAAGACTTGGAGGCAGCGCGGTCGTGCAACATTATGCCTCCCCACAACACAACACCTGTAGGGTCAAAACGATCATGTTTGACAATGTTACTGGGTCCATTACGTGTTCCCACATCTCACCATATGAGGGCGCATCCAGCACTCTCGAACATGATCGTTTTGGTGCTCCAGGTGTTATGGTGTGGGGAGGCAAAATGTCGCATGTATATACTGACTTTCAAATCTTTAAAAGCCGTACACTCACTGGCCAACATTATTGTGAAACTGTACGCCTTTCTTACGTCCGTCTTTTCAGCTGTGCATTCGGATTTAATTTCATTTTTATGGATGACAATAAGCGACCGCTTCGCTTCTTGCAGGTGGTGGAGCTCTTGGAATGAGTGTATGCTCGACGAATGGACTAGCCTGAGCGTTTCCAAACCTTAAATCACATCGAGCACATGAGGGATGCGTTGGGGGACTGCAGCACGTCCACACGCACCAACGACGACCAGCAGTTATAAACCATGCTGACCGAGGAATGGAACGACCTTATACCAGAATTCTTTACTAACCTTGTGACCACATGGGAGGACGTTGCACAGGGTGCACTGCCTTCCTTGATGATCGTGCATCCCGTTAAGAAGCGTGTTCAGACTTTCGTGATTTACGAAATAAATAAGTATTTTTTATTTATGCGTAACCATTTTCCACGCAAAAATAGGAACATGGATTTTCTTGAATTACAGCGCCAACTACCAAGAATCAAAACAAATGTTTAAGATAAAATGTACGTAATATTAATGTAGACTCTGCTTGTGCAATAAAAAAATGGGGGTTCCCACTTGAAATTTTAAAGTTGCCTCTCGCCCCACCCCTAAGGGGCTGGGCTGGCGCGCTAATTTTAGCAGCAGCAGATGTCCCCCTCAAAAATAATCAGCTTTGGATTCTACACATTTTTTCGTGTGAAGCATACTTTTTGAGTTATTCTGGTTTGTCAACATAAAATTTGCACCCTATATATCCGTATCAGAGACGCGCTGCGTTACATTATGCTGCAGCAACGCAATCAAACGGAAACTTTTAGATCGCTCCTTATACGCTGTCCGACCCCATTAATGTGACTGTGTCAAAAGCCTGAATAATCAACTTTTGCGTCGCGGGCGGCTGCGAGATATGCAGGAAAAGGGACAATACGGTATCGACATGGATGTGAAGCCATGTCGTCTCCAGTGCCTTAGCCAGCGGTGCTAGGTTTCTCGGTTGAGGCTTCATGGCACGAACAGCGCGAAAGTGGTGTTCCCACAGATTCTGGATTGGGTTTAAATGAGAGGAGTTTGGTGGCCAGGGGCCGGCCGCGGTTGCCGAGCGGTTCTAAGCACGCCAGTCCGGAACCACGCGGCTGCTACGGTCGCAGGTTAGTTAGGTTTAAGTAGTTCTAAGTTCTAGGGGACTGATGACCTCAGATTTTAAGTCCCATAGTGCTCAGAGCCATTTGAACCATTTTTTAGGGGCCAGGGCAACATGGTAAAATTATCACCACGCTTGTACACTGCAAGCTGAGTGACACATTGCATTGTCTTGCTGGTGTTACCACAGTGCTCAGGAAAAACAAACTTCATGTAGGGATGGACATGGTCCTGAAGGATAGATGCATTTTTGTATTGATCCACTGAGACTTTCAGAACGACGAAATCATCCAGGAAATATCAAGAAACCATTCGCCAGATAACACTCCCTCCTCCAGTCTGGACCCATCCGACCCTTCTTGCAAGATGTTTGCTTTCAGATGTTTCAAACCGTACACGTGAGAGATCATCTGTCATCTGGAAAATCCATCTGTCACCAATCAGTGGACGTCCAGTTGTGATAGTTTCGAACAAATTGCAGCGTTCGCCACCAATCAACAATAGTCGAAGGGACACAGTTGGTAGCCCCTTGGTTCGCCTGGAATGGTCAGTTGCTGGACAGTTACACTACTATTCGCCCGTACAGATCTTCGCAGTGGCGTACTCCCACGTCATCCATGGCCCATGGTCCCCCACAGTAGCATTCGTGTTAGTTTTGGATAGCGGCGTTTTGACACGCACAGTATATTTCAATCACGGCGGCTCGTTAACAGTTTATAAAGTTAGCCACCCTTGGCCCGAAGGCAATGATCATACCTTTTGGACCTCAGATAAGTCGCTCCGTTTTTGTATTATGACAATGACTGCACTGTTTGCCGAGTCCCCTCAGACACTCTTTATATACCCTCCACTGTTAGTGTTGCCATCTGCAGTCTGTGAGTAGTTGTTGCACATTGGCACCGAACATAGGTGACGATCACAATGTGACTGAACCGTGTGTTATATACGTCTTAATTTGCGTATCACAAATGTGTTCACTATGTTGCCTATGGTAATCTGTTCTATAAAACTGAATTCAAAATTTGGAGATAGTATTTTCTTACACTGAAATTTAAAAGCTTTCAGAAGCTTACCGCTCCTTTTCATCAAATACTCAGTCGAATGTGTTTCATACACCCACACAGCGTTACTAAAATTGCAGGGGGATAAATTAGCACCTGAAAACGGGACAGGACCGAACTTAAACGACCGTATGTAATATATGACTGATCATAATACAGCCAAATATCTTAATTAATTTGGGGGTGGTATTCGATATGAAAAGAAAAACTTGCCAAAGTTTTAATTTCAGACGGAAGGTCGGACTTTCGCAGGCGAGGCTGCGTTCCGCGCCCTCGTGTCGAGCCTTCCGCGGCGCGGCGCGGCGCGGCGGTCTGCGGCCACACCTCTCAAGAGCGGCGCGGCTGTGCTTTGTGCGGCGCTCTGACCTGTGCGGCACAAATGGTGAGTGACGGCCGGCCGGCCCCCCTCGCTCCGTCTGTGGAGACGCCATTCAGCGCGCGGCTAAATGTATCGCCCAGAGGACATTAGTCTCGGCCGCTTCGCGTCGCACCCACACCTGCCCACACGCGTCACCTGCTCCGCCCTCTCGCCCCTGCCAGCGGTCGACCGGCAGTGTTCGACGAGATAACACGAGACCTACTCTCTAGAACCCAAGCGGGGACCTAATACTGCTGAGGCAGTGACGTTTTTAAAAAGTCATCCATCTTTCGACTGGTTTGATGTTTATCTCCAACTTTATTTTGTGTTAACCTTCTCTTCTCTACGTAGCTACCACGCTCGACACACAGTGCCTGAAAAAAAAAGAAGCGAAGCACCAAGGAGGAGGGGAGGAAAAGAAATGAATCTTCACAGATTGAGAGAGATGTTATAACAAAATCGAGTGAAATTTATATAGGACATGGCAGTATGAGCCCACTTATACTGTGACGGTGTATCCCATCTGGCCTGAGTACTGACACTGATAATAAAGCTGTAATAAAGCTGTTGTAACCCCTCCTGAGGCAAGGTGGCCAACAACTGCTTTAACTGGTTCTTGATATCCTGAATACTGGCGCTGGTGTGGAGTTTACGACCTAGCTGGTCCCACGCATGTTCAGTCGGGGATAAAAATGGGAACTTTGTGGCATTGAGTGTACTTGAACATCACGCAGACAGTTCACAGAGGCACATGCCCTCGATGGACGAGTATTGTTAAGTTGAATAATCACGCATAGACATTGAGCCGTGCCTGGCTCGTGTTCGTGCCATCTTTTATTTAACAACCTATTTTTACCGTACTGCCACCTCGTTATGTTAATTTTCAATTACTGGTGTCACTAAGTTGCTGCCCTGCCTGCCCGTGAGCTGCAGCAGCAGCGCTTATCGCTATCGGCCTTGCCATATTATCTTTGCTAAACTGCTATTACTCCCCGGTCGTCGTGTTTTCGGACCTGGCAGTGTGAGTTGGCACGAGGCACAAGATCAGTCGGGGCGCGGCAGCAGTGAGGTCCGGACCACCATGACTCCCCCAACGGTTGCCGACACACATGATTGGGGTGGGGACGACTTTGGTTGGTCGTCGGCCGGTCGTCTTGCCGGATGACGTATTTGGCCGACGATCGCTCATGGCTTGGCTGTGCGTGCCGGCTCGTGCTTCGTCCCTGTCATTGTGTAGTCACTGCCGTTAACATTGTCTAGTTTCTCGTGCAAGTGTTGGTGAAACTGTGTATGATTTTGACTGACAAGTTATTTTAAATATTGTCGGCGTACTGGCTTTGAGGAGTCGGTCGGTTGTCGTGGAGCAGTGAAGAATTCTCGGCGGGGCGTAGTTTCGCCGGTGCCCGCTGGCGGTCTCTACGCAGTGTCTGAGTGTGTGGCGCTGTTCCCATTGCTACGAGGTCAGTGGCTCACCGACCCTGGACACGAAAATGGAGATTTGTGTTAACCTACCAGCAAGTCAGGACTGTTCAAATTGTGCCGTTTGGAGTTCGTTGTCGGCTGTTGGGATATTCCCTCGAGCAACAACGTGGAAAATTCTAGCCACCCTCCGGTGGAGTTCCACTATATTTGGTTATTTGAATTGAAGTGCACCAGTGGAATCTTTTGCCTTGTGGCCGTTAACGTTCCGGTTACCTGCACTAGGCGTTGACGTAAATTTCAATCAGTTTAGTTTCCTCATCGTGTTGTTGCTGTCCAACACGGTGTGTAGTTTGACAGCTCCGTCTATGATTGGCTGTGGGCGCCAATATCTTCTACGTTGTTCTGTTGAACTCCCTATTGTGTCCTGGTCGGTTGGAGTGGAAGTTATCTTGTCGGTGGGTCCGTTGACTGTCCATCGGTTGGGTTGTCATCGCATCGTGAATGGCTGGTCCGACTACCTGTCTCAGTTAAGCGAGCGTTAGTGTTTGGACTACAGGCCGATCCTCGAACATCTGGGCGCCCTTGTGTGTACTGCCCTATTTTTTTAATTTGTCATTGTTTGTACTTGTGTGGCTCCTAGCCCATTTTTGTTTTAAATTATTGTTTTCTTCTTAAGGCCTTCAGCCTAGTTTAAAGTCCTATTTCAAGTAAGCCTTTTGGCATTTAAAATTTTTTTTTGAATTTTTGAATCTTCTGCCTTCAGCCATATTGCGTTTCAGTTGTTCGTTCTTAAGGACTTGAGCCTAAATTAAAGAACTGTTTCACGTAAGTACTTCGGTATTTAAAAAAATTAATGTTTTGGAGTTTTAAGTGTTCGACCTTCAGCCGATTTGAATTTGTTTACTCCAGCCTAACTAAAGTACGGATTTAAGATACGGCTTGCCTTTTAAATTTCTGACTATGCTTGCATTTTAAGTTATTAGCTTTTAACCGTTTTTAAATTAAAGTGGGTTTCAGTCGGTAATTAAGTTCCAAAGATTAAAGCTGTATAAAATTTTTGGGCTCTTGTAATGTTTGATCAAATAATAAAGTTGTATGTTCGAGTGTTACTGACAGCTCCTGATTTTGGTCCCTTTCCACAATTTATTCTATCTGTCCTGTCCTGCGTGTTAAGCAGGGCATTTCAGATACTGTCGCATTAGAGGTCACATGAGGGCGCAAGCTATCCGTGACATACCACTGTGCCACCAAAGTTCCCTCTGTTATTACTACCAGCTGCGACCTGAAATCCGACCCGATTGCTCCCATACCACGACTCCATGAGCAACACTGCACCGTCTGTCCAAGAGGTGAATAGAATGGAA
The DNA here is from genome assembly GCF_023897955.1 of Schistocerca gregaria. NCBI lineage: Eukaryota > Metazoa > Arthropoda > Insecta > Orthoptera > Acrididae > Schistocerca > Schistocerca gregaria. The sequence continues at coordinate 182,538,067 of NC_064927.1, forward strand.
TCACTCCCCAGGTCGCTACCAAAGTCGCTGACATTCGTCATTCGAGTTAGTGCAGAACTGCATGTCGTCACAGAATGAAATGCGACGCCAGTCATCAACAATCCGTATTTCCCTGTCACGGCAGCATTTCAAATGCAGTCTTTGTATTGTATTAACGGCTGTCTGCGTATGCGACAGCGATTTCGTAATCCAGCTGCTGCAATCTGGCGCCTGGTGCAGAATGACAAGGAATGTTGCCAGGAGTAGGAGTAGAGGAATATCAAGATTGGATCACATAAGCAATTAGGAAACACGGATGAAATGAAGCTGATAACACTATTATAGGCACAACCGAAACACAAAACTACTTCGGTACGGGCATCTTGAAAAGAAGGGTGGTGCAAGAGGGATAAAACTAGTATGCAAACCCGCTGAAGAAGGGAAAGTTATAGACCAACAACGAAATGGAAAAAGAATGTAAATGAAGAGATGCAAAATAGAGATCTGCAGTATGGAGATTGATGGACAAGAAGCAAAGGAAATTGACAAGCGAGAGATGGTGATAGACTTGGTAAACTCGCATATGTATGCACGAATGTGCAAAACTAAAAGATGTAAGTAAATTCCGCATGATGTGTCACTGACAACTAACGTAGCTCAGTGAAACCATAAATAGAAAAAACTACTACAGTGTAGTACAGAAGATATCTAAGAAAAATACGCAATGAGACCAACAGAAATGACACTAGAATGAGATTTTCACGCTGCAGCGGAGTGTACGTTGATATGAAACTTCGTGACAGATTAAAACTGTGTGCCGGATCGAGACTTTCGCGAGCAAGTCAAAATCTCATTCTGGAAACAACCCCTAGGCTGTGGCTAAGCCATGTCTCCGCAATATCCTTTCTTCTGGGAGTGCTGGTTCTGCAAGGTTCGCGGGAAAGCTTCTGTGAAGTTTGGAAGGAGACGAGGTGCTGGCAGAATTGAAGCTGTGAGGACGGGTCGTGAGTCGGGCTTCGGTAGCTCAGTTGGTAGAGCACTTGCCCGCTAAAGGCAAAGGTCCAGACTTCGAGTCTCGGTCCAGCACACGGCTTTAATCTGTCAGGAAGTTTCAGAAATGACACTAAAAGATAATAGCTACACTGAAATAATCACGATTTATGATGGCCCTCTGGACATTACAAAATGGGGATATGATTCTTAATAGTGTGTAGTCACCATGGACACCAATGCATGGTCTGAAATGTTCTCCCACGCTGGCCATAAGGTTGGTAAGAAGTTTGAATTAGGGCGTTCCATTCTTCCACCAGCGAGATTGGTAACTGCTGGGGCCGGCCGCTGTGGGCTAGCGGTTCTAGGCGCTTCAGTACGGAACCGCGCGACCGCTACGGTCGCAGGTTCGAATCCTGCCTCTGGCATGGATGTGTGTAATGTCCTTAGGTTAGTTAGGTTTAAGTAGTTCTGAGTTCTAGGGTACTGATGACCTCAGATGTTAAGTCCCATAGTGCTCGGAGCCATTTGAACCATTTGAACAACTGCTGGGTGCAGGTGGAACCTGTGGACGTGTTACAATACGTCTTCCCAACACCTTTTCATGTGACCAATGGGATTTAAATAGGGGAAACAGGTAGACCAGTCCATTCTGTCGTTCCAAGATTATTCCACCTATACTGTTCGATGTGATCACATATTGTCAACCGCAAACGTGAAGACAGGGCCGAGTGCACCCCTGAAGAGACACGCATTGGGAATGATACAGTGTTACAATAATGTTGATCAGTGAGTGCCCAACATTTGGAGGTCAGTACGCTCCTGCAGCATTATTTCTCCCCACACTGTAGCACTGGGACCATCAAAACGATCTTGCTTGACAACGTTGGTGGGTGCATTACGTGTTCCCAACTCTCGTCCCATGAGCGTACATCCAGCATTGCCCATTTCCTAGACTTAAATCAGGCTCGTGTATAATGTGTCGTGAGAGATGTATTGCAGCCCGTCCAAACATGCACCATGACTAGCCAGAAGTTGTCAAGATCGCCCTATCAGAACGAATCCTTCCCAACGTTGCAGCCAGCTTGGGAGCATGTTCCAGAACATACGTTTGTGGTAGTCACACATCCTGTTATTAAGAATATCTTCCCTCCATTTGTAATGTCCAGCTGACCATTTGTGAGGCGTCGGTTGAGCAATTTAGCTTACTGTGAGATGCTACGGCTTCTGCCGTTAGTGATCTACAGTGATAACTCCCCGTAAGTTCGATCTCACGCGCTCACTGACTTGGAACGGTGTATTTCTACGCTGAATTCGCTATGGCCTGTCCGCTGCAGACTTACAGGAAAGTGTGTTCGTTTACCTGTGATTTGGTGCACCCAGCAGAGCAAGTGACGATAAATGGTATACCTATGCCATGAAGGACAGAAAAGGAGACATCGTGCTCCACAGCTCTAAGACGATACATACTACATTTACTGCAGGGAAGGCTTTGCTTACGCTGCGCTAAGGATAAATGTTTTCTACTCACTCTGAGAAGAAGATATTTCTTACTCTCCTCTGTATAACCTAGCTGGTTCTATAAGAATCTTACTGGCCAGTTGCAACGTACTTTGCGAGTTTCAACCAATGATAATAAACAGGCTAACAAATTATCTACTCTTACAGATTTTGCTGTGCTTAACCAGTGAAGTATATCTCTCCCTTGGAGTGTGATGGAAGCCAGAAAAGCTGCCCCGCTAAGTAACAGATTTGTAGTTATGGCCAGTGAGAGGGCAGCCGCAGAAGAAGCAGCAGCAGCCGCCGCCGCCGCCGCCGCCGACCGCCCGCCCGCCCCCCCCCCCCCCCCCCACTGCAAAAATAATTGAAAATAATTGTTATGAGTTCCTTGCTAAATTGGTTCAAATGGCTCCGTGCACTATGGGACAACATCTGAGGTCATCGGTCCCCTAGAAATTAGAACTACTTAAACCTAACTAACCTAAGGACATCACACACATCAATGCCAGAGGCAGGATTCGAGCCTGCGATCATAGCGGTGGCGCGGTTCCAGACTGAAGCGTCTAGAACCGCTCAGCCACAGAGGCCGACCTTACTAAATTCTGAACAATTGTTCCAGCTGACTTCCTTCAGGAATGATGGTTGGGTCTGACGCTAGTAGCCTCGTGTTTTTCCCTTATCCCTTTCCCTTTTGCCTTATCCTTTGCTTTTTTTTAACTTCGGGGACAATGAAGTTTTATGATAGTTTGGTCCACCCTTGCTAGTCTCCTCCTGCGTTCAGTCGGCAGATCTATCTTCCCAGTGTTCTGTTCAACTTTAATATCGTATTCATTTCAATTACCTTCTATGGTATACTGTAGTATTTCTATGTAGGGCCCAAGTTTCATCAAGCTATGTTACTTCTTGTGATAACATGCAAAAGCTACTTTCGTCCTGAAGTAACTTTCACATGATGTGCCCTTGACAAGTAACGTTCAAAATATATGGTGTCCCTCCTAAGAGTTGCTAGGCACATTTTCTTTGGTGTTTTGACAGATATTTGCAATTTGGTTCTCCAGTATGTAGCTCGAGTCAGCCCGTACATATTCTGCTCATATTTTCTTTCATTCTATTCGCAGTAACGACAAAGTGTGAGTTTTCATTTTAGCACTTCGCTCATTAATCACTTTGAAATTACCTGTAGGTTTTTAAAAATGTTAATCTAGGGTAATACAGTAGCAATATTTTCGATAAACGATTTTCCAAACCTGTTAAATATTTAAAGGCTTCACGTTGAAAACACCGACCTTGCAGGCTCAACAGTGTTGTATCTGTAGGCCCTGTACCGGCACTCCAGCTCACAAATGAAATAACGAGAACATTTTGAAATATTTGATAACATCTTGCTGACTGATAGAAATGTAAGCGTCTTACGCTCCTAATTTTGTTAAATCCAAAAATATCTCTTCTGTGTGATCGTTCAAAATTTTCTTTCAAGCTCTAATTTCGATACTAGTTGCCTGATTGTTCAAATGGCTCTAAGCACTGAGGGACTTAAATCCCACAGCTGGCGTAACTTCTTCATATTGTGGATACTGGCAGTAGGACGGAGTGTACGTCCGAAATGGCCCACAAGAGTTCTGTCGGGATCAAATCTCGGGATCTTGGTGACTTTGGGAGCAAGACTTCGCAGATAGTCCACATTAACATGTGCCAAGTTTGTATGAGTATTGTCCTGATGAAAAACGATACCTCAATACTGTCACGTGAGAGGTAACACATGAGGATACAGAATGTCCGTGACATACTGTTATGCCATCAGTGCTCCATGATCTGAAGTCATTTCTGATTGTTCCCCACACCACGAGGCCAGGGGTAACATGGCTTTGCCTCTCCAAAACACTGCCAGTGGAGGATCTCGGTCGTTGCCATATGCTCTAACGTAGTCGTATGGGGTAGTGCAAAACGACTACATTTCTGAATGTAATGCGATTCCATTCATCAGCAGTCTACGCTTCCCGTCACTGCACCACACCAAAGGCAGCCGTTTGTATTGTCATGTTAACTGCAGCCTGTGCATGCACTGGCAGTTCTGTAGTCCAGCTGCTGCTAGCCTCTGACCAGTGGTGGGGGAGTCATCCAAATATTGCAGGGAATCTATCACTTGTCCTCGGATAGAATGTACTGAGTGAAGGCGTTACAGGTACTTGGTGCACAAGACGGCGATCCTCTCTTGGGATGGTTAGAGACGGTGGACCGTACCTTCACAGCGAGTGTGCTTGCCCTCACGTTCCCATGCCGTCCAACATTGGATCATTGTTACATCTGAATATCCCAAAAAGCTTGATATTGCTTGATTCGACAAGTCGGCTAAGTGGAGAACCACAGTGGGGTTCCTTTCAATCCCTGTCAGGTGCTGATAACGCTGTCTCGTACGTGTACAGGACGTGTCCGTGTCCCTCACTGCTCACTCAGCATGTGAAGTTCACGACCTTTATATCACTACCAATCCTGCTAACAACACTAAACACGAATAACAACATAATGCACTCTGTTGGTCGTTGTATATGTCACAGAGACCTTTCTTGTGGGTGCTTTCATTTTTTCTGTCACGTGGTGTAGTTGTATACCCAGATTTCTCCATAAACTATGTTCCTGAGTTTCGGTGACTATGTATGTTTGCAATTAACTTTTATATAGGAAGTAACTCCTCTTCTTCAGAATACTTGAAAGTCTACTTAGTTGTGTCAATTTGTGCAGCGTAGTGGCATTGTTAACTATCATTTCCGTTTGAGTATTACCGTGGACCAGCTGACAGTGACAGCTACACGTCATTGTCACCAATAGTACGTTATTATGCTGCAAGGATATCACCAATGGTTCCATATTTCTGAGAGTCTTTGGTTGATGCATGAAACTCTTCATAAATATTTTGTCTCACTCAGAGGGTGGAAGGGGGCTACGACCATAATTTTAAGAGAAAAGAAGAGGGCATTAATTAAAAAATAAACGAAATGCGACTTCGCGCTGAGGGGGGAATTCTAACGATGGCTAACTTGTGACAGAATGATTTCACCTGTCAAAGACAGTTTCTGTGCATTCGTTATCACGTGACGAATGGTGGTGCCCACGGCAGAGCACATAAAACTATCTGAGCGTTCTACTTAGTTGCCACTGTTTCATTTCTGATATCCCCCACACTGCATTTGTAAAGGAAATCGCTTACACGACACTGGTTGTGGTCAGTTACAGAGACCTTATCAAGTAGGCATGACATCAGACGTCGTACAAGTTCACAGGATTGTAATGGTTTTATACTGCCCGTCTGAAACTGTAAGAGAGATGCTCGTGGAACATGAATGGGAATCCGAGGAAGAAAGACGGCGTAAATTTCGTGAAAGCTAATTTTTGAAATTAAGGGAAACTGGATTCGAGGGACATTGTGTGCCCCCTCTGCTGCGTAGGGTTACTGAGAATAAAACAGGGACGGGAAAATCTGCAAACACCTTCAGGTACGCATACTTTAACATAAAGCGAAATATCTCAAGTGTTCGGTGTTTCAAGAGGCAACGTATCTAAGATTTATAGCGCATACAGGGAAAGTGGAAAAATATCATCCGCTAAATCACAATTCACATGAATCTGCGTTTTGTGTGGTCGCGACAAACGGTCATTTAAGAGAAAAAGAGGACGACAGCTGCAAAAGACACTGCAGAACTGAATGTCACAGTCGTGAACCCTATCAGCACCAAAACAACTCCAAGGGAGTTCCAGACACAGGAAGTTGCAGGGCGAGCTGATAACCATTCATCAGTGATGCAGATGCCGATAACAGAACAACGTAGGGCCAAAGCCATAAAACTCGGACTGTTGCGCAATGGAAGAAAGTCATTTGGTCTCATGAGTCTTCTTTCACAATGTTTCCGAGCTTACGTCCCAAGAGGGAAACATGGCGGGGGTTCGGTGATGATTTGACCTTCGCGAACCCTTAGTGTTTTACCTGAAGTCTGACCTGCTCGTATAATGTAGCCAGCCGTGCGTTAGGTTGCGAGACAGAAAGGTGAGCCACAGTTTTAGTCGAGCTCTCGTAGCGAACAGTTCCTGGTAGACACCGTGTAGTCATTGTTGTTTACATTGCGAGGACGAGTGCAGCGATTCGTACTCTTCATATTGGTATAAGTGTTTACAATTATTGTATTGTCGCTCCCGCAGAGGAGGAAAGTTTTCGCGTAGTGTAGTGTTCGCCGGAATTGAGAGTTTTCCTAGCCACAATTCTGCGCCAGTATCGATTCCCAGTCAACCTTCCAAGTGGCCGATTCCTTCGACATGGTCAGGTCATGCAGTCGGCAATGGAAAACTGCCATCAAGATGCGCTGACGGATGTCCCGTTGTCTTCAGTGTCTGCAATTCATTGTGAAGTCGAGCAAGATCAACACCCATTCCTGGATTTCCAGTTTCTACAATAAGGGTGCAACAAGGGTACAGCACCATCAGGAACAGCATCATCAACATCTACAGTTATAGCAATAGTAACAGGTCCAGCAGCAACTAAGAAAACAACAACAACAACAACAACGGCAGCTACTTCAAATTACCTTCCAGCAGCAAAGTGGAAGGCGCTCGACGACTATGATATGACTTTTAAAATGGTGTTTGTGTTGTTAGACATGCTCTAGTACGCCTACATCTGTTGTTTGGGCTACTGCCACAGTTAATTTAAGAGTCTTCATTAAAGAGTCAGGTGTAGACGTACTAGGGCATGTATAACAACTCATACACTACATCGATGAAGGCTAATTACTAGCCGGAAAGTGGATCTGCTTTAATAAAGCTAGAACGGAAACAACGACTGATACCTGCTCTCTCACATTCTGAAAAAGAAAGAAAAAACAGTAACTACGTCAGGTAATTCAGCAACTCAGCCATCACTACCACCCTAAAGCCGACTCAACTATCAACGGCAGCAAAGCAGCCCACTTACTAAAAGGCTCTGTGTCGACTCTTATACTATCCTGGACTGTGACATGAGTGAGATACCAGATTCGGATACCCCTTCTGCTGGCGGCATAGTGCAAACACAGAACAGTCTCAAAGTCATCCATCGATTCCTCACGATGAGGTTGCGCGGCTGAGTGTCAACAATCGGTACAGTCGATTTGATGCAGTCCCACACATTGTCTCCGCGAAGAGCGTAGGTAAGAACATTGTCAAACACCATCGTATGACAGTGGGCAAGTTACTGCATGCCTGTAGCTCATTTCAAGCGTGATTTTGTCAATAATAGTACGTCGGGCAGAAACAGTTACGACAAAGCTGAAGTCCTCTGCGGCTGCCAATAATTTAAGAGAGATCTCCGTTCTGAAAGACCATAAGTTAGAACTATATAAACCCAACTGTCTGCTCCACACGTATGACAAATATTTGCGATATTGACATTAGTCTGACAAATAAGGAGATAGTTGACGAAATGGTATGTGTCCTGTCGCAAGTATCAAACGATTCACCAAGAAACACCATTCAGATTCATAATTGTGACAAATCCAGTGTGCATGGTAGATTTTAGTTCACGAACTTTACCCTCACTTGTTCCTATATTGGGGCACGCTGCTCAGTGAAACCTCACGTCGCCCCAGTAGTGCTGGTGTTTTCATCGCCAGGCGCACCAGTGTACAAGCCAACGGATTCGTGCATGGCGACGGTTCCAATTTGCTTGAATTTCTCTGGTCAGCTCCCACGTACAGATTGGTTGTGTGCGGTATTTCTTCTTCAACAAGAGCTACAACGAGATTCTATGTCACATAGGGAAGAGTAGTTTATAGCTCACAGCACACACAATCAGCTGCCTACGACAGCCTCCCAGCTCCCAAAGTCACATGGAATTTCCGCCACTACCTCTCAGAACAACCGTCAGCCACTGTACCAGACTATTCCATGAGTCCACCACTACCTGTGTTGCAACCCCAGTTGGTAGTAATGAAACACCACTTTCAGCACATTTTATTAGAGTAGGTTGCACACATTCAGAGGCAAACTTGAGTGGCGTATGACACCCCACTCCTATTAACCTATTATTCTGTTAATTGAGCCTCTGTGGGTTAATTTACGACCGCCTGGGGATAGCCTGTGCTGAGAAAGCCCTTCACCTCTCCCACTCCTCGTCCCCCAACCCTCCGGAAACCTCAACCGTGCCACTCCTCCAGTACCTTTGATATCAAATTAATTGACTACTTAATTAAATCGATAAATTATTTAATCTTTCCCCCTCCTGGGAAATCCCAGAGCCCCCCTCTCACACCCTCCTACCTGGAAATTGGCCGGCAAAGGCCTCCAATGAAGAGGAAGGGTCGCTCTACGGTAAATTCAAATCAATTGCAACGTATTACTATCTTTACGAAGTTTCTCATCGAGCCATATACGTTATCTTGCATTTCTAGCTGCTTCTCTAGCACAAATAATGATAAAAATTCAGGGTCGCCACCAGCCCACGCCCTTCCTAAACATTTAGAGAGAAACTGAGCTGGAAAATTATTAGTTTAATTAATTTAATAATTTAGTTACAAGTATGAAAATTTCTTTAAGTAGCCAGATAAATAGCACTCCATGTCGTGCATGAAGCAACTTGATTTAGGATTGGAAATCGGTGTAAGTGGGTAAGATCAATACTACAGAATTTATCTGTCACGTATATTATTTATTGTATCTACGTATTGGGTTGCACATCTTAACTACACATAACTGGTGCCTGACTAGAAATAGTTAAGTAAGAATTATGTGAGAATGTAACAGAGCACAATTTAACTACAGGAAGACGAAACACAGAAACAGGGGTGGGAGACAATGATATTATTATCTCCATTGCATTCATACCATAAACATACCTCAGTGAGATTCGCTTTATGATTCTAGGCATGCACTATTCTGCACAGAGGTTTAACCAATGCACGGGGTTCTGCGATAATTATTCAACATACTAAGTGCGTTTGCTGCTTGCAAACGGCCGAACCAGAGCACGTGGTGCATTCCGAATCAAACTTTTGTGCTGCTTTGTGGAAAGCGCACGAAACAACAGATACTATTGAAGAAATTATAGCTCATTAAACAAGCAAATTATTAAAATAAAGGCTATTGCGGTGCCGTGGTGGACCAGAAGGGTCATTGATTACCGAACACTTGGCACAAAATCGACACACAAAGACAAAAGCAGCTTACACACTTTTTACACGAACACCCAAAAATCGCCTATTTAAAGCAATATAATTAATGCACATTCCGAAAAAAAACTCGCTTCACACGCTACAGTTGAGCTGAAGTTCTTAAGTATTTCAACAGTTAAACATAACGAAGTCCTAATTCAACCTGCTTCCTATCACCTAAAACCCCCATTAAGAGCTACGATCGGTATTCACCAAGCGTTCACCGAAGAGTGCCCCTTTCTCTTTCCAGATTACCTAGCTCCCCGTGCAGCGGAAGCTACCAGAGGGTAGCTCTCCGTCACCAACCTCACACACAAAAACAGCCTTCGACTAAGATGGGTAAACCTCTCTGTTCGGGTATTGGGAAGAGAAGTTGGTCATCCTGTACACTCCTTCGAACGAGAAGCAAAATCTTCTGCTCCCAGCAGACGTCGACCAACTCAATGTTTCCCACAAAACAAAACCGAAACCCCCACATTCAAACACACACTAAATATTCAATTGGCCTTATTTGAGTGCTCAGTCTTTCTGGAAGAGTTCATGAATTGAGCTAAAATCAGGTAGTAAAGTGAATAAGCTGTACCGAATTCGACAAGCGTCTTATGAAACGACTTCGCAGAGGCGTTTCACGGTGTCAATTACTTAGCAACCGGTGTACTGTTTAATCTACAAAATTCAATTCGCAGGGGTTGGATGTCTCTTGTTCATCATTCTCTGCTGTTTTTGACAATGCAGTTCTTTTTAAATAGATAAAAAACTTTGAACGTAATTGCTTAGGTTCAGCGACCGTGTCAGAATTTTATTGTAAAAAATAAGCCATCGGTCACAAATATTAAGTCAAAATTGACTTGGTTTCGACGCTACTATGAGCGTCGTCTTCAGAATTAGACTAACTGTACTAAAACATTAGGTTTATAGAACATTAATAAAAATAAAGTTTGTACTGACTCGACTTACAAGCCACATATTAAAAAGATCTAATTCTGAAGCCGACGCTCATAGTAGCGTCGAAACCAGGTCAATTCTGACTTAATATTTGTGACCGAGGGCTTATTTGTTACAATATAGATCAAAAAGAAGTCATTAAGTAGATTGCTTTTGTTTGCAACCGCATAAGGTATTCCGTTACGAAATTGACATCACCATAACTCACCACACATAATTTCACTGTTAAAGTCATCTGATTGTACCTTCGCACCGACCGCAGGGCAAATGTGCCAGCCGCTTCTTGTCTTCGCATTTGTGCAGGACGGAAGAGAGGCCGCACGCCTGCTTGGACCCACACCTGCTGTCGGTTGCCTCACCGCCAGCCGCCTGGTGTGTTACCACACATACATGGAAGGAGAGGCGGGCAGACTGTAAGTCACTTTAATCCCCAAACAAAGTACCAGGTGACGGCAACCCTATGCACAATTGCACTGGCAGGTAAGACATGGTAGGAAGCAGTAGTTTTCAGCTGCCACTGGACAATTAGCAAGCAATCACAGCACCCCCGAGCGACATCGGTGGCAACTACTGGCTGGTGATCACATCACAAGGAGTGACGTGGTCCATTCCTACCTATGTAGACAGACGAAAGCAAATCAAGCAATTAAATTTCAAGAACACTCGCCATATTTTGGGGTCTTGTAAGCAGAGACATTTGAGAACATAAGCACACTCTTCCATGCGCTGCCTGTAATCCGCATTGTCATGAAGAAAGCCAGATGCCAAGTCACCCACCCAGGGAGCACCTCGAGTCTTGCCATCTGGACAGTCCAGTGACCCCAGAGCAGAAGTCGGCATACTTTTGATAAATGATGCCTGGGAAATCAACCTGTTCGTGCATGCATGAACGAACCTGTGCAAACATGTCGACCAAGGTATCCCCAAATGTTGCAATCTGATTGGTTCCTGCTAAATTAGTGGGCAGGGTCTGAGTCTATATGAAGCCTACCTCCCCTCCACCCTTGGCTTTATTCTGCTATTGTTCGTCGTTGTCTCAGGTTTTCTTCTTGCTCATGTGCATGCTACCAGTTTCTATATTTGGAAAGTGAAGTGTGCTAATAGCAGCAGTGGTACTGTCAGTGGTGGCCATCACCTCAGTCGAAGGGAATTGCCTGGTAAGTTAATACTTATTTCAAAAACTGCAAATTTTTCTTCGCCTAAAATTTTCGTAATATTAAATACATTTCGTTCTATTGTTTCAGTACGCATCCACCAAATTCTGGATGGAATGAATGCTGAGATGCATCAATGGCAGCAACAGCATTGTTAGTAACATATTATATATTTTATATACATATGTTTTGTATACGTAATATGCTGCTTTTATTTGGTGGTCAGGAGTGATTATTTGCTTTTGTACATGGATTCGAAAATCAAAATCAATAACTGTAGCTTTCCTCACTAAGAATTTTGCAGTATTTAATACATATTATCTTATATGAAGTCTTCACAGGTTGTCAGCCGAGTGACATCGTCGTCTCGTAGCAACGTTTCGACGGAATGCGTCTCCATCATCTTCAGGTGAAGTGTAGGGATATCGTCGGTCGCGCCCGCCAATCACGCGACCGTGCTATCGCCCGATGTGACTGGATCGGCCGGTGGTGGTGGTGGTGGTGGTGGTGGTGGTGGTGGGGGGGGGGGAGGGGGGGGGGGAGAGGCGTGCGCGGGGTTCGAGTCCCGGCATCCGTCTCTGTCTGCTCCGTCCGCGGCCCTTGGTGGAACCGAACGTTCTCCGATTTTCCTGACAGCAGGCTACCAGGCTGTGCTGAGATGGTAGCCACGGTCGCGGTTGATTAGGTTGTCGTGTAACCGTATTTCTATGGACTCTGATTACTGAGTCCCAAAATCCGTTTGTACTACATATTTTCTTTGTGTCCTCGAAATCGAAGGTGTGCTTCTTGTCAATACTATGTTCAGCCACAGCAGATTAGTTGGTCCGACGCAAGTGTACATGCCTAATGTGTACACTGCGGCGATGTGAGATGCAACACTGCGTCTGTCCTATATACTGCATCCCACATTCGCATCTGATCCTGTACACACCTGGTGCCGTCAGAACTAGTGGATCCTTGGTTGAACCGAGAAGGTCTTTGATTTTTCCTGCTGCGCAGAAAACGGTCTTTATGTTTCTTGAGAATTCTCGCGATCTTGGACGTCGGAGAACCCGCGTGTGGCAAGAACGCACAACCCATTGCTTCGTCTTCATCCGGTTTCTCTTCTCGTGGTCGGTCATCAGAGCTCTCCTTATTTGTGCCTCACTGTATCCATTTTTCTTGAAGGTGTCCTTTAGATGTTGCAATTCTCCTGGATACCTTTCCTTATCGCAGATGCACCTGGCCCTGTGCAGTAAGGTGTTGAGTACAGCATTGCGTTGCGCAGGGTGGTGGCAGCTATTTGCTTTAAGATAGAGGTTCGTGTGTGTTTTCTTTCTATACACTGCGTGTCCCGGCGTGCAGCCCATTTTCGTTGTAATCAGGATATCCGGAAAGGGTAAGCTTTTGTTTTCAAATGGTTCAAATGGCTCTGAGCACTATGGGACTTAACATCTGTGGTCATCAGTCCCCTAGAACTTAGAACTACTTAAACCTAACTAACCTAAGGACATCACACACATTCATGCCCGAGGCAGGATTCGAACCTGCGACCGTAGCAGTCCCACGGTTCCGGACTGCGCGCCTAGAACCGCGAGACCACCGCGGCAGACTTTTGTTTTCTATCTCCATGATAAATTTGATATTTCCATGTATGCTGTTGAGGTGTTGATGGAACTCTAGCAGTTTGTCCCTGCCATGTGGCCAAACTACAAAGGTATCGTCAACGTACCTGTAGAAGGCTTTTGGTTGTGTAAGTGCCCTGTGCTAGTTCTCAAAAGTGCTCCATGTATGGGTCGGCTATGCTTAGAGGTCTGCGCGGATAGGAATAGAGCAATCCGCAGCCGCACGGCATCTGCAAGTTCCTTATCCGCAACCGCATATATTTAAGATTTGTTTGAGTAATTAATAGTAACTTAGAATTATGGTATATAATAACAGTTATTGTTAGGGTGTCATTCCTGCGACAACTGAACTACTTTTGACTTCTTAAATCACAGGAAATGCTCTATACCTACTACAAAGCAGATCATTCCAAACAGGAAAGCATTGGCGCTCCCGAGTACACAGAGTAGCGGCTCGGGTCTCTTGAGATTGGAAACGCTATATAAAAAAAATAAAAGTCGATGTAACAGTATTAAATGATGAAAATACGTGTATAGAAATAATTATATTTCGCTGCTCTTGTCTCAAGGCAGCTGAAAATGACGATGGATTTAAACTGTTTCTAGCACTTTGCATCATTTACCGGCAGTTTTTTTGTACTCACTTGTTGGGTGTGTCAAATTTTGAAGCCATTCATGTCAGCTGATGATACTATAGCTTACGCGTTCAGTCCTCGTCATTTCCAGGTTAAAATATTTACAGTATTAAGCCTACACTGCAAATCGCTGGCGCACCTGTGAAAAAGTTAACTGCCAGCAATAATTGACGTCGTCTGGAAGAAGTAATTCGTCTTCCGAAGAGTGACAACTAAATCAGTAGTTACAGAAATTGGGAGTGGTCGGATGAGGTAGCAGTTCCATAGCACTCACTGCACCGTACTTGCCCACCCCTCCCCCACATCAATAAGAAACTGTGCCGTCTCGAGAAACTCAGATCCACACGCAAATTCGAATGGTAAAACGTCTTTGCTGACAAGATTGATAAGTTTTTCTGTCGCGGCTGTCTTCAGATTTGGCGGAACTTCAGGAACTTTCACGTCTCTCTTGGTATTTAAACAAGTAATTATGCTACTTTGTCGAGACTCACACGATTGGTTTAGCAAATTTGAAGTTCCACTTTTGTGTCCAGTGTAGGAATATACTCTTTTCCATGCAAAACAAGCCACTATATCTCATATTTTCGTTGCCATCAAATACGTATGCGAATTTTTTCCAAATTGTCGATTTCATTCTTTTTCCTTCACTAATGTAAAGTCACATTTTTTCCACCTTGCACGAAATTGTATCCATCGGTATGGTGTTTATTTGAAGAAAGAACTCACTGATATTTGCTACGACGCACGTTGTCACTGTCACTAAAAAGCGCTAACTGAAGTCAGCGGAAAGTTGCAACGGGCACTTGTGTGGCAGACAGTGGCCAGGTTTGCCACCCAGAGAGCACTTCACAGGCCACACGAAAGACACGGTCGCGGAAACGGGTTAGACGCAGGTCTCTTGGGTACAGCTACATCGGTTGTAGCCAGGGGTAAGGACAACAGACATCCGCTCTACCCGGGCCATGCAAGATTCCAAGAATGTCAACAGACTAGAAGTTTTTGAACTAACATTGCAACATACGTACTGGGCAGATACCTTGCTCATTATCCGCAGATCACCCGCGGATATCCGCGCCGGTCGTGATTTTATCCGTCAAGTAACAAATACCGCGGATATATCCGCGGATATCCGCATCCGCGCAGACCGCTAGCTTTGCCTGGTGCTAGGGGGAGCCCATAGCTACACCATCTATCTGTTCGTAGAACTTCCCACCACACTTGAAATAGGTGGTGGTTAGAACATGGCGAAATAGCTTGATGATATACTCCTCAAAGTGTTTTTCGAGTAAAGCCAAGGAGTCTTCTATTGGTACTCGTGTGAATAAGGATGTCACATCGAAGCTGACTAGTAGGTCTTCATTTTCCAGCCGCATTCCCTGAAGTACTTTCACAAATTGAGCCGAGTTTTAGACATGGTGTGACCGTAACCAACCAAGGGTTTTAGCATATGTGATAAATGCCTAGCAATACCATATGACGGCTAGTTAATAGTGTTTAAAGTAGGTCGTAATGGGACACCTTTGTGGACTTCTGGGAGTCCATAGAGACGTGGTGGTGCCGGTGCCCTCAGGTACAGCTTTCCTGATGATATCCTTCTCTAGTACCGAGTTGTTGAGCATCTCAACGGTCTTGCGGGTAACAGTTGTGGTGGGGTTCTTCCTTAGTCTTTTATAGGCTGGGTCTTACAGTAGAGCGTCGATTTTCTGCCAATGTTGTTGTTTTGTTGTCTTCAGTCCTGAGACTGGTTTGGTGCAGCTCTCCATGCTACTCTATCCTGTGCAAGCTTCATCTCCCAGTACTTGCAACCTACATCCTTCTGAATCTGCATAGTGTATTCATCTCTTGGTTTCCCTCTACGATTTTGACGCTCCACGCTGCCCTCCAATGCCATATTTTGTATCCCTTGATGCCTCAGAACATGTCCTACCAACCGGTCCCTTCTTCTTGTCAAGTTGTGCTACAAACTCCTCTTCTCTCCAATTCTATTCAATACCTTCTCATTAGTTATGTGATCTACCCATCTAATCTTCAGCATTCTTCTGTAGCACCACATTTCGAAAGCTTCTATTCTCTTCTTGACCAAACTATTTATCGTCCATGTTTCACTTCCATACATGGCTACACTCCATACAAATACTTTCAGAAATGTCTTCCTGACACTTAAATCTATACTCGATGTTAAATTTCTCTTCTTCAGAAACGCTTTCCTTGCCATTGCCAGTCTACATTTTATATCCTCTCTACTTCGACCATCAGTTATTTCGCTCCCCAAATAGCAAAACTCCTTTACTACTTTAAGTGTCTCATTTCCTAATCTAATTCCCTCAGCATCACCCGACTAAATTCGACTACATTCCATTATCCACGTTTTGCTTTTGTTGATGTTCATCTGATATCCTCCTTTCAAGACACTGTCCACTCCGTTCGACTGCTCTTCCAAGTCCTCTGCTGACAGAATTGCAATGTCGTCGGCGAACCTCAACATTTTTATTTCTTCTCCATGGATTTTAATACCTACTCCGAACTTTTCTTTTGTTTCCTTTACTGCTTGCTTGAATAACATCGGGGAGAGGCTACAACACTGTCTTACTCCCTTCCCAACAACTGCTACCCTTTCATGTCCCTCGACTCTTATAACTGCCATCTGGTTTCTGTACAAATTGTAAATAGCCTTTCGCTCCCTGTATTTTATCCCTGCGACCTTTAGAATTTGAAAAAGAGTATTCCAGTCAACATTGTCAAAAGCTATCTCTAAGTCTACAAATGCTAGAAATTTAGGTTTGCCTTTCCTTAATCCATTTTCTAAGATAAGTCTTAGGGTCAGAATTGCCTCACTTGTTCCAACACTTCTACGGAATCCAAACTGATCTTCGCCGAGGTCGGCTTCTACCAGTTTTTCCACACGTCTGTAAAGAATTCGCGTTAGTATTTTGCAGCTGTGACTTATTAAATAGATAGTTTGGTAATTTTCACATCTGTCGACACATACTTTCTTTGGGATTGGAATTATTATATTCTTCTTGAAGTCTGAGGGTATTTCGCCTGTCTCATACATCTTGCTCACCAGATGGTAGAGTTTTGTCAGGACTGGCTCTCCCAAGGCTGTCAGTAGTTCCAATGGAATGTTGTCTACTCCGGGGGCCTTGTTTCGACTCAGATCTTTCAGTGCTCTATCAAACTCTTCACGCAGTATCATATCCCCTATTTCATCTTCATCTACATCCTCTTACATTTCCATAATATTGTCCTCAAGTACATCGCCCTTGTATAGACCCTCCATATACTCCTTCCAACTTTCTGCTTTCCTTTCTTAGCTTGTATCTGGGTTTCCATCTGAGCTCTTGATATTCATAGAAGTGGCTCTTTTCTCGAAAGGTCTATATAATTTTCCTGTAGGCAGTATCTATCCTACCCCTAGTGAGATAAGCCTCTACATCCTTGCATTTGTCGTCTAGCCATCCCCGCTTAGCCATTTTGCACTTCCTGTCGACCTCATTTTTGAGACGTTTGTATTCCCTAACCTGAATAATTTATTTTATCTTATCATACATTTCATCAACTTCATCATCTGCAGAGCTAGTTGGCATATAATCTTGTACTACTGTAGTAGGCATGGGTTTTTTGTCTATCTCTGCCACAGTAATTCGTTCACTATGCTGCTGGTAGTTGCTTACCCGCACTCCTATTTTTTATTGATTATTAAACCTACTCCTGCATTACCCCTATTTGATTTTGTATTTATAACCCTGTATTCACCTGACCAATAGTCTTGTTCCTCCTGGCACCGAACTTCACTAATTCCCAGTATAACTTCAACCTGTCCATTTCCCTTTTTAAATTTTCTAACCTACCTGCCCGATTAAGGGATCTAAAATTCCACACTCTGATACGTAGGACGCCAGTTTTCTTTCTCCTGATAACGACGTCCTCCTGCGTAGTCCCCGCTCGGAGATCCGAATGGGGGACTATTTTACCCAAGACGACGCCATCATCATTTAACCATACAGTACAGCTGCATGCGCTAGGGAAAAATTACGGCTGTAGTTTCCCCTTGCTTTCAGCCGTTCGCAGTACCAGCAGAGCAAGGCCATTTTGGTTATTGTTACAACGGCAGATCAGTCAATCATCCAGACTGCTGCCCCTGCAACTACTGAAAAGGCTGCTGCCCCTCTTCAGGAACCACACGTTTGTCTTGCCTCTCAACGGATAACCCTCCGTTATGGTTGCGCCTACGGTACGGCCATCTGTATCGCTGAGGCACGCAAGCCTCCCCACCAACGGCAAGGTCCATGGTTCATGGGGGTATTCTGTCAATAGTCTTCTGATTTAAGTAGCATCGTGGCGTCGTCGTTGTCCGATGCCAAGACCAGTGTGTCCTGCTCCTCCCTGAGTGCCTGTAGCGCCTTTCGTTCTGTCGCCGAAATGTTGTTCTTCGCCATCTCTGCTTTGTCTAGTACTCTGCAGACGTCTTTTCTTACTTTTTCAGCAGCCTCTTCAGGTAGTCTCCTTATGAGTTGCTCTATCCCACTTACGATGTCCAGTTTCGACAGGGTGCTCGGAACCGGGCAAAGTTTAGGCCGTTGACAGCACCTCTTGTACTGACGAGAAGCATACTTCCGATTTCGAGGACACAAAGAAAATATGCAGTACAAACAGATTTTGGGACTCGGTAACCAAGGAGTCCATAGAAATACGGTTACACGACAACCTAATCACCTGCGACAGTGGCTACCGTCTCAGCACAGCATGGGAGCCTGCTATTAGGAAAATCAGAGAACGTTCCGTTCCACCATGGGCCGCGGACGGAACAAACAGAAACGCACGCTTCAACCACAGAGGCTACTGCGGAATAGTGCTACTGGACGCAGCCAAAGCCTTTGATTCAGTATGGCACAGAGGGCTACTCTACAAGCTGTACACACAAGGGTTTCCCCAGAGCATAGTTCAGCTGATCAAGAGCTATTTCACGAATAGAACTTTCCGTCAAAGTAGAAACTGCCACCTCCACCAGAAGGCGTATTCGAGCTGGAGTGCCACAGGGATCGGTCCTGGGGCCCATATTGTACAGTTGTACACTGCGGACACTCCAACAGCTCTCCTGGTGCACACTGCACAGTACGCGGACGGCACAGCCTTCTACACGAGAAATGCGAACAAGGACCTCGTCATTCTTAGGCTACAAAGGGTTTTAGACGACACAGAAACCTGGGCCCGTCGCTGGCGCATCACCATCAACTCTGAGAAGACGCAGGCAGTGCTGATTACCCGCAGGCTCGAAAGGCGCGAACCTCCTTAACGTCCCCCCTCCACCTTCACCTAAATGGAACCCAACTCCCCTGGCGCAGAACCGCCAAGTACCTTGGCGTAACCTTGGACTCTCGTCTTACGTGGAAACCCCACATAGACGAAGTCCACAGGAAGGTCTGGTCCAGAATGTCCATCCTATACCCTATCCTGAACACAACCAGCCCCCTTCCCTGCCCAGTAGAAGTAAATGTGTACCAGGCCCTGATCCGGCCAGTAATGGAATATGCGTGCCCTGTCTGGGGATACGCGGCAAAGCAGCACCTGGAAAAACTCCAGAGGCTGCAGAACCGCGCCCTCAGGAGGGCAGTGCACTTATCTCTCTGATTCCCCACGGACGACCTGCACGCCGCAGCCGAAATCCCACTCCTGAGAGGGCGTTTCCAGGACCTGGCAAGGGCCTTCTATGAAGGTTCTTCCAGATCCGGAAACGCACTCATCCACTCCCTAGGTCGGTATGACATGTCCCGCGATAAGCACAAGCACCCTATGACGATCTTCGACGATTAAGTCTGAAAGAAAATCCCAATACCCAATCCCTAGCCCGCATCTCGTGGTCGTGCGGTAGCGTTCTCGTTTCCCACGCCCGGGTTCGATTCCCGGCGGGGTCAGGGATTTTCTCTGCTTCGTGATGGCTGGGTGTTGTGTGATGTCCTTAGGTTAGTTAGGTTTAAGTAGCTCTAAGTTCTAGGGGACTGATGACCATAGTGCTCAGAGCCAAAATTTGAACCCAATCCCTAATCCTGTTCCTTCCCATGTAACACCAATAATCTTGTCTACCTCAGGCAAGTACCAGACACAGACAACAATCATCACAGATCACAGACACCAAAAAACTATAGAAAAATCACACGTTCACAGGGGAATAAAAGCCGAAAGACTACAAACTCCCCCTCACACTTCCTCAAAGAGGGGAAGTAAGAGATGAAAGCAGACATGGTATCCTGACACTTCTCCTGAAGATGATGGAGACGCATTCCATCGAAACGTTGCTACGAGACGACGATGCTACTCTGATGACAACCCGTGAAGACTTGATATATGAAATTTATACGAGCAAGCCTGCACACGCATAAAACATTATCCTATTCTTTCATTATAAGGCCAACCTATAATTGATGAGCTGGCTGCTGAAAGCCAGCATCAGCATTGTACATAGTGCATATATATGTATTTTTTCTTAGTACTGCTTATAAGCTGCTGTTTGACAAAAATTTCATCGTATATGTAATATGGCGCATATTTATTGTTGTGATTGTAGGCGATTTCCTGGCAGAAGGAGATGAATAGGGAAGGGTATGTTTTGGGGATGAGCAGGAGCCATCACACATCTTCTGTAAATGCACATTCTAAAAACAAAAAAATTCTCATAGTTTCTTGGATGTCTATATATTTTTATTATTTAAAGAATTAATATGTGCGTTTAAGTGATGTCCGTGTGATGGACAGATAGCTCATCCCCAGTTCAGATGAGGACGGAATGCCACGGTAGGTGGAGGAGATAGAGGAATACTTTCGTCAGCATGAAGAGGTGTTGGATTATCTGGCATTAGCTACTGCGGCACCAGCCAGTGAACCCATCGCTGAGAGACCCCCGAAGACAACAATGAGGAAGGGGATAATTCTACTTGATGTCTTGGGTATCAGCAGAACTCTGGATGTTTTAACTTATCCTTTATGCTTCAGGGCACATTTAGGTGCATACATCACTGTCAGGATACCGTTTTTTAATACACCCCTACTTCATCATCGTCACCTTCTTCAGTGCATGCCATGCAGCGTTCATAACTTTCTAGAAATTCACACCCAAGCCTAACCCTTGCCGACTCAACACAACCAGGAGCACCTCCGAAGATGTCCAACGTAGCCTTGGACGAAACGTCAGGGATTGAACAGTTCCATGGATCATGGCCATACAACCTGGAAAAATTCTCAGCAGCTGAAACATCCGGTCGTGAAAGCCTTTATTGTATGATTACACAGATCCGTTTATAGCGACAACGAGAGCCGCCAGGTACATTTTACCGGTAAGTGGTGTTGCGCCACGATGTGTTGACCTTGAACCATCTGTCCGACACGGTTGAAGTGCGAATTAGTGCTGCAGATCATACTACTGTACATGTCCTGTGAATATGAACGTCCTATCTCTAGTGGTTCAAAGTGTTCTGCTTTTTCAGAGCGTGAGTATGTGTAAAACCTTTGAACGTCTTCTGAAGTTCCGCTTAGAATGGTGGTTAGAAAATCAGGACTTGCTCACCCGGACACATGAGTTTCGTAAAAGGGGGGGGGGGGGGGGAGAATTCTTGACAATGTCAAATTTGTAACGATGGACACTGAAAAATCCTTCCTGACTGCGGCAACCAGATGGTTTTATTCCTTGATTTTTGAGGGCTTATGATACCTGATCTCACAAACAAATTGAACCTGCTACACCTCCTGGTATCACCTTTATGAATTATTTGTGGTGTGCACTGCTGTCGTACCGTCTATGTTTGTGACCAGGACAACGTTTTACACGGGCTTCGGATGGTGTTCCTTGGCCTCCCGCAGGGTGAGACATTGAAAACTTTGCTTTACACACTTCATGTCACCGACCTCGAGACTCTATATAGCCCCAACGCCAAAGTCCTACAGTACGTGGACGACTTTCGTATATACACTCATTCACCGTGCTTTTCAGTGAGAAGGTTATGACTTCACGTCGCATTTGACAAAGTAGCCAGATGGGAGTTAGGAAATGGACTCACTCTGTCGCTCGAAAAAATGTGCAGTGATGGTGATCGCGAGAAAACGGCGTAATTACTTATAATTTGAACTTCAGCTACAACTCTCCTATCCAGTCACATAGTAAGCTATTTGGCGTCCACTTTGACTGTAAACTCATGTGGATATGTCACGTTGCGTAACTGATAGACAATGAGGAACACATTGCGAATATATTGTGGAAGCTCCTTGAGTTTGGTGAGGAGCAGAATCGACAGTACTCTTAAATCTGTATGAAGTCTCGATCCGCTTTGCCTTCGATTATGGGGTCATCGTCTATGGCAACACGACGAAATCGCCCTTGCCGAGCGTAAACTCGATGTCCTTCATTATAAGGTTCTTCGTCATGTTCTTTGAGGCACGAAATCAACGCTCACGAACGCACTGGAAGCGTCTGCAACGCCGCTCATCTTACATCAGCAGATCTTGTCCGACGATTTTCTCTTTAGTCGGTCTTCCATACTTGATTGCGCCTTCCTCAAAGCGGTGGACTGTGCGGCTGCTCCCGGCTGTGGTTCGAGTCCTCCCTCAGGCATGGGTGTGTGTTCGTCCTTAGGATAATTTAGGTTAAGTAGTGTGTAAGATTAGGGACTGATGACCTTAGCAGTTACGTCCCATAAGATTTCACACATATTTGAACATGTTTTTCATAGCAGTGGTTCAATCGTAGGGGCTCACGCATGCGTCTCACAGCGAAGGACGATCTGGACTCCTTGTTAATTCACAGCTACGAGAAATGGCAACAATTTTGATCGCTAGTCCTTTCGCTTCCCTTCTGTCCACCCCGGAGTCATACTAACCATCCCATTTCATAACGGGGACGAACACTAATGACGACTTTGATCACTTCCTTACTCGACACTGGCCACAGAATTCCTGCAGCTATATGGATGGCTCTAAAACTGAGGCGGGTTGTATACGCCTTCTTCAGTCCATCTAGCGACACATACCAATTGTCTGCACTGCCGCCTGAATCTTCTATCAACACGGTAGAGTTACTGACCATTCTAGAGGCTATTTACTATAGCAGGCGGAGTTTCCGGCTCATGTTGACCCTCACGGACTCCCAAAATGGTGTTAAAAAAGGCTCTTAGCACTATGGGACTTAACATCTATGGTCATCAGTCCCCTAGAACTCAGCACTACTTAAACCTAAACCTAAAAACCTAACTAACCTAAGAACATCACAACACCCAGTATGGTGCAGAAACTTCAACACCCGAGGCCATAACAGACGCACGGACATCGGACGTTGACGTTCTCTTACTTTGGATAAAAGGACGGGAGTCTCCATAGTTAAACTGTTGACCCCTTTACAGACCCATTTACAGATATTTTTCTCCTATTACGAGTATACAAAGACAAAGCAGAAGTCGACATATAAGCAGATTTACCAAAGTCTTTATTAGCAAGTTCGGCCATATGGTAGGTGCGAAATGCAATAATGTCTCTGTCAACGAAACTTTCGAGTCCACCAACATTCGGTACTCCTGAACCTCCACGGACAATGGCTACAGTAAACCATCCGTTACCATGACCAAATGAATCATTAATATCTAAACTAACATTAAGTCGGCAACCACAGAAGACAGAAGGTCCGTCAAGCAAAGCTTGAGATGCGACAGACTTGACTGGTATACGATTCTTCTTGTCTCCAGATGTTGTAGCAAACTCAATGTTCTCGATGGTTATGGAAGGGCAGTTCCACGCTTAAACGGATTCAACTGGACGGTCAAGAAAGCCTCTTGTCACGAATGGAATTGTGGATAGCACGTAAGAACGACCATCAAAGACCATACAACCGAACGTCTCTTCTCGGCAATTGTTCACCTCGGTGAAGCTCTGTAGACGTCATATGACCTAGCTCATACGCATGTGACAAACACGGGTGATACCCCTCCCACATATAATGTAGAAATAATTCAAAAGCGAAGATTGCTTAAATACTTTTTACTGGATAAGCGGTTTCAATACACTAAAAGTGCCATCATTGGATCTGAATGTAGATTAACATTTATAAACCATTTGCATACAACGATACATGAAGCAGACCAACTGATAAAATAATTGTCCCAAAAATTAAGGAACAACTGCTCCCCTGGTCATTTTTTCCACGAGAAATGTAAAACCGAAGTCACAAGATAAATCTATTTGGTACATGACCGTTGCTCGACTGACAGCGGTCGGCATTACTTCTACAACAGAGGGATCGCCCCCACTACACACTATGTAGTTACTCCACATATAATGGTTGAAAAACATGGCTTCATGGCACTGTGATTAGGACACTACGGAGTTGGCGGACCTGAACCACGTCATACTGACGTGTTACGAGAACCGATGTGGTACAGGAAACTGCTGGCGAGGGCTATCCCCTACTGCAAGTATAATTGTTCTATTTCACCGATTGTAAGTACTCGCACTATTTGATCGAGAACTGTTTAAAAGACGCCGGTATGAAGCTTTGAGCTGTAAGTTGCGTGGATGTTATCCTGTAATGGAACTAGCACGGTTCTAAACATATCTTTGTGTGTTTTTGCTTCGCATTAAGAACTTATCTGTATAGAAGACCCATTTATCCAGCTTTCAAATATAAGTTGCTGTGGTTGTCATTCCCCTATGGAACAGGCCCGATTTGATACTTTTGTCACACTTTTGGGTTTTGAATTTACACTGACGAAAAACAATCGCAACAGCAAAAAATAATGTAGGGTAATGAAACGTAGAGAACACATTTTACTAGGTAACACATTTCAGTGATTGACAATGCAAGATCACAGGTTAATGCAAGCGAGAGATAAGCCATTGCAAATGTGAAATGCTCGTACAATAGTAACAGATGTAACTGCGAGAGTCGGCCGTTGTGGCCGTGCGGTTGTAGGCGCTTCAGTGTGGAACCGCTCTACCGCTACGGTCGCAGGTTCGAACTCTCCCTCGGGCATGGATGTGTGTGATGTCCTTAGGTTAGTTAGGTTTAGGTAGTTCTAAGTTCTCGGGGACTGATGACCTCAGATGTTAAGTCCCATAGTGCTCAGAGCCATTTTTGTAACGGCCAGAACGTGCATACCTTGTATTGTACAGATACAGGGTGAGTTTGTGAGACAGAGTTCCATGCTTGTTTCACTTTTTCGGTCAATACAGGGACGGTTAACGTTGTTTGTGGATGACGCTGCAGTTGACGTTCGATGTTCCACAATGTGCTCGATTAAAGACAGATGTGGCGATCCAGCAAGCCAAGGCAACATGTCTACACTCTTTAGAGCATGTTGGGTTACGACAGAGCTAAGTGGGTGAGCGTTATCCTGTTGGATGTTGTCATGGACGGCAGCACAACAGGTCCAAAAACCAGACAGAGTGCTCCAACTGCCATACGAAATCGCACCCCAGACCATAAATCCAGGTGTATGTCCAGTGTGTCTAGCACGCAGACAGATTGGTTGCAGGACCTCCACCACCGAGGCAGAAGAAGCTCTCATGGAAAAACACAACAGACCAACTGCCCTCCTACGAACTGCCGCTTGACACCACTGAAGTCACATATGGCGGTGGGTTGGGGTCAGTAGAATGCAAGCTACAGGGCGTCTGTCTCCGAGCTATCTTTGAAGTAAACGATTTGCAACAGTTCGTTGAGTCACAGTTATGGCAATTGAACTCAGTTTACTGCTACCCACACCCACACCCATGGCCGAGGGAGGACTTTAACCTCCGCCGGGACCAGCTGCACAGTCCATGACTGCAGCGCCTAGACCGCTCAGCTAATCCTGCGCGGCGCTGTTCATATCACGTACAGTGGCTACCATTCCTGCGAAGTATTTCTGCAATATCCTCCGGTATTACAGAAGGAGCCGGTCATTGTGGCCGAGTGGTTCTAGGCGCTTAAGACCGGAACCGCGCTGCTGCTACGGTAGCAGGTTCGAATCCTGCCTCGGGCATGGATGTGTGTAGTGTCCTTATGTTAGTTAGGTTTAAGTATTTCTAAGTCTAGGGGACTGATGATCTCAGATGTTAAGTCCTATAGTGCTCAGAGCCATTTGAACCATTACAGAAGAAAGATCTAGGTTCTCATTGGGCTATTACACGACCTCGCTCACTCAAACTCAGTGAGATCTTGATAATGGTATCTTTGTCGCCTTAAAGGCATTCTTGACTAACGTCATCTAACTATGTCTAGTCTCGGAGGTAACTAACGGTCACAGCGTTTACTTAAAGCGAAACTGAGTTACATCCCATAGTGGCGTTACTAGCGTCACTCGTATGGACTGGCGTCCTTCAGAGGCAGAATCACGCCTACCAAACGACGTTTGTGTCTAAAAACTCCTCCGTATTGCGGTATTTTTTCCCGTTAGTGTGTATTATGATCTTATCGTTCTGCTTCACATTCGTATCAACGTTCTATTTGAAAATTTCACTAATTTAACTTGACTCTGTTGTAACTAGTGCTGGCGGATCGGTGTTCGTCTTAATGTTTTTATACATGGAACTTCTATTGTTCTACTGCAGAAACTGCAGTTATGTTAATATGGCGCTTTTGTAACTGCTGTTATCTGTGTGGTATTTGATGATCAAAGTCAAAAATAAATAAATAAATAAAATGAAGGTGAACCCAACCGGGATCGAATCAGCACCAGATGTCCGTGCAGATTAACGACCGCATGTGGTTCATGGGGCAGACTGTGTGCGACATATTAGGCGCTTTCCCAAATCGTTTAGACGAACGCTGGACTGGTTTCACCTTTTCGTTTTAGTAAATACGATAGAGAAACAAATAATATACGATGACGTAAAGAACGAAGCGTACACAAATCACAGACAGGTGGCAACAACGGTTTCCCTCCATTACGTAACGGATGGCTGGAGCGACCTGAAGGGCATCCGGCCACGAAGTTTACTCTTCAGTTTGCCAAATCCTTGAGTACAGTAGACCCCGTACTAGACATTACTAAGGCTCTATAAATGGAAAGTATGTTGTACATAGGAGGTGTGTAATGTAGAATCGAAGTTTTCGATCTCGAGGACCATGTGATAGCTGGGAGAGCCGAAGTACCCCCAAAATTTTATCACTTTATCAATTTATCAATTTTTTCTCTATGGTTTTTTCCCATTGCACTTAACAAAAAGCACTGACTTCTTGTAGAGTGTGCTGTTTCCTATTGTTTTCACTGCTCAAGCCTTTTCTTACACTAGACACACACACAACGACACAAATTGAAAACAACGGCAGTATTCTCACATTATAAAACAAACTGCGGAGAGGCGAGAACGTAGCATTAAATTTTTGTAAATGATAATGGCAGGTGTCCCGAACGGTTAACGTTTAACAAAATCAATAATCCGTGCCCCCTACCCGCTTCGCAGGAAACTCATTTCTGCGGAAGCTGCTTAAAAATGGCGAAAAAATAATTTTTCAATGTAGGTTCTTAGTTGTCGAAGTTTAGCACTCTTAAGAACACGCTGGCTTCACTGAGATCATTTAGGAAAGGTATAGAGTAACTACGGAGGTAAGCAATTTTTCCATCAATGATTAAAATTGGAGTTTCAAACCGCCGTAAAAATCTAACCACAACCCAGAATGTTGCCGGATTTGAACGGAATACTATCGAAGAAAGGGGGAAACAATATGGAAACAAAATAGTTTAACGAAATGTTTTTACTAGATAGCTCTGTAAGAGGCAGAATACGCAATATAATAGTCTCGAGACGCTCGGCATGACTATCTCAATGTAGGATCGCGCGCTGGTGGTAAAGCTCTTTTACAAGAACAGCGACATTAGCTCTGCAGAGATTCCGAACTCTCAAGGGAGTGAAAAAATCCAAGGATCTGGAGAAAATTATTACAAAATTCGAAAAGACAGGTTTCTTGGAGTTCCGTTTTTTAAAGGAACCAAACAAATTGATCCGACGTCAGTAGAAGACATGGACAACATGGCAGGAGGGGTATAGCGATCGTGCTCAGACATGCAGTGGGCGGGTATTGCCTGAACTCTTGACTTGTCTGTGAGCACCGTGCACAGAATCCCATGAAACACTGTGAATCCAAAATTACCCATGTTTAGAAATAGCTTCATGTTGACCTGTCAGTAGGACAAACGTTCATCGTAGAATTTCCTGCTCGCATGCAAGTGGCCAATGAATGATTATGAAACATCCTGTGAACAGACGAAGCCAGTTTCCATTTCCAAGGAGATGTCAATACACAGAACTGCAGAATGTGGGCATCGGAAAATTCGCTCGCACGTCAGCTCATACCGCTTCATTCTGGAAAGTTAACTGTGTGGCGCAGGTTGATGGCTCCGTTTGTCGTAGTGCCGTACTTTTTCGAGGGGATGGCTCCTCGAGTCCTGTTACCTGTACAGTCACTGGTGAAAGCTATGAGAGTCATTTGCGCGCCAATGTCATTCCAACCCTTCAACAGTGTGTAATGTGTAGGTAGGATCCTTTTATGCAAGATGGCGCTCCTCCGCACGTTGCACAGCCAGCGAAGCAGCTACTGCAGAGGTATTCTGGAAATTTGAATAATCAGCCATCATTTCCCTACAGCCTGGCCATTCAAGTTACTTGATATTAATCGGTGCAAATTCTGGCTGTGGTTTTATCTGAAAGACGCTGAGTTCAGTACTTCTACTACAAATGTAGCTGAACTGAAGGCTTGCATTGTGCAACGCATTCTGAACGTGAGCCCTGAGGCACTCTTGTCTGTTTTGGAGCTTGCTAGTTCTCGATTTCAACTGGTGGCAGGAAACGGTGGACAGCATACTGAACATGTCTTGCCCGTTTCAAGACATTTAAAAACCGGTTTCATTGTTGATTTTTATGCGTTTTTTTGGCCTCAAGACAAAACCGATTTGGTGCTATGCTACCCTGGTGGATGCAATTACCTAACTAACAATGCACAACTTTGATTGCTAAAATTGTGTAATAATGCACAATGCACAGTACGGTTGGTTCTATGTACAACTTACACCATAAACGTAGTATTGCAATTCATGTTATTTGCAGCCGAACATTAGGATCTAGTGGAAAACATTTCGTTAAATTTGTTTCCTTTACGTTTCCCTTCTTATTAGATAATATTACGTTTAAATTAGACTTCATTCAGTGGAATTCTTCCTTTTTTAAGGCGTTTTGGAACTGGGACTAATTATAGCCACTTGCCGGTTAAAGACGTGTTTGTAAGATGAAAATTACTGCTAATGAAGAAAAACATGTAACTGAATGCAGAATAAAGCATAATATGCCAAAGCTCTTACCTCTTTCGACCAGGTGGCACGTGAAACTGGGAAGCATCTTCCTCCTCTTGAACGATGACGACGTCAGTCAGGGGTTTTCCAACGTCGAAATTCTCAGTATAATCCTAATTGTGCCGAATTCTCTCATGCATGGCCACAACAGTGTTTACAAATGGCAGTGTACTGGATTCATATTTCTTTCGCAGCTACAGGCACGTAAGTTACACACTTTCGTACATTCGAATGAATATTTTGATGTTGAGTACAGAGCGCTGGGGCAAGTGACCCTCCTACTTTTCTGGAAACCGATGTTACTAAGAGAAGAGGCAGTTACTGTCAGCAATTCCTTCTCCTGTGATGATAGCACAATCAGCGTCAGCAGCCTTCGAAGTAGCCGTGTTTATTCGCATAACAGTGGCATCCTCTGTTACCTGCTAAACTACAATACTCTTTGCTGTTATTGCTGTCATCAACATTGAGATGAAGTTACTTTTGTTGGTGTCGGGTAAAATAGTTTCTTTTAACACCGTACCGGCTGCTTTAGTGACGAAGGCAAATTTTGTGGGAAGAGTGCAGTTAAATCTCGGCGACATCATTCCGCTGCTTCAGTGCTTTGGTAACGGACGTCACTAGGAGCTCGATAAGAATCTAATATTGCATTACATCCTAAGTGTTTTTGCACAAAATATGCGTACACCTTGCACGCTGACTCGAAAGTAGATGTTTATACAAAAGGTATCCACCTTCAGTTACTGCACTTTTGCGCACGCCAAGATACAGTTCTCGCATCTAAGAGAACGCTGCGTGCAACAGCGAGCGGCTTATGAGTGCTCAACGGCGAGGTTATAAGCGCGCATTGGAAAGAACGAAACTCATATTCCCTCGGGTCATCATCAGATTGCTTGGAAATACAAACTTGTTGCAACAGCTTAAGAGGATCTAATGTAGCATTTTACCTGTAATTTTCAGGGGATATGAAGTCCGCTCCTTGTAGCATGCCGGCACGGTAATTCAGCGTGTTCGGTGAGAGGGCTAGCTGCCCTCTGTAATAAAAAAAAACTGAGTTAATGGATCGACGAGGAATTGAAACGGATGTCTTGCGACGTGCGCACCGGGCAGATGACACGAACGAACGAAAAGGAACAAAACGACATTTTTAAAAAGTGGTTAGTGCTACAGAACTATCATACCTGACGGCTTGGGTTTGACTCCCGGCTGGGTCGGCGATTTTGTCCGATCAGGTACTGGATGTGTTGTCCATATCATCATTTCATCCTCACCGATACACAAGTCGCCGAAATGGTGTCAACTCTAAAGACTTGTACCAGGCGAACGGTCTACCCGCTGGGAGGCCCTAGTCACGTGGCATTTACATTTTAGGGGATACGAAAAAGACTACAATGGCAAGATTAATATTTTGTCTGAACTTCATCAACATTTCTCCTAGAATTTTTTCGTGGAGTTGATTCCATTTCCTCGTGGTAAATAATCGTTAATCTGTAAGCGCTCATTGCTTCTGTGCAAAGTGATACTATCTTTTCAGTCTGTGAGAATGTCGGATTTCAGAGAAGCATGCACTCAATTTAGTTTCTCAGTATCAAGGTAGTTTCTGGTTAGACGAGAAGGCATCGTATCTACATACTGTTCAGATGTTCCTGAACGTTCCCTAGTGCACATCTCTAATTGTACTCTGACCTGTTGGAGGAATAACATACCCAAAGTCCAGCGGGACAGCACACTACCCGTTACGCAGCGACAGTCCTCGAAAACTCGTTGCCTTCATTGAGATCTGCTCCATGGTCACATCTCAGATTCCTGACCAGAGTTTTTCAATACGAGCAATAGTGAAATAGTTCTGTGTCGTGAATCTGTGAAATTCTCGAGGTTCCGTTTTGTTCTCTCTAGGCTAATGATGTTCTGGTAGTGTAGATGTGCACTCTTAACATAGTTAAAATGACCTGTTGGTAGCATGGAACTGTATCTTTGAGACATATGACGTTCTTGTTCAAATCCCCCATCCATTTGGCTTTAATAAGTTTTTCGTTATGTTACGTATGCCAAAGTACAGATGGTACAGCATAACAGTAGAACGAAAACACAATGTGAAGAAGTTCAGTTTTCAACAACACCGCAGTTAACAACGGTGGATAACCAGGGGAAGATGGAGAGGACCAACCATTTAGGATCTCCCAAGGAGACGGGCTGAACTGGGCACCGAACTCTCAAAAGCAAGAAGAACACTGATAGGGAAGAGAGCTTGTTGGAGTTTATGAACCTTGACCATCAGAGGAATGCACAATCAAGCTTTTGGAAATGTAAAATTAAAATTATCATGTCAAAACCTGCACGTTTTGCAGATTTGTCATAATTTAACAAATCAGACGTCCATCTGGAGCCCTTCATATTTGTAAGTATATCGCGCGAAATACGTTTAGTTACCACAAATCGCAGCAAGTTTAATGTCGCACAAGAAAAGTTAGTGATTCTTGGCGTAGGACATCAAGGAAAAAGCTATAGACAAAGAATGAGGAAGTGCCAAAATTTCGATGTTTTTCAGTCCTTCCCCCCCCCCCCCCCCCCCCCTCTTTCACAAGTTTCTCGAGGTCGAAAACTGGGACTAACCAAAACAGATGTATTAGGTCAGAAAATCGGACCTTTTGTAGTGTATCCCCCCCTCCTCTCTCCCCCCCCCCCCCCCATTTACTAACAACCTGTCGACTGTTAACAAAGTTTAAAAGTCGCCTTGAAAGCTTTGCCTATACGGTTATTTGCAATGAAGAAATATTAAGGAGAGTTTGAAACGAAAGAAACATGCTAAAAGTCATCAGAAAGAGAAAATGGTACTGGATTGGACATTGTTTGAGGAGGTACTGTTTATTGAAAGAAGGAATAGAAGGAATGGTGGAGGGAAAAAGGGGAAGAGGGAAAAGAAGATACCAAATGCTGGACAACATCAAAGGCGGCAAACACTCAAATGAAAGGACTGGCTATGGACAGATAAAATGGAAGAGGCTTAACCCATCAAGAGGCCGTAAGGCAGAATACCAGACATACATATTTGCACCTCAAAATGGATGCAGTTACAGAGCCCTGAGGACTAATATACCTTTTTAGCAAATATCATATAACAGACTGGCTACTCTATAGTCCTCCGTAACTGTCAGATTTGCTGGAGACAGGAAAACAATGAAGGCAGGGACTGTAGAAGGCTCCAGAAGTATCAACTACTCTCTCTACGTTGACAAATGATCCAGCCTAGCCGCCCCTTCAACATCGCGCCTGCCGTCAGCGTTTCTTTGCGAAATCCACACGGCCCCTAGTTCATCGATCGCGATAGGCAGAGATGCGTCACCTGGAGATGGGCGCACAGGACTCGGGGCTGGCTGGGGCTGATTTCCCAGAACTACACGACCAGTCGCGCCACGCCGCAGCCGCGAGTCCAAAACCAGCGCATTAGCGCTGCCTGCGCGACCCGCTTTTTACGCGTCGAGCCTTTTCAAATGAAACATATTTGTCTTCTTTTCTCTCCGTAACCTGTTTCCGCCATCATTTATTTTAAAAATAAAAGGGCCTCTCTCCCTCCACCTGTGTCGCCTCCCCCCCCCTCCTAATGCTTCCCCTTCCCTCTCCAACACGCCACTTCTCTTCCAGCTCGCAACACTAGGTGCCTCTCCCTTTTTACCCACACGTATTCTGTCGTCTCGAAGCGAGTTCATTTTTATTTTCACCACATGAAGGCAAGGAGATCTGTTACTTTGGTCGAGGGTAGGTGCGGTGCACGCAGATGGGACAAGGGGAAAGCACCGACGCTTTTCAGTGCAGTCCTAGCAGATGGGGGGGGGGGGGGGAGGGGGGAGGAGAGAGAAAGCAGGTGGGGGGGCGGGGAGAGGGGAGAGGGGAGCTGCCATCTTCGTCTGCGGAGGGCATGTGGTCGACGTCCGGCTGACAGCCTATCTGTGTGACACATGACAAGCGAACACAATTGGCGCAGCAAGAAATGGACGGGCCCGGCACTGGCCGGGCGACTTTTCTTTCAGGTCGTTTTCGTCTCGTGCTCCGTCCGACAGCAGTGCCGCGCAGCCCGCAGGCAGCAGGCAGCAGCATCCAAAAGAAAGTCAATGGGACTCGCAGGGCCGCAGGGCGCACGCTCATGGCTCCACGGACTGCCGTGCTCTACCGGCACACGCGCTGTCCTCGTGGCCCGGCTCCGACACTGCCTCCGTTGTAAGTTCACCGGACAATATACAATACTGTGCAAAACTTAAAGACGATGGTAGTTTTGGCATGAAGTAACATTGCTCGATGGAACTTCGACCCATGCGTAGAAGAAACTGCTACAGTGCGCTGTAAGACGAACAGAAACGATGCTTTTTTTATTCGAAGACAATAATTACACAGAAATCGTCGCGATACATTACAAACAGTGGGACACGGTTTTTTTTAATTTTATTTATTTAGTCTGACCTGATTGGGACCATCAGACCCTCTCTTACATCAGAACAGGGTTTCACACTTACAGTATCTTTATGTTGTGACCAGACGAAACTACAATACTGGCCATTAAAACTGCAGATAAACGGGAAGTTAATTGGACAGATATATTATACTAGAACCGACATGTGATTTCATTTTCACGCAATTTGGGTGCACAGATCCTGGGAAATCAGTACCCGCAATAACGGCCTTGATACGCCTGGGCATTGAGTCAAATGGAGCTTGGATGGCGTGTACAGGTACAGCTACCCATGCAGCTTGAACATGATACCACAGTTCATCAAGAATAGTGACTGGCGTATGGTGACGAGCCACTTGCTCGGCCACTTTTGACCAGACGTTTTCAATTGGTGAGAGATCTGGAGAATGGACTGGCCAGGGCAGCAGTCGAACATTTTCCGTATCCAGAAAGGCCCATACAGGACCTGCAACATGCGGTCGTGCATTATCGTACTGAAATGTAGGGTTTCGCAGGGATAGAATGAAGGGTAGGGCTGTGGGTCGTAACACATCAAATGTAACGTCCACTGTTCTAAGTGCCGCCAATGCAAACAAGAGGTGACCGAGACGTGTAACCAATGGCACCTCGTACCATCACACCGGGTGATACTCCAGTATGGCGATGGCGAATACACGCTTCAAATGGTTCAAATGGCTCTGAGCATTATGGGACCGAGGTCATCAGTCCCTAGAACTTAGAACTACTTAAACCTAACTAACCTAAGGACATCACAAACATCCATGTCCGAGGCATGATTAGAACCTGCGACCGTAGCGGTCGCGCGGTTGCAGACTTGCGCCTAGAACCGCTCGGCCACCCCGGCCGGCTACACGCTTCCAATGTGTGTTCTCCGCGATGTCGGCAAACACGGATGCGACCATCATGATGCTGTAAAAAGACCCTGGATTCGTGCACCCAGGTTCGCCGTTGAGTACACCATCGCCGGTGCTCCTGTCTGTGATGCAGCGTCGAGGGTAACCGCAGCCATGGTCTCCGAGCTTGTAGTCCATGCTGCTGCAAACGTCGTCGAACTGTTCGTGCAGATGGTTTTTGTCTTGCAAACGTCCCCATTTGTTGACTCAGGGATCGAGACATGGCTGCACGATCCGTTACAGTCATGCGGGTAAGATGCCTATCATCTCGACTTCTAGTGATACGACACCGTTGGGATCCAGCACGGCGTTCCGTATTGCCCTCCTGAAACCACCGATTCCATATTGTGCTAACAGTCATTGGATCTTGACCAACGCAAGCAGCAATGCCGCGATACGATAAACCACAACCGCGACCTTTATCGAAGCCAGAAACGTGATGGTACGGATTTCTCCTCCTTACACGAGGCATCAATAACTTTTTACCAGTTAACGCTGGTCAAATGCTGTTTGTGTATGAGAAATCGATTGGAAACTTTCCTTATGTCAGCACGTTGTAGGTGTCGCCACCGGCGCCAACCTTGTGTGAATGTTCTGAAAAGCTAATCATTTGCATATCACAGCGTCTTCTTCCTTTCGGTTAAATTTCGCATGTGGAGCACGTCATCTTAGTGGTGTAGCACTTTTAATGGCCAGTAGTGTACCTTTGCTCTGTCATAACTGTGGTTATGTTTTAATCCTCCGCGAGTAGGCTCATCGAACTAGAACACATGAGGTATCAGTTAACTTTACTACATAAATGAATAAAGTATTTACTTTGCCACAGTAGTAGCGGGTAACGTACAATTGTCGCTGACTATGAAAGCAGCATTTGACACGCTAAGTAATAAATTGTTCTCTTGAGATGCAGTGTTCGGCATTTACAGCAAAAGAGTTTCATCTGAAATTTTCAGAACTCGTTGGTCCTGTGCTATGACGTTGATAGATTCAGCTGAGGCCACAAACTAGCCTGAGCTCTTACATTCTCGTCACTATACTGACATCAGTGCAAGGGCGCGGTGATGTTGGCTGAGGAAAGTATGTCTTCAGGAGCGCTTCTCAAACGCCGTTCTGGATTCCGACGAGCCCTCGGTAACATCTGTCTTATCGCTATGCGTTTCCGATCTGGATGTGGCACTATGATCTCTGAAAAGTTCGCGAACAGTTACTTTAGAAATGACATTTTTAACATGACAAATAGTATTAAAATGATCTGAGCGTTTATAATGACAGTGTGAGCAAATAGTACTCATGTTAATACTGGCAGTACTATTACTGCAACTACTGTCACTAATAACGTTAACAGTAATAATATAATAATGGCAATGGTCACGTTAACGAAAGTGACAGCTTACAGAAAGAATTCATAACTGTACAAAATAATTTTTTCTGATATAGCGAGTTCTGGGGAAAGGAAATTTAAAGAGTCTACTCTACCCAAGAATACTGGGAAAAGGGGGAAGTTCTCGTTGGAAAGAATGATGTACAAATGTAACGAGTGCGTACAGGAATAATGGTCATCATTATAGTTGCTGTATTAGATTTGCCATTACTGCCTTCTGAACCTGGAGTTGCTATTAAGTTCTCTAACATAACGAGAGAGAGGTTATTCCAGACTCGATTTCCTGCTACTGAGCAGAACTTCGAGAGAATGGCAGAACGATGGAGTGGGACGTAAAACACGAGATGTGGAAAGCTCTGCGCTTTTCTGCATACAGCCAGGAGAGTTGTGCGTATGATGGTAAAGTATGTTCGAAGAATATCAGATATGGTGGTTGAAAACTAGGCAGCAATACATGCTCTGCTGCGTGCTCTGATTATGGCCACGAAGCTGGTACGTAATTCTTATCTTAGGGTTTCCATATCTCCACTAGCGCACATGACAACTGCTGCATGGTCGTTAGTACAGGAGGAAGTCCTCCAGTATGTTTCCCCAAGGAATCCCACACGTCCTACATGAAATTTAGTGTGTAGGAGTCCAGTGTACTCGATTCGCTAGACAAACAATGAAACAAGTCCTAGAAATGTGTTTTATTAAAATAAGAAAATTACAGTACTTAACTTCGGCAATTACACAGATGTGTCGCTAGCGAAGGGCGACATACAGCATAATGAATCTTTTTCAATGTAGACAATCCCAAGTCAGTGTTACATAGAGAGTACAAGCGAAGTAACTAGAGTTCACGTTGCTACCGAAGTCCTAATCTTGAAGCTGGAATTGAACTGTCGCTCCAGATCGGCGTGCCGGCGCTTGACTTTACGACGGAAATTTCATGTTAAGTCAAGAGAATGGAAAGGCCTGTATAGTCGCCGAATAACCCCTCTTTCCAAATGCTCCTCAATCTTCGCTATTCTACGCGTTCGCGCATCAGGGCCGAAAACAGCTCTAAAACGACACACATGGAGAAGGAGTAAAGCGTCACAACGATGTTGACCTTCAGTGTACCGTTTCAGATGTCCGAAAATCATTACAGTCATGCAACCTTGTGCTTAACACACATGAGCCCCCAAAACGATCAGTTTTGACACAGCTAGATGTACCCTCTATGGCGGGAGTTGGTAACACACAATGCACGCAGGAAATTTGTCGAACATGATCGATTTGGTGGTTCAGTTATTACGGCAATGCATAATGTTGCATGGGCGTATTTGAATAAGGTACCCTCACTGGTCAACGTTATTGTAACACTGTACTTTTCAAGGTTTCATTCGGCTCTGACTTCATTTTGATGGATGACAATGCGCTACCGCATCGAACAGGCCAGCCGGAGTAGTTCTTGCAAATGGACTGGTCTGCCCATTCTCTCCCCCCCCCCCCCCCCCCCCCCCAAATTCAGTTCTATCGAGCACGTGTGGGATGCGTGGAGGATACGTGTTGGAGCATGTCCACATGCACAAACGATCAACTACGCTGGTTGAGGGATGGTACGCCATGGGACAAGAACTCCTTTTTGAGCCTTGTGATTGACAAGTGAGCACGTTGCAGAGCATGCATTACCTTCCGTGGTCGTCACACACCCTATTAAAAACCATGTCTCGCCTCTTCTAATATCCTGAGGACTAACATGAATCGTGATGACGTAAGTGTAATTACGGTCTTTGAACGAAAACAGTCATTTCTGTCCGTCTCGCTGTATTTCTGTACTATGCTGTAGCAGGTCTATGTATGATCCACTTTTCAAAATGGTTCAAATGGCTCTGAGCCCTATGGGACTTAACATCGGAGGTCATCATTCCCCTAGAACTTAGAACTACTTAAACCTAACCAACCGAAGGACATTACACACATCCATGCCCGAGGCAGGATTCGAACCTGCGACCACAGCAGTCGCGCGTGTCCAAACTGAAGCACCAAGAACCGTTCGGCCACCGCGGCCGGATGATCCACTTTTCATCGAGCTATGTTACTTAGCAGTGACACTTTATTCAAAAGATACGTTGGTCCTTAAGTTTTGCACACTAGTGTAATTAGTGACCCCTTAAAATGACATACCGTTCGCTCTGGAGCGTTGTCGATGGTGTGGAAACAATACCAGGCGGTCATGTATTGCTCTACCGATAACGTGGGCCATGGCGGTGAAGTGGTGCGTATGAGGCATTCGAATACATACAATCAGCGCAGTAAGATGAAACGACGTGAAACGCGGATCAAAATGGAGGAAGAGTTGGTCACGGGTGTCTTGATGTCAACCGCCTCCCCCAAGAATATTTTACTGAAATCGTCTAGACAGGTTCTTTAAAAAAATGTCACCTATTTTTCAAAATTGGAAGAAAAGTTCTGATAATCGTACGTCTGTAAGTCAATACATATTGAGATACAGGTCAATCTAAACTGCCATTTCCATCTGTGTGTTACGCACGTTAGACGCTA
This sequence comes from Schistocerca gregaria, assembly GCF_023897955.1. Taxonomy (NCBI): domain Eukaryota; kingdom Metazoa; phylum Arthropoda; class Insecta; order Orthoptera; family Acrididae; genus Schistocerca; species Schistocerca gregaria. The sequence goes on from NC_064927.1 coordinate 182,576,616, forward strand.
TAGACAGTGCTGAAATCTGGTTACCATCCATCCCGACACATCCTTCAGCCCTTCTTTATAGAGAATCCCTGTTACTCGATAGCTCCAGCATCAATATATATATATATATATATATATATATATATATATATATATATATATATATATATATGAGGGAATTATCAGCGACAGAGTCGTAGGGCAGTACATTGTATGTAACACATTAACAGATGCCGTTTATCACCAGGTCCTGCGCGATGACTTACCATCGCTATTGGCGAACGGTACCCTTATAGAAAGTCAACAAGCGTGGATTATGCACTAGTGAGCATCACGTAATTTTGTATGAATTCTGGAAGAATACCTCATCGCAACGCTGGATTTCTGGCGGTGGGTACATTAGAAGGGACTGGCGTCAGCGCAACCCACCGACAATGTGATGACGCTACAGGAGCATGTGAGCAATGCATGTGACTCAGAATGGAAACATGTATTTGAAAGAGTGCGTGATTCACTGTGAAGAAGGGTTGAAGGATGTGTCAGGACGCGTGGTTAACACATGCTCCACTGCATACAAGTTCTACTCCTACCTAACAGACGGACGGTAGTGATGGGACAGATCGGTTCCCGGATTGTAAGAACCTTTCTTCTGGTTTTGACTAGTATTACCTCCTGCAGGAATAGGTGCTACTGTTTTTTTACACACCGTATCAATTTCAAAAGTTTGCAACTAACTTTCAAACGATAAAATAGGATGGAAATTACAACTCTCTATAAACGGCTAAGAATTCCAAAAAATTGCAAGCTGTATTTCTGCCAACACGTTCCTTCAGCGCCCAGGCAATGACAGCAAATCACAGGAAACTGAGCAAGGCAAGACACAAAATGACAGGTCCGAGACTAAGAAACAAGTAAAAAACATTGCCTTTTCCTGACAGGCGGAAACGAAGGAAAGAAACGGTATTTATCCAAATATACGCTTGCACAGTCATAATGTGCGAATCTTTGTTCACAATCTTAGAATTAAGAAACTGCCGATATTGGTGACTGTACACATCTGCTTCATATCGTGTAAGCTATGAAACTGTCAGGGTTATGATAACTTATTACTTCTTCTGCTCTTAAATCAATTGCATGAAACACGTAACTCAAATTGTCAGACGAATGGTTTCGTAATGATGCATTTCTCTGAACTCCAATTTAGTTTAAGTGATTTTGAAGAGATGTGCTACTAGGGTAGAGTGTTTACGATGGTACCCATTTCAGACTTTCGTCTCTAGCCACCACTGTAATAGAAGTTAAATATTTTTATTACTCTATTTTTAAATGATAGTACTTTATATGCTGCAGCCTTTTTTTGACATTACAAAAATTACCCCTGAAAAGTAATGTTTTTCCAACCGTTGAAAACTGTTACCAGGTACAACATTGTCATGTACCCAGGAACAAATATTTTGTTCTAATTCTGTTGCAATCGAGAAAATCCTCTGGATACTTTAGGAGGCAGTCTATGTGATATATTGTTAAACTAGTACACACCAATAATCAGTAAGTGAAATTAAATTAAGCAGAAATATTACCAAAAAGCAGTTACAAGTGAAATACATTCTAGAATACGAACTATTGGAAACCAACACAAACTTCGATTTCCAGGATGGAAAAAAAATTTTAAAACATAGAAGAACATCAGTTCGTTTGCAAGTATTACATGTTCCTTGGTAAAAGAAACCTGTTTCAACGTGGATGATGGGGAGATGTAAAAATATGTTGTATTTTACTCATAATAAAATTTTGTAACTTAAGAATTAACAATATATTCAAAATAGCATGAATGTGTAGAAAGCAAAACATTATCTCATAAATAACCCAGAAAATTGTGGAAACGTCTTATGGTGGTGTCTAGTACGCATTCCTTCATGTTCTAAAATCAGTCACTTGAATGAAGTCTGATCACAAAACATCGTCTTTTCTTTGGTACATTATCTTCCACGTACAACGCTCTCCCCTATTGATATCAAACAGTCTATGATTTTATTCTTATTATTACTATACAAAAATACTGTTAAAATAAAATCTTAGGAGTCTGTAGCACATCAGAAGTGGGGGAACGTGACAAAATGACCCCCCCCCCCCCTGCCCCTCAGAACCGCACCTGACCGACATCATGATGTGACGGAATGATCGTACCAACGAACACCTGTTAATGTAGTTGCCTGTTTTGTTGGTGTGTCAAAGCGAACTGTCGAACGTGCGTACAACGAAGGAATGGTGACCACTCGCGACCCTCTAACATAATGGAAGAACAGGAGCCGTATAAAGATCCTAACCAAAACGAACGTGAGACAGGTGTCACGTCTTGCCAATGGGAATCGTTTCAGACACGACAGTAATTTCTGCTGTTACTGAATAAGGGTTTCTCAGCGAATAAAGAGAAGCTAACTGCACACTTGGGGTCGGGAACCTCGCCAAAGGCCATTCCTCACAGCGGTTCACAAGCTATCACATCTCCACTGAGCCAAACAGCACCCAAACAGGACAGTAGCTGACTGCAGAAGTGTAGCGTCGTCCGTGGCGGTGCGGTTCTAGGCGCTTCAGTCCGGAACCGCGGGACTGCTACTGTCGCAGGTTCGAATCCTGTCTCGGGCATGGATGTGTGTGATGTCCTTAGGTTAGTTAGGTTTAAGTAGTTAACTAAGTTCTAGGGGACTTATGACCTCAGACGTTAAGTCTGATAGTGCTCAGAGCCATTTGAACCATTTGTAGCGTGGTCCGACGAGCCGTCACTTTGCCTAGTTTCAAATGACACAAAGAGTCGAGCGTACTTGCAGCCTAGTCAATGTATGAAGGGTTTACTTTAGGCCAAAGGTGGTTCAGTGATGATTTGGGGACATTTCTCGTACCGTTGTGATGTACGTTTTAAACGTTATTGCGATGAGTCGCGTCGCCTCCGATAACGAGAACGGCTGTAAATACAAACTAAAGTGGAATTCTTACATGAAAATAGAGAAAGAGGGTCTAATGGTAATTTTAAGTAGGAGATTCAGACAGGTACGTTCAGCCGCCTAGTCGAAAAGAATTTTCTTTCTTGCAGGACAATAGTGCCTTTTCCGGCGAAGTGTAAAAATTGTGTCTAATGAATGCTTGTGGGATTAGTATTGTGTTTGCCTCGTTCACGACGCTGAAGAGAGAAGGGAGATGGTAAAATCATCTATTCGTATCTTATACCATACAGGTCGCTGCCGCTCTTAGTATCCCTATCCGACCGACGAATCATCAGATTCACGAGACACTGCGAATTAATTCAGGACATTCACCTAAAGTCTGGCTATCATGGTCCTCATCACTGACTTTTCCCCTTTCAATGGTCGGATACTCGTAATGGAAAAGTGTTCTGGCTTCTTCATTCCAAAGGCTGCTATTAAATTTGTCTCCAGATACCCTAAGGCTCGACAGTTCTGCCTTTCTACTATGGCCAACATTTCCCCAGAACAAAGTAGAAATCATCTATGTTGAAACAAAAATTTCCCACTCTCAGTCATCGTAATTTTTCACTCTGAATAAAATGTATACTCTTGAAACGAAAAGTCAATTAGTATGAATAATTGAGGACTTCTAACGATGAGCCACCACATAAGTACAGCCGAGACTAAGTGACACCTCGTAGCGATTCGGGCACGTGCCGTATAAAGAAAGTATGCGGGGAGAGTAGGGATGAATGAGGGAGCATTTGTGCCACGAAATTGAAATTCACATCTTTCTCTTCGCAATGGCCCATTTTTTGTTTCAGGTACAATTACGATTTTTTTTGGGGGGGGGGGGGAGGAGTAGTAATTTCTATCTTCAAGCACAAAGGTTTTAATGTTCTTATGCACTCTATGCTATGATATTTTCTTAATAATAAGATATTTAGTCTAGCTCCACGCTTACACAATCCCAGACAAACCCCACTCCTCCGAAATCCTTTGCTACGCATTCTAGAGACGATAAAACCTGCAAATCGGGAAATTTGCTGACATAAGCAGATTGATGTGACCTGTGTCTGGGAACGAGCATCTTCGAAATGTTGAAGCTGGTCGGCTGTTAACTTGCTGCTGTTGTCAGTGTATGAACTCTCGAGTAGCTCACAAAATGTATGACGTCCACGACTCATCACAAAATGTGGATGTCGGAGCATTGCGTAAGTGGCATTTTGTGGTACATTTGACGACAGAGTGCGTTGCTTGTGTAGGAACAAGAGTTTCGGAGCACATCGTTCAGAGCACTTTGCTGAACACGGATCTCCTTGGCAGACGACTCTCACACGTTCCCATGCTGAGCCAACGATATCGTCCATAAAAAATACAGTGGGCAGGGGATCATCTAGAGTGGACCATGAGTCAATAGAAACGTGTTGCCTAGTCAGATGAATTAGGTTTTCCGTTTTTTGTCGCCAAGGACACAGGCTGTTGTGGCCAGTATAGTGCTGTGGGAGACATTCAACAGGTCTTCCATGACATCTGTGGTGCCAGCCAAGAGCACAATGAGAGCTGGTTTGATGTGGCTCGATTATGTGTTGTATATACCAAAAAAAAAAAAAAAAAAAAGACGAACCACAAGGCAATGATCCGAATGGGACGAACAAAGTCAGATGTGATGTGTATGTACAAGCAAACAAATGAATACAATTTCGGAAAAACTGGATGCAGACGCGTCTTCGTTTGTCACCAACTCGAATCCGGACTCATCACTACTACGGTCAGTGAAACCCCAGGCCAAAAGATGTGTCTGGAGACGCCCTGGACAGCTGTGGAATACCAACCTGAATACAGCCCGTAGTACGACCCAACAACCAGGATTGATGATCTGAGGTACCATTTCATTTTAGAGCTGTACCGCTTTGGTTGTCGTCCGCGACACCCATGCAGCACAGCGATACGTCAACAATGTTCTACACCCCTTATGTTGCCATTCATGACAACGCATCCCAGGGTTATATTTCAGCAAGATAATGTCCATCCGCTTGCGGCGAGAATTTCTACTGCTTGTCTTCGCGCTTGTCAGACCCTACTTTGGCCAACAAGGTGGCTGGATCTCTTTCTAACTGAGAACGTTTGCAGCATTATGCAGAGTCCTCCAGCAAGCTCGAGATTTGGATTAACTAAAGCGACAGTTCAACAGAATTTGGCACGATATCCCTCAGGAGGACATCTGACAACTCTCTCAGTCAATGTCAAGCGAAGTAACGTCTTGCTTAAGGACCAGAGATTGGCCATCGCGTTTTGACTTGCGCAGTTTGTGAAGATTTTTCTCTTGAATAAATGCATCCAATTTACCTGAAAATGGAATCATTTGTTTGGCTGCACATGTACATCACATCTACCGATTTCCATCCCGTCCGGTTACTTTTTTAGACCGTTTTTACTCTACGGTTCCCTCTAGTATCATTGAAATAATTCCACATTGTCTTAACGCATGTCATACTATCCTGTCACTTTTTGTCAATGTATTCCACACGTCTTCGTCAGTTCTGCGGAGATCCTGGATCCGCCTAATTTTCAGAACCCTTCTATAGCACAACATAATTTCCAGGTTCTCTTTTTATGTTCCACCTCGAGACCTGTATTCTCAGAAACTTCCTCAAATTAAGGCCGCTGTTTGATACCAGCTGACTTATTTTGGCCTAGAATGCCCTCTGTGTTAGTCTGCTATTTAGTTCTCCCTTTTCTTTTTTGGTATACATTATCTTGCTTCCAACGTAGCCGAACTACGTGGTCCCCAATCTCGATAGTAAATTTCTCAATAACATCGTTTCTGATAATCCTCATTGCTTTCGTCTTTCCTCAGTTGACGCTGAATCCATATTCTGTGCTCACTAGTCAGTTCATTCCACTCAGCTTGTCCTGTAATTCTTTCTCATTTTCACTGAACGTGGCAATGGCGTCAGCGAACCTTATATGAGCTATCTCAAAACTACCACAAGATAGGGCATTAATTTAGGTAGTGAAAGGAGCCACATCCACATACCGACAAATGGAACAGTCTATTACAAATTTTTATTTTATCTAATAATTCTAATTAAAATGGCGACATTCAAAAACTAAAAAACAACAAGAGAAACCCCCAAGGGAAACAATGTTTGCTTTTAAGACATATAGAATGTAAACAAACTGATATAATTCCTCTGTGGAATCGAACTGCTCATAACATATTCAAAATAACGACCAGATCCGCCCTTCAAAATGTGATTGTCTGAAACATAAGATAAATATAAAATCACACTCTTCAAGAATCTAAAATACACGAAAGAAACAACTACTACACATGTCTCAAAATGAAACAAGCCACTATGTGCTTCACACTCCCTCTCCCTCTCTCCCTCTCTCCCTCTCTCCCTCTCTCCCTCTCTCCTTCTCTCCCAGTGCCTTTTAGTTACATATTATTCATATGTACACTCACTTCTTAGCTATGGCATTCATTTTTGGGGAACAAACACGGAAAATATGAACACAATTTTCAAACTCCAGAAAAGAGCCATAAGAATAATAACCAAAAATTCTAGTCGAGTTCATTGTAAAGATCTGTTCAAAAGCACTGGGGATTTTAACTGTTCCATGTCGACACATTTACCAGTCAGTTGTACACATCAGAAACAACATCGGTAATTACTGCACAATGCAACTCTGTTCATGACCATGCAACAAGAGACTCAACTTACATTTAACAAGAAAAAATAAAACTCAAAACAGCATTTTCTACTTAGGAATAAAACTTTACAACAAATTAGCAAAAGAGATTAAAGAAATTGCGTAAATACACTTAAAAAGGCAGCTAAAATGTACCTGTTATGCAATACATTGATACATTGAAGGATTACTTCGATAATGATTATAAAACCTCCAACATTCCACGTAACACCTTCACTTTATGTTTTTACTTTCTAGAAATATTTACCCCATAGCTATGCATAGCACAATACTATCACCTCTTCCTATTTCTGAGCTCAACATCTCACTCATTATGGAGGAATGCTGACTCAGTTTTTCAGGACAGAAAATGGGACATTGCCTAACAGAAAATGGCCCGCAGCTCGCCAGTGTGCGTGCGTGTGTGTGTAAACCTATTTGTAAAAAGAGTATTATATACCAGGAGTAAATCTAATGCTTGTATCTAACTTGAAGTCTGTAAATATAAGTGTATACGAATTAACTTATTTTAAATTGGTCTTATCTTTTAAGTACTTTGACATATTCTATATCCTTGTAAAAAGAGATGAATAAAGCTAGTACAACTACTACTAATAATAAACTGTTGAAGGTAACAGGTATGCCCAGTAACTTTAATGTACATCTACATGGTTACTCTGCTATTCGCAATAAAATGCTTGGCAGAGGGTTCAATGAACCACCTTCAAGCTGTTTCCTTACTGTTCCATTTTCGAACTGCGCGCGGGAAAAACTAGGAATTAAATTTTTCTGTGCGAACCCTGATTTCTCTTATTTTTTCGTGATGATCAATTCTCACTACATAGGTGGGTACCAATAGAAGGTTGGGAATCTTAGGAGAAAACTTCATGAGAAGATCCTATCGCAACGAAAAACGACTGTTTTGATGATTGCCACTCCAATTCACGTATCATGTCTGTGGTACTACTTCCTTTATTTCGCGAAAATACAAAAGGAGCTGCCCTTCTTCGAACTTTTTCGACGTAATCCGTCAGTCTCACCTGAAGCAGATTCCACAGACGCACAGCAATACTCCAGAATAGGAGTAAAGCGTGGTGTAAGCACTCTTTATTGGACGTGTTACACCTGAGTGTTCTGCTAATGAATCGCAGTCTTTTTCTCTGCCCACAACATTATCTACGTGATCGTTCCAATTTATGGTATTTATAATTGTAATACTTACGTTGGTTACATTTATAGCCTTCAGATTCGTGTGACTTATCGCGTAATTGATATTTAGTGGATTTCTTTTAGTACTCATGTGAATAACTTCACACTTCTTTATTCATGGTCAATTGCCACTTCTCGAACCATACAGATATCTTATCTAAATCATTTTGCAATTCGTTTTGGTCATCTGATGACTTTACAAGACGGTAAATGACAGCATCATTTGCAAACAGTCTAAGACGGCTACTGAGATTCTCTTATGTCGTTAATATAGATCAGGAACAATAGAGGGCCTGTAACACTTCCTTGAGGAATGCCGGATATTATTTCTGTTTTACTCGATGATTTTCCGTCTACTAGTACGAACTGCGACCTTTCTGACAGGAAATAACGAATACAGTCGCACAACCCAAGCGATATTCCATAGACACTCAGTTTGGTTAGAAGATGCTTGAGAGGAACGGTGTATAAAGACTTCTGGAAATCTAAAAAATATGGAATCACTTTCACATCCCCTGTCGATAGTAGTATCTTGAGCTAGTTGTGTTTCACAAGAACGATATTTTCTGAATCCCTGCTGTGTGTCAATAGATCGTTTTCTTCGAAGTACTTCATGATGTTCGAATACAGTATATGTTCCAAAACACTACTGCAAATCGACGTTAGTGACATGGGCCTGTAATTCAGCGGATTACTCCTAGTGGCTTTTACTTATGGACAAATTGTAGGGTCAGTTGCATCCAAATCATACTGTCACACTGGAAGAGCTATAGCAGTAAGTTGAAAATGCTGTTGCTAGTATCCAGCAGGGCGAGCAGCTAGCTGTGTATCACAGTTTGGTAAGTAAAGCGCAGCACCGCCTCAACGTCATCGATATTTCTAGCATCTTCTGTGATGTTTATTAACAAGGGTCAATCCAGCGTCAGTCTTACTGTAAATATTTTCTGGAGTAGTTCTATTTCGCCTACTCAGTATAAAAGTGAAGTAAACGTATGTTAACACTTCCAAAATCCTCGGTACACTATAGATTTTGCTAAATTGTACTTAGAGTAAAATATTTTCGGTTTAATAACGTATTTTATTTAAAGTATCATTCAAGTTAAGTCAAATCACTTTAGTTTTGAACTGAAGGATAACCAATACAGTTGCTAAAAACTTCGTTGCTTTATTCCGGCCTTTACACTGAAGCTATTTTTGATTCCACTAAACTGCTATACGGAGAGCCGCAATCCACAGCTTGCATTTCGTACATTGTTTTGAGAACTTTTCACGACACAGCTATGTGGCACTAGCGCTTTCCAAACCTGAGGAAACTATCATTACATGATTGCGATATATCACTACATAATATGACGGCCGTAATCAGCTGAAGCTGACAAAGTAACCGTTGACTGAACAAAGTTTGATTGGTTTTTGAGTCATTTGATTTATCATACTGGTATAATGTTAATAATTACTCATGTCTCTAACATTCGCCGTGCAGTGTAACAGGTGCTGTCCGAGGTCGAGTTCTGTAGGAGGGGAGTGGCGGCGGGTATAGTTTGCTACTATCTGTTCTACCGCCCCACCCCAGCCAGCTCCTCCTGCTGCATATCGCCTTTACATCCAAGAAATGGCCATTCAGAGAAATATAGCATTTGGAAAACATTCGACAGAATGTTTGCGAAGAAAATGTGTCAATTACTTTGGGAACTATAACAAACTATCACCATTCTGACGTCATAATTTACACTGTACAAAATGGAGTTGTGCCTCGCCATTATCCGTGTTTACTTAACACCAAGACTGTAAACACAGCTTTGAACTTGAGCGTGTAAATATGGCGAATGCTATTTCCTTTGGTCGTTTTCACCTACGTTCGGAGGTCCGTTTTCTATTTATTTTTTCCTAAGTGTCTTCCCGTATTCAGCACATCGTGGTTTATCGGTTTCTGCTGTAGACATCCTAACCGTGGCGGCTATAATTTCTGGGCCGCTAGAAAGGCCATTCACGTGTGCGGGTTCTCACACAAGGCGCTGAGAAGTATCCTGTGTAACATGTAACTAAATTCCTAGAATTCTGTACCATTTTCGATGACCTTAGTTGTCAAGATTTTTTTCTCCGACAGTCACCAGTGAAATATTGAACCTTCCTGCCCGGAAGGCGTGCTAGTCCCCGGCACGAATCCTCCCGGTGGATTAGTGGCGACGTGCCGTGTGTCGGCTAGCCTGTGGACGGTTTTTAAGGCGGTTTTCCATCTGTCTCTGCGAATGTGGGCTGGTTCCCCTTATTCTGCCTCAGTTACACTATGACAGCGATTGCTGTGCAAACACTGTCTTCACGTACGCATACACCATAATTATTCTACCAAGCAAACATTTGGGGTTATACTCGTCTAGTATGAAGTTGCCGGGGGAGGGGGTAATGGGTTTTGTGTGGGGGCGGCAGTGAGGTGGATGGACTGTTCTGGCCTGTTGTGGGGTTGTGAACCCCATTGAGGGCTACGGCGGGAGGAAGGGTCTCCGCCGTTTCTAGACCCCCGGTTCAGTACACAATACTGAAACTGATGTACGTGAAAATATAAACGCTCCATTAGATCCAAATCTGTAATACAAAGTGATTTAATATTAGTAAAACATTTCCGAACCAGTAACATATTACAGGCGATACATGACAGTCTAAATCTGATGTCTAAGCTCCATATTTCGCTTTTCGAGACGGCAATAAATCCCACACTTGTGTAGACGAAAATTATGACATAGTCCAGTAATTTGTAATATAGCAAATATAACCAGACCTACAGTATTATGAATCGGCCGAATCATTTATAATAGCTCCAATTGTAGAAGGTACTTGCAATAGCGCACTTATCTGGCCTAGTACGGCTGCAGAAAATGGTGGGATGGGAATAGCGTACCGGCTCCTACGCTGCAACATGTGCAGTCGTCGTTTCACAACGAGATAGCCTCCACAGTCCTAAGAAATACGACTCCCGGGAAAGCATATCTCGCCCGCGCGGGTGCTCACCTATTCTGCCCTGAATGTGCGCACGAGCCCACGCTCGCATACAGCGCCGTGGCAGCCATCGCATAAATTGCATCCACGCTTTGTCTCCGTAATTGAGTTCTCCGGCACAACAGAGCCAGCAGTCGCCAGTAGATCACACGCGGTGTTTTATTTTCCTCAGAAACTACCCGACGATATTGCTAACCTAAGAATACCTTTGTACTCGTCCCAGAGGCGATACGGGCGAATGACGGTAAGGTGCCCTCTATGAGCGTATGGAAAAAGTGAAGAAGTCAGGTAAACGTCACACCACCCGCAGATCTGCACCTCGAGAGTCCAGGTGACCCGTGATGCGTCGTCTATAAGATGTCTTGATAATGTGGCATCGGAGCAAGTGCACAGTACATTGTAGATATAACAGCTTCCTTTATCGCTAGCTGCCCAAGATTCACTGTTTAGGTTGTCTCTTGTCACTTCACTTTTAGTACAACAACAAGTTTACACAAGTGCACGTAGATACAAGTAGAGAATGTCGAACAGCAATAACGATTATACACAAGAAACAGGTACGATATTTAAAATAAAAAAGAAATGAAAATCAATGTAATGGCAAAGCGAAGGTTAATCTTTGGGCGCCTCTACATAATAATGAGAACACACGAAATAAATATTCCTGTAGTTCTGGAAAAAACCAGCAGTACCATGGATTACAGAAATACGAAAAAACTAGAAATGCATAATATAAAAATCTGAAACATTAGCAATACACTTTTTAAACAAATTGCGAAATTAAGAACGCTCTCAAGGCAGAAAAAATAATACACCATAAAGAATACGAATAGAAGAAAGGTACATGGAGATGTACTGTGAATGTCGCAAACAAGAAAGTGTCCAGAATGAGATTTTCACTCTGCAGCGGAGTGTGGGCTGATATGAAACTTCCGAGTTCGAGTCTCGGTCCGGCACACAGTTTTAATCTGCCAGGAAGTTTCAAGTTTCAAGTTTCAAGAAAGAGTGTGACTAAGGTGTTCTGCTTCTCCTCCTCCTCATGTTTCTACTTTTACTAATATGACACTACAGCCCTTGTTCGGCCGTTGCCTCCTCAACAATATGCTTCTATACCTCTCTGTTCTCAACGTTCCTTCTCCATTCTCAAATACCAGTTTTGTTATGTGAGCCAACACATTGCTGAAGGACGTTGCTCTTTTTTCGGACATTCCTTCTTTTGCAATATGATATTTCTTTCATTATTTTCTTGATATTTCTGCCGTTTACCATACTTTCCATATATACAAACCAGAGATCCGGTAAATTTAACTGCATCTCTCCTTAGCGTAGGTTGCAATAGGTCATGGTTATATTTTACTCTCCAGAGCTCTGCCTCTCACTGGCCCATAGAATTTTTTCAATGGTTTTTCATTGAATGAGAAGACTGAGGTCTTACAGTGATTTACGTATTTACTTTTTCAGGCATATGGTTCCTGAAAACTTGCCCGTTAATGAGCCCACAGAATGCTATATAGTATACTACTGACCATCAAATTTGCAGAACCGAGAAGGATAACATAACGAGATTTTACTTGTGCTATCCTAGGGAGAATCGTTACGCGTGCGATAGCTTTTGCTACCTAATCCATTCCAAAACGCTGCACATAAAAACTGGAGTATTCCAGGGCTTATACCTAAGGTTCTATTGCTGATAGAAAGGTAGGGTCAAGTGTTTTGGATAGCCCTTGGGCAAGTGACTGGCCAACAGGAGGATCCTGTTAGTGTTACTCTGCCACAGTACAGAGTTCAAGTACGAATATTTCATACTTCCTCCTGCTTAGGCAAATGGAACAAATCAGTTTTTTTGCATATGATATCGTCTACGGTGAACCTTAAAGCGCTAACGAATTCACTATTAGTTCTTTGGCGTTTCCTTAAAAACACAAAAATTTAACTATTTTTTCGTACCAAAACCGAACGGTCGTATTCCACGACGACTGTGCACAACAAATTTTTACAATATGATTACGGTATCAGACAGGCTTGAAAAGTTTGATATCTTTACATGTCTCAGACACATACGTTCTAAGTTACCCTACTCGTACACGTACAATTCGGTATGAGTCAAAAATGTAGTTGATACAGTGACGTAGCGTGGAGAAATATCCTGGAAAGTTTCCCTGTTAGTGCCAGCAGAATTCTGGAAACCCCATGTTGTCGGACTGAAGCATATGAAAAATGTTTCTGCACGTAAAATCCGGTCTGGTCTGTAAAATTAGTTTTATGTGAATTTCATATAAATAAACTATCAACATTTTACTGACCTATAAAGTTGTTTTCATACGAGTGATACTCCCTGCTCTAGCAAGGAAAAAGAGACACCGTCGGAAAAATGCTACTGTCGGAGCACAAAGAGGTGAATATGCAACTTTGAAGTGTGGGGGTACCAGCTGCTTCATTCTACCTTCCTCAGCAGCTTTAAAATTTTCCCCAAAGAGTTTGACATGTTAACATATTAACACTTTTTTGCTGAAAGAGAAAGACAGTGGCAGTGGGAAAGAGACCAAAAAATAGAAAACACTGAAAGACAAGACAGTGGACGTGGTATAGAAAGAGGGAAGAAGACAATGGCAGTGTAAGACAGCGAGACAGTGGTAATGGAAAACAGTACAGAATAGTGCTATGAAAAGAGTGAAATAGACATTACCATTGGGAGAGGAATAAAGAAAAGAAGAAATTGGAAGTTGGTGAGAGATAGTGATAATGACAGACAGTCTAACAGTGACAATGAGGAAGAGAGGGATAGTGATAATGACAGACAGTCTAACAGTGACAACGAGGAAGAGAGGGATAGTGACAGTGAGAAGAGACAGCAACAGTGGGAAGGAATGGATGAGGCAGTAAGAATAAGAGGGAGCAAGAGGAGAACAGTGAGAGTGAGAGGAGGCAGTAATAGGAGGATAGAACGAAGGAGACTGTGACAGATAGGAGATAGCGACAGTAACAGTCAAAGAGGCAATGGCCACAACTTGGGCTGCTTGAGTGATACTGGACAAGTGGGAGCTGAAGGATAAGTGAGTCTTGCAGAGATGTACTAGTGGGTGTGAACGAGTTACAGTTAGGGAAACTTGTGGGAGTTTGAGGTGTGTTGCATGTTAAAAATAGCGCAAATATATTTGCTTGCCAGAATACTTGATAAAATTTTGAAAGGTGCTGAGAAAGGTAGAATGAGGCAACTATTTCTACGCTGGTATATTATTATTAAATCCGTAGGCAGTTTGGGGGCAAAAAACGTGAGAAAACTGGGTACACACCTCTGGCAGCAACAGTGGCTTTTGGGTGACAGTGGATTAATTCTAGATCAGGGTTCATCACTAGTGGCTGTGTGAGTAGTGGCATGGCATTTACTTCGCAACTTACGCCCAGATGTCTCTATTGGTTGAGGGATCTGGAGAATGTGCTGGCCAGGGCAACAGCCGGATTCCCTCTGCATCGAGATACATCAGTACAGAAGGAAAAATATGGGGCCTTGCATTAACCTGATGAAAGGTGTCACATAGTGAATAAACAAAGCAACAAAGTGTTACATCTCCCCGATACGCCGTGCAGGTATTTTGCTATTGTGACTGTCGCTGTACCAATGGAACGGTCATTCCTGACTGTCTGCAAACATATGCACTGCTAACATGAGCACTCCATACAGGCAGATGGCTACACTCCAATGGACTATAGCTGAAAGTGACGCACTAGAAAGGAGGTATTAGAGACATCTTCGGAACAACAGAGCATCATCCATCACACCACAATCATATTACGTGCAGAAGGCTCGTCAGCTGGACGAGTTGCTATATGGGTGCAGCAGAGTCGAAGAGATGCGGTGTGGAAAAGGCACAGATTCCGATTGACTGATAATGGTAAGGACTTACACCGCACAGGTCGTCCATGGTGGACAAGTGCACAAGAAGATCGGTATTTCCGACTTTTGAGTAAAATGGTTCGTGGACTGAGCGCTGCAGAATTGGTTTTGGTGTACAAAGAGGCCACATGAGGTCATGTATCGCACCAAACTGTTAGGTGACGATTACATGATGCGAATATCCATTCCCAATTACCTTGGCGAGCACCACATCGCACAACACAACACCTAGCACACCGTTACAGATGGACAAGAACTTATACAGAATGGACCACCACAGGATTGAACCAGTATGTTTTGACCAACGAAGCTGTGATGTTTTAATACCCTGACAACTGCAGACAACGTGTTTGGAGAGAACTCTGAACACTTCCAACACTGTGTACCACGTGTGACAAGTGGTTGCTGACTGATGATGTGGAATGGTGAGAGATTGCAGGGCACTCACTTCTGATATGGTGTAGGGAATACGATCTATGGCGATTTTACTTCATACATTGTAATGAAATGGTGGGCAGCAGTTTATGGTCTTGTTTGCGTGCTCTAGGGAAAGAAATATGGTAAGGTCTACCTGCATTCAAAGGAACAGGATGCCGACTTAAACGATTGCAGTAGAATCACAGCGATGGTGGCCAACAAAGAGTTTCTTCTGGGGAACGATGAGAAGACATTTCCAGAATGCGATGTGCAGTGGTTGCATTGTGCAAAACACATTAGCTTGGCGCCAGAGAGGGGGCAGACGTCCAGGTATATGGCCTAGGGCCGAAAAGTCGCCGACAGAGCATTGTAGGCCTTGTTAGCAAGCAAGCCGCCAAAAGAAATGCAAACTTTCTGCAAATGTCCATGGTACAGGGAAACTGGCGCCCAGACGTCCACACTTTTTCAAAACATGTTTTGTCAATGTCAGTTTATGGCCGTTCTTTGCAAACTTTGAAATGGACGCAACAGCGGAGATAATCTGTTTATGGAGGGTTGTGCTTCCCCTGTATTGTGTTAACAAAAGACATGGCAAAGGTGTGGGAAAGGGGGCCTGCGAAACAATTTTTTTCCGTTTCCTGCCAATTAATTTTAAAGTCACTGATTGGTCAAATCAATTTGCAGTGCAAAGACCATTCTCTGAGCTTATAACGCCGGACTCCAGCTTGTGATTGGCTTACGTGAAAGTGGGGGAAGTCAAAAAGAGAAATGTGCTTTTGGAACCGAGCTGAGGAGGAAATGGGGAGAAAAGAACATAGATCACTCCTGTACAAGTCTCTTGTACTGGTGCTTCGCTAGTAAAGAACTGCAGGTCTACCTAAATAGTGAGACGTGTGTCCTTTGCTGGTGTCCGACTTAGCGCCTGTGGTAGTCACCTCCTGAACCATCAGAGGTACTGCTTACATCATCAAGGTCACAACGAGTGTGTGTGTGTGTGTGTGTGTGTGTGTGTGTGTGTGTGAGTGTGTGCTTATTTGTCTTGAGTCGGCAGTCTAAACATTTGACGTATTCCGACGTGCACAGTCGTTTCACGGAGTCAAATTGGTTTGGCAGACCAGCAAACGGATCCACCTGCACACTGGAATCCGAGGTTACAGAGTCTCTTAGGGAAGTACCTACGTTCTGAATTAACTGAACGCAAGACCGTGTACTTGCATTTTTCTGGAATGCGGATTTAATAATGGATTGCCGCGGTCGATGAATTCAGTCGCCGAATGCATCGTGGAGTGCCGCCTTGACCAGTAGGACGGTAAAGTATTCGCTGCTGCGACGTAGGGCTATGATATATATTTCTCAGCACTGTTCTTTCGAACCACATTTTCCCTTTTTTATGGCAGAATATAGATGCTTGGTGGTGTCATAGTTTGATGCCATAACTTGGATTCACGTGAATGATGTGAGAGAGAGCGAGTAGTGTTCTGGTTAGTGTCGTGTGTATATCCCCAGCAGGTAACTTTGTCCTCAATAGATCCCATTCTTATAGGGTTTTTGTTAAATATTTTTGTATGATGTTTCTTTAATAATTTTGTTGTCATGTTTATGATAAATAAACCGATTGTTTATGGCAGAATATAGATGCTTGGTGGTGTCATAGTTTGATGCCATAACTTGGATTCACGTGTATGATGTGAGAGAGAGCGAGTAGTGTTCTGGTTAGTGTCGTGTGTCTATCCCCAGCAGATAACTTTGTCCTCAATAGATCCCATTCTTGTAGGGTTTTTGTTAAATATTTTTGTATGATGTTTCTTTAATAATTTTGTTGTCATGTTTATGATAAATAAACCGATTGTGAATTACACTACAACTTCTCCCTGAGTTCTGATTAACAATTCCATCGCACTTTTTATGGCAGTCTAGATCTTAAACATAAGGAGTAGCCTTTTCACTTTGGGTCCACTGCGTGGATCTTACTTCATTAACAATAAACTTCTTTCAGTGGCATTACATGGAGCCACCATATGTCTCGTGATTATCGAGACCAACGTCACTATTCTCTGATACAGGGACAAGATTCTGCTACCAAAAGTGGGACCAAATCGTCAACGTTTTGGTGATAATCTCATATTGAAGAGTGATAAGAAGCGTGCTCATCGTGTTGTGTGCATCGTTCTTTCAGCGTGCTACGATCGCCAGAATCTAGTGGCCTGTTCATTCCCTGGACACGAACCCAGTTAATCATTTGTGATATAGATTGAAACAAGCTGTTTTTCGGCGTCGACAGTGACCATGTACTCTGGGCTTCTTACATAGAATATAATACATACAAGATGAACGTTACATAAAGCATTAGAAATTCTTTGTCTGTGCAACACTTTTTTACGTACGTTAGATGTAAGTGTAATGATACAGTTCCCACGAAAGTACATGTGAGCAACAAAATATTCATTATTCCTCCTCGTTGACCATTACATAGATACAAAATCGTAAGTTTCGTATGAGCATGTGTTGTGAATCCTTTCCAACTGAACGCAGCAAACTTGAGCACTGCGGTACCCTTTTCGTCTCGTAACCACAACAGAGCTCACTAACAGTGATTTGCGACAGCCTCACACGCAATTGAAACATCACATGCACTTTTAGTCAGTAGTAACAAACGACTCTTAACAGGTCATTACAATTGTTACATTTAATTAAAATCATTTACATTTATTTTACATAAGAAATTCTGACATGGTACGTCTAGTATAGTAAAGTAATGTCACGTTTTGTAGATCATTTTCACTATTATTGTATCGATATGATGTGAAACAAGTCAGATTACAAGATATATACACTACTGGCTATTAAAATTGCTACACAAATAAGAAATGCAGATGATAAACGGGTATTCATCGGACAGGTATATTATACTAGAACTAACATGTGATTACATTTTCACGCAATTTGGGTGCAAAGATCCTGAGAAATCAGTACCCAGAACAATCACCTCTGGCCGTAATAACGGCCTTGATACGCCTGGGCATTGGGTCAAACAGCTTGGATGGCGTGTATAGGTACAGCTGCCCATGCAGCTTGAACACGATACCACAGTTCATCAAGAGTAGTGACTGGCGCATTGTGACGAGCCAGTTGCTCTGCTAGCATTGACCAGACGTTTTCAATTGGTGAGGGATCTGGAGAATGTGCTGGCCAGGGCAGAAGTCTAACATTTTCTATATCCAGAAAGGCCCGTAAAGGACCTGCAACGCGGTCGTGCATTATCCTGCTGAGATGTAGGGTTTCGCAGGGATAGAATGAAGGGTAGAGCTGTGGGTCGTAACATCTAAAATGTAACGTCCACTGTTCTAAGTGTCGTCAATGCGAACAAGAGGTGACCGAGACGTGTAACCAAGTCACTCCACACCATCACACAGGGTGATACGCCAGTATGGCGATGACGAATACACGCTTCCAATGTGCGTTAACCGCGAGATCGCAGAACACGGATGCGACCATCATGACGCTGTACACAGCATCTGCATTCATTCGAAAAAATGACATTTTGTCACTACTGCACCCAGGTTCGTCGAGTACATCGCAGGCTCTCCTCTCTGATGCACCGTCAAGATTAACCGAAGGAATCGTTTCCGAGCTGATAGTCCATGCTGCTGCAAACGTCGTCGAACTGTTCGTGCAGATGGTTGTTGTCTTGCAAACGTCCCCATCTGTTGACTAAGGGATCGAGACGTGGCTGCACGATCCGTTACAGCCATGCGGATACGATGCCTGTCATTTCGACTGCTAGTGATACGAGGCCATTGGGATCTAGCACGGCGTTCGGTATTACCCTCCTGAACCCACCTATTCCATATGCTGCTAACAGTCATTGCATCTCGACAAACGCGAGCAGCAATGTCGCGATACGATGAACCACAATCGCGATAGGCTACTATCCGACCCTTATCAATGTCCGAAACGTCATGGTACGTATTTCTCCTCCTTACACGAGGCATCACAACGTTTCACCAGGCAACGCCGGTAAACTGTTTGTGTATGAGAAATCGGTTGGAAACTTTCCTTATGTCAGCACGCAGGTGTCGCCACCGGCTCCAACCTTGTGTGAATGCTCTGAAAAGCTAATCATTTGAATATCACAGTATCTTCTTTCTGTCGCTTAAATTTCGCGTGTGTATCACGTCATCTTCGTGGTTCAGCAACTTTAATGGCCAGTAGTGTATAGACAAACATGAGTAGTGCTAATAATAAATCTGGAATGTTTAGTTCTACACATGCAACTACATTGACTCCTTGAATAGGTGCCCACATGACGTCCTTGGGTGAACGCTACTAATTATTCTCACTGCTCCTTTGTGCAATCAGTACTTTTTGTCTAGACTAAGACTAGTGATTATACGAAGAGCAAAATAAGCTGAACTTAACTGTTTGACAAGCTCAGTAATATGTTTCTTCCAGTTCAAGCTGTCATCAATGTGAACACCCAAAAATTAGGAGAAATCTCCACTGTTAACTGAACCCTTTTCATACGCTATATGAATCGTCAGTATGACTATTCAGAGTACAGAACAGAATATGGTGAGTTTTTTCAAAATTGAGGGAGAGTTCATTATCTGAGACCCACTTAATTCTTTGAAAGACATCGTTAACAACATCTTCAGCTGCTTTGTCTAGAATGGGATTTATTATAACTCTTTTGTCATCTGCAAAAAGTCCTAGTTCTGCTTGCTGAATGTTAAGTGAGAGGTTATTCACATAATAAGGAACAGCAGAAGACCCAAAATTGAACCCTGTGGGACTCCCTTTGTGATAACTCCCCAGTCACTAAATTTACCACCCTCCCAACATTATTTGAGTTATTCAGCACAACGTTTCACTTTCTGTTCATTAAGTATGATTCAAACCAGCTGTGTGTAACCTTCAGTTCCAAAAAACTGAAGTTTTTCTAAGAGTGTAACATGATCCACACAGTCAAATGCCTTGCAAATATCACAAAAAATACCAACTGGCGGTAATGTGTTATTTAGGGCTTGTACTGTTTGATGGGTATATGTATAGACAGCATTCTCAGTCGATAACCCTTCCGGAATCCGAACTGTGACATACTGAGTAAATTATTTTCACTTAAATGTAAGACCACTCTTGAATACATAACTTTTTCGAATATTTTAGAAAATGAAGTCAGCAATGAGATTGGTCTATAATTATTTAAGTCACTCTTGTCCCCTTTCTTAGAAAGAGGTTTGACAATTGTGTATTTCAATCTGTCTGGAAAAATTCCCTGTGCCAACGAAGCATTACATACAAGGCGCTACTTTTCTTAAATTAGGGTCCGTTTTATTGTGGAAACTAGTAGTTCGCGCGCATACCGCAACGAGCGCGTGCGTTGTGTACCAGCAGGCCTCGGGAGCAACTGTGCTTAGTTTCAGCTCCGTAGCTGAACTGTACGGTTCTGTTCTGTGCTTTCAAAATGTTTAAGACTATCAACTCGCCCACCACATGTGAGGTTCGCTCAATGACACGGTTTTTGTCAGCAAGGACCTGTCTGCTGCAGAAATTCGACAGATTTGCGAAGTGTGCACTGATACTGTTATGAGTGAAAGCAAGGTGCATCAGTGCATACGAGAATTCAAAGATGGCCGTGACAACGTCCATGATGAGGACCGCTGCAGTCGGCCTTCTTCGATTACAGACGATTTGGTGGCTTCAGTTGGAACGAGGATTCGTGAGAACAGGCGCTTCACAATAACAGGTCTCTCAAACGAATTTCTTGACGTGTCGAGATCAGTGCTTCACAACATTGCTTCTGAGCACCTGAAATTTAGGAAACTGTGTTCCCATTGGTTTGTGTGGGGTTTAAGGGCGCTCAACTACTGCGGTCATTAGCACCCAGTCACAATTGTAAGAGCACATAGAATCTAGTAAAACTCAAGGGGGGGGGGGGGGGACACCAGAAAGTTCTTACGAAGATGCAGATAAAGTAAGTGAAAGAGTTAGATGTCTTTCGACAAGCCAGTCAAAGTAATAAAACGAAGAACACGAGCAGCTGCTCAAGCGTCGTCAGCTAAAATATCCTGTAAAGTAGATATCAGAGACAGGACAACACGAGATTGACTAAAACGGGGACACGACAATAAAACATGGCGCACTGTCAATGCATGACCACAAGGGCACTGTGGGGCTGGGTCACCAAAGCCAGGTAGCGGTGGCTAAAACGGCTATGCCCAATCCGCAACCTGGTCAGAAGGACCTCTTCTCACCGAGATGGTCGGGAGGAGTTTGTCCAAGCAGTTTGGAACGGTTTTACGGCCCGGAGCTTGTTTCCTTGAAGTGATGACCAAGTATCCCACCACAATGACAAGCCTCTTACAAACAACCCCACTAATGTCAGATGACGAGACAATGGGAGGCTGGCCAAAGCAGGAGGACTGCAGCCTTGGCTGCAGCATCAGCAGCCTCATTCCCAGTCACTCCTACATGGCCGGGAACCCACAGAAAGCTGACAGGAGAACCATCATCAGCAAAAGAATGGAGGGACTGCTGGATCCGTTGCACCAAGGGATGGACTGGATATGGAGCTCCAAGGCTCTGAAGAGCACTGAGTGAATTAGAGCAGAGTACATACGTTGAATGGCGGTGGCGGCGGGAATACTGAACGGCCTGATGGAGAGCAAAAAGCTCGGCCGTAAACCTGGAACACTGGTCGAGGAGCTGGTATTTAAAGGTGACGGCCCCGACGACAAAGGCACAGCCGACACCATCGTCGGTTTTGCAGCCATCATTGTAAATAAAGGTGTGACTGGCAAGTCGCGCACGAAGTTCGACAAACCGTGAGCAATACACCGCAGCCAGAGTGCCCTCTGTCGGGAGCGAGCTGAGGTCGAGATGAATATGAACCGGAGCCTGGAGCCAAGGTGGTGTCGGGCTCTCACCCTCTCTTAAGGTGGTAGGGAGGGCAAAATCCAGTTGTCGAAGCAGGTGACGAAAGTGGACTCCAGGGGCAGCAGGGGAGACATCCGCCAAGAGGGAGCCTCTGACAGGATGCAAGAGAGCCCCAGTACAAACAGAAAAAGTGAAGGCAGAAAGAGTAATACGGACAGCTATTGCTTGGAGTGGGGTGGTCGGTGGGATGGTAATAGACCGTCTCGAACGAGCAACATGACCCCACCATGAGCTGGAATACCGTCCACGGGGTGAGGTCAGACCGCTCTGAGGTACAGTGGGTAAAAGCAAAACGGTCAGTTGGGCGCAACTTGGTTTCCTGGAGACCAAGGACGAGCGGACCGTGCAGGTGGAGGAGCAGTTTTAATTCCTCCCGATTAGATCTAATACCTCTTATGTTCCAATGTAACAAAGCTATTGCTAGTCAGAAGAAAGGGGGAACAAAACGGGTGAAGAGCTGGTCACATCGACAGCCGCGGAGTGCCAGGTTACTAGGGAACAACGCTACAACCGGCGGGAGGCGGATCCTGTTCCATCGAGTCGTCGAGAGCTGCGGCCGCATTCCTCGGTTGTGTAGGAGGGGCAGTATCATTCGCCTACGACAGGCCAGCTGAGCGCCCGCCAGCAGAGCATCCCAGCGAAACTGAGGACGGCCGGGAGCAGCGACTCACGGATGGAGCTTCAGACGAAACGCGCCGGGGTGGAGAGGGGGATAAAGACTTCTTGGAGCACTTCTTGGAAGACCGATGAGGCATGGGGATGGTGGGCTGGACCCGAAGAAGGTCCTCACGCACGGGGTCCGTTTTGGAACGCCACACCTCAGAAGCCGTGGTCCGGAACGTTTCCCCGATGGACGCCTAAGAAGAGGAGGGGGAGGAGGAGGAAGGGTCGCCCCTGGGGCAGAGGGGGCAGGGGCCGCGAGGGAGGAGGATTTGGAAGGGAGGGATTTGGGAGGCGGAGGCATAGACCCCGGATGGGGTGAGGAGGTGGAGGGGGGACAGGATAGGGGTGAGGATACTGTGGAAGGAGTGGACACGACTGAGGCAGACGAAGTCGTCAACGTCACGGGATGGAGGCGGTGATACTTCTTCCTGGCCTCAGAATAAGAGAGACGGTCCAAAGTTTTCAATTCTTGAATCTCTCCCCCTGATAGGCGAGGCAGTCTAAAGATCTAGGTGAGTGGAGGCCAGGACAATTGACGCACCGAGGTGGTAGGGTGCATGTATGTTCCTCACGAAGGCGACGTCCACAATCGCCACTAAGGGGCTCAGCCTCACACCGTGACGACATGTGCCCGAAGCGCAGACACCGAAAGCAGCGCATAGGCGGGACGTAAGGTCGCACGTCGTACCAGTAGCACATCACCTTTACCTTCTCTGGGAGAACGTCCCCCTCGAAGGCGAGGATAAAGGCCCCAGTGTCGATGCGACGGTTTTTGGGGCCGCGCTGGACTCGCCGGACGAAATGCACGCCTCGGCGCTGCAGGTTGACCCTGAGCTCCTCATCAGATTGCAGCAGGAGGTCCCGATGAAAAATAACCCCCTGCGTCCTATTCAGTGCCAGATGCGGGACAATGGACACTGGGATGTCCCCTAGTCGGTCGCACGCTTGGAGCGCTGCCGACTGTGTGGCGGAGGTGGTCTTTATAAGAACGGACCCCGAATGCATTTTACTGAGAGCCTCGATTTCCCCGAAGATATTTCGATGTGCTGTACAAAGAACATGGGCTTGGAGGTGGCGAACGTCCCCCATCGGTCCGAGAACAGACAATGCCGATCACACACAAGTACTGAGACTTCTGCAACAGTCGGACTCCTTGGGTTTACTGCCATCGATCATCCAGTCCCAACTTCGCCCAATCTGATTTCCATCTGTTTCCGAAACTTAAACAGTGAAACGCCTGGTTAGATCCGCAGAACAGAAGAAGTAGTTGGAATCGTGGAAAAGGGCCAAAAATGAGCGGCTGTCAGTTACTAACACAACTTTATTTAGTTGGGAAACATTACAGCTTAATTATCGACTGTCATGCGGCCACAAAAGTCATTCGTCACTTACCTAATAGCATCAAAAGTCTGACAGATAGCCATATAGCATTTAAAAGGAAATTAAAAGAATTTCTGAATGGCAACTACTTCTACTCAGTAGATGAATTTTTGATATACTAGGTGGCTAATTTCCCCACCTCCACCAAAAAAATTAAAAATATTAAGTGTCATGTAATATTTTGTGTAATGTGATATCTTTTATAGACACCATTTATTAACCTGACACGTTTCACATCATTACGAAGTGTCGTATTAATGATCTATTTAACAATACTAATCTAATCTAATCACATTTAGCGTTTTCTTAAGTGTTATAATATGACCACATTGTAATCACGACAAACGCTTCCGTACCGTAAGAATGGCTTCTCCGTTCTTCACCACTACACATTCTGCAGGCACTTCATGTTCTGCAGGCATTCGGCAAACCCAAGCTGTTCCATCAGATTGACACAGGCGTCAGCGTAACTCATCTTTCTAAATCAGTGTGTCCAGTTGCGTCGCTCTGTACACCATCTGAAAAGTCGCATAGCATTCGCTATAGAAATGTGTGGCGTATGAGGAGCTGCACGACCATCGAACACCATTGTTTTTAACTAGCTACGTGCAGTCTTTATGCTAGCCGGATATCTTGTAAGGCTCTGGAACTCACGAATGAATCCTTCCGCTGTTTTTATGCGACTTTTTTTATTTTTTTACAAGAACCATTTGGAACGCTCTACGGTATTTGTCCGTCACTACACAGGGTCGCTTGGTCTTGGTTTAGCTCCGGTTGTTTCTTCGCGCTTCCACTTCACAATATTGTCATCAGCAATCGACTTTTTCAGCTGAAGAAGGATTGAAATGTCCCGGTTGGAGCTGTTACTCAGGTGACAGCCAGTGACAAGTCCACGTTCGAAGTCGCTAAGGTCTCCTGACTGAACCGTTATTCTGTCATTATTTCTCAACTGAGAACACAATACGGCTTGCCCTCTTTTATAACGGAGGATGCGCTTCTCGTGGCATCTTGAGGGTAATTCCGCATTACATAGGACTGTCTGGATACTTCTGATCAGATAGTGGAAGAAGACCTGCGCTTTGATTGTTGGTAACATCATAATAGAGTAAATATTTTTAGTCTTACATTTGGTATTTAAGAGCTGCCAACTTTACACTGTTACGTGGTCAACTGTACCATTCAGTTGCAGCAACCTTAGCGCGGTTACGCGGATATACTGTTTATACTGTGAACGACTCTCGGGATCTCTGTAGCTGACGACTTACTGTGTGACGTACTCATACTCGTGTGGTTTTGTACAGAAGTGAATTTGATTTGTGGTTTAGTTTCCTAGTTTTGTAGTATAACCTTTTTTCTGTCTTTTTAAATAAATAACCTGATAATGACATGATAATAAGTCGAAACCGTAACTGCTACCACTTATGTGGCCTGAGGCTGACATACATAGCCTAATAAAGCAAGTTTAAAGAGGGTCACTGTGCTACTCCAAGAGAGTCAGCCTACTCTGTGTACGAACATTAACAGATCGATTTCCAAGTTAGTCGCACAGCGCATACTCCCGTCAATTGCGCTGTTATACATATATATTCTCTGGGATTTACAGATACAAAGATAGGTATGGAAGATAAATCAAACGAATTGCAATTTATAATGAGCCAGCAGATATACATATACCGAGGAAACAATGAAAATTTTTATACTTTAACCTTTGAGTTCAATGCACCGGTATTTAATGCTCTGAACAGTACCCCTTTATATGAAATCTGACGCATTGTAAGGTTCCCATGTCATTTTGGTTTTTGTATGTCATCGATGCGCACGTCAGAGAGAGAGAATAAGTTATGCTACTGTTAAACAATCTGTTGTCTTGTCGTGGCACAAACTTTGCCTCTGCGCAGTCTGATACATCCTTAGTTGAAGTGTGGTAGCTGAGGGACGTATTTTTTAGTAGTGCTGTGTGGACTTGTAATTGTATCTATTAGATGAAGAATGCACAGCAAGGATGAATATCATGTACACATTGAAAGGAGAATGAAATATATATTTTGAATAACGTCTTTATTTATGCAAAGAAGAAGTTTCAGGTAAGATTGCAGCTCTGCGCAGCTAGGAATAATTATCATCAGCTAGCTAACTTTCTCAGAGCTGAGAAAGACCACCCTACTTCCCAGACTCACGGAGTACCATATTAACTGATTAAGATGTTTGATTTGTATAGAAATTCTCTGTTGACACTGTACCCTTTTAAAATCATTGTTCATACTGCTAAGCATAGTATTGTTCAGACCAACGTTATGAGTGAAGATCACACGAAGTTTTATTTCCTCTTTTTGAATATATATTTAATTCCAAAATCGTTGCTTTAGCATATCATTTCATAGGAATAGTTACTCTCCCCATTACACTGTTGTCATCACGCATTACCACGTGCAACAGTTTGAATATTTATTTAGAAACAGAGATCCAGCTTAGCCGCTGCCTGATTGCTGTTTGCTGTCGTGCTTTCGAGAAATCTGTAACAATGTTGTCAAGACGCGACGTAAGTGGAAATTTTAATAAGGGCCAGATAATTGTTTTACTTCCGTTGTGCATTTAATTCAAAGTCAAGCTGCATTCAGATCAGTTACAGTTCAGTTCATATTAGGTTCTATAAAGTAGGGCTACATTTCCAAATATAGGGAGCAGCGTACGCCATCTATGAAAAATCGAAATCTGACGAAATTTGTTTTAAACTTCGTAGTGGCGAGGATGTTATCATAGGAGGATTTAACATAAGTTAAAAAGAAAGACAACTGAAAGCACTATTGTGGTGTGCATACTGTAAGACCTTCAGTACACACACCATCAGATTATTTGACCTGTCGCTCTATCGAAGTAGGCGAGTGTCAGCAATATGTCTCGTGGTCTTATCATGGCGTATTTATCTTCTGCCGTTAGGTCAGACGATAGAAATGCCACTTGCACCTTTAGAGTAGTAGATTGACTGTGACCAACTTTAAACAGAACTTGATTAATTTCCACACACATTTATTAAAATAATAACAAGCATAAAAATTACTTAACTTGGTTCTGGATGCTATTTATAATTGACAATCTGAAGTTCATTTGGTATTGGTACGTTCATCTTATTCTCACATATATATCTGTTACTTGACAAAAGTGTCTATACATTTATCTTCATGGCTATGTACAGGAATATGGTAATCTTACTAGGCGCAGACTGAAACTTGACTATAGACTGGTACAGACAAATGTAGAACTCATACAGACTGGTACAGACTAATGTAGACTGACTAATCAGAGGTCTGTACTCTCTTTATAATACCTCGTGCATTCATGTATCACTGCATGAGTGTGATCTGTGAGGAGAAAACGTTCTACATTAGCAGCAATCTCATTGGCTGAGTTACAAATTAATACACGGATCAATGGAAGCAGAATTTGGTCCGTCTCTAAGGCAGCGCCACTGGCAGTGCGGAGACGGATGTTCGCTGTGCCTGTGCTGTTGTGCTTAGTGGGGCGTGCTCTAGTGGGAAAGTTGTGTACTCGCTGACTACGTGGAACTATGTACACAACAACTATCTTTGCAACAGATGTTATACAGCTACTCGTATGATGCAAATGTGTTTGCAGTCCATATCCTACAGCACTTAGTAAACAGAAAAGATCTGAGTTAGTGTTAATTAGTTCTTAGTCTATGCCTTCAAGGCCCAAGAGATGTCGACGAACCACAGTATGGTGCTCTGCCTATAGGCTTCATCCGAATGTGGTATTGATGGGGAGGGGGTTATATGGTCAGCTGACTAGTCTTCCAGCTATTTTTACGACTTTCCACCCCACTGGATCCCCTACTTCTCAAACAGTATAAGGTTACTAACTTCTGTTTGGTATTCAGTGGAAGTCATGTGAGCTTCCTTTTTATTCGTTGTATCGAACTTCTTATATGTACACTGGAATTTTTTTTCAAAGAGAAGATTGCAACAGTAGTAATGTTACGTCACAGATGGTCTGTGTACAAGCAGAGTGCTCCTTGGTTGTCAGCAGCTTTATCGGTGCCAGTGCAGCATTGAGTGAAAAGTAAGTGAGAGGGGTGGATGTTGGTCACACTGCTGAGCGGTCTGGAAATAACTAGCAGCACACAGAGATGCAAATGCAGATGATGTTGATATTTGGAGATATGATTTTGTTAAGATTGATTTGAGAAATGTAAAGGTATTCCGCTAATGTTGTCGCTGCATTCCTTGCGCGTGTGTTATTTATCATGAGTCTAAGAAATTCAGATATTTATCATGTTTTTTCTTTATTGATTTCTGTAGATTAGTTTGATTGTCGAGACGAGATTAAACAAAGTTGTCTGCTCAAGAGGCTTGCACTCAGAGTTATAGATTCATCACTCCTTTACCATTTCAGTAACGATGGCAGAGGAAAATGTTTTGTAAGAAATGAATTTGTGTAAAGATTGTTGTAATTGTTAAGGAATCAGATTTTCACAACACAAATTTTGAATGCCAGTCTCTTCGATATCATTCAGCAAGTTTAATTACTTCCATCATTTCCTCTCGAAAATTTGTATTGTAGTCGCGCCGTGTTGTATTTAGCGAAACGCAGTCATTCGGAGTAACGCATAGTACAGTTCCACTTTAATGCATCGCACATGGCAAGGTTTCTCTTTAGCTGGTTTGCCTTGGAGCTGCATTTTAACATTCGTCACCTATGGACCGTACCGAGATTCTGTTGCCATAAGGTAAATCATGAAATTTAGTTAGGGCATTGTTTAACATCAGTCAGGACACGGTAAAAATCATTCGCAGTGAAGCTTTACGTTTCAAAATTGTTGTCTGGTTAGTGTTACATTCGCCTGTATGTTGTTTTATGTGTGGACTTTTATTTATTCGGTTTGCATACGTAAATTTGCAAGGCATTTTTATAGAAATACTTTGGACAGCTATTCTTTATAATTTCGACTTCTTATTTTATGTAGAATCATTATTCCTTTGCTTTTATACGTTGGTACTGTAAGACAAGCCCTGCGACGCCACACATTGCACGATAAGGAATTTCGTAGGATTCCTGCTTTAATACGAAGATTTACGTTTTGTGACTATTTTTGGTAAAAGCTTATTGCAATTCAGTCACAGTTTCAATTGGATTTGACGACTCATTTCATTAGGTGACGTTTACGTAAGCACACCATTTGCGTTGTTCAGCGTCACATTACAATACGGTCGCAGGTTCGAATCCTGCGTCGGGCATGGATGTGTGTCCTGTCCTTAGGTTAGTTAGATTTAAGTAGTTATAAGTCTAGGGGACTGGTGACCTCAGATGTTAAGTTCCATAGTGCTTAGAGCCATATGAACCATTTGAACATTACAACACAGACATACACGATAGTTAAGGAACAGGACGGCAGTTTTCATACACAAAAAATAAATAAAAAAGCCCGTTACATTAAGTAGCTCCTCAATTGGAATCGCGAGGATCAGTGGAATCCGCACCACCAAAGAAACATCCTTGGCAGTAAAGGGAATCGAACTCAGGTCCTTCGTATAGCATCATATACGCTGACCACTCAGTTACGAAGGCGGACGGAGCTAGTATGCGAGCAGAATTATATCTCGAAGTTTCCGTCTTCGCAAGCACGTATCTATAAGTTCCACAGTAACATGAATTTAGGTGCGTAGCTGAAAATTCCATTTAATTAAAAATCTCACCACTACTGAAGGCAGTGAAAGCAATATGTTAGAGAAAGTGTCAGTGAACAAATGTGAGGTATGGAACACAGAGAATAACTTGAACAATGATTAAGGAACTGAACTATGAGTTCATAAAAATCCAAATTATATGTACACTGTTAATATACTATTCAGATGTTTCATATGCAAATCCCACTCGACGGACCACCCATATGTAACAGATAATAGTATAATGTATTAGCTTAACACCCAGAATACGTATTATTTGATGAGAGGAAAACCAACGAGATAAAGAACCTGAAGGCTCGGGTGGCTAACTTGAAACTGTGTATCGATTCCCACGTGTTCTAACGAAATCGAGAACTCGAATAGAGAACTAATGTTATCCACGTTAAACAACTTTTAAAGTATCTCGCGGAAGGAAATCTAGTGTTACACAGACTGAATGGGCACCAAACGTACAGTCACGTAAGTGCAACGCAAACAAGGGACCAGCAACCAACTCATCATAATACAGAACAACATCGCTTCAATGTGATAATTACATTACCACAAAGACAATGCCCCTGTTCTAAACAGATCAGCACGTTGCGGAAGGACAGGGTGTCCAGACGAGAGTGACAGTTTGTCAGTCGATTACGTAGCCCTCGCTAACCGATTCTACCCGCCAACCCTTTCTATTCGTTGGATCGCGTCAGAATTCAGACGACTTGTTGAGACAGAACTAACAGTTACCGTCCTAAATATACTATCCCACCAAACAGCTACTTCACTGCAGCTTGTTTGAGACAGAGAAGTGTTTACCGGAGTCCAGATGGATATATAACGTGACAAACGTCTGAAAGCTGATGCCTTTCAATATCCCTGAATAACGTCCGATGTTTCGGGTTCACTCGCTCCTACTGCAAGGAAACGAAGGGGACGCTATGGAGTACAGAGCGTCGGTCGCAAGGGCTCGTCCGTTCGCTCAGTATTACTTTTCTGTAGTCATAGTCAGTGTACTGGGAAAACATATTAGTAAAAACGATGCCTTCCAGACGTGTTGTCTGTGGCGCTGGGTGAACAGTGGAATGATCAGTGGGTGCCCGGAAAGTGCTCGTGCTCTGCGTTGCGTCGACACTACCGGTTATGTTAAGCATGTGGCAGTAATTTATGCGCGTCCTCCTCATTGGGGAGCATCCGGCAGGTATTCGCCGGCGGCTGCCAAAGACGCACTCGGAGAATGAGGCAGCTCCACCTAGCGCCCAGCCGTCGCCCGAAGTTGGCAATTCTGCCTATGTCGGTTGACTACAGTCTCCTCCCGTTCTGGTGCCGGTGCATCAACGAATAAACGTTGCTGCAGAGCTTCCAGTTGTAAATGGAAGGAACAAGACGATTTCATCAGAAGGTGATAGATCGAGATGAAGAGAGGGCACACCATGTGTTACCCCTCACTTGCCCATCGCTTCCTCTATGTAACCCAAGGAATATAATACCATACCGTGTGGGCTCGAAAGCATGTGACGTGATCCTGTAAATCAAGCAGTCACACTGATTGAGAAAGCTAAACATGTCTATGTTGGTGAACATGAAAGGCAGTATAAGGGAAGAGCCCAAATGCGACTAGTATATGTGGTGTCACCGCCCTTGCTAGGTGGTAGGTTTTAAATCGGCCGCGGTCCGTTAGTATACGTCGGACCCGCGCGTCGCCACTATCAGTGATTGCAGACCGAGCTCCGCCACACGGCAGGTCTAGTCTAGAGACTTCCTAGCACTCGTTCCCAGTTGTACAGACGACTTTGTTAGCGATGGTTCGCTGTCTACATATGCTCTCATTTTCCGAGACGACAGTTTAGCATAGCCTTCAGCTACGTCATTTGCTACGACCTAGCAAGGCGCCATTTTCGATTACTATGTATCCTGAACAGATAATGTTGTGAATTGTGTACCCTCAAGAGCTACGTTCATCATTAATGGATTAAAGTTAAGTATCAAACTAATTACGTCCGCTTTCTGAATTCTAATTCCTTGTCATTTTCCAGACCTCACGTCAGTATAGTTCTTCCCTCCTGACGCCAGCCTGCATGAGCTAAAACGCGTGCATTTTGGCCTCCTCTAGTAACAGTATACACTCCTGGAAATTGAAATAAGAACACCGCGAATTCATTGTCCCAGGAAGGGGAAACTTTATTGACACATTCCTGGGGTCAGATAGATCACATGATCACACTGACAACCACAAGCACATAGACACAGGCAACAGAGCATGCACAATGTCGGCACTAGTACAGCGTATATCCACCTTTCGCAGCAATGCAGGCTGCTATTCTCCCATGGAGACGATCGTAGAGATGCTGGATGTAGTCCTGTGGAACGGCTTGTCATGCCATTTCCACCTGCCCAGCTTCATGGAGACGGTTGCGAATGGTCCTCGCCGATACCCCAGGAGCAACAGTGTCCCTAATTTGCTGGGAAGTGGCGGTGCGGTCCCCTACGGCACTGCGTAGGATCATACGGTCTTGGCGTGCATCCGTGCGTCGCTGCGGTCCGGTCCCAGGTCGACGGGCACGTGCACCTTCCGCCGACCACTGGCGACAACATCGATGTACTGTGGAGACCTCACGCCCCGCGTGTTGAGCAATTCGGCGGTAGGTCCACCCGGCCTCCCGCATGCCCACTATACGCCCTCGCTCAAAGTCCGTCAACTGCACATACGGTTCACGTCCACGCTGTCGCGGCCTGCTACCAGTGTTAAAGACTGCGATGGAGCTCCGTATGCCACGGCAAACTGGCTGACACTGACGGCGGCGGTGCACAAATGCTGTGCAGTTAGCGCCATTCGACGGCCAACACCGCGGTTCCTGGTGTGTCCGCTGTGCCGCGCGTGTGATCATTGCTTGTACAGCCCTCTCGCAGTGTCCGGAGCAAGTATGGTGGGTCTGACACACCGTTGTCAATGTGTTCTTTTTTCCATTTCCAGGAGTGTACATTCTACATTCATGATTTACAAAGCAATAGAAAACGAATGTTAAGCACTGAAATTGTGAGAAATGGGGCATTAATGTTCAGTATCTAGCTCACATGTTATCAAACATCCTTTGAAAGGAAATGTACAAAAGTACTCATTGAATCCCCTATTCTCTCTTTCTACGAGCGAGAGAGAAAAATGTTACCAAGGAGGAACAAAGGTGGAGCATGACTGCGTATTACCACGTCTAAATCTCGTCCTTTTGTGCTGGCGGTGGTTGCCAGTTGCTCATGAGATCCTCTGTGGTCCCAGGGTCGAAATAACGCTGACTAATCTTAGCGGGTGCTGTTTAAAACGTCCGGTCCCAGCATGAAAACACAAACTTCCAGTATAAGTGTCGCCGTCCTAAATTGCCATTCCTAAAACAAGCTACCGGCGAATTCTGCGGTATATCCAGCAGCCAACCATTACGAGCCTGGTGCTAATCATCAACTACCTCCCAGGAATGAATCCATGCGCTCCTGGAGACCTTCGTCAAACCTAGGAGCTTCTCTAACGCTCATCGCCTTCTTGGTGGCCATCAAAGATTACCTTTTGAAAAGCGTTGCCAAAAAAATAACTTGGCCCGAAGTTTTCCATTGCAGAGAGAATAATGTTAAGTATAAGGGGCTGTCAAATGAAGACGAGACAAATAGAAGAAAAGTAGGTCAACTGTATTTGAAAACAAAAGGCCATAACTGTTAACATATTTATCCCACCGCGAGACAAGACAGCCAGTGCGTTCATGGAAAATGTGGTTACGGAACTCACGATACCAGAGAGTACCACGCAACAATCAAAACGGTTCAAATGGCTCTGAGCACTATGGGACTTAACAGCTGAGGTCATCAGTCCCTTAAACTTAGAACTACTTAAACCTAAATAACCTAAGGAAATCACACACACCCATGTCCGAGGCAGGAGTCGAACCTGCGACCGCAGCAGCCGCGCGGTTCCGGACTGAAATGCCTAGAACCGCTCGGCCACCAGGCCGGCACATAACAATCGATAAGATGCTCTCGAAATACTCGTAGCGCAGCAGCTCTATAGTCTGGCAGTACGAAATATACCGAGGTCTGCCTGCGGGCGCAGCGGCAATCCATAGGCATCACGTTTGTGGATAGCGGTTGGTCGATGACTCGTTAAATGCCGGAGCACTGAGTTACGGGACACAGTTTCCTTCAGTTCAAATGACTCTGAGCACTATAGAACTTAACATCAGAGGTCATCAGTCCCCTAGAACTTAGAACTACATAAACCTAAGCAACCTAAGAACATCATACACATCCATGCCAGAGGCAGGACTCGAACCTGCGACCGTAGCGGTCGCGCGGTTCCAGACTGAAGCGCCTACAACCGCTCGGCCACAGCTGTCGGCCAGTTCCCTTCAGTGTGCTGAGCCGTGTACAGTCTTCAGTTCCCGTCGAAGCTGCAGTGTTCGTCCGTCGTCTCCGTAGACATCGTAGAGCAGTTCTGGACTCTACATAGGCACAGTGACATGCCTTTAGTATCTTGAAGAACTTTATATTGCACCAAAAATTTGTTACAATTTTTTCGTTTCACGTTACTTAATAGAGCCGACTCAGTCTCGACAAGAAAAGCTTTCACATGTTATAGTATGTAAAGACCGAGAGAAAAAGCTGACGAAAACCAGGTCGCAATCAGAGATGCTCCATCACCACAGGGGGTGGGTAGCAGCACGGGTCAGCGACGCTACATCTCTTGCAGCTGGCCACCAGAAACGTTACCGAAGACCATGAAGAATGAAGAACATATAAGGGATAATCTCAGTTCTAAGTTTGTTCGAAAAATGGTTCTTAGTTCGATCCTCGAGGACGTGTCGTAGTTTGATTTTGAATTTTCGTTCGTCATCAGTAATAATATACTCCAACAAGTTAACTGAAATTAATTTGTTCATGATTCGGGAGCCAGTCTTGAGGTAGGGAGTTTAACCGACTGGATTAGTACCGAGAACTGTTGGCGTCTGAGTGGCAGCCCAACGTGATTACTATATGTGCGCACTATAATTTAGATTTGGAAGATAGCTAGGTGGGTGTCAGCGTAACGCTACGCACTGTGGATTATAAATATGGAAATAACGTACGAGATTATATGGAAGATCTGTTGATGAATTTTGAAGAATTTTGTGTAGGTTTCTTTTCTTTGGTTAGGGATTCATGTGAATGTTGGAGAACTCATCCGTTAACTATCCAATATTTTGGATAGTTTGGAGTATTGATCGCGTACACCACAGAAGATGACACAGCTGATATAATAGTGGGTGTACAGGAATACGGAGTGAGTATCGGCCAATTAGGATTATAATTATTATTATCGCGTGTTCAGAACCCCACGACCACCTACTGAGGTGAGATTTGTAGTACTGAGGTCCGGACAGCGCAACTTTACGTTATTGTACGTTAATATACTGTAGCAATATCGTAATTGTCTTTGTAAATAGACAATCTTCCTATATTTTGATAAAATCAAGACAGAAAACGATCCAATCAAGAGCCATTTAAAGGAGGGACGAACGGTGATTATCTCTTACAATTCATGTGCTGTAATTGATTTAGAAACTTCAAGGTGTAGTGGTTACGTGAATGTCAACGCCTGAAGAGGTCTGAATTTTTAGATTTTTTATGCCTTTTTTTAGTTTGTTTTTCAATTAGAAGGGGAATAATTTATAAACAGCACTGCAGCCCAGTCGGAACATTTTTTGCAGCATGTGGCCTGGCCCTTATGTTACAAGTTTAATGCGACTATGCTGCAGACGTTTCACTGGGATGCCCTTACACACCCTCCATACATCTCCCCATGTGATTTCCATATTTTTGGAGCCCCGAAGAAAGATGTTGGTTGCTGTCAATTTGCTTCGGAAGAAGCGGTGCAAGTCTGGCTACGATCATGATTCCATAGGCAATCGTAACCGTTTCCCCATGAGGGCATTGACCGTCTTGTCTCGGTGTGAGATGGTTGTATTAACAGTTATGGCGATTACTTTTGAAAAAATAAACTGTTTACTTACTTTTCTTCCGTCTGTCTCGTCTTTATTTGACTCCCCTTTATAATTTGCATTTCACACAAAATATCGAAGAGGAGGGCTTTTCTTAAATTTATATCTTAATTTGTTAAGAACAAACATTTTATATAAAAAGGCAATACCACCGCTCCAGTGCTGTGGAAAGTAATTTATGAGGACCACAATCGGGTTCACGCCAATTTAGTTCATCCTAAAGCGATCTAAACATGGATTAAAAAGGAAGCGTTTTACAACATTTATTTTTACACTAAATACTGCTATATAGAGTAAAATAGTCCCGTACTTAGGTGCTTACATAAATTGTATCTACAACATTATTGTACGCTGTCATGAAGCCTCTCCCCTTCCTTCACCTTAAAACCCGCTGGAAACGTTTGTCAAAATGATGAGAGGCTTGCCCTAAAACAAAATAAAACGAGTATTTGGTGCGGAAGCAGTAAAATATGCCCTAAAAAGCGTGCGAAAATACATTGAGCCGTGGCGGACTGGCCCCAGCACCGGGTACGCTCGTTATATCGTTGCGATCGATTTTGGAGGGTGTATGAGGTCTTTGCATATCGTGTGGCTTTTTTTCCGGTTTGGCGGGCTTCAAGAGTCGGTCGTTAGCTTTCAAAAGGAAAACATAGAGAGACGTGGAACGTCTCCAGAGAAAGGAGTGTCGACTACGACCGTTTGTGCCCTATCAGCGTAATATACCGCGCAATTGTATTGGTCGGCAAGTCTGTGTTTTGGGTCAGCTCGAAGATCCAAGTTTCGTGATTTCTATCAAGGGAAAGGTCCCTGAAGGAATGTGGTTGAGCCGTTTGCGCCGCTGAGTTGTGCTGTGTGCAAACATCAAGTAAGTTGGCCGTTAGTGTATGTTCCTGAGCGACCCGTTGAGATTCGTTTCACTCGCCAGATGATTGTGGAACTTACACAGCCCTTAATCGAAAAGTATGTGGATGAGCTCCCTGAGAGCTGGTTAAATGTTGCCTTCTCAGTGAAGTTATAAATGTGTTAAGTGATTGAAAACATTACTTAAATTACGTTCTTGTTGTTGTGGTCTTCAGTTCTGAGACTGGTTTGATGCAGCTCTCGATGCTACTCTATCCTGTGCAAGCTTCTTCATCTCCCAGTACTTACTGCAACTTACCTCCTTCTGAATCTGCTTAGTGTAGTCATCTCTTGGTCTCCCTCTACGATTTCTACCCTCCACGCTGCCCTCCAATGCTAAATTTGTGATCCCTTGATGCCTCAGAACGTATCCTACCAACCGGTCCTTTCTTCTTATCAAGTTGTGTCACAAACACCTCTTCTCCCCAATTCTATTCAATGCCTCCTCATTAGTTATATGATCTACCCATATAATCTTCAGCATTCTTCTGTAGCACCACATTTCGAAAGCTTCAATTCTCTTCTTGTCCAAACTATTTATCGTCCACGTTTCACTTCCATACATGGCTACACTCCATACAAATACCTTCAGAAACGACTTCCTGACACTTTAATCTATACTCGATGTTCACAAATTTCCCTTCTTCAGTAACGGTTTCCTTGTCATTGCCAGTCAACATTTTATATCCTCTCTACTTCGACCCTCATCAGTTCTTTTGCTCCCCAAATAGCAAAACTCCTTTACTACTTTAAGTGTCTCATTTTCTAATCTAATTCCCTGAGCATCACTCGAATTAATTAGAATACATTCCATTATCCTTGTTTTGCTTTTGTTGATGTTCATCTTATATCCTCCTTACAAGGCACTGTCCATTCCGTTCAACTGCTCTTCCAAGTTCTTTGCTGCCTCCGAGAGAATTACAATGTCATCGGCGAACCTCAAAGTTTTTATTTCTTCTCCCTGGATTTTAATACCTTCCCCGAATTTTTCTTTTGTTTCCATTTCTGCTTGCTCAATATACAGATTGAATAACATCGGGGAGAGGCTACAACCCTGTCTCACTCCCTTCCCAACCGCTGCTTCCCTTTCATGCCCCTCGACTCTTATGACTGCCATCTGGTTTCTGTACAAGTTCTAAATAGCCTTTCGCTCCCTGTATTTTACCCCTGCCACCTTCAGAATTTGAAGTCAACATTGCCATAAGCTTTCTCTAAGTCTACAAATGCTAGAAACGAAGGTTTGCCTTTCCTCAATCTTTCTTCTAAGATAAGTCATAAGGTCAGTACTGCCTCACGTGTTCAAAGATTTCTACGGAATCCAAACTGATCTTCCCCGAAGTTGGCTTCTACCAGTTTTTCCATTCGTCTGTAAAGAATTCGCGTTATTATTTTGCAGCTGTACTTATTAAACTGATAGTTCGGTAATTTCTACATCTGTCAACACCTGCTCTCTTTGGGACTGGAATTGTTATATTCTTCTTAATGTCTGAGGGTATTTCGCCTGTCTCATACATATTGTTCACCAGATGGTAGAGTTTTGTCAGGACTGGCTCTCCCGAGGCCGTCAGTGGTTCCAATGGAATTTTGTCTCCCGGGGCCTTGTTTCGACTCAGCTCTTTCAGTGCTCTGTCAAACTCTTCACGCAGTATCATATCTCTCATTTCATTTTCATCTACATCCTCTTCCATTTCCATAATATTGTCCTCAAGTACATCGCCCTTGTATAGACCCTCTATATACTCCTTCCACGTTTTTGCTTTCTCTTCTGTGCTTAGAACTGGGTTTCCATCTGAGCTCTTGATATTCATACAAGTGGCTCTCTTTTCTCCAAAGGTCTCTTTAATTTTCCTGCAGGCAGTATTTATCTTACCCCTAGTGAGATAGGCCTCTACATGCTTACATTTGTCCTCTAGCCATCCCTGCTTAGCCATTTTCCACTTCCTGTCGATCTCATTTTTGAGAGATTTGTATTCCTTTTTGCCTGCTTCATTTACTGCATTTTTATATTTTCTCCTTTGATCAATTAAATTTAATATTTCTTCTGTCACCCAAGGATTTCTACTAGCCCTCGTCTTTTTACCTACTTGATCCTCTGCTGCCTTCAGTATTTCATCCCTCAGAGCTACCCATTCTTCTTCTACTGAATTTCCTTCTCCCATTCCTTTCAATTGTTCGATTATGATCGCCCTGAAACTCTGTACAACCTCTGGTTTAGTCAGTTTATCCAGGTCCCATCTCCTTAAATTCCCACCTTTTTGAAGTTTCTTCAGTTTTAATCTACAGTTCATAACCAATAGATTGTGGTCAGAGTCCACATCTGCCCCTGGAAATGTCTTACAATGGAAAGCCTTGTTCCTAAATCTCTGTCTTACCATTATATAAGCTATCTGATACCTTCTAGTATCTCCAGGATTCTTCCATGTATACAACACCTAAGTTTTATAATTACCTAAGTTATATTATTATTATTATTATTGGTGAACCGTCCTTAAATGGTTTCAATTTAAAGGGCAGTGATTGCTGTGGACTGAACATTTTGTAGACTGATGCACATATGCCTGATGCAAGGATTCTGCCCTGTATTTTGTGTGTTTCAGTGAGCTGCAATTGTCCTGTGTTTGTCAAAAGCTGCTGTAAGCGCCAACGCCTTGGCGGGAGTGAGGTGTAACCCGCAGCCTAGGCTGTAATGCGTTTACTTAACCCTGCCACAGCTTTGGGCGAAGATCCCATACAAAACGATTAGTATATACTTTCGTTCTACCAAGGCGAGTAAACCGCGTTTTGTAACTTATGATTTTCTGGTGTGTAAACAAATGGTTTTTGGGTTGCATAAAGATAGAACTGCAACTAAGTGTAATGTCGGTTAGTTTCATGGCAATCTTTCTAGCTTTTGTTACATATCTATGTTCTAGTGAATTGTGGTTAACCACGTGAGATTTAAGTGTTGTTTGGGTCATGTAGTATTTAAATGCAATTAAGTGGCTGGCCCACTCTGACAGGAACTATACTGTTAGTTGCAAGCTTTTGTTAAGTGTGGCACAGCCACGGCAATACTGTGTTTGCTAGTTGTTTTTTGAACTGTTTTGCATGCACTTTATGGTTATACTTGTTTTGTTTCAATAAGAACTTATACTTAGTAGCTGCTGCTTGTAGTGAAGATTGTGGGGAATGACCTGCAGGAACCTTATGTTAATAAATTATGTGTAAATCAAAGAACGACTACCAACCGTGATTCGCCATCCCGTTTCCCGTCGTGGTAATAGTTGTGATATGGATTGTGCAAAGTCGTGTTAAAGGGGCCACGTACCATATTATCAGCTGGAGACAATGTGGGCACGGCCATGAGGAACACTGAACTGGCAAGAGTATGTAAGCAGGCATGACGGAAACCTGCACTGACCCTGGTATCCGAAAACACAGGGAGATGGCGCTAGAGAAAGTGGGGTTCGTGCACCGAGCGGCGGATCGTGGAAGAGAGAGAAAGAGAGAGAGAGAGAGAGAGAGAGAGAGAGAGAGAGAGAGGTGCTATATGTAAAAATAAATTGCAGTTTAAATCAGCAAGTGATATAAAACATGGTCGATATGTGCAGAGAAAACACGGTATTTCCTATATGATGCATAGTACTAAAAGTTACAATGGATTTTATTACACGCAATTTGAAAAGCAATGGACAAGTAAACAGTAAAAGTTTTTTGCATGCATGAAAATACGTTGTCGAAAAATAAGAACAATGCACTATCTGCGTAAGTAGTCAAGTTCTTCTAAAATATTTCTATGCCTCAATTCTGTGTGGATGTTTTTGTAAGGCTCGGAAGCCGTATTGTCTATTGCGATAACAGAGCTGACGGTCTTTGGTTGAGATGAAAAATGTACCATATCGTGATTCATATTTAGCCTTCGTATTATATACCGGTCGATGTTACGTACAAAAACGCTGTTGTAACCATTCGAGGCTGCTGTAAATTATATTGTCTGAAAGTCGCGTTCGGAAGCCCTGCTTGATATCGATACACTATGCAGCCTGTTCAAAAGTGTTCTAAGTGCCGCCCTCTTATATTGCAGTGAATTTCTGACAATAAAATTTCCAGCAGCCACGAATAGTTACGACAAAGTTCTTGTAAATAAAATTAACGGGGATATAGTACCAAGGCTACACCCGAAACGCGATGTGGTACAATTTTCATCTCAACCAAAGACCGTCAGCTCTCTTACCACAACAGACAGTACGATTTCCACCAGAAAAAAGTAACACAACATCTTAGCAGATATTTCTGACAGAATAGGCAGACACCTAGCTTATGTAATACTAAAAACAACCGACGAAAGCCGGCCGCGGTGGTCTCGCGGTTCTAGGAGCGCAGTCCGGAACCGTGCGACTGCTACGGTCGCAGGTTCGAATCCTGCCTCGGG
Source organism: Schistocerca gregaria (assembly GCF_023897955.1). Classification (NCBI taxonomy): domain Eukaryota; kingdom Metazoa; phylum Arthropoda; class Insecta; order Orthoptera; family Acrididae; genus Schistocerca; species Schistocerca gregaria. The sequence goes on from NC_064927.1 coordinate 182,617,757, forward strand.
CATGGATGTGTGTGATGTCCTTAGGTTAGTTAGGTTTAAGTATTTCTAAGTTCTAGGACACTAATGACCACAGCAGTTGAGTCCCATAGTGCTCAGAGCCATTTGAACCATTTGAACCAACCGACGAAAACTTAGACCCAAGGAAAGTATGATTCGTGATAGGTTTAAGTTATCGGGTGTCTGCTGCATTTGTCAGGACTGTGAATAATATTCTTCCTTCAGGTGGGATCTTGTGTAGTTGCCATATATTTTCGTTTAATGGGATGTAACGGTTGTTCTGCACTTCTGGGTGATATCGTTACGCTTTGCTGCCAAATAAAAAGCAAGGAACAAGTGAAGGTTGTTTTGAAAGCTATTACAAACTAGCTTGCTGGATGGAACCCTGCGTTTCTTATGATGGACTTCGAAATTGCCATCGTCTAAGCAGCTAACACTTTGTTTCCTGAAACAGAGATTACTGATTGTTACCTTAATCAGTGATTGTGGAAAGAGGTTCAGTGTTGCGGCCTGTTTCCAGCCTGTAAGGAAATCCAGTAAATACGCTGTCACTATGAATGTGTTCTGCTCTAGCACAGCTTTTCCTGCGCATGGTGGGTGATGGTTAGCGGCGTATTCAGATGAGCACATCTGAAAAAAAAGCTTCAGGACTTTTATAACTATTACGTGGGCCAGTGGCTCGGCAACGAACAAATACTATGTGATCAAAAGTATCCGAACACCCCCAAAAACATACGTTTTTCGTATTAGGTGCATTGTGCTGCCACCTACTGCCAGGTACTCCGTATCAGCGACCTCAGTAGTCATTAGACGTGTGGGAGAGCAGAATGGGGCGCTCCGTGGATCTCACGGGCTTAGAACGTGGTGAGTTGATTGGGTGTTACTTGTGTCATACTTCTGCACGCGAGATTTCAACGCTCCTAAACATCCCTAAGTCCACTGTTCCCGATGTTATAGTGAAGTGGAGACGTGAGGGACACGTACAACACAAAAGCGTACAGGCCGACCTCATCTGTTGACTGACAGACCGCCGACAGTTGAATAGGGTCGTAATATGTTATTGGCAGACATTTATCCAGAGCATCACACAGGAATTCCAAACTGCATCAGGGTCCACTGCAAGTACTATGACAGTTAGGCGGGAGGTGAGAAAACTTGGGTTTCATTGTCGACCGGCTGCTCATAAGCTACACATCACGCCCAGCTTGGTGTAGGGAGCGTAAACATTGGACGACTGAACGGTGGAAAAACGTTGTGTGGAGTGAGGGATCACTACAACAAAATTAACAAGCTCGAAGGAAGTAGGCATTGGCCTACAACTGCAGGAAGACTGTGAGTACATCTTTATTCATAAAATTCAAGAAAAAGGCTACACTGATTTTGAAACCATTTTGGTGTCAGTGAATTTTAATGGGTATGTGTTTTGGAGTAAACTCAATTTTTTGACAAAATGTTAAAACCCATTTTACCATAAATTTGTTTTACTAAGATCTGTCAAGTATTTCTACGTAAATATTTAGATTGGAGTCTCCCCTTTAAATAGGGCGTAGCTGCTTTTAAAGGGTGGAAAGCAACATGATGGTCGGTTTAGGAACTTCAAACCGGTCAGACGTGTCAACATCTACAGATCAGGGCAGGATGACTGGTCTATATTTTATACCATGGTGTCTTGGTACGTTTAGTGTTTTATTAACGTGCTTCAAAACTTTGAACACAACATGTAAATTCAGTTTACAACAACATTACGATAGACTCCATTAAAAGATTATGGACACCCAGCACTTGGAAGTCCAACAGCCAGAGGTCGATATGACAAGAAAAAGAAAAATCTCTTTTAAGCGATATGACTGTAGAAATTATGCAGCATTTGGGATCAAAGAAATAAATGTCTCAATAGGTTTCCCAATATTTTCACTATGAAATTTTTGTTTACAGGACGATCACTCAACGAATGAATCTACAATTAGATCATGTTGTCACATTAGTGTTCAGCTTGCAAAGATTGTGTTATAGTGTGGAAACTCGGCTACACCTAAAACTTATATACCTACAGATGAGGTATGCGTGATTAGTTTCATAGCAAAATTAGTCTCGTAGACTTCTACTTCCTTAAAGCACAATGCAAATTTTCACAACTTTACAAGTCTGCAGCTACGACTTACATGTACATGCTACTTTCCACACAATGAAGAGAATGAAATCCACCCACAGAAGCTCACTGGGAAACTTCAGCCTAAGAGCTTGTCTTCGAATTAGCATTACTCGAAAAGTAAAACCAGTCATTGATCATTTACTGAAAATCAAAATAAATAATATTTTTTAAAAAATTGTGGTGAGTTTCAATGTGTCATCGGTCTCTAGAATTACACACTAATTAAACTAACTTAAACTAACTTATGCTAAGGACAACACACACACACACACACACACACACACACACACACACACACACACACACACACACCCTTGCCCGAGGGAGGGCACTAACCTCCGACGGGGAGAGCCGCACGAACCGTGACAAGGCGCCTAAGACCGCACGGCTACCTCGCGCGGCTAAATAATGTTCATTAACATTCTGTGTTTTTATGTTTAACGTTTAAATGAAATGGAAACGAAACATAAATCCGTCAATTTCGTTCTAAAATGGCTGTTATAAGACTGCAACAGTCATCAGAAATATCCTTTTTTTTACTTAGCTGCCCCCCGTTTTTTTGCATCATCGGAATATTGAAAGAGATGTTGAATTTCATTTCATTTCTCATTACGTTAAATTTCATTGTCAGTTCTCATTAATACAACAGTCTTAAAAACAAATTTCACACGACACAAGTTAATGAGCGACCATGATGCGATACTGCAGTGGCATGAGGTCGCACAAGCACCTGTGCTGAACTGCTAGACTTCTTAGTATGCCTGTATCTATAATACGCCAGTTAGCCCGTTAAGAGCCCCTGGCTCCGGGCAAGTGTCACTCCGTGCAAACGTCACTCCATGCAAGTGTTCCAACGCTGCCGCTCTTTGCTTCTGCTGTGAGCTCCGCTGCTCAGCACAGGACTGCTCTCTCGGGAGGAGGGGGAGGGGACGAGGGCGCGATTATTTTGGCAGTGATTGCCATTGACAGACAAACAGGCGCCATATCGCAGCTCGGTGTGGTGCACCTGCTGATGTAGCACTTGGTGTTGCGATCGCACGAGCTACTGCAGATGGTTGTATTATTGAAATAAATCATCCGAATAAATAAAGAAAGTACATGAATACTAGAACAGAACTTCAAGTCTCATACACATCCTATGACAAACAGCAGCAGTACGGCTGTAAATGCTTACATAAAACTGCCATGACACAGACATTTAAAACTAGGGTACCGTCTTACCGATCTTATAAAACGCCCTGAACAGTATCTTCTTACCTAAATAACATGGCATTTAGCTGCAGTTTATAACTCCATGGTGGTACGGGGCATTTTTTTTTACTGACAACCAGTGTTTTGTGCTGCGTTCTGCACTGTACTCACTGGGCTTCAAGAATACCACATTTTGAATCTAGAAGCTCAAAAGCAATTTGCTGAGTTTTAAAACCTCTGGCGTAACTACTTTTAATGGTTAATGCAATGGTTAATGTACTTGTGAACTACGTGAAAATTTATTAAACAGACTCAAAGACAGGTTTTGATTCCAAAGCCATCTTACTGATTTAATAATTCATTGTGACTACAGAATATGATATTAAGCTATGACCTCTAGTTCCAAGGTGTGGTTAGACATTTTTTCGCACTGACAATGTATCCCCTGCCAGATGTTTTTATTGTGGCATGAAGGGTCGAATAACCATTTATTTCCTAAACTGACAAAAATTTTGTTTCTGTGTGTAACAATATGGGTAACAGACACCTCAGAAGATGTGTGTTCTGTCCATATATATGTTAAATTATTTTCCTATAAACGGCTTAGAAACTCAGGCAATCTCTGTTTGGATTTATAGATGCAGTGTTTGACCCTACACAAAGAAGTATCACAGGAGTTGAAATTCATATCCATACTCTGGCCTTCCTAACACACTTGTTATCTCATGGAATCGTTCGCACTGCTGTGGCTGTGAGCTATTAATAGCTGACAATCTATACGAATGATATTTTGGCGCTGCAGATCTAATGAGGACGTGTCACGGTGCAGCTGTGGCCTGCCCTAAGGCTTCCACAGAAGAACAGTCATGACACTGGAATTTGAATACAGTGCACATTTTCTGTGTTACGTGGTGTGGATGTAGCTGATGCACTGTATGACGTCCGCAAGTGTCATGTTAGTGGAGATGGAGTCTCTGTAATCTCGTAGCCTGCCATGTGAATCCCTCTTGGATGGGGTTTCTTTACAGCATGGACAGCTCTGCTGCTGTTGGATGCATTCAACCCATAATCATGATGGCCTTGGGTCATGTTGCGAGCTGCTGATCTCCTACACACTAGCTTTCCTACGGTAATACATAGAGGAAGAAACAACTTTGGTGGTAGTATGTTACAGTGATGGTCAATGTGTATGATTTAGTGACCTTGCCACGTGGTTTGGCATGTGGGCAGCTGAGGGAGCATGTTCATTTGGTGAAATAAACATTGCTCTCCCATTCTGTCCCACAAAACACACACACACACACACACACACACACACACACACACACACACACACACACACACACGTGCACATATGCATATGCACATCGGTAACTGTTCAAACATTACGATAATATACATGTGCTTTGCACGACTGTAGTGAAAATTAGCTCATATTGGGTAGTTGGGTGACAATGAAAAGTAGCTGAAACTGATGAATCCCACCTCAGTTACTACATTCATAAATCACCTTAGATAGTAAATGGAGGTGTCTAGGTTGATACTGCCACCAACGATCATTCTGTTGGAACGGAAGAAAAATACCGCAATTGGTGAACTGTAGCTGGACGTGAATTTCGTAAATAATATATTCCGCTAACTACCAAAGCTATGTGTGACGCTGAATCGACGTTATATTGGACGTAAACGTATATCAAAATGCTGGTAAGCATATTTTCACTTGTGCTGCATGTACTTTTCTACTAGAACTCTGCCTGGATACAAACACTTACAAATTCATATCGCACCAAAATGTACATTCAACACAAAAAATAGTTGATTATTAAAGAATAATACTGTAATGCATCAAAACGTATGCGTCATTGCAGTCCCTATGCACTTGCTCTACTGGAGTTTCACCCTCTTAATGTCTGTGGTTATTCTGTTATTCTCTATACAGGGAAACCTCTCTAGGTGAATGTATGTCAGAGTCTGGAAATAGATTTATTGTGTTGGAATGTTGATAGCATCGCATTCCAGACTAGTAAGAGAACAGAAAAAGTCCAGTTACAAAATTGGAGAATATTTAAGTGTGAAGTTATTTTACTTACAGAGCATGCCTTCTGTTTTGGGACACACTGTCACTTCTAACTGTTCCAAACAACCATCGTTTTAAGCCATATTCCAACAGGCAGCTGACTTCTGTGTGTGTACTAACGACATAATGCGGAGCGCCGGCTGTGGTTATAGAGTTACAGTCACTCGACAGAAGTCTTCCAGTGGGCAGGATGTGGTCCCATAGCGTGAAGTAGACTTCTGACTTGCAGAGTCTCCACTCACAGGCCTGATGAGATACAGTGTTTGCAAAGTGTTGAAGGCAGTCGCCTACCCTGCTGAAGTCTCTTGACATATGTCATGACTGGCAGCTCGGTGTGGCTACGTGTGGTGCAGTCACTTGCCTGAGGAAGGGGGCAGCGCATTTGTTGATTTGTTGGCAGAGGGGGCACAGTGCCGAGAAGCTCCTGCATTGGTCAAAATACAGACAGAATTCCTCTCCAAGGGATTAAACCAAGGGCAAGTCAGCTCATTTGCTGTAAATTTAATGTGGGAGACTGCGATGGCAGAGATGTGTGGGGGAATTGCTTTGATCTTAAATAAATGCCTACCATAAAAGTTTAAGCTGAGGATAACTGTCCTACCACCATATTAAACTGAACACTAGTGGTCTAGGCCACTGTGGTGTCAATGAAAACTAAATTTTGGTTTGGTGGACCTTTACGACACTTTATAACTGTGCTCATTTCTCCAGGTCCTCCGACCTGGAATCAAGTGAAATTGATGCAGTTAATCTCAAAATTGTGCTTCTACGATCAGTGGAACCATCCTGAATCGCTATCTTGGCTCGTGACCTTGTAGAGGCTGTGTTAACATCTCCAAGTCAGCCATCTTGGTTTGTGACATCATGGAGGCTGTGTTCACATTCCAGGTCCACCAAGTGCTTTTTATATTTCCCACCATTTGACGAACAGGATAATTGGGTAATTGGCCTACCAGCCTTCCTCCTTATCCTTTTTTTACCCCCCTGTGACATCATTGATTAGTCATTGTATATGGAGGAATTTTCAAACCTATATGATATGATAAATTGTGCTCATACCTGTTTGGCTATGTCACTTATAATGGATTCGCTCTGTATTAACAATGCACATGCTTGAATTGGTGGAGAAGTAGTCTATGGAGAATTTTGGAAATGCTGTTACAATATTGAAAGACTGTAAATGGTGCAGCTATCGGTATGCCAATTACTTCTTGATGTGCTTCCAATTGTGAAACTTTGAAAATGGACATGCACTGAATCACGGTAACATACTGTAGTTTGTGCAACCAACCCACTTCATTTTTATTCAGAATCAAGTCGACCTCAAATGGTGTGTTGGCTTTCTCAGGTAATAATTACAACTTTGAGTATGTGCCAATGATAGTCATCCCTTAGTAATAGTAAAAGTCATTAACTTCACAGTTAAAAAGAACCTATTATTTTTATGAAGTAATCTGAGATTACTGTACACCAATAACAACAATATGTTTGTAAAACCTGAATTTTGTTATGCATATGAAAGGTACATATAGATTACTGGATTGCAACTGGGTGACATCTTCAACAACCATGAATGATTCGAAAAGTGCACACTCTGGCATTTTCAAGGTACGAATGCAACGAGAGAGTGCAGTGCAAGGAAATTCAAAGCCTTGGTATGTAAAGAATACGCCGAAACATACAACTAAAGGTAATCAACATCAGAAGATATCATTACTGAGTATTAATAAACATCCAACGGAGTATACAGGAAAACCTTTAACACAAAATAAGAACAGTATGCATACATAACACCTGTTTTGTGTTAAAGTTTTTCCTGTCTACTCCATTTGTATTTATTTACTGTTCAGTTTTTTACTTCCTCATTGGATTACCACCACACTGTCAAAAATGTTGCTTTCTGTATGTTTATGTTCAGTCTAGACGTGTTACTTCTTTTCCAATGTTGTTTGCAAACATTGTAACTTCTTTGGTGACATTACTCAGTAAATGTCTGACGATGGCCTTGTAAGCCGACAACCGGTTAACACAATTAAAGTAATATAGTAGAACAAAACCAATTTGGTGCGTTTCCATTTATTATAATGTTGTTCTACCAAGAACAAATGGAAGATTCTGTTGACATGATTAAGGTTATTATTTATCAAATGCAAGTATATTTAAAATTTGTTGTCTTGCCCCACAACCATGAGGATCATTTAACTTGGCATCTGCGGAAAGTATTTTAGCATAGCTTCGTTTTCTCTTTGTAAATGTATATTGTATATTCTTGTTGTCAGACATGTTTTATGTCCTCTACAACCTATTCACTGTGGACCTATGGAATGAAAAGTACATCTAGTTTAATCCAATCTTATCTCAAAGAGGATATGATAAACCTGAAAATTAAGATTAAATAGTATAACGGTTAAGTTATATCAAGCATACGACCATTTTAGATTTAAATGCTAGATGACGGCAGTTGCAACAAGCAAAGTGTCTCACAAGTAGTTTCGTTTGGCAGACGGTGCTTTTAAAGCCGTATTGTTCCATTTAGGCCAAACATAGCCGTTTCTATTTTGATAAGATGACTGGACAAATTTTAGGTAGAGAACTAAGTTCAAAATTAACAGTGGGTGTAGATTGTGGTATCACTGCCAGGCACCACACTTGCTAGGTGGTAGCCTTTAAATCGGCCGCGGTCCGGTAGTATACGTCAATGATTGCAGACCGAGCGCCGCCACACGGCATATCTAGAGAGACTTCCTAGCACTCGCCCCAGTTGTACAGCCGACTGTGCTAGCGATGGTTCACTGACAAAATACGCTCTCATTTGCCGAGACGATAGTTAGCATAGCCTTCAGCTACGTTATTTGCTACGACCTAGCAAGGCGCCAGTATCCGTACTATTGATATTGTGAATCATGTACCATAAAGAGCGACGTTCTCCATTAATGGATTAAAGTTAAGTATTCCACCAGCTACGTCCGTTTTTCTCAATTCTAATTCCCTTGTCATGTTCCAGACCTCACTCCAGCCTGCGTGAGCTGAGACGCGTGCATTTCGGCCTCCTTTAGCAATACGGTGTTGGCTCTCCTGCCAACCACAACATAGATGAAATTCTAGTAGCTACTTTAAGTTGGGAAAAGCATTGTGAGATATTACTACAAAAATTACAAATTTTTTTAATAGTCGGTATGACCCTGCGTGTGAAGAAATCAGTCTATAAAGTCAGAGTTAATATGTTCTGGATATCTGATCAGCAATGAAGGAATCAAAAAGAAAATGCGAAGCTACTGGAAAATTCTGTGTTCCAAGGACCAGGAAATTTGAATTAAATCAAATTTGCGCCAGATCAGTTAACGACCTAGCTTCGAGCGAGTTATGAAAGAAGTATAAAGCTTGTACTGGACACAAGAATGTCAGGAGGGACTGTCTATTGGTACAGTTGCTACTAGTCAATATCCAAGGACATTTTACAGCTTTCTGCAAACTGATGCCTGTATCTGTGAGGCAAGGCAGGCCAATTGGCGAAGATAATTCATTTTTTGTAGGGGAGCAATAACTTACTTCCTGCTCCTCAGTGTGTACACGTGTATGCCTCACTACATACAAAAGTATGGACCATAATAAAGGTGCTGACGAAATAACTTTATTTATTTCACTAGATGCGAGACAAAATAATTGGCACCTCTGGAGTCCAGAAGGTAACCGTGGGCGTGATGTGGAACAGAGGAGGTGCAGGTATTTTCTGCAGTTAACTTTACTTGCGAGAATATTCCCAGAAATTCACATATAAGTGGTATTACAGCACAAAATTGTGTGCAAACCGACTTAACGTGGTGGTTTAACGTGTCATAGAACCTCTTGCACAGTAACAGATACCTATATATCTTGCCCGCTGTTAAAGCGGCCATTGACAGCCTAAACAGCCTGACAAGCCACTCACCAACCGTGGCCGTTGGCACAGGCGACCACTTGGCGAAAGCTACGAGTATAAGCTGGCTGGTAGCAGTTGGCCTAGGCAGGCAGAGGCTCTCTGGTGGAGAGCTCGTACCGCGGATCCTACCGTGAGCCCATTGCCCACACGCAAGCGCCTGTGTCGGGTTGACTCGCTAGATGACCGGGTTGGTGGACGAGTCTATCTCTGTACGAGGGCCTTAAAGACGCCGTTCCACAGGTCCACTAGTCTGCTGACTTGGTCACCAGCCACAGAGACAAACCTGGTAGTGAGTCTGAATGCTGGCGACCACCTGGCTGTACTGACGGAATGTGGGCTCGGAGATTAACGAATGGTTCAAATGGCTCTAAGCACTATGGGACTTAACAGCTGATGTCATCAGTCCCCTAGAACTTAGAAGTACTTAAACCTATCTAACCTAAGGACATCACACACACCCATGCCCGAGGCAGGGTTCGAACCTGCGACAAGTATAGGCTCGCTGGTGGAACAGATAGACACAGACCACAGACCTGACCATGAGCCCTGAGCCCTCACACAGGGAAGCACGTCGAGACGGAGAGTGGGTTGGCAGACGAGTCCACATGTGCATGGGGGCTGTAAGAGCTGAATTTTCCCGTAATTGCAAAAAAAAAAAAAAAGAAAAAAAACCGCTGTCGAGAGGACTTGAAACTTTGTGGATTACCGTAATCTGTTCCAACACTGTCCCGTTTTGTTTACTGACTGATGTTCACCTATATCCACGAATGACCTGTTGCTCAAAGGCGGGCATGCAAGAGAGAAGAGTGTCTGAGGGTGGCAAGAAATAGCGCAGCTGCAGCGGTGAGTGAGGGCAAATATCCTACTGGCGGAACGTAACGACGCAGAAATATTTTCTCTGTATAAGCTGCGTTGTGTTTGTGTGGAAAAAAGTATGTTCCTGGCTTATTAGCCAGGTCTAGTAATATGGAAACAATTAGTAAACTTAAGTGCAAACAGCCCATTGATTTCTCGATAGCAGAATGGAGAAGGGTCTGCTATCATTTAAGCACATTTCCAAGAATGGAATCGTGTTCATAATCGTAGCAAGTTACTGAACTGGAATCCACTTCACACAAATTGAATAAATGCGTTTTGGTAGTTGTTGTGGTTGGCAGAAGAGCCACACCGTGTTACTAGAGGAGGCCGAAAGGCACGCGATTTAGCTCACGCTGGCTGGAGTGAGGTCTGGAACAGGACAAGGAAATTAGAATTTAGAAACAACGGACGTAGCTGGTAGAATACTTAACTTTAATCCATTAATGACGAACGTCGGTCTTGACGGTACATGATTTACAATATCAATAGTAACTGATAATGGCGCCTTGCTGGGTCGTAGCAAATGATGTAGCTGAAGGCTATCTTAAACTATCGTCTCGGAAAATGAGAGCGTATTTTGTCAGTGTGTGTGTGTGTGTGTGTGTGTGTGTGTGTGTGTGTGTGCGTGTGTGCACTGTGAAGCGAATGAGATACATAAATAATCGGAAAGGAAATTTAAGCATTTTAATTCTTTTTCTTGTCTAATGTATGATTGAGGTACATTATTAGGCGACAGTACCAACTAGTAGAGAAGAGCACAGCGAATTTTGCAAGGTTAAGTACTGTGCTGCTAAGGTTTTCGCTAAGTAACAGGGGACTGTTACTTATCGAACTGTTGGACCCGCAACACCTTCATTGTAGTTACCGACTGTTCCAAAACCTACGAAAGGTTTCTAGAGAACAAAGTATAGGACATCATGCACAGAAAGGGAACAACCTTTAGCACATCATACTCAGAAGGGGAATCCGTAATCATCTTGCCACAGAAGTGCTGAACAACAGGTGTGACAAATCACTTAAATGTGTTAATAACAGGCCTTGCTCATCTTTTGCATAAAAATATTAACATGGGGTAAGACAAGACTGTTCCTTGTCGCTGATTTCATTTAATTTATTCATCGACGTTGCCATCAGAGAACGGCGTAAATAGCAATAACTTTCTCTTTACGCCTTCATTTGTCGACGATCAGGCAATGCATATTTTGACTTTATAAACTCAGGAAAATTACGACGGTGATCTTTTTTTAAATTAAATAAAGGAGTGGAACAGCACGCTTTAGAAATTTCACAGCATAGAACAACATTCATCGCATTTTGTGGTCCACTACAGGTGGTAATTAACATGAAATCCATTAAAGAGACAGTCTATTTATTTTTCTGGGTTTCACAGTATTAAGTTTTGAAAACTGGACAAATAAAATAAAATTTAAAGCTTTAACGCAGTACGTCGACAATGAGTAGGATACTAACAAACACAGTAAAGACGGAAACAACGCTGATATTCCACAAGGCTATGGTTGTAAAGCAAAATTATTCGACTGAATCGTGGCTAAAAGTAGTCCTAGGTCTCCGGAATGCGGGGATGACAAAGAGGGACAGGACTCATTAAGATGTTTTCGAAAAATAAAAATTTCCTCTATAAAAGTCATCACAAATTCTGCAAACGTACCTTGTGACACTCAGCTTCTTTTGTTCATCCATGAGATCGAAGGCGCTGTACAGAAAGTCGCCTTTGTTGATGCCTGATACTGTGCTCCTTGGCATCCGAATGGCCTCCGAAACAGTTCCGCATTGCCGTTTGTATATTAATGATATCTGTGTTGATTTTGGAACTCCTTAATACTATTCACGGACATTTGTTAACAGGACTTTTAGCGTGCCCGAACACTATGATAAAAGCAGAAAGATCTGGAATGGACCGACCTATGGTACAGGGGCTGGTAGCTGATCCTGAACGTAAACAAATGTGACGTATTGTACACAGATAGGACACGAGATCCACTTCTGTTCGTTTGCATTGTAGACAACAACTGCTGTCAAATACCTAGGAGTAATCATCCGGAGAGACCTAAAATGTAATGACCTCATAAAATAAATAGTAGGAAAGGTAGGCACCAAAGTAAGATGCACTGTGAGAAGCTTAAGGAAATGTAATTCATTAACGAAAGAGAGGACTTAAAGAACAGTCGTTATGCCGGTTCCTCGGCGTTTTCATCAATATGGGACCCTTACCACAAAAGTTTAACAGGAGCAATAGATAAGATCCAACGAAGAACGGCATATTTCGGCACTGGATCGTTTACTCCGCGCGAGAGCGCTGTGGAGATGCTCAAAGGCGCCAGTGACGGACACTAGAGAGTGTTTGCATCACTACTGAAATTTCGAGAGACTGCTTTCTAAAAGAGTTAGCCAACATACTACTTCGTCCCACACATGTCTCGTGAAATGAGTATGACAAGTGATATCTGAAGTATCCTCCGCACGTCACAAGGTGGTTTGCTGAATGTAGACAAAGATGTAGGTCATGAAGAAAATTGAAGCAAAACGTCACAAGTTGGTTTGCTGAATGTAGACGAAGATGTAGGTCATAAAGAAAATTGAAGGCATACACTCAACTTTAACTTAGTAAATGACAAAATCTTAGAATACCATGTTAGCTTTTTATAATTGAGTTCCTTTTATGCCACGTGTGGCTTCCGGAGGAAGTTGCGACTACTTAGAGACAATTCGTTGCAAATAAAACAATTGCTTTCTCTACATGCATTTCTCCTAGGGCACAACTCCAGAGATAATAGAAGCACAGTCGTGCTGCTGTTGCATGTAAAGTTCCGATACTCTTTTCAGGAACATTACTGTCTCAGCATTGGGCTGGTTTAATACAGTGCTATCGTAGCACAGAACATAACACACACAAAACGTTGTGGGCGAAAGCAAAACTCCAAACTCTGATTTTTATTAATTAATTTTATATAAACACAGGTTCACTGACATGATGCATCATTTTTTTTAATAATGTTATTAATGGTGTATGGGTTAGCACAAACAATGATGAAACGGAATAAAATCAGTTTTGTATTCTACATCTATATATAAAAGGAATAAAACAGAAAAGTAAATCTGAGAAAAACACTAGCTGAATGCGTTATACGATCCCAGTCAGGATGACTTTGACAGAAATAGTGCAATAATTGCGGTAAAACATGGCAAAGGGTTACATGACTAGCAAAAATTTCAGTTGAAAGTAATACTTTAAGGTGTTTCAATACGTAATGACTAGTTACTCAGGTTTGACCTTTAGCAACTACAAGACTTAATTATGAGAAAGCAGTGCTTTTTCCTCTAAAGTCCTTATTATATCAGTTTCAGCAAAAGAAAAGTTAAAAGGAGTCTGTCCACCAATGAATGTCGTACATCTTTCCTGAGGTGTGCCGACGACATTGTAATTCTGACAGACAAGCAAAGGACCTGGAGGAGCAGTTGAGCGGAATGGATATTAGATGAACATCAAGAAAAGCAAAACGATGATAATGTAATGCAGTCGAATTAAACCGGGTGATGCTGAATGAATTAGGTAGGAAAAGAGAAATTTAAAGTAGTAAATGAGTTTTGCTATTTGGACAGCAAAATAACTGATGATGGACGAAGTACAGAGGATATAAAACGTAGACTAGCTACGGCATGAAAATATTTCTGAGGAAGAGAAATTTGGTAACACTGAGTATAGGTTTGAGTATCAGGAAATCTTCTCTGAAAGTATTTGTATGAAGTGTAGCCATGTACGGACGGAAAAAAAGGGCAGACAGGAAGAGAATAAAAGCTTTCGAAATGTGGTGCTATAGAAGAATGCTGAAGATTAGATATGTTGATTATGTAACTAATGAGGAGGTATTGAATAGATTTGGGGAGAAGAAGAACTTTGGAACAACATGATTAGAGGAAGGGAATGGTTGGTAGGACACGTTCTGAAGCATCAAGCGATCACGAATTGAGTACTGGAGGGAACCGTGGAGGGTAAAAATCGTAAAGAGAGACCAACAGATGAATACACTAAACGGATTCAGAAGGGTGTAGGTTGCAGTAGTTATTCGGAGATGTAGAGGCTTGAAAAGTATAGAGTAGCATGGAGAGCTGCAAAAAACCAGTCTCTGGACTGAAGACCACAACAACTTCTTCCTTTTGAATACAATAAATGTTTCTGCTTTAATCATGGTAATCAATAGTCCAATGTTTTACTGAAGTTCCTCTTCATTTATGAAACATTCTATACGCCCACACCCTAAGGTTTAATTACATCAAAATTTCAAACAAAAATAAAATAATCGTCTTTGGTAAGATTTAGGATTGGTAAGAAGGGCACATGGGCTGCTGGAGTGAAATGCTGACCACATTTGGGGATACAAATTTTATTTTCACCACGTTAATTAAAACAGAGCACTGGTGACAACACAATGATTTGATTCTTGAGTTTCTCCCGGCGTATTTGATAATCAAAATATCCACGGGTGTACTGCCGGTCTACAGTGTCCAACGGGCACAATATTTCTGCGATCATACATGTCGCCTTCACCAGGTGAACTGACGGAACGGATCGGAACTGTGTTTTGTCCTCCGAATAAAACTCGTGCACTAGTGGAGAGCGCCAAAGATAACCTCGGTTTGAGGAAGACCGGCGTGTACCAGACTCCGTGTCAATGTGGCAAGTCGTATATTGGTCAGACGATGCGTACCGTCGAGGATCGATGCCGTGAACACCAGAGGCACACTCGACTGATGTATCCGAGCAAGTCGGCGGTCGCTGAACATTGTTTGTTGGAAAATCACGCTATGGAGTATGAACGCACGAGGATTCTGGTACAGACGTCGAGATACTGGAACAGCGTTGTTAGAGAGGCCATCGAAATTCGCAGCAATGACGACCTCATAAACCGTGACTGTGGCTATTATCTTAGCAAGGCTTGGGAACCAGCGATTGGGTTAATCAAGAGTAAATCGAGCAAACGTATGGTTGTGACGATCACGGCGGACAGAGGCATTACACCGACGTCATCTCAGACGCCGTAGCAATCTGTTCCACCACACGACCGCGGCCCGGGGCGCGGAGGGCGGAGGGAGTGCGCCGCGGGCGGAGGGTATTTAAATCGGCCGTCACCGCGACCGAAGCCAGTTCCCCCTGAGCAGCCATAGCGTACGGATCTCCGTACCGGCACGTTCACAGGACCTCAGTCCGTCAGTTCACCTGATGATGGCGACATGTATGATCGCCGAAATATTGTGCCCGTTGGACACTGTAGACCGGCAGTACACCAGTACACCCGTGGATATTTTGAACACAATGATTAATTAGCATTTGCAAATTGCAGTGATCTACAACGATTATTCAATTGTGTAAAAGCAATGAGACTAATTCAAAAAGTTCTAAAAGAAAATAGCAGTATGGCACCAACTTTAAATTAATAAAAAAATTACTGTGTACAAATATAACGTTAACGTAACTGCAGATCTGAGCTCACTAGTTGCGAAATTAAGTCAATTATCAGGCCTGGTGAATATGAAAAATAACAATTTGTAGAAGTTATTAGGTATTAAAAATAATCAAATAGCAAGATCTCACAAATACGTGAATTAACTATAATGGAAACATTCGCCAAATAATAGCATGAAAGATCTACACAGCAATCAGCACATCCCTGACGTTTGGCGTTCACATCGGTCGCGCGCCTGAATTCCGTGCTCGAAAGCTCTAGTGACAACAGGCAGGAGGGCCTGCGCACACCAATAACGGTTTCTAGAACACACAAACCTTGTATTAATGCGCAGTTCACCAAAGTACTAGAGCCAACAGCCAAGCACTGGGTAGCGCCAAATCAGGAAGAGATGTTAAACGTTATAGTGTGACAACCGCAGTTACTATTAAAGGAATAGTTCATTAAACTGTCTCCAATGACGTTAAATTTCACTTGATGACTTTGTAAGCCACAACCAGTCAAAGGTTATAATGAACAGACAATCCGTACACAACCTTAGACGCCCAAGCGCTGTCTCACGGCTCAAAATTACTATTATAGTTGCCAACAAGTTTGCCAAGAAGTTTGCAATTCCAATTTAAATCAGCGGCTGAAGTTTTATATAGAGAATGAACTTTGATTCATAAAATTGACCACTCAGTATATTAACAGTAATAATAAAAAAGAATCGACCACACTTGTAATTGATGATAAATGCAACGGAACTAGGACACAGCGCAATTACATAGACCTGCAATACCACGTATCCCGGACCTACGTCCAAGTGGTTTAAGGAATGACTAGCGAAAATCAAGGTGGCTACAAGGAGCAATCACATCTAAAAGTTCCACCACAAATTGGCTCACAATTCATAGTCCAGGAGCTCGCTGTTAATATGCACGCCAGTGTAAATCCCCGCTCTCTCTTCAGGATTAAACAGAGCCTATGTTGACCGGTGACTGTTTCCGCACTCCAGTTCCGCTCGCCGCCAGACCCAGGCGCCGGAATGCCAACACCGTGCGTCCTCGCAGTACACCAAGCGCCGACTGACTACTCGTGATGCTCCGTGCGCTGTCTTCCCTCTGTCATTGCCCCGACCGAGTCTCCGTCATTCTGACAGACCGAGTCTCACCTCGCGAGCCACGGGGGTCTTAAATACAGGACGCTAGCCAACCAAACGCCACAAGCGCGTAACTTCGACAGAGAAATTATCCAGCCAAGAGTGTCGCAGGAAGTCACGGCTCACTCTCCAAAAAAAAGAAATAAGTCCCACTTGCGGATTTGGTTCTGAAATTTCATAAGTTGCCGCTAATTCCGTAAAAATCTCTAATACATCTACGCTCAGCAAACATCACTTATTCTATTGGCGTACAAAAAGCGCTTTTAGTTCACTAACACACTAATTAAAGAAAAGGTGAAAAAATTCAGTTCTGACATTTGTACATTTCGAGAGCATGAACGTCTGTTACGAATCAGCTATAAGCAGGAACTGAAAGAATCTGATAGCGCTTTTCTAACAATTACAGTATTAACAATAACAAGCCATCAATATCGGCGATACCTAGCGCAGCTATTTTTTGTAGCTGAGTTTTCGTATTCGTTGGCAACAGCTGCAAATATTCTACATATATAAGTTAGTGGCCTAGCAGTCAACTGTTGCTGGAGCTGAGCCCTGCACGAATCTGTGAACGCACTGAAGAGAATCCATTTCAAATGTCGGAATGATTGACGATGCTGCATTATAATATCCATTATAAAATTAGTTGACTCATAAAATCACTTTCAATCAAACAGATGAATTTCACTTACTATTATATTTGTCTAGAGGAGAATTTAATTATATGAGCTATGATTTTTTAATTTCGGAGCACATCACGTTATGCTTTGTGGCTGCAGAAATTTCACGCGATATGCAATACGTTTGTGGTTGCACAGCTAATGGTTAGCGACAATAAACTTTAAATCGTTAATAGCAGATTAGTATTCAAAACGTCCTTGGTCCTGGATTCGAACCCCTCCGCCGAATATGTTATGAATAAAAATCAGCAGTGGCGGCTGAATACTTCCGACAGAAGAAGTCAGCCCTCATTCCACCAATGGGCTTGTCGAATGAGACAGAGGAGTCTACAGAGGTGAAAGGACACTCTCTTTCCCTTTGGGTTGTAAACTGCCCCTAAAAGTTGGAAGAAACAGCAATGATCAACAGCATGAGGATGCAGAAGGCAATGGGAACCACTCCATTAAAGACACACAATGCGTATCCACAGGAGATGTGGCTCGCAATTGGAAAGTTTCACGATGATCTCTCCATTGGCAAAAGACTCTGGATTAGCCTCCCATTCAGACCTGTGAGAGGTGATTAGCAAGGGTTATGGTGACCATGAGAAACAGAATAACCACCGAAAGGATCACGTTCTTGGGGTCAGGGCGTGGAATGTCAGTAGTTTGAACGGGGTAGGGAAGCTAGAAAATCAGTCAGGGCGTGGAATGTCAGAAGTTTGAACGGGGTAGGGAAGCTAGAAAATCTGAAAATCGAAATGCAATGACTGAATTAGATATAGTAAGGGTCATTGAAGTAAAATGGAAAGAACACATTGGTAGTAGTAGGGTAAACTGTATTCTGGCACAGTTTGTTTATGCAGTTTGCATACATTCAGGAGCATGAATACATTCAGGGGCAAACTTGATTATGACTCCCTACCCTATTAACTATTCTGCTAATGATTTATGACCCCAGGGGCTACTGAGAAACCACCCAGTTCTTCCCCTCCCATTTCGCCAACCCAATCCCTCCCCTTCGCCCTCACTGATACAAGCAAGCTTTCGGTATCAAATTAATTGACTAATTAATTAAATCGATAAATTAGTAAACCTCTTTCCCTGTGGGAAATCCCCAAGCTCTCCCTTCCCCCATTCACCTAGAAAATGTTGGGAAAAAGATTTAGTTTATGCTGGAGAGGAAGGATCTCATGATACAAAATTGAAATCAATGTCAGTTACATAGCAGAGAATGTATTGTTTATTTATAAAATTAAATTTGCAGATGTTGTATCTCTTTTATTTGGCATAAAAGCTCTACATTCTCTGCTGTTTTACAAGGTTTTGGAAGACGCAGGTCTTGTAAAATACATCAAAAAGAAATAATTAAATCGGAGAACGCCCTGTCAGTGCTGAGCTGTTGGACTGGAAGGTGCAAATATTATTTTGTCCAGCAGCTAAATATCCTAATTACATAATTACACTACAGGAGATTGGAGGTGTTGTTGGAAGACTTTTGTGTGTGTGCTCGCCTTGATGAGCAGATAATTGACTGAGATAGTGCACATTGCTGCCACCAGTGAATGTCCCACCCTCCCTATCCATCGACCTCTCCTCACACCTCCCAGAAAAAATACAGTTTGTGTTGGGGAGGAAGGATCTTATGACATGAAATTCAAATGAAGACCATTAACATATTGATGCCAATTTTTTATGTAATCAGTTTGCAAGAGACGGGGGTCACCCATTTGGGTGGAGCTCATGTCTGCATCATCCATCCCCAATTCCCATGACATGACAACTGTAAGCACGAGGCATAGAATGAAGTGCAGTATATTCGGCACTGTTTGGTGTCTTCTGTGCATGTGTCTGTTTACTAGGTGGCGCCAAGGAGGTCAAAAACCACCCAAGGTCCCAATTACAGATCACAATTCTAAATACCACCGACCACATATCAGGTGTCGGCATCCTTTGATCTCATGACTCCAAACAAAGCATCAAATGACGGCATTCTGTTGATCAGGAAATTCCAGACTCACTTCCTGTTGCTGTCTCTCTCAAGTGGCTACTTTGTGTTTGTATATGTGAACAAAAGTCTAGAAACATACAGACAGAGGATTTTCATTTCTCTTAAGAATACTGTGTTTCTGTTGGCTAATGCTGATGACAAAGGGAGAGCTGACACAATTTTGATATCAAAAATAGAGGGGAATAGTCCATTTGGACTATCCTTTCAAATTCATTGTTTAAAAATTTACAAGTGTCAAATAGATCACTTAAATACTCAACAATATTTTACGATGATGCTTCTTCAGAGCAAAAAAATTTCAACGTCTGACTATCACATGCACACATTATACAAATCGAGTAATTAAATTTTCTCCACAAATAGATTGTAGAGCTAAATATATGTGAGGTCTGGCATGCACCGCAGTTTCAGAACACAAGCACCCTACTGCACTGCAGCTTTTTCAGAAGTGTATATGGTGAAAAAATTCTACTGATCACACACATCTTCGTGATTATGAAGGTCGCACCTCCGCCGACTGCTGAGAGCTGCTGCTTCATTGCCGGCAGGGGTCGTACGGGCGCAGGTCAGGAGAGACACATATACGTATCGGCCATGCTGGCAATTGCAAGCATCCTCTGGCATCCACACACTGTCTTTACCGAACGCTCAGAGGTTGGAGAGACTGTCACCAATCAGTCAATCAATCGATTTACATTTGTGGATTAATGGTTCAGTGCAAACATCCATTATATTGAATCTTCTTATGAAACACACACGTCCAATTCAGTCATCACTCATCCAGCATACTGGTCGCTTTGCTTGTTAGTCATCCAGAGAACGCCGATGCTGGGAGTTGTCCCCACTGACATGGACAAGAGAAGACAGGTCGACGCTTTCTTTGTAACTTATCCAGACTTCCAGTCGACCGAAACCTCGTGCCCACTCCTGTGAGACAAGGAGCAGTAGCTTGGACTCATAGTTCTAACTGCAACATTGTCTCCATCATTTTATAAAATCCACTTTACCCAATCCGAGACAGGGATGTTGTTGACTATATATCTAGAAATTCTCACGTGAAATGTAAATTTCCCCCTTTTTCAGGCGTTCTTTACGAAGCCAGAAGAAATTGGGGCATACATGCATTCTCACAGTTCTATAACATGTGAAAATCCAGTAACAGTATGGCATATTCTATACATCCTCTAAGCTCCCTCTCATTAGGTAAAAAAAAAATCTATTCTAATCAGGTCAATATCTGTTACATCTTGTGTAACAACACTAGTACATTAAACTAATTTTGGCTCATGACGAGGTACTAACATCTATCGTCAATGGGTACTTCCTCACTTTCTTACTATCTTAAAGTAATCAAATGCTTCATCACATACGAAGTCTCTTAAGAAAACAGGACAGAGAAGTTTACTACATTATACACTCCTGGAAATTGAAATAAGAACACCGTGAATTCATTGTCCCAGGAAGGGGAAACTTTATTGACACATTCCTGGGGTCAGATACATCACATGATCACACTGACAGAACCACAGGCACATAGACACAGGCAACAGAGCATGCACAATGTCGGCACTAGTACAGTGTATATCCACCTTTCGCACCAATGCAGGCTGCTATTCTCCCATGGAGATGATCGTAGAGATGCTGGATGTAGTCCTGTGGAACGGCTTGCCATACCATTTCCACCTGGCGCCTCAGTTGGACCAGCGTTCGTGCTGGACGTGCAGACCGTGTGAGACGACGCTTCATCCAGTCCCAAACATGCTCAATGGGGGACAGATCCGGAGATCTTGCTGGCCAGGGTAGTTGACTTACACCTTCTAGAGCACGTTGGGTGGCACAGGATACATGCGGACATGCATTGTCCTGTTGGAACAGCAAGTTCCCTTGACGGTCTAGGAATGGTAGAACGATGGGTTCGATGACGGTTTGGATGTACCGTGCACTATTCAGTGTCCCCTCGACGATCACCAGAGGTGTACGGCCAGTGTAGGAGATCGCTCCCCACACCATGATGCCGTTTGTTGGCCCTGTGTGCCTCGGTCGTATGCAGTCCTGATAGTGGCGCTCACCTGCACGGCGCCAAACACGCATACGACCATCATTGGCACCAAGGCAGAAGCGACTCTCATCGCTGAAGACGACACGTCTCCATTCGACCCTCCATTCACGCCTGTCGCGACACCATTGGAGGCGGGCTGCACGATGTTGGGGCGTGAGCGGAAGACGGCCTAACGGTTTGCGGGACCGTAGCCCAGCTTCATGGAGACGATTGCGAATGGTCCTCGCCGATACCCCAGGAGCAACAGTGTCCCTAATTTGCTGGGAAGTGGCGGTGCGGTCCCCTACGGCACTGCGTAGGATCCTACGGTCTTGGCGTGCATCCGTGCGTCGCTGCGGTCCGGTCCCAGGTCGACGGGCACGTACACCTTCCGCTGACCACTGGCGACAACATCGATGTACTGTGGAGACCTCGCGCCCCACGTGTTGAGCAATTCGGCGGTACGTCTACCCGGCCTCCCGCATGCCCACTATACGCCCTCGCTCAAAGTCCGTCAACTGCACATACGGTTCACGTCCACGCTGCCGCGGCATGCTACCAGTGTTAAAGACTGCGATGGAGCTCCGTATGCCACGGCAAACTGACTGACACTGACGGCGGCGGTGCACAAAATCTGCGCAGCTAGCGCCTTTCGACGGCCAACACCGCGGTTCCTGGTGTGTGCGCTGTGCCGTGCGTGTGATCATTGCTTGTACAGCCCTCTCGCAGGGTCCGGAGCAAGTATGGTGGGTCTGACACACCGGTGTCAATGTGTTCTTTTTTCCATTTCCAGGAGTGTATATTTGCAACAGCTGACGTACAGTCATCCTGCAAGTTTTCTATTACACTCACTAAGACGAGAAACTTTAAGATTATCAAACTACCACCTTCTGCCCAAAGGAAGGAATATTGAACAATTTGCAGTGAACTGCGAGTGCTGCCCACTACTCCTTCTCAGATAAGAAAGCTAACTAGTGAGGGTAGACACGTGCTACAAAACATCCTTTCCAGTGCATTGTTCCTCTACGCTGCAGCATTTGCTTGACCTTCTCACTGCGACACCATTTAAAATCAGTACTCACTGTTGGTGAATCACCTTAGTGTCGGACTCCTCACTTCTGAATTAGCACAAATTGGACGATTTAAGGCTTTTAATGCTTCGTGCCTAACCAGTCTAATACTCCACACAGCCTTATGTAGTTACAGCTGTGTCCAGTTATTGATTACGTGATTTATCTGTTTCGACGCGAGTAATGAAGCAATTTCTGGACAACTGCAGGTATTATCTAGTACTTACAGAAGACGTTTTCTTTATATATTTAGCATTTATTACGTCTGTGTCTCACTTTTATTATCACCAAGGTACACGACAGAGCACGACATATGTGTGTAGTGGTTGGAATGTGTGAGGAATGTGCAACATTTACCTGGTTAATTCTACTAATTGAGAAAAAGTAATTATTGATAACTTAAGTAATCAGTAATAGAGTCTTAGAAAATTGTGATAATAGTAATGGTTCTCTGAAAATAATTTAATTTCGTGACTGAAACAGAATCGAATCATTTAGTTTTTAGTTCTCAGAAAATTTCATTTTGACCCTCAGTTTGGGAACCATTGATCTAGAGGAGGGTGCCGAATTAGGATTTCCATCTGTTTGTGGACACGATTCATCATACATGCTCTGGAAGTCCTTTGGTGACTGTGATGTGGTGAGGTTTGTTGTTAACGATCGCAGACAGAGAGTGCTCTAAGTCACACATGGAACATGCAACTGTACACAAGCCGAACGCAGGTTATACCAAAAAAGTGAGTACCCTGAAAGAATGACGGAAAAAAATGGTTAAATGCTTGATAAATGACAGGCCACAACATATTCCTCTCCCTATAATGCATCGTCAGTCTACCATTAAATCATACCTCGTTATCACTTATCTCAGTCGATTACTCCATCTACTTTCTGTCATACTTTAAGGCAGATTCATTTCAATTTAGAGGCAGATGGTTCTCTTTTTCAGGAAAGCGTCAAAGTCAGCAGTGAGATTGTATGCATCCGTATTACCTCTATAGACATATAGCAGAACGTTATTAAAAAAGAAACTAGTAGCAACTGTTCTATAAGGTATTTGTTAGCTGAAACCACATGGTTGTGATTGGTAGAGAGTACAGAAAAGCACACTGTGAATACTCTTTGTTAGAGTTCAAAACACGTAAACAGTTTTTCGCAGCGTCAAAAGCGTGACCCATTTGGTACCTGTATATTGCAGTCCCTAAGTTGGTACCACAGTGCTCTTTAGCTAAGGACACTTAATGAAAATCTATAAGGCGATTTTCGGTAATTCTGGGGTCACACCTGAGCTTGTGATCCGATATATACAATTTTGTTACTCTACATTCGGTGGTCATTCACGCTAAACAATCTGTTCCAGCCGTTATTATCACTGTCCACACAAAATGACTGTTACCCTGGTTCCCTTTGCTTCCACATCGATTTTTTCTCGTGTTTCTCTTGCTGTCACATACTCATTCCCATATAAACCAATTTTCTTGCCCGAGGTACACAGGTAAGTACTCTCACATTCTCCCTCAATTTCCCCGCATTTTAGATTATTTCCCCTCAACTTATACGTATTTTACGTCAAATTTCGTGATTTTACCGTTTTTATTTAACTTCTGCTCATCTGATCATGACATCAATTATCGCCACGTGTTTTAAAATTAAATGTAAATGGATCACACGTGTCAACACCTAGTGCGACTGCGCTGTTTATATATGTGTGTATGCGACTGTATCAGTTTAACGGCCCTAATCAAAAGCCGGCCGCGGTGGTCTAGCGGTTCTAGGCGCGCAGTCCGGAACATCGCGAGTGCTACGGTCGCAGGTTCGAATCCTGCCTCGGGCATGGATTTGTGTGATGTCCTTAGGTTAGTTACGTTTAAGTAGTTCTAAGTTCTAGGGGACGGTTGACAACAGTAGTTAAGTCCCATAGTGCTCAGAGCCATTTGAACCATTTGAACCCTGATCAAACCCTACCGCCAGTGTATCCGCCTTCAGATACTGCCCCAGACTTACAGCGTGTGGATGAACTTTCAAACCCCGTCATAACAGTAACGCAAGGTAGATCCACGTCCAAATCATATCCCAGCCAGAACATGTGATGTGTCCACTTTCGAAAACTAACCCAGACATAATGCATCGTGTATCCATTTGCAAACTCTATTCTGGCCTTAATGTATGGTGGATCCATTGTTGAAACCTATTCCTGACGTGACGCATCGTGGACCCATCTACGAGCTCTATCCTGATGCTCTCCTTCCCTGTGCTCCCATGTGACACCGATACGCCTCGCAGGATTAGCCGAGCGGCCTAGGGCGCTGCAGTCATGGTCTGTGCGGCTGGTCCTGGCGGGGGTTCGAGTCCTCCCTCAGGCATGGGTGTGTGTGTTTGTCCTTAGGATAATTTAGCTTGAGTAGTGTGTAAGCTTAGGGACTGATGACTTTAGCAGTTAAGTCCAATAAGATTTTAAAAAAACGATACACCAACACACACACACACACACACACACACACACACATACAGACACACACACAAAGAGAGAGAGAGTGACACGGAGGGAGGGAGAGAGAAACAGCGCATTAGCACAAGGTGTTGACAACTGTACTAGATTTACAAGCAATTTTAGAATATGTGGAGAAAACTGATGTCGTGATCACATAAGCAGCAGTCAAATGAAATCGGTAAGATTACGGAAATTGACGGAAAAGAGTATAAACTGAGGAAAAATACGCCAAATTTGGGGAAATTGAGGGAGAAGAGGGAGATAAGAGGAAAAATTGAAATCCCCAAACGCTCTCGCATAGAAGAAGTGCAGGGAGGAGCAGAGTTAATATTTAATGCCATAAAAAAGTATTTTACAGGAATAAAATTAGATACGTATTGTAATTCGAGAATATACCTTCTTTGTATTTGTGAAATTACTATCTGGAGAAAGAAATAGATGATTTAAATATGGATTTAAGATATAAGTTAAAAATTAAATTGACATTAGTAAAACTACATCTAACAAACATAAAGAAAGAGTTATTTTCTGTGTGCAAATATATATGTAAAGGAAATAAATGTTTCATACAGGAATATTTACTGTCTTATTTGCTAAATTACCAAAAAACCTAAGACATTCCCTATCTGCGTATATTGCGGAAGTAGGCAATGGGTGGTTCGATGACCTTGAAAAGTTGTTGAAGCTAGGTAGCTGAAAGCACGGTATTCCCCTTTTTGCACATCTATGAGCGTCCTATTTAGAGTTACAATTTACTTATTTATGCCACCTTGTTGGGTCTACCTGTTAATAGTTTTGAATGGTACTGTGAGTTTTTTCCGGTAGGCACCGTCAGGTGGCTTGCGGAGTATGGATGTAGATGTAGATGTACTGTGATTTTAGAAATAAATAAACTGGCTGAATGCTTAAGTAAATAATATTCTGCACTGCCTTGGCTCCTGAAGGAAGCAATATCACATAAAACTGCTTAAGCAATACTCCATTGCATTAAATAGTTTAATGCAATGTGACTGACGAGAATTAGCCTGCTGTCATGAGATCCTCCAAGTCGAACAGTACAACAGTGACTGAGCAGTTTTTCCCACAATTCACAGGGGTGGGGGGAGGGGTGAGGACAGTGGGTGTTTGTGTGATGTCAAAGAAGTGGGGAAAGTTAGGTCAGTGGAGATAGCCCAATTGCATTACTTTCCCACTTATGTTTGAATTTCCCACCATTGTTTCTGGGTGGGGTGGAGGGGGGCGGAGAAGGGAGGGGAGGGACAAGGATTCCCCAGAGGGGTTGAGTGTGCAAGTGACATGTTCCAGCCAGGGAAAATCCATGATGTTATCAGAAGATGGGGTAATTAATTGATCAGTTAGTTAATTTGTATAATGAATTTGATATCAGAAATGCATCCAGAACGAACTTAGCCCTACTACTGAGATGTGCGTGGAAAAGGCCGAGGGAGATGGGAAGATTAGAGTTAGATGAGATCATCGTCTTTCAAAATCATATATTGGATTGTAAGGCACACCTAGGAGCAGCTATAGGCTCAGATCGCAATTTGGTAAGAATAAGCAGTAGGCTGAGGTTTAAGAGACTAGTCAGGAAGAATCTATGTGGAAAAAAGTGGGATACGGAAGTGCTAAGGAATAAAGAGCCATGCTTAAATTTCTCAGAGGCTATAGACAGTGCATGTAGTTAGTTGAAGAGGAATGAATGCCTCTAAAAAGGCAGTCACAGAATTTGGAAAGAAAACCGTTGCATCAAAGAAGGTAACTGTAAAGAAACAATGGGTAACAGAAAAGTACTTCAGTTGATCGATGAAAGAAGGAAAAACAGAAATGTTTCAGGAAATTTAGAGATACATTAATACAAGTCACTTAGGAATGAAATAAATAGGAAGTGCAGGGAAGCTAACACGAAATGGCTGCATGAAAATTGTGAAGAAACTGAAAATGTAGTCATTGTTGGAGGCACTGACTCAACATATAGGACGGTCAGAACAATTTTCACTGAAACTAAAAGCAAAGGTGATAACATTTAAAGTACAACAGGTGTGCCACTGTCAAATGCAGAGGCGAGAGGGGACAGGTGGAAAGAATACATTGAAGGCCTCTGTGAGGGGGAGGACCTGTCTGGTGACGTCACAGAAGAAGAAATAGGAGCCGATATAGAACAGACAGGGGATCCAGTATTAGAATCAGAATTTAAAAGACGTCTGGAGGACTTAAAATCAAAAAAGGCAGAAAGGTTAGGAAACATTACATCTAAATTTCTAAAATCATTGAGGGAAGTGGCAACAAAACGACTAGCCACGTTGGTGTGTGTAATATATGAGTCTGGCGACATACTACCTAATTTTCGAAAGAATATCAACCACATAATTCCGAAAATTGCAAGAGCTGAAAAGTGCGAAAATTATGGCACCGTCAGCTTAACAGCTCATATGTCCAAGTTGCTAACAAGACTTATATACAGACGAATGGAAAAGAGAACTCAGGATGTGGCAGATGACTATCAGTTTGGCTTTAGGAACGGTAAAGGCACCAGAGACCCAGTTCTGTGTGATGTCCTTAGGTTAGTTAGGCTTAACTAGTTCTAAGTTCTAGGCGACTGATGACCTCAGAAGTTAAGTCGCATAGTGGTCAGAGCCATTTGAACCCAGTTCTGTCGTGGGCGTTGATAATCAAAGCAAGACTACAGAAAAATCAAGACACGCTCATACGGTTTATCGACCTGGAAAAAGGGTAAAATGGTGCAGATGTTTGAGATTTTGACAAAGTAGTGTTAAGTTATAGGGAAAGACTGGTAATATACAATAAGTACAAGAACCAAGAGAAAATAGTAAGAGTGGAAGACCAAGTTGATGTGCTCGGATTAAAAAAGGCGTAAGACAGGGATGTAGTCTTTCACCCTTACTCAACCAGTCTGCACATCGAAGAAGCAATGACGGAAATAAAAGAAAGGTTCAAGAAAAAGTAAAAAAGGTTTACAGGATCTGTTGAACTGAATGAACAATATAATGAATACAAAACATGGATTGAGAGCAAATCGAAGGAAGATGGAAGTAATAAGAAGTAACAGGAATGAGAATTAATGATCAGGGTTGGTGATCAAGAAGTAGATACAGTTAAGGAATTCTGGTACTTAGGTAGCATGACGAACGGAGCAAGGAGAACATAAAAAGCGGGCTAGCACTGGCAAAAAGGGCATTCCTAGACAAGAGAATTCTACTAGCAGCAAACCTAGGTTTTAATTTGAGGAAGAAATTTGTGAGACTGTAAAACTGGAGCACAGTATTATATGGTAGTGAAACGGGGAGTATGGGAAAACCGGGAAAGAAGAGACTCGAAACATATGCGATAAGGTACAACAGAAGGATATTGAAAATTATGTGGACTGATAAGATAAGGAATGACGAGATTCTCCGAAAAGTCGGAGAGAAAAGAAAATGGAAAACAATGACTAAAAGATGGGGCGGGATGGTAGGACATCAGGCAGTGGAGGGAGCTGTGGAATGTAAAAGTTGTAGACCGTGAGAGAAACTGGAATACATCCAGCAAATAATCCAGGACAGAGGTTGCAAGTGCTACTCCAATGTGAAGAGGTTGGCACAGGAGAAGAATTCGTGACGAGCCGTATCACACCAGTGAGAAGCCTTATAACTAACTAAAAAAAAAAAAAAGTCTCAGGAAAAATAGTTAACTACGTAAATTAGAGTCTAACAGTTTCGTATTCCACGAATATATACGACTGTATGAACAACAAGCATATCAACATGAACTTCGCAGATACACTGAATGCATTTGAACAAAATGGCAATATATGCCTCAAATTATAAAGGGCGACCAAACAGTTTCCGTTTGAAGAGCCTTCAGTCCAGAATCCGCATGTCAATCAGGAAAATTTGTGAGCATTGAGGAGATCTTCCTACCGACGTACTAGGTTGCAGAAAGCCTGCTGCGTGACGAAGTCCGTAATTTACTGCTGC
Source organism: Schistocerca gregaria (assembly GCF_023897955.1). Lineage (NCBI taxonomy): Eukaryota > Metazoa > Arthropoda > Insecta > Orthoptera > Acrididae > Schistocerca > Schistocerca gregaria. The sequence continues at coordinate 182,646,812 of NC_064927.1, forward strand.
ACATCCTCGTCGACTCTTGTTGGTCTTTTTTAAAGGACCGAAGGCGTGATAATCGCATGGGGAGACATCAGGACTGTAAGGCCGGTCCTTGAGTGTTACCCATTTTATTTGGCGTAACTTCAACATTATTACATTTGGGGTATGGGGACGTGGGTTATAAGGAGGACCAGCACCCCTTGTTGCATATTTCCTCAATGTTAGTTTTCGATGAACGTCTACCGTTGCTTTTCCTTTGGCAGCCAATCAATGAAAACAGCCCGCTAGTCGTGCTTGGACGCATGTGATAATACAGTTGTAGTAATTCACGTTTACGCATTTGTTGGACACACGTAGAAAAGACACAAACGTCACACTAATCGCTTGGTTATGTACCTGCGCCGGCCAGTGTGGCAGAGCGGTTCTAGGCGCTACAGTCTGGAACCGCGCGACCGCTACGGTCGCAGGTTCGAATCCTGCCTCGGGCGTGGATGTGTGTGATGTCCTTAGGTTAGTTAGGTTTAAGTAGTTCTCAGTTCTAGGGGACTGATGACCTGTGATGTTAAGTCCCATAGTGCTCAGTGCCATTTGAACCATTTATGTACTTGCATCGGAGTTGCGTTACGTTGCATGTACCCGCATGCTGCAGCAACGCCCTCAAACGAAAAATTTTTATCGCTTCTTATATGAATCAATCTCTATCTATTGAAAGACAAAGCCGCATTGAGTCTTAAATACCGTCCTTTTTCGGTAAGAAACTGTGGCACAGTTGAAGTGATGAAGCTATAAAAACACTCACGCAGAGCCTTTTACTACAGCCACTAACGCAGTAGCTACTCTAGTTTACACTGACTCAATATTATTATGAAACATTACAATAAACACGACATGGTATGTGCCTGTGAGCATATCACATACCACTCGTGCTCAAACACCCGTTCACGAAGCAAAATTTACTCTGTAGCCTCACAATCGCCATAATCGCAGATTTCGTATAGAACGGATGACCGATTAAAATAGAGGTATAAGCCTAGGGTTTTACGCAGGCTGGGTACACCAAAGAGAAGATCGAAGGATGAAGCTTGAAGTTCGCAATAGCTAAAAGGGGCTAAAGATGACGGCGATGATGATGATGATGATGATGATTATGATGATGATAGTGATGATGGTGGTGGTTGTGGTGATAATTGTGGTAGTGGTTGTGGAGTTAGAACCCAAGTACAGTGCGTCTGAGGCGGAGCAGCGTGTGGTATAGAAACTTTGGGGGCGGCTGATACCACGGAGACAGCTGACCCCGTGTGTGGAATGACACAGCAATGCCGCGCCCCGAGGGGTGCTGCACAAAAAAGAAGAGATCTCCAGTCCAGAGTCCGGACACTCTTCAGAGTCAAGCCGCAGGTGGGGCCCTCCAGTGGGAAGAGGCTACGGGCCCTTGATAGGGCGCTACCGAACTGTATGACAACCATTGAAAGTACGTCCGTATAGGTGTCTCAAGCTGTAAACCAGAGTAATGACTAATTACCAACTGAAAGGATGGGCCACGTGTAGTTATTTCACTTATTTATTCACCCTGAGAAGATTACCGTCATCAAGCCTTTTCTTACATCTGACCAGCCGTTCTACATATATTACATGACGTTCATTACCATATGTACATTATACCTCACTTATGACATAGAATCCAATTTTAGAAATCACTACAGCGCAGAAAAATCTCAATTTACATTCGTTCATGACAACTACAACAATAAAGATAAACTAAAGGCAACAGGCATCTACATCTAACCTATACTCCCTAAACGAAATTATGGTGTTTGGTGGAGTGGGAATTCAGTACCGCTATCTTTTCCTCTCTTCCTAACTCCATACGAGAATAGAGCGTGGGAAGAAGTTGTCGACGAATCTTTGTATTAGCTGTAATTTCTCTGATATGTCGTGAGACCTATGTTGGAGGAAGTAATGTGTTGCCTGGCAGTTTCGAACGTAGGCTCTCGAAATTTCAACAGTAAATCGCCCTGTGATACAAACCGCTTCTCATGTAATAAATGTTTTAAAAACACTTGCAGCACTATTGTATTAATTACTCATGCAGCGCCTTGTTTGACGACGTGGTAACATTATATAAAAGGTTCGTTCTCATCCGATCATTATTATAGGAGTAATGAAAGATTTTCTAAAAATCGTTTTGCGTACTTTTACTCCGTCCTGTGAGGTATGAGTACGCGGGCCTGGGGCAAGACAACACAGTGCGTACTGAAGAAAACAAAAATGATTAGAAATAAGTACATGGAAAAATAAATTAGGATCTCTCCTTTTTTCGATAAATTCGAGAAGAAAATGTCTTAATGATCTGGAAGTAAGGCCTGAGAAACATTAGTCGAACGGATGCTCTGCTGCACAATTGCTTGTTCTTCCTCCAAGGAAAAGTTTTTGTGAATCGGGCGAGGTGCTCACTACCTTTGCCAGTTTTAAAACATTTCCTTAAGGCAGCCTCTGAAAACCCAGCACCTCTAGATGCTTGCCGCATTGAGCTCCTATTTTCTGTAAGACCAAGAACATGTAGGCAGAACGACTCTGTTAATGGCTGTGGAGTTCATGTTTTCGGTCGATTTCTGGAAAAAAACGTCCCTATGGAGCTCGTGATCATATTCTAAGTGTTTGAGAGGTAGGTAGAATAAACTGCTACCCAACGAAAGAAAAACTTCACAGAAGAAAAACTGATTCAAGGCCTCTAAGGTGAATAATGAGATATCTAAGGTAAATACACTAAAAAAAACCGCTTCAGTATCTGATAAAGTCAAGATAAAGATTATGGGGTAAAAGTTCGCAAATAGTTTCTTGACGGGTAAGAGTAGGCTCTGCGAAGTTCTATGCCAATAGACGTGCATAATTTTACCCCACGCCTCTAGTTTTTTTCGTCGATTTACAGATAACATTAACAACTGAAGTCATCGTGATCAAGGAGGACGCACAAAGCCTATAGCCGCCAGTTCCGGTACCGAGTTTACCCACTTTAAACAGATTTAGGTTAACCTAACACTCATCAAAATTATAGAAGTTTTACGTCGAAAACGTACAAAAGTGACTTATCGCAGTTTCTCCAGTTGTAAGTGCCCGACTGCCAAGAGGTTCCATGACAGGTCCGAGGAGATGATGACGTACGCGCTATCTGGTGGGAGAATGGTGAACTTCTGCTTTAGGGACATGAAAACTTGATGTGCCCCTCGCGTACTTTAACCCCATCTGCTCTACAAGTTGCCGCTGGATGTCGCTGAGCATTTCCGTAATGCTTTTGCGCTTGAGTAAAGGATTGTGTGTAACTTTTCTCTCTCTTCTATTAATCGTACTTGGCAAGGGTTCCAAACTAATGAATAGTACTCAAGACTAGGTCGACCGAGGATATGAATTTCTATAAGACGCTCCAAATGAATCTCTTATTGCCATATACTTTTTTTATTATTTGTTTTATGTCGTCACTACACTTTAGGTCATTCTGGATGGTCACTTTTAGATACTATTTACAGTGGTTTGTCGCCAATAGTGCAACCTAAGAGTAGTGCGTCTCTTCAACTATTTATGCACAAAATGTTGTATTTATTCACGTTCTTGATTAACTGCCTGTCTGCCCACCGCTCGTTCATTCTCTTGAGATCCTCATCCATTTCGCTATGGCCTTCCGGCGCTGCAGCCTTCACTCCAGGTGCAACTTTTGGTACCCGCGAGCCTACTTCACACGCGTATTTAACCTCGCGGGCCGGGTCGTCACGTGATGTGATAGCAGGGCTTCTAACTCATTAAGTTAAAACTATAGCGCCTATGATGTTATTGTTTATGAGATAACGCACCGATAGGCATGGCATCCCTTTCCCAACACAGTAGGCTACAAAACTCGCGTTTTGAGAGCACATTCATTTGATGTTGAGTGAATCCTCAGATGTTTTCATTTATTTACGTGTCGTGAAAATTGTTCTTTTAGTTACGACGTTTTACAATGGACGTCTTAAACATCCTCTCCAAAATTCTGCAACGCCGTTAGTAAAGAAACGCTGTTGACGACTTGCAAACAAGTATAAACATATGCCAATTGGGTGCCAAGTATCTTGAAGCGTCATCGTGAAATTAACTCCTATAAAAGCAACTTGTTGTATCTAATTCCTTGTAATTTAACTCCAGTTGCATTGTTATACCTCCACACTGGATTAGAATTAATTACTAATGCTAATACGGAAAAGAATAGAAAAACAAAATTCGGCAGTGAGGATGTTAATCCCAGTCGACAAGCAATTAAGAGTAACTTTGCGATTTTTGGCCATAGCCAGGTCTTTAGTGTGTTTGAAATTTAGTGTGTTAGTATCGACAAACACTTTAAAGCAAGCTTTTTTAGATACTTGTCCAAAAATATTTTTGTTACCTGATCGCAGCGGCATGAGCTGTATCTGCATCGCCGACCGGTGTGAGCGAGCGAGCGAGGCAGGATTCGAACCTGCGACTGTAGCAGTCGCGCGGTTCCGGACTGAAGCGCTTAGAACCGCCCGGCCACTGCGACCGGCTGTTATGTAAGAGAAAGGCTTCTGGTGAACAAATATTCCTAGCCTCAGTTTCTCATTTCCGTGAAACAATGAAGACCCTTCATAGTTAATTTGTTGCCTTGTTTCACAAGAACTGACCACTAGATCCTGTAGTAGGAATGCCGAGAAAAGTCGCGAGTAATATTTCATGCCACAGCCCCTGTCACCGATCACCCGCTGGGTTAACTACTTGACATTTAACAATCATTAATGACAATAAGCCACCTGACAATGTGACCGCCACTTTCTTGCAACAATGATTACAAGAATAGATTATTAATCACAACCGTTTTGACTTTCCACTCGATTTGAGCCAGGCTTCTGCAGTCAGCTCAAGGGCAGCAAGTTAACTACAAATTGAATTTTAGTGCTTATTTGACGGAAGTAGTTAAAAGAAAGTGATAAAAGTGCCACCATTCCAATGGATAAGTGGATGATTCGCACTGGTAACAAGAGATCCCATGTAAGTGATTCATCTAATGTCTCTTCTCCTCAGAAGATATGCCATGCAGTTCTGATAAGGAAACAGATTAGAATTTAATCAAAATATATTCTTCTTTCTCATCTTCCTCTGTTCCGATCAGCGACGTTAGTTCTACAGGCAAAACCGAAGTGCGTAAGTATCTAGATGATTGTCAGACATTAAACTTTGTCAAAGTTCTTTTGAAAAATAGGGAACGACAGCAATGTGTTCTTTGCTTAATGTTTTTAGGCGACGATAGCCTGAGATTTATGAAACTGAAGACACCCCTGCAGACAAAACATTTACACTTTATAAGTAAACCCACCGGATTTTCTAAGTGTCATGAGCAAATAATTAAAAGGAAATGTCACAATCCTCAAAAAAAAAAAAAAAAAAAAAATGCAGACAGTGTTGTAAATTTTGTGAATGCGTGAGCTTTAAGCAGTAGACTGCTTTTTCATTCTTTGCGAGGAGATGGTTTCTACTCATGATTCGCTTCTATTGCACACAGATGTACCTGGTTGTGTTGTGGTAAAGTTCTTTGTCGTTCTGTGGAGCTGAAGAATGAACTTCGTCTTTTCCGGTTGAAGAGAAGTGCTACCCTCGCGGCTTAGTTTCTAGATGAAAAGTGGCTCCTGATATTGTGCTATCTGTTTTTGAGAAACTGGATGATCTTAGAGTTTACTTCAAGGCTGAAACTTGGATTTGGAAAACGCAGACAGACGTAGGTAACTGCGAAGTGTTTTCTTGTCTGAATGGTTTCGTCAGGGAACGTGAGTTGGATGCAAGTAAAATTAGTAGGACTGGTGACTACATCTCGAACACCTTAGTCAACAACTCGAGGATAAATTTCCAGAACCTTTACCTGAATATGACAGTATCCACAATCTGTTAGTTAAGATCATAACAGACCACTTGTCAACAGTAGAACAGGAAGAGCTAATACGAGTCCCAAATGATAGAACACTTCGCAATGAATTTAAGTCGAAGTCTCTTGAAAATTTTTGGACGCAGGCTCGAAATGAATACCACTATTTAGTAAAAAGGGCAATGGGTCTGTTATTACCATTCGCATCAACTTACTTACGTGAGTCAACATTTTCCGCAATATTATTAAACAATGGAAACATAGCTGTCGACGACAGTTGGAATGGGACCTGAGGGTAACCGTTTCAATGATCCAAGAGAGGATATTCTTTCAGAATGAAATTTCCACTCTGCAGCTGAGTGTGCGCTGATATGAAACATCCTGGAATTTTAAAAATGTGTGTCAGACCGAGCCCCAAATTTGGGACCTTTGGCTTTCGTGGGCGAGTGCTCTACTGACTTTTTTTTTTTTTAATTAGAAACCGCTGCAGGGGCAGTGCGACGGATAGGGCACGGGTCGACACCCGAGGCCTGGCTATCCCATCACCCTACCACGCAACTTGAGCATCAGGGAGAGGATTTAGCTGGTTTGTCTATGTTGGTTCATTCATTTACTTATTTTTGTGTTTATGGAATTAATTTAGTTAAAAAGGATCATAGAACTGCGGTAGCGGAGCGTCTGCGTCCTCTTCTCGTTTGTTGGTAGGTGCTCGCCCCTATTGCGTCCGTAGAGGATCAATATGCTCCAGGATTCTTCTTTAGTTTCAGCATATCTTAGCTGGAACATCCAGTAAGCAGGAGGGTCCGCACATAATGAACCTAAATACACTACTGGCCATAAAATTGCTACACCAAGAAGAAATGCAGATGATAAACGGGTATTCATTGGACAAATATATTATACTAGAACTGACATGTGATTACATTTTCACGCAATTTGGGCCCATAGATCCTGAGAAATTAGTACCAAAAACAACCACCTCTGGCCGTAATAACGGCCTTGATACGCCTGGGGCATTGAGCTTGGATGGCGTGTACAGATATAGCTGCCCATGCAGCTTCAACACGATACCACAGTACATCAAGAGTAGTGCCTGGCGTATTGTGACGAGCCAGTTGCTCTGCCACCAGTGACCAGACGTTTCCAATTGGTGAGAGATCTGGAGAATGTGCTGGCCAGGGCAGCAGTCGAACATTTTCTGTATACAGAAAGGCCCGTACAGGACCTGCAACATGCGGTCTTGCGTTATCCTGCTGAAATGTAGGATTTCGCAGGGATCGAATGAAGGGTAGAGCCACGGGTCGTAAAACATCTGAAATGTAACGTCCACTGTTCAAAGAGCTGTCAGTGCGAACAAGAGGGGATCGAGACGTGTAACCAGTGGCACCGCCTACCATCACGCTGGGTGGTACGCCAGTATGGTGATGACGAATACACGCTTCCAATGTGCATTGTCCGCGATGTCGCCAAACACGGATGCGATCATCATAATGCTGTAAACAGAACCTAGATTCATCCGAAAAAATGACGTTTTGCCATTCGAGCACCCAGGTTCATCGTTGAGTACACCATCGCAGGCGCTCTTGTCTGTGATGCAGCGTCAAGGGTAACCGCAGCCATGGTCTCCGACCTGATAGTCTGTGCTGCTGCAAACGTCATCGAACTGTTCGTGCAGATGGTTGTTGTTTGGCAAACGTCCCCATGTGTTGACTCAGGGATCGAGACGTGGCTGCACGATCTGTTACAGCCATGCGGATAAGATGTCTGTCATCTCGACTGCTAGTGATACGAGGCCGTTGGGGTCCAACACGGCGTTCAGTATTACCCTCCTGAACCCACCGATTCCGTATTCTGCTGACAGTCATTGGATCTCGACAAACGCGAGGAGCAATGTCGCGATACGATAAACCGCAATCGCAATAGGCTGCAATCCAACCTTTACCAAAGACGGAAACGTGATGGTACGCATTTCTCACCCTTACACGAGGAATCACAACAACGTTTCACCAGGCAACGCCGTTCAACTGTTGTTTGTGTATGAGAAATCGGTTGAAAACTTTTCTCATGACAGCACGTTGTAGGTGTCGCCACCGGCTCCAGCCTTGTGTAAATGCTCTGAGCAGCTAATCATTTGCATATCACAGCATCTTCTTCCTGTCGGTTAAATTTCACATCTGTAGCACGTCATCTTCGTGGTGTAGCAATTTTAATAGCCAGTAGTGTAGCTCCCTTACGTCGCATATTCTGCTCTCTGATGTTCGCACCAAATGGATTCATATTATGTGCTAATGAGTAAAATATTCTTCTAAACAGTTTCTTTACAGACACTTTTTATCATCAATGCTCTACACAAAAACGAGGTGAAGTTGAGGCTGGATTTATTTATCTATACCATAGTTTTAGTCATTTGGCACATAATAAAAATGTGAAGTGACAACGTTGTTTCGTATCTTCACATTACACTACGGAGAATCTGTATACGGATATGTATGATCTGATACCATTGACTGCTATGCAATGGTGCAACAAAAAAGTACGATTTTAGTTGAGCAGTGACCCGTTATAATTAATTATCTCCAGTCTCTACAACTGCTTGTTACTACCGAAAAAAGACTCCACCACTGAGTTACTAGGGACATCGTCCAGTAGTGTCTTAGATGTCAGACAGAGATGTCCTCGTCTACTGGGATGCAAGTAGATGTCAGATTAGCAACCGGGGAAATTAAAAGTGTGATTGAGTAATGGACAACACAGTAAATGTTTTTTAATTAAGCTTAAAACATTTCTAATGATGTACATAATCTTACTGTAGAGCTCAATTACTTGTTAATTATTGGGGAGAGTCTTATAGATTATACTACTGGTCACAGTTCCTTGCTTAACAATTACTGACTTACAGAGACATACAAGGTGTTTCACAATTCATACTACAGGTTCCTATGGATTGTAGAGGGCACTTAACAGGTAAAGTTCTCATACGGAGCTCATAGCCAGAAATATACCGTTTGGATGTAAAATAAGTTTGAATACTGTACCACTTTCAAATCTCCCGCTTGACGGTACTCATACAGAGAGAGAAAAGTTGGCCGTCGTCAGTCCCTGTTGTAACGATGACTTCAGATACCATTTTCCTGAGACTGTAACAAGGCCTGCTACAAACCGATACTTTCACAAGTGTGATGGTTGGCTCTGGTGTTCCACAGACGTGCCGCACTCTCGACTTTGAAGATGACGTTCTTCGTCGCGAAGCAGAGAATTCGACGACAAGCACTCCAAATGTCGTCCATGCCGTGGCCTCCTGTAGACTACACAGAACAGAGCTCATTGTCTCTGCTGTGGGAGTATTGTAACATATCTTTTCTTTCCGGAAGGTAACAACTGTGAGAAATGCAAATCTCAGATATGCCCAAACTCTGAGAACCTTAACAGACGTCCGTGCTGCGGAAAATTCTGCGATATCTAGCCGTAGCAGACCCAAATCTATAGTTCAATTTATAGTTCCTATTGAGGAGCTAAATGAGTATTTCGCCGCGCTGATATCTTTGCTTCACCAACGCACAGAGGCGTAAACCACAAATTCCGTTAAAGTATAAGTGACTAGTACAAACGAATTTTTTTTTTGCAGTGAGTGAGTCCTAACACGGTCCGGAAGTCAACTGCGTGAATTTGTTTGGCAGCTTCAGGGCACGATAATATAGGTGCAAATGATCAGTCTTCTCGTCGACCCTCTGCTGCCCAAAATAACGGATATTATTAACCATTCTCTCACCTCCAGCATTTTTCCGGCAGCCTGGAAGCAGGGACTTATAAAACCATTACCCAAGCAGAAATTTTCCAAACAGCCTTCTACTACATGCTCAACTGTATTCTACCAGTATATTCCCAGTATTTAGAATACATAGTTCACTAACAGCTTACTAACTACTTAACATCAAATAACCTTTTAGGCCAATACAAGTGCGGTTTCCGGTAAAATCGCACCGCGAGGACTGAACAATCTATGGGTAAACAACAGGCGACTCTTATGTGTTTTTCTAGTTTTCAGCAAAGCTTCCGTTACTATCTAATTTGACATAATATTTCCTAAAAACACAAGCTACAGTTTTTGTTCAAATTCTGTGTAGTGGTTCTAATCAAGCCTTACAACTCTCCAACACTGTGTAACCATTGGAAAACAGAGGTCGTATTGGAACCAATAAAGATCAGATTGGGCCCTTCACTCTTCTGATAAATAGCTCAGAGCATAGGTTTGGAACTTAACCCATGTAAAACGCAAGAAATCTTGGTCACTCACAAACGAGTTACTATCCCTCAATTCAGAAAATCTCTCCCATCATTAATCCCAAACGGCACGGAAACACCATTTCTCCTTCTGCAAAGAACTTGGGAATAATTCTCGACCTCCTTGTAGACTGGAATTGAGGAAACATTAGTCTATAATATGATGTCAGCATCAGTCCACTCATTACAGAAAAATACGAAAGTATTTCCTTTCGAGGGTAAAAAGAAGCTCATAGAGACATTAATACTCCTTACACTTGGCTATGGTGATGCCATTCTCCGAAGACTTCCATACGAAAGATCACGCAGGCTGGAATTGCGGATGAATTATTATGTACGATGCATTTGTGATGTGCGCTATTTCGACCATATCACTTGTGCCACGAACTGTTATCATGGCTACTTGCCGAAAAGCGTAGAGACTATCATCATCGTCTTCGCAATGATTCCACTCACTGTTATTTGTCTTCAGCTATTACTCTACTGTCTGAAAAGCACACCAGAAATACATGCTCTAAACAAAGTAAAATCCGCCCTATAACATACCACAGCCATGTTCTTTTCTGTATCAACTTGACTTTCGAACTATCTCTATTTGACTCAATTCTCAGGCGTAGCAAGGCCTTTATTAAGGCCAGAGGTGGTTGTTCTGGATACTGATTTTTCAGGATCCATGCACCCAAACTGCGTGAAAATGTAATCACATGTCAGTTTTAGTATAACATATTTGTCCAATGAATACCCGTTTATCATCTGCATTTCTTCTTGGTCAAGCACTAGTGTAAATCGCTGTGATGAAGGGGACTACTCAGTAGAGTCGGTAGCGTTAGGGCAGAAGAGAAAGCGGCCACGGAAGACGAAAAGCTTTGTCGGGACAGTGAAGACGATTGGTTGGTACCAAAAACAATTAACTGGAAATAATAACAAACGACACAAAAGAAAATAAATTTGGTCTGTGTTTTCGTATAGTCACTTACATATGAAACAACTTGAAGAAAAGGTCGACACACTCAAGCTGAGCTCACCGTTGTCCTAAAGGTCTCAGAGACCATAGAGCAGAATAGTTCTTCCACGATAAAGACTAGGGAATTTCAGCAACTAGAAGTTTTCTTGTAGCGTATTCATTCATTAACACTGAATAATAGTTAGACGGAATCATATAAACAAGAGATATGTACGGGAGAGTGTTGTTCACGGGAGACAGTGAACCTAGCAAAACGTGATATTTTCTGATCGGTCTTTCAGTATAGTAACCAATTTTGGAATCGCATAAACCAATGTGCACTAGAGACCGTCATGAGTAATTTCAGGCGTTTTCTACTGTTTTTGTTGTTGTGAGACATGAGGTTGTGATTTGCGCATATGTCGAATGCTACACTGTCCAGTCACATCAATGTGACCACTGTCTATGTTTGACGTGAACATGCTGTAAGCACTGAGAGACGTCAGGTGGCAGCACTAGCAGCGGATGGTATATAAAGCGTGTCGGAGGGGGGGAGGGAGGGGGGGGGGGCGTATGGTGCAGTTGCTGTCGAAACGCTGAAAAGGAGCGATTTATCTCATATCCAAAACAGGATGAGCATTAGTCGTTGGACCAGGGGTGGAAGCATTTCAGAATAAAATTTTCACTCTACAGCAGAGTGTGCGCTGATGTGAAACTTCCTGGAAGATTAAAACTGTGTGCCGGACAGAGACTCGAACTCGGGACCTTTGCCTTTCGAGGGCAAGTGCTCTACCAACTGAGCTACCGAAGCACCACTCAAGCCCCCTTCTCACAGCTTTAATTCCGCCAGCACCTCTTCTCTTACCTTCCAAACTTCACAGAAGTTATCCTGCGAGCCTTGTAGAACTAGCACTCCTGGAAGAAAGGATATTGGGGAGACATGGCTTAGCCACAGCCTGGGGGATGTTTCTAGAATGAAATTATCACTCTACAGCGGAGTGTGCGCTGATATGAAGCTGTGAGGAGGGGGCGTGAGTCGTGCTTGGGTAGCTCAGTTGGTAGAGTACTTGCCCGCGAAGGCAAAGGTCCGGAGTTCGAGTCTCGGTCCGACACACAGTTTTAATCTGCCAGGAAGTTTCATAAGCTGTTCGCTGCCGTGGTTATAGTAGGGCCTATACCGGGCATGCCAAAATGACGCTATCCAAATCCGGAGCAGAGGTAAGTGTGGTTCACCATGAGTCGTGTGAACAATGGCTGCGGAATGTGTACGGGCGAATAGGCGTGCGACTGTTAAACAACTGACCACAAAGATGAACCTCGGGGAAAGCAACAGTGTCTGCTCAACGACCGTTCTGCGAAAGTTGACGCCTGCGAATGGGCCTCCGCAGCAGGCACCTGGTTCATGCGCCCATGCTGACTGCTCTTCGTCGGCACGCCAGTATCGCAATTGGACGTAGACCGAATAGCAACAAGTGGCCTTTCCAAACGTAACACGATTTATGCTCAATCGGGCGAATGTCCATTGGCATGTACGGCGTGGAACGTCTGGAAGCAGAGAGGTCCAGGCCAGAGGATGGACAGTGATGGCTGTGGAATGTTTTCGTGGTATTCTCTGGGTGATCTCGTCAGTGTGGTGGGAGCAATAACTCAACATAACTACCCATTTATTCCATATTCCCATGACAACCGACGAAGCTAATGAGAAAACATGTCAGCGCGTAAGTCATACTTCGTCGGTTGTCCACCATGTCTTTGTAGCTTGAAGCGGAAGGTCTTCTATCATGGAACACGTGATATTTGCAAATGAATTCCATTTCTTTACTCCTTTAAGAATTTTGACTGTCTTGAAAATTGAAATTTGTTTTATCTGCCTTTGTAGCTTTTATTTGAAAATGGTTCTGTAGTCTGGTGCCAGAATGTGGCGTATTAAAACTCGTCCGAGTTGTTCCAATGATTTATTTTTTCCACTACAGAGCTTCATTGACCTCGGTCCGCGTCACAGGCCTCGCATTGCTGAGGAAGTAGCCTGTGCAACGCAACGCTGTGTCGTGCCGGCCTTCTTTGTCAGCTGTATAGTTCCAATTACGTCAGGATGGGTGCGATAGCAGCCGACTCAGCGGCCACCGTCCCCGTTGACTCCACACTGCTCCGCCGGGAGCCGTAGGCCGGCCGCATTGCTGCTTCTTTCTCTTCTGGCGTAGCTGGGAATGCAGCGGCAACGACCGCTCTGTTCCGGCGTCCGAACCTGCGGCCCTCGCCTTGTAAGTCTCTGGCGTGTGTCGGGAGACGAGAGGACTGTCAGCGGTGGCGACCCGAAGAGTGGCCCGCCCTGGCTGGCTGCGGACACCGCGTCGACCTCAGAGGGTCGAACCAAAGACCCACCGTGGACTGGGACGCTGTCTTCCCATCTGTTGCCGTGTGTTGCCTGTAGTGTGACACGCCCCGCCGTCCAGGAGAGCTGCCACACTTGAATGAATCTCGTTAGAAAACTACACCTATTTATACTCGGCTTCGCGGCTCTGTTTCACTAACGCATCGCTCAGAGTCACGTACGCCCCACACCACGGTTGCGTCAGTGGGCTGCTTCTTCTTATAGCTTGCGACATGCAAACCACTGCGTTTACGCTTTCCGGCGGTTCGATGCCCCCTGTGGCCTCCATTCCACTTCGCAACCGCTGGTCAGCGTAACTTACTGCAGTCCAGGCAGCACCCGGCTGTAACTTGTGCACTCCTAAATACAGCACCAAATCTAACTTCCCTATCTTAAACTGTGGTGCCGCTACAGTTCTAATTTTTGACTGGTTCTCATGATACTTCCTCTTTTATAGATTTCACTTACTGATTATTGGTGTGTAGTAGAGTAATAATGTGACACATGGCCTGTTAAATTCAGTATTGATATGATTTTCTCGACTGCAACATTTTTAAATTTGAATAGAATTTTTGTCGCTAGGTGTGAGGACTCTGGGCAGAACGGGATAGCGCTGCGCAATGTGTTTGTGATGTTTTCTAGGCTGGAAAGCGCTGCAACCGATTCTAGTGACATGAAATGTGTGGCGAGGGCCTACCGGTGGGTAGACCTGATCGCCTGGTGCAAGTATTTTGAGGTGACGCAACTTCGGCGACTTTCGCGTCGATGAGGATGAAATCAGGATGATGAAGACGATTGTAGTGACATGTAAGAATGTCTCTGAATGGAAGGGAAGTTGCAACAATCTTGTTGACATAGTCTGGAGTGCGACTTGTAGGTGAGGGTTTGTCCTTGACATTTCCGGTTGTGTTTCTATACCTTTTGGTGAATTGAAACGCAAGAAGCCGTTAGCTGTTAATTGTACGCTATTAAAGGACGTGTAAGCTTAAAATACATGCCATTCTCTATACGTCAGCAACAGGGTGACAATTATTGAAGTACATAAAAAAACGTAAATTAGTTACAGACTACGGTGTAAACACACTTTCTTCAACATGTAAACCTCACTACCGATATTCGGATTTAGATTATGACATGTTGTGCTTGCCACCATTGGCGATGATGTGGCGCAAACAATAGCAAAATTCTGCTTGATCCGCTGAAGTGTCGGAACGTCGATGCTGTCGATAACCTACTGATTGGCTACTTTCAGCTCAGCCATGCTTTTGTGGTTATTTGTGTACACCTTGTCTTTAAAACAGCCCCACAAAAAGGAGTCACAAGTGTTCAGATCCGGAGAATATGGCGGCCAATCGAGAGCCATGCCAGTGGCCTCTGGGAACCCCTGAGCCAGAATGCGGTCCCCAAAGTGCTCCTCCAGGACATCAAACACTGCCCTGCTTGTATGAACCACATCTTGTCGAAGTCAAGGTCAGTTTTGATAATGGGGATGAAATGATTTTCTAAAACCTTCACGTATCATCCTGTAGTGACCGTGCGATGAAGGAATATCGCACCGATTATTCCATGACTGGACAGAGCAAACCACACACAGCCGTTGAGGGTGAAGAGACTTCTTGGTCACGAAGTGCGGATTCTCAGTTCCCCAAATGTGCTGTACCATGACATTTTCACGAGCAAAAGGCGGCAACAACAAGGCGCAAGCGCAAGCGCATACTGACTCCCATCATGCCCTGCGCCCAACAGTGCCGCTGGAACGTCGTAACGCAAACCGTTCAAAAGTTATGCCTATTTTATTTCATATATTTCAATAATTGTCACCTGGTACCACCGCCTTCCACGAATCTACGAGTATCATATCTGCCTATTGCCCTTCATCCATGGTGCGCAGAATATCATATGAGAAAAGGACATGCCTTTTAAATTGATGCATATTTGTGGACAGAAGCTTTTCTGTCTCTAGGAAATTTATTAACATTCTAAGAAAAAAAGACGCCTCACGACGGGATTATCCGAATGGGACGGAAATCGGTATATGTGACGTATACGGTACAAATATA
Organism: Schistocerca gregaria; assembly: GCF_023897955.1. Lineage (NCBI taxonomy): Eukaryota > Metazoa > Arthropoda > Insecta > Orthoptera > Acrididae > Schistocerca > Schistocerca gregaria. The sequence continues at coordinate 182,662,342 of NC_064927.1, forward strand.
GAGAAACAAATGATTGCAATTGCTGAAAAATAAAACGATTTATTGAAGAGTAAGAGCTTGAGGTATTGATCAAGTCACTAATGACTTGATCCACCTCTGGCCTTTATGCAAGCAGTTGGTCGGTTTTACACTTGCTGAATGTTACAAATTCTGCCCAGTTGGTGCGTTGTGTCGTTAAAATTCCGAGCTGGATGGAGGGCCCTGCCTATGATGTTCCAAACGTTGTCTATTGAGGAGAGATGTGGTGACCTTTCTGGCCAAGGTAGGATTTGGCAAGCACTAATGCAATCAGTAGAACCTCTCGTCGTGTGCGGGTGGGCATTATCTTGCTGAAATGTAAGCCCAGTATGCCATGAGGGGCAATGAAACGAAGCGTGTAATACTGTCGGAGTATCGCTGTGCTGTAAGGCTGCCGCCGATGTCAACCAAAGAGATCCTGCCACGAAATTAAACGGCACCCCAAAGCATCACTCCTCTTTTCTGGTCATATGGTGAGCGACGTTCTGGATGGTAACCTACCGCTGTCCAGAGCGTCTGCGGACACGTTTTTGTTGGTCATCGGAGCTCAGTTAGAAACAGGACTCATCACTGAAGACTATTATACGTCGGCCGTTGAGATTCCTGGCCGAATGTGCTTGACACTACTGCATACGGGCTTGTTGGTATACGGAAGTCAAAGGTAGCCAGCGCAAGGGTCGTCGTGTGCTCAGCCTTCATTCTGTGAGCCGCTTACTGCTGGTTCCTGCCAAGAAACATTGCACGTCGGATCAAAGACGATCAGTCTGGGACTAGGAATGCCTCTCTGACGATTGATCGATCCTCATGTCCTGTCGTCTGTCTAAATCGACCGCTTCCTTCTACGCTCTGTATTTCGCCATGGTTCACCTATACCTGCCAACATCGTAGAATAGTGGTATCACACCTACTCAACTGCCGAGAGATTCGCCAACACTCCAACCGGCTTCTTTGAGCCCAATTACACGTTGTCCTCTCTCAAATGCTATCTGCGTATATTGGTAACGCGCCTGCCTGCGAGGCATAGTTACTGTCTAAGCGAGTACACGGAATGACATTCGCAAGGAATTTCCGACCTGGCACTGACATGTCCGAGTTTAATATCCTTGCAAGCTGCGCGGTGAAATTGCCTTCCAGCGTCACATGTTCATCCATCGGCAGCCGAAGTTTACAATTTTGCATTTTCCACCGATACTTTTATGACTATCAGTTTGTGACCCATATGCATATGTCCAAAGTGATAAGTCGTTTTTTTCTAACTTAGAATATACTCAGTAATTCTGCAGCAAATCGGTGTTGAGGATATTGGTCTGTAATTTTTCGTATCCTTCTTTCACCGTTCTTACACACAGGAGCCGCCTGCGCTTTTTCCACTCGCTTCTGGAGAAAAGATCCACGATAAAAATAAGCCAAGTACGGGACCCTTGCTGCAGAGTTCTCTCCGTAAAACCAAAGTGGGGTTGCATCCGGACGTGACGAATTATTTTCTTTAAACTCTTTCAATTACCCCTCTACTCCACTGATACGCCCTGAATACCACGGCACGTGCAAGGGTCAAACGACAGTATGTTTCTAAGATGCTCCTGCGTGACTGATATCTTTTGCTCTCTTCTGTTTCCATACCAGACCGGTTGACGCTTGACTGGATATAAACATTCGACCTGTTTAGTGATTTTACATAGGACAAAGAGTTTCCCGCTTTCTCGGCTAAGATCTTTGCTAAGGTCTGACGGTGGAAATTATTGTATGCTTCAAGCTCCGGCTTTTTTTTATATACGTACGAATTTCTACCATCTTTCCCCTGTTGGTATTTACGTGTGAAACGTCCCCTTAGAACAATTTATACACGACTGTGCTTAAACTGACACACAATAGTTTTTAGCGCAACGCAATCTGACTTTCAATAATCCCTAGGAAAGAATGGCCCTGACTAACATTAACCTATACGTTTCACAAATCACTTACCTCACAAAAATCTTCGTTACTCAAGCTACTGCAATACAGCGAGCGCCACTACTACCAGCTAAATAAAATATTCAAACTACTGAAGGCACTAACTACTGACAGGCATAGTTAGCAAATGAAAGATTTTAATAGAGAACAAACAGTGTATTTACCTTAATAGTCAAAATATATATGGCAGTTCATGACATCCAGTCTTACAAATTACAAAACTCTGCCATTTCTCTCCTCACATCCACCACTGCTGGCGGCTCGCCTCCAACTGCTCAACGCTACGCGCTGTTAGCATCCAGCTGCCGTTGCCCGACACTACAATGGCAGACAACAATGCAAACTAAACACAGACTGCGCAAAGCACAGCCAGTGATTTTTCATACCGAGCGCTAAGCGGCGTTACCAATAAGAAAACCTAAACAGCCTACTTACATAGCCCCCATGCTCCCCACAAAAAAATTTTACAAATTGTTTTTGTCACGATTTGTGTTGTGAGAATAGCCTTGTCGTGTCCAGTTATTATTTATTTCATCGCGGAATTGCGACGGATGTGACCTGTAATTGTTGTGATCCTGTTTTCGCGTTCCGCGATTGTCAGTGTCAATTTCTAATTCTTGTAAGAGTCCCTGAAAAGCTTCAATGTCGTCTTTGCAACGGCCTGCCAAGATAATATGCCGTAAATGTTCAGGCAATTTGATTAAGCAAATGCGGATTAGTTCTGACGGGCTGTATGGGTTTGAAAGATACTGATTCTTATGTAACATGTCTTCAAAATATTTCACAAGACATGAAAATTCAGATTGTTCGAAATTTTTCATCATTATGATGCCATGTTTTACTCGGTCTTGTGTGGCTTGAGACCAATATGCTGAGAGGAAGGCATGGTAAAATTCTCCTTCACTGTGGCAATCGTGAATGACCGATCGCATTCTTACAGCTGGTTCATTCTCTAAATAGCCACACATAAATTCTAATCTGTGCTCTAATGACCAGTTGGGGGGGGGGGGGGGGGGAACAATGAGAGAACTGATGAAGCCACGCTTGTGGATGAATGTCGTTGCCAGAATTCTTAAATGTTTTGAATTTACGTGTAGTAATGAACAGCTTATAGTCAAAATCATCGTGTCGGCGGGTAGCATATCGTTCATTGTTACGTCGTGTCGGCAGTTCCGTCTCAAAATTCGGTGCACTTTGCCAATTTCTTTCACAATTTCCGAAATGCCCTGTGTTATTATTTTGTGGCTTTTCCGTATTTGTAAGTCCCTCTTCCCGTGTTGGAGCGCGACTGTCCTCTGAAATACGTAATTCTTGTATTACCTGTGTCAGCTGATCTTGCACTTCCCGGATTTCTCTTTGGTGTTGTGTATTAATTTGATTCTGATTTTGTTTGAATTTCCTAATTTGTTCACACTCTTCTGTATCATTCATATCATCACCTACCTTTGTAGATAAGTTAGTGAACTGATCTGAAAGTTCGGCTACTTTCTCCGATAGTGAACACATTTCCTCAGTGTGTTTTTCTGAACCAAGTTTCAGAGTGTCCATTTGTATTGAAATCGAATCTACTGTGACCTTTAAGTTTTCCTGAGTTCTTGCAAGTTGCCTAACCGGATCGGTGGATGCAACTGAGTCCATTTTAGCTTGCAAGGTGTCGTGATTTTCACGAACAATAGTTTGCAGTTCTTTTATGGCTGCTTCATGATTCTGTAATGCGTTTTCATGCCGCGAAAAAATAGGTTGAAAATGCTCACAAATTTGTGTTTTTACGTCATTACAGATTTTTTGACATTTCGATTCAATGTTATGTAACTCAGTAGTTAAATCTTCAAGTTTTTGTTCAAGTGTGGTGTCTAACTTCCGAAGATTTTGTTCCATTGTGTCTAACTTTTCAAGCTTTTGCTGTGTTTGTCTCTGGTGTTGTTCCATTGTGTCTAACTGTTGCTGTGTTTGTCTCTGGTGTTGTTCCATTGTTTCCAACTTTTGAAGATTTTGTTCCATTGTGTCTAGCTTTTGAAGCTTTTGTCCCATTTGTTGCATTAATTGTAATAACAATGCACTGGTGTCTGAAACATGTTCCTTAGTGCTATTCGGCAATGCATTTGCACCGGCAATATTCGCAGTTTGAAAAACAGAAAATGTGTCTTGACTTATTTGAGAAACCGGTGAGGACCCAAAACCTGAATCTACAGTATTTGCAATATTGTGTCCTGTCATTTCGGAATCCTGAGGCGAGCTGTTGCCGACCGATCGATCGATAACGCTTTCCTGTTCACTAATTGTTTCACTGCCTACACCATTATTTGCAACCCGCTCCATTTCCCTATGCACAATTACCAAATTACTACTTTGAACATTAGTTAATTCATTACACGGTGGCGCTAACACACTGCTTTCGTCTTCACTGTCATTTCTCAGTTTACTTTGGAGCCTAGTGTTACGTTTTTCACAAGCCATTATTGTCACAATTTTTCACATGACAACACAGAAAAACACAATTTGAAGAACAAAAATAAGACAACACATTAACATAGCACTGAAAATAATATCTAGTTAATTGCAAGCGAAGCTGCGAAATACTTTGTGCAAAACTACATGCATGCCACAACTATTTTGCTGTACAACAATGAAAGACTGCAACTACAAAGGAAATTCTCTCTACGATTACGCGCGAGCAATAAATAAAAGCTACACTAATTACACAAACTACAAGGAAAAATCAGAAGATTCCAGTGAGGTATCCTCGGCTAAGGGTCGACATATGAAACGTCCCCTTAGAACAATTTATACACGACTGTGCTTAAACTGACACACAATAGTTTTTAGCGCAACGCAATCTGACTTTCAAAAATCCCTAGGAAAGAATGGCCCTGACTAACATTAACCTATACGTTTCACAAATCACTTACCTCACAAAAATCTTCGTTACTCAAGCTACTGCAATACAGCGAGCGCCACTACTGCCAGCTAAATAAAATATTCAAAAACTACTGAAGGCACTAACTACTGACAGGCATAGTTAGCAAATGAAAGATTTTAATAGAGAACAAACAGTGTATTTACCTTAATAGTCAAAATATATATGGTAGTTCATGACATCCAGTCTTACAAATTACAAAACTCTGCCACATCTCTCCTCACATCCACCACTGCTGGCGGCTCGCCTCCAACTGCCCAACGCTACGCGCTGTTAGCATCCAGCTGCCGTTGCCCGACACTACAATGGCAGACAACAATGCAAACTAAACACAGACGGCGCACAGCACAGCCAGTGATTTTTCATACCGAGCGCTAAGCGGCGTTACCAATAAGAAAACCTAAACAGCCTACTTACACGTGTTATTTTATCGAATAGAAACGTAATGTCTCCTGGTATTTTTGGAATAGGCTTTTTGTTGGAGACAGAACGACATGCTCTCTTTCCTGTAACGACTTCATTAATCTGATGTGGCAGTTGCTTTTGGACATGTGCACCTTGTTAACCACGACTCCACAAATGGTAGATGTATTGTAGGGCCAGTATAGAATTCAAAACCAATCAAGCAGTAATCACTAGTATACTCGTGGGCAAAAGTAGTTCAGGCACCGAGCGAGGTGGCGCTGTGATTAGCACACTGGATTCGCATTCGGGAGGACGACTGTTCAGTCCCGCGTCCGGCCATCCTGATTTAGGTTTTCTGTGATTTACCTAATCGATTCAGTAAAATGCTGGGATGGTTCCTCTGAAAGGGAACAGCCAACTTCCTTCCTCATCCTTGTATAATGCAATGGGTCCTATGACCTCTCTGTTTGGTCTCCTCCCCCGAATCAACCAACCAACCCAATAGTTCAGACAAGAAGAGCAAAAAAGTATTTTAAATATTGTGCTACAGAAGAATGTTTAAAATTAGACTGGTAAATCAAACAGCCAATGAGGACGTACTTTTTCTGACTGAAGATAGCAACAACAGCACAGAAGAACTTGTACTATCATACACTGAAGTGCCAAAGAAACTGGTACGCCTGCCTAATATCGTTTAGGGCCCCCTCGAGCCAGCACAAGGGCCGCAGCAAGACGTGGCGTGGATTCGGCTGACGTCTCAAGCAGTGCTGGAAGGAAATAACACCGTGAATCCTGCAGGCTGTCCATAAATCCGTAAGAGTGCCGGGGGGTGGAGATCTCTTCTGAACAGCACATTGCAAGGCATCCCAGATATGCTCAATAATGCTCATATCTGGGGAGATTGGTGGACAGCGGAAGTGCTTAAGCTCAAAAGAGTGTTCCAGCAGCTACACTCTGGCAATTAAGGACGCGTGGGCTGTCGCGTTGCCATGCTGTAGTTGCCCATGTCAGTCGGGAAGCGCAATGGACATTAATGGTTGCAGGAAGCTTAAGTACATGTCAACTGTCAGAGTGGGATGTAGACGCAGCGGTCCCATATAACACCAACTACACGCGCCCCACACCATTAGAGAGCCTCCACCAGCCTGAATAGTCCCCTGCTGACATGCAGGGTCGATGGATTCATGAAGTTGTCTCCATACCCGTGCATGTCCATCCGCTTGATACAATCTGAAACGGGACTCGCCCGTTCAGGCAACATGTTTCCAGTCATCAACAGCCCAGTGTCGGTGTTGATGGACCCCAGCGACGCGTAAAGCTTTGTGTCGTGCAGTCATCAAGGGTACACGAGTGGGCCTTTGGCTCCGAAAACCCATATCGATGATGTTTCGTTGAATGGTTCACACGCTGACACTTGCTGATGGCCCAGCATTGAAATCTGTAACAATTTGTGGAAGGGTTGCACTTCCGTCCCGTTGAACGATTCTCTTTAATCACCATTGGTCCCGCTCTTGAAGGATGTTTTTCCGGCCGCAGCGATGTCGGAGGTTTGATGTTTTACCGGATTCCTGATATTTACGGTACACTCGTGAATGGTCGTACGAGAAAATTCTCACTTCATCGCTACCTCGGAGAAGCGGTGTCCCATGGACACTTGTTGTTTTGTATAGGCGTTGCCGAACGCACCCCGTATTTCTGCCTGTTAACATATCACTTTATTTGAATACGCACGCCAATACCAGTTTATTTGGTGCTTCAGTGTATAAGCATTACAACCGCCTGTAAACACTTCAAAAAAGTCTCCAGCAAAATACAAACAAAACGACAATAGTTGTAGGGAAATATTAAAATTTTTCACAATCCACTTCCTGCTCTCATGACGCTAGTACTCACGTGCAGAAGACGTTGACACAAATTGTGCAAGTGCCAGTCATTCAGCGCCACAATCACAAAGTGGTGACGAAGAATTTTCAGTCCTTATGGTGGGTGCCTAATATCTTCCATGGCCCGTTCGGACGCGATTCAGAGTTGGTCAAACTGCGTGAAGCTGGTCAAAACCAGGGGCTTTACTGTGAAGTACAGCAGTTTCAAGCAATGTGGAGCACAGCATTCTTCCCAGCAGAGTTTGAAATTGGCACTGCATTCATCTTTAATAAGAACACTGCCTATCACTTCAGTGCAAAACGGTGGAGCCAGACTTAGCTAACGTTCGTTCACTACACATCACAGATACAGCATTAGCAGAAGATGAGATCCATGCTTCGAAACGCTGTGTCAAACGACAATGAGGAGGAGGAACACTTGGCTTAGCCACATTGTCTAGAGAACTTTTCATATAAGGTCAGTGTCTCTTTGGGGGTCAGAATGAATTTGCCTCAGACTGGAATTAAATGACCTTCAATCTGCAAGAAGTCGAAGATCATTTAATTGCAGTCTGAGAAAAATTTATTTTTACTCTCAGCTTCTGACAAGACTGCGATCTCGTTGCTTCTTTAACAGTGAAAAGTTTAATTAATATCTCACTATTTGAGATCATACGTTGCATGTACAACAACAAGTGTGATGACCGGTACAGAAGCATGTTTCTATTACGAGCTGTCGTGAAAGTTCTATCATACATTGCAGCTCGCCTCCCCACCAACGGCAAGGTCCACCGTCCCTTATGGTACAACAATCAACTCTGAAGTGTATTGTGCTACTGTCAGGAAACTGAAGGAACAAAAATGGAATCGAACTTCTCCTCCTCCATGACAAGACAATGCCTCACCCAAGTCTGTGGACCCGAGAGGAGCTCACGAAGCCTCATTGGACTCTTCTCCTCATCCATCCCACAGGCCGAATTTCGCACTTTCCGATTTCTATCCGCTTGACCCGATGAAAGATGTATTCGGCAGGAAGCAATATGTGAGTGATCGAAAGGTTCATGACGCAGCGGGGCTTTGGCTCCGACGTCGACCAATAGAGTGGTGCCACGAGGGCATACAGGCTCTTCTAATAGTTCAAATGGTTCAAATGGCTCTAAGCACTTAACATCTGAGCTCATCAGTCCCCTAGACTTAGAACTAGTTAAACCTAACTCATCTAAGGACATAACACACATCCATGCCCGAGGCAGGATTCGAACCTGCTACCGTAGCAGCAGCGCGGTTCCGGACTGAAGCGCCTAAAACCGCTAGGTCACAGCGGCCGGCGGCCGTTATAAATAGTTGGCGAAAGGCCTTCGCATTGAACGGAGATCATGTTGAAAAAATAAAGGGGTCTTGTAGCCAAAAGAGTGGCAATGGAAATGGAAATGATCGTATGGCATTGTTGGCCGGGATGCCCATTCGGGGAATCTCGGCCGCCGTATTGAAAGTCCTTTTTAAGTGACCTCACGTCGAATAACATGGTATGTTGGAAGAAACGAATCTGATTTCACAAAAAAGAAAAAAAAAGAATTTGTTACATTAAACGCCCCTCGTATTTTGTGTAGCTTCCATGAATGTTAAGAGTTCCATTGTATGAGACACACCTGTGCTATACTCCATTCACCGAAACGAGCGATGGCTTTGAAACACAGCAGGGCACGTGACCACATTGCTGCCATCGAGGGGTGAAAAAGGTAGTGTGATCTTAAAATTTGACTACAAAGTTAATCACGTCCGAAAGAACAATTTTCACTTATTAGCGTAAATATCAATGTCTGTAATCACATTCAGCATTCATTGTTTCTGTGCACACCCAGTAACTGGAAATTTGTGGTAAGGACTATGGAACCAAACTGATGAGGTCATTGCTTCCTAGGCCTACGCACTACTTAATATAACTTAAACTAATTTATGCTAAGGACAACACATACACCCATGCAAGAGGTAGGACTCCAACCTCCGATGGGGGGAGCCGCACGAACCGTGACAAGATGCCCGCGACCTCACGGCTATCCCGTGCGGCGCACATCCAGTGGTCGTTCTGTTTTTCCAATTAGTATCATGTACGAGTAAACTGATAAAGTCATCTTCCACGAATACAGCGAGCGAGCTCGACAAGTCTGTTTTCAGTGCACCCGAGAACCGATCAAACAAGAAATCATTAAGGTCTTCAGAAGAACACGAGGCTTTTCATGTATATGAAACGGAACTGTTGCATCCAGAGCAGTCAATGACTGATATTTCTGAAACAGGAGTTGATCGTTCCTCAGTGTATCATGTAACAAGTGAATACAAGGATACACACACTTTGAAGTATCCCAGTAAAGAAAAGTCACGACAGAAGCTTTCAGAAAGTGTTGCTGACTTCGATATAAATGTGATAAGAAGGAAAATACATGAATTTTGTTTTCGTAACGAATTGCCAACAATTGACAAAGTGCGTTCTGCCATGAATGAAGATCCAGATTTGGGCATCTTGGACGAGACGTGGTTGAACACAGCATGCACCCGAAGTAACGTCTGGGTAGATAACACCGTTAACATCCTCTAAACAAGCATTTCTATCTGGATTATTCACTGGAATTAAAGGCCCACCGGGTAAACTGAAAACACCTGTGTCTCACACACTTTAGGACCAAAGCAGGTTTCATAGAAGACTGTTTGGGGATTTTCGAATTCGAGAACAGTGGAGACTGTCACCAGGAGATACGTGTCGATAATCCGTTAGAATTCGATTACTCGAATAATAGTACAATTCTCAAGGCTGTCAATTCAATTAAGTACCTGGGTGTTAAAATTACGAACAACTTCAGTTGGAAGGACCACATAGATAATATTGTGGGGAAGGCGAGCCAAAGGTTGCGTTTCATTGGCAGGACACTTAGAAGATGTAACAAGTCCACTGAAGAGACAGCTTACACTACACTCGTTCGTCCTCTGTTAGAATATTGCTGCGCGGTGTGGGACCCTTACCAGGTGGGATTGACGGAGGACATCGAAAGGGTGCAAAAAAGGGCAGCTCGTTTCGTATTATCACGTAATAGGGGAGAGAGTGTGGCAGATATGATACACGAGTTGGGATGGAAGTCATTACAGCATAGACGTTTTTCGTCGCGGCGAGACCTTTTTACGAAATTTCAGTCACCAACTTTCTCTTCCGAATGCGAAAATATTTTGTTGAACCCAACCTACATAGGTAGGAATGATCATCAAAATAAAATAAGAGAAATCAGAGCTCGAACGGAAAGGTTTAGGTGTTCGTTTTTCCCGCGCACTGTTCGGGGGTGGAATAGTAGAGAGATAGTATGATTGTGGTTCGATGAACCCTCTGCCAAGCACTTAAATGTGAATTGCAGAGTAGTCATGTAGATGTAGATGTAGATAAGTAGCTCCAAGCTACAGGAAAAGACAGTTATTGTTCTTGATAACACGCCGTACAATTTCTGTCGAAATGCCTTTCGCAAGGTACGTCAGAATGTCTAAAATCTAAAAATGTCAGTTTTGGAGATGGCATGTTGGAGAAAGAAATACAGGAAATCGTTAAAAAAAATAGAGTATCGCACAAAGATTACACAGTAGATCAAATGGCTAAGAACGCAGTCAAAAGTGTTCTTCGAATTCCTCGATAACACTGCAAATAGAATACCATCAAGTTAGTTTGAGCCAGAGTCAAAGGCCATGTTGCACCAAAAAAACATAACACACAAAACTTTTGAAATTACAGAGCTACTAGAACAAGTAATAAGACCAGTGTCTGCGGGAGAGAGGAACAAATGCATCTCCCAGGAGGTGAAAAAAGTTGAATCTGGAATATGGAAAACAGAGTGCATTATAGAGCAGAGAGATGAGCGTTTTGTTACAAACCTGAATGAAAATAGTTCGAACTTGACAGAATGAACTTAGTTTTATTGTTTCTTTAACGTAACTGTGACTAGTACTGTTACTAAAATCGCTTATCTTCTATGTGACCTGTCAATATTTTACGTTTTCTTTCTTTTTTTTTTCATTAAGCCGGCCGGAGTGGTTCTAGGAGCTACAGTCTGGAACCACGCGACCGCTACGGTCGCAGGTTCGAATCCTGCCTCGGGCATGGATGTGTGTGGTGTCCTTAGGTTAGTTAGGTTTAAGTAGTCCTAAGCTCTAGGGGACTGATGACCCCATAGTGCTCAGAGCCATTCCAAGTTCATAATACAGGGTTTCTCACGGACGTCGCACATTTTGCTGTGACGTCAGCCAGGCGGCCAACTGCGCCGCATGCACGAAGGATATTCTACACCGTTGCTTTCACTGGAACGAATGGTAATCATACAAAAAGGTATGGCCAAACTTTCAGGAAACATTCCTCACACACAAAGAAAAAGAAGATGTTATGTAGACATGTGTCCGGAAACGCTTAATTTCCATGTTAGAGCTCATTTTAGTTTCGCCAGTATGTACTGTACTTCCTCGATTCACCGCCGGTTGGCCCAATTGAAGGAAGGTAATGTTGACTTCGGTGCTTATGTTGGCATACGACTCATTGCTCTACATTACTAGCATCAAGCACATCAGTACGTAGCATCAACAGTTTAGTGTTCATCACGAACGTGGTTTTGCAGTCAATGCAATGTTTACAAATGCGGAGTTGGCAGATGCCCATTTGATGTATGGATTAGCACGGCGGCGGCCGCGGTGGTCTCGCGGTTCTGGCGCTGCAGTCCGAAACCGCGGGGCTGCTACGGTCGCAGATTCGAATCCTGCCTCGGGCATGGGTGTGTGTGATGTCCTTAGGTTAGTTAGGTTTAAGTAGTTCTAAGTTCTAGGGGACTAATGACCACAGCAGTCGAGTCCCATAGTGCTCAGAGCCATTTTGCTTAGCACAGCGCGGTGCGTTTGTATCGAGACACATTTCCAGAACGAAGGCGTCCCGACAGGAAGAAATGAACATGGCTCTGAGCACTATGGGACTTAACATCTATGGTCATCAGTCCCCTAGAACTTAGAACTACTTAAACCTAACTAACCTAAGGACATCACATAACACCCAGTCATCACTAGCCCAACAGGAAGACGTTCGAAGCAATTGATCGGCGTCTTAGGGAGCACAGAACATTCCAGCCTATGACTCGCGACTGGGGAAGACCTAGAACGTCGAGAACACCTGCAATGGACGAGGCAATTAAGCATGCAGTTGACGATAACCCCAATGTCAACGTCAGAGAAGTTGCTGCTGTACAAGGTAACGTTGACCACGTCACTGTATGGAGAGTGTTACGGGAGAACCAGTTGTTTCCGTACCATGTACAGCGTGTGCAGGCACTGTCAGCAGCTGATTGGCCTCCACGGGTACACTTCTGCGAATGGTTCATCCAACAATGTGTCAATCCTCATTTCAGTGCAAACGTTCTCTTTACGGGTGAGGCTTCATTCCAACTTGATCAAATTGTAAATTTTCACAATCAACATGTGTGGGCTGACGAGAATCCGCACGCAGTTGTGCAATCACGTCATCAACACAGATATTCTGTGAACGTTTGGGCAGGCATTGTTGGTGTTGTCTTCATTAGGCCCCATGTTCTTCCACCTACGCTAAATGGAGCACGTTGTCATGATTTCATACGGGATACTCTACCTGTGATACTAGAACATGTGCCTTTACAAGTACGACACAACATGTGGTTCATGCACGATGGAGCTCCTGCACATTTCAGTCGAAGTGTTCGTACGCTTCTCAACAACATATTCGGTGACCGATGGATTGGTAGAGGCGGACCAATTCCATGACCTCCACACTCTCCTGACCTCAACCGTCTGGACTTTCATTTATGGGGCAATTGAAAGCTCTTGTCTACGCAACCCCGGTACCAAATGGAGAGACTCTTCGTGCTCGTATTGTGGACGGCTGTGATACAATACGCCATTCTCCAGGGCTGCAGCAGCGCATCAGGGATTCCATGAGACGGAGGGTGGATGCATGTATCCTCGCTAACGGAGGACATTTTGAACATTTCCTGTAACAAAGTGTTTGAAGTCACGCTGGTACGTTCTGTTGCTGTGTGTTTCCATGCCATGATTAATGTGATTCGAAGAGATGAAATAAAATGAGCTCTAACATGGAAAGTAAGCGTTTCCAGACACATGTCCACAAAACATATTTTCTTTCTTTGGGTGTGAGGAATGCTTCCTGAAAGTTTGGCCGTAACACCCTGTATACTACACCCTTGCGTTCACTGGGACTGGTGGTAGTCGGTCACGTGGCACCGTTTCTGTTTCGTCCCAGCTCTTGGTGAACAGACTCCAATTATTAACTTTTTGGCTATGGCTTTCTATAAGCTGCAGATCATCCTTGGGTCGTAAAACCTTTTCATCTGTGTAATCTACGATTACAATGACCAATCATTCTGAAATTGCATGACAGACAACATGTTGATTATCACACATATTATTCTATAATAGAAGATTTCGAAGGTGTTATCATTGTAAAAGTGTAATTTACGGTTGAAAATGTCTTATGACACGGCGCTTCAGTCTGGAACCATGCTGCTGCTACGGTCGTAGGTTCGAATCCTGCATCGGGCATGAATTTGTGTGATGTCCTTAGGTTAGTTAGGTTTAAGTAGTTCCAAGTCCAGGGGACTGATGATCTCAGATGTTAAGTCCCATAGTGTTTAAAGCCATTTGAACCATCTTATCACACTTGCAAGGTTTCAAATTCAAGGAAATCCATAATAAAGTGTAAAATAACATGGACAGCTGCGGACTATGTAATGTAATTCCTAACGTAATGATCCTCCCTTCATGACCTCTCTAGTGCCAGTTAGGGCCCACGCTGTTATAAAAACGGCAATATAAACTGGATTTAGTTGGAACGACAGCTGTTTACGTTGCCTGCCAGTTACCTCCGATATGCAAATGGAATTCCTTGCCGAAATTCTGCAGTTGATGAAAGATAGCAATGATGCTCTGCAGAAGTTCATACCTTTGATCTCGAATCCGTGCCGTAAAGAGATTCCAGATATGAGGCCGAATGAGACAAAAATAATAAAGATAATAAAAAAAATCTAGTGAAGCTTTTACGGCCATACGTGCCTTACAAATGGAACCCATTACTGGTGGCACAGGACGTCCCTCGCTCTGCCTCTTAAATCATGCAGCCTTCTATGTCGCTCCATTATTTGTCCTTGTTTGGCATAAAAATGTCAACTGACGGCTCGGAGACGCGGCTGCATCCAAGATGGCACCCCCGCCGCTGCTGCAGGCGGTTCGCGACGCCGCCACTCGATGGCAGCACGGGTATAAAATGGCGCCTACATTCCGCGGGACCGGCGCAGGAACGCCAAACTCGCGTCCCGGCTGTCCCCGTCATAAGTTGTCATCTCGGCCACAAAAAGTCGGCAGCGGGCAGCCGGCGGCGATGGCGGACGCCTGCATTCTCGCCAACGTCCGCGTGTCTCAGGCCCAGCGCACAGGCAGCGCGGATTTAAAAGCTCCGCACGTTCACGACGCAGTTCAAGCTACCTGCACATCAGCAGCTCGCCTGAGTTACATTTGAAAATATTCGGGATTTTCCTAAAACCAGAATAATCACAATGTGTCATAGAAGGGAAAGTTCGTTGTGGTGAGAGTAAAGACCGTAGCCGAGCGATCTGAGGCGCTGCAGTGTGGCTGGTCCCGGCGCAGGTTCGAGCCCTCCCTCGGGCATGGGTGTGTGTGTGTTTGTCCTTAGGATAATTTAGGTTAAGTAGTGTGTTAGCTTGGGGACTGATGAACTTAGCAGTTAAGTCCCGTAAGATTTCACACACATTTGAACATTTTTTTGAAAGACCGTAACGTCGAAACCTACCAAAAATAAACGCAATCTATTTAAAACAGTAGATAAAATTCGCTAAACGCCTTCCTAGGGGACAGTCTCCACTTCTTCTGGTCTATGGAAGTGCAGAGCAGACGTGGCTTAAATTCAGAGAAATAGTATCAACGGAAATTGAGAGACACGTACCAAATAAACTAATTAAAGATGGTGCTGATTTCCCATGGTACACAAAACAGGTCAGATCATTGTTGCAGAAGCAACGAAAAAAAGCATGACAAATTGAAAAGAACGTGAAACTTCCAAGACTGACAGAGTTTTACAGAAGTTCGAAACTTAGAGCGTACTTTAATGCTAAATGCTTTTGATAGTTTCCACGAAGAACCTCTGTCTCGAAACCTGGCAGCAAATTCAAAGAGTTTCTTGTTGTATGTAAAGTAAATACCCTCACTATACGATAACAATGGTGATGTTACGGACGACAGTGCCACTGAAGCAGAGTTACTAAACAAAGTTTTCCGAAATTTATTCACCAAAAAATTTTAAGTAAAATATTTCTGAATTCGAATCAAGAACAACTGCCAACACGAATAGCTTGGAAATAGATATCATCGGTGTGGCGAAGCAGGTTAAATCACTTAATAGAGGCAAGTCCTCCGATCCAGATTGTGTACCAGTCAGGTTCATTTCAGACTGATACAACAGCGCCATCCATTCCTAGCTATCATGTACAACCGTTCGCAGGTTGAGAGATCCGTACCTAAAGACTGTAAAGCTGAACAAATCACACCACTATCGAAGAAAGGAAGTAGTGATCCGATTAATTACAGACCTGCATCGCTAACATGGATTTGCAATGGGATCTTAGAACAAATACTATGTTCGAGGATTATGGGTTACCTCGAAGAAAACCATTTATTACCAAACAGCCAATACGGATTCAGAAAATGTCGTTGTTGTGAAACCCAACCGCTTCTTTTTTCTCCCGGAGTAATGGGAGCTGTAGACAGGGGATCTCAAATTGATTCCATTCCATGTTTTTAGTTTTTGGATTTGCAGACGGCTTTCGACACCGTTCCTGACAATCTTTTTCTAATCAAATTGCTTGCGTATGGAGTATCGTCTCAGTTGTGCGACTGGATTCGTGATTTCTTGCCAGAAAGGTCACAATTCTTAGTAACTGATGGAAAGACACCTAGTAAAACGTAGCTAACTAGTATTTGGCGTTCGTCATAGAAATGTTACAGGCCTCTGCTGTTCTTGCTCTACGTAAATGACACAGGAGACTAACTGAGCAGCGCCCATAGATTGTTTGCAGATGATGCAGTCATTTACCGTCTTGTAAGGTCACCAGATCACCAAACCCAATTGCAAACTGATTTAGACAAGACGTATGTATGGTGCAAAAAGTGGCAATTGACTCTAAATAATGAAAAGCGTGAATTTGATCACATGAGTACTAAAAGGAATCCGCAGTAAATTCAACTAATACTTGGAGATTACAATTACAAATAACTTAAATTGGAGCGATCACGTAGATAATATTGTAGGGAAAGCAAACCAAAAACTGAGATTTATTGGAAGATCACTTAGAAAAAAGTGAAAGCTCTACTATGGAGTCTACTTAAGCTATGCTTGACAGCCCTCTTCAGGAGTATTGCTGTGCGGTGTGGGAACCGCATCAGTTAAGATTGACGGATGAATAGAAAAAGTACAAAGAAAGGCACCACCTTTTCTACTATCGCGAAATAGAGGAGTGAGAACCACGGATATGATATGCGAATTGTAGTGGTAATTATCAAAACAAAGACGGTTTTCGTTGGTGCAGGATCTTCTCACGAAATTTCGATCTCCAACTTTGTGCCCAGTGTGTGAAAATATTTTGTTGGCGATCACCTACATAGGAAGGAATGATCATCCTAACAAAACAAAGAAGTTAAGCTTGCGCGGAAAGATTTCAATATTTTTCCACCGCACTATTCGAGAGTCGAACGGTAGAGAAATAGCTTGAAGGTGGTTCAATGAAATCATTGCTAGGCACTTAATTGTGAATTACAGAATAGCCATGTAGATTTAAATGAAGATGTAGAAGTAATACACTTAACTGGTATTGCTTACGTTCCTGTGAAACGCAGCTGACACTATATGCACATGAAGCAATGAGTGCTATCGACAGATCTCAAGCTGATTCCAGATATCTAGATATCCAGAAGACATCGTTCCTCGCAAGCGATTTCTAACCAGATTATGGGCCTACTGAATATCGCCTCATCTGAGCAGCTGGATTCTTAATTTCCTGTACGAAAGGTAATAGTTCCTACTATTAGAACGGAAGTCATCTAGTAGAACCGAAGTTATACCCAGGGCTCTCCAAGGAACACTTAAAAGCCCTCTGCTGTTCTTGACCGATATAAACGACTTAGGACACAATCTGAGAAGCCATCTTACTTTGTTTGCAGATGCTCCTGTCGTTTATCGACTGGCTAAGTTACCGGAAGATCGCAACGAATTACAACATACTTTAGATAAAATATGGTGAGAATAGCGCCCATTGTTTTCACGGCGCCGCCACGAATTCCTCTCCTGTGCAGAGCTCCTCAGAGCAGCACTTGCAACCTGCGTCCTCAATTATTTGCTGGATGTATTCCAATCTCTGTCTTCCTCTACAGTATTTGCCCTCTAGATATCCTTCTAGTACCATGAAACCATTCCTTGTTGTCTTAACAGATGTCTAATCATCCTGTCCCTTTTCCTTGTCAGTGTTTTCCACATATTCCTTTCCTCTCCGATTCTGTGCAGAACCTCCTCGTTCCTTACCTTATCAGTCCACCTAATTTTCAACACTTGTCCGTAGCACATCTCAAATGCTTCGATTCTCTTTTGTTCCAGTTTTTCCACAGTCCATGTTTCACTACCATATGATGCTGTATTCCAGACGTGCATTCTCAGAAATTTCTTCCTCAAATTGAGGCCTATGTTTGATACTAGTAGACTTCTCTTGGTCAGGAATACCCTTCTCGCCAGTGCTAGTCAGCTTTTGATGTCCTCCTTGCTCCGTCCGTCATTGGTTATTCTACTGCCTAGGTGGCAGAATTCCTTAACTCCATCTACTTCGTGTCCAGCAACCCTGATGTTAAGGTGCTCGCTGTTCTCATTTCTGCTACTTCTCATTACTTTCGTCTTTCTTTTATTTGCTTTTAATCGATATTCTGTACTCATTAGACTCTTTATTCCATTCAGCAGATTCTTCTTCTCTTTCACTCAGGATATCAATGTCATCAGCGAATCGTATCATTGATATTCTTTCGCCTTGAATTGTAACTCCACTCCACATTATATTTCCAACATTGCTTCTTCTATGTACACACTGAATGGTAGGGGTGAAGGATTACATTCCTCTCTTACACCCTTTTTAATTCTAGCACTTCGTTCTCAATCGTTCATTCTTGTTATTCCCTCTTGGCTCTTGTACGTATTGTACATTACCCGTTTCTCCATATAGCTTATCCATATGTTTTCGTAATTTGAAACATCTTGCACCATTGTACATTGTCGAACGCTTTTTCCAGGTCGACAAATCCTATGAACGTGTCCTGATTTATATTTATTCTTGCTTCCATTATAAACCGCAACGTCAGAATTGCCTCTCTAGAGCCTTTAATTTTCTTGAAGCTAAACTGATCGTCGTCTAACACATCCTCAATTTTTTTTCCATTCTTCTGTATACTATTCTGTTCAGCAACTTGGATGCATGAGTTCATTCTTGTCAGCTCTTGCAATATTCGGAATTGCGTGAATGATATTTTTCCTATAGTCAGATGGAACGTCGCTAGCCTCATACGTTCTACACACTACTGTGAACAGTCGTGGAATGTCAGAAGCTTGAACGTGGTAGGAAAACTAAAAAATATGCAAACGCTCCATCTAGATATAGTAGAGGTCAATGAAATGAAATGAACGAAGACAAAGATTTCTGGTCAGATTAGTAATGGGTAATATCAACATCAGCAGAAAATGCTATAAATGGAATAAGATTCGTTATGAATAGGAAGGTAGGGCAGAGATTGTGTTATTAGAACAGTTTAGTGATAGGGTTGTTCTTATCAGAATCGTCAGCAAACCATCACCGACATCGATAGTTCAGGTATACAAGCCGATGTTGCATGCTGATGATGAAGAGATATAGAACGTATATGAGGATATTGAAAGGGTAATACAGTACGTAAAGGAAATAAGAACCTAGTAGTCTTGGGTACGGGAATGCAGTTGTAGGGGAAGGAGTAGAAAGAAGGTTACAGCAGAATATGGGCATGGGACAAGGAATGAGAGAGGAGAAAGACAACTGATTTCTGTAATAAATTTAAGCTCGTAATTGAAAATACCACGTTCAAGAATCACAATAAGAGGATTTATACTTGGAAAGGCCAGATGATACGGGAAGATTTCATTTAGATTACATCATGTCAGTCAGGGATCCCAAAATCAGATACTGGAATGTAAGGCGTACCCAGGAGCAGATATGAACTCAGATCACAACACAGTAGTGATGAAGAGTAGGCTCAAGTTTAAGAGATTAGTCAGGAAGAATCAATTCGCAAAGAAGTGGGATACGGAAGTTCCAAGGAATGAGGAGGTACGCTTGAAGTTCTCTAAGGCTATAGATACAGCAATAAGGAACAGCTCAGTAGGCAGTAGAGTTGAAGACATCTCTAAAAAGGGCAATCACATGAGTTGTAAGGGAAAACATAGGTGCAAAGAAGGTAACTGCGAAGATACCATGGGTAACAGAAGAAATACTTCAGTTGATCAGTGAAAGAAGGTACAGAAATCTTCAGCGAAATTCAAATATACAGATGTACAAGTGGCTGTGGAATGAAATAAATGGGAAATGCAGAGAAGCTAAGACGAAATGTCTGCATGAAAAGTATGTAGAAATCGAAAAGAAACGATTGTCGAAATGACTGATTCAGCATATGGGACAGTTAAAACAATATTGGTTCAAAAGGCTGTGAGCACTATGGGGCTTAACATCTGAGGTCATCAGTCCCTAGAACTCAGAACTACTTAAACCTAACTAACCGAAGGACATCAAACACATCCATGCCCGAGGCAAGATTCGAACATGCGACCGTAGCAGTCGCGCGGTTCACTACTGAAGCGCCTAGAACCGCTCGGTCACCACGGCCGGCCTAAAACAATATTCCGTGAAATTAAAAGCAAGGATGGTAACACTAAGAGTACAACGGGAATTACACTATTAAATGCAGAGGAGAGAACGGATAGATGGAAAGAGTACATTGAAGGCATCTATGAGGGGGAAGATTTTTCTGATTGATAGAAGAAGAAACAGGGCTAGAGGATCCAGGATTCGACTCAGAATTTAAGAGAGCTATGGAGGACTTGAATTCCCCCATATGAGTACTAAAAAATTCCTCAATTTCGGTCAGGCGATGAAGCGCAGAATTTTAAAGACTGTCCATTCAACTAAATACCTAAGCATTCCAATCACGAACAACTTAAATCTGAACCAGAACACAGGAAATGTAATGTGTTTTTTTGCCAGAAGGAAGACGCAGAAAATCTTCTAAAGAGACTACCTACGCAGAGCTTGGGCGTCGTTTTCTGTAATATTACTGGCCGATATTGGATCCTTCGCACATAAGGTTTGTAAAAAATCTTATTTTGGTTTAGCTATAAACTATATGCCACTTAACACGTATCAAAACACTGTGGGGGGCAGAGTTGGCATATTAACATGCCCGCGTCAAAAAGAGATATGTACGAAAAGAAAGATAAACATAAATCTGTATTGTTTCTTTAAGCCGATATCAAATTCTTCACTCTTGAACTATCTATCCCTTCCTGTCCGTAATTCTGGGTAGAGATATTGCGAGTATCTTAGACAACGATATCTACAGGGTGGTCCAATGATAGTGACCGGGCCAAATATCTCACGAAATAAGCATCAAACGAAAAAACTACAAAGAACGAAACTCGTCTAGCTTAAAGAGGGAAACCAGATGGCGCTATGGTTGGCCCGCTAGATGGCGCAGCCGTAAGTCAAACGAATATCAACTACGTTTCTTAAAATAGGAACCCCCACTTTTTATTACATATTCGTGTGGTACGTAAATAAAAATGAATGTTTTAGTTGGAACACTTTTTCCGCTTTGTGACAGATGGCGCTGTAATAGTCCCACACGTGTAAGTACGTGGTATCACGTAATATTTCGTCAGTGCGGACGGTATTTGCTTCGTGAGACATTACCCGTGTTGAAATGGACCGTTTACCAATTTCGGAAAACGTCGATATCGTGTTGATGTGTGGCTGTTGTGATCAAAATGCCTAATGGGCGTGTGCTATGTATGCTGCTCGGTATCCTGGATGACATCATCCAAGTGTCCGGACCGTTCGCCGGATAGTTACGTTATTTAAGGAAAGAGAAAGTGTTCAGCCACATATGAAACGTCAACCACGACCTGCAACAAATAATGATGCCCAAGTAGGTGTTTTAGCTGCTGTCGCGGCTAATCCGCACATCAGAAGCAGACAAATTGCGCGAGAATCGGGAATCCCAAAAACGTCGGCGTTGAGAACGCTACATCAACATCGATTGCTCCAGTACCATATTTCTATGCACCAGGAATTGCATGGCGACGACTTTGAACGTCCTGTACAGTTCTGCCACTGGGCACAAGAGAAATTACGGGACGATGACAGATTTTTTGCACGCGTTCTATTTAGCGACGAAGCGTCATTCGCCAACAGCGGTAACGTAAACCGGCATAATATGCACTACTGCGCAACTGAAAATTCACGATGGCTGCGACAGTTGGAACATCACCGAACTTGGCGAGTTAATCTATGGCGGGGCATTATGAGAGGAAGGTCTATTGGCCCCCATTTTATCGATGGCAATCTAAATGGTGCAATGTATGCTGATTTCATACGTAATGTTCTACCGATGTTACTACAAGATGTTTCACTGCATAACAGAATGGCGATGTACTTCCATCATGATGGATGTCCGGCACGTAGCTCGCGTGCAGTTGAAGCGGTATTGAATAGCACATTTCATGTCAGGTGGATTGGTCATCGGAGCACCATACCATGGCCCGCACGTTCACCGGATCTGACGTCCCCGGATTTCTTTCTGTGGGGAAAGTTGAAGGATATTTGCTATCGTGATCCACCGAAAACTCCTGACAACATGCGACAGCGCATTGTCAATGCATGTGCGAACATTACGGAAGGCGAACTACTAGCTGTTGAGAGGAATGTCGTTACACGTATTGCCAAATGCAATGAGGTTGACGGACATCATTTTGAGCATTTATTGCATTAATGTGGTATTTACAGGTAATCACGCTGTAGCAGCATCCGTTCTCAGAAATGATAAGTTCACAAAAGTACATGTATCATCTTGAAACAACCGAAATAAAATGTTCAAACGTACCTACGTTCTGTATTTCAATTTAAAAACCTACCTGTTCGTCTAAAATTGTGAGCCATATGTTGGTGACTATTACAGCGCCATCTATCACAAAGCGGAAAAAGTGGCCCAACTAAAACATTCATGTTTCTTTACGTACTACACGAATATGTAATAAAAAATGTGGGTTCCTATTTAAAAAAAAAAACGCAGTTGATATTCATTTGACCTATGGCAGCACCATCTAGCGGGCCAACATTAGCGCCATATGGTTTCCCCCTTCAAGCTAGACAAGTCTCGTTGTTTGTAGTTTTTTCGTTTGACGCTTATTTCGTGAGATATTTGGCCCTGTCACGGTCAATGGAACACCCTGTATATTACAATATATCTCCTGGAAAACGAGGCAGTTTTTTTTTCTCATTTCAAAAATGCTCAACCTCAAAATGATTCTAGAGTGCACTGTAGCCTGCGATTTTCGGATGTAACGGCAACATCATTTATGCTTGTATTATACTGTATTATTTATCACATAGATAGACAGTGTATCCTTTTCCTCAAGAAAGCTAAGGTAAATATCACTATGTTCCAGGGAGAGTTAATAGTAGTATGTGTTGTTGTTGTTGTTGTTGTTGTTGTGGTCTTCAGTCCTGAGACTGGTTTGATGCAGCTCTCCATGCTATATCCTGAGCAAGCTTCTTCATCTCCCAGTACCTACTGCAACCTACATCCTTCTGAATCTGCTTAGTGTATTCATCTCTTGGTCTCCCTCTACGATTTTTACCCTCCACGCTGCCCTCCAATACTAAATTGGTGATCCCTTGATGCTTCAGAACATGTCCTACCAACCAATCCCTTCTTCTAGTCAAGTTGTGTCACAAATTTCTCTTCTCCCCAATCCTATTCAATACCTCCTCATTAGTTATATGATATCCCCATCTAATCTTCAGCATTTTTCTGTAGCACCACATTTCGAAAGCTTCTATTCTTTTCTTGTCCGAACTGTTTATCATCTATGTTTCACTTCCATACGTGGCTACACTCCACACAAATACTTTCAGAAACGACTTCCTGACACTTAAATCTATACTCGATGTTAACAAATTTCTCTTCCTCAGAAACGCTTTCCTTGCCATTGCCAGTCTACATTTTATATACTCTCTACTTCGACCATCATCAGTTATTTTGCTCCCCAAATAGCAAAACTCCTTTACTACTTTAAGTGTCTCATTTCCTAATCTAATTCCCTCACCATCACCCGACTTAATTCGACTACATTCCATTATCCTTGTTTTGCTTTTGTTGATGTTCATATTATATCCTCCTTTAAAGACACTGTCCATTCCGTTCAACTGCTCTTCCAAGTCCTTTGCTGTCTCTGACAGAATTACAATGTCATCGGCGAACCTCAAAGTTTTTATTTTTTCTCCATGGATTTTAATACCTACTACGAATTTTTCTTTTGCTTCCTTCACTGCTTGCTCTATATAGAGATTGAATAACATCGGGGAGAGGCTACAACCCTGTATCACTCCCTTCCCAACCACTGCTTCCCTTTTATGACCCTCGACTCTTATAACTGCCATCTGATTTCAGTACAAATTGTAAATAGCTTTTCGCTCTATGTATTTTACCTCTGCAACCTTCAGAAGTTGAAAGAGAGTATTCCAGTCAACGTTGTCAAAAGCTTTCTCTAAGTCTACAAATGCTAGAAACGCAGGTTTGCCTTTCCTTAATCTACACTCCTGGAAATTGAAATAAGAACACCGTGAATTCATTGTCCCAGGAAGGGGAAACTTTATTGACACATTCCTGGGGTCAGATACATCACATGATCACACTGACAGAACCACAGGCACAGAGACACAGGCAACAGAGCATGCACAATGTCGGCACTAGTACAGTGTATATCCATCTTTCGCAGCAATGCAGGCTGCTATTCTCCCATGGAGACGATCGTAGAGATGCTGGATGTAGTGCTGTGGAACGGCTTGCCATGCCATTTCGACCTGGCGCCTCAGTTGGACCAGCGTTCGTGCTGGACGTGCAGACCGCGTGAGACCACGCTTCATCCAGTCCCAAACATGCTCAATGGGTGACAGATCCGGAGATCTTGCTGGCCAGGGTAGTTGACTTACACCTTCTAGAGCACGTTGGGTTGCACGGGATACATGCGGACGTGCATTGTCCTGTTGGAACAGCAAGTTCCCTTGCCGGTGTAGGAATGGTAGAGCGATGGGTTCGATGACGGTTTGGATGTACCGTGCACTATTCAGTGTCCCCTCGACGATCACCAGAGGTGTACGGTCAGTGTAGGAGATCGCTCCCCACACCATGATGCCGGGTGTTGGCCCTGTGTGCCTCGGTCGTATGCAGTCCTGATTGTGGCGCTCATCTGCACGGCGCCAAACACGCATACGACCATCATTGGCACCAAGGCAGAAGAGACTCTCATCGCTGAAGACGACACGTCTCCATTTGTCCCTCCATTCACGCCTGTCGCGACACCACTGGAGGCGGGCTGCACGATGTTGGGGCGTGAGCGGAAGACGGCCCAACGGTGTGCGGGACCGTAGCCCAGCTTCATGGAGACGGTTGCGAATGGTCCTCGCCGATGCCCCAGGAGCAACAGTGTCCCTAATTTGCTGGGAAGTGGCGGTGCGGTCCCCTACGGCACTGCGTAGGATCCTACGGTCTTGGCGTGCATCCGTGCGTCGCTGCGGTCCGGTCCCAGGTCGACGGGCACGTGCACCTTCCGCCGACCACTGGCGACAACATCGATGTACTGTGGAGACCTCACGCCCCACGTGTTGAGGAATTCGGCGGTACGTCCACCCGGCCTCCCGCATGCCCACTATACGCCCTCGCTCAAAGTCCGTGAACTGCACATACGGTTCACGTCCACGCTGTCGCGGCATGCTACCAGTGTTAAAGACTGCGATGGAGCTCCGTATGCCACGGCAAACTGGCTGACACTGACGGCAGCGGTGCACAAATGCTGCGCAGCTAGCGCCATTCGACGGCCAACACTGCGGTTCCTGGTGTGTCCGCTGTGCCGTGCGTGTGATCATTGCTTGTACAGCCCTCTCGCAGTGTCCGGAGCAAGTATGGTGGGTCTGACACACCGGTGTCAATGTGTTCTTTTTTCCATTTCCAGGAGTGTATTTTCTAAGATAAGTCGTAAGGTCAGTATTGCCTCACTCGTTCCGATATTTCTACTGAATCCAAACTGATGTTCCCCGAGGTCGGCTTCTACTAGTTTTTGCATCCGTCTGTAAAGAATTCGCGTTATTATTTTGCAGCCGTGACTTATTAAACTGATAGTTTGGTAATTTTCACATCTGTCAACACCTGCTTTCTTTGGGATTGGAATTATTATATTCTTCTTGAAGTCTGAGGGAATTTAGCCTGTCTCATACATCTTGCTCACCAGATGGTAGAGTTCTTTCAGGACTGGCTCTCCCAAGGCTGTCAGTAGCTCCAATGGAATGTTGTCTACTCCCGGGGCCTTGTTTCGACTCAGGTCTTTCAGTGCTCTGTCAAACTCTTCAAGCTATATCATATCTCCCATTTCATCTTCATCTACATCCTCTTTTATATCCATAATATTGTCCTCAAGTACATCGTCCTTGCATAAACCCTCTATATACTCCTTCCACCTTTCTGCTCTCCCTTCTTTGGTTAGAACTGGGTTGCCATCTGAGCTCTTGATATTCATACAAGTGGTTCTCTTTTCTCCAAAGGTCTCTTTAATTTTCCTGTAGGCAATATCTATATTACCCCTAGTGAGATAAGCCTCTGCATCCTTACATTTGTCCTCTAGCCATGCCTGCTTAGCCATTTTGCACTTCCTGTCGATCTCATTTTTGAGACTTTTGTATTCCTTTTTGCCTGCTTCATTTACTGAATTTTTATATTTTCTCTTTTCATCAATTAAATTGAATATTTCTTCTGTTACCCAAGGATTTCTCCTAGCCCTCGTCTTTTTACCTTCTTGACCCTCTGCAGCCTTCACCACATCATCCCTCAAAGTTACCCATTCTTCTTCTACTGTATTTCTTTCTGCCATTCTTGTCAATTATTCCCTTATGCTCTCCCTGAAACTCTGTACAACCTCTGGTTTTGCCAGTTTATCCAGGTCCCATCTCCTTAAATTACCACCTTCTTAATCAATTTACAGTGGTAACCGTAGCGAAACACTATGGCGGTGCGAACTTAGACGCGTAAGTTTCTGCTAGTGAAAGCATCCGCCAGCCACACACCTCGAAGTAATCTACATTATTTGCCTCTTCTTACGGCGCCAGTACTTAAATACAAGTACAGACTGACGGCGGACATCGAAAAACTTCAAAGACAGGCACTTCGTTTGGCATTATCACGAGGTAGGGGATACCGTGCCACAGATATGGTAAGCGAGTTCAGTCATTTTGCTTCACAATAGAAATTAATATCAGTCACCAAGCTAACACCACACACACATGACTTGTATTCCATTCTCCCTCTCCCAACTCGTACTGAACTGAAACAAAGATTTATCTGTAACAACATGTAGCAAAGAAATGACTATCGTATATCGATCTATTCATGCAGAATCAACAATGCAAAAAAAGAGAGATTTCTACTTACTGCAAAGAAGACACGTCTAGTTGCAGACAGGCACAATTACGTTGTTCTAGTCCAGGGTACCTAGTCTGCAAACAGATCTCCTGTGCTATTTCGCCTCTCACCCCGAATCCTCCCACCAACCTCAAGAACCAGTCACAAAGGGATGTCCCCTTTCTCACCTGGTACCACCCTGGACTGGAACAACCTAACCACATCCTTCACCAGGCCCTTGATTACCTATCATCATGCCCTGAAATAAGTGACAGCCTATCAGCTATCCTAGATACTTCCCACACTCCTAAAATTATGTTCCATCGCCTACCCATCTGCCACAGCATCCGAGTCCATTCCTATGCCACTCCCAATTCCAACCGCTTGCCACTAGGATGATATCGCTGAGGAAGACCCTTGTGCAAAACCTGCCCAATCCACCCACCCAGCACTTCCTATTCCAGTCGTGCCACGTTTATCCTACCCCATTAGAAGCTGGGCCACCTTTGAAAGCAGCCATGTCATTTACCAGCTCCGCTGCAATTACTGTACAGTCTTTTATATTGGTACGACCACCAGCCACCTGTCCACTATGATGAACAGCCACCTCCAAACTGTGGCCAAAAGACTACTCCGTGGCACAGGATGCAGTTGAACATAACACACTTGATTTCAATGACTGCTTCATTACCTACTACACGCTCGTATCTATCAAACTATTTAACTTAGAAGCACCAAACTATCATTAAAATGTACGTAACTTCATTCGCTTCAGTCAGGATATGTTCGAACCGAAATTAGCTCACTATTTCCTCATCTTACAGAGTATTTTTAAAGACCGATCTAATGTCGTGTTATCCGTAGGCCGGCTAGCAAGCGACTCTTTCGAGGTACTCTTCTCTCTGTGCACTCCTCTATTTGCGCGGGAACAGCTTAGTTCTGATTGGCTGTTGATATAAACGACCAATCAGAACGTTCCTTCCTGATCATTCTCGCGGCAAATCTTGCCTTATCCAATCACTAATTTGATACTAGTTGATGTCAGCAAAACTTCAATTTCTTGAATTATGTTTAATCAAAATAAGCAAAGTGCTAAATATTCTTAAAATTGATAAATTTATTCCGCCTCTGACTTCCATTCTGGCTGCTTTTATACAAAAGCATGCTCACACAGACATACGTCATCTGAATTGTGGTTCCAACGTAACTTTCCCACGGTTCGTTTGTACAAGGTTTTACGTAAAATGAAATATTAAATTTTAACGTATGTCCCACATACACTCTCTCAATCATTTTCATGGACTCACACGACAAAATATAATTAAATAACAATATTTACCGATTTTTGTATTAAACAATGCAAAGTGACTACAGTTTTAAAAAGAAAATTCTAATTAATTGATTTTTATGCGCTGACAACTTTGTGATGGCTTCAAATGATAATAAACGTCAATCTGTTATTGTTCCTAACATGGTTTTAAGACACAAGCATAGGTTTTAGGGCTTTTTGGTAATTCTCTTTATCTCCGGAACTATAATTAATAAAAATCTGAAATTTTGACAGCATCATTCCGTTAATAACAAAAGGCTGTGTACCAAATTCGAACGAAGTCGGAAAATAACTAATATAGATTATTTAGATTCGTAGGGGGTATGAATCTTCATATCGACTGAATATTAGGCTATGCAGTTCTCACGGCAGGCAGCGTCGACTGTGCTGTGAGCAAAGCGAAAAAAAAAACAAAAAAAACTGAGTGGCTTACTGACAAATGTTATCTCGTAATAACTTGCTGGGTTACACTACATAGTAGTGGATTTCTGGGTTTGAATCCTCAACTTGGGAATCGGTCATTTCATATGATCCAAGACAGGTCCGTACGTTCATCTCAACATAACTAGTTTCACTACAGAGGAGATTTTTAAAAGTAAGTTACACATTATTACGAAAGGCTCAATAACTTTTATTCAGTGCTGCACTACAAAGCGACACAGATGAGAACACTATATCACAACATTTCTCCCTGTAAACTACGGTGGGAACGTTCTAGCAGTCGTTCAGCCCCTTGACGATAGAAATCCGGACCGCTCCGTGATAACGGAGCCATTCGAGAACTCCTGTGCGAATGTCCTCATCGTCGGAAAATCAGCGACAGCTGCGTCAGTCGTTTGACTGCCTGTGCGTCGTCCTCTGTAGTCTGTGTCACTGGTATCGTATCGTTAGGTGTGCCCCCAGGGAAGTATGATCGGACAGCTCTTATTTCTTAGATACTTACGTAATCTAGCGGAGAGGATGGACAGCAATCTGCTGTCTTATGATGATGGCGTCGTGGTTCAGGGAAAACTATCGTCGTTGACTGACTATCGGAATGTTCAAAATAACTTAGACAAAACTTGTAGCCGTTGTTATGAATGATTGCCAGCTTTAAATGTAAAAAAATGTAGGATGCAGATGAGTAGGGAAAACAAACCCGTAATGTTCAGCTACATCATTAGCAGTTACTGGTTGACACGGTCACGTCGTTTATATATCTGGTTGTAACGTTGCGAAGCGATATGAAATCTAACGAGCACGTGAGGATTTTGGTACGGAAGGCGAATGGTCGATTTTGGTTTTTTTGGGAGAATTGTAGGAAAGTGTGGTTCATCTGTAAAGGAGACCGCATATAGGATACTAGTGCGACCTACTCTTGAATACTGATTCAGTGTTTGGGATCCATATCGGTCGGATTAAAGGAAGACGTCGAAACAATTCAGAGGCAGGTTGTTAGATTTGCTACTGGTAGGTTCGATGAACACGAAACTATAAATCAGATGCTTTCGATATTCAAATGGGAATCCATGGAGGAAAAGCGACGTTCTTTTTGAGGAACACTGTTGCGAAAATTTAGAAAACCGACATTTGAAGCTAACTACAGAACGATTCTACTGCCGCCAACAGAGATAAGAGCTCATACGGAACCATACACGCAGTCGTTTTTCCCTCGCTCTATTTGTGAGTGGAACAGGAAAGGAAGTGACTAGTAGTGGCACAGGGTACCCTCTGCTTTGCATTGTAAGGTGACTTGCGGAGCATCTATGTACATATAAATGTACATGTAGTCATTCCTTCCCAGTTTGTAGGATTCCGCTACTCGGAGCTAAACGGTGAATCTGCGAGCAATGTAGACGTTTTTACCACAAATCGTACTGTTCCGCGCACTTCAATTTTGGAACTTTTTACCACAGGGTCATGCACCTGTTAACCATACTGTAGCAGATCTGTGTCTGCAGGAAATCCAGAACAAATACTCTCTTTCTGAAAACGCGCAGTCTTGTTACGTAGTTGTCTTACCGTAGGCGACATGTGTAACTTACTTTCTGAACTCTCCTCGGCTCCTCGGCTCTGAGCTGTCAGGAGACCGTTAGCCCCACTGTCCTGCTTTACGTGGGAAAATGACTGGGCACCGCTGGAAATAATGGAACAGTGACTTCAAATTCTACAGAGCCCCTATAAATCATACATTCATTTTCAAAGCTCTGTATTTTAGAACGTATTACATGTACAAATATGACTGGTGCATGAATAGAACCGTAAACGCATCAAGTTTACATTTTTATATCGAGAAATGTTCTACGAGAGTCCCTCTGATCAAACATCCAAGCGGTAGTCAAGTTCTTTCGTTACCTCGTGTGGCAGTTTCCTGTCAATTGTCGTCACCAGAAGAACCGATGCGTTCTGTGAGCCGTTCCAGTGTTCTTGGCAGTAGGGGTAAACACGGTCTTTACTGTATCCCTAAAACAAAAAGTTACAAGACGTTCAAGATACGGGGGCGCGAGGGAGGGGAAGAGAAGCAGTTGAGCAGAGCCGCCACAACTTCACCACTACGGCCAATCAGGGGATGCGTAAGGCCGTAGTTCAGGCAGCGACGAACACGGATGCTGCAGTGAGGGGGTGCCCTGCTCTGATGGAAGTTGAAATTCACAGTATCAGCAATTTGTTGGGAGTTGAAATTCACGGTATCAGCAATCAGATGCGAAATCTACCACAACTACAACATATCAACGTAAGAGGTACCCGTCACAGGCTTGTCACAGGAGAAAAAATGGCCTATACAGCTTCGTCTGAGACACAGCACATGAAATATTACCCTTCGTGGAATCTTGTTCATGCACCGTAATTTCAAGAGTGTGTTCAGCCCTCCCCTCCCTCTCCCCCCCCCCTCCCCCACTCACACAGTAGCGATTATCGTTTCTAGATAAACTGAAGGTTAATTCGTCGCCGAATATAGGCTTCGAAATGTTCATCCTCGAGTGCTTCCTGCATTCTGGTGCAAAACTGAAGGCGCCAGCCACAATCTTCTTGTTTTAATTGATCCACGAGATGCAGACGGTACAGTTTGAAATGTAACCGCTGTCTAAAAATGCTTCATACAGTTTTTGGCGGTATCCCAAATTCGTGGCTTGTGCGGACTCTCCACTATTGCATCTGCCACACTTGCTCCACGGGTACTTTTCTGTTTACAGAGACCCTAAACTGTAGACAGCAACGAACCGAACTATGTTTTATATGTGATTTTTTCTCATAATTCCTTTCGAATGAATGATGCACTGTTGTAACAGATAAATATCTCGCATATTCCAACAAAAATAACAAGCAAGCAAGTGAAGCAGCAAGATGTTAAAAGTGTAAGTGATCAACTGTCATATAAAAACCTTGCACACTATTTTCGTAACATATAACTGAAGCCAATGTATCTACATCCGATACAGGCTGTAATATACGTACTCAACAACAAAGAAGAAAGTCAGCAGAAGACATCACTGATTTCGATTTCTAGATATACATTGCCTCCCTCCTTCCCCCTAAAGGCCACACCAGCAGCTTCGTTAAAAAAACAATGAACAAAGTATTCTAATCAAGACTGTTTATTTTTAAGTAACATTTCTCTATGTATGTTTTAACCCTTGAAAATCAACGGAACATGTTCGAAACGCGTTGCATTATGTTAGATTAAGCATAAAATAAAATAAAAAGTGACTGGTAAAAAATAAATAATTATCCCACTCAGTCACGGTCCACAAACAGCCATTATGGTTGAAAATAAACAAAACATGTTTTCTCTTTTTGTAGCCAACTGAGGGCACAATGCAAAATCGGTGAGTTTATCATTCTGTTCATACGTCAATCGCATTTGTGCATCTAACACTTAGGAGAATATAGAATTTTGAAAACTAATCAATCATTTGTAATAGCTTTGTATTTTATATCGCTTAGAGAAGGAATTCGTCGAAATTCTACTTTCTTGGACAGCATTTTATGGATTGTAAATGTAATCTTTCGCTCCTACTGTTCAGTCTGTCGAAAAAGCTGTGAGGTAAAGAAAAGAAAGTTCTAAGCGAGGAATTAAAATTTTTTGCTGATATCGATGATAAAATTTGCGGACAGTACTATTCCCAGTGCAAATGAGGAAGAATATCACTCCATTTTGTGTGGAATGAGCTGTCTTATGAGAGCGAGCAATGGAATGAGAGTAAACTGAAGAAAGATGGAAGTAATGAGAAATAGCAGAAGTGAAATTATCATTAAACTGATCAAAGTTAGATCATGAGGCAGACAAAGCTAACGAACTCTGGTGCGTTGGAAGCAAAACGACACTTGGTGGAACAAGCGACGAAAAGATAAAAAGGAGAGTAGCACAGTTAACGAGGGAAATCCTGGCCAAGAGTAGTAATACTAATATCAAATATAGGCCTGTACCTGAGAAAGAAATTTCCGAGAATGTACGTTCAGAGCACAGTAAGGTATCGTAGTAAACCATAGGCTGTCAGAAAACTGGGAAAGTAAATAATCGAAGTTTTGAGATATGGCGCTACGGAAGGATGTTGAAAATAAGCTGGTCTGATAAATAGTGAAGAGGAACATATGGAAAAAACTGACAAGAAGAAAGGACAGGATGATAAGACATAAACAACGTATTTTATCGCGGCGACGCTCTTGACTAAACGCTTTATGGAATTTTTGTCATGTCACATTTGTCAGTCTGGAGACTTAACAAATTTGATATAGCTAGAACTCCTTGAAACACTTAATCATGATAAGACTTGTGTTAAGACATGAAAGAATAGCTTGTATGGTACTAGAACGATCTGTGAAGAGTAATAGCTGTTGGGGAAGACAGAGCCTGTAATACACCAGCCAGTAGATGAGGACCTTCCGAAAAGAAGAGCTTGGCACAAGATATGATCAGAAGCCTAAAATAATTACTATTCGAATTGAATGAAACTGTTTTTATTGAATGAAACTGTTTTTGAATGAAACTGTTTCTCTCTTGTCTGCTTCAAGTTACTACGGGCTTGTGCCACGAAACTGACACAGACTGATTGCTTCATACATCGTTAAAAAGGTTCACCTAAAACCATTTCCTGATGTGTACTATGACTAGACTGCTACACGAAACAGGGAGACAACCACAATTCGATATAGTTAAGATTAGTGACTGTCTGATTCACTTGCTAATATTTTAGCGTTCTTGTTTTACGCTGCTTTCACTAATTCGAGGTTCAGTTAGTTTTCGTTTACAGTAGGTGTGTCTATCGTATTTCAGTTTATTACAGTAAAGTTTTCATTGGTTTCCAAAATCCTTCGTTAAACATGACATAGATCAACCTCACACAACTCTAGTGTCGCGACATGATAGTGTGGCATAGTCCTATGTAATGTGTGTCATAGTCCTAAGTAATGTGTGGCTACATGTTGTTCTGTCCAGAGATTTCAACTTTATCATTTTATAATATCGCACATTTCACTTTTAACAAGAGCTGCAATAATTTAAAATTTTTTCCAGGCAGTGTGTACAAATCAGTGCCTGTATCAGCGGGCAGCTGCCAGGTCTGCTTGTAGATAGAAATCCGTCGCTGTGGTTCCTTTACTCTTTCCACTTAAATGACAAGAGTAAAAACCCCGAGGTTACTTATCCAATAGGTAGTGATCCAAAGTTAATTTTCATTTTGTGATGGAGAGATTTCATATTTGAGAAAAGTAGGCTAGAGTTTAAATTAGACATACATTTTTATTAAATTCTACATTCACATTTCGTGTGAAAGTAAGGTACATTGAGGAACAGAATACCTATCGCTGAATGTGGTTCCACATTCTATGAGCTTCACACTGTCTTAAACTGGCCCTCGTGAATAACGTAGAACACTTCTGCAAAGTCCATCAAACCAAATGCAGAACTAGTACTGAGCTTCAGGTTTTCGAAAACGCATTTCCTAAAGATTAGCATAAGTGGCTCATTTATAAAATACTACATTAAATATGTTTTGTAGATTCTGGCGTGAGAGAAACACATTTTCTTGTTATTTTACCTTCACCCACCACACAAAATTTATGAAGTCCGCCACAACATGTTTCCTTAATTAATAAGCAGGCACATATTCCTTCAATCACAGTAACCTAGTAAACAATGCAGAAAGATAATTAACATAGCTGTGTCAACAGTAGAAGAACAAATAAAAAGCACCAGTAAGCTAAATAACTTTAAAAAGTGAAAAGTAGCTCACATAATGGCAGATACACTTAGGCCTAAAACAGTTTTCGTTCTACACTTGACTCAGTAATTTAGGAAAAGCCTAATCGGCTACAGATGCAAACTATAGGGAAATATTAACTGTACTGCAGAAGACAGGGACATGAACAACAACAGAGACTGTTAACACATACATTTTTTCTTACAAAATCTTTTTTAAATAAAAGTATGATCACAATTACAACTTACATGTATCCTCTCTCAATATTTGTTAATTGATTGACACTGAAGCAATATAATGCCAGCAAATATTGCTATAACGTTATCGAAATATGTGTGAAGAAAGAAAAACAAGAAATTGTGTTTTGATGAATACTGAATCTCTTAGACATATTTATTGTTCAAGCAAAATTCGTCTCATATAGAAAGATTTCCTAGAGAAAAATTGATTCAAGATGAAATTATTACAGGGTGGTCCCCTGTACATAGCCAATATTTTAATCTTTGAGGAACAGATTTATTTATTAAAGTTAAAGCAATTACAGCCCTCAGTCACAAAATTTGGCATTTGACCAGGTATAGACACTCCTATGAGTGTCTTCATGAGAAATTAAATGTTCAAATTGGCCTATAACGTAAGAACAAAATTATGGGACTTTTTTATGAGGGTAAGTACTGACTAACAATACAAAAGAGAAACAGTACTTACATGTCATGTATAAGATGAATATCAAGCGATAACGCTTTAGTCACAAAAATTTAAAAAAGATTGCAATGGAAGACGAACCACTATGGGCTGCTCATAGATATAAAGCCATAGGCAGCAACAGACTAAGGCGCCCGTGTTAGCAACTGCAGGCAGGTGAACATTACACTAAGAGTGCCATCTAGTAGCCGTAAATATAAGTAGGCTACTTAACATTTAAAATATAAACAGATGACTGTTAAGATGAACAATATTTAGTACATGAACTAAGAGGCAAGATTTTATTTAACAGCAGTAGACATGGTAACTTTTTGTTTATGTCAAAGCTTAGGACGACAGTTTGTAGACTGAAAACCGATCAAAAATACAAAAAGAAACAGTACTTACATGTCACGTATAAAATAAATATCAAGAGATAAAGCTTTAATCAAAATTTTAAAGTAGAATATGTGGAAAGCAGGCCATTACGCGCTGCTCGCATATTTATTTATACTGGAAGTATGAGTGATTTTTTTTTTTTACTGAATCAAACGCTGCGTTTCTGATCGTGTGGGTCGGTTGACAAGTGCAAAGCGACTTAATACATTATTTATTTCTGCTCTAGAGTGAGATGACGTGAAATTTATGATCCTGTTATGAGGAGGTTAGATGTTATTTTCTGGATTTCGCGAATCAAATGACAGGAAATATGAAGAGAAACAGTGGAAAACGGTGTAAAACTTACTGGAAAATCGAAGAAGAACATTTTTAACATAAATGCCGGCAGATGTTGGTTTATTCATTATGTAATCACTCGTCATGATATTCAAAGTGCACACTTGTTCATACATTGCAAAACACTTCACAGATGCAGTTTAACATGAGACGGCCAAAGATGAAGTTTCACACGTCATGCCAGAGATCTAAATTCTGAATAAATTGACATATGTAAGATATAAATTTAATAAGACTTTAAAATTACTAAACTAACGTCGGCTTGGTTAATTAGTCTGTTCATTTAACATGAATTCAGGCTTTTTTATTTTATGGAGATGTATTTCCAGTTATTCTATCAGAGCTACTGTCTTACCATTGGCTTCATTGTGCAGTACAGCCAAACGTTTTCTGAACCTCCAGCGTGATGTAGGAAAGCAGGCCACAAATTAATTTTTATTAAGACTACTATTTGTAATTTAACGAGAATTGCTTTGAGGAATATCTTTTATTTGCAGTGACTAGTTTCGGACATGATGTCCATTATCAAACCACCACCTTCATAGTAAGTACTGAAACATAACACAGCCAGTACATCTGCAAATAGCCACAATTGGCAATCTTGAGTAACATATGCAAAAAAGTCTACAACATATTATTCAATACTTCTTGTCACACAGCACCGCACATGGTTTCCCCATTTTGTTTAGTGTGCTCTCCTCCCAGCCTCCCAAGCTAATATTCCCATCCCTGCTGGAAACCACACATCAGCTGTCTCGAATCTCGGAGCTGTGAACCAAAGCGAGAATCATGGCTTTCCCTTGCCATCACTTCATGCCTGTCCTTACACACTACGTAACAAATCTTCTCTATCAAAAAGTGTATTTCTTGGTTAACTTGGTACAGTGCAGCCTGATGCCTTCTGTCAACCAAAACGGTTCATTAAGGTACCTATTTCTCTTAAGTACCTCGCCCAGTAGCCTCGCCGGGCTGTAGAGCTCCGATTCCACTAACATTAGTAATTCCAACATTTCCCTCGTAGCTTCGTTTTGTGCCACCTCTCGGCAGCACACCAGGAGAAATTATTC
This sequence comes from Schistocerca gregaria, assembly GCF_023897955.1. Lineage (NCBI taxonomy): Eukaryota > Metazoa > Arthropoda > Insecta > Orthoptera > Acrididae > Schistocerca > Schistocerca gregaria. Next base: position 182,699,346 of record NC_064927.1, read on the forward strand.
GCTGAAATTTGTGTAGGTCGTGCATCGTTGAAAGATTGGTGGCATTCTAACACCTATGTGCCAAGGCAACCACTCACGAACTCGAGTTGTTGATGAACCGCCAAGTGGTAAGAGTCAAATTGCATCATCCATATCTTCTGATGAAGCAATTTTCCGTTTCCTGTAAAGATTCGGAACCTATGGACTGACAAATGAAGCTCGTAATACAGTCCTTCCCTATCCTCTGACCTCAATTCACTTCTCTGATATCGATATAGCTATTCCATTCACCATTTATTGCGCGTTTTGCGACGCCATCTTCGGGCCATTGTTACCCATATCCTGTGTACTTCTTTGTGCTCTTTCTTCTTTCTGTAACCACATTTCTGTCTCTTGCTTAAAATATGTACATTCCTCAAACAAATTTTCCTGTCTTTCATCTTGCAGTCAGCTGACGCATTCCTATTGTTGTTTAAAGGCGAACAGCGACTGTAACTCAGCGGACTCTGTCACAGCCTTCGAGAGAACACTGTCGGATTTTCCAGCGATCAGCTAACAGCTCATAGTAAGATATCACAGTTATCATTCGCAAACTGGTTCACGGCCTCGTTGATTTAGTACTTTTTCACCTCTGTGATCCAAATTGCCCGATTCTCCACATTAGTCACACTTTCTCCGATCCGTTAAAGCACCTTCCATACAGTTATTGTGGAGTACACAGGGTTATGTCTGTCATTGTGCATAACGCTATGTTAATCAGCATCTCTTATTTCTTCGAACTTCGCCTCTTGCTTCTCCAGGTTTGTTCCCCCCCCTCCTCAAGATCCCTACACTGTTTATCTAACACGTTGGTTGTCCCAATACCATTACGACATACCTGCTCAAACGCTTCTCTTAATTCTCTGCTCTGTTTAACCCTCCACTCTGCTGTGTCTCGTATCTGCTCGTTTAATGACTTCCTCTTTTCCTCTGCCGTTCACGTAAAATTTTTGACCTTATTCCTTGATTTCGGGATTTCCTTCGTGATCAAATTGTATGCGAAACCTATTGTATCCACAGCTGATGCAAGTTGTATCGCTGGAGCGCTTGTTAGATCTTGTTGAGCGTTGATTAATAAATTTGGCTCAGCCGTAGCGCAAATAACCGTCCCCAGATGTCTAACGTCGCTATCGCATCTGCTTTCTAACCCCATCTTCTTCTTCAAGTGTTATGAACTGTTCATTTACTTTATGATCAATGGTATCCGGAGGTTTCAACTCCTCAGCTACATTTCCATTTTCCAAATGTTCCGTACTTGCTACACGAACAGCTGTTTCCAACGTCTCCCAGAGTACGCTCCTTATCTTCATCACTCCTGCCATCTGCATCATGAGCTGCTGGTTCATCAGCATTTTAATCAAACATCTTACACGTTTCATTGTAGGGTCTGTGACTAATTGTATCATATAGTGTGAATCCTCAACAGTGGAGCAAGATGTGTCCAGCACAGTGAAACGTTCAACTTATCTTACGAAAAAACAATGTATCATGCACACGCAAGACTCACAGATCAAGTATCGAAAGATTACAAATACGTAATCTTGTACACTGACGCCTATGCCCTTGTTTAGTAAATCAAAATATGGTGTACAGGAGAGAACTGATTCTCTGCCTCCAGTCCATCTCATATCTACAGCAGTCCACATCATTCGGTTAGTACTGTTTGCACCATGGATGCTCAGCACACTCTTCCATCGAAGATTTAAACATTACTTTTTACCAGCATATTTATGTTTTTACAGGTGAAACTCATAAGACCTGTTCCTTCTTCTCGATATTCCTGTGGTACCCATATTTTGGTGACACATTGCTAACCAGTCACAGTACAATCAATGACCAAGTATATGTACCTTCTGCATACTGAGCAAAGTGTTGTTACTCACTGTGTGTATGGTTCACGAAGTCCCAATTGACTGCACTGTCGCCATCTGGGTGCGAACATATCACCATGCATTTCCTGGGTATTTCCCCTAAATTCCTTGACATTATGTAATTTGTACTCATCCGAGTCTTTAACATTAATTCATGACTCATCTTCAATGAACTCAATCTTACGATCTGAGCACTGTGCAATCACGCCACAATTGATTCTGGGTTTTAATTCTCCTGCCCTTACTCTAATTCCTCGTCTTTATTCATTTCAAATACTTTCGTTAATTCAGTTATTAGCTTCTCATTGTATCTGCCTATTCCCTGTGACGAACAGTGAGTACATCACTAACGCCTTTGCACATATAAATAACGCCAAAACAAAGAAATTGAGGTAGACCAAAACCACAAGTAAAAATAAATTCACAAATTAGTAAAATCCATACTCTACTAGAAATTTAAATCGTTTACAAGAATAGGTACACTGTGGATGTCGGCCCAGGTCTCTGATATCAGAATCAGTATTCTGACATCATCGCATCTGGAGTTGTGCACCAAGGGCATGACATCATCGCTCCCGGAATTCTGACATCGTGGCACTGACCTGCGAAGGTCATCCCCCCCCCCCCCTCACTTAGTGTCTAGACCCCTAACCCCCTCTCAGTGGGGAATTAATTTATATGTGGCTCTGTTTAGCTGCTCTGTGTTGTAGAAAGGCTGTGAGCTGATGAAGATTATAATTGTAACGTTACATGTATTACACGTTAATATGCATGATATTTGTAAACACATAACGCTGACATGACCCCTTGAGCAGTTTTAATAATTAGATTGCGTCAGCTCCGGGGATGGGCGCCTGGCCGCCCAGTAGGTCATCAGCGGCAACAGCAAACACATCCTGCCTGCCAGCATAGAGCATCTCCACCATAAAGCGGTTGTTGAAACGTTGCACATTTGTCTAAAAGTATGCTACTAGCTCTTCTATTCCATATTCTTGTGGAATTTGCATATATAACTTAAAGTTAACAACAATCATGCAAACTAATTACCGAGATTCGCTGTTATTTCATCGGTTTCAACCAGTACTCCAATGCATGTCTATTTGCAGTTACTGTAGCCAGCAAAGGAACAAATTTTAAGTGGTTTTCTTACCTAGGTTTAAGAATAAGAATAAACTCTAATAAGAGGAATGCAAAGAAGCCGGCTGGAGTGGCCGAGCGTTTCTAGCCGCTTCAGTCTGGAACCGCGTGACCGCTACGGTCGCAGGTTCGAATCCTGCCTCGGGCATAGATATGTGTGATGTCCCTAGGTTAGTTAGGTTTAAGTAGTTCTACGTTCTAGGGGACTGATGACCTCAGAAGTTAAGTCCCATAGTGCTCAGAGCCATTTGAACCATTTTGAATGCAAAGAGTAGCTATACGTATCTAGAGACCTGGCTGTCTTTCTGGCAAAAATACAGATACCTATAGGAACAATGAATAAATTTTCAACTACTAAGATCTCTAAAATCTTTTATTCACTTAGATTATTGGATCTGGAAGTTCTCTGTTCACATCTTTGGAACTGCAAAAGATGCGACCGAAAATGCTAGGATACAGCAGCTAACATGACAGTACAAGAAATTATATCCAAGATTTGCAGTACAGGGAATAACAACATACCTATGTTCAAATCATTACACTACCTTCTCTTTCAGTATGGTAAGTGGCACCATGCAATGTGTGTCCATGTCGGTATCATGAGCTTTACTAGAATCTGGTATGTCAGTTTTAAAACGACAGCTACATACACAGATGTTACTGCACATACTAAAAATGCTCACATTCATTACCACTTCACGACTGACAGATACCAGTGTAAACATTCTTAGTGATACATAAGTACATCACATGGCATAATAGTAGTATGAATCCATATTATGATCTCACATTAGAGTAAGGTGTGAATCTATTATTCCATGTAATTACATGCACCGAAATTATTACCATAATACATAAGTCAATATTATACAGTTTTAAAGAAACTGTCTGTAAAATCATGTGCTTCATTCATAAAATTTAATTTATGCCATAAACCTTTTTATATAATTTTAGAAATTAAAAAGATATACAAATTCTTAAATGTGGTTTACCAAATTTTTCTTTACAGAAAATCACACACAACATCACAACCAATAAACACTTAACAGCTATGTACATCTAATGGTATCGTATATAGGTTTATTTTAATACATCCAGGAATAGCCTAATATCTGCAGGTACAAATGTAATATCAAGAACACACTCAAAGTATATATGCCAACAACAGATCTATTTAATGTTTGTCCTTTTGCTATCAATTACGATGTTTACATAAGTTTATCTATGACAACATCATAATTGATAACAAAAGCATGAATTTTAAATAGCTCTACTGTTAGTATACATACTTTGAATGTATTCTTGATGAAATATCATATCTGTTACTGTAGATATCGAGCTATTCCTGGATGTATTAAAATTAATCTAAATATACTATTAAAGGTACAGAGAAAGCATTTAAGTATCATATTGTTTGTACATTTCTGTAAATAAAAATTTGGTAAAGAATGATTAAGAAATTGTATATTCTTTTAAATTCTAAAATGATATAAAAGGCTTATTGCGTAAACTGTATTTTATGAGTGAAGCATGTGATTTTACAGACAGTTTTTTGGAACTGTGAAATATTAACTTAGCTTATATATTGTGGTAATAATTTTATGTAAAAAATGGGTAAGAATCCGTATAAAATGATAAAAAATTCGTAAATGATTTGTGTATAAAACATGTTTTACAAACGAAGCACATGATTACAGACAGCTTTTTAAAACTGTATAATACTGACTTGGCTTTAATGTTATGATGATAATTTAAGCTCATGTAACTGTGGGGAATAGTTGATCCATGCCTTAATCTAATGTGAGATGATAATATTGATCTTACTGCCACTGTGACATCTGATGTACTTATGCATCACTAAGAATATTTACACTGGGATCTGTCAGTTGTAAAGTGGTGATGATTGATAGATACATAATTGGCGCAATAACATCTGTGGACGTAGGTACTATTTTAACACTGACATGCCAAATTCTACTACAGCTCATATTACCAATATGGGCATTGTATAGCACTACTTACTATCATGAAGGACAAGATCGTGTAATGATATAAACAAGGATATGCTATTATTATTGATATTGCAAATCTTGTATACAGTTGTGTGTGCTGTAATATTTCTTGCTGTATCCTAGTATTATTGGGCCCATCTTTTACTGGAACCGATATTCAGTATGGATAAACAATTTTAGCGATCTTGGCAGTTGAAAGCTGATTCAGTGTTCATCATACTTCAGATAGCCTGCAAGCTGACAATGTCTGAAGTCCATACTTAAATGAGTCAATGTTTTGGGCAGACTTAGTGCATTACCTATTTATAGCTTAAAACCTGTTGACATAACTATGATGCTGCTTTTCGTTCATTTACAGTAGTTGTCTACTCCTTATTTTTCATTTATTGACTCCGATGTGCTCCATTTAGTGTTCTTTTTTCTCATCAGTTTTCTTTTTTTCCCTTGTACACAAGGTATTAACAGTGCTAGGGGTATTATTACAAAGTAGACTACCTGCAGAACACTGTGAAAAGCCAAATACGCAGGTTCTTGGGGAATTCTCATACAGAGCCTTACATTTACAATTTTTACAAACAAATTATGGTTAAAGCCTGTTTTAGGCTCTGCAAATGGTGATATTGTTACAACGTGCACAGCATACAGTACACAACATTTAAATTTAACGAAACCAGTCATTTTAAGCAGATACAGTTGGGAGTGAAGTTCCACAAAGATATTTTTCGTGTGCTCTTTAATATAGTGAACGTACTCCAATCTATCATTTTTGGCAGCACCCCACCATATGGCCACTGCTGTTTAAAGTAAATACTAATATCCCTTATTCCCCAGTCATAGCCAGATTTTTACATAGACTATGTTCAAAATCAGGTGTAAACCATTTTTGAACATTTGAAATTGCTTGTTTTTCCAATTGAAATTTATATTATTTCTTTTATTTAATTTGTTTTATTCATGTAAAACAGTTTTCGTTTTACGACTTCAATCTTTTCCATTTCTAGTTTTTTTTGTGTACATAAGACTTTAATGGCATTTAAAGTAGTAAGTTTGTGCACCACACATACTATCCTTCTTAAGACCTGTGGAACAACAATGTTGTGTGCAACCAGTCCAATTTGGCAGTATCTACATTTTATGATACTGTGGGAAATAATATCAGATTGAGATAAATGAAGGGTATGGGATAAGGATAAATTAAGCCCAGTCTTATAAATTTTATAGGACATTAATATTTGTGATTAAATCTTTTCTTTATCTTATAATTATATAAAAATATACACTTATTTTACAAAATTACAAACCCTGAATATCTATTCAAACTTACATTGCTACATGGCAAGAAGTAAGATAATGGTAACTCATTCAGTGAAAGAAGAGGATGAGTCCATGAATTCAAGGTAGCATAAGTATTGTTAGTTCCTCTAGTACTCGATTTAAGAATTAAACTATATTTAAAAAGCAGTTCAAGATTTCCTGTTCTGGTTGTGAACATTTCAAGAAACAGGAAGACTGTCATAATATTCTTGTTCTTCTGTCCCACAAAATTTTTCAAACCCTGTAGATCGAGATGCTTCTCATGAGGGATAAGTAGATGCTCCGAAAATATGAAGTAGAACATTTTATAATCTGAAACTGTATCATAGTGAAAAAAAATCAACAAGGTTTGGAGAAAATCTAACTGTCGTACCAGTATAAGAAAATTCAGGTAAATGAAACTCTAGTCCATTGGATTCTTCAGCTGAATGAGCTGTTTTCAGAGCAGCAGTCTTAAATGCTCCATTATAAGTCGTCCTGAATTTTAAAAGCTTTGGGGGAATTCTGTCTATGACGAGTTCTGTAGCTGGACGTTGAGGAAAAGGACACTTCTGCTTGTACAAGGGCTTCAGGAATGTTGTACATTGGTGAATAGTTCCATATGTAGCTTCAACAACATTAAATGGTGAAGAATTTGAGTGAACTGATATGAATGCCTCTGTCAATTTATGGGAACTTCTGTACGAGCTATCTTGTTTATAACTTCCATGTTTTCATCACTTTCCAAATAAGAATGTCCTCTTATTGGAATAATAAGTTTCACAGAGTCAAATCTCTTCTCTGGTGTAACTAAATTGTGCAACAATCGAATAAGTGTGTAGTTCATATGTTGACCAGAACACAAATCACAAAATATGTCCAGATATTTCACTGCCTTGTCAAAGTAATCTTCACAGAATGTATGAATCATGGAGCATACTTCATCATTACTTTTTTCGGCGAGGCAGAGGCAAATTCATACATATGGCTTTCTTTTCCATCGTCTTTTGACTATCTTTCTTAGCTTTTTCTTCCTCTCATAAAATGTGTTGGCTTGCAATTTGTGATAATCGATAATATTTTCGAATTCTTCAATTGAATCTCAATATTTTCTATTTCAACTACTTCAGTACACTTTTGTTTTTACAGTTCCAATCATTTTACTTTGGTTGTATATTCGTTACAGGTATTACATGTATCTGTGCCGGGATATGCGAAGGAAATTCGGAATTCGTATTAAATATGTGTCTATGTTTCATAAAATGCCTTAACTGTTGGGTAAGCCTCTTTGAATAAACTGAACATTTTACTTATACCTAGTTCCTTAGAGAGGTACACTTTACTTATATCTATTAACCCATAATTAATATTTTCACTCGTAAAGGTGGCAATACATTGCTTGATGGTATTTACTGTTCCATCATTAATTTCCAGTGCCAGTACCTGTGAATCCCTCTCTTATCAATAGGGTCATTCCCAGTACTTCTAAGACTACTAGACAGTAACTATTGAACCTTACTTCTTCATATGCCGTGCATTGCTATAAATACCTTACGACAAACTACTAATTCTTCCACCCCATCTCCTTAATCTTCTCTAACTCCATACTTGTAGGTTGCATTGTTATATATTGCTCCGTTTTTGTCTTTCCTAAGCCTTCTGCACTGCATTGGAAGTACAGTAATGAGACCACATAGATAATAATTCTGCAAATCTACAGATTCCATCAAGTTTAATTCTTTTAAAATACTTTATCTTGTCACTCCAAGCTCATTGTTGAAGCACTATAGGCTACAATGGCAGTTTTCTCCCATCTCATGTGACATTAAACTAATCTTTTTGTGTATCTCAGATAAGCGGCCATGCTGTTGACCTCCTCCCACACTTTCACTACAGGCATTACTTAATGGCTCATGTTCCACATCTGTATTTTCGAAAAACTGCAGACACTTTAGTGCACTATACAATGTGCAGGTCGTTGTATTATCATCATCATAGACTAAAGCTATGTCTTGTAGATTTAGCCACGTCCTTCTCTCCAATGTAGTCCTCTTCAATTCTTTGATACGATTTTATCCCCACAGCATCAAAGAAGATATGGGGATAAAATCGTATGAAGAATTGAAGGAGATATGGGGATGAAATCGTATGAAGAATCGAAGAGGATGACAATGGAGGGAGGAACGTGACTAAATCGACAAGGCATAGCCTTTAGTTTATGATGATGATGATACAAAGACCTGCACCGAACAGCATAATGTACCGTCAATGAACATACTTACAACAATGCTTGACAACAACTGTTTATCTGAACTGCAACCTACATTGCTTAAAGAGCAGCATTTAATGGACTAAGCCTTTTACTTTCTTGTTTCATATGGACTGACCTCTTTCTTTGCCTGTACTGCAATTTTTTCAAACCTCATTTACAGTATAACTGAGATTGTTTTTGCCTATTTACAACAGAAATATTGGGTCTGTTCCATACTTTTATATATTGATGCAAACTCAAAAACTGGAAAAGTTGACTTAGTTCATTCTTTTCCTGGATCCTTCAAATATGTTCCTCGTGCTATAATATAACTCTTCTGTACAACACTTAGATCATCTTTGTTGGACTTGGTGTTAAGAATAGCCATGTAGTTTACAAGTAGATAATTAAAACTACATGCAGACCGAATATAGCTGATAACCTTTTCCCAGTCTTGAGTGTCAGCAAAACTTACTTATATGCCAAACAATATCTGTGTATTCTCATTGTCCAGTAGACTAACATTAGAATGTTATTAAGCACCACACAACAGCTGTTCTGTAAGTTATTTGTTAACTGACGCCACGTGGGAGCAATCGGAGCAGAGTAGACTAGAGCACATTGCAAATACTGTTTGTTGGTGTTTAATACACTTAAACAGTCTTAAACAGGCTCAAGCACATGACTCATTCTGTAGCTATAATTATATTGTAGCCTCCAGCCTAGTAACTTCTTGTTCTTTGGCGAAGGAGGATGTAAAAGTTTCTCGAAGTCACGTGTATGGTCACAGTATGAAATGTTAGACACATCTTGAGTCTATACAAACAGTCCGTCGGAGGAACAGCCGCAACTGAATATTGTACCTGAGGTTGAAAATACCGCTGCAATTGTAAGGTTCGTTTATCTAGTACACGACCGCACGGAGTGTGCTCGCTAGTAGCACACTGCGTCTTGTACTCATCCAGTGCGTCACTCGGAGTCACGGCACCAAGTTATGACACCTGAAGATGGGCGTATAAACGTCAGAAACCGGACGTGATCTAAATAAACGAATCTTACAACTGCAGCAGTATTTTCAGTCAGTTATTTTACTCTATAGTTGCAACTAAACCACGTTAAACAGTTAATCCGAACTATCCTACTGTTGTCAACAATGCCAGTGTTGTTTTCCTGACAGTCTCCTGCATGCAGAAATCGCGATTTCATAGTAGGTAGTCATATATTACAATCTGATTAAGACTTCCAGCAAAATAATGCGTTATGCCCACATACAGAAGATAATATTCGTCCACAAGAGTCTGCCACAATATTGCACGAAACTCTTCCATTAGAACGCCCATTCTGACTTTAAATAATTCTATTTTATATGATTTATGTCTCCAAACTGATTTGGACTGCTTCCTTGCCGATTTTTCCCAATATTTCTCTTGCTGGTGTTTTCTGCTCTTCTAAAGTGCATCTTATGCGAGCTAACCAGTTGCGTTTATACCTGATGTTGATTGCACCTTAGGTAGTTCGACTGTGCACTATTTAAGTGAAATAGTTGGACGTAGTCATAGGGTTTATCCGTGCATGTCTGTTTTCATGCACTGCAGCTAACTCTTTGTAGATAATGTTTATCTGTGATCCTGCAGTCGTATACTCTATGAATTGGCTAGAATTGCTAATTAACAAAATCCACAGAAATGTAAATTAAAAAAATGTATAAATTAATAAAAAATTCTATGCTAACGTCTGTAATTGATGTAAACGACAGAGAATTGTGCTGAATATTGTTTATTCACGAGGGAATATCTCAAATAAATGGAAGTGGTCCTGCGATATCGAATTAGAACACAAACAGAAAAGAATGTTATAAAATGCAGTAAAGATGCGTTGGAAGCGGTATTACAATGACAGAAAGATATTCAAACTAAATAATCATCCAAGACGCTCAAAAAAACTAAGTCCAGTTAACGTTCAAAGTACATGAAGCATTCACCAGCTCGAAATAGTTCAGAGTGCAACATTATATAGGTAATACGAAAAATAGTGACTCATACTCTTTCTCTTATCTGTTCCGTAATGCAAGCTCTACTTCAGTACACTCATATGTCTAGAAATATGAAGCCCCTCCAGAAGCTAAGGTATGGTAGCGGCCATTCACTTCCCAGTACCCACAATCTACGCGATCGAATAACGCCTGTTACCATAGACAAGTCCGTCTTCTTCCAGAACTTCCATAAAAGTATCCTCTTCAAGGTCGCAATGTTAAGTGCCTTGAATCGCTCATCTAATCGTTCCTCTGAGCTCTTCACTCGAATAAAGTTCTCTCTACACCTGACTAAGTGGTGTTCCTCCAGTGTCTGCTTTTCCATTGTGTGAAGGCTATTCCCACCAAAAATACATCGATATTAAGTTCTGCATGGTTTGACTAGACCACATTCTTGGCAAAATTAATATGCAGCTGCAATATGTAAATAAAACAAATGTTATAAACATTCGACCCCACTCAGACCAAAAAATTATTATAAATCGAGATTTATTTATAAATAAAAAAGCCGGTATTTTCTGTACAAGTGTGCTCATGCTAAATGACATCAGACTGTCGCTAAATATTGTATCAACAATTATTTGTGCCTACTTGACAGAAGTATCTTTTGGCACTCTTTTCAATAGTGATGTCAGCTAATACAAGAAGTTGGCAGCTTCTTAAATTACCACTATTTTGTATTAGAAATTGTAATCAATATTTATACAAAGGTATTGACAAAATAGTAAAATATTCATTAAGTAAATATACAAGTATGTCCAGATATGAGGTATTCACACTGTATTCATTTACTATGTTAGTGTGAATAATATGATGTTTTGACAAAGATTTGAATAATGAAAAGATATATAAGATGTCATTTGCCAAAAAATAAAACAGACACAGTTGAGTGGTTTCCTGGGATGATAGATAAAATGCAATGCTATCATCTGAGATATCGTTTGTTGAAATCAGGTGGAGCATTTAAAAACTGCTACTTCAGAGGTTCATTGTGAAAATATTTATATATTGTAAATTATTATCTTTTGTTCTTTTAAAAACACTGTAATTGTTTTTATGTCATTGGGAGTGCCTCATTTTTTCTGATATTGCCGGTGTATTAAAATTTGCTTTATTAGGTAACTGTAATTTATTGTAGAATTTAAAAGAGCTGTAAGAAGCCATCTTCCTACTTGTCTCGAAGTCCTCGCTGGCCGCTGTGGCCGAGCGGTTCTAGGCGCTTCAGTCCGGAACTGCGCTTCTGCTATGGTCGCAGGTTCGAATCCTGCCTCGGGCATGGACGTATGTGATGTCTTTAGGTTACTTAGGTTTAAGTAGTTCTAAGTCTAAGGGACTGATGACCTCAGATGTCCCATAGTGCTTAGAGCCATTTGAACCATTTTTCTAAGTCGCCCAGTTTTGTAGCATAGGTCCCCTACGTGATCGACCAATGTCCAGATTACCTGCAATGGAATCTACATACATCTGTGGCCACACTGAGGCCCTTGCACCTAGACTTGCCCATTACCAGCTACTTACTTCACAATGGTTCAAATGGCTCTGAGCACTATGGGACTTAACTTCGGAGGTCATCAGTCCCCTAGAACTTAGAACTACTTAAAAACTAACCTAAGGACATCACACACATCCATGCCCGAGGCAGGATTCGAACCTAAAAATATGTTCTATTCACGATGATCTACAGCTACGGAGAGTGGGTAGTTGGGTGACCTTGAAAAGTAGTCAAAACTAGGTAGCTGATATCAACCCTCACTGTGTACCTACAGCAATGTATGATATCTAGACATACATTCTGACAGTGAAGAAACGACGGCAATCAAGCAATCAATTTGTTAATATTCCTTTAAGGGCGGCGGGCTGAACTAGCACGTCAGCATTAGGTATTTACCAGTTTTATGTGAACTAACGTAAAAAATGCGTGAGGCCACAACTGTAGGCTTCACTAGCTCTTAGCTTCTCTACAATACAGCGGTGGTTGAGGCTAAACAGCACACATGCAAATTATATAATTCTGCGCCGATTGGGACTACAGGAGTATGTGTGCGTGAGAGCATAGGGTCTGGGGGGTATGGGGATGCAGACGTAGGCGCCACAGTTGTGGAATGCGCAGGTGTTGGAGACAGGGGTGTGGGGTGGAGGTGACCTTCACAGGGCAGTAACATGATGATGTCAGAATTCTGGGAGCAACGATGTAATGGCTTTGGTCCATGTGTACAGATGTGATGTGAGAATACTGGTAACTCTGATGCTGATAACAGTGTTTTGCGCCAAAATCTAAGGAGAACCTCACTTATACAATTGTGTGAATGATAAAAAATTGTATTCGTAATGAAAGAAAACAAATGGCCACAAACTTACCGTGTATCCAACGACATTGCCAAATTGTTATTGGCTTCTGTTGTTTGCTACCCGAAAAACAAAAATCTTTAGAATGTGAAGTACTCGGAGTACAGTAACGAAACATCCATTTACTTGCTTAGAGCTTTGAGACAAATATGTACCTATGGACTAATATACCCTGAAGAGTGCTGAAATGTTTCTGAGGACTGGCAAAAATCCTACTGGAACACACTCGAGATACTGACATCTCCTGTGAGCATGAATAGCTTATTGTAAACAATGTCCTAGATATGAGGAAGTTCTGCTCGAAGTGAGTGCCAAAATGTTTGAACTTCAAGGAAGCACCTTCATCTGTTTTGTCCCGTTCTGATGCTAGCTGATGAAGGAGGATGCAACCTGGCTCCTCTTTTCTGATCGTAAAATCAAGACACAGCCAAGGAAATAGCACCAAAGAAGATCCACACGGCCGAAAATATTTCACATCCAGATATTGAGCAAAAGTTTCACGACATCCAGTGTTCTTTTAGAATACCGCCGACCTAAGGACTGTAGGATAACAAAGAGAGAGAGAGAGATAACAGAGTGAGTTAAATCAGCCTTTTCAACGAAATGAATGAGGAATAAAGACGAAACTACTTGGAAAGTTGTAATTGACCCTTTGATTTTAGGATAATCGAGCTCAGACCAACTTATGACTTCCAAACTGAGGGCCCCGCGTTTCCAGTTGATAACCACCCCACTATTCCATTGATCAGGACTCTTCAAACTACCATCTGTTTTCTAACCTGAAGAAACACTTTCAGTCTTTGTGCGACAGCCTGAGGGAAAGCCTGTAACAAATTTGAATCCAGTGAGGAACAAGCAAAAACTTCCCAAACCGAACTCATGTTTCCTCCCACCAAACACACTGAAGAGCCACAGAAACTGGCACACCTGCCTAATGTCTCGTAGGCCAGAAGGGCCGCAGCTCGACGTACCATGGACTCGACCAATGTCTGAAGTAGTGATGGAGGACACTGAGACAATGAATACTGCAGAGCTGTCCATAATTCCGTAAGAGTACCAGGGGGGGAAGATCACTTCTGAACAGCACGTTACATGGCATCCAAGGATATGCTGAATAATGTCCATGTAGGGGAAATTTGGTGGCTAGCAGAAGTGTTTAAAATCAGGAGAGTGTTCCTGGAACAACTCTGTAGCAATTCAGGTTGTCTGGGGTGTCGGACTAGCCTCCTGGAATTGCCCAAGTCCGTCGGAATGGACATGAATGGATGCAGATGATCAGCCAGGATCCTTTACGTACGCGTCACCTGTCAGAGTCGTATCTAGACGTATCATGGGTCCCATATCAATCCAACTACATACACCCCACACGATTACAGAGCCTCCACCAGCGTGAACAGTCCCCTGATGACATGCAAGGTCTATGGATTTATGAGATTGCTTCCATACTCGTACACGTCCATACTCTCCATACAATCTGAAACGAGACTCGTCCGACCATGCAAAACGTTTCCAGTCATCAACAGTCCAGTGTCGGTGTTCACGGGCCCAGGCGACGCGTAAAGCTTCGTGTCGTACAGTCATCAAGGGCACAGGAGTGGGCCTTCGGCTCTGAAAGCCCATTTCGGTGAATGGTTTCCACAAACACTTGTTGATGGCCAAGCATTGAAATCTGCAACAATTTGCAACAAGGTTGCACTTTTATCATGTTGAACGATTCTCTTCAGTCGTCGTTGATCCCGTTCTTGCAGGATCTTTTTCCGACGGCAGAGATGTCAGAGATTTGATATATTACTGGATTCCTCATACTCACGGTACAGTCGTGAAATGGTCGAATGAGAAAACCCCCACTTCATCTCTACCTCAGTGATGCTGTGTCCCATCGCTCGTGCGCCAACTGTAACACCATATTCAAACTCACTTAAATTTTGATAACCTACCATTGTAGCAGGAGTAACCGATCAAACAACTGCGTTAGACACTTGTTGTCTTATACAGGCGTTGCCGACATCAGCAACGTATTCCGCCTGTTTACGTATCGCTGTATTTGAGTAGCATGTCTATACCAGTTTCTTTGGCGCTTCTGTGTAGATAGACCTAACAGTTCAGTATCAGTTTCAATGAAAGAAAAACATGTCATGGATGTTGACTCAAAGGAATAGTATGCAGAGGCATTAGTCGTGAAATCTCAGATCTATATCGCCATTCACTGTTATTCTTAGCACCTGAACACGCCAGCTGACGCTATGCTCGAAAACCTTCCTGTCACGCTACATCTTCAATTCACGATGCTTATTTTCTCGCGTTACTAACCAGTGTCAAAATTACTAAAAATCTGAATGTAGAATGTATTAGTATTTATCTGGACATTACGTGTTTAACAGATAAATAATTTGTACATTTGTCATGCAATCTACGCTCTCTCATTTAAGCTCATTCCAGGATAGTACCTACCAATCTGGAAGTGGCAGCATTAGTACCTCTAGTGATTTATATATATAGGTTTCGGTAGTTCTGAATATCGTTATGTAAGAAATTGTGTCTCGTTTCCTCCACTCAAAACTAATGTAACTTGTCCCCCATTCTCCTAGCTTACTGGGTTATTCTTTATGTATGAAGTGTACTCACACTTCAGCTACACGTCGAGAAGTCCAAAGAGCCTCAAGACGTTCCAATTACAAAGACAGAAGTGCAGAAATTATTGGTACCTCAGAATGATTTCATTACTGCGAGGCAACAAATATGGAAGACACTATCTTAAGGAAATAAAAAGTGCCAGCAAATAATCTACTTATCACCAATACTACCATTAGAACTCCCTCCTCGGTAGTACTAAAAGGGATTAATAAAACCCACTTTCATAAGAGCATCTTACACCTGAACTTGTTCACAGCGAATTCTTTTCCTCAATTTTGTCGTTTCTACGTCTACATCTACATACATACTCCGCAAGCCAGTGCGCTTTCCTCATCTTATCTTCATGGTCCTTAGCGAAATGTACGTTATGGCAGTAGAATCGTTCTACACTCGGCTTCAGATATCGGTTCCTCAAATTTTCTCAGTAGTTTGCGCGAAAAGAACTTCACCTTCCTTATAGGGATTAAAATTTGGGTTCACGAAACATCTCCTTAACACTCGCCTATAGCTCGAACCTAACGGTAACAAAACTAGCGGCCTGGCTCTGAATTGCCCGTATACCACAGTACATCAACAAACAACGGCAGACTGCTATCCACCCTTTCCACCAGATCATTATGCATATAGAAAATAATAGCGTTCCTGTCACACTTCCCCGGGGCATTCCAATTGAAAACCTTGTCTTTGATGAACATTTGTCATGGAGGGCAACATACTGAGCTCTATTAATTGTGTGGTAACGGGCGAGTTGTGGCGCCCTGGAATTTAGTGGTCAATTTGAAGGGCATTACAATTGTAATTGTATGTGTAAGCAATTTTTGGTGCGTGGAGGTAGGAAGAATTGATTAAAGTCAATAAAATCGAACTTATGGGAATTTAAGCTTACTGTGATTCAACCGTTTGCCTTGTGACTTTGTTCCCAAAGTATCGTTTTCCACTGGAGGAAATCTTTAGCGTGGATCCTGGTTGGTTTTGGGAAATGGTTTGTTGTCAGATTTCTATTTTTGGTTTTCGTTGTAGACAAATTTGTCTCGATCAACGGGGGAGCTCGGAATTCAGGCAGACACTATTTCTACGAGGCACTTGGTCAAAAGACTGATGTGAGTTGATCAATACTTCGTGGTAAAATCCGTGTGAGATTGTGCAGTGCGACGGAAAAAATTAGTGCAAGAAGGCGCCGTAGCGCTGAGTGATTGGACAGGAAGTCCTTACAAAATCGCACATAAGTGAAAGTGCATTTAAAAATTTTATTTCTTGTCCAAAAAAATTGTTTATGTATAACTTCGACCATTAGATTCATGTTTATATTCATATTGTATACTGTAGGTTCAGCAGTATTTGGCTTGTAACGCGGCAGCTACGTATCCAGGCCCCTAGACCAGGCAAAACTTTTAATGTTTCAACTCTGAGTCAGTGGGTACGTATTTGAGGGCCACAACAGCACCACATTTCATTGTAATTTGAAAGCCGGCATACTTAAGAAGTTTTTGAGTCATTCACATGTCAGCAGTATTTGGCTTGTAACGCGGCAGCTACGTATCCAGGCCCCTAGACCAGCCAAAACTTTTAATGTTTCAACTCTGAGTCAGTGCCTATTCAATATACTCGTACCTTCTTTAACAGAGTTTAACGGGACACCGTTCTGTATATCTAGAATCTTGGAATGTTTCTGTTGCTCTTCATCCATGGCCCGCAGTGTACCGTACTAAAGAATGCCATGCTGAGTTTGCCGACAGAGTGCCCTCTAAAACCATGCTAACCCATGTACATTAGCTTCACGGTATCAAGGAAGGTTATTGTATTCGAACTGAATCTGTGTTAAAGGATTCTGCAGGAAGCCGGTGTTAGAGTCCGCTCTTTCTTTTGCACTTCTTATCAACAGCAGTCATCTGTGCTTTGTTCCATTTGATTGGGCCTTTGCCCTCCGCGGAGATTAATGAAAAATGCAGGCTATGTAAGGGACCAATGCCACAGAGTACTTTCTGTAGAACCGAATTGGGATTGCACCTGGACCTGGCGACTTATTTGTTTTCAACTCTTTGTTTCTCTTCACCAGTGATGCTTATTACAGGAGTGTGTTTGATGGTCAAATAACTTTGTTTTGTGCGATTCCCTGGGTGAATTTCTTAAACGTGAAATTTTTTGTTTTCGTTTTGCTACCTTCAATTGACACACAGGACTGGTCATCGAATGATTGGATGGAAGCCTTAGCCCCATTTAGCGATTTCACATAGGACCTGAATTTTGTCAGGTTCTCTGCCAGATGTTTGCAAAAGTATGATGATGAAAGTATGCTTCACGTACAGATGTTTTCACAGGCGCAGGAATCTCTACTCACATTTTCTTGTCGTCATTTGCTTGTCGTTCCTTTTTGAACCGAGAGGGCAACACCCTCTGCATGCTCTGTATTTTCTTAATTTCATCGTTATACCATTATGCGTCATTTCCGTCCTTAATTCACTTACAGGGCAAATAGTTCCAGAGAGCCTGATTGACAATCTGCTTAAACTTCACCCATAATTCCCTTACAACCATCTTAATGGAACTACGTGATGCCAGTTCACTGTGTAAGTGAGATGCTAACAACTGATTATCTGCTGTTTCCAGAAGAAATGCTCCCTTAGCCTGCCTGAAGGATTTATTGGCCTTCGTAACCACAGTTGCTGCAACGGCATCATGATCACTAATCCCCGTGTATATACTGACGCTGTCGATTCGATTCGTTCTATTTGTAGCTACAAAGTCTAAGATATATCCTTTGCGTGTTAGCTGCCGGACTATCTGCTCAAGACAGTTTTCACAAAATTATGTTCAAAAGTAATTCGCACGATTGTCTCTCTGTACCCCCCCCCCCCCCCCCCAACCCCACCCCACCCCCAGTGAATCCAGTGACATCTCAGTCTACACTTGGTTTAAAGTCTCCTCCAACTAGTATTGCATGATGTGGGTATTTACGTGGTACCTACTGATCCTAGCCTTTTTTTGAATGACACTAGAACTGTCACAGCGGAAGAGGATGGCCAATGAAAACATCCAACAATTAACTTCGTTTCGCCTAGGCCTGTTTTACGCGAGGTTATAACTTCTTTGCCACAAAAACTTCGTCCTCAATTTTGCTGCATCGTTGGACACATAGCCTCTTTCATGCAGTCTGTTTCCCTCCTTCACCTTCTCATCTGTGTGTAAGCATGTGTGACCGAGAGGTCAAGAGTGGTTTGAAATATGCTCCAATGTATTTAGAGGGTTTCGTGGAATCGATGGTTCAAAGCGGCAATCTCACTTTTCGAGCGCTTGAGGAGGAGGCAGAGACAGGGGTCAGTCACACAGGGCGGATGCACCGTTCCGCCGACTTCAGGAACAGTATTAGTTAGTAGGTCCCATTCCCCCCTCCACTTGCGAGATAGACGCTTGTTTGTTCACAGCTGGTAAGATGTTGACTCTCTTTGCTAGTTTGCGCCTCTTTACCATTATAGCAGCCTCTCGGTGTGATACGCGGGGTAGCCACGCTGTCTAGGGGCGCCTTACCGAGGTTCACGCTCCAACCGTCAGATGTTCGAACCCTCCCTCGGACAAGGGTGTGTGTGTGTCGTCCTTTGCGAAATTTAGATTAAGTAATGCGTAAGCAAATGGACCGATGACCTTAGCACTATAGTCTCATAGGAACTTACCACAATTCTCCAAAATATCTTAGTTGTGATAATGCTCAGCGTTCCCGAGATTTTGTTATTATAATTTTTTTTTTTTGGGGGGGGGGGGGGGGGGGTAAAGTTGTTCGTTTTGTCGGAGTTCCGTGGGTCGTGTTTCGTCTTGAGAGAATGACCGTTAAATGAGGTGCTTTGTGGTAATTTTTGTAATGTAAAGATGAGGTAGATCACTTGCAAATAGTTCCCATGTTCTCATTATCTTTGTAATTCAATCAACGCACTCGTTCTCTGCAAATTTTAATGGTGTTTGTTTGTGTGAAGTGTTTGATTTTCGGCCATCAGCCGAGCACCTGTGCCTTAGTACGAAACTATTTCTATGTGATCAATAGCGTCCATACTCGGGGACAAGGGAGGAGCCGCGACCTTTTCACTCTCCCCCTCACTCTACCTGCAAGAGAAATAACAAACTGTAGAAATATAGTGACATCAGGTGTTTTTATTTCAATAAAATTATTTAAAAATCGGTATCATGCAGGTTTTTAACAGGGTCTGAACTGTAATTTTTTATATTTACAAGTCGCCTTTCGTCTCCATACCTGCAGGTACCTCCCCCTCCTTCCACCTACAGACTATCACTTGGGATCCCATGTTAATGTATAATTCTTCTTTCCCTGACCCCAATGAATGCCAGCATGACCCCATTTTGCGTGTACAGAGTGAAAAGTATTTAAACCGATAAACTCCTGGAGTTTGTAGGGGACATCAAAACAAATATTTTTACCTAATGTCATTTTTTCCTATGAGGAGTATTCAAACCAGTAGAGGACGATTTCTCTGGAGGCAAATTAATTAAACCAATAAACACTTTTCCATTTTTTTATGACCAAGGGACAACATATTAACACAACCCAATTTCAATTACTGCAGATTTTCAAGAATGTCTCCATTGACATGTAAACAAAGGTTACACTGTCGGATCACGATCTGTCTGACACGGGCAGAAGTGTCCTGAATTGTTCCCTATACAAAAAAGTAGGGATAGAGCAGGCCATGGCACAGGACCACCTCTGCAAATCCACGTTTCTGGGAACCGTCGGTCCAGGAATCGACCTACACGACGACTGAAATGTGCCGGCGCCCCGTCATGTTGGAACCACATGCTTTGTCTTGTAGGGAGCGGGACGTCTTCCAGCAATTCTGGCAATGCTCTGGCGACAAAATTGTAATAGTACCTGCCATTTAATGGCCTAGGTAGCAGATACAGCCCATTAAACAGTCCTCAACAACACCGACCCACACATTAACGAAGAATCGCACTTGATGAGCGCTAGTAACTGTGGCATTCGGGTTATCCTCACTCCAAACATGAAAATTGTGCATGTTGAAGGCTCCATCAATCTTTGCTTCATCGGTAAACAACACAGAGGATGGAAATGTGGGATGCATTTCACACTGTTCCAGGTACCACTGCGAAAACTGTGCTATGGATGGATAATCAACTGGTTCCAGATTGTGGACACGCTGTAAGTGAAATGGACGTAACAATTGCTCTCGAAGGACTGTTCTTACACTCGTGTGATTCGTCCCCATTTTACGTGCAATTGCGCGAGTGCTGATTGAAGGATCCCGCTCCACATTCTGCAAGACAGCCTCCTCAAATTGCAGCGTCCTTACCGTGCGACGGCGTCTCTGTCCAGGTAATTTGCTAAATGATCCAGTATCACGCAGATATTGGTACACAGCAGCAAAGGTCGTATGATGCGGGATACGGCAATTAGGATATTGTTGTTGATAATCCCCCTGTGCAGCTCGTCCGTTGTGGTGGGCTACGTAGACGCACCAACCATATCAGTGTACTCACTCCAAGTGTATCGAACCATTAGTAAACAGAGACAATGCACTACTACACTGGTGGACAGCAGTGTCCTACAACTGAAGAGCGCATTACGCCCTCTAACAACCCATTAGGGAAAAATATTTGTATTGATGTCCCCAACAACCTCCCAAAGTTTGTCGGTTTAAATAATTTGTACCCTGTACATCGACTTCCCTTTGTACTTATTTTACATTAATAGTTTCTAGTCCTCAGAGAGGCCATCAATATACTCTTCACGCTCACTCGCTGTCTCCTCTTCGTCTAACGTTGGCACTCTTGCTGCGGTCTTAATGTGAGACACCTAGTTTCGCAAAATGAGAACATTGCCATGGTGGTGGTGGTTAGTGTTTAACCTCCCGTCGACAACGAGGTCATTAGAGACGGAGCGCAAGCTCGGGTTAGGGAAGGATTGGGAAGGAAATAGGCTATTTCAAAGGAACCACCCCGGCCTGAAACGGTTTAGGGAAATCACGGAGAACCTAAATCAGGATGGCTGAAGACGGGATTGAACCGTCGTCCTCCCGAATGCGAGTCCAGTGTGCTAACCACTGCGCCACCTCGTTCGGTAACATTGCCATGTTGCAGCTCGTCAGTGTATATGGCTCCTACCTCGTACACCTCTGTCCTACTCCCTCGGTTTTCTATCTGCTGCTGTAAAATACTGTAAAGTTTGAAACAAGGCCTCGCTGACCCTCAGGAGAATTCTGTGCACCACTCTGCGTGACCTCAGGGATCCCGTCAGACCTGAGAGGACATTCGCCCACCTGTGACAACGCAACTCTTCTGCGTGTCGCTTTGTTCCTCAAGATACGACGTTACGCCGGATCAACCATCCGCACAGCGGCTGACAGGACAGAAACCGCGGCGTGCGAAACGTATGCCGTGGGCTGCGCTGTGACAAGTGAGTGCGGCGGGGTTTGGGGGTGGATGGCGACGCGAGCTGTTTAGCGCGTCGTAAACGTCCAGGCGGCGCGACGCTGGGCGCTGCCTTTGTTGGCGGCGTCGCTCCTCGTAAAGACGCGGTCGCATTAAAACGAACGCCCGTCTCACACCCCAGGAGCGGCCGACCACAGAACCGCGACACGTGCTGCCACCTGGCGGCCATCCACTATCCTCCTCTCTGTGTACGACAGCCGTTCATCACAGTCCATACCTACTCCAGTTCCACAATAGTATTCAAGGGCTACGTAAAGATAAAAAAGGTAAAGTAAGTGTCGCAAAGTCGTGACTGAGCTATTGGTCTGGCTGTGTGCTGAGTCCAGCATTTCGTATCGACAGCCCTGTTAGAGGGAGGTTTGCGGACACATCTCCCAGGCCAACTTTTACCCCCACGGAAGATCCGTGGTACTCAGTTGATAGACGAGTGAACCTATGCCAGGAGCCATCTTGGAGGGACTGAACGAGGAGTAGTACTGAACCTGGGATTTCAGAGGGAGCAAGGAGAGAGATTACCGTTTAACGTGCCACTGACATCGAGGTCATTAGAGTCGGAGCACAAGCTCGGATTAAGCATAGGAAAGGAAATCGACTATGTCCTTTCAAAGGAACCATCCTGGAATTTGCCTCAAGCGATATAGGGAAATCACAGAAACCCGAAACCAGAATATCTGGAAGCTGTTTTAAACCGTCGTCCTCACAATTGTGAGTTCAGTGTATTAACCACTGCGCCACTACAGTCGGTTCGGGATTACAGGTCAGGAATATAGTGCTCTACCCGCCATTGTACAATGGTTGCCGAGGGATCGTGGGAAGTGTAGTTCAAAAGACAGGGTCATTTGCTTATACAAGTATTTTGGAGGGAATGACACACAATGAAGGAATTGTACGAATGAAACGAAACTTTTTGACATTTTAGTCAGACTGGATGCGGTATCACTGTTCACAAAATTTCCTGTGGAGGACACTTTGAAAATGCTGGCGGATCTTTTTACTCCTGAAACTATAAAGCTGTTCCGACACTCGGTGACGAGCACCTACTTCTTGTATGGTAAAATTTTTTATGAAATGACGGACGGTATGACGATGGGCTCTCCGTTGTCTCCATCACTGGCTAGCTTTTTAATGGAGAATTTTGAGGAACGTGCATTAAATTCGGCTCCCCCCCATCCATCCTTATTTTATCGTTATGTTGACGTTACATTTATGATCTGACCACACTGCGCAGAAGCTCTCAAACAATTCATGGAACACATGAACAGCATACATACAGGATATGAGATCGATTTTTCGTCCTCCTAAGAAATTAAGGAGATGATGAGGCCTGTTAAGGACAATCTCGGCCTCAAGGTCCCTGAAGTTTATAATATACCCTGTGAGTGTGGAATCGATTATATAGGTCAGACCATACGTACCGTTTCCGACCGCTGTGCAGAACACCAACGCCATATTAAAAATAGACAACTGGTGAAATCGGAAATCGCGGACCTCAGCCTCACGAACAAACATAAAATATTGTTCGATGAAGCAAAAATTCTGTCTCATGCCTCCACGTACTGAGATCATATTATTAAAGAGGCTGTTGACATAAGAATGAGTCAAAAGAACTTTAACCACGATAGCGGATACCACCTGAGCTGTTCATGGAAACGAGCGCTTGATGCAGAGAAGCAGCAGAGACAGTATTTCCCAGGTTTACGTTCCAACGAAAGCGGTGGCGCCACCATCGCACACAGTGACACCGTCTGCGACACTAGTACGTAATCGCCGACTAATCCCAAGCCGACCAATCAGAAGCCGTCCAACGGCTATAAAAAAGGCTACCACAGCAGCAGTGAAGGCATCTCCGGCAGTAATTCGAAAGGATACCGCCCTTCGATTGTGCCATTCCAGCACTAATCGAAACGTTAGGGTTTCAGGTGCCAGCCAGCCAGACAGCCAGTCAGCCAGCCAGCCAGCCAGCCGAGCAGCAGCGGTCCAGCCGAGCAGCAGCAGCAGCAGTGGTTGCAGCGGTCCCGGCCAGCAGCAGCGATCCCCTCAGCGACGTTCCTGCCAACCGTCGCCAGCGCCAGCGCCAGCAGCATAGGTCCCTGGTCCTCGTCTTTGTCCGTCTTTGTCCATCTTCGTCCGTACCCGGTTTTTTCCTCTCCTTTTCGTCCTGTGCTGTTTTAGTTCATCCCTGTCGTCATGTCAGCCCCTACCACCACTGCCACTACTACCACCACTGCCATAGTGTATACTTCGCCCTCCGCCGCCACCACCACCATTACATGGTGTGCACAGTCACCCCCTTCTTTCCATCCCTCCTAACTCTCCCTTCGCCCTCGCTCTTTGTCGCCCCCTCCCCAGCTTCTTCCTCCCGCTCCTCTCCCTCTGATCCTTTCCCACCACTCACCCAGCCTGTCACTGCAGCTCCAGCCAGCTAGGGTGGTGGCCCGTCGGGCCACTGCCCATGCCCAGCTCTCCCCATCGCCTTCACCATCACCGCCACCACTGCCGCCGTCGCTGCCGCGTTCACCGTCACCATCTCTGGCGCCGACTGCTGCATCCACTCCGAGACATGCCACTTCCCGCCACCACCCTATAGCTCCCGTCCCTCATGTCACCACCTAGCCTTCTGCCACTGTTGAGCGCCCTAGTGGCACCACCACCTCCTCCGCTCCCAAAAAGGCCCCACCCCATCCTCCTTCCCCCCACGACGCCACGGATGTCTCCCCACCTGGCCCTGCTCGCTCCGCCTCCTCCTCCTCCTCTCCCCCTCTTTATACAAAGACCTCCTCTCCCATCTCAAATCTTCGCTTCTCGAGGCCTGACACCTCTCTCTCCACCTCCGTCAACACTTCCCTGGTGCCCCCATCTCACTCCTCATTCCCAGAAGAGACTCAGTTCTCATCTCCTCCCCCAGCCCCACCCCCCATACTGACATCCTCTCCTGCCTCCCCATCACCAGGTTTGGCCCCAACGCCTCCCTCACCTCTGCTCCATCTCCATCTCCTACACACCAGCCCCAACACCCACGTCGCCCAACAACCCTCACCGCCATGATCACTCGGCTTAGTCCAATGATCACGGAGGAGGAGGTGTTGGCGGAGCTCAAGGCGCATTCCTCGCTGGAGGTGCGGGCGGTCCACAACCTTTTTAACTCGGCCGGCCCCACCCGCCTTATGTGGGTTTTCTCCAAGGATGACCCCTCCATTGACCATCTCCTGAAGGAGGGTGCCTTCCTCTTCAACCAGCGATATAAGGTCGACCCCTCTCCTTCACCTTCTCAATCCCTTAGCTGCAAGAGGTGTCTGCACTACAATGCGCACCCAACAGCTGAGTGCTGTGAGGCCCCCACATTATAGGCAAGCGCACTTCCTCCAGCAATGACCTAACCTTCAATCCCATCCCTCCTGTAATACTTGCAATCTCTCCCATCCCACCTACTCCCAAAAGTGTAAAGCCTGATCCCTCCGACAACTCACCATCCCTGTCCATCCTCTGGATGCCTCCACCCCTCCTGGCAATTCCCTTTGTCCCCCCCCCCCTCAACGCTGAGGACATCATCAGGTTCCTCACCATTGCCCTCCCACAACCAGGCCCATTCACTTTCTCCCATCTCGACACCCTTATCTAAATCCCTGTCATGGCGCAACAGCACTGTATCCTGTTCAACAACATTCCTTCCTGCCAACAAGAACCTCTTCATGCATACCCTTGCAACCCACCGTGTGGATGCCTTCCTGCTCTATGAAACCTTCCTCCAACCCCACCACACCATCCACACTCCACACTTCGTCCTAACTTCTCCACTGCTCCGATAATCCCCTCCCGATTGTGCGTGGTGGAGTTGAAGTTGGTCACCATCGCCAGAACTCAGTGCGGCTCCAACCTCTCCTTCCCGACTCTGTATGACAAAATGTGTGGACCTTGGTATCCTTGCATCCAACATTCTCGCCATCACATCTTTTATTAATGTACCAGCACTTCACATCGACAATGGCGTTTCTCCCGCTTACATTAACCTATGATCTTTCAATCAATCAATCAATCTTTTAATCACTTAACTATGTTACTTAGACAAATGTATTCTCTAAATTTAGTCACTCTACATTAATTACATCTTGGTGTGGCCGAGCGGTACTAGGCGCTTCAGTCTGGAATCTTAAGGACAAACACTCACACCCATGCCGGAGGGAGAACACAAACCTCCGCCGGGACCAGTCGCATAGTACCTCTAAACATTTACGCCGTTACACAAACATATATATCCTACATCTTGGCGTGGGAGACTTTTCCTACGTCACCAGAGCGAAGGTGGGTTGTTGTGTGTAACGGCAGTGAAAACAGTTTCATCAGCCACGTAAGGTTCGCAGTAAGGGCCCCCTTGGATACATGTCCCAATGAAATATTAGTCTGCAAAACATACACTTTCAGGGTTGCTTTTTACTCAGATTTTACATTACACAAGTAATTGCCTCACCAGAGCAAAAACCGTCGCCGGCCGGGGTGGCCGAGCGATTTTAGGCCCTTCAGTCAGGAACCGCGAGACCGCTACGGTCGCAGGTCCGAATCCTGCCTCGGGCGTGGATATATGTGGTATTCTTAGATTAAGTTAGGTTTAAGTAGTTCTAAGTCTAGGGGACTGATCACCTCAGATGTTAAGTCCAATAGTGCTTAGAGTCACTTCTTGATGGTGGCATTTTGTTTTTCGTCAATGTATTTTCAGTGAATTCAACACCCTCCAGTACCAGATGAGGGTAGACTACTGGAATTTTGTCGTTAGCTAATTACAATTCACCTAGTAATCCCATTAATACTTTTTATACATGACGGCATGGACAACACTCGTAGCTCACATCGATGGTCGAAGGGAAACCAACATGCCTTTCTGCAGACACATTTTCAAGAATGGTTCTCTGTAGCTGTGTGGTGTGGTGCGTTAAAAAAACAGTTTATTGGACCTATTGTGATACCATTTCGTCTTAAAGCCCTACCCCTTGTCTAGAAAAAATGGTTCGAATGGCTCTGAGCACTATGGGACTTAACATCTGTGGTCATCAGTCCCCTAGAACTTGCATCTAATTAAACCTAATTAACCTAAGGACATCACACACATCCATGCCCGAGGCAGGATTCGAACCTGCGACCGTAGCGGTCGCGCGGCTTTGTCTATACCTTATTGAATAAGAGCTTTCAGTGTAAGGTGTTCCTTTGGCTACAAGGATGGTTATGCTCTTCACTTATGAGCGGGTACCTACACTTTCTGGTCGTCAGGTGAGACATCATCTAAACCTAATTTTTCCCAGAAGGTGGATCATCATAAATACTGATGTTTTTTGATCAGCAAGATCTCCGGATCTTTCTTCTTAGTTCTTTATTTATGGGAATGTTTGAAAAATGAAGCGGACATAAGAAGAAAGTAAACACAAGAGACGAACTGGTCGCTCAGTTTATGGGTAGTGCTGCCCCCGTGAAGGAGCAACAAGACGATCTCCGAACGGCTACACGTGTCGATGTCAAGGCAGTTCGAGGTTCAAATGGCTCTGAGCACTATGGGACTTAACATCTGAGGTCATCAATACCCTAGACTTAGAACTACTTAAACCTAACTAACCTGAGGACATCACACACATCCATGCCCGAGGCGGGATTCGAACCTGTGACCGTAGCAACAGCGCCTAGAACCGCTCGGCCACAACGGTCGGTCAAGACAGTTCGAAAGTGGAGTGAAGGCAGAGGTGGAACTCATGAAAATCAACTTTGAATTTATCATTTACTTTTGCTCAGTACCTTGTATGTGTATTTCCTTTGGTTACATTGTAACAGCTGTATTTCTGTAACCATTAACTGACATATGTTGTATGCAATATTTTATTCGAAGTAATCGGTGCTACGACTTTCTGAAACTTATTCGCTATTTCTCCTGAAACACTACGTACTAGTTAGTATGTTGGCAGCTCAATTGAGAGTTCCACTCTTTCAGTGCCATTTATTGATTGTTTATAAATTCACAGTCATTGTTCTGTTCACTAATAATTAATCTGTGGTTTAAGGTAGGGATGGAAAAAAACCGACCAGGTAAAACCAATACCATTATTGTGGTTCTAAATAACCGGTATTTTCGGTAATTGTTTCGTCTAACAGGTATTTTTCATTTTGTACTAATAGGTAGGCATAAAAATGGCGTGTAATTTGCCTGTGCTAAAACTTTTGCTTTTTAAATAAAACTTTTTCTTACAAACTAGTAATCTCTGCTTTTTGAAACATTGGGTTATTATAGAAAATGGGAAAAGCGATCAGTGATCTTTTAATAACAACGCCAACAGTTGGAAACAAGAACACATGAGACTAAAGTCGGTACAGCACTGATCAGACAATAATGTACCTGCTGCCGTGTGGTGTTGACTATTAGACGGTACGAACAAATGTTCAGTGTGCAAGCCATGCTCCCACTCACTTGGTCTATATGGTAGTTCGTCTTTGGAAATCGGTTGTACTGCAGAACGGCGTCATTCTTAGTTTGGAAGTACTTTTCGAAATGCAATAGCAATGAAGCAAATGTTCCTTTTGTTTTACAAGACTGAAAACGGAAGAAGGCACAACAAACTTGCAACATCATATAAGACGAAAACATGCACAATATCCCTTGGAAGATGATGTAAATCTGACTGGTAACTAGAATTTAAACGACGTGCTATAAACTCGTGATAATAACTGAATCCATCGCTTTGTGGTTGCTTCAAGGTGAAAAATTGATACCATCCAAAACTGACGATGCAGGAAATTCATCAACTCGTGGCTCTCACCGTCGTCCTGCCCGCCTCCATCTTTATCATCTTTTCTGGAGACACGGAAACTACTCCCTGCCACAGCCTCAACCTCTTATCGATCGAGATCTCCTCCTCCTTCATTAGTAGTTTTCAATCTTTGTTCAAAGTCTACGTTTATTGCTGGAAACAGCATCAATAAAAATACCGAAAATCGGTTATTTCAGAAAAGGGTTATTTTGAGTGTAACACTCAGATTGGAGACAAAAAAACCGGTATAGTCGAAAACCGGTTGTTTCAGCTGTAACTGCCATCGCTAGCTGAAAAATTGTTTCTTAAGAACGCAGTTGCCTAACCCCTGCCAGCTTCCCCCACTCCACTCCATCACATCTGCCGATCATCATTGGTCTGGAAGTCAGACGATGAGATTTAAAACTATGGAAGCCTCTGGCACATTGATGTTATTCTTATTTTACAGCTTACGAGTAACTTCTTTTACAAAAGTTTTTGACTTTTGGCAGCTCGTAATTAATTAGCTATAATTTTAAGAACTTTGACTTTTTAATATTTTCAGTCTATGTTATTTCCTTAAACAAATACTTGAATTGTTTCATTTCCATTTATAGATCTGAAGATGATCATTAAGTGATCAAAACTAGTAATCATTTGTAACTGAGACTTAAATATTTTTATATAATGTGAACATCAGTATCGACGAAAATCAATTGTAAAAGTAGAGGTATTCGTCACTGGCTGCTACTGATTGATTGCCTACGAATACCAGCGACTGCTACTGCATATATAAGATTTCGCGAAGTTTTTGTAACATGACAGTTGGGAACTATGGAGTTGAGAGGCAGAGAAATAGTCGGCGAGTAGGTTATTCTGCATACCACCAACAGAGGAACATCACAAAATGAAAGAATAAAGTTTAAAGTCAAACCTGAAGAAGGGCAAAACAAGGTTTCACGTATTTCGCCGCTGGGTGTGGTACCTAGGCCGTTAGTCGGAAAATCCGGTCTAAGAAGTGAGAAGAGAAATGACACTAGTCATTTCTGTGGAGCAACTGCTCGAGCGGTGTTCTTGCTCTGTAATTATCGTCGCGAAACGCTCTGTCAGATGGAGTTTATAGCTCCGCGGAGTATAGAGTTCCGCCTCCAAAGAGACACACGATCCAGTTATAACATATCGTATCCTGGCAAGTCTTTGTGCGTGTGAGTGGCTTTAATTTCCCTGCAAGAATTTTCGTAGCAATTTATTGCATCACATTTTTTATATCTATAGGACACAGATAGCGCAACAAAGTTCTCTCGTTTCATCAATCGCTTCGTCGTCAGTTAACATAAAGTAGGCGGTTGAATGAAGCTACTTGTAACGTCACATTACTGTCACAGAATCGGTTTTAATCATCTCCCGTAACGTATGACGATATTCGGACTCGAAACGAATGTCTCTTTCTCATGCTGCCTTACCTTTAATGATCACCTAACTTCCACCACTTGTGATTCTTGTGATACGGGAATGTCGGTCCAAGAGATTTGTGTTGCTGGGTTACCATACTGGATTTCTTGAGTCTGGAAGGAGTAAGCTGCAGTGCTGGAGCTGCATATTTCTCATTCAAGGAGACGAATGTATGAGCACTCGGTGCTGCGAAGGTCATTGCCATCCACCGCATCTACCAAGTTATTTACAGTTCACTTCATTAGGTTTCCTGGGACCGTCAGCAGCCTACCATAGTCATTATCCTCTTTGTTGTCATCGACATTTTCGTCAGCGTCTCATCTTCGTCATCATTATCATAGTCATCAAAGCCATCATCATCATCATCATCGTTATTTTCATGACCGTCATCAATGTCATCATCATCATCAGCAGCAGCAGGAGCAACGTTACCACCTCTATTATCAGTACTGCGTAACTTCCCTTTAAGTCACCTCACAAACATTTATTTCAGTGACAGCTTCCTTTCTTGAAAGCGCTACTGAAGCACTTTGTTTGACAACCTAGTCACAGGGGTACAGGAACCTCTTTTGTTGCTTCTTTGACATCTTATTGTTTTCTTACATGCACAAATATTTCATGGTGTTCCTTATACTTGTTCTAGCAAGGAACGTAGAACATTGCATCTGTAAGTTATTTACTCTTGTTAAATCAATTTACTGACAAGAAAAACTATCCTCATTAGTTCACAAATGAAATGTAGCAATAATCGTTTTAAAATCTTCCATAGACGGAACTAAGTGATGCCCCCCTGTGTACCTGTTGGGTCGCAACAGTTATGAATCATGTAATGTTAGAAAAAGAGAATCGTAACAGAAAAAAAAGGTTCAAATGGCTCTGAGCACTATGGGACTCAAGTGCTGTGGTCATTAGTCCCCTAGAACTTAGAACTACTTAAACCTAAGTAACCTAAGGACATCACACACATCCATGCCCGAGGCAGGGTTCGAACCTGCGACCATAGCAGTCGCACGGTTCCGGACTGCGCGACTAGAACCGCGAGACCACCGCGGCCGGCAATCGTAACAGATATAACACTGAAACAACTGACGGCTTTGGCGTATGAAGACCGCCACTGCGTTATAATTCTGTTAGAAACATCAGACGTCAGCGTTTGTTTACTTCTGAATACTGTTCACAGAGAGTGCCCAATAGTTAGTCACTGGAAAATTTAGATCTTGCGAATACGTTAAAGAGTTTTTTTCAGCAGTAAACATCGTTATAAACACTTTTTGGGCGCATAATGAGCCGGATAGAGCTGCGAGACGAGGCGACATCCGAATGCTATCATACTGAGGGGTGTGCGTCAGGAGGGGTCGTAGTCGAAACGAACAAAGCCTTCGCCAAGACGAATGGCTGCAACTACCCAACACGACGTGCGCACTTTAGTGTAAAAATACAGAGAATTTTAGTACAACTTCTTTGAAAATTTCATTCCATGCTTTGCAAATGTAATGTCACTGCACGGAATAGTAAGTATAAATTAGAAAAAAAATTGAAGCTCACTCATGTTGCCACAGGCAAATTCAGATAGCAGAGAGAGGTGGAACCAGAAAGCGAACAAATACGTCATAAGTGGGTCAGGTCAGCGAAACTGTATGTCGTGTAAGAATACGGATTCAGCAGAAAGTAGACTGCGACAGAAAAACCAAAGGAAGAGAGAGAAGAATACTTGTTAGCTCGTGAGACTCGTTGCAAAAGATTATCTATAAGAACACACAGCGAGGGACGGAAACAGCAGATAACGGACTGTTAAATAAATGGAGCGGAATAAGGAGAACATATTTTCCTCGATTCTATTCACTACATTTTAATTAGTTTTTTCGAGCTACCCATCTTACCTTCAGCATTCATCTGTAGCACCGTATTTCAAAAGCTCCTATTCTCATCTTGTCAAAACAGTCTATCGGACACGTTCAGTTCCGTACAAGCCTACACTCCAGTCAAACACCTTCAGAAAAGACGTCAGAATTTTTAAATTTACATTAGATGTTGACAAAGTTTGTTTTTCAGAAATGCCATTATTTTTCTGCCCATATAACGAAATTCATCGACTACCCTTATTGCTTCATTTCCTACTCTAATTTTATCATCGCCAGATTTAATTCTACAAAATTCCATAATCTTTGTTTTACTGTTCTTGATATTCGTCTTATAACGTTGAGCTGTGCTTGGCTCGTGTTCGCGCCATCTCGTAATTTACATCCAGTTTTTTTTCCTTACCATTCTGACACCTCCTTATATTAGTTTTGAAACGTCCTCTTTGAAAAATTATACACGACTGTGCTTAAGCTGACACACAATATTTTTAGCGCAACGCAATCTGACTTCCAAAAATCCTTACGAAAGAATGGCCCTGACGAACATTAACCTATATGTTTCACAAATCACTTACCTCACAAAAATCTTCGTTACTCGAACTACTGCAATACAGCGAGCGCCACTACTGCCAGCTAAGTAAAAGATTCAAACTACGGAAGTCACTAACTACTGATAGGCACAGTTAGCAAATGAAAGATTTTAATAGAGAACAAACAATGTATTTACCTTTATAGTCATAATATATATATATCAGTTCATGACACCAATTCTTACAAATTTCAAAACTCCGCCATCTCTCTCCCCACGTCTACCACTGCTGGTGGCTCACCTCCAAAGGCGCAACGCTATGCGCTGTTAGCATCCAGCTGCCGCTGCCCAACACTACGATGGCAGACAACAATGCAAACCAGGCACAGACTGCACATGGCACAGCCAGTGATTTTTATACAGAGCGCTATGTGGCGGCGGCGTTACCAATGAAAAAACCTAAACAGCCTACTTACATAGCCCCCATGCTCTCCACAAAAAAATTTATAAATTCTTTTGGGCAGTGGCCAATACAGATTTGAAAAATTTTTTCATAATTACAATGACAAAGAAATGAAATGCACACACTTATCGATACATTGTTGGTGAAAAGCCAAAATTTTCTCACAGTCCATAAAGACAGTTCTGATCATTCATCAAAGTAAAATTGCAGTGTTTTTCTCAAAGTCTGAGTAGTAAAAGAAAATGCACATGGAAGTAGGGGATTTCCATGCAGTCTTGAAGAAGTAGTGTTGTCCTTTCAACGAAAGAAAGTGCTGACTCTCGACATGCAGACAGGTAATGGGCCACAGCAGAGTCAGTCGATGTTGAAGACTATCGGTAGGTAGGTCATCACGGAGCAGACCCACTGTAGTCCTGGTAGAGATTACTATTGGTGGGCCACCAGAGGTGCAGACCCACTGCAGTCCTTGTAGAAATAATGGTATTGGTGGGTCATCAAAGGTATAGACCCACTGTAGTCCTTGTAGAAATAATGGTATTGGTGAGTCATCAAAGGTGTAGACCCACTGTAGTCCTTGTAGAGATGGCCAGCAGCCATCTGTTGCGAATATGCAGGTGCACAATCACCCTCGAAGAGTCTTGCAAAGAATATAGCAAGTCCATAAACCACCACTTGTCCAATCACAAAGAATTTGTTTGAAATGTCCTTAGAACCAGCAATGCTGTTATCCAGTCCCTTGTTGAATTATTAACACACGTGCAAACACTATCAGTCCCTACTTCTCACATATTGTCCATATACTATGACCAACAGGAACATATGCAGTGAAATGTAATTTACAAGTTACATAATTTGATGAACTGATGTCAATTACAATTTTATAACATAAGAATACAATAACAAAGATACAAAATATATCATTAAAGAACAAAACAATACAGATAACATTTGTAGTAGTACAGGCTTTACAAAAGAATCGAAATAACAAATACGTCAGTGTTGCAAAAATTATGACATAAGTACATACATAAAAGATCAGAATAACTTTTGAAACATCAACTTCACACATGAGCAATAAAACAGAACAGATAAATAATGTCTAAACATCTTTACAAAGTAAATAACACACTATCATAAAAATTCTACTACGTAACTCCCATCAGATAAACACATAAACACAGGAAGAACACAAATACCCAAGGGTACACAAACACATATGGGTTATCACAAGAGCAAAGACAGGATTTGTTTTCAGTGTAACATTTGGTACTGCAGTCCAACCCAAAACTTCATTCCTTAGATCTTTCGTCTATTTCAACATTTGTTTCCACCAAAAAAATCCTATCCAAGCATGCTTTCTGTATTTATATGTTCACATATTTCTTACTTCATCATTTATTTTCCAGTATCTTACCTCATCATTTATTTCCAAGAAAATCCTACCTATACCTGCTTTCTGTACTTTTCTCATATAACCTCTCTGTGCATTTCTTCAAATCCATCGCAACTCATTCTCTTATATAGGCTACCCCCTCTTAAGCTAACTTAAATCTACTGAGCTCAGATGCTTAACTAAGGGACGAGGCAATGCAGCAGATCAAAACAATTAATACAAACAGGAATAAAAAAAGGTGCAGGTAAGCAAAGCAAGCAGCAATAAATGTAATAACTTATATCTAAACATGACAAACCCACAAGCAGAAAAAATAGTACACTGAAGACAACAACACAGATAAGGGAAATGTATATTCACATATTAATGTCTATGTAATTAAAATGGTGCACCACTACTTATTCAATGAAATAAATTACCAAGTACTTGAAAAGAAAATTATGTATGCACTTCCTGTGGAGGGCAATGTCTTTTTGTGCTCCCTCATTTTTTTGGAAGTATATCACGAAGTTATTCTTTACTGGGTCTGTAGGCATAAAATACACTCCTGGAAATTGAAATAAGAACACTGTGAATTCATTGTCCCAGGAAGGGGAAACTTTATTGACACATTCCTGGGGTCAGATACATCACATGATCACACTGACAGAACCACAGGCACATAGACACAGGCAACAGAGCATGCACAATGTCGGCACTAGTACAGTGTATATCCACCTTTTGCCGCAATGCAGGCTGCTATTCTCCCATGGAGACGATCGTAGAGATGCTGGATGTAGTCCTGTGGAACGACTTGCCATGCCATTTCCACTTGGCGCCTCAGTTGGACCAGCGTTCGTGCTGGACGTGCAGACCGCGTGAGACGACGCTTCATCCAGTCCCAAACATGCTCAATGGCGGACAGATCCGGAGATCTTGCTGGCCGACTTACACCTTCTAGAGCACGTTGGGTGGCACGGGATACATGCGGACGTGCATTGTCCTGTTGGAACAGCAAGTTCCCTTGCCGGTCTAGGAATGGTAGAACGATGGGTTCGATGACGGTTTGGATGTACCGTGCACTATTCAGTGTCCCCTCGACGATCACCAGAGGTGTACGGCCAGTGTAGCAGATCGCTCCCCACACCATGATGCCAGGTGATGGCCCTGTGTGCCTCGGTCGTATGCAGTCCTGATTGTGGCGCTCAACTGCACGGCGCCAAACACGCATACGACCATCATTGGCACCAAGGCAGAAGCGACTCTCATCGCTGAAGACGACACGTCTCCATTCGTCCCTCCATTCACGCCTGTCGCGACACCACTGGAGGCGGGCTGCACGATGTTGGGGCGTGAGCGGAAGACGGCCTAACGGTGTGCGGGACCGTAGCCCAGCTTCATGGAGACGGTTGCAAATGGTCCTCGCCGATACCCCAGGAGCAACAGTGTCCCTAATTTGCTGGGAAGTGGCGGTGCGGTCCCCTACGGCACTGCGTAGGATCCTACGGTCTTGGCGTGCATCCGTGCGTCGCTGCGGTCCGGTCCCTCGCTCAAAGTCCGTCAACTGCACATACGGTTCACGTCCACGCTGTCGCGGCATGCTACCA
The DNA here is from genome assembly GCF_023897955.1 of Schistocerca gregaria. Classification (NCBI taxonomy): domain Eukaryota; kingdom Metazoa; phylum Arthropoda; class Insecta; order Orthoptera; family Acrididae; genus Schistocerca; species Schistocerca gregaria. Next base: position 182,735,439 of record NC_064927.1, read on the forward strand.
GTGTTAAAGACTGCGATGGAGCTCCGTATGCCACGGCAAACTGGCTGACACTGACGGCGGCGGTGCACAAATGCTGCGCAGCTAGCGCCATTCGATGGCCAACACCGCGGTTCCTGGTGTGTCCGCTGTGCCGTGCGTGTGATCATTGCTTGTACAGCCCTCTCGCAGTGTCCGTAGCAAGTATGGTGGGTCTGACACACCGGTGTCAATGTGTTCTTTTTTCCATTTCCAGGAGTGTATTTATATTAGTACATCTATAAAATTTTACTTTAACCATTGTTGCAGGGCAGCTAGCAATTAGATATTAAACAAAATAGACGAAGCATGGCGTGAAACGTCGTTCGCTAGCCATAAGTCATTTCATAATGCAGTAAACAATCTTCCAACTAGCAAGACAATAGACATGGAAAGTTTCTCATCATTTCATTTCAGTAAATATCATAAATTAAGAACTCCAAAGTGTAATCATTTGTTTTCAAGTTTAAGCGTGTCGTATTTGCGACGCTTTCTACAAAGAAATGTCAATAGCGAGCATAATGCCCCCCCCCCTATTTTTTTTAACTGTGCCTCTGAAAGGCACACACTAATGGCTTTTTGCCCAGGCGACTGTCGCACAGTTGGGTGCCCATTACGCATTACGTGCAGGTGGCCACTTACCTTTCTTACTGAAAAATTTACGACAGCAGTTTCCGCTACAGTGGCAGTCTACATCTACATTTACATCTACATGACTACTCTGCAATTCACATTTAAGTGCTTGGCAGAGGGTTCATCGAACCACAATCATACTATCTCTCTACTATTCCACTCCCGAACAGCGAGCGGGAAAAACGAACACCTAAACCTTTCTGTTCGAGCTCTGATTTCTCTTATTTTATTTTGATGATCATTCCTACCTATGTAGGTTGGGCTCAACAAAATATTTTCGCATTCGGAAGAGAAAGTTGGTGACTGAAATTTCGTAAAAAGGTCTCGCCGCGACGAAAAACGTCTATGCTTTAATGACTTCCATCCCAACTCGTGTATCATATCTGCCACACTCTCTCGCCTATAACGTGATAATACAAAACGAGCTGCCCTTTTTTGCACCCTTTCGATGTCCTCCGTCAATCCCACCTGGTAAGGATCAAACACCGCGCAGCAATATTCTAACAGAGGACGAACGAGTGTAGTGTAAGCTGTCTCTTTAGTGGACTTGTTGCATCTTCTAAGTGTCCTGCCAATGAAACGCAACCTTTGGCTCGCCTTCCCGACAATATTAACTGTGTGGTCCTTCCAACTGAAGTTGTTCGTAATTTTAACACCCAGGTACTTAGTTGAATTGACAGCCTTGAGAATTGTACTATTTATCGAATAATCGAATTCCAAAGGATTTCTTTTGGAACTCATGTGGATCATCTCACACTTTTCGTTATTTAGCGTCAACTGCCATCTAACACACCATACAGCAATCTTTTCTAAATCGCTTTGCAACTGATACCGGTCTTCGGATGACCTTACTAGACGGTAAATTACAGCATCATCTGCGAACAGTCTAAGAGAACTGCTCAGATTGTCACCCAGGTCATTTATATAGATCAGGAACAGTAGAGGTCCCGGGACGCTTCCCTGGGGAACACCTGATATCACTTCAGTTTTATTCGATGTTTTGCCGTCTATTACTACGAACTGCGACCTTCCTGATAGGAAATCACGAATCCAGTCGCACAACTGAGACGATACCCCATAGCTCTGCAGCTTGATTACAAGTCGCTTATGAGGAACAGTGTCAAAAGCTTTCCGGAAATCTAGAAATACGGAATCAACTTGAGATCCCCTGTCGATAGCGGCCATTACTTCGTGCGAATAAAGAGCTAGCTGCGTTGCACAAGAGCGATGTTTTCTGAATCCACGCTGATAACGTGTCAATAGATCGATCCCTTCGAGGTGATTCATAATGTTTGAATACAGTATATGCTCCAAAACCCTACTGCAAACCGACGTCAATGATATAGGTCTGTAGTTAAATGGATTACTCCTACTACCCTTCTTGAACACTGGTGCGACCTGCGCAATTTTCCAATCTGTAGGTACAGATCTATCGGTGAGCGAGCGGTTGTATATGAGTGCTAAGTAGGGAGCTATAGTATCAGCGTAATCTGAAAGGAACCTAATCGGTATACAATCTGGACCTGAAGACTTACCCGTATCAAGCGATTTGAGTTGCTTCGCAACCCCTAAGGTATCTACTTCTAAGAAACTCATACTAGCAGATGTTCGTGTTTCAAATTCTGGAATATTCCATTCGTCTTCCCTGGTGAAGGAATTTCGGAAAACTGCGTTCAATAACTCCGCTTTAGCGGCACAGTCGTCGATAACAGTACCATCGGCACTGCCTCTTGTGTACTTTACATACGACCAGAATTTCTTCGGATTTTCTACCAAATTTCGAGACAATGTTTCGTTGTGGAACCTATTAAAGGCATCTCGCATCGAAGTACGTGCCAAATTTCGCGCGTCTGTAAATTTTAGCCCATCTTCGGGATTTCGCGTTGTTCTGAACATCGCATGCTTTTTCCGTTGCCTCTGCAACAGCGTTCGGACCTTTTTTGTGTACCACGGGGGATCCGTTCCATCTCTTACCAATTTATGAGGTATGAATATCTCAATTGCTGTTGCTACTATATCTTTGAATTTGAGCCACATCTCGTCTACATTCGCATAGTCAGTTCGGAAGGAATGGAAATTGTCTTTTAGGAAGGCTTCTAGTGGCACTTTATCCGCTTTTTTAAATAAAATTATTTTGCGTTTGTTTCTGATGGATTTGGAAGAAATGGTATTGAGCCTAGCTACAATGACCTTGTGATCACTAATCCCTGTATCAGTCATGATGCTCTCTATCAGCTCTGGATTGTTTGTGGCTAAGAGGTCAAGTGTGTTTTCGCAACCATTTACAATTCGCGTGGGTTCGTGGACTAACTGCTCGAAATAATTTTCGGAGAAAGCATTTAGGACAATCTCGGAAGACGTTTTCTGCCTACCACCGGTTTTGAACAAGTATTTTTGCCAACATACCGAGAGTAGGTTGAAGTCCCCACCAACTATAACCGTATGAGTGGGGTATTTATTTGTTACGAGACTCAAACTTTCTCTGAACTGTTCCGCAACTGTATCATCGGAGTCTGGGGGTCGGTAGAAGGAGCCAATTATTAACTTAATTCGGCTGTTAAGTATAACCTCCACCCACACCAATTCGCACGGAGTATCTACTTCGACTTCACTACAAGATAAACCACTACTGACAGACACAAACACTCCACCACCAATTCTGCCTAATCTATCTTTCCTGAACACCGTCTGAGACTTCGTAAAAATTTCTGCAGAACTTATTTCAGGCTTTAGCCAGCTTTCTGTACCTATAACGATATCAGCTTCTGTGATTTCTATTAGCGCTTGAAGCTCAGGGACTTTTCCAGCGCAACTACAACAGTTTACAACTATAATTCCGACTGTTCCTTGATCCAAGCACGTCCCATAATTGCCAAGCACCCTTTGACATTGCAGCCCATCCCGCACTTTCCCGAGGCCTTCTAACCTAAAAAACCGCCCAGTCCACGCCACACGGTCTCCGCTACCCGTGTAGCCGCCACCTGAGTGTAATGAACTCCTGACCTATTCAGCGGAACCCGAAACCCCACCACCCTATGGCGCAAGTCAAGGAATCTGCAGCCAATACGGTCGCAAAACCGTCTGAGCCTCTGATTCAGACCCTCCACCCGGCTCTGCACCAAAGGTCCGCAGTCGGTTCTGTCAACGATGCTGCAGATGGTGAGCTCTGCCTTCATCTCGTAAGCAAGACCGGCAGCCTTCACCAAATCAGATAGCCGCTGGAATCCAGAGAGAATTTCCTCAGATCCAAAGCGACACACGTCATTAGTGCCGACATGTGCCACCACCTGCAGCTGGCTGCACCCTGTGCTCTTCATGGCATCCGGAAGGAGCCTTTCCACATCAGGAATGACTCCTCCCGGAATGCACACAGAGTGCACACTGGATTTCTTCCCCTCCTTAGCCGCCGTATCCCTAAGGGGCCCCATTACGCGCCTAGCATTGGAGCTCCCAACTACCAGTAAGCCCACCCTCTGCGATTGCCCAGACCTTGAAGGCTGAGAATGATCCTCTGAAACAGGACAGGTAGCTGCATCTGGCTCAGCCAGAGACAGTGCCTGAAACCGGTTTGTCAGACGCACCGGGGAGGCTTTCTGATCAGCCTCCGGGGACGCTATTCGCTGCCTGCCACGCCTTGGAACGACCTCCCAATCAACCACAGGCGAGGGCTCAGCCCCACTGTGGGCAGCAACCGGGGCAACCACAGCGGCAGACCGATCTGGGGACAGACGGGACGAGGTTGACATCCCCGTGATACCCAAGTCCGGCTCACCACAGTGGTGCCCATTGGCAACAGCCTCAAGCTGCGCGACCGAAGTCAGCGCCGATTGCAGCTGTGAGCGAAGGGATGCCAAGTCAGCCCTCATCCGAACACAGCAATCGCAGTCCCTGTCCATTCTAATCGATGTTTAACAACAGTTACCGAAACACGAGTCCGTGCCTAGATAACGCAAGCGAAACACGCAAAGAATGTATCAACTAACCTGTACAAATGCCTAACGACTGCGCTACAATCTGCTGAATCTACGATGACAGTAACTAAAACTCGAAATTGCACCTCCTATACGAAACTCACACGCAATTTAAATAAGAATCTATGAAGTAAATACTAAAGCGCGATGCTACAACTGTCAAATACTATAAAACGCCCGAAATATATGAATTAAACAATGCAAGTACCCAAAAACAAGCAAAGAAATTAATTAAACTATATAACAAATAAGTAAGCTAGGGTTATACGACTTGCTGCTGCAGCTGCTTATCCAACGGCGGCAGGGAGCACAATGACTGTGACCAACCGACACTGGCTGTTCAATACAAAAACAGAAGACAGACGACTACGCGATTTTACACTATTCAGGTACTAAGGCGCGATGCTACAACCCTCATATAAAAAAATTCACAGGTCAAGAATTTGCATTACAAATATGTAGAAACAAAATTCTATTGATATAACAGTGTCCAAAAAATTTTCGTCGGCATTGTAATACATTCACGCATTTACATACATTTCATAACTCTTAAAGTACGATTCTTGGTTTCCAACAACCTTTTTCACAAACCAGAGTCCCTAACCACTACTCTTTATTCCTTACCTTATTCGTCGACATTTCTTCAATATTTCATCATAACAGATACGTAGCATAATCAAATAATTCATACAGCATCAGCTTATTGATCATAAACATACCGCAACAGCATAATACACATAATCATCGTAATAATAACATCATAACACCTCCGTCAACTCTCAAAATCGTCGTAGCTTCCTCCAATAATTTCAAAACCTACAAAAATTCTCTGCTCATGTCAAAAGTGTCATCTGCCTCAAATGTACTTTAAAAATCATGATCCCATACCAAATACATCATTCAAAGCTCTCGTAGTATCGCAATGGTTCCGAAAAATTATGAACAGTTCACAAGGTACAGACAAAATACAATTTTGTAAGTGTGAAGTTATCCAACTGTGTAATTACGTAAACATCTGTCACTGATGTAGTATAATAAATGTTTGTTTCTCTCAGTTAAATGACCACAAACGAGGGTCGGTCAAAAAGTAATGCCTCCCATCTTTTTTCTACTTAAAAAAATTAAGTTAAGTGAAAAATTTGAATTCGGCGCCATTCCTCAAACCTTCTTCTGCAATCCACTGCAGTAGTAACTTTCTGTGTCAACAGGTGGCAGCACAGCAGAAGTTTGTAAGATGGCCGACATCGATGTTCGTTTGAGACAGCGTTGTGTGATTGAATTCTTGAATGCAGAAGGTGAAACGCCCATACGCATTCATGAAAGACTGAAGAAGGTGTATGGTGTTGTGACAGTGGATGTCAGCACTGTTAGACGATGGGTTCGTCGTTGTAAGGAAGCTGAAGGGCAAACACCGTTGACTGACGAAAAGCGGAGCGGCAGGCCGGTGAGTGCAGTGACTCCACACAACATTCAGCAAGTTGATGACATCATTCGTGGTGACCGTCGGGTGACTGCAGATGAAGTGTGTCGCATTATTTCTCTTAGTAAAGGCAGTGTGATCATGATTATTAAACAATTGGGGTACTCAAAAGTTTGTGCACGGTGGGTTCCAAGAATGTTAACCGATCAGAATAAAGAGGCAAGGAAAACAATAGCCTCCCAACACTTGCAGCGCTTCCGTTTGGAGGGAGATGAGTTTCTGAAAAAAATTGTGACCGGGGACGAAACATGGGTGCATTTTTTTGAACCCGAATCAAAGAGGCAGTCAATGGAGTGGCGTCACACAAGCTCGCCGAGGAAGAAAAAATTCAAAACTGTGCGATCGGCAGGGAAAGTTATGGCAACAGTTTTCTGGGATACAGAGGGTGTGATTCTGGTTGATTTTTTGGAGCAGGGATGCACAATAACTTCTGTTCAATACGTCACAAACCTCAAAAAACTCAAAGCACGTCTTCAGCGAGTTCGCCCAACAAAATCAATGGCAGATGTTCTTCTTTTGCATGACAATGCAAGACCACACACCAGTCGTCACACCTCTGACGAGATTGTCAAAATTGGTTGGGAAGTTTTGCCTCATCCCCCATACAGCCCTGACCTGGCACCATCAGACTTCCATCTGTTCGGTCCACTAAAAGAAGCTCATCGTGGGATTCATTTTGAAGATGAGGAGGCCGTCAAAACATCCGTGCGTCAATGGCTTAGGAAGCAGAGCTGTGATTTTTACCGTGCTGGGATACATGCCCTTGTTCAAATATGGACCAAAACTGTAGAGATGGGCGGAGATTACATTGAAAAATGACAAAATGATCCTCAATGTTGTGGTTTTCAACCTATGTAATTGCATTTAAATTTCCTGACAATTAAACGTAGAAAAAAAAATAGGAGGCATTACTTTTTGACTGACCCTCGTAGCTATGTAATTTATGCATTAGAGAAATATGGTACCGATGTGTAAAGTTGTATAAGCAAATACCATATTAGCTAGGGCTCCTTGTGCTTGCCAAACACATGGTACACAAAGTAGACGTGTACTCCCCTGAGGATTTTATGTAATTATATCCTCAGATGTTACAGATTACAGCAATGGAATGAAATGTATCACGGAAAACCTTTGTATCATTGTATTTCAAATATCTTTAAAAATAAATGTTTTAAGTACAAAATTAGTCACTCAAATACGCGTACTGTAGCGCTAAACTGTGCGTCGTGTTGTAAGATAATCTCTGTGGAAGTGTCGTAGTTATCGTCCTCCGAAAGCTAAGTTCTACAGAAGTCAATGTACTTACCTCATGATAAACAAAAGTGAAATGCTTTGCGTATAGATACCGTAGTTACTACGCTTATTGCCGTGATGAAGTAAGTACTGTACTGTAACGTATTGTTGTGCTACAGAAAAGGCTGTCTCATTGTAGCTATACCACAAAGTTACTACTAAAACATGTTTTACTTTCCAGAATAATACAGAAAAACTGTGCAGATATAAAACAGATACAGTGCAAAAGCAACATTGTAAATTGTCACTCATTAGTAGCGTCGTGATAAAATCGTGTAGCTGTCACATAAACTAACCACTGAGTCATCTCGTATCTCTCAGAAAGTACTTTAAATCCAGAATTTATTTTCAAGTAAACCAAAATGTTGCATTAAAATCTCATTAGCAGTACTGGTAACTGTTCTAAATATGTCAGCCTTATAGTCGTTACGTAATCGTGCAACTAACAAGCAAGAATGTACACACGCAATAACACTGTGATGTCTGTTCACTATAACAATGCACTCGTAAATACTGTCTAAATATGTTCCGTAGGTTCTAGACTGGATAGTAAACTTCAAACATTGTTGCATGTTAACAGTTTCTCAGTGTGACAAAGCATACTAGAAATGTGAAGTGAAATGTTTTATGGCAAAGACAAAGTTAAAAAGCGGATTATGTTTCAATAAACGGTTTTACATGTGAAATGTGGTGTAAAGCTTTACTCTTCCTAGTACGCAGACTGTCAACTGAAAAGCAATTATCATGTGATTACGTCGGTAAGGAACACTGGAATTTTGCTCAAGGTTAGCTTATGTTATTTTTCTCTGAGCCAGCCAGCGCACGCGGCTGCCTGAGGTGGGAGTCATTGTCTGTTACTTGGTTGGCGCGCGTCGTTATTGGGATTTGGAGTCCTAACTTCTACAAATTCACCTTCCCGAGAGGGCCCTGCTCTGTTTGAATCCCGCCAGTTCTGATGCAATTCAGGTCTGTCGTTACGATCATATCGTCTGTCGTCATGTCGGTAATTTCTGTAATTAATTTCTTGTCGGTCACGTGGTGGAGAATTTCTCCCTGAATCGTAACAGCGCGCTGGACCGTTGAGTCTGAAGTTATTCCGTCTCCATTGATCATAAAAGTTTTTGTTCCCATATTGTCTGTTTCTATGGTTATCTCTGTCATATTCATTACTACGGAAATGCGATCTTTCTCTGTAACTATTACTCTGCCAGTGGTTGTTATATGGGTGGTGTCTGTTTTGGTCACGATTTGTGTTGTGAGAATGGCCTTGTCGTATCCAGTTATTGTTTCTTTCATCGCGGAATTGCGACGGATGTGAACTGTAATTGTTGGGTTCCTGTTTTCGCGTTACGCGATTGTCAGTGTCAATTTCTAATTCTTGTAAGAGTCCCTGAAAAGCTTCAATGTCGTCTTTGCAACGTTCTGCCAAAATAATATGCCGTAAATGTTCCGGTAATTTGATTAAGCAAATGCGGATGAGTTCTGAGGGGCTGTATGGGTTTGACAGGTACTGATTCTTGTGCAACATGTCTTCAAAATATTTCACAAGACTGGAAAATTCAGATTGTTCGAAATGTTTCATCATTATGATGCTATGTTTTACTCGGTCTTGTGTAGCTTGAGACCAATATGCTGAGAGGAAGGCATGATAAAATTCTCCTTCACTGTGACAATCGTGAATGACCGATCGCATTCTTACAGCTGGTTCATTCTCCAAGTAGCCACACATAAATTCTAATCTGTGTTGTAATGACCAGGTGGGAGGAAAACAATGAGAGAATTGATGGAGCCATGCTTGTGGATGAATGTCGTTGCCAGAATTCTTAAATGTTTTGAATTTACGTGCAGTAATGAACAGCTTATAGCCAAAATCATCGTGTCGGAGGGTAGCATATCGGTCATTGTTACGTCGTGTCGGCGGTTCCATCTCAAAATTCGGTGCACCTTGCCAATTTCTTTCATAATTTCCGAAATGCCCTGTGTTATTATTTTGTGGCTTTTCCGTATTTCTAAGTCCCTCTTCCCGTGTTGGAGCGCGAGTGTCCTCTGAAATACGTAATTCTTGTATTACCTGTGTCAGCTTATCTTGCACTTCCCGAATTTCTCTTTGGTGTTGTGTATTAATTTGATTCTGATTTTGTTTGAATTTCCTAATTTGTTCGCACTCTTCTGTGTCATTAAAGACTAGCGGTTTTGTGTCATTCAGATTATCATCTACCTTCGTAGATAAATTAGTGAACTGATCCGAAAGTTTGGCTATTTTCTCCGATAGTGAACACATTTCCTCAGTGTGTTTTTCTGAACCAAGTTTCAGAGTGTCCATTTGTGTTGAAATCGAATCTACTGTGACCTTTAAGTTTTCCTGAGTTCTTGCAAGTTGCGTAACCGAATCGGTGGATGCAACTGAGTCCATTTTAGCTTGCAAGGTGTCGTGATTTTCACGAACAACAGTTTGCAATTCTTTTATGGCTGCTTCGTGATTCTGTAATGCGTTTTCATGCCGCGAAAAAATAGAATGAAAATGCTCACAAATTTGTGTTTTTACGTCATTACAGATTTTTTGACATTTCGATTCAATGTTATGTAACTCAGTAGTTAAATCTTCACGTGTTTGTTCAAGTGTGGTGTCTAACTTCCGAAGATTTTGTTCCATTGTGTCTAACTTTTGAGGCTTTTGCTGTGTTTGTCTCTGATTTTGTTCCATTGTGTCTAACTTTTGAAGATTATGTTCCATTGTGTCCAACTGTTGCTGTGTTTGTCTCTGATTTTGTTCCATTGTGTCTAACTTTTGAAGCTTTTGCTGTGTTTGTCTCTGATTTTGTTCCATTGTGTCTAACTTTTGAAGCTTTTGTCCCATTTGTTGCATTAATTGTAATAACAGTGCACTGGTGTCTGAAACATGTTCCTTAGTGCTATTCGGCAATACATTTGAACCGGCAATATTCGCAGTTTGAAAAACAGAAAATGTGTCTTGACTTATTTGAGAAACCGGCGAGGACGCAAAACCTGAATCTACAGTATTTGCAAGAATGTGTCCTGTCATTTCGGACTACTGAGGCAAGCGGTTGCCAACCGATCGATCGATAATGCCTTCCTGTTCACTAATTGTTTCACTGTCTACACCATTGGTTGCAGCCCGCTCCATTTCCCTATGTACAATTACCAAATTACTACTTTGAACATTAATTGATTCATTAAATGGTGGCACTAACACACTGCTTTCATCTTCACTGTCTTTCTCAGTTTACTTTGGAGCCTAGTATTACGTTTTTCACACGCCATTATTGTCACAATATTTCACACGATAACACAGAAAAGAACAATTTGAAGAGCAAAAATAAGAAAACACATTAACATAGCACTGGAAATAATAACTAGTTAATTGCAAGCGCAACTGCGAAATACTTGGTGCAAATTTAAATGCGTGCCACACCTGTTTTACTGTACAACAATGAAAGACTGCAACTACAGAGGAAATTCTCTCTACAATTACGCGCTAGCAATAAACAAAGGCTACACTAACTACACAAACTACAAGAAAAAAATCAGAAGATTCCAGTGAGGTATCCTCGGCTAAGGGTCGACATATGAAACTTCGCCTTACAAAAATTTATACACGACTGTGCTTAAACTGACACACAATATTTTTTTTTAGCGCAACGCAATCTGACTTTCAGTAATCCCTACAAGAGAATGGCCCTGACTAACATTAACCTATATGTTTCACAAATCACTTACCTCACAAAAATCTTCGTTCCTCGAACTACTGCAATACAGCGAGTGCCACTACTGCCAGCTAACTAAAAGATTCAAACTACGGAAGTCACTAACTACTGATAGGCACAGTTAGCAAATGAAAGATTTTAATAGAGAACAAACGATGTATTTACCTTTATAGTCATAATATATATATATATATATATATATATATATATATATATATATATATATATATATATATAAGTTCATGACACCAATTCTTACAAATTTCAAAACTCCGCCATCTCTCTCCCCACGTCCACCACTGCTGGCGGCTCACCTCCAACTGCGCAACGCTATGCTCTGTTAGCATCCAGCTGCCGCTGCCCAACACTACAATGGCAGACAACAATGCAAAGCAGCCACAGACTGCACACGGCACAGCCAGTGATTTTTATACAGAGCGCTACGTGGCGGCGGCGTTACCAATAAAAAAACCTAAACAGCCTACTTACAGTTTCAATTTCTGTAGTCACTGAGTCGTGCTTCGCCTCCCCGTGAGCGGCAGCAGCGGCGCTTATCGATATAATCCCTGTCGTATTATCTTTGCTGACTGCTATTACTTCCCAGTTGTCGTGTGTTCGGGGTTAGTCCAGATCCACCAATGAGTTGGGAGGCGCTAGCAGTGCAGTTCGGACCTGGTAGTGTTCGACTTTGGACGCGGCAGAAGTTCAGTCGGGGCGCGAATGGAGTGAGGTCCGGGCAGCCATAACTCGCCTGACGGTTGCTGATACATATTACTTGAGTGCGGTCCACTTTGCTTGGTCGTGGGTCAGTCTTCTTGTTGGATGACGTGTATGTTGGCCTGCGATCGCTTATGGGTTGCCTGCGTGTGCCGACTCGTGATTCGTCCTTGTTATTGCACAGTCGCTGCTGTTAGTATTGTCTAGTCCTTCGTGCAAGTGTTCGTGAAACTGTGTGTAGCTTGTGGTGTCGACTGCTCAGTTATGTTAGTGCTGTCTCCGTGCTGATATGTGGACACGGTCGGGTGGCGTGGAGCAGCGATGAAATCTCCACGGGATATAATTTGGCCGGGTGCGCTGGCGGTCTTTATGCAGAGTCGGAGTGTGTGGGACTGTTCCCATTGCTACGAGGTCGGTGGCTCACCGACCCTTGACGCGAAAGTTGAGTTTGGATTTAATTTACCAGCAAGTCAAGACTGTTCACATTGTGCCGTTTGGTTCTCGTTGTGGGCTGGTGGGACGTTCCCCCGAGCAATAACGTGTGTGTACGAGTTGGCGAAGGTTTAGCCACCGTCCAGTGGAGTCTAACTGTATTTGGTTACTTGCAAATGAAGTACACCAGCGGAATTTTCTGCCTTGTGGCCGCTGACGTAAATTTAGGCAGTGTCCTTTCCTCACCGTGTTGTTGCTGTTCTACATAGTGTGTAGTTTCAGAGCTTAATGTATGCTTGGTTGTGGGCGTCTATGCCTTTTATTTCATTGAACTGCTGCTTGTGTGCTGGTCGAGTGGAGCGCAAGCTACATTGTCAGTGGGTCCGTTGACTGTCTGTTGGTTGGGTAGTCGTCGGATCGAGAATGGTTGGGCCGACTGCCTACCTCATCTAAGTGAACGTTAGTATTTGAAGTGCTGGCCGACCCCCGAAATTTCTGAGCGCCGTTAACTGCACTGCCTTTTCTTATTTTCTGTTGTGTGTATTTGTATGGCACAGAGCCAATGGTTTTGAATTAGAATTGTTTTGAGTGGTGTATTAAGTCATGGGCCTTCAGCCATTTTAAAATTAAAATTCCTAGCTTCTCAAGTATTAGATTGTTTGGGGCCTTCAGCCTAATTGAAGATAAAGCTTTCTGCCTTGTGTCTTTTTAATTTAATTTTATCTTGAGTCTTAAATCATCGGCCTTCAACTGTCTATAAATTAAGGTTGTTGCTATTCAAGTGTTAGATTTTTGGGCCCTGAGCCAAATTATAGAACTTTCTTAACGTGCGGCCTTCTGCCTTCTAAATATTCTTTTTGGTGTCTGAATTTTGAGTTAATGGCTTTTAGCCGTTTTTAAAAAATTAAAGTGGTTGTGTCCTTAAGGCATAAGATAGTGTGGCGTATTCAGCAGGTAACGAAGTTCAAGAATTTGTACTGCAATGTTTGGACAAATAAATAAAGTTATGGGTGTTCGAGTGTAAGTGACAGCCGCTCATTTTGGCCCCTTTCCACAATTCCAACTACCTGTCCTGTCCTGTCCTGCAGGTCCAGCAGTGCGTTTCAACCTCCTTTCAAGAAACTACACATCCAATTCAACTCATCTTCCACCTCGCTTGCGGTTTCTAACAGAATTACAGTGTCATACTCAAACTCCACTTCTTCTCCTTGTACTTTAATCCTTACCAAATTTTTCCTTGGTTGCCTTTACTTCTTGCTTAATGTACAGATTAAGTAATATTGGAGAGAGGCTACAAGCCTGCTTGTCTTACCTCTCATCCCCTCTAATGTTCTTCGACTATTTTAACTGCGCTCTGGATTCTGTTCAAGCTACAAATATCTTTTTGTGTGTTATCCCTGCATCCATCCACACCATGAGTGACCACTATTGCACAGAGCTAATCTGGAGAAACTTGGGCCAAAGAAATGTTCAAAAGTGTGTGAAATTTTATGGGACTTAACTGCTAAGGTCATCAGTCGCTAATCTTACACACTACTTAACCTGAATTATCCTATGGACAAACACACACACCCAAGCCCGAGGGAGGACTCGAAACTCCGCCAGAACCAGCCAAATTGGGACAAGTAGTTAAAATCAGCACAAAGCTCTAAAAATCAGACATCACGAAAACGTGAATTTTCTATTAGTAAATGAATACATTTGCTTAAGAATTACTTAAAAAGCTGCAGTGGTAGAATCATATATGAGGAAGCAATTTATTATGAATCTAAAGTGGATAACGAATTAAGATTGGGAATGTTCTACTAGAAACATTCTAAAGGGTTTGAAAATAAATCATTAAGGTAGTAAAACATTAAAAACCGTTTGTTTAAATATTTTTATGTTCTTTAGTGGAATTTGACCATTATTACAATCTTAAAGATGAATAAAATTGTTGACGTCATTCTTACCATTTAGGATCATGTAATTTGAATTCTACAGTTTTTAGTCTTATTTCTACTACATAATTATTACTTTCATATTTCCCATTAATTTCCCTGGCGTTCATATGGGTTTTTTAGTAGTAGGACGGGGAAGGCATGAGGACAATTTTGATATCATATTGATATGCAAATTACTGAAGTTTATTTTCTTCTTATTTCGTCTAAGGTTGATTAATTGTATCAATTTTGACTGCAACTCAAATGTTACCTACAATCCACAACCCACTAGCCCAGTCCCCCACACATGTCCACTGCCACCACCACTCCCAGATGATGTCATGTGTTTTTCTCAGCCTGCACTTGGCTTCCCTGCCCCCTCCCCACGCATCTCCTTCCCCCACGTAGCCTATCGGAGGGAATTTCGAATCTTGGCTGGCATTTCGAATTTTCTTTGTCCGACGGCTGTGATGAGATCCACCCTACCTACATCCGGGAATTGGCTGTTAATAAAAAATCCCGGTGCCCTTTCTGAGACTCAAACCGTGGTCCTTCTGGACAGAAAGCATAAAATACACCCCACAACACATGGAAACTGTCCAGATGCAAGAGAAGAAGCTTAGGTTAGTGTACTTTATTTATTTTAGTTGAGAAACCGAAGTAAAGATCCTAATTACGTAATTATAAAAGTAGAGCCAAATTACAGAGCTATATCCATAGTGTTACATACGGAATGCCTAAAATCGCCATTCCGCTCAAAAAGTGACGATGCGATGCAACTGCCGTAATCCTGCTGGGAAAAAGAATTGCACCATACCACTCACAACTAATGGCAGACATACTCAAACTCTTCTCTTCACCTACGACCTGGCAGGAGAAAAGGTTTGAGTGAAAGGTACTATCTCTTACCTGACGAGATGAGCGTGTTGGACAGAGTCTAATAAGTGCATTAGCGCATTCATTGCTCGACAATCACCCTGCAGTGCAGGTAATCGTGACCAATACACGCTATCACAAGCGATGTAAAATTCTTCACTGTTCTATTTACGCATCGAAATTGTCGCGAAAAACCCAGCACTTATAACCAATAGGTCATAATGCAACACATGTATAAGGTTTGGGGAAAAATCATTGTAGTAACACAACTATCTCAAAAACCGACCCCAGAGGACTGCAGAGGGGTGGCATTTGCAGTTGTGTCCTCCTTGATGCACGGTCACGAACTAACCATCTTAGAGGCAGTCTTACTATCCCCCCTACCACTTATCATGACTCCCTCTCCTCACCCTAGGTAGGAGTAGAGGCCTATCTTGCCACTGATGGTCCACAAAGAGGTATTTCTGGTGGTACTGATATACTGTCCCCAGTCTGCGGAAATCAGTCAACGATAGACAAAAGATAAGAAAATGACACTTTGTGGAATATACGTATTTAATGTATTTCTCAGAAAAACTGAACCCCACCGAAACAACACCGAAATTCCATTGAACTTTCCAGGTCGCTTTTTCAAATATCTGCTGCTTGGAGAACAGGCAGCTGCTTCTGCCACATCTGCCAGCTACAGCCCCCACCCCACTGTGTCTGGAAACAGAGCTTCAGTCAACTGCAGCATACAGACCTTCTGCTGGCTGACAAGCACGAGATCCCTGGCTGCACCTGGTCTGCCTTGAGGCGACAGTCGAGGCATTGGCCCTTAGCCATTACAAAAGTATGGAAAGCAAACTCAATAGTACGAGACAAATGAGAGCCACAGCAAACAAAACTTATTTGTCTAAAACATAGCAACACCAACCGCCCCACACACTGCGCCCTGGCCGAACCGCAGTGGCCTCCAGCGAACACATGCACACACACACACACACACACACACACACACACACACACACACACACACACACACAGAGAGAGAGAGAGAGAGAGAGAGAGAGACTGGACAGTGCCCCACACCACCCCAACAAGTACCATCCATTCTGAATGTGAAAACACTTCACTGTAACAATTGTAGTTAACGTCCACACATCTCCTTTAAGCGAACACCAATTAAAAAGGTACACAAAAGTGACAATAATAAGTGTCCTGTTTCATGAAAATAAGCGTAGTCCATTTTTTTGCTTTGTGCGCAAAATCGGTGTAGTTTTTATGCTCTACTGCAGGATTCAATGCGCCTCTCATTATTTTGCGAC
The DNA here is from genome assembly GCF_023897955.1 of Schistocerca gregaria. Taxonomy (NCBI): domain Eukaryota; kingdom Metazoa; phylum Arthropoda; class Insecta; order Orthoptera; family Acrididae; genus Schistocerca; species Schistocerca gregaria. The sequence continues at coordinate 182,751,810 of NC_064927.1, forward strand.
AACCAATGAAGTGAAAAAAATGTACAGCACCACTGCCGATTAGTGATGACCTGACTGCAGAGGCCTACACATGCACAGCCTGCATAAAACCGGAAAGAAAACGTCCACAATTTTGCTGCGAATACTACCGATCACAGCAGAATGTCGTTATTTCGAAATCATTATCAGAGTAAAGAAAAACCGAAAATTTAAACTCTGAAGAAAAAACATCTATGTTAAGCAATGTCTTTCACTCTGATAGACAAATTACGCAACTTGAGAGCGTCTCTCGTGATCAGTTCAGTTCCTGTAAATACAATCAATTTATGTTCGGCAACAAGAAGCTATAATTCAAGAGGACATGGCTGTTTTAAAAATATCGCAGGTCCCATTTCACCAATGTGATGCTATATCATACTGGCGTTTATGAAACTAAACGTGAGAGCCTGTCTTGTACCAGAACCTCCTATAATATTTTACTGTATCTCTCTCTTCCAATACATCAAAAGCATATACCATCTGCACGCTTACATTTGACAGTCTTGATCCATAACTCCACTCTACTGACCTGTCTGTAAAGTTTCTATCATACACCAGACAAACATTAGCAAGCTACTCGTATGTCAGGAGAAACACTATCATTTTGAGATTCCACGACAAGCTATAGTTCTAATGGTGAAGTTTGGAATAACATAGGGCTTGCAGTAGCAACTATTTTTAAACACGCAACATGGCAATAATACTAAAAACAATCATTATTCCATGAGAACAGTTTCAAACCATTTCTGTTAGTTTCATGAGCAAAACCGGTGTAGTTTTGAGAGAACTATATTTATCCAGAGTTTAACCATTGTTATACCACTCCTTGTAATAGAACCTCATATAAAATTTTACCACATCTTTCTCTTACAATTAATCGAAAAACAAATTCCGCCGGCATGTTGACATTGAGCACACTACGTACACACCTACAGCTCCATTGGAGCTGGTAGTCAGTGGTCAAGTCGCTTGCACAGAGCTGTGCACAGTTTTGTCAGCTGTGTTGGAGGAAGACCATTACCAATAGACCACCAGTCACAAGAGAGGGTAGCTGTTTTGTTCCTTCATAAGCAGTTGCGTACATTGTCTTTCAGCTGTAACATCCATGCACTGTATGACTACAGCTTTGTACATCGCCATATATTTTGATTTTCCACCATGACAGCGAGTGAAGGTCATGTGCTATACTGATATTACCACATTTCATTCCATTGACCTTCACAGAAAGCTGAACATAGCACCGTGTAAACGATACAACTCCCACAACGCAGAGGTTGGTAGAAATAAAACACAGAGGTGATGTTTCTCATTGACAAAAACGTGAAAGACATCGATACATTTCCAATAGATATCTGAAGCTCATGACCTACACAGTTAATCTCTTCTTCTGCAGCGATGGGTAGTGGATGTCTAAGTCTTCCATGTTGAAGAGCATTATTCCCTAATTTTGTAGTCATGTACATGATTACTGTCTCAGTGTTGAGCATTGCCAGGACGCACTGTTCGTAACATGCATGAGGTAGTAGAAATAAAGAGGTACTGTTATCTTACTGATGATAAAAAACCATGTGGAGGGCATTGCTGCATATGGAATTAGGGCAAGTCTGTAGCATTGAGGAATTGTACCAAACAATTGTCTGAAGGTGATGACCCTACATTTAATCCTATGCTCCATGGTGACAATTAGCAGATATTTAATGCTCTGCCAAAGCTATCTCCATCTCAACCAAGTGGTGTCAACCAGTCATTATGTGGTAATCAACAGTGTAGCAATGGATGGATAGGATATATTTGTTGACATGGGACACTGTACAGTATTAAGCATGATGCATTATATATGGAACGGTGTCTAGAGGATGATTCGCAGTGCAGTGGTTCTGGGATAGTGCACGAAGGTGGATTCTCCAGCGAGAGGGCTGGGTGAGGTTTACAGAAGCTATTCGCAACACTTGCATAGACATAGGCATAGAAAAAAATAGAGAAAATGCAACGCATTTGTAGAATATTGGTTGTGAGTGAATGGGCATATTCGAGTACAGTGTTATACTGTAGCCGGCCACTGTGGCTCATCGGTTCTAGGCGCTTCATCCCGGAACCATTCTGCTGCTATGTCAGAGGTTCGAATCCTGCTTCGGACATGGATGTGTGTGATGTCCTTAGGTTAGTTAGGTTTAAGTAGCTGTAAGTCTAGAGGACTGATGACCTCAGACGTTAAGCTCCATAGTGCTTAGAGCCATTTGAACCATTTTTGTTATACAGTACTATATTGTCTGACTAATGTGCTGTTCTACCTCGTACTGTACATAAGAATAATATTCACGATGGACGCTCTCCATCCTTCCAATGAACATAAAGCACACAAAATAGCGGAATCGGGATGATAATGTGCCGTGATCATCGATCTTTAAGTGTATAAAAGGAGGTGTGACAGGCGCAGCAGGATATGTTGTTTTGTTGTTATACCGGAGAATATCGACAGTATTTTTATGAAATATTTGTAATATAACTTACATCGAAGATGTTATGCTCTTTAGCAGGATCAATTTGAGCGTGCTTACAGCCCCTGCAGAATTTTTTGCGAAGAGTTTTTCGCTATTTGCAGGGCTGTAACGGTGTCGAAAATATCGTACAAGCTGTTGATGTGGTTGAAATTAGGACCTCGTAATTGGTAATATGTATGCATACGCTATAGTATATGTGTGTGTAGAGCTGTCAGTGGCAGACGGTTGCAGTTTGAATGTATAATTTGTTAACTGTTCATTTATAAATTACATTCTGGGGGTGCGCACTCTGTAGGTAGTGGGTCTGGTGGTAATTAATTAATCAATTTAATTAATTTGCATATCAGTTTGATACCAATTTCATGTCGAAATTGTCTTCATACTCCCTTATCCTACTAGCTATATTTTGTAAAGCATATTCTTATGACATTTATCTGAATTTCTACCTTTAGATCCTCTGTTCTCAAACGATTACAGATTTTGGACCACATAAAAAAGCATGAGGAAAGACTTTCAACAGCCACAGCATTAGAGACTCCCAACGAAGTCATAAATAAAAGTATGTTGAGCAGGTTAGGAACGTAGTTTTCGAAAATCTTTCCTATTGTTCAAGAGGATGCATGTTTAGGGGTTTGGACAGCAACGTCTCAATAATATTTGAAACAGCTGGATAAGTTAGTGCATTGCTTCGTAAACATATTTTGCTTTTATTGAACTCATATTTCAACGCATTGGAATACGTTCTTGAACAAAAGCAAGTATATGTCTTTCAGCACGGCAGCTGTTTGTGTATTGAGTTGTTCCAGCAAATGGTGGCCAAAAAGTTGCTCATAATTCCTCTCTTCTAATTTGTTTCTAATTCCTATCATTGCATTATTAACTACAAAACAAAGTGTTATGTCACTTCCTAAGTTCAGGACTGCATATTGCACAACTTAAAAGAGTTTTGAAAAGGGAAAAAGATATAGATCAGTAACTGTGTCTCGGAAAATGTGCCATGATTCTGTTGAATACTGATCTTTTCTTAAGAAAATGAAATAGTCTTCCAGTTCAGGAAAATATTTAGTTTAGACTCTACAGCGGTAAGAAGCGACAAGTATTGGTGTTTTAAAGCGTGGAGTAACTGCAACATACTTTTTCCATAGAAACCTTTTAATGTATGGACGCTTCTGCCTAGTATGACAAACAACTGAATGATTTTACTATTAAAATTCTTTATCTCGAGCGAAGCATTATCAGGAGCATATTTACAATTTTTATGTACTGTGTGACTCAGGAATTCAGCAGGAATAATACAAGATCTGTTCAAAAAATGCCGGAACTATGTCCAACAATTTTTCTGCTCTTAACGTTTACGTATTGTGCGTTGTCTCCTTCGAAATACTCTCTTCCACAACTGATAGACTTCTCTCAACGCCATTTCTACTTCTGAAAGCAGTCTTGGTACGCATCTTGCTGGATCACTCGAAGCACCGCCTGCGAATTTTCTTTTATCTCGTCTATCGATGCAAGTCTTCGTCCTTTCAACGGGATTTTCAACTCTGGGAAAAGAAAAAGGTCCGCAGGGGCCAGGTCTGGAGAGTAAGAAGGATGAGGCAGCGCAGTGATTTCGTTTGTTGTGCAATGGTCACGCACCAACAGGATTGAATGTGCGGGTACTTTATCGTGGTGCAAAAGCCATGAATTGTCTCGTCACATTTCAGGTCGGTTTCATCACACATTTTTTCGCAGGGGTCGCAACACGCACCGATACTACCATCGATAAACATGTTGTCGCTGCAGCATGAATCGTGATGAACTAACCCTTCAAAGTAAAAGAACGCTATCAGCATGGCCTTGACATTTTACCTGAACTGACGAACCTTTCCCGATCCCTTCTGAAGACTGGATCTTGGTCTCATCATAACGCTATCATCATCAGTTACGATTTTTAAAGGAACATCTCGTTCTCATTTGTGCGATCGAAAAGCTATTCACGGATTGCGAGGCGAAGGTCTTTCTGGCGTGAGTCATGAGCCGTGGGACGAACTCGGCGGCAACACGATGCATTCCAAGACGCTGTGTCAGGACATGATTCAAATGAAATGTAAATTTCTTCTATAATCTCTCGGACAGTCGATTGGCATGCGCAATTTCGTTGACGTTCTTGACTTTAGCGTCGTCGGTAGACGTCGAAGGATGTCCTGAACGATATCACCTTTAACTTCCGTCCACACAGTTTTAAACCGTGTGAACCATTCGTAACACCAACTCCGGTTTAAGCACTCACCACCGTGGGCTTTCTGCAGCATTTGGTGTGCCTCTATAAAGGATTTGCTGAGTTTCACGCAAAATTTACTGCAGACTCATTGCTCCTTTAACACTGACATATCGTAATTCACAAACCGTACGACACAACGTTATACTAAATACACACTGAAGAACAACTAATAGAGATGCAACAATGTAACTTGCGGCAGTTACACAATAAACACTAGATTGTGCTGCAAGGATGCCAACCGCATTTTGATCCAACACACCACTGGCGCGAAGTTACAAAAAATGGTTCAAATGGCTCTGAGCACTATGGGACTTAACACCTGTGGTCATCAGTCCCCTAGAACTTAGAACTACTTATACCTAACTAACCTAAGGACATCACACACATCCATGCCCGAGGCAGGATTGGAACCTGCGACCGTAGCAGTCACGCGGTTCCGGACTGAGCGCCTTAACCGCGAGACCGAAGTTACAAATGTTCCGGAATTTTTTGAACAAACCTCGTACGTTTGCTTTTATTTTGAAGTAATTGGAGAAGCAAATTATGCCATCGAAAGTTGACATTAGCGTTGTCTACAGAAAAAAAGGTTAAATAGTTAGTATAAATATTTTGTGCTTGGAAATTATGTTTTTGTAAATACCCGAATCTAAATTATCTAAATCCTCATAAGGATACAGTGCACAATTTTCAAATTAGTCTGTCAGTATCAAATGTTGCATACAGTGCAAACTTTATTGTTGGACCATGATTTGAACCATCTGTTGATACTCTATTAACTGCAACATTTCGAAGATATTCGTTTTGCAATTTATTTCTTGAGTCATGCGCTTGCACACTTTTGAAGTGTATAACAATTATATCTCAAACTTTTAGTTCTGTCCAAAACACGGGCATCTTGTGTCCTCCGAAAAACTTACACGAAATAGGTAAGTGCAACACGAAAAAATCAGGACTTTTGCGAATATGAGTACAGCAATTGTATTCTGTGCGCAAAGACGTACAGTTCTACTATGATGGAGTCCCAACATCTTTCACTATTAATGCGCAAGCACAGCTCACTGTCAGGTAGGTCATGTAGGACCTGTTGCTTTGCAAAGTCTGCCGCTTGATTCTAGCTCGACCCCTCTTTCCTTAATTGTTTTTCTCTTAGGAGACTAACACTGCTCCACTTCCAAACAAAGATGAACTGACAGAACGCGTCAGTAACTCATCTTACCTACGTCTACATCTACATCTGTTGTTGTTGTGGTCTTCAGTCCTGAGACTGGTTTGATGCAGCTCTCCATGCTACCCTATCCTATGCAAGCTTCTTCATCTCCCAGTACTTACTGCAACCTACTTCCTTCGGAATCTGCTTAGTGTATTCATCTCTTGGTCTCCCTCTACGATTTTTACCCCCCACGCTGCCCTTCAATGCTAAATTTGTGATCCCTTGATGTCTCAGAACATGTCCTACTAACCGGTCCATTCTTCTTGTCACGTTGTGCCATAAACTCCTCTTCTCTTCAATTCTATTCAATACCTCCTCATTAGTTATGTGATCTACCCATCTACTCTTCAGCATTCTTCTGTAGTACGACATTTCGAAAGCTTCTACTCTATTTTTGTCCAAACTATTTATCGTCCATGTTTCACTTCCATACATGGCTACACTCCATACAAATACTTTCAGAAACGACTTCCTGACACTTAAATCTATACTCGATGTTAACAAATTTCTCTTCTTCAGAAACGCTTTCCTTGCCATTGCCAGTCTACATTTTATATCCTCTCTACTTCGACCATTATCAGTTATTTTGCTCCCCAAATAGCAAAACTCCTTTACTATAAGTGTCTCATTTCCTAAACTAATTCCCTCAGAATCACCCGATTTAATTCGACTACAGTCCATTATCCTCGTTTTGCTTTTGCTGATGTTCATCCTCCTTTCAAAACACTGTCCATTCCGTTCAACTGCTCTTCCAAGTCCTTTGCTGTCTCTGACAGAATAACAATGTCATTGGCGAACCTCAAAGTTTATTTCTTCTCCATGGATTTTAATACCTACTCCGAATGTTTCTTTTGTTTCCTATACTGCTTGCTCAATATACAGATTGAATAACATCGGGGAGAGGCTACAACCCTGTCTCACTCCCTTCCCAACCACTGTTTCCCTTTCATATCCCTCGACTCTTATAACTGCCATCTGGTTTCTGTACAGATTGTAAATAGCCTTTCACTCCCTTTATTTTAGCCCTGACACCTTTAGAATTTGAAAGAGGGTATTCAAGTCAACATTGTCACAATCTTTCTCTAAGTCAGCAAATGGTAGAAACGTAGGTTTGCCTTTCCTTAATCTATTTTCTATGATAAGTCGTAAGGTCAGTATTGCCTGACGTGTTCTACATCCACAGAGTGAAAAGTATTTAAACGGACAAAGTCTGGGAGATTGTAGGGACATCAAACCAAATATTTTCCCCTAATGTCAATTTTTTCCCTATGAGGAGTATTTAAACCGGTAGAGGAAGATTTCTCTGGCGGCAAATTAATTAAACCCAGAAACACTTTTCCATTTTTTATGGCCAGGAGACAACACATTAACACAACCCAATTTCAATTACAGTAGATTTTCAAAAATGCCTCCATTGACACGTAAACAAAAGTTACACCGTCGGATCACGTTCTGTCTGACACGGGCGAAAACCACAGGAGAATCGTGAATTGTTCTTGCTTCTGCTACTATCTGGGCAACCAGATCCTCTTCTGATACAACAGGAGTTGCATAAACAAGGTTGCGCATCTCTCCCTACACAAAGTCCAGAGGGAACATATCTGCGGATCGAGCAGGCCATGGTACAGGACCACCTCTGCCAATCCACGTTTCTGGGAACCGTCGGTCCAGGAATCGACACACACCATGTCTGAAATGTGCCGGCGCCCCGTCATGTTGGAACCACATGCGTTGTCTTATAGGGAGCGGGACGTCTTCCAGAAATTCTGGCAATGCTCTGGGTGGATAACTGGTTCCAGGTTGTGGACACGCTGGAGTCGAAAGAAGATGTATGATCTACGCAAGTCTTAACGATTGTTTCTGTCATTTTCACTGATCATTTCAGTGAAGAAATTTGTTATACGAGGGCTGTTCGGAACATAAAGAACGACAGGTCGCGAAATGGAAATCACAGTGAAAATCAAAACTGTTTTATTTACAAGAGTTAGCTACACCTTACAGCTACTTCTCTACAGTCGCCGATCAGACTTAGACATCTGTCGTAGCGTTGCACCAACTTTTGAATCCCCTCGTAATAGAAGACAGCCCACAGTGCTTTTCGACAATTTTGTACTCTGGACTGCAACTCGTTGTCTGTGTCAAAATATTGTCTTCATAGCTAGCGGTTCACTTGATCAGAGATGAATCTCAGGGGTAGCCAATTACAGGCTGTGTTGTGGGTGATCAAACAGTTCCCATCGAAAACGCTGCAGGAGTATCTTCACTGTCGCTGCAGAGGGTGGCCGAGAATTGTCGTGTAGAACGAAACGCATGACAGGTATGTTATGTGGATTGCATAGCTTCAGGCGATAATTTCGAAAACAGTTATTTTTGAAGTATAAAAAATGAAATATTTGCCAACTCATTGATAAAAATGTAACTGTTAGACAACAGAGATGTTTAAAAAAATATTCATCAGATTTTACTAGACTATACATTTTACATGGATAAAAATTGAAGTTTGGGGTGGATTTTAACTTACGCAATGAAATTAAAAATTTCCCTTGGCACCAGTTTAAATGCTCCTTGTCCAGACACTCAAGTACAAAGAGACGTGGGCTGTCCACCTTGTCACGCTCTGGAACAGCTGACTTGCTCTCTCAATCGTTCATTCATTACCCACAGTGTACCCAAACGAGGTTCGTTTTGCATTACCTCCTGCGACAGGTGCAACTCAATTACCACTATGCGGCGTAAGTTTCGTCCATAGAACAGCACTATATCTCCTGCAGCGTTACGGGCGCCTGGATCTCGCATCGCCTTCAAGGTTGCCAGATCTCAAGGTATGCGTTCTTATTATTATTATTTTTTTTTTTTGAAAGTATGGGGCTATGTGATAGAGTACTTCTACGTGCCTCTCTTTTGCAAATCGTCGAATGAATAGCGATGTTGCACAGTGATGACAGTGAATGAAGTAACTCTAGATATAGTCGCAGAAGTGTGGCATGCGTTTGACAATCGTCTGTATGTTTGATTGCTTGAAATTCTGGCTGTCAATAAACACCAATCACAGATACCTGGCTTAATCCCTAATGATCAGATACCCTTATTAAAATAAAAGCAGTTAGTTAATATGTCTCACCATAAGATAATATTAAAGGAATTCCTCGTCCACTCCCTCAAGGCCTTTGCCTACATTCCAAATCATTAAATATTCCCACCAGAGTTACCTTTCACAGTTTTAATAAGTTTATCATACACAAAATACCTAATTTCAGCTGACAGACAGTTATACTTAAGCTGATCTAAAAGACCCTGTTTAGACATTCATCTATAGAGTAGAAGGAGCTACCTACAAAAAGTCTTTCAAACTCTGTCTAAACTGTGGTTTATCGGAAATCAAGTTTTTAATGGTTGCTGCAACTTATTGTGTTCCTGAATATTGGACCCCATTTGGGACCAAGGTAAGTGAATTTAGATCTTTATTTAGATTGTTCTTATTTCTACTATTGGTACTGTGCATTGAGTTACTGGTTGTGTAGGGAAGCAGCCTACTCACGCCTTATAAAATTCACATCAGTCTTTCCATTGTGTGCCAGCCAGTCCGCTGTAACTAGCTCTGACGTCATAAATATTGTGCAATACTTTAAAATGAAGTAAATAACCTGAAACATTTCTAGCATGTCAGGAGTAATACAAAATCAATATGTGTTGGATATCAGTTCAATAACTTTAACCATTTTCAGAAATTTGGATCTTTTTCTGTAAAAATCATTGGCGCAACAGAAAAGAGCTAGAAACTTAAAACATTATATTTAGATTCCTTTTGCATAATAATTTAGTAAAAACAGTATTCTGGATCTCACAAATTAAAATTTTAGTTGAAATTCATGATTTTCTGGTTTTCGTCTTAGAAATTAGGGAAGCAAGATGGATTAAGTAGGCGAATAAATAAAGCTAGGATGTTTAAATTTAAGTAGAAGGGAGATCCGCTTTAATCATAAAAATGTGAGAAGTTTCAACAGAATAACTATAAAACTATAGCTATAGCGTATCTCCAAAGAGCAAGTCTACTGCGTGTAGTGTAATTAAATTAATTCTCTCGCCCAAAATATTTGACTTAGCCACGTCAGATTTTTATTATGATTACTTACTTGTGTGCTGATTGCACACTTAAATTGAAAGCTTCATCGGCCATCAGTAAAGGACGCAATGATTTATTCGATAACTTAAAGTGGAGCATTACTAGCCCAGCGGCTAGTCGGGAGAGAAGATTTAATCAGACGTTCCCTTAGCCGTCGGCACCGTGGCTTTATATGTAAGAAAGCTGCGCGAGAAAAGGAAGGCCTCAGTTTTCTCCAGACGCTGATTAGTGCACCAGCTGTGCCGTGAGTTCCGTTGCGTAGCGTCAGTATAATTGCTATAAACAGCCTCGGATGCCGTAATAAGTTACTCGGGATACGCGTAACCATGAAATCGCTTTCGAGTGAAGTGTTAATTCTGGGATGACTTTAATGATTTATCTTCATTTTGCGTATGTCCTATTTCCACGTGCCACCGAAGAACAGACATTCTACCATTATGTAGTGTGGTGTTTGATGAACATTATCATCAAATTATGGCGAGCATTCACTTAAACATTTAATTTGAACAGTTATAGTTTCATCGGTGCATTAGACTCTGAACTGCTCTGGTAGTTGGATTGTATGGATTCCTTTTGGTCTGTGACTTTCAGAATATGGTGAACATTTTAGAGAGAATGGTTTTTGATTATGAATCCCAGACAATCTCCTAATTCCTCAGAGCTATAAGCTGTAGCTATAAATGTATTTCTCAGATGAAGTGAACACTACGAATTCTATTTACAGGCTTCACGTTTTGCTAATCACTTTCTGGTTGCCAATATTGTAGTTAGAGAGCCAGTGTTGAGAACGGCAAACAACATCATTAAATAAATAATAGGAACATTAACAATTATTCCACCCGCCGCCCCACAGTTGGAATTAAAAATATAACACTTGCAACAATTTTCATTAATGAACAAATACACTGAGAAGAACTGGTTAGAATACAAAGTTCCTTGAAGTCATTGTTCTTGAATTTACACAACAAATCAGTCTTATTACACGATATTGCACGCAAAAACTTTTACTCAGTTTGACAAGCTACTCTAAAATATGACCCGTATGACATAATAGAATGAAAGTAAGCAGAGTATGCAAGTTTTTCTGTGTATATCCGACACTGGACATAGCTGGTAGACGTGATGGAGACGTGCAGATAAACAAATGATTACAATTTCAAAAAATTGGATGATTTATTCAAGAGAAAAAGCTTCACAAACTGAAGAAGTCAGTAACATGTTGATCCGCATCTGGCCGTTTTACAAGCAGTTATTTTGGCTTGTCAGTGATTGATAGGATTGTTGGATGTCCTCTTGTGGAATATCATGCGAAATTCAGTTGATTTGGTGCTTTAGGTCGTTAGAGGCCGAGCTGGTTGGAGGACGCTGGCCATTATGCTACAAACGATCTCAGGTGGGGTGGGATCCGTTGACATTGCTGGGCAAGGAGGTGTTTGGCAAAAACGAAGACAAGCAGTAGAAACTATCGCTGTGTGCGAACGGATATTATCTTGTTGAAATGTAAGACCTTGACGGCCTGCCAAGAAGGGCAATAAAATGTGGCATAAAATATCGTCATCGCAACGTCGCGCTGTAAGAATGTCGCGGATGGCACTCAAAGGGGTTCTGCTATGAAATGGAAGAGCACCCTGGAGCATCTGTTTTCGAACTGTATGGTGAGCGACAGTCAGTTTGGTATCCCACCGCTCTCCGTGGCGTCTCCAGACGCGTCTTTGCCGTTCATTGGGGCTCAGTTCAAAACCGCACTCATCACTGAAAACAACTCTACTCGCCAGTGATATTCCATGCTGAACAATCCCTACATCACTGCGAGCCACCAGTTGCATTTCCGATCGATGATAATGATGAAACCGGGGCTCTGAGAGCCTGTCTGACAATTGCTCGACGTTCTATCGTCATTCCAGGTCGATCACTTCCTACTTGACGGTGTGTTCGGCCGTGGGTTACCCATTGCTGCCAACATCATCGAACAGCGGCTTGACTCCAGTTCAAATGTCGAGAGGTTCGCCGATTACTGCAACCGCATTATTTGAGCTCAACGACACTTCTTCTCTCAAATGCTAACATCTGCGTATATTGTTGCCCGTCTTCGAGGCATAGTTACTATCCACCTGAGTACACGGAATGAAATTCGCAAAGACTATGTGTCCTGGTATTGACATATGCCTTGTTTACTATCCGTGTCAACTGCTCGGTGAAATTGCATTGCCACGTCAAACATTCATCCATCGGTTGCGTATACTATTTTGCATTTTCCGTCAATACCTACATGAATATCAGTTTGTGCCCAATTTGCCTAACTTTTTTCTGTCTTAGAATGTATTTATATCGTGATAAGTCTTGCAACTAAGAGTTTCAAGTTGTCCCCAGTAAAAGAATTTAGCATTATTTCGGAGGTCGCCTTGTGTCACTACCACTTATAAATCTGTAATCATCCCAGTCGATTGTATGATTAGAGGTATCTTCAGTGACGACGGTGTGACTGGGAAACATACGTATCAGAGAGTTGAAGTTTTTTCAAGATTTTTGGGAATGAGTGTGGTGGTCGATAAAAACATCAGGTCGCAAGTTCATGTTCACCCTTGAGACTAAGTCCTGTCCAACAATCTCGCATATAGTTCTGTTTATATATATACGGATTTGTATTTCTTGTCTGCTGCGACAAATACACAAATTCCATTTCTTATTAGCTTGTTCTTTCTTTATATTCTTACATTAAATGTCCCTGCTGTCATTTTCGAATTCTAGATAGCTTTCTGTAGCTAGAATATTACGATCTTAACTTCTTTTTAGGACTGTTTCAGACCCTGAGGTATTATTGCCAAAGCTTCGACACTTGATTACTGAGATTATAATCTTCTTATCTGAGCGGACCGTCCGTTTCTTTGTGTCGTACAGTATTACTTCGGGATCTCCTACAGCTGTTATCGTGAGGAGCAAATGAATAGTTGCCTCCGTTAAATAGTTGTTACTTGCCCTCCACGCACTTTCAGCCACATGTGCAGCAGCCTACGATGTGCAGTGCACGCATGATCCAAAATTCTAATGAGTCTGTTTAGCAGAGATGTCCACCATCAATGTAGCCAGGCATAAAAATGTAGAATGGTGTAGCACAATTGATGGACTCACTTCCTCACCCCGTACACAAAAGCCTAGATACGCTTGCAGTTATGCACGCAGAGTGATTTTTTTTTACGGCTGTTTCAAGTCGTGGCTATCGAAATAACACTCTCCAAAACTATTCATACACACAAAAGTTCTTCACTCACTGTTGCCTGTTCCGCCCCATCGGTAAGTCTGTTTTCCTTTGAGCACCTCACATTCCTTAATTCCCGTATTTTCTAAACGATTTATTTTGTCTAATGATGGTGTTTCTGACTTCTTTGAATTCTAATGGTGTCACGACTTAATAAAACCTTAACTGGTACAACTTAATGATCATGTCTGTCATGTGCTACGTAAACGAATGTTGTTAGGCATGTTTCTACATCTGAAAGATGAAGTCTATTGAAATATCGCGATAGTCGCGTAGTAGCGCCACATTAAGGATGCATATCAGGTTTGCTTTAAATGCGCGCCGTAACGGTCGTGAGCTTTAGTTACCGTTGACGTTGAACATGGTGATTTGACGTTAGTCAAGAATACCCTTAAGGTGAGAGAGACGGAATTATCAACAACTCACTGGGTTGAAACGACGTCGTTTAATAGTGCTAAGAGAAGATGGGCGTTCCTTCTGCGGTACTGTAGGATAACTTGGCAGGAATGTAGACCCTATTGTAAGTAGACTGTTTAGGTTTTTTTATTTGTAACGCCACCGCCACGTAGCGCTCTGTATGAAAATCACTGGCTGTGCTGTGTGCAGTCTGTGGCTGGTTGGCATTGTTGCAATATTCGCCATTGTAGTGTTGGGCAGCGGCAGCTGGATGCTAACAGCGCGTAGCGTTGCGCAGTTGGAGGTGAGCCGCCAGCAGTGGTGGACGTGGGAGACAGATGGCGGAATTTTGAAATTTGTACGAATTGGTGTCATGAACTGATATCTATATTATGACTATTAAGGTAAATACATTGTTTGTTCTCTATTAAAATCTTACATTTGCTAACTGTGCCTATCAGTGGTTAATGACTTCCGTAGTTTGAATCTTTTAGTTAGCTGGCAGTAGTGGCGCTCGCTGTATTGCAGTAGTTCGAGTAACGAAGATTTTTGTGAGGTAAGTGATTTGTGAAACATATAGGTTAATGTTAGTCAGGGCCATTCTCTTGTTGGGATTACTGAAAGTCAGATTGCGTTGCGCTAAAAAAAAATATTGTGTGTCAGTTTGAGCACTGTCGTGTATAAATTTTTCTAAGGGGAAGTTTCATATGTCGACCCTTAGCCGAGGATACCTCACTGGAATCTTCTGATTTTTTTCTTGTAGTTTGTGTAGTTAGTGTAGCCTTTGTTTATTGCTAGCGCATAATTGTAGAGAGAATTTCCTTTGTAGTTGCAGTCTTTCATTGTTGTACAGTAAAACAGGTGTGGCACGCATTTAAATTTGCACCAAGTATTTAACAGTTGCGCTTGCAATTAACTAGTTATTATTTCCAGTGCTATGTTAATGTGTTTTCTTATTTTTGCTCTTCAAATTGTTCTTTTCTGTGTTATCGTGTGAAATATTGTGACAATAATGGCGTGTGAAAAACGTAATACTAGGCTCCAAAGTAAACTGAGAAATGACAGTGAAGACGAAAGCAGTGTGTTAGTGCCACCATTTAATGAATCAATTAATGTTCAGAGTAGTAATTTGGTAATTGTACATAGGGAAATGGAGCGGGCTGCAACCAATGGTGTAGACAGTGAAACAATTAGTGAACAGGGAAGCATTATCGATCGATCGGTCGGCAACCGCTCGCCTCAGGAGTCCGAAATGACAGGACACGTTCTTGCAAATACTGTAGATTCAGGTTTTGCGTCCTCGCCGGTTTCTCAAATAAGTCAAGACACATTTTCTGTTTTTCAAACTGCGAATATTGCCGGTTCAAATGTGTTGCCGAATAGCACTAAGGAACATGTTTCAGACACCAGTGCACTGTTATTACAATTAATGCAACAAATGGGACAAAAGCTTCAAAAGTTAGACACAATGGAATAAAATCAGAGACAAACACAGCAAAAGCTTCAAAAGTTAGACACAATAGAACAAAATCGGAGACAAACACAACAAAAGCTTCAAAAGTTAGACACAATGGAACAAAATCTTTGAAAGTTAGACACAATGGAACAACACCAGAGACAAGCACAGCAACAGTTGGACACAATGGAACATAATCTTCAAAAGTTAGACACAATGGAACAAAATCTTCGGAAGTTAGACACCACACTTGAACAAACACGTGAAGATTTAACTACTGAGTTACATAACATTGAATCGAAATGTCAAAAAATCTGTAATGACGTAAAAACACAAATCTGTGAGCATTTTCAACCTATTTTTTCGCGGCATGAAAACGCATTACAGAATCACGAAGCAGCCATAAAAGAACTGCAAACTATAGTTCGTGAATATCACAACACCCTGCAAGCTAAAATTGACTCAGTTGCATCCACCGATTCGGTTACACAACTTGCAAAAACTCAAGAGAACTTAAAGGACACAGTAGATACTCTGAAAATTTGTTCAGAAAGACACATGGAGCAAATTAGTTCACTATCTGTAAAGTAGCCGAACTTTCAGATCAGTTCACTAACTAAT
This sequence comes from Schistocerca gregaria, assembly GCF_023897955.1. Taxonomy (NCBI): domain Eukaryota; kingdom Metazoa; phylum Arthropoda; class Insecta; order Orthoptera; family Acrididae; genus Schistocerca; species Schistocerca gregaria. Next base: position 182,767,651 of record NC_064927.1, read on the forward strand.
CTACAAAGGTAGATGATGATCTGAATGACACAAAACCTGTAGCCTTCTCTGACACTGAAGAGTAGGAACAAATTAGAAAATTCGAACAGAAACAAAATCAAATCAACACACACTACAAAAGAGAAATGCGGGAAGTACAAGATCAGTTGGCTCAAGTAATACAAGAATTACATATTTCAGAGGACACTCGCGCCCCAGTATGGGAAGAGGGACATAGAAATACAGAACAACCACAAAATAATGACACAGGACATTTCGGAAATCATGAAAGAAATTGACAAGGTAAACCGAATTTTGAGGTGGAACCGCCGAAACGACGTAACAATGACCGACATGCGACTCGCTGACATGATGATTTTGGCTATAAACTTTTCATTACTGCACGTAAATTCAAAACATTTAAGAATTCCTGCAACGACATTCATCCACAAGCGTGGCTCCATCAATTCTCTCATTGTTTTCCTCCCAACTGGTCATTAGAGCACAGATTAGAATTTATTTGTGGCTACTTGGAGAATGAACCAGCTGTAAGAATGCGATCGGTCATTCACGATTGTCACAGTGAAGGAGAATTTTATCATGCCTTCCTCTCAGCATATTGGTCTCAAGCTACACAAGACCGAGTAAAACATAGCATCATGATGATGAAACACTTTGAACAATCTGAATTTTCCAGTCTCGTCAAATATTTTGAAGACATGTTACATAAGAATCAATATCTTTCAAATCCATATACCCATTCAGAACTCATCCGCATTTGCAAAATGAAATTGCCTGAACATTTAAGGAATGTTATTTTGGCAGGGCGTTGCAAAGACGCACATTGAAGCTTTCCAGGGACTCTTACAAGAATTAGAAATTGACACAGACAGTCGCGCAATGCGAAAAGAGGAAAACAATCACTACAGTTCACATCCGTCACAATTCCGTGACGACAGAAACAATAACTGGACACGACAAGTCTATTCTTACAACGCAAATCATGACCAAAACAGACACCACCCATATGACAACCACTGGCGGAGTAATAATAGTTACAGAGAAAGATCGCATTTCAGTAGTAATGACTATCACAGAGACAATCAGAGAAACAGACAATATGGAAACCAAAATAATTATTATCAAGGGAGACAGAATAACTTAAGACGCAACGGTCCAGCGCGCAGTTACGATTCAGGGAGAAACTCTCCACCACGTGACCGACAAGAAAGAAACTATGGAATCTACCGACATGACCACAGACGATATCATCGTAATGACAGACCTGAATTTCATCAGAACTGGCGGGGTTCAAACAGGTCTGGGCCCTCTCGGCAAGGTGAATTTTTAGAAGGCAGGTCTCCTAATCCCAATAACGACGCGCCCCAACAAAGAAACAGACAATGCATATGCACCACAGGCAGCCACGTGCGCCGGCTGGATCAGAGAAAAATAACATAGACGCTAACCTTGAGAACAATTTTAGCATTCTTTAGCGACGTATACCACATGATAATTGCTTTGAAGTTGAAAGTCTGCGAACTATAAAGGGTAAAAGATTGCACCAAATTTCACATGCAAAACCGTTTATTGAAAGATAATCTGCTTTATAACTTAGTCTCTGCCATAAAATTTTTCACATTATGTCACTAGTATACTTTGTCAGACTTAGAAACTGTTAACATGCAACAATGTTTTGAAGTTCACTATCCAGTCTAGAACCTAGGGAACATACTTAAACAGAAATTACAAATGCATTGTTATAGTGAACAGATGACACAGTGTTGTTATTTGTACATTCTTTCTTTTTAATTGCACGATTACGTAACGACTACTTAGAACATATACTGGTGCTGCTAATGAGATTTTAATGCAACATTTTGGTTTCTTGAAAATACATTCTAGATTTAAAGTACTTTCTGAGAGATACCAGATGACATAGTGGTTAGTTTATTTCACAGCTACACGATTTTATCACGACGCTACTAATGAGTGACAATTTACAATGTTGCTTTTGCACTGTATCTGTTTTATATCTGCACAGTTTTTCTGTATTATTCTGGAAAGTAAAACAGATTTTAGTAGTAACTTTGTGGTATAGCTACAATGAGACAGCCTTTTCTGTAGCACAACAATACGTTACAGTACAGTACTTACTTCATCACAGCAATAAGCGTAGTGACTACGATATCTATACGCAAAGCATTTCACTTTGGTTTATCATGAGGTAAGTACATTGACTTCTGTAGAACTTAGCTTTGGGAGGACGATAACTACGACACTTCCACAGAGAGTATCTTACAACACGTTTAGCGCTACAGTACGCGTATTTGAGTGACTAATTTTGTACTTGAAACATTTATTTTTAAAGATATTTGAAATACAATGATACAAAGGTTTTCCGTGATACATTTCATTCCATTGCTGTAATCTGTAACACGTGAGGACATAACTACATTAATCCTCAGGGGGGTACACGCCTACTTTGTGTACCATGTGTGTGGCAAGCACAAGGAGCCCTAGCTAATGTGGTATTTGCTTATACAACTTTACACATCGGTACCATATTTCTCTAACACATAAATTACACAGCTATCTGATCATTTAACTGAGAGAAACAAACATTTATTATACTACATCAGTGACAGATGTTTACGTAATTACACAGTTGGACAACTTCACACTTACGAAATTGTACTGTACTGTGTGAACTGTTCATACTTTTTCGGAACCATTGTGATACTACGAGAGCTTTGAATGACATAATTCGGTATGAGATCATGATTTTCAAATTACGTTTCAGGTAGCTGACACTATTGACATGAGCAGAGAATTTTTTTTAGGTTTTGAAATTATTGGAAGAAGCTACGACGATTTTGAGATTTGGCTGAGGTTTTATGATGTTATGATGACGATGTGTATTACGCTGTTGCGGTATGTTTATGATCAATAAGCTGATGCTATATGAGTTATTTGATTATGCTACGTATCTTTGTGATGAAATATTGAAGAAGTGTCGACGAATAATGTAAGGAATAATGAGTAGTGGTTAGGGACTCTGGTTTATGAAAAACGTGGTTGGAAACCCAGAATCGTACTTTAAGAGTTATGAAATGTATGTAAATGCGTGAATGTATTACAATGCCGACGGAACTTCTTTGGACACTATTATATTTAAAGGATTTTGTTTCTACAGATTTGTAACGCAAGTTCTCAATCTGTGAAAATATTTTTATATGAGACTGCCACTGTAGCGGAAACTGGTGTCGTAAATATTTCGGTATGAAAGGTAAGTGACCGTGACGTAATGCGTCGTGGGCACCCAGCTGTGCGATAGTCGCCTGGGAAAAAATCCATTAGTGTGTGCCTTTCAGAGGCACAGGTAAAAAAAAGGCCATTATCCTCGCTATTGACATTCCTTTGTAGAAAGCATAGTAAATACGACACCCACAAACTTGAAAACATGATTACACTGTAGAGTTCTTAATTTATGATATTTACTGAAATGAAATGATGAGAAACATTCCATGTCTATTGTCTTGCTAGTTGAAAGATTGTTTACTACACTATGAAACGCCATATGGCTAGTGAATGACGTTTCACGCCTTGCTTTGCCTATTTTGTTTAATATCTAGTTTATATCTGCACTGCAGCATTGGTTACTATAAAATTTTATAGATGTACTAATATAAATATTTTATGCCTACAGATCCAGTAAATAATAACTTTATGATGCACTTAAAAAGAAAAAAAACGAAGGAGCTCAAAAAGACATTTCCCTTGACAGGAATTTCAAAAATAATTTTTTTACGATTTGGTAACTTATCTGCTAGCGTATGTTCTCGTGATGCATCGCTCTAGTGTTAAGATGTGACATAGGTATTAAACATTTTTACTGTAATATTTTTTTCTGCTTGTGGGTTTGTCATGTTTAGATATAAGTTATTACATCTACTGCTGCTTGCTTTGCCAATTTCTATTTTTTTGTGATTGCTGTTTGTATTAATTGTTTTGTGCTGCTGCATTGCCTCGTCCCTTAGGTTAGCATCTGAGCTCAGTAGGTTTAAGTTAGCTTAAGAGGGGGTAGACTATATAAGAAACTAACTATGATGAATTGGAAAAAAAAGCATTCAGAAGCTATAAGAAAATGGTTTGGCCAAAAAATTAGTTACAGTGGAGGAAAACTATTTTTAAAAGAGGATGAGAACAGAATACAGAAAGCATGCTTGGATAGGATTTTTTTTGGCTGGAGCAAATGTTGAAATAAGAGGGGCGATCTATGGAATGAAGTTTTGGGTTGGACACCAGTACCAAATGTTACCCTGAAAACAAACCCTGTCCTTTCCTTTTGTGTTATCCCACTATGTGTTTGTGTACCGTTGTGTATTTATTTTCTTCCTGTCTCTGTGTACTGTTTCATAGAATTTTTTCTGTTCTAATACTAAGCTACATTCACTATGATGAGGAATACTGTTATCCTCAAATATAATTTGCATCAATAATATGTCATTTACTTTGTAAAGATGTTTAGACATTATTTATTCTATTTTGTTTTAATGCTCATGTGTGAAGTTGATGTTTCGAAATTTATTCTGATTTTTTATGTATGTGCTCTTGTCATAATTACTGTAACACTGATGTATATGTTATTTCGATTCTTTTGTAAAGCCTGTATTACTGCAAATGTTATCTGTACTATTATGTTCTTTAATGATATATTTTGTACCTTTGTTATTGTATTCTCATGTTATAAAATTGTAATTGACACCTGTTCATCAAATTAAGTAACTTGTATGTTACATTTCACTGCACAGATTTCTGTTGGTCATAGTATATGGACAATATGTGAGAAGTAGGGACTGATAGTGTTTGCACATGTGTTAATAATTCAGTAAGGGACTGGATAACAGCATTGCTGGTTCTAAGGACATTTCAAAAACAATTTTTGTGAGTGCACAAGTGGTAGTTATGGACTTGCTATATTATCCGCAAGACTCTTCAATGGTGATTGTGCGCCTGCACAGTCAAACAGATGGCTGCTGGCCATCTCTACAAGGACTACAGTGGGTCTACACCTTTGATGACCCACCAATACCATTATTTCTACAAGGACTGCAGTGGGTCTGCACCTCTGGTGGCCCACCAATACCGTAATCTCTACCTGGACTACAATGGGTCTACTCTGTCACGACCTACCTACCAATATTCTTTAAAACTTCGACTGACTCTGTTGTGGGTTTGATCTGTTGTGGCCCATTACCTGTCTGCATGTCAAGAGTCAGCACTGTCTTTCCGTTGGAAGGACAACACTACTTCTTCAAGACTGCATGGAAATCCACTACTTCCCTGTGCATTTTCTTTTACTACTCAGACTTTGAGAAAAATACTGCCATTTTACTTTGATGAATGATCAGGACTGTCTTTATGGACTGTAAGAAAATTTTAGCTTTTGACCAACATTGTGTCGCTAAGTGTGTGCATTTCATTTCTTTGTTATTGTAGTTGTGAAAATATTTTCAAATCTGTATTGGCCACTGCCCAAAACAATTTGTAAATTTTTTGTGGGGAGCATGGGGGCTATGTAAGTAGGCTGTTTAGGTTTTTTTATTGGTAACGCCGCCGCCACGTAGCGCTCTGTATGAAAATCACTGGCTGTGCTGTGTGCAGTCTGTTGCTGGTTGGCATTGTTGTAATAATCGCCATTGTAGTGTTGAGCAGCGGCAGCTGGATGCTAACAGCGCGTAGCGTTGCGCAGTTGGAGATGAGCCGCCAGCAGTGGTGGACGTGGGGAGAGAGATGGCGGAATTTTGAAATTTGTACGAAGTGGTGTCATGAACTGATATATATATTATGACTATTAAGGTAAATACATTGTTTGTTCTCTATTAAAATCTTTCATTTGCTAACTGTGCCTATCAGTAGTTAGTGACTTCCGTAGTTTGAATCTTTTATTTAGCTGGCAGTAGTGGCTCTCGCTGTATTGCAGTAGTTCGAGTAATGAAGATTTTTGTGAGGTAAGTGATTTGTCAAACATATAGGTTAATGTTAGTCAGGGCCATTCTCTTGTAGGGATTACTGAAAGTCAGATTGCGTTGCGCTAAAAAAAATATTGTGTGTCAGTTTAAGCACAGTCTTGCACAATTTTTCAAAGGGGACGTTTCACTATGTATGACTACTGTCAGCGATAGTCACGGGAGTGTACGCTCGCAAGATGACCGGACTGTGGACTTGGCGCTACCGAGGACGAAGACCGTTATATTCGGCTTATCTGTAGCTGCAGTTTGGGCAGCATTTGGCATAACAGTGACACAACAAATTGTTACAAATCGGTTACTTGAAGAACAGCCCCGAGCTAGACGCAAAGTAGCTTCATTCCACTGACTCCAAAGCCATCGCCATTTGCGATTTCAATGATGTCAAGCGAGAGCTCGTCTAGATGGCAGAGTAGAGGTCTGTTGTGTTCTCTGATGAAAGCCGGTTCTGTTGCGGCGCCAGCGATGACCATGTTTCGGTGAGAAGGAGGTCAGATGGGCGCCTGCGACCACCTTGTCTGCGGCCTAGACACATTGTACATTGTTACAGTGCGATTTCGTATGGCACCAGGAGCACTCTCGTGGTTATCCAAGGCACCCTAGCTGCAAAATTTTACATTAGTCTGGTGATTCGACCCGTGGCATTCATTAATATCATTCCACAGGGTGTTTTCCATCAGGATAACGCTCTCCTTCTTACCGCTGTTGTAACCCAGCATGCTCTACAGAGCGAAGAAATGTTGCCTTGGTCTGTACTATCACCAATCGAGCACGTATGGGTCATCACTGGACGACAATTCCAGTGTCGTCAACACACAGCATTAACCGTTTCTGTATTGACCAGTCAAGTGTAACATTCATCAACATTCTGTTTGTTAATGTACCAGCATTTCACATTTGCAATGGCTTATCTCGTGCATACAGTCACCTGTGATCTTGCAACGCTTGCAGTGTTAATCACTTAGGTATGTTACACAGACAAATGTCTTCCAGAAGTTACATTACTCTATCTTAATAACTTTTTGGTGTTGCAATTTTTTTCCATCAGCTAGCTGTTAGATTACTAAGAAACTTAGTAGTCCGGCTTCCGTTTTTCTCGAGTGGTGGTATTTCTAATGCAGTCGACCACTCAAAATTTTTTTAATTCCTTAATGTTTCCTACTTTGCTAGCCGTTTCTCCTTATCCACATTCTACTAGCGCACAAAAATTAGTTTATAGGCGTAAGTTTATGAAGTTTCATTTGTATCTTTTCTAAGGTGTCGGTACAAGTTCCCTCCAAATGCTTCGCAGTTTCTAGGAAGTATCTTTCGACGACAGAATTGGATTTTATTTCCCATATTGATGTAATAACTGCTTAAATGCTTTTTGGATGCACAGAGAGTAAGCAAATGTTCGTAATTTTCGAATTAAATAAATTTGGTTAGCCACGTATGAAGAAAGGAATAATGAGTATTAATTCTTGTTTCTTGCTTTCATGTATTGCATCTCTTGCATGTTTTCCTTGTACTCTTTGCTGCAAGATATTTTCTTAGTTCTGTGAGTTAACGAGCATTGCGCTCTCATTTAAATATATGGACGAAAGAGTAAACCTACAGGAAATGTGAAAAGAACCCTGTCATCGAGGACCGTGTGCCACAAAGGGAGCAGATTCTCCACGAAATGGGGAACTTCACAGGCGTCTGTTGTCTACTCAGGCCCCAGCGCTGTACTGTGCGAGTAAGACAGACAAGAACCTATGTCATATGGAAACCCACTGGAACCAGTTTGTGGCCGAGGAGACGTAAGAGTGTTAAAACGCCGGGCCTAAGATTGGCAATAAAGGTAAACTTTTATTAAAACTATTTAACTCTGCAGTGATGCAGGGAATCAAGCCACAGTAATTTTACTCTGTCACCCTCTTTAAATTTTCATGGTGATCCCAATAATACTTGAATACTGATTATATCTATATCTTAGGATTTACTTTTAAAGGAAAATTAATAAGTTTTGTAACAAAGACCTGACTGCTAAAATCTAAACGCTTTGGTCGAGCTTAACGATCGACATTTCATACAGAAGCGCATCATTAAAATGACAAACGTTGTAAATATCAACTCTGTAGCTTTATTTGTTTAACACTTTCGCTGCGGCATCGGTGCAGGCGCGCAACTCTTCAGAGCGGCCCGACAACGTGCGAGTGGGGGCCGGTAACACTCCGAAATGGCAGGTACCGTTCGTAACCGACGCTCCTAAGCACACCTGAGCTACAGGATGATGTCAAGACCTTGTAAAATCTGTAGGGTGATGTTCTATACCGACTTAACGATGACATCTTAGATGCATTACTTCAAATAAGCTTCGACTGTATTGTGGTCATGTTTTGAAGTCTGTTTGCTGTCTGACACCTATAGGGGTCACACAGGCGTCATTAAAATGTTCATTAGCCGCCAATACGAACAATACACGTTCGATAACTGACTACACAAAACAAAAGTTTACACTGCAACTAGACTGAGTAACCGATAGTGAGCGTGGACGCTTATAAACGTCAGCCGCTCTAGCTCATGGCTTGTTGTGACTCTTATAAGCGTCAGCCACAGCGAAAGTGTTAAGAGATACAGTAAATTTAAAGTATCAGTATTTACAGTTAAGCACCATATCATCATTTCCTCCACACAAAACACAATGAACGAAGACAGCATGACACGTTATGGAATCATTAGGTAATAGTATATTTGTTGTAAGGTTTAATGTATAATAGTTACTTTTGTTCTTTATTTATTTATCAGAAAGTACATTGGTGCAACGCTATTTGCCGTGGCATTCGAAGCTAAGAAGGAAATTGTATTGGTTTTATGTAAAAGAATTTAACGTTTTTTTATGTAATGGATATTATTGTTGCTTTATTTAGAACGTGAAAGCAGTCAAGCTTTGATTATTTAAATATGTTAAAATGTAAAATAATCTAGAATAAGCTGCAGCCAATCAGCTGCACGGCTTCAGGAAAGGGAACTGCCTTAGTCAGTTGAGCGACGATATCAGGCGCGCGGGAAACGCGGCCAGGGACGAGCAGAGGGAGTGTTGGTGCAGACGCGCGCCTGGTGTGAACTCTAACTTTTCGCGTAGATAACTAGTATTTCACGTTGAGATTATGAATGATCAAACTGTGTCAAATGGATATGCACTCGAGTGCAACAGTAACTCTAAATACGACCACTTTCGCTGTTAGTTTGCTGAATAAACATTATTCTAGCCAAGTCGAAACTGTGTGACCTACATAATTTATGGGTTGTTAATTTAGTACCAGATATTGTTATTACTGTTATTATATGTTACATTAACTTTGCATTTCGCAAACTTGCCATCAGCCAGACATTTTAACCAAAGGGTCACAAGTGTCTAATTTAGGCCGTGTAATGCGGTACGTGCGGTTCAACCCCTAGACAAGTTTGAGCCAAGACATTTCGACGAAGAGCAACCGCATGTGAGCCCGAACATCGTTGGGATGTTAGCTCGCACTGCTTACTAGCATACGTCGATAGAAACTACGCGGGCTCCTGATTTTTTTTTTTAAATAAAAAAGGTTGCACGCTTCGTCACACTGACCACCATTATTACAGATCCACTTTATCATAGCAACATATACCAAAGGGATAGCTAAAACGTGAATTCCTCGACATATGCTGGCTATGGAAAGAAAATCATCAGAATATTCCAAGAATTATTTATCACTGGGCACATATTTTGAACGGTATATGTGTGATGGGGATACGATATTACCGGATAACTTTGGAAAGGATTACACATAGTCGCGTCCAGATATTGTTAATTCATCAGGTATATAATTTTCTGGTGAGTAAAACGTAATCCTGTATTTTTAAACTATTTATATAATATGTGGATATTTATGCCACTTCTCGTTGATTGTGTGTCATTTAGTACATTTAAACCGAGCAATGTCTTTTACCAACGAACATGTGATACTCGCAAACGACCTAAGTGAAAATATTTTTTCCATGTTACTGGTTTTTTATAATATTTCTGTTTAGTTTGATTTCAGTTACTGATTATTGGTGTGCAGTAAATAATGTAACAGGTTTACTATTAAATGAAGTGTTGAGAAAACTTTTTTGATTGCAGTGCCTTTAAATTTCAACGAATCGTTGTTTTTAGATACATGACCATGTTGTACTTTAGAACATATTTATTTTCACATTTGGGTAAACCTTAGTTTTCCGGAGTAATTTTATTAACTTCAGGATAAGACCGCAGCACATAAAAAGTGAGTGCCATCATTTAAAAATAGAGTAAAAATGTATTAAAATTATATTACAGTGCTGAGTAGAGGCGAAAGTTGAGAAGTGTACCGCTCTCCACTATCACATAAACGACAGGTTGACTGAAGTAAATAGGAATAATTAAAGATGACTCTGAAATACCAACCACAGAGTACATAAAAATAGTCACAATGACAATCACAGTAATGAGATGAATATAACACGTGTGTACTAGACCAATAGAGAGCAATATTGGAAAGGTATAAAAAATGGGGAGTGATACATAAACAGAGTTAACAGTATCGTTGACGATTCTTACGTGGATGGGAATAAGTAAACTAAAACATCTTTGTTAAAAAAACGTAAAATTAAGTATTAATGCAGGGAATATTTGTATATGATAGGAAGAGGATATACCGCGATTTGAAGTACACTGAAAATCTTCTTCTTCTTGTGGATTATCAGCGGCTGGTGCCGTTTCTCCGCCCAAGTTACTATCTTCTTCTCTCTTGACTTTCCTCAACGTTAATATTCCTTTTTCCGTAGCATCCGCCACAACATTGCACCATTTGCTTCTACGCCGACCTCTTTTCCCCTTTTCTTCTGCTAGTATGGTTTCTATTGTACTATCCTATTTGATATCGTCTCTTCATTCATCCTATTCTCACGGCAAAACCACATCAGCTGTTTTGTTGGATGTAGTTAGAGATATCCCTATTCACTTTCATCCTTTGTCGGCTTGCTACTTTTCTCATCCTATCCATCCTAGCACAGACTGAACTTTGTCTTAAGTAATCCATCTCAGTGGCAAACAATTTACTCTTATTTCTTTTGCTAAAGACCCAGACTTCTGCTCCGTATAAAATTACATTCAGGACTGTAGTCTTATACCTTCTCTTCTTCGTTGTTTCTTCCTGTCTTCTTGTTCCACGAAAGAGAGTTCATTGCCCTTATTACAGCTCGTCCTTTGTTAACCCTAACAGTGATTACATCATCGCATGGGCCCTGTTTTTTAAATAACACCCCAAAATATTTTGCCTTTTCCACACCTACATTTACTTCGCCATCTATCTCCAAATTGTTTACTTTTCCCATTCCAACAGGGAACCACTCACACTTCTTCATGTTCATCTTCAGGCAGCCTTATTGAATTCCTCTTAAAGTTTTCTTGCTATATAGCTCAAATGATCTTCATTTTCTGCTAGTATAATCTGGTCATCTGGAAATACATAATAAATATCTTGTTGTTGTCTATTGTCACTCCCATAACCTAGTATTTTCTGTGCCAAGTCTGCAGGATTGCATCTAGATACAGCTTAAAAAGCGTCAGTGACGATACAAATGTCTACTGCAGACCCTTACCTACCTCGAATTCTTCGGTCCAACTATTCCCAATCTTTACTATCGTTGTGTTGTGCTAATATAATTTCATAACAGCATTTAGCAGTCTTTGATCTAACTCTATCTCTTTGAACTTTTCCCGCTGTTTGCTGTTGGGTCCATCATTATGTGCTTTCCGTAGCTCAATCAATGCAACTTGCATGTCCAGCCCAACCTTTGTGCGTTTTCGCATATTAATTTCATTGTGAAGATGTTGTCCTTTACCGATCTTCCCGAATGGAATCCCGCTTGCTCTTCTTGCCACTTGTGAGTTGGTTTTTCCCCGCAAGATCTTTCATTGTTTTCGAGTACAGTCTTCTAACGAAAGAGATAGCTGCCAATCCCCTGTAATTATTTGGGCCATTATGTGACGCTTCCTCACACACCGGTTTCATGTAACATGTTTTCCACCCCAATTAAACATCTTCGCCATTTAATATTCTTCCAGGTAGCCTCCATAGCATCTCCAACAATTGACCAAATTTCACCAGCTCTGGATATATTGATCCATGTCCTGGTGCCTTCTTCGTCTTAGAGCTCCTCGCAGCATGGTGAATAACTTTTATATCTGAGCACCGTAACTATTCCTGTTGCATCAACAATTCACTATTACGTGAAAAATCAGGCCAATTTTCTTGGAATATGTTTTTAAAACAAGTCGACCATTGACCATGACTAATATTATTATTATTATGTAACTTGTCACTAGCTGACACTTGCACTGACCTGATTGTTCTCCATGCCTCAGCACTACGAGCCCCACACATCATCCTCGCTACACAGTCACGTCTTTCATCCAAAGCTTTTTTTCCTTTTTAATGTTTTCTTTTTACTTCTCTATATAGTGCCTTATATTATCTTCACTGAAAATGGCAATAAAATAAAAGCAATCCATCTGCAGGCCACAAGTGGCCCATCGGGACCATCCGACCGCCGTGTCATCCTCAGCTGAGGATGCGGATAGGAGGGGCTTGTGGTCAGCACACCGCTCTCCCGGTCGTTATCAGGGTTTTCTGTGACCTGAGCCGCTACTATTCGGTAGAGTAGCTCCTCAATTGGCATCACGAGGCTGGATGCACCCCGAAAAATGGCAACAGTACATGGCGGCCCGGATGGTCACCCATCCAAGTGCCGGCCACGCCCGACAGCGCTTAACTTCGGTGATCTGACGGGAACCGATGTACCCACTGCGGCAAGGCCGTTGCCGAAATTAAATAAATACAAGATAAAAATGGAAAATGAAACAAACTGCGACAAGGATGTAGAAATGAAGCGCTTAAGTGAAGTTTAGGAGAGGTGAAGTACCAATCTAAAAATGGAAAATCTATGATGCAAAGTAACAGTATTACGAACAGTATAGTTGCTACTCACCGTGTCATGGAGATGCTCAATCACAGATAGGCACAAGGAAATAGCGTCAGAAAATGAGCTTTTGGCCAACAATCCTTCGTCGGAAATAGACGCAAAACACGCACAGATTCACACAAACGCAACCCACATACACATGATCACAGTATCTGGCTGCTGAGATCACACTGCGACCATCAGCACGCTATGGTGGTGGTAACGATGGGGCTCTGGCAGGGAAGGAGAGGGATAGCACGGTAGGAGTGGGGGACGGTAAAGTATTGTTTGTGATCGTACATGGACGAGGTGGAGAGAGGGTTTCATCATTTATTATTAAATGGAAACTGTGTGCCACGTTTCTGTTGATTTGCAGCACATGGAACAGATTCAGCTCTCCCCTTGTTTGCCAACTGAAGGACCTGGGAATGTAGCTAATAGCTGTAACCTTCACTCGGTACGTGCTCAGCAAATGTGGAATCAGTTTTATCCCTTATCTACGTTCATTTTTATCCAAACTAGTTGCTATGTTTCAACCTGACTGACAAAATAGGGCATATTGCAGTCGAGATAACAAATTTTAAATGCCCCACTGTTATGTATCAACTGGGTCTGAACTTTGCAGTTGAAAAAATAGTTGGCCGAAGTGATTCTGCAGTATTATGAAATTTTATTGTTGCAGGATTTCAGACTTTTTGCTACCTTCTCTGATATTTGTTCTAAGTAAGGGATAGTACACTATTCATGGAATTGGAATGAGGAGCAAAGAGAAAACCGGAAGAGGGGAATAATTTTTAGTTGTGTTTCTTACGTAAGATGTAGTCAATCAAAACGAGTTATAGACATTGCTGGAGGAAATATGGTACCTAACTCTCCATGGGAATCGTCGCTAGACTTTAAAACAGGTACGAGACAGTTCACTCTCAAGTGGGAAACTGCTTGTTTGTGTGCTGCTGAGTTTGAGAGCAAGAAGGTATTCCTGAGCCGGTCGTTGTTAAATTGCTGTCCATTCTGAACAATATGTTTGTGTTTTGATGCGAATATAAAGATTTAGGAGGTTTGTGGATTTACTATCTACCTCCATTGTGAACTGAGCCTTGTGGTACGGCCTGCACCAGTAATCAAACAGTAGATCATCTACACGTCTGACCAAATATTTAATATATGGACTCTGAGCTCGTTTACTACAGCAATTTTTTCCAAGTGGTCTGTGATAATTTTTGCCAGAAATGGAGCCAGAGGGAAACATACAGTTTAGCTGTTTAACTGCTTATACAGAGTTTTTCTAAGCGTGTCCGAGCGGTTAGTCTCAGTTCATTCACCTACAAAAGCAAAATAACTGAAGATGCTTCTACACAACATACCCGTTACACCACCGCAACAACAAAGCCAAAATCGCTTTTCAAGCGCGTCACAGTGGGCTTTCTGCCTTGACATAATTCGTAAAGATAACAACATATCGCAATACTATATGGAAGGGTAACATTCGTGTGCTTGTGGGCGCTGGAAAGGGCATATGTTGGTTTCAGCTCATACCTACTACAGGTTGCGAAAGTAGTCCCTTGTAATTGCTGAGGCTTTCATAGCCACTTGTTGAAATATTGTCTGTTGGCTTTCGTTTCAGAATCTTCGGCTGAGATAAGCTTGATGATTTTTCTGACGTTTCGCAGCACAAGTGGCTTGCGTCGTCAGACATTAACCTTCATTTGCTGGTGGCGGGCTAGAGTCAATTCCGCGACCGGAGAGTATGTTACTTGTTTATAACGCTCACCTCTCATGGTTGTTCTCTGGTTGTTTACCGCTGTCATATACAGTGGCCGTTCGCTGCAGCATGTGAGTCCAGGATTAGTTTATCTCGAGGTTTTCTTCTTTCTCGTTAAAACTATTGTCATATTTATGAATTGCTACAGCTTCCCTGAACAAACGGGCGTGATCCGTCCTCGATGATGCTGATTTCTCAATATCCATGGCTGCCGTGAATTTTGTGCAAAATGTTGGACCTCTCGCATACTGCGCAACTGCTTTGAATGTACTTCAGTCTACGAATCACGAACTTTTCATAATGTAAAGAGGCGCGTTACGCTACAGAAGCCACACTTCCTCTTTGTTGCGAAAATATGACAATTATTCATTTTCATCTACATGGATACTGTGCAAATCACACTTAAGTGCCTATCAGAGGTTTCATCGAACCACCTTCACAATAATTCTCTATTAATCCACTCTCGAACGGCTCGCGAAAGAAAACGAACACCTACATCTTTCCGTGCGAGGTCTGATTTCCCTCAGTTTCTTATGATGATCGTGTCTCCCTATGTAGGTCGGGGTCAACAAAATATTTGCACATTGCTGATTAGAATTTCGTGTGATGATTCCGCAGCAACGAAATGGTATCCATTCCAAATCCTGTAGCATGTCCGTGACACTCTCTCCTCTATTTCGCTATAACACAAAACCTGTTGCTCTTCTTTGAACTTTGTCGGTGTACTTCGTTAATCTTATCAGGCAAGAATCCTAGACACTCAGCAGTACTCCCATAGAGGACAGACAAGGGTAGCGTAAGCAGTCTGTTTAATAGATCTGTTAGATCTTCTAAATGTTAACCGCCGGTGATGCTGACTACCAGAAAAACCGGAATTTGGTTTTCTTCCCTCACAATGTGTTCTCTACCATTTAAATTGTTCCTAATTCTAATTAATAGGTATTTAGTTGAATTTTCGACCTTTTGATTAGACTGATTTATCGTGCAAACGAAGTTTAACGGGTTCTTTTTAGCACGACCTCACGCTTTTCATTATTTAGCGTTAATTGCCAATTTTTGTACGATTCAGATATCTCTTTTAAATCACTTTGCAATTTGTTTTGGTCTTCTCATGAGTTTACTAGACGATAAACGACAGCAGTATCTGAAAACAACGTAAGGCAGCTGCTCAGATTGTCTCTTAATTCGTTTATGTAGATAAGGAACAGCGGAGGGCGTATAAAACTACCTTGGGAAACGCCAGAAGTCACTTCTGTTTACGAACTATTGACGTCTCGAAGAGTAAACCATTAATCAAGTCACATGAGATATTACATTTGAACATGTGGAAATAACGGAATCAATTTGAAATCCATTGTCAATAGAACTCAACAGTTTGTGTAAATATCTAGTTGCGTTTCACAAGAACGATGTTTTCTAATTCCGTGTTGGCTGTGTGTCAATAGATCGTTCCCTTTGAGGTAATTCATAATATTCGAATACTCTATATATTCCAATATCCTGCTATCAGAGGTTAATGATATGAGCCTGCAATTTAGTGGATTGCTCCTACTACCTTTCTTGAATATTTGTGTGACCTATGAAACTTTCCAGTCTTTGATCACGGATCTTCCGTCGAGCGATCGGTTGTATACGATTGTTAAATATGGAGCTATTGCATCAGCATACTCTGAAAGGAACCTAACCGGTATACAGTCTGGACCAGAAGACTTGCTTTCATTAAGTGATTTAAGTTGCTTCCCTACTCCAAGGATATCTACTTCTAAGTTACTCTTGATTAGAAGTCTGGAATATTTACTTAGTCTTCATTGGTGAAGGACTTTAGAAAGGCTGAGTTTAGTAACTCTGCCTTCGCAGCACTGTCGTCGATAGTATTTCCATAGCTATAGTACAGAGAAGGCAATGACCGCGTCTTGCCGCTAGCGTACTTTACATACGACCAGAATCTCTTTGAATTTTCTGTCAGGTTTCGAGATAAAGTTTCGTTGTGGAGACTATTATAAGCATCTCGCATTAATGTCCGTGCTAAATTTCCAGCTTCTGTAAAAGATCGCCAATCTTGGGGATTTTGCGTTCGTTTAAATTTGGTACGCTGTTTTCGTTGTTTCTGCAACAGTGTTCTGACCTGTTCATCTTTATCTTTCATTCTTTTCATTTTTAACTGTCTTCAAAAAAGGTGAGGCAACGCCCTTGCCGTAGTGGATACACCAGTTCTCGTCAGATCACTGAAGTTAAGCGCTGTCTGGCGTGGCCGGCACTTGGACGAGTGACCATCCGAGTCACCATGTGTTGCTGCCATTTTTCGGGGTGCACTGGTCTGGTACTGGCTGCAGATTTTTCTACCAGAACTGTGAGTGATTTCTGCCGTAACTGTGTGTTCACTTCTTGTTTCTTTTCTTACTTGTTTATATATGTGTTGCCAAGTAACTATTACCAAACTAAGGATTGCTCATTTTATTCTTTCTCTGTACATCTCTCTCTGTACGCCTCTCTCTCTGTACCCCTTCTCCCTCTCTGTATCTCCCTCTCTCTCTCTGTATCTCTGTCTCTCTCTGTGTATCACTCTCTGTCACTCTAGCTCTCTGATCCCTGTCTCTCTTTCTGTCTCTCGCTCTCTCTCTTTCTCTCTGTCTGTTGTCCCTCTTTCTCTCTGTGACTGCTTCTCTGTTTATGTATCTCTGTCTCTTCTGAATCTTCAGCTCTCTGTCTGTAGCTCTGTCTCTCTTTATGTATGTCTTTCTTTCTCTCTGTGCTTGTGTCTATTTCTCACCCCCCCCCCCTCTCTCCACTCGGCGCGCGCGCGCGCTCGCGCGCGCGCGCGCGTGTGTGTGTGTGTGTGTGTGTGTGTGTGCGTATCTCGAAAACATCGGATCATAAATAGCTATAATTCGAATTTATTTGTCTGGGGTGGGGGTGCGACGCACATCCAACGATACCAAAATCTTCAAAGGAGGTCTCCGCTTTTTATTATGGATTATGATTCTACGACAAAATCTAATTACTTTTTGTGTGAAGCATTTTCTTCTTTTCGCGACAGGCGGAGCAATAGAAATGGGTACGCAATCGTTATTTACGACCTGTTACTTGAATATACAATGGCACATGGGACCCCATCTCGATGCTGCGAGGGTAGGACAAGCCATTATTTGGTAACTTCTTATTGGAAACCCCATTCACAACATTGTATTCCTTCGACATGTTGAACAGAATATTACTCGACGCGCCACCATGGCCGTGTATGAACTACGACGTATCACACACAGGCAGTCACTGCGACCGGAGCTCACGTATCGTGCAGACGTGAACAGACAGCGGCTTAAACAGTAGAATACTTCCCCAGTGTTTACTGCCTGCACACCTACCTATCATTTGGAGAATAGGCGTGCAAGTGGACGATGAATGTTGCAACCACAGAAGAAAAATACTAAAATGATACTGATTTGTAGAGAATGTAGGAGAAATGTTGAGGTTGCTGTTGCCTTGTATGCTTAGCGTTCCCCAGAGAAAGTTCTCTCTCTTTTACAGTATTGTGAAAGCCTTTATGTCTGACGGCAGCGTACAGACCAGTAAAAGGAATCGAAGCGTATGTGTTACAGGAGAAGCTAGTGAAATAGCTGTACTATCGATAATGCACCACAACCCACGGATAAGCGACGGTAATTACACCGTGAATCCAGTATGTCTGCTGGTAGTATTGTCACAACAACCATACCACGTGCACTGCATCAAGTGCTTCATGGCACCCATATCCATAACCGGGTAGGGTTTTATGAATGGGAACGTCAACAAATGCAAACGATCCCCACGTACCTTGCATGACTGCTATTTCCCGATGAGTCTACATTCACAAACTATGGTAGTGTTAACTGTCATAATATGCATTACTGAAGTGTAGACAATCCCCCCCGGGTTACGGTAAGTTGACTATATCTGTCCTTGATCGGTTAACGTACGGTATGGCATCATTGAGAACAAACTCACTGGTCCATATTTTACCGACGGCACGTTGAATGGAGGGAAATATCGAACTTTTCCGAACAGGAACTACCGATACTACTGCAGGATGTTGCCCTGGACGTTAGACAACGTATTTGGTTTCAGCATGACGGTTGCCCAGCGCATTACGCAACTGAATCGCGGATGTATTAGACCGAGTTTACATTAGTCGGTGGATCGGCAGAGGTGGCCCTATTAATCGGCCCGCTAGGTCACCGAATTTGACATCGCCGGGTTTCTTTGAGTGGAGATATTTAAAAGGTAAGGAGTACCAGCAAGTGCCAGAAGGCCGTAAAGACATGATCGACCGCATCAGAATCGCCTGTGCTATGTATGGTCATTTGAGATATGGTTCTGTCCTATGAATGGTCATTTGAAAACGGGACACTAAGAGTACTGAAGTTGGTGTTACCACGTTTGAGCACCTACTCTAATTAAGAAAGTAGAGCGGCGTTCGCCTCGAGCCACGGCCAAAGTCGTGCGTTGAGTAGTCCTCTGTTCGGTATATCGGCGAAATACAACGTTGCGGATGGGGTTTCTAATTGGAAGTTATGAAGTATTGGCCTGTCCAACCTTCGCTGCATGGGCGTAGAGTACTACGCGCCACTGGAAATTCAAAGGCCATTGAGTAGCATGTCGTAAATTATGATTGTGTACCCATTTGCATTCCTCTGATTGAAGAGCCTTCTGTGGCGAAACGAACAAAATGCTTCAGGGAAAACGTGTGTAGACTTTTCCGTAGAATCGCAATCTTTAATGAAAAACGGGGGTTCCCACCGAAAGTTTCAGTTTTCCCTCCGCCAGCCACGCATGGGGTGGCGTTGTGAGTCGATATGGTATCATGGGATTTGAGAAAAACAAATTAGAGCTTTAGCTTTTTTTGAGGCGATGTGTAGTTTTCGTGATCTCTGTCTGTTCGATTGTCTTTCTCTGTGTCTCTTTATATGTGTGTGGATGTCTAAATGCATGCAATAGCATTTATTTTGGGAGGGTGATATTTTAGCTATTCAGAGAAGCAGTTACAGAAATTTTACTGTGTTTGTAATAGCTATCAGAGAGTTGGCAATAAGTTCTATGCTTTCGGATTACTGGAATTTTTGGTTTAGAGGCTATTTGGAGGTGGCGATAAAGAGTGAGGAGAAAGAGTTGGTGGTATTATTATTGTCATCATCTGCTGAAGTGTTATTGTATTATTTTATCTGTTAATGTAAATCCTGAGTTTTTTTCGTGTACACATGGACGTTCAAAACGGTTTTCTTGTAAGCTTTGATTTTCTGTACGTGATAATTTTCTTAAATATTTGGAAGGATACAACAGTAACGTAGGGTACAGTAGTAACATAAACACAAACAACAAAATTTAAAAAAATAGCAGTCAACGTAATGCGACAAACAACAACACAACATTACACAAAATATCGTGATGTGAAATTTGTCGATGTCGTATAAGCGAAGTGGCAGTCCGACTCGTAACCTATGACCACGTGAAAGGAAATGTAGATTTCAGATCTAAAAACGTACAACTGTAAGCAGTAAATGAATAACGTAACAATTATGATGTGAATTTTTATCTAATCTATAAGTAACGCATATAAAAACAAAACTGTATTGTTGCAAAGTAAATACACTGAAAACGTCTTAATGTAAAAGGCGAAGCGTGTCTGGAACGTAGAAAATAGAGACGGCAGAAAGAAAAAGGTGATTTAATTTACGAAACAAATATTTGGGTACTTGGTGCAAATAATGGCCATCAAACGTTCTTGTTACACTTTTGACGTTTGTGCGCGAATAGCTACTCAGTGGCTTACTAATTTCAAAGATTCTGAAAGAGTCTGATTTATGGTTCGTTCAGGATTGTCTCAAGCCAGATGGTACAGACTACCATTGGTCCCGTACAAACAAAAGACCACATTTTAATATTCCACACGTGCGTCTGCGAAACACAGTCGTTTTGCGGGCTGCCTACTCTCCGCATTGTAGGCAACACCATAGGATTCGTGTCCGAAGATGTATTGAACGCTGCGGTTATAAGTATTTTGGCATGTTTCAACTAAAATAGAAGATTTTCAGCTATTCCATTTATGTCTTTGTGGGGTACGATGGCTTGATCTTTGCACAAATATTGGTTGGAACGATTTGAAACATCGATGATTTTGAGAACAGTTGGAACTCTGAAAAATAGTAGTAGGAACTGCACGTCACTTAATATTACTTGAACATCAATCTTCTAAAATATTTTTTATGCCTGACAAATTTAATGTCAACGCAGAAGCTAAATTATCAGTAAAAACTTATATTACTTCTACAGGTATGAAATTTTTTTGTATGCTCAAAGAACATCTGCAAATACCTTTGTTACTCGTTTGAAAGTATCCTCATCAAAGGATCTCTCAAGATTAAACTGGTTATTTCTCTCGTCGGATATTGCGTCCTTTGTAATTCGGAGAGTACAGTTTCGCATCATGGTCAACAGGCATACATTTCATTCAGCAGCTTTAGTTATTAATATTTTATCTACTAAAGTGAGTCAACGAAAATATTCTCAAAGCTCTCATTTGAAAGAGGCTTATATATTAAAAACAACAATACTTTCTTCCATTTATTGCTTCTCAGCGTATCAGGATTTATATAGTTTTATGAACTACGCTTCGTTGCTTGTCATTTAGTTTTTCAAACGTTACCATTTTAATTTGCCTGATTTCTTGCAAATGATTTTTTTGTTCATACAGTCAGGAAGCCGAGACCTTATAACTATAAACAGTAATATTTCAAAGCTAACAAAAGGCATGAAATAAAAAAGTTGAAAAAATTAGAAATCTTTCCAAAAGGCTGAAAAGAAAAAAAGCAGCAGGCAATAGTTACTCTCCAAAAATAGAAGAAACTATTTTTCATACAATTATTTTATTCATAGAAAGGCAGCTGGCGCCAAAGTTAAAAAAATAAAGTTGATGGGTACCATGAGTAACTGAACACTGCATTAAGTTCTTACATTGTCCATCTTAAGGGCCGGAGCTAGCAGTTGGGAAATTAATCGTTATAATTATACTAGGCATACAACTGCTAGTGCGAGGAGACTTAAGCTCCCATTCTCTTGCAATCTGTGTTAACCCTACAGAAACATGCACCTAAAAAGCACACCTCGGCAAAAAGCAAGAAACAAGTAAAGTTATTCAGGCACGAAGTCCTCGTCTTACTTTATAATCGGCAATACCAGATCCTCTGCTCCTCCTACCAATGTTACCGCTCATCCACTAGACTGTTCCTTTCCTATAGCGATAAACACCAGTCGCATGAACTCCAAGTCCCATCTGCTAGCTCTCCCTGCACTGGCTAGTTGAGTAAACATATAAACAGCAGTAACAGAGAATAGAGTCTTCCACAATTTCATAGCATTTTCGTGGTGGTAAGTTCCTATGGGACCAAACTGCTGATGTCATCGGTCCCTAGGCTTACACACATCTTAATCTAACTTCAGCTAACTGACGCTAAAGGCAACACATACACCCATGCCCGAGGGAGGACTCGAACCTCCAACGGGGAGAGCCGCGCGAACCGTGGGAAGGCTCCCTAGACCGCGCGGCTACCCGCGCGGCTTCATAGCATTCCAAAGATGTTAAAAGGGTCATGGAAAACCAACGTACCAGTGATTATCTATGCAAAACTGTACTGACGGTAACATTAAAAGAGATCCAAAAAATCGTTGAAGATAGCAATATTAGGTTCAACAAAGATTATTCTAAAACCAATCCTATCTCTAGTTATGTAAGGCGAAAACAGGTGACCAGAAATCTAGAGGAGGACAATAGCGTTTCAAAATGCACTTAGTACGGTTCTTAATCATATGTGTTTCCTGTATACAGAAGAGAAAATGTCATAATAGGAGACCCATGGCACATAAATTAAGACCATAATTACAAGTACACAAAGAACATAACCCTGTCACATCGACTGTTAATGCAAGAGGAAGTCCTGCTTGCAAACTGAAGAATTTACTAAACCTCTTCCTTAGAGGCAATTATGTGTATGGTAACAGCTACTCTGTAAGTATTAGTGTGGCACGAATTAACGGAATTAAAGTTAAGCCGATCTCTGTATTCTCCTCCATCTAGTGTCCCTGGAAGTTAAAAACTTATAAGCTAACGTCACTGTAGATGAAACGATCGAATTATTAAGGATAATTTTCTATTGCATAAGAAGCTCCCATGGCAGGAAATGTTTGAGTTTATAAAGCTGCTGTGACTTGTCTCTGGTTTTAACTATTTATCGCTTAACAACAAATTTTCCGTCCAGGGAAAATAGGCTAGCTATGGGATCAAGCGTTTTGGGAATATCGGTGGGTGTTCTTTACTGGCAATCTGGAAGAGAATGTCTTAAATTCTGATGACCATTTAATGAAATATTATAAACGCTATGTCGATGGCACATTGTTGCTCGTAGATGGAATTAAGAACATTCATGTAACAGTAGATAAATTTAATACGACAAATCTTATGTCCTCAAGATTTTCAGAAAACCAACAGTAGCAGATGTTATGACTCCTAACATGCCTTGCCACAAGCAAAGTACCAGAGTTTTGAGGCGAAATGAACAGAGCCAGTAATGTACCCATTGGAGAACTAGATAGGTTAAATGAAATAAACATTATTAATCCAAAAGCATAACATGAACTGAAACGGCTACGGAATTGAACCGTATGACGAACTCAGCACGTAAATTCACGCTTCACTTTATGACTGTATGGAAGTCTATTTTTTAAGTATGTAGCTTATTGTAAAGCATAGTACAGGTCATGCGTTTGACGTGGAAGCCGATCAAAGTAAAGAACCATCACGGCGAAGACAGTAGTTCATGGGGATGGTGAAGAGGGTTTACAGATGTTTACTGTCTCATTTTCACGACTGTATCACCTACAGACGGATTAAGAAATACCTCCATTCTTTCCTAGTAATCCTTGTCAGCCTTTACAAAGTGATCCTCTAGACAGTCACCGTTCACAGTTCTGGAAAACTTTGTCAGTAGTTCTTTTCCTTAAAGCCTACAAACCTGCCAGCGACGACACTTCCCAACAACGAATCAGCGTCACCGCAGTGTTATCCAAAGTCTACGAGCTGATCCTCTTCCTATGCATACAGGAATACCTAGCCGCCCGGGGTAGCCGCGCGATCGTAGGCGCCTTGTCATGGTCGGCGCGGCCTCCCTCGTCGGAGGTTCGAGTCTTCCCTCGGGCAAGGGTGTGTGTGTCGTCCTTAGCGTAAGTTAGTTTAAGTTAGATTAAGTAGTGCATAAGCTTAGGGACCAGTGACCTGAGACAGTTGTGTCCCATAAGACCTTAGCACAAATTTCCAAAAAACTTTTCCAGGAAAAGCTAAGTTAGCAACTACCAACCTACACATTGCTATTAAGCAGTTGGCTTCCGCCCCAGCTTCTCATCTGAGACAGAATCGTGCACCTCTTCCATGTCCTATTTTATCACCTCTGTACGAAAAATAAGCTTTTTTGTGTTCCTTTGTAGCTTTCCCCAATTTATAGTTTGTTATGCAAATGAATGTGATTGAATGAGCCGAATCGAGTCATGAAATTGAGAAAATCAGTTTTAAATAAATAGTTTACTCCTCTTTCTTCTTAGAAAAATTTTGAATGATTGTTTCAGAGTAGAGCAAATGGAGAACAACAAATACGACGAAAAGCACCACGAAATTATCAGTAACCCAAAGAAAATGAATGAAATTGTTTCTAAGTCCGGTCGTTGGTTGAACCGGACAAATTCTGTGTATTAACCAGTTGGTTATCAATTAGTGTTGTGCAACCTATTTGGACAGGCTTACACTTACAACATAGTTCACACAGGAAACCTACAGGAACACTGTACGAAATAAGAAACAGAAGTTTTTAGGAAAGTTCTAAATTACTAAATGAAATCGATGTAATAATTTGAAAGAAGGAATTCAAATAATATTGGCAGAAGCAGTTAAATGAAGAGCTGTCTGTATTATAATCAAAACTGCGTTACGTCGCAATAATGTTGACCTTCGTAGGCAGAACTCCTCGCCGCGCGGGATTAGCCGAGCGGTCTGGGCGCTGCAGACATGGACTGTGTGGCTGGTCCCGGTGGAAGTTCGAGTCCTTAGGACAATTTAGGTAAAGTAGTGTGTAAGCTTTGGGCCTGGTGACCTTAGCAGTTAAGTCACATAAAATTTCACACACACAAAAGTCCTCAACTTCAGAGACTGAGACTATAGAATTACACTGTTTTAAAAAATTTGAAACTCTTTGAATGAAATAATAGTATCCAGTGCACCTACAACGCTGAAGTGCGAACCAACAAGCGACCAAAAGAAAATACTTTCACAAAATGTCGCTGTCGCTGTGTCTCGTAAAATATGACTTGATCTCACACTGACCAACTTATCACTGCGTTCGAGTTGCACACACCCACTCTACAAGGTGTTACACAAAGGTACGGCCAAACTTTCAGGAAACATTCCTTACACACAAATAAAGATGAGATGTTATGTGGACATGTGTCCGGAAATGCTTAATTTCCATGTTAGAGCTCATTTTAGTTTCTTCCACCTAAGCTCAATGGACCACGTTATCATGATTTCATACGGGATACTCTGCCTGTGCTGCTGGAATATGTGCCTTTACAAATACGACACAACATGTAGTTCATGCATGATGGAGCTCCTGCACATTTCAGTCGAAGTGTTCGTGCGCTTCTCAACAACAGATTCGGTGACCGATGGATTGGTAGAGGCGGACCAATTCCATGGCCTCCACGCTCTCCTGACCTCAACCCTCTTGATTTTCATTTATGTGGGCATTTGAAAGCTCTTGTCTATCCAATCCCGGTACCAAATGTAGAGACTCTTTGCGCTCATATTGTGGACGGCTGTGATACAATACGCCATTCTCCAGGGCTGCATCAGCGCGTCAGGGATTCCACGCGACGGAAGGTGGATGCATGTATCCTCGCTAACGGAGGATATTTTGAACATTTCCTGTAACAAAGTGTTTGAAGTGACGCTGGTACGTTCTGTTGCTGAGTGTTTCCATTCCATGATTAATATAATTTGAAGAGAAGCAATAAAATTAGCTCTAACATGGAAAGTAAGCGTTTCCGGACACATGTCCACATAACATATTTTCTTTTTGTGTGTGTGAGGAATGACTCCTGAAAGTTTGGCCGTACCTTTTTGTAACACCCTGTATATCGTGGCTAACGCTGGGGTGACGAGTACGGACATTCTGACAAAACAACTAGAGGTTTCGTTCCTGAAATTGAACAACACTTCACCCGTATTTGGAAGGACGGTGGTTCCAATCCTTGACTAGCCATATCAGTTTGGATTATCGGTAATTTCGCTAAATATCTTAAAGCGGCTGGTGGAACTGTTTCTTTGTAAGGTACTGCTGACTGCCTCGCCCGAAACGAGCTTGTACATCATTTCTAATGACCGTTATACAACAATCTCCCTTAGCATGTACTGTGAATGTAGTATCACGTATCTGTACCATCCCGCAGGCCTCACAGTTGGCAACGGAATTGCAAGTTTCTGCCTCATGGGACCTGGCGGACTCTATGATGCACGACAGCCGATTCCCGCCTGAAGCGATTGGAGTATGAACGTCCTCTGCCTCTGCGGCATAGGACGGGAGGTGGCAGCCACTTTCCCTACTACCCTCTACACTACGATACAGTCGCCCATGCTTAGTTCAAGGAATCTCATCCTTCTTGCTGCAGTATTTGTAATGAGTTTTCCTACCCTTGTAGAAATACAAGTTAAGTAAATCCCCTTTTTGTTGTGTTAACTTGTTCGATAATCGTTTCTGCTCCTGTCCAGTTTTCCTAAGACTTCAGTTACCTTAGCACCCAGAAACCCACCTCTCCTTACCTTTGTGTACAAGGTCATACAACGCTGAGTAATGAGTAAGCCCTAGATGTGACATCGATCGTAGGATACTAAAGCCCGTACAGGGTCGGTTCGAGAACTTTTGTGGCAGACGTCTACACTATTATTCACCTTGTATACAAATTTTGTATACTATCTACAAATTTCTCAGCTTTGCTGTCCAAGCGGAGGTTAGTGTCGCTTGGGCCCTAAACCGGCCTATACAGTGCGCTTGCCACTGTACAGTTCTGCAAGACATGATTTCCTGACACGACACGCAGAAATCGGCGGGGATCTTACAGCAGACAGTTTGGTTTAAAGAACGTGACGTCTGTGAAAATATCTCTGTGACCGTTGTCTGCGCTGTTTATTACCATCAATAAAGTGACCTTGAATCCACAAAGAACCCAATGATATGAACAAAACACAATGATCTGGCCAAAAGCCGAGAAGCGATCCTACTTGGCGTTGTAAATCTCTGGGCTGTTCTAGGTCAGAGTGTGTTTCTCGGTGACTCGGTGGCTCGAGTGCGTGACTGCACAGCACAGGGCTACAGTGACGTATGGCCCGCGGTGGGTTACGCGCTGTGCCCGCCTGCCGTCCCCAACGCATCTCATACATGATCGATGGGACTCAACCTGACGTAACGGGCATGCCAGTCCATTCGCCGAACATCCTCTTCCAAGAGCTCCTCCGCCTCCGTTATTCGATGTAGGCGCGCATTAGTGTTTATAAAAATGAAGTCGTGGCTGAATGCACACCAGAAAAAAACGTATTTGGGGAAGGAGAACAGTGTCTCAATAATTTTCACCGAAGGGTGTAGCTTGATGAAAGATTTGGACGTCAGTACGCCTATGCAACATTATGCCTCCCCACGCCATAACACCTGCACTACCTGAAATGCCCTGCATAACCTGCAGGACAGGACAAATAGAATAAATTGTGGAAAGAGGCAAAAATAATGGGCTGTCAGTTACACTCGAACATACAACTTTATTATTTGATCAAACATTACAAGATCCCAATTTTATTTTTTAAACACACAGCTTTAATCTTTGAGACTTAAAACGGCTGAAGACCAATAACTTAAAATGCAAGCATAATCAGAAATTTAAAAGGCAAGCCTTATCTTAAAACAGTTCTTTAGTTAGGCTAAAGTAAACAAGTTAGATTCAAATCGGCTGAAGGCCGAACACTTAAAACTCCGAATCATAATTTTTTTTCTTTAAATACCAAAGTCCTTGCGTGAAACAATTCTTTAATTTTGGCTGAAGGCCTTAAGTACAAACAGCTGAAACTCAAACCGGCTGAAGGCCGAAGACTTAAAAATTCAAAACTTTTCTTAAATTCCAAAGATCTTAAGTGAAGCAGTAAACTAGGCTGAAGACCTTAAGAGTAAAACAACTCTAATTGAAAACACAAAACCAGCTGGAAGCCATGCAAGTTCCAACAACAAGAAAAAATAAAAAAAATAAGGCAGTCCACACAAGGGCGCACAGATGTTCGAGGTCGGCCTGCAATTCAAACACTAACACTCGCTTAGGTGAGACAGGCAGTCGGCGCAACCGTTCACGATCCGACGACAACCCAACCAACTGACAATCAGCGGACTCATCGACAAGATAACTTCCACTTCACCCGACCAGGGCACAACAGGGAGTTCAATGGAACAACGTTTAAGATATTGGCGCCCACAACCAATCATACACGGAGCTGTCAAACTACACACCGTGCTGGACAGCAACAACACGATGAGCAAACTAAAGTGCCTGAAATTTGCGTCAACGCCCCGGGCAGGTACTGGAACGTTAACGGCCACAAGGCAGAAGATTCCGCTGATGCACTTCAATTCAAATAACCAAATACAGTGAAACTCCAGCGGAGGGTGGCTATAATTTTCGAACTTCACGTTGTTGCTCGCGGGAGTCATAGAATGTGAACAGTCTTGACTCGCTGGTAGGTTAAATCAAAACTCAACTTTCGTGTCCAAGGTCGGTGAGCTACGGACCCCGTAGCAATGGGAACAGCGCCACACACTCCGACACCGCGTAGAGGCTGCCAGAGGGCCCCGCCGAGAATTCCTCGCAGCTCCACACCAACCGACGGACTCCTCAGAGTCAGTACACCGACAACATTTAAAATAACTTGACGGCCAAATACACGTCTCCCGGCCACACGACCGACCGACCACCAATCAAAGCGGTTCCCACTCACAGCACACGACCCCCGGCAAGTAATGGCAGTCCAACAAAGATAAGCGCTGCTGCTGCCGCTCATGGGCAGGCAAGGCAGCAACTCAGTGACACCAGTAATTTAAAATTAAGATAACGAGGTGGCAGTCCGAAAAAAAACGTAAAATAAGAAATGGCACGATTACGAACCACGCACGGCTCACCGCCAAAACGATCATGTCTGACAATGATTACGTGTTCCCAACTCTTTCCATGCTAGGCTACATCCAGAATCACTAATCAGACTGAATCTGCTCTCATCCGAGAGTAGCACGCGACCACACAGTAGCACGCGACCCCACCCCTCGTTCGTCCGGTCCTTATGGTCTTCCTCCTTTTCAGACTTTACCATCGATGTGCGGGTGTCAACGGAACGTAACGTACTGCCAGTCGGGCACTGAGACCAGCCTGTACAGTCTTCGCGCAACTGTGGTGCGTGAGGTTACGTGCCATGCAGTTCCGTCAAATGTGGTAGCAATTGCACCCTAATCTGATGTGGGGTCTCTTCTTGCGTGAACACACTGAAGCGGTCGTCTGCTGCTGTAGCTTGCCACGGTCGACCAGTTCCTCTCCTTCTGGGAGCAGTGGCTGTTGTTCGGAACGCTCCCTATGGATGTGAAAAAAATGCTCTGAGCAATGCTAAACACCTGGGCTACACTCGTCACACTTCGTCCTTCTTGAAATTTCCCGAAGATTCCTCCGCATGTGAACACATCCAAAAGTGTTTTCCGAGTAATTTATTGCAGAAGACCATCACAATTCACTTATTCGCTCATTGACATACATCATCTTTGCCAATTCCTTAACTGCCTCGTGTTGTGGGGCCAGCCCTATATGGCACTACAGCCACTCTGACCTCATGTCATGTGACGTCCAGCTTTCTGTGTATGACTGGGGGACCTCTGACAACATGATTCCCCCACTTTCATTCATTGCCACCTTTATCTGTCTCGTTCTTCAGTTTTGCATAGCAGCGTAGTTGTGGTCGACTTGTGCGGCGGTTTACGCGTGTGTGAACTTTGAGCTATATTGACCTCGCAAACCCATATTCCTTTGTAATTTTCGATGTGCTATACCCATGCATCTTGCATCGATTGTCATCTAACGTTCACGATCAGAGTACTTACGTCGTGCTGCCATGTGGACTACAGAATAACCTGTAAGAAATCCCTTACACATGTACATCTACAGACATACTCCGCAATCCACCCGTGGCGGAGAGTACCTCCTACCACAACTAGGTTCTTCTCTCCCTGTTCCACTCCCAAACAGAACGAGGGAAAAATGACTGCCTATATGCCTCTGTACGAGCTCTAATCTCTCTTATCTTTGTGATCTTTCGGCGAAATATAAATTGGCTGCAGTAAAATTGTACTGCAGTCAGCCTCAAATTCTGGTTCTCTAAATTTCCTCAGTAACGATTCACGAAAAGAACGCCTCCTTTCCTCCAGAGACTCCCGCCCGAGTTCCTGAGGCATTTCCGTAGCACTCGCGTGATGATCAAACCTACCAGTAACAAATCTAGCAGCCCGCTTCCGAACTGCTTCTATGTCCTACGCCAATCCGACCTGAAAGGGATCCCAAACGCTCGAGCAGTACTCAAGAATAGGTTGTATTAGTGTTTTATAAGCGCTCTCCTTTACAGATGAACCACATCTTCCCAAAATTTTACCAATGAACCGAAGACGACTATCCGCCCTCCCCACAACTGCCATTACATTCTTGTCCCATTTCATATCGCTCTGCAATTTTACCCCCAAATATTTAATCGACGTGACTGTGTCAAGAGCTACACTACTAATGGAGTATTCAAACATTACGGGATTCTTTTTCCTATTCATCTGCATTAATGTACATTTACCTATATTTAGAGTTAGCTGCCATTCTTTACACCAATCAAAAATCCTGTACAAGTCATCTTGTATCCTGCAACAGTCACTCAACGACGACACCGTCCCGTACACCACAGCATCATCAGCAAACAGCCATACATTGCTATCCACCCTATCCAAAAGATCATTTATATAGACAGAAAACAACAGCATACCTACCACACTTCCATGGGGCACTTCACCCCCGATGAACACTCACCATCGAGGGCAACGTACGGTTCTCCAAGCGGCAGATGCTTGAAAAAGCGATCTGGAGAGTTCTCTGTCATTTCGTTGTTGTTTCAGTGGGGTTCAGTTTTCTGAGAAATACATATAATATATTGCACAAAGTGTCCTTTCCTTATCTTTCGTCTATCGTTGACTGATTTCCGCAGACTGGAGACAGTGAAGGACCTCTTTGTGGACCGTCAGTGGCAAGATAGGCCTCTGCCCCTACCTACAGTTAGGAGAGGGAGTGCTGAGAGGATGACAAGACTGTTTTCCCAAACCCTAATGCCTTGAATTATGACCAATTGATTGTGAGCGCTTGGTTTTTCATGACAATCTCGATGTGTAATTCGAACAGTGAAGCATTTTACATCATTTATGGTAGAGTGTATTGGCCTCGATTACCTGGACTGCAGGGTGATTGTCGAGCAATGAATGGAGCGGCATCTCTAACAATCTCTGATGTCAAAAAGCGATATCTATAGCCCTAAGCTTCATGCGTACAGATAATACACATATTAAACTCCTCTCTGTCCAAGACACGTATCTCGTCAGGTAAATAAATTTCCTGCCAAAAATATAGTACCTTCCACTCGAACCTCTTTTCCTGCCAAGTTGTAGGTGAAGAGAAGAGTTAGTGTGTCTCCTATTAGTCTTGAGTGGCACTGTGAAATTTTTTCCCAGCAGGATAACGCCACTTGTATGGCATCGTCTGTTTTTGAGCTGCATAGCGATTTTAGGCTTTCCGTATGTAACACTATGGATCTATTTTTATAATTACGTAATTACGATCTTTACTTCGGTTTCTCAACCAAAATAAATAAAGCTCACTAACCCAAGCTTCTTCTCTTGCATCTGGACAGTTTCTATGTATTGTGGGGTGTATTTTTTGCTTTCTGTCCAGAAGGACCACGGTTTGAGTCTCTAAAAGGGCACCGGAATTTTTTATTTCGAGACAGTTCCAGGGTGGAGGTTGGGTGGATGTCATCAAAACCGTGGGACAAAGAAAATTCGAAATGCCAGCTAAGATTTGATATTCCTTCCGATAGGCTAGGTGCGGGAAGGAATTGCGTGGGGTGGGGGCGGGGAAACCAAGTGCAGGCTGAGAAAAAGACATGACATCATCTGATGGTGGTGGTGGCAGTGGGCATGTGTGGGGGAGTGGGCTAGAGGGTTGTGGATGTAGGTAAGTATAACATTTGGGTTGCATTTAAAAAGTATTGATATAATTAATCAACTTTAGATGAAATAAGAAGCAAATCAATTTAATTAAGTTGCATATCAATTTGACATAACCCGCCACCCCCCCGTCCCCCCCCCCCCTCCCATGAACCATGAATCATGGACCTTGACGTTGGTGGGGAGGCTTGCGTGCCTCAGCGATACAGATAGCCGTACCGTAGGTGCAAACACAACGGAATGGTATCTGTTGACAGACTAGACAGACGTGTGGTTCCTGAAGAGGGGCAGCAGCCTTTTCAATAGTTGCAGGGGCAACAGTCTGGATGATTGACTGATGTGGCCTTGTAACACTAACCAAAACGGCCTTTCTGTTCTGATACTGCGAACGGCTCAAAGCAAAGGAAAACTACAGCCGTAATTTTTTCCGAGGACATGCAGCTTTACTGTATGGTTAAATGGCGATGGCGTCCTCTTGCATAAGTTGTATACATAAAGAATATGCAAGACACAAATGATATTAGTTTTGAACATGAAGGTGAAGTTTAACATGGAAGATAACAAAATATAGAACGTTGTATGGGATTACGCCTATCATGCAGCATGAATTGACTTGTGGGAGCAGGAGGCACGTGACCGTGTCCACTTCCACAGACATGTACAAACATGTTAAAAATTATATCACCAGCGCTTGAAGAAAAAAGTAGAAACAGTATCTGGGCAAAACTGTATACTACCAAAGTGGGAACAGGGTCAAGAGAAATGATACACAGATTGTAAAGTAAAAAAATAATTTCTTTTTCATTTTACATTTTCATAACCAGACACTGTAAAGTAAAAAAATCATTTCTTTTTCATTTTACATTTTCATAACCAGACACGACACCATTTCCATACACCTTTCCTTATTGAGTCGATGGAGAGCAGGACACCAGTAGAATTCCAGTTCCTGAATAGTAATGAACTTGAAGATTCGATACATCTTCTCTTTGCCTTTGACGTAGATTATGGTATCCGTGTGGCCGAATAATCGAAGCTGCGTCATTATACCTGTATAGAATATAAGAGGATCATACCAGCGAATTCCACTGTACAACGATGTTAGGCACTTTGCCCTCATCCATCTTGTAGCACTCTTCCATTTTTGAAAGACCTCGGTAATGCAATGTTTGCTGAGAACATCTCTATTATTTCGGCATCTTCGGTGTATGCTATGAATGTAACATATTTAAATATGAACTGACGATGCTCATCATCATAGAAACCCAATGTGTCTTCAATGATTTTGACACCTTGAAATACCACTGTGAAATTCTGGGTATGGTTCAGCACTTGTGCATTTATGCAGCTTGCCGTTCAATACCAGCGAGTGTACAGTAATTAATTACACGGTCATATAGAAGAGAGAGGCTGCAGTGTGTTCTGGGAAATTTTCCAAAGATTCAAATTCCATTCGCACATCTATAGGTCCAGATGTAACTATCTCGTTTTGTTTTGAGCAGTCTGTAACGATGATCGGCGCCAGCTCCTTGAATTTTCGTGGCCTAAGTAGACATTCTTCCTTTTCTTAGTATGAAGGACGGAACCTCGCATACATGTTATATGCTAGACTGTGTATATTTTCATCCCACTGCATGTGTAAATTGTCATATGGGTACACTTCAGAGTTCAGATAGACTCTGGCATTAGTTAACCTGCAGTTTTCAAATTTGGTCGGATCATTTGTTATATTCCCTCTTCTATTGGTGTGAAATGGAGGTATGATGATCCTGGGCATTTCAGATTGAGTGGAGGTTTTAGTGGACCACTGCTCGGAAACCTCCCATGAACAGTTCGATAGTGGTAGAAATACACCGACATTCAGAGCTCCAAACACTGTTCATGTGATACAGTGATGTGTGGCATTTTTCATATTATTTTATTAATTGCGATCTCGTTGTCCTGCTGAAGTCGTTGAATATATGAGTTGTTATCCGTTGCACTCCATACCAGAATAAGTTCCTGTTTAACATTCAGACCAATTTGCCACAGGTCCACAAAGTATCCCGTAAGCAGTTTTAGGGGTATATATCCAGTAAATTTCTTGTATCTTTCCACTGTTCTATCCACTGGCTTATCTATGATCCATCCAGGATTTTCTAAATCTTTAAAATCCAAGGGAGAAGCAGAGATATACATTTTAAGTGGTGATGTTATGCCTAAATTGTGTGTACGATCAGTCTCGAAGCCGTTAAGTTCATTTCCTATCTCTGAAACAAGAACGCTGAGCAGTTACATGTGAGGTTAGACGCAGCTGTAGAAGTACCACCCCTTTTCGTAAATGATCTGTCAAGATATATCAAACTCCTAGATGGAAGGGCTAAAGCGTCTTGGTGCTGGATGACAATTGTAATTTCATCGTTTTTGTTAAATGTGACTTATGCATAGGGTTTATACGAGAAGTATTCCTGTCGTATAATACACTTGCATATTTCACAGGGCTAGTTATTTAGAATGACGTCACTGCAAGATTTCAGACCTACTGATTTAAGAAACTCGTAGTTTGCATTTGTTGCTGATCTGTTGTGGAGTGCTGCGCTGTGCATTGTGCACGTTGGTTTTATACCTTACGGCCATCCTGTCTTGAGGACACTAGGAGCTGCAATATCTGAGTGATTGAAGTTCGCCGCTGATGCTCCCAGCATCGCAAATTAAAGGCCGTAGCTTCTGCCCTCAACATTTCCCGTCTGGTTGATGGCCGACACCGCTTACCGGATTCTGCACGTACGAGGTCACTGCTGGTTCCACTTTAGGTGTAGTCCTACAATATTTCCTCGCCACGAAAGTCGACAAGTGGATTATCCTGGTCCACAATACGCAGCTCCAGATAGCCCAGTGTGTGAGCTGTTACTGAGAGGCCAATAGCGATGGCAGCGTCTCAGCGACATTATAACTGTTCCAACTGATCTGAAGAATACGTAAATTTTGTGAATCAATCTACTGTTGAGATAAGAGTTTGTTGCAACGTTAAACTCGACATTGGTAGTACTGATAGGAAGCATATCCACAGACTGATCAGATGTGTAAAGCTTGTTAGAATACTTCTTCAAAACCTGTCCTTTTATGAAACCCATTAACCGTCCTGTTGAACCTTTGTGATTGAAGTCAGTCGGTGTCTTTATTTGACATTTAAGTGCATTGATGTTTTCACGTAGCTCAATGCCATTTCCATACCGTTTTAAAACGTCGTTTAAATCGTCATTATCGTACACTGAAGATTCTATTTCCATACTTTGATATCCACCATTAATTTGCAGTTGAAGTTCATTGTTACCCTCTATGTTATTCTGAATGCCGTTGTATGTTTCCAGTCCAATCAGCGCAGTACTCTACTAATTGTTGCTTAAATCAATCAGTGGGAAGTAATTCGCGCGTAATGCTGGCGGTCGTTCTTTTAAAGTAAGAGTTTACGACACTGCGTATGCATCTTATCTGGTGAGTGGAAGTTTAACGCACCTCCTCATATATCCTTCTTCATAAACTTTAGGAGGAACATGGTGCGCCTATGCCCACACAAGTAAGTGTTCAAGACCTGGTAGCGATGAAAATTGTAGAACAACCATCTTCTGACGGTGAAGTATCATCCTCTGATGGCTGCAGGTCTCCAAAATAGTCAAAATCGTACACGTTATTTGCATTTTTCTTAACATATGCCAGCCAGTGGGTACCTGGTCTCCCAGAAACATCAAAATTCACAATTCCATATTCTCTGGATTTTCACAAAGTCTTCAGTACTATATCCCGCATAAACGCACCGCAGAATATTGGAATTTTGACTTATTTCCTAACAAACTTGAGCAGATCTGTATTTGGAAACGGTCTATACGGTAGGATAGCTAATAGATTATTTTTATTTATGAAGAAACCTAATTCTGGGTTTAGACATGGTTCTTTTCTGATGGCTGCCGCTTCCACTATGAGGTTATGACTAACTCTTCCTGCGAGTTTAGTGCTTTCTTGACTGTTCTGGCAATAGCTGAAACACGACCAGCCAGTTAACTCGTTGTGAGAGACGTGTGAGGAAAGGAATGAGGAAGGGGATGATTCTGCCTGACGTCTTGGGTATCGGCAGAACCCGGTGAGCACTAACTGGTCTTTCAAGTTTCAGGATATAGTTTTTTAAACATTCTTGTAATGACTTCTTCTTCATTGTTTTCTTCTTCTTCAATGCCCAATGCGTGGCGCTCGTAACTTGAAATTCACACCCAAACCCAATTTAATTTTACCACAAATGGTATTACTAAAAACTACCACGATGAGGCAAACTATCTGAAGCTCCTGCAGTAATTATACAGCAGCTGTGCAATTCCAGTGGAAGTTTGTAGAGAATACCACCGTTTCCTGCAATGTGTACGCTTTCGTGTACGTTATGCTACTGCGGAGGCTGTGCTCTGTGCAATCCATAATCTAGAAAATCGTCAACATCAATCCAGCTGTTTTGTGTTACAAGAACACCAGGTAACTTAACTTGCGCTCTATTTCCTTGACATCTTATAACATACTCTACGGGAAACACGCATGGTTCTGAGCTCTACTACATTTTCTTTGTGTAAGAGCATCCTGAAATATCAGTGCCACTGCTATTATTTGAGATATAAGTCCTGGGATATGTTCTCTGCGCTTTGGAAACTGTGAATATCTCACTCGACCAATTTGGGAGATACGAATTCTCAAATATTGCTATGTGTTTTGCAGTTGTACTGAATCACCCACGTTAAATTTATGTTTACGTCGATCCAGCGTTTCAATACGATAGTACATCGTAGAATTGAGTCGATTGTCACGAACATCGATTGCTCTCATTTTTATTGAACATTATTTGGTTCGATTATACTGTGCAATTATTTATGGGAGGATATCCGTACATTTGTATGAGCTGCAAAGATTAAAATGCATCCACATCTGGTCTTTTGTTGTCGTGTTCAGACGTTCCAGGATACTCGTCTTCAGATGGCTCAATGTTGATTAGTTGATTAGTGATGTGTTCTACACCGCTACATCACGGTCTTGAAATATCAATTGTAAAACTCTCCACTGTGATTGGTTTGGATCTTGTCCAGGCATCGGTTCGTCCCTCTCTGCAACAAACACTCAAACGCCTCCCCCACATCTGTTCCCATTCTTGCTTTATCAGGTGACGTTCAGTTAAATTTTTAGTACGTATCAATTACCATCACATATATTTGAATCCATTATTTACATAATATTCACACATATCTACAAGATCAGCCTGCCATAAGTCATCAAAACCTTTAATCATAACGTGCCTATGATGGTATGTTGTACGTCCCAGTTTGTGTGGTCTCGAACTAGTTCAAAAATGGTTGAATGGCTCTGAGCACTATGGGACTTAACCTCTGAGGTCATCAGTCCCCTAGAACTTAGAACTACTTAGACCTAACTCACCTAAGGACATCACATACATCCATGCCTTAGGCAGGATTCGAACCTGCGACCGTAGTGGTAGCGCGGGTCCAGACTGAAGCGCCTAGAACCGCTCAGCCACTCCGGCAGGCTCCCGAACTAGTCTCCATACTTATATATCTCTAAGGTCAGAGATTATTGAAACAACATTATTCGAATGTGCATTATTACCACCAGCAGCTGATGCCATGAGCAATCAAAGACAATCTATTAGCTCACTGGACGTGTTGTAGTATATATACTGCAGGGATCAATTGCTGACTCTCTTATGCTGTATGTAAACCATCACTATCTCAAGCATCTGATAGGCTTTGCAGTGGTTCTTTATTTCGTACTGTGTCGATTTCGTACTTGCTTATGTACACCACTCAACTGCAGTATTTCACTACACATCTCCAGATCTCTGGGTGAATAATTTACAATTTTTGTAGTATTTAGAAAAATGAGGTTCATTAGACCAGTTGTTGTCTATTGCTTTTTTCTTTTAAATTTATGGGCTGTGTGCGCAACATGTATGGTTTATCATCACTGACACTGAATGTTTTGTCTATCCTAGCATCGCTGTGATGGTTAATGAAATGCCATCGTTGTTGTGTCATTTGCTGAGGCTTCATTCACAGATTCACTAAATAGTTTAAAGGTTTCTGTCAGTGTCAGTACTCGATCCAAATGTCCCATCCTTATCAGTGGCCGCTTCCTGAAGAGCCTCCCTTGCTGCGAAGACCTTTTGCTTACTCCGACATATTGTTATATACTAAGAGTACACCTTTCAGTCCTGGATCCTGGATCTATTGGCGGTGGGCTGGGGTGCCCCGTGCAGCGATTTCAGGGGTGCCAAATTCATATTATTGAACGAAATTTTGATTTTTCACGTAGCAAAACGTTTGACAAACTTTGATGAGGTAATGGATTCTTTCACAGAAAGGAAAGCACACCATGAAAAACTGTAGCAAAATTAGTGAGCAAAAAATTCTGGGACCTAAGGATTGAAGAAATTTATATTGTCTTGGTTATCTCCAATCTTTACTGGTTTTATGTTGCCTATATTTTATTTTATGTCATACAAAAGAGAAATTTATTAGCTAATAGGCAATAAAGAATGCAAATTTTCTGCAAAGTTCTTGTCTTATATTTCCTCGAACATATATGGTTTATGGTGCATATCAAACTCTTCAGAAAGGTGTTCGCTGCAAAATGAACATAGTATTTTAGATTTTTTTTTTAAATTTTGACGTCCTATCTCAAACGTTCGAGGGGAAGGGGGGCATCACTATCAAATTTCTGCCCCAGTTCAGAAATGTCGTAATCTGGGCATGAGTCTCCTTCGAGGGTACACCGTATATACACTCCGTCCAGTTTTATCAACCTTTACAGTTAAGTCGCGTACATTTGCTTAATTTTCATCAACCTTTATAATTAAGTCATCTACTTTCTTTCTCAGAATGATCCAGGTGTACGTCTCTAGTTCCTTAACGTATCATCTAAGTCGTTGGTCAGTCTCAGAAGAATCAGGGCATACGTTTCTAGGTCCTTGACTTTACTTTTGAGAGGTTGAAATTTTCCACTCGTGTATAGACGCATTCTCTGCCTATGCACGCCTATCCTCTTGGCTGAGTGCCTGACAAATGTTCGAACTCGTTCATGGTGTGATGTAAACTAAATTATTCATCACTATTCACATCTATGTATTTATTCATATATTCTGGATGTTTCTTCTATATCTAGGATCATTCATTTTTCTTGATTTATCAATAACATGAAACCTGTACAGTGCGTGCAACCTGGCCATGTCTTTATGAAGCCATTGAATGATATGTGAGTTCCTACATGTACCCAGTAAATGAGATTTAAATTCAAATTGAATTGTTTGAACGCTATGATAAGATTTGAACTATCCCTGAACAACTGTTTTGTGATTCTGGAATATGTTTTGACTCAAATAAAATACGTCAACACCCATATGGTGACCAAAACGGACATATTGTAGAAGTTAATCCTGGCTTTCCACAACAACATCGTCAAACATGAACACGGTGTTTGGGTTTACTTTTTCCGCTGGAGGTTTTGACTGCTTTGACTGAATGTCGTGTATGTTACCAGGCAGCATCTTTCGCAGCAACTGGTGTCTAAGCTGAAACACCGTTTTTGAAAATCCACATACATTCTCAAAGCGAACTCCGTTCGGTTGTTTATCAGTCAAATGAGAATATTTGTCTTGCTGCAAATCGATGGACCTACAATTATCGCTCGTGTGTTATTGGGCAGGAGTGTCCCATTCTTCTTTTTCATCTGGTCTTCATCCACGTCGTCACAGGACCAGTCACTTACAACAAACGTCTAATGATATTTCATCCACCCAGCAGTGATACTGACTACATCAGGTTTTTGTGTGCAGTGGGCTTTTACAGAAAAGTGAACACTTGTAATAATAATAATAATATGTGCAGGCACTACAGCGCAATCATACTGACTGGGCCACAATGGCTACACCTTAAATTATATAACGATGGGTTGGTTAAATAAGAAAAACGATAGAAATTTGCGATAATTATTTCTTATTCACACATCAGCAATTGTATACATCGGTAAAAATGCACTGATTCAGTCTTCACAACAGTACAATATTTAACAAATAAAGCTTTCCTGTGTGCACAGAATTCAGGGCTTATTTCTCTCAAACTGACGGGTGTTACTTTAGCTTCCTCTTTTGACACCATGTTGGAGCAATTTTCTAAATCATTTGCATGCACATTATACGTACAGAGATATTTCACAACATCTTTATACACAGTTTAAACACACAGCAACCCACGGCCAGCCTTTCCAACAAAATGTATTGCACCATCCAAAGGCCAAACAAGTTTTCAACAGTCTAGTGTGCAGGTAGCGACCTCCACATCTTACCTTGAGTGTCATGGTGTCGTACAATGATGTTACAGATAGCAACAGGCAAGCACAGTAAATGTTTGGCTGTGAGGGAGATGAAGAATATTCAGAGGTGATCTAATGATTGACTTAGAGTTCTGCACAACACAGTTCATGTCATTCCAACTCCATAGACTTCTTGATACAACTAACACAACACGCAATTCACTGCCCACTGATGATTCTATGCCAATATTTAAGCTCTATTTAAGCCTTCTGAACCGCTAACTGTTAAATTATAAGTTGAAGTGAAAAGCAATGGAGCAGTGGGAGGAACTGACAGCTTCTCATCCACATCAACGCTCTGCACTTTCAGTAAGACTGGGATGTCCTGGGATGGTGTGTACGTCAGAGACCAATACTGAGCTGCACCATGTGGTGTAGGGCCCCTAGTGAGACCCAGAGACTGGCTGGGTGTCTTCATTGCAGAAATCAATGAGTGGGATGGTTAATAGCAGCTTTTTGTCCTACTCCAAGATGCTGTTCAGGTGCTAAGGATCCCATGGTGCTGCTGACGCTGCTGGCACCGATAGGCCAGAGGTCACTGCGGGTCCCGACAAGCCGGTAGGGGCTGTGGGTGATAGAGGTCACCGCAGACCTGGACACACTGCAGGCTGCTGCTGGTCTGGACATGCCGGATGTTGCTGAACAAAGAAGAAGAAACAATATGCATTCACAGACGAAGATGTGGAGTTGAACAAAGACATGGAACTGAAGCACATGTACATACTTTTACACTTCTTCATTGAAGCAGAGGTGGATGGTGATCTCGGTTCCTGTTGACACTTCATGGTTTTTCTATTGACTGATGTCATGATCATGTGACCAGATGTAGTCTTCCTTTATTCCTATTGGTTCCAAACAATTGTCCGGTGGAGGAGGGATAATGCTGTATTCCTATTGGTTTCCAACAGAAGTGATGATGGAGGCACAGAAACCATTTCAAGCACACTCTGTGGTAGTTTTGTGAACCACTACTTAGTATGCACTGGGCTGCCTTTGCACTTGCATGTGTTGCATGGGTTATGAGCAGCGTATGGCAGAGGCATAATCGCTATCCTCCGCCAGCTGTCCTAGTGTAGCACAATAATAGCGTTTCTTCTCAGAGCTGTCAGCACTTGGCACTTTGCCTGGCATCTGGAGGTGGCCAACTGACAGATGTAGCCCAACTTCCATGGCATACAGATGCATGTGCTCAGTGCTCAGACGACAGACACATGTACAGGCAATTCAAAATGGCTGCTAATATACTGCACCTCATTCAATTCCTCAGTGATTACGGTTATTATGTTCAGATTGTTCAAATGGCTCTGAGCACTATGGGACTTCTGAGGTCATCAGTCCCCTAGAACTTAGAACTAGTTAAACCTAACTAACCTAAGGACATAATACACATCCATGCCCGAGGCAGGATTCGAACCGGTTCCAGACTGTAGCGCCTAGAACCGCTCGGCCACTCCGGCCGGCTAGTTATTATGTCATGGGAAGCAAGGGCAAGGGGTGCAGACATGAGCTCTACCCATGTGGGGGACTACTGTATCCCATAAACTGCTTAAATAAAGAATATACAAATTGGACTGAACAATATATTATTATGGACACTTATTTGAGTACTGTGTCATGAGATGTTTCCTGTCCAGCACAGATTCATTCTTTTTTCCATCAGTTTACAGATGGTGGGAGGGAAGGGAGGGGAGTCGAGGAGTGGAGGGCTGGGGGATTTCCCAAACTAATTGATAATTTTAATTAATCAGTCTCTTAATTTGACATGAAAAATGTGCTCACTTTGGTGATTGGGAGGGGAGAGGGTTGGGAATTTTCTAAAGGTATTTGGGAGCAGAGGACTGGGGAAGGTTGGAGGGTGGATTAATCCGTGAGAGTCATACATCAACTCCCAGGGTGTCATAAATCAATTGGTGTAGCACAAGGTTAAGGGGAGGGGTAATTGACTCATGAATGTACTCTAGCATCTAAATGTATGCAACCTGCACAAACAAAGTGATGTAGAACCGTCCTCATCCCAGTACTTGCCTGATACTGAAGGCTGATTGCATGGATGTCGAAAATATAGTAAGGGATAAACTTTTTTTCCTTTCATCGTTTTGTGGGTTGTGTCAGCGAGAAAAAGTTACATAAATATTTGAAATTATGTGTAAAGTTTGTCGGAAGTTGCTAAGTCCTCTCATTCCCAAATACTAGATGAGTAGAGTACGCTTATGTGGAGGACATCATTTGCACTGCCTTATGACGAACACACATTTTTAACTATAATACTTGTCTTATTATGTTAAACTTTTAATATGAGATTATGTCTCTTAATGAGTAGATTATGACAGAATTTTAAA
This sequence comes from Schistocerca gregaria, assembly GCF_023897955.1. Lineage (NCBI taxonomy): Eukaryota > Metazoa > Arthropoda > Insecta > Orthoptera > Acrididae > Schistocerca > Schistocerca gregaria. The sequence goes on from NC_064927.1 coordinate 182,810,534, forward strand.
CACTAAAATGCGGTCAACAATTACACGAAATGTTGAAAAAGTAATTTTCCTTGTCCCTGGAAGTCGTTATATAGCCAACTGGACTGGTACCCTGTTTCAGGACATCTGTATAGTGATACGGCTCAGACAGCAACTACTGTTTTCGTTTTCATAACGCTGATCCTTTTTCTGCTTCTTATTGTTACAACCTCCGAGCTTAGGAGTTGTAACATGTCAGAACGACCGAAAAGTATGGTTTTGGAGAGAGAGATGACTCACGCTGAAGCGTGCAGAGATCGACAGGCAATAGTGTCAATGACTTTATTACATCGGACGTATACAGCTGGCACTTCGCTGAACTCGGCAATGGCGCGGCGCACGGCAATTCCGGAATCTGCAGCGTCGGCGTCCTGTCACACAGCCTTGCGGACTAGGGCTCCTATTCAAGCAACGGCTAAGCGGCCTCCACGTGCGTTAACTGTGCCCGTGGCCCGGAGCACGGCTGATTGCTCCCTCAAGTGCCTCATAGATCCCACGTAGAACGCCGAAGGGAAGCAGCCAAGCGTTGCAGTGAGCCTTAGTAGCTGCGGCCACCCGCCCAGGGCAGTTCGGTCAACGGCCGCAGACAGGTCTGCACCTGGGAGGCTGCGAGCTCTCGCCTCGACCATGCCCCTGAGGACGGCAGCTTGCAGTCCGCTGGACGCCACCCAGCGAGAGGAGGTTAGCAGGACTCTCGTTCCTGGAGCCGGTGTAGTTCCAAGATGCGACGGCACAGCAGTGACGCGTCCGTGCGGCGGAGGGTGGAGGCAGCTTCAGCAGGCCGGTTGGCCGCCGATATCCACCACCAGAAGGTCGTCGTGATTGGTCTGCAAATCAAACAGTCCTCTTTCTCTCCAGTTTTAGACGCAGAAGGAATGACGACGTGACTGCCCGCTTCGGGCCTCCGGGCTCTTTTCCCTAAGCCTCTGACGTAGTTCCTCTGGATGGTTCAAATAGCTCTGAGCACTATGGGACTTAACATCTGAGGTCATCAGTCCCCTAGAACTTAGAACTACTTGAACCTAACTAACCTAAGGACATCACACACATCCATGCCCGAGGCAGGATTCGAACCTGCGACCGTAACGGTAGCATGGTTCCAGACAGAAGCGCCTAAAACCGCTGGGCCACCAGTTCCTCTGGACTTCGTGTCCTGTGCTGCCCTGATTACTTCATGTTTGTATGCAGTGCCTGTCGGGCCACGCCTTCTAGCCTGCGAGCGGTTAACCAGTCGGTCCCTTAAACTACTGCCTTTCAGCCATAGCTGCCCGAAATTTACAAGAATTATCCAAATCCACACCTGTACTTAATCGTGGCGCAGCGCTAGTAAAGAATCTTGTTTTGGGAATTGTTATTAATTGTATATTGCAGCGCAGAAGAAATGTTCCTAAAATTTTCAATGAACTGTTGCAGCAGCTCCATTTACAACTTGCAGATATAGAAATTTTTAGGATATAGCACCAGTAACAACGCGATTTTTGACGGTAAGACGAAGGAGATCATTATCGCTGGGTGCAACGATTACATCACAAGAATATGTGTGCTTTCCACGTCAGCCGTTAGTCAGAGATTCGGCCAAGGAAATGTGGAATCTAGATTACATCGTATCGTATCGTTCTGCGGAGTAATTGTGGTGTAGCCTGTACCCATTGAGTCAGCAAGTTTGTACAATAGACTTAGAAAAGATTATTTTCAAGATGTATCACAAGCTACGATTTATAAGATAACAGTAGGAATATAAGTTTCCAGTCCCTTTTTGTCTTCGCTTTACATGTTTAAATGAACATCTTAACTCTCATCGCTTTTCTCTACCGATGTAATAGACCCACTGAAAGACATAAGGCGAGATGGTATAAATTTCAGTACACTGTGTCGTATCCGACTAGCTAACGAATATTTTATCCAATAGATACTCGTACTAATTGGGGGTAAGGATGACGTAAGAGAAATGTTTAGGCAAGTAGCACATACTTTCCGAAAAGGATTAGAAAACCAACCCACCCACTGAGAGAATGATACTCAAAATGGTCTGTCGGCCGGTGTGCTCGAGCGGTTCTAGGCGCTTCATTCTGTAACCGCGCGACCACTACGGTCGAATCCTGCCTCGGGCGTGGATGTGTGTGATGTCCTTAGGTTTAAGTAGTTTTAAGTTCTAGGGGACTGATGACCTCAGAAGAAGTCCCATAGTGCTAAGGGGCAATTGAACCATTTTTTTTGTTTTGAGAAATTCCGAGATTAAATTTAAATAAAATCTCAAAAATAATTTTGCAACCATGCACAGCGATTTTTAATTCATGTAAGTCATTGTTTTCAAATATATATCTACGGTAACGACATATTTTTAAAATAGTAAATTCTATTCAAAGTATTTCTCTTAAGAATTTGTCAATGGGTATTTACCGTCTTTTATTTCCTATCAGCGTGCGCGGAGATGCGTCGAATATGATCGCCACACTCTCCTTCCATAGCTCAGTAAGTTAGCCGTAGTTCAGCATGATACGTACACTGAAGAGCCAAAGAAACTGATACACTTGCCTTATACCGTGTAGGGTCCCCGCCTGCACTCAGTAGTGCCGCGACACGATGCGGCATGGACTCCACTAACGTCTTAAGTAGTTCTGAGGGAACTGACGCCATGAATCCTGCAGGTCTGTCCATTAATCAGTGGAGTACTAGGAGATGAAGATCTACTCTGAACACCACGCTGCAGGAATCCCAGATATGCTCAGTAATGTTCATTTATGGGGAGTTCGGTGGCCAGCGGAAGTGTTTAAATTCAGAAGAGTGTTCCTGGGCCATCTTGTAGCAGTTCTCAACGTGTGGGGTGTAGCATTTTCCTGTTGGTATTGGCCAAATCGGTCGGAATGCACAATGGACACGAATGGATGCAGATGATCAGGCAGAATGTTTATACACGTGTCACCTGTCAGAGTCGTATCTAGACATAGCAATGGACCCATATCACTCCAGCTGCACATGCCACACCATTCGAGAGTATTCACTACCTTGAGCAGTCCCCTGCTGACATGCAGGGTGCATGGATTCATGAGTGTGTCTCCATACCCGTACATGTCCATCCGCTCGATACCAATTGAAACGAGACACGTTCTATCAGGCAACACGTTTCCAGTCATCAACAGTCCAACGTCGAGTTGACGCACCAAGACGAGGCGTAAGGCTTTGTTTCGTGCAGTCATCAAATGTGCACGAGTTGGTTCTCGGTTCCGAAAGCCCATATCGATGATGTTTCGTTGAATGGTTCGCACACTGACACTTGTTGATGGGCCAGCACTGAAATCTGCAGCAGTTTGCGGAAGGGTTGCACTTCTGTGATCCTGTACGATTCTGATCAGTCATCGTTGGCCCTGTTCTTGCAGGATCTTTTCGCGGCCGCAGCGGAGATTTCATGTTTTATTGGATTCCTGATATTCACGGTACTCTCGTGAAATACTAGTAAGGGAAAATCCGCACTTCATCACTAAGTCGGAGATGCTGTGTCCCATCGCTCGTGCGCCGACTATAACACCACGTTAAAACTCACTCAAATATTGATAATCTGCCATTGTAGCAGCAGTAACGGATCTAACAATTGTGCCAGAAACTACGTAGTTGTTTTATATAGGATTTGCCGGCCGCAGCGCCGTATTCTGCCTGCTTACATATCTCTGTATTTGAATGCAAATGGCTACACCAGTTTCTTTGGCGCTTCAGTGTATCTCATAGGACATTCTATGGATTATTCTTCCACGAAAATCTTAGCCACAACACTATATTTCTTGGATTCAGTTACTAAAGAAACTGTAAATATACGTTTGGTGGGGGATCTCATTAACTTGTTAATGCAAGGCACTAGGAAATGTTTGGAATATCTTCACAGAGACAAATTTTTTAGTGCTAATGTCACGTTTAGCGACCATTAATTTTGTTATTTTGATCACTGAATTTTTGCTCTGCGGTCTCGCAGTTCGACAGCAGGGTTTCATGCAGCGGCACCGTTACGAATGCGCCTCCACGTCTCGGAGCAATACTAGACAAAGAACGACAGAAGGCGGTCTCCCAGCGCTATCCTATGTGCATACGCCACCATGGAAATTTCTGGTATAAAAGTGGTAAAGTGCGCCAGCAACCGGCAATGGTAAACTCATGATGTCTGCATGACTGTCCACCGAAATATTGTGAAAAGTTGTCGACGTCACTCGCTTGCAATCCCGAAACGGTGAAAGGATGCACACATTGTATTGTATTTAACTGGGGACCTAGAAACAACCGAGAGGCTTCGTCTCCACCGTAGTCCTCAGTGGTTCATAACCCCACAACAGTCCACTCACCCCACCGAACCCAGAGATCGGCCCCCTGTGACGTCCCCCCCCCCTCCCCCCGCGGTAACGTCTCACACCAGACGATTGTAACCCCAAATGTTTTTCGTGGTACAGTAATTATGGTGCATGCGAACGTGGAGCAATCGTCGACATAGTGATAGAACTGAGGCGGAATAAGAGAAACGAGCCGCGTTCGCCGAGGCAGATGGAAAACCGCCTTAAAAATCATCCACAGACTGGCCGGTAGACCGAACCTCGACACTATCTGCTGGGCCGGTTCGTACTAGGGAATGCCAGGAAAGCAGTGCGTTAGACCGCACGGCTAACCGGGCAGGCATACACACATTGTCGCCTGTTTCATAACTTCTTATTTTACGCGACGGTCGGAACATAATTTTGTAGTGTTACTGGTCTTCAGTACCCAAAACCTAGGTTGTGTAAAACAAAAATTTGTGAAAAGAGGACAGAACGGATACAAGAGAGAGCTTCAATCGCAAGGTGATTTATTCTGCTGCGTTTAGTACGTATGCAAAAATATATAAAGCAATAATAGGTAATGTTATCTTTTTATATAAGTTATGTAACGATCGATCTGTAGATTAACTGAATTTTGAATTTGGAGATTATCTAGTTAGTTCAGACACATATGTCATGATTAAAACTCAAGTAGAAGTAGCTATTGTATTAACCATCCCAAGAGAAGCACTTCATTCTGGACGTGACCTGACTCCTTTGTGTGAAGGTTAGTTCACCTCTTTCACTAAACACCACTTCTAGCTTCCTAATGGCACCATCGGTGCTTTGAGACCTCGTCTTTTAACCTCTTCAGTCCCACTCTTGCATTTTAAGAATGAAAATATTATATACGTGGTAAATGCACTGTTTTGGATCGCCTTCGCATGGAATGATCTTTCGGACTCTTTCAGGCTCTCCGTAATGGATTAATATCTTGATTTATCACGTAGTGACACTAATTACAGATTCTAGAAATACATTTCGAAAAGCTACGTTCGCCTCAAAAAGCACTAGAATTTGTAAGGTTGTGTTTGATTTTGTAGAAGGTATAGATACTTTCACATGGCTTCCTTTTCTTTGATTTCTCGAAATTGATTTTATTTGAATGCTGATCGAGCGCTAAACATGTACATTAGAGAGACTAAAACACTGAATTTGAAAAAAAAAAAAAACTGGTGTGTGTCACCAAAATCGTAGTATATGTTCAAAGTGAATAATGTTTATGTTATGAATGAAGTTCGTACAATTCTCAGAAAACTCAGTATTAAATACCTACAAATTAAGGAAACCATGCCACTAGGATGTGAAGCAACAGATCTTTGCCGAATGTAATCCAGGGCTACATAAAGAAAAATCATTATACTTTTGGGCGAAATAAATGGCCACGTATTCTATAGTGTAGGGTACATTCGTATATTGCAGAATGTTATTAATATATTCTAGTACAAAATTACGGAAAATAAACGGAAATATTCTTTATTTCTCTAAGAGATGATGACACTGCGGTATACAGATTTTTTGAAACAAAAGTGCTGCTACCTACTGGGAACACACAGAAACGAAGCGAGTGGCGCACTGAGAACACATGGTGTAAATTAGGTTGCAGTCAACCACAGCGAGTTGAGTTTATTCCCAGAGCTACAAAAGAAGAATAAAATTTGGATGCAGCACATATGCTACTGAAGGATTCAGAACTATGAGGCACGTGCGCGCTCAGTAAACCAGAACATTCGTCTAAAACACTGAAAAACGATTAAACGATTAAGTCCGATTCCACGCCTTCGCCTGGGAACGATCTCTCGGATTCCTTAGGGTTCTCCGTAATTAAATAATAACTTGATTTGTCTCTCAGTATCACTAACTACCCACTTTATAAATACACTTGAAAAGCCCCCTTCGCCTTAAATAGCAGTAAAGTTGTAAGGCTACATTTAATTTTGTAAAATTGTATCGATGCTTCCACATGCCTTTCTTTTTTTCTTGGGTTTCTTGAAATTGGTTTTATTTGAACATTGATCAAGTGTGGAAACATGTACGTAATTATTTCTAGCAACAGTTACAAGAACTCTAAAGGTAGGGAGAGGCTGATAAGGACAAAGACTACCATAATTGTGTTTTCTCCTCTGTTTTCATACATATATCCTAAGAAAATAACTGAAGCTGACGACGGTGCATTCCTGTGGGGCTTGGAAAACTTATTAAACCAGTAATGATTCCTAGTGTCAGACAGTGTAACCAGTCAGACAACAGCAGCATAATTTAAAAACGACGCACGAAATTAAAATCAGAGGCGATAGTAAGCTGGTATCAGGTTACCACGAAATTTGTGCAGTTTTGCTTGATTTTTTTTTTTTTTTGATGTTTAGATGGAGCTGGGACGATTTATTCTAAATTTTTTTTTTGGATGGGTTACGCCTTCAGCGAACACAATTTGTAAGTCAGCACGAACACGAGAGTGAGACGATTTATTCTGTTGCATTAGGTAATAAATCAATAAATTACGTAATTAAAAAGAAACGTACAATTTTAATTAATTAATTAATGTATTAAAAATTACACAAGGCGAATCACATAAAACTTGCATTGCAAATATTGCAGAAACGGAGAGTGCTATTGATGTGTGATTTTTACAGAATGGATTGGTAGTCAGGAACTTGTATTATTAGGCCAATAAACAGTTTTTAATAATACCTAGGAAGTGTATTTTTTGTGCAAACATTCCCTTTTTTAATGGAACAATGCCTGTTGACTAAAGTAGTGTAAACTGGAATGTCAGTGGTTTTTGTTGCAAGATTATAATGCAAGTAGTTTACGAGACATCGTATTTTGAACAGTTTCCACAACGACAATTGTTTGTGCCATTAAACCTACGAAGTTGCAAAGTACGGTGTGTGTTCGTTGAGTGCACTGCTACTTGCTAGTCGGTGTGTGGCAGTCCAAGCTGTAGGTCGTGAGTACACTATGAGTTTTACCAATGGGAAAAAAGTCGATATGTTCATGGGTGTATGGAGAGTGTAGGAAGAATGCAGTTCGTTCTTGTACTATGCATGCGGCAATATATACCAGTAGACGTCAATTATGTCGGCAGTTATTTATCAACCTCTTCAACCAGTTACGTGAAAGTGGTACTGTAATACATAGATAACGTAACGGAAGGAACCAAGTGACGAGAGATGAGGGGGAAATTAATGATATTCCTGCTGTTGCAGTTGATCCGCACGTTAGCTTCCGCGCAATCGCACGAGGAAGTGGCATGATTCTGCCAAGTGTCCCACGCATTCCCCATTGATAGAAATTCCGACCCTATCACATCTCTCTTCCTAACCGTCGAAACATGCCCTGTAGCGTGTTGACAACCCCACTGGCTTCCTCAGGTGAAACGTCAGCGTCCAAGAAGTGCAAACGGGTGGTATGAGACAGTGAACCATCAGATCATAAGTCTCATTTTCATAGGTGGAACTCTGAACGCGCATAAGTATCGCAGCTTCGTAATAGACCATTTTCCAGGGATGCAAACTAGGAGGAACCGGTGGTACTACCGTGAAGGCTGTCCGTACGAAAGTAACCATTAACTGCGAAAAGGGTGAATAATGTTTGATACAACACTGAATGCAGCATATCTCCAAAATTTAATCCCGCCTAACACTTTACTGCCCAATGTTCCTGCTAGTTGGTATGCGCGAATGAGTTACTCCAACAGACGTCACGGAGTCGTATAATGGTGCAGATCGTGCGCAGTGTTGTTTATGATTTTAAAAAGTTTTTTTTGGTCCTAATTTTGATTCTCTAATTGATGATGTAACGAATTGCAAAGAAAGAAAACTGTGTTTCAATGATCAAGAAACTAAGATTTTGATACATGTTCAAATATTGCATCTGACATATCGAAACTGCCACAAGCTATATTAGTGGTGAATGCAGAGACACTGTAAACAAATGATAGATCGCTGTTCTTTTATCTTCTTCTTGTACTATCACCTTTTGCCATGTGGAGCTCGAGTTGGATGGATGCAAATGTCGTAGCTGTAACTATATTTTTTCTGTTGTGTGTCAATTCAGACCATTATCTTGTCTGTTAATCATTTATGCTGTTATCTGCTCATGTTGCAGTCAAAAATAGACAAGATTGGCGGCGGATCCCCAACTGCCAATTGGATGGTAACACTGCACGACAAGGTACAGGAAACTAATTTAAGACCACCCGATTAACAGCAGTATTTTGCGTAGCATGGGTTCCATAGGTTCTTGACAGGGTTCTGGGGGCTTATGTCATCAGATGAAGGGCATCACGCAGATAGCATATTTCTAGGTTTACGCAAATCATTCGACTCGGTGCCCCACTGTAGGCTATTAACGAAGGTACCAGCATATCTAATAAGTTCACAGATATATGAGTGGCTCGAAGATTTCTTAAATAATACAATCTAGTATGCTGTTCTGGACAGCGAGTGTTCATCGGAGACCAATTTATAGTCAGGAGTGCCCCAAGAAGGTGTGACAGGACGGTTGTTGTTCTCTATATGCAAAAATGATTTGAGGGACAGGATGGGGAGGAATCTGCGGTTATTTGCTGATGATGCCGTGATCTATTGTAAGGGGTCGAAATTGAGTGACTGTAGGAAGGTAAAAGACAGAAAAATTTCGAGTTGGTATGATAAATGGCTGCTAGCCCTGAATTTGGAAAAAGGTAATAAATGCGGATGATTAGGAAGGTCAAACTTTTAATGTTCGGATGCAGTATTTCTAGTGTCGCGCTTGACACAGTCAAGTCATATAAGTATCTGGGTGTAACGTTGCAAAGAGATATAAGAAGGAACGAGTATGTCAGAACTGTGGTAGGGAAGTCCATTGGCCGACTTCAGTTTATTGACAGAATTTTAGGAAATAGTTGTTCACCTGTAATGGAGATCGCGTATAGGATACTGGTACGACTTATTCTTGAGTACTGCTCGAGTGTTTGTACCAGGTCGGATTGAAGGAAGGCACCGAAGCAATTCAGAGGCGGGCTGCTAGATTTTTTACCGGTATGTTCGAACAACGCGTAAGTTTTACGGAGATGTTTCGGGAACTCAAATGGAATCCCTGGAGGGAAGGCGAGGTTCCTTTAGAGAAATACCACTGACAAAATTCTACTGCCTCCAACATACATCGCGCGTAAGGACCACGAAGATAAGATATGGGAAATTGGGGCTCATGTCACATCCATGACCGAGGCACGATTCGAACCTGCGACCGTAGCAGTCGCGCGGTTCCCGACTGAAGCACCTAGAACCACTCGGATACCGCCTCCGGCTCTGCACTCTGTCCTCATGTTGTTGTTGTTGTCTTCAGTCCTGAGACTGGTTTGATGCAGCTCTCCATGCTACTCTATCCTGTGCAAGCTGCTTCATCTCCCAGTACCTACTGCAACCTACATCCTTCTGAATCTGCTTAGTGTACTCATCTCTCGGTCTCCCTCTACGATTTCTACCCTCCACGCTGCCCTCCAATGCTAAATTTGTGATCCCCTGATGCCTCAAAACATGTCCTACCAACCGATCCCTTCTTCTAGTCAAGTTGGGCCACAAACTTCTCTTCTCCCCAATCCTATTCAATACCTCCTCATTAGTTACGTGATCTATCCACCTTATCTTCAGGATTCTTCTGTAGCACTACATTTCAAAAGCTTCTATTCTCTTCTTGTCCAAACTAGTTATCGTCCATGTTTCACTTCCATACATGGCTACACTCCAAACAAATACTTTCAGAAACGACTTCCTGATACATAAGTCTATATTCGATGTTAACAAATTTCTCTTCTTCAGAAACGCTTTCCTTGCCATTGCCAGTCTACATTTTATATCCTCTCTACTTCGACCATCATCAGTTATTTTACTTCCTAAATAGCAAAACTCCTTTACTACTTTAAGTGTCTCATTTCTTAATCTAATTCCCTCAGCATCACCCGATTTAATTTGACTACATTCCATTATCCTCGTTTTGCTTTTGTTAATGTTCATCTTATATCCTCCTTTCAAGACACTGTCCATTCCGTTCAATTGCTCTTCCAAGTCGTTTGCCGTCTCTGACAGAATTACAATGTCATCGGCGAACCTCAAAGTTTTTACTTCGTCTCCATGAATTTTAATACCTACTCCAAATTTTTCTTTTGTTTCCTTTACTGCTTGCTCAATATACAGATTGAATAACATCGGGGACAGGCTACAACCCTGTCTCACTCCTTTCCCAACCACTGCTTCCCTTTCATGCCCCTCGACTCTTATTACTGCCATCTGGTTTCTGTACAAATTATAAATAGCCTTTCGCTCCCTGTATTTTACCCCTGCCACCTTTAGAATTTGAAAAAGAGTATTCCAGTCAACATTGTCAAAAGCTTTCTCTAAGTCTACAAATGCTAGAAACGTAGGTTTGCCTTTTCTTAATCTTTCTTCTAAGATAAGTCGTAAGGTCAGTATTGCCTCACGTGTTCCAACATTTCGACGGAATCCAAACTGATCCTCCCCGAGGTCTGCATCTACCAGTTTTTCCATTCGTCTGTATAGAATTCGCGTTAGTATTTTGCAGCCGTGGCTTATTAAACTGATAGTTCGGTAATTTTCACATCTGTCAGCACCTGCTTTCTTTGGGATTGGAATTATTATATTCTTCTTGAAGTCTGAGGGTATTTCGCCTGTCTCATACATCTTGCTCACCAGCTGGTAGAGTTTTGTCATGACTGGCTCTCCCAAGGCCGTCAGTAGTTCTAATGGAATGTTGTCTACTCCGGGGGCCTTGTTTCGACTCAGGTCCTCATATCAGCCATATATCACCGCATACTGAAGTTTACAAGCGGGAAACCGTCGGAGCTGGACGTTCTGCAACGAGGCGCGGACATCCCAAAACTAATCGCCTGTTTGTGGTCTCACCGTCTTTCAACCACTTCCCATAGAGAATCATGACAGGTGAACAGCCAACGATGCTCGTTCCCAGGCTCCAAGCAATAAGAATCTACCTTTTGTCAGAGTCGCCTTATGTGACATAAAGTGAAGCGTCAGAGAAAGTGGTATAGGCATGCGTATTCAAATACAGAGAAATGTAAACAGGCAGAATACGGCGCTGCGGAAGGCAACGCCTATATAAGACAAGAATTGTAAGGTGCAGTCGTTCGGTTACAGCTGCTACAATGGCAGGTTATCAAGATTTGAGTAAGTTTGAACGTGGCGTTATAGTCGGCACCCGAGTAATGGGGCACAGCATCTCCGAGGTTACGAAGAAGTGGGGATTTTCCCGTGTGACCATTTAATGAGAGTACCGCGAATATCAGAAATCCTGTAAAACATCAAATCTCCGACATCGCTGAGGCCGCAAAAACATCCTGCAGGAACGAGACCAATGACGACTGAAGAGAACAGTTCAACGTGGCAGAAATGTAATCCTTTCGCATCTTGCTGCAGATTACAGTGCTAGGCCATGAACAAGTGTCAGCGTGCGAACCAAAAACCGAAATATCATCGATATGGGCTTTCGGAGCCGAAGGCCCAGTCGAGTACCCTTGATGACTCCATGATACAACGCTTTACGCCTCGCCTTGGCCCCTCAACACCGAAATTGGACTGTAGACGACTTGGAACATGTTGGCCTTATTGGACGAGTCTCGTTTCAAATTGTATCGAGCTGAATGTCAGCAGGGGACTGCTCAAGCTGTTCGAGGCTGTGCACTTATGTGGGGCGTGTGCGGTTGGAGTGATATGGGACCCCTGATACATCTAAATACGACTCTGCCAGGTGACATCCTGTCTCACCATCTGCATCCATTCATGTGCATTGAGCATTCCGGAGGTTCAAATGGCTCTGAGCACTATGGGACTTAACATCTATGGTCATCAGTCCCCTATAACTTAGAACTACTTAAACCTAACTAACCTAAGGACATCACACAACACCCAGCCATCATGAGGCAGAGAAAATCCCTGACCCCGCCGGGAATCGAACCCGGGAACCCGGCATTCCGACGGACTTGGGCAATTCCAGCAAGACAATGCTGCACCCCATACGTCCAGAATTCCTACAGAGTGGCTCCAGAAACACTCTTCTGAGTTTAAATACTACCGATGGCCATTAACTCCCCAGACAAAGACAGTATTGAACATATCTGGGATGCCTTGCAACGTGTTGTTCAGAAGAGTTCTCCACCTCTGGTAGTCTTACGGATTTATGGACTGTGCGGCTAATCCCGGCGGAGGTTCGAGTCCTCCCTCGGGCATGCGTGTGTGTGTTTGTCCTTAGGATAATTTAGGTTCAGTAGTGTGTAAGCTTAGGGACTGATGACCTTAGCAGTTGTCCCATAAGATTTCACAGCTATTTTGAACAGCCCTGTAGTATTCTCGACGTAAATTACCTCCAGCATTACTTCAAATATCACCGAGTCCATGCCACGTCGTGTTGCGGCACTTCTGCGTGCAGGTATATCAGTTTCTTTGGATCTTCGGTGTATATTGTGAACACTCTGTGGCCAATTGGAAAATCAATATGTGAATGAAAAGGTACCCACTAAAGTCATTAAATTTTTCAGGTGTTATCGAGAGCTTAACGAAATTTAAACGTGTAACTATGAAGTATAAAACTCGTGTTACAAAGTCAGAACCCGCGGATGACGGTTACTGCCACTCGTGAGACCTGTAGAGTTATGTGGTGTGACGTATGCTACAGGGGCCATATGTCTCACTGACCCCGGCTTCAACCCATATGAAGATGCTGACCCCGTAGAAAAACCAGCAAATGGCAATGGAGGAGAAGAAGAAGTCTCGTGTGGGCGCTGACACAGTTTGGGTGGAAGCAGCAGGTCGTCTGAGACGAGGTCGAGGTGACACGCGGAGAGGGCGGAGACAAGGCAGGGCCGCGCTTAAGTGTCCCGGCGCGGGGCCGGGCTGCGGTCCGAGGCCCGGGTCGGCAGTCATTGTCCCCGCGGTGTGCCGCGCGGGCAGGTATCCATCATAAATAAGATTCCTGTGCACAGCCGGCGGCAAAAAGCGGCCGACGCGGCTGCCAGGAATCCCAGGCCGGGCCAGACCGGTCGTCGTCAAAGACAACGGCACCGGCACCGGCAGCGGCAGCGCCGCCGCAAAAACACGCCTCTAATTGTCGCCGCGGCGCCGTTAGCCGCCCGCTGCCGCTGGGAGCGTCCCTGTGCCCTGCGCCTGCGGCCCCGCTGCCTTGCGGCCCTGCCCTCCACAGAGCCTCCGTGCGACAAGCCGGCCACCCGCTCGGTACGGGCCTGCCGCGGGGAGCAGCCTAACTGCCCGGCGCTCTGCAGTATCTCTGCGCGCAGGCTCTCCACCCACAACACCGATTGGGAAGAAGCCGACCGGTTAAAACCGATATTGGTATTTTAGTTACGAATAACCGTGTAACACCGCAGCTCTAATAGTCTACTGATTTCTTTTGCTTTTTGTTTTATTTAATGTTACATCGTTGAGCTTCTATAAATGTGTTTGATTGAATACATGACACAAAACTGTGTACTCCTTTCTTTGTAAAAACTTTGATGTCATGATTTGATTCTATGCAATGTAGTGTATCTGTCATTTAAATTCTTTGTCCCAATTGGAGGGAGACAAAACTTACATTTGGAATTTGTTTAAACAATTTTTTTAGAAATGTCAGTATGTGCAAAACTGCTGACCTTCACTTAGGGTTCTTAGATAATTTTTATGTAAAAGTTGTTGTGGTTCTCCTCGGGAACGGAACTGTGCAGCGCGCGAAAAATGGGGGTTGGCTAGGTATAAAAGGTGGAACCAAGAGTCAGTCGGGGACGAGCTACCAAACTGTGCACTGCCCATGTAAAAGTGGTATATTGTGCTGGTTCCGAGAGAGGCTTTACCTGCCGCATTTCAATGCCTCGGATGGATGGATAAATAGCTGGAACTATTCTGGAATAGGTATCTATCATCGCCACCAAGAAATGACAGAGTCCAGCAATTCTACCTGTAATTCCACCTATCAACATGCAATCGCCACCACATTGCGCAATCACTATAACGGAGCACTACAGTAATGTACAGTGAAGCATCAGCTCAGGATGTTTTGGTGTACACAAATATAATGCAACTTATAACTGAATTCATGTACCTAACTTGAGTTTTTTCCCTATCACAACACCTCTCAGGTTCCTCTTCATTTGAACTATGATTACCGAATGTCCTAGTTTGTGGAAAAAATGAAAGCCCCAAAGCCAAATAGTTAATTAAATAATGTTGTTTGATCTTTGGTAAGAAGGGAGTATTCAGATTTACAGCGGATTTAGTGAAATAGTGGGAGTTAGTAAATGCAGTTTTCTGAAAGCCTCCCTATGATGGAAACAGTCCAATTTAAAGTTTTGTGTAGTTTCAAAGTCACCTATTTAATCATTTACTTGAAAGTAGAAGACTGTGGTAATAAAGACAATTTGCTGATTCTTTTAAAGATTAGAAGTTCTTAAAACTGAGGCTCATAAAGTTTTGCTTAGTTAATGATCATAGTGCTGCCTGTAGTAAATTTTAAAAGGTGGGTCAGTTTCATGCAAATTTGTCAACATTGTGTCTCATTGTAGTAAAACTGGAAAAGCGGAAAGTTAAATACTCATGCTTGCTAAGTACTTGTTTCTTTTGTGTAATGAAAGTGCATATTAATAGTGTAATAGGATCCACAGGTTATCCTTTATACTCATGATAAACAACAATTAAATAGAAAGACCACTATTTATAAAAACAATAATTTCTTTATTCAAAAGACAGTGAGAAGTAACCTGTTAGTGAATTCCAATTACCTTTCATTCTAAATTGAATAGTATTTAGCTAAGAGAGACTTAACCTGTGATCAGTTCATAATTTTGCAGTGAACTACATTTACAATTTTTTTGTCGGATAGGAAAATGTTTGAAAGGTAATACTGAAACTATGTCCAATTTATGATTATACAGTGAATATTAATAGTAATGTTATAAAGACCATTCGGTTTCATAAGCCCTGAAAGTAATAGTGTGTACTGTTATCTGTTATATTTATGAAAATAGTGGGTTCTGCTCTGTCAGCTCTAATCTTACCGAGAACATATGCAGGTGTCAGAGTTCATTGCACACACGTGTAGCAAAGTATAGGTTGTGTTTGTCCGTTAAGGCTACTCGTACTTAAAATCTTGAACAATAATGTCAATCATTCTCTTGTGTAATTAGACTGGCGACCGTTTTCCTTGTTCTTTGAACAGTGTAGATAAGTAAAATATTGTTTGTACTGTTCAAATATATACGTAATTCTGACTTTCATTTCTGACAAGCCACCTCCGTTAGTTACAACACGGTCAACATAACAAGGTAACACTGCTCTGTTGCTTTATACCATAATCGCTTTAACAGGATAGTTTTATTTCACGACCTGCCTCCAACTATAAGGTTATGGTATAGCAGTAGCGTACAGAAGTGTTATAACCGGTATTTGTTTCGTCTCAGCTATAACAGTTCTTTTTATTTTCTGCAAATAACTGGATAAAAACTGTTATATCAAAAATGCCTCTAAGCAGTATGGGACTTAACATCTGAGGTCATCAGTCCCCTACTCAGAACTACTTAAACCTAACTAACCTAACGACATCACACACATCCATGCCCGAGGCAGGATTCAAACCTGCGACCGTAGCAGCAGCGCGGTTCCAGCCTGAAGCGTCTAGAACCGCTCGCCCACAGCGGCCGGCGAACTGTTATATCAATCTGCAATAGCAATGACGGTGATTTTTTTGGTTTTTAACTAAAAAAATAAAATCATAGTTTTAAAAAGAGTAATGTTTATTTGTATAATTTTCATTGCTTTGAATTGTTGGGTTATTATAGAAAATGGGAAAAGTGATCAAAGCCGACAGAAACGAGGAACAAACAATAAGAATTGATACAGCGTTGCTGAGACAATAATGTACCTGTTGTCCTTTACTACCCACACACAGTCCTCCTTTCGTATTTTAGGAGCGCAGCAGAAGGTGTATGCCACAATGACGCTTGTCATTGCTAGCCCGAAAATATTCATCGTGGGTAGGAGGGTCTGTGCCTGCTGAGGGATCACTATAGTCTTTCAGTGATAGTGTTCCTAGTGAAAGGTGTCGACTTACAGATGAATGAGTGTTTATGAACATATTTTTCAATATATAGTGTTCAATAAACTAATTCATCACTGAAATTTTAACTGTTCTTCTGTATTAATCCTTGATAATTATTCTACAGTGCCTACAATGAAAAATGTTAATTTTTCAGTTTCAGTTTTAGTTTTGTCAACAAAAAATTAGTTGTATTAAGATTCCCGTTAAAATACTATTGCAGTGAAAAACGAATTTTTCATTCGAAATAATTAAAAACGAAAGAAAAGAACGCTACAGAGTTTACACAAAAGCTTTTTATTTGTCTGCAGATGTTGAGAGGTGGCATGAGCCCCCTCTCATATTTCTATCTCACTCTGAGTAATTCGATTTTCCTCTCTAATTTCATGCAGTGATAAGTTGCTATTCCTTCACACGCGGACTGCCCACGCAGCGTCTCTCGTCTCCCGGGTGGTCCGGTGAGAGGCGAGCTCTGCTGATCTTGAGAGGGTTAAGCCGACGGGAGTAAGGGAGTCGAGTGAATGCTTTCCAGACGCCGACATTGTCAGTAGAGCAGCGGAGACACGCCCGTAGGAGCCTGAAGGAGAGGCTGGGCTAGAGGTTCCGTTACTTCGCAGGAACTTAGCGAAAACACTTCCTGG
This sequence comes from Schistocerca gregaria, assembly GCF_023897955.1. NCBI lineage: Eukaryota > Metazoa > Arthropoda > Insecta > Orthoptera > Acrididae > Schistocerca > Schistocerca gregaria. The sequence goes on from NC_064927.1 coordinate 182,827,623, forward strand.
CAGGCTACCAGCTAGGCGTGGGAATGACTTGTGTTCCCAAGCAGCCTTGGCGGGCAAATTCCCGCGTTTTCTGCCAAATCGTAACTGTGATTGGCTTGCTCAGGACACAGCTCCGTGACGTACCAAAATCGGCACAGAAATTGGCGCCAAGAATCTCCATTGGTGGAATGGTAGTGCTTCGGCAATAGAGTGGAATTTTCCGCCGGTTTTCGAGTTGCTGATTGGAACGTGTAACCACGGCCACTGTCGTGGAGGCGGGAATGTTCTGTGTTCGGCTTGTATGGGTGCTCTTGAGCGAGTCGGCTCTCGCCTTTCGGTCGGAGTAGGTTACAAGACTGATCTCTCGCTGCTCTGGACAGCCTGCCTTCCGTTGGCTGTCTAATATACTTTCATTTGATTGTAACTGTTTAACGAAGTTGCTGAAATTTCGACTTCAACGTAACATTCCGAGTACAGTTGGCAATTGAGCGGTCTGCGTACAAGCGGCCTACGTTGTCTGTCTTGGGCAGTTTTGGCTAAATTTGACTGTATCAGAGATACTGCGTGACTTCGCTTGTTAAAATCAATCACTGTACCGTCAGTGATTGTGTGGCGAGCCTTCTTCGTCTTCCTCAGAAGCGCATTTGTATTGATAGGAAGTCTTTAGTCTGGAATAACCAGACCAGGACAATTTGTTTCGGGCTATACTCGCGACATTATCATCACCACGACGGGACGTCGAAGCAATCAGCCATCGCTTCCGGTACGCCAGATCGTGTCCTTGCAGTTAAGAAGACACCTTGGTAATGTATGTCCGCAGCACCGGCAGACTAGGGAATTTGCACTGTGATAATCAGAGCTCAGCAGAGCGCGCCTGTTCGTCTTTTTTTAACTTTGTTCTGTCTTGTGTGTTCATTGTCTGAGTTCTCACTACTGTAGCAGCAATTAATGTTGGGTTGGTTGTGTGTTTTTCTCTTAAGATTTGAGTTGCAAAGGGATTGGCTCCACATACCACTTCGTCATAAATGTCACAATCTAGTTTATGGACAACTTCACAGCATTTATTTGAGTATCCAATTTGATCTAATTTGATGTATTGTAAATGTTTCATGTGTTTTTATTTATTATTTTAGGTTTAATCTTAATAAATCATATTGTTATTTTGACAGAACTTTCATTCTGTTAATCGGTGGAGCAACCCTATCATTTCTCAGTACGTTAATGAAGCCTTCCTTTATTTATCTTATTTATCAAATTAAATTATTGCAGGTGCCAAACTCTTTTGTACTCCACTTGCAGGGTCGCTTACAGTCAGTTCGCATATCTTTTTAATCCACGTGCAACAGCAAAAGTCTGAGTTAGAATAGTGGGGGCAAGAGCATCATTTACATATGTAGATTCTAGAAGAATTTAGTGTTAAATACACTGCTAGCCCCGGCACCTCGCAATGTAACAAATAATAAAAGGGAAAGGAAATTAAGGCAACAGTAATATATTAAAAACTTAACAATTCTCTCATTGTTTGTAATAAAAATAGATGTAGCTGATCTGCTGCCTGGGTCTATATAGTACGGGTTTATGTGTTAGTAGTCCTTGGAACTGGAGAGTTTGAGGCCAAATACTCAGTTTTCATACTTTAACGCTGACTATTCACAGTGTCCAAATAGTAGTATCATCCCCCACTACAACATGATTTTTGAGTTTCCAAAAATTAAAATCGAGAGGAGCATACAGATTTTTTATAGTATTCGGCCCCTCATTACTCTTCGAGAAAGTCGAAGAACATTATATGGACTAGGTTTCCTTTTATTTACCTATTTTATTTGGCATTTTGGTTTGAGATACCTTGAATCTTGTAGTTCAAAACTGTGAGGGAGTCTTAGAATTTTTCAAGCATTGTTTGCTGTCTAGCATTGGAAGTAATAGCAATAAAAAAACTAAAATCGGTATGTTCAGAAACCAGTTATTTTTGGCTATTTGAATAGTCAGGTTAAATTGGAGATGAAAAAGCCTGTATAACCTAGAACCGGTTGTTACAGCGATTATGGCCATCCCGGATCCATAAGGGGACCACCAGACCTGTTAATGACAGATTATGATGAGTCATAGGTTAGTGGTAGGGGGACCTGTCCTGGATAACTGGCTCATGACTTTTCATGTGACAGTCCCTATTTTCGGAGAAATTCGATGTTGAAGCATTATGCGCACCTCCCTGTATCCACAATGTTAGATATATTCCGACCGAGCCAGCGTAGTACAGGTGCTAAATTCGAAGTCACACGGGCCGAGTTACCTGACGGTGACGAGGCGCTCTGCAACGTTTATGGCGTCACGTTGATGGGGCCGCTTCGTCTCATGAAACACAAAAATTAGTTCTGCGATATTTCGGCGACGTGTCACGTAAATTAGAACCAGCAGGGAGCAAGAAAGCTTCCTTCATGACAGGCAGAAAGCAAGATACCATATTCTTTTTGTCCTGTTCAGCAGAAGCCCATATTTGGTGGGTTTTATGTTATACCTTACACCCAATGAGTATATGCTGTTTCTAAAGACCAGCACATTAAACATCTAGAAAACAAATAGTTTTTGGTACGATTTGTTATAATAAAACAATGGAAAACGACATATTAGTGGCTAAAGAATTTTCATATTTAGTTACTATTGCGCTATTGCTCACAAGTTGCAAGAGTAAGCGGCTTTAAGCTAAGAGCGTATTAAAGATCCATGAAGAACGTGTCACTCTTGACGGGATTTGTTATAATTAAGCGTAAATTTATACCATTTCACCGATTGAAGCCTATAAAAGACTAACGTGAAATGCAAAGTCGCTCAACTCGAAGCTACAGGCTAGCATATTTAGAAGGAGCACCACGTTACGAGATAGACGTTAGCTCGGGAAAGAGTCCGAGTATTATGACTTTTTTTCAGTTTCGCGTCTTCTAAAATGTTGTTGGACTCAAACAATTTCTCTGTAATTTTGGACAGGTCAGTATCATCTAAGCTGCTTTTCTGATAATTTTCATATGATTTTATACACTATATGTTATATTTCAGACTAAAATTTATGAAAAGGAATTACTTTATTTTAGTTGTTATAATCGATATATATTAGCTCTGAATGTACAGTTAAAATTTGTTTTTTTAGAAACATTTAAATTACGAATTATTTGGCACGCTTGAAATTTCTATTATTAATTACGCAATCTAGTACTGTTCATTATGTTTATCTCTGGGTTCATTTCTAAAATAATAATCTAAGCTACTAGCAATTCATTTGTCAAGAAAAATTGTAAACCCTTTGGGATATTGTTATTATCGCAGAATGAAGGACTAGTAAGCATGGCTCTGATGTTATCGGACGTAATTTTGTATTTTGGACGAGCAATGTAATTTCGCCTTTATTAATGAAAAAGTTCAAAAGAGTGCGATATAGTCAAATGTGAGACAATAAATTATTGTTAAAAGAAAAATTCTGCAACGACGTTCTTCAGAATTATTTAGGCCGATTGAACCATGAGAACCTAAAATGTGAGAATTTCAGCTTCAGACCCCTAGACATAAAGATCTAGAGCCAACTGTGCGAGAAGATATAAGTAAAAAGTTTATTGTAAATCTTACTCGTCTCGAATGTTCTGAAAAGACTTTACCATAGTGGACAGTAGCAAAAACCAAGAAGGTAGTGTTATATTACAATCTAATTTTATGTAAATATAAGCGAGCGAGGTGGCGCAGTGGCTAACACACTGGACTCGCATTCGGGAGGGCGACAGTTCAATCCCGCGTCCGGCCACCCTGATTTAGGTTTTCTGTGATTTCTCTAAATCGCTCTAGGGAAATGACTCCTTTCCCATCCTTCGCTACTCCGATGAGACCGATGATCTCGCTGTCTGCTCTCCTTCCCCAAACAACCCAACCCAACCATTATGTAAATATAAGTGTGGTCTCTGTCAGGAGTGAGTTTGTTCATTTTGGTGGGCTTTCATAAGCAGATGTCCCTACTGACTGGACATGTATCTTTCCTTTTTGTCATATTACATGTTCACGAATTTTCAAATTTTTATTTATTTATGCCACAGAATATCATATGGATAAGAGAAGAAATATGCGTTCTAATAGTGCTAACGTAGGAAATTTTCGTGAACAAACTGTATTGTTTACGAGCCAAATAAAGCCAAAAACTACCGCTGGAGAACGCTAAGAGAGCAAATTCACGTCAACCAGATCGCCCAGTGTGCCGACGGCACTGTCTCTCGTGACGATGGATATCCAGTCTGCGTGCACGCCAACTTTAGCTGTCTCGTGCCGTATGCCATCGGCTTAAGGTTCACGGCTACCTCGCCGACAATACAAAGTGTTCAAATGTTTCTGAGCACTATAGGACTTAACTTCTTAGGTCATCAGTCCCCTAGAACTTAGAAATACTTAAACCTAACTAACCTAAGGACATCACACACATCCATGCCCGAGGCAGGATTGGAACCTGCGATCGTAGTGGTCGCGCAGTTCCAGACTGTAGCGCCTACAATCGCTTGGCCACCCCGGCCGGCCCGACAATACATGTTCAAACCTTGCCTGTGTACCTTTTTTTAAATTCTTTCAGTTTAATCGTACAAAATGTCATTCAGTATTATATGTCAAGCAAAATTATTCGTTCTCGCTAAAAAATAAATTATTGCAGCACACTTTTTTCAAATGTATATTCCGTTTGCGGTTCGTAGCTAAGATTCCAAATATCTGGACAGTCCATAGAGTTCTCAACGATGAATAAGTCTTAGCAGCTCGATTCCATGTACGAACGAAAGTACTCGTCCCTAGTTTTGACTTCTGTTGTGTAATTAACATTTATAAAGCCGATTGTCAGTACCAGCCAGTTAACGTCCAATAGATCGCTTGCTGAACGAGGCGAGAAATCAGAGTTGACCAAGATTAATCATTCTTTCATACCACAGTGTATACAATAGCGCCAGGAAGGATATTCTGTTTGGTTGTCCTATGTATACAATGGCCATCCGTTATATTTGGTCTGATTGTTCAAGTAGGAATTGACGACTGAGCGCATAGTTGAAAAAATTTAAATGTGATTTGCACGAAATTACGGAAGTTCATGAAAGCGCTGCAAAATGGTTTTTCAAGTTCGTCGTTCTTCCGTTCGTGGAATAGAAAAATGTCTTCACATTATTGATTAGTGGGGAAGATAGACTGATTAGACATTTAATGATCAAATTCTTGTAGATGAAAGAGAAGTATACAATTGTACTGTAAAAATTATCCCACTGAAATGTACTCTACTGGCGGCCGCGGTGGTCTCGCGGTTAAGGTGCTGAGTCCAGAGCCGCGCGACCGCTACGGTCGCAGGTTCGAATCCTGCCTCGGGCATGGATGTGTGCGATGTCCTTAAGTTAGTTAGGTTTAAGTAGTTCTACGTTCAAGGGGACTGATGACCACAGATGTTAAGTCCCATAGTGCTCAGAGCCATTTGAACCATTTTGTACTCTACTGTGACAACCCTGTGCTGTTTATTTTTATAGGCAGATAAACATTTTAAATGGCTCTCTGATTTGCTAAACCTTAACAGAGAAATAGCATCGAGGGAAGATTCGACAAAAATATGTTCTTTAATTCTGCATCATTTTAGAGCATCTGTTTTCACACGTAGCTCGCAGCGCAGTTGATCCAAGACAGAAAAGTCTTTTTCAGTCCAACTGAACTCTGTTTTTCGGTATCCCTTCTGAAAGATCGGTATACCTACAAGATAGTAGCTTTCATTACAAGTTCGTGGTACTCTATGAATTTGTGCTTCTGTTCCTTCTGCGACAAATACCATCCGGAATTTTGTTGTAGCGCTGAAAGCGATGCAGGCTGTGACGAGTAAGACGATTCAGTAGTAAATTCTGTAACAATCGAAGTTCACGTTTGGAGAAATTGTGCTGTAAAGGTTGATTGATTTATTAATGAAATTACTACGGCGAAAATACTAGTGTTGAATAATTTTGCATGACATTTTTTAATGATATTGTGGAAGGTGAAACTGAAAGAACAAAAAGGTACACAGTCCGGGTTTGAACCCGTAGCGCTGGAGTGGTAGGCCTCGTACTACGCTGACTGGATCAAAGGGCATTTAACGTTTCGGGTACAGGAGGTATGCTTAAAACTTCAACATAGATTTTCTCGGAAAGTAGGCGCCGTCTCATGAAAAGCTTCTAGCCATGTAATCAGGACAAGTCCCTATACAGCATCTAATCCGTGATTAACAGGCTGATGGTCCACTTGTCAGCCTACATACTGTATGAACTCCGCGAGCCAAAATACGGTACATGGAGCCGGGTACATTGCACCAATGTTACTCTGTATATGGAACAAGGGAAACAGGTTGCCTACAGTATACGTCTCAGTACGAGCACTGATTCCTCGTGTGTCGTGTTTGCGCTCCTTACGGGAAATATGAGTTGGTGGCAGCACTATCGTCCTGTAGTTAGTGGCAAATGCTGGCTCTCTAAACGTTCGCGAAAGGAAGATCCTCCCTTCATCGATTCCCATTTGAGTTCACGAAACAATTATGTACTACGCTTGTGTCGATCGAACGTACTGCTAACGAAGTCTAGCAGGAGGCCTCTGAATTGCTTAGATGTCCTCCTTGCATCCGACCTATTAAGAATCACAAACATTCGAGCAGTTCTTACGAATGGGTCGCACAAGTGCTCTACATGCGTCCTCTCTCAAGGACGAGTCATTCCTTCCTATAATTCTCACAATCGAGCAAAGTTGACCATTCGGCTTCCATATAGCCTATCTTACTTGCTCATTACGTTGTGTCAAGCAGCATATCACTAATGCTGTATTCGACAACAATAAAATTGTTTTTCCTACTTGCCTACACTAACTTGAGCTTTTCCACATTTAGAGCTAGCTGCCAGTGCATCACACCAAACAAGAATTATGCCTGAGTCATGCTGTGTCCTCTTACAGTCACTCAACAACACAACTTTTCCCTACAGTACAGCGTTATCAGTCAACAGTCGCAGGTTGTCAAATCATTAGCGTATATAGAGAACATGACTGTTCCTACATCACTCCCCTGGGACACTACTGACGTTACCCCTATTTCTGATGAACACTTACCTTCCAGGACAACGGGTTTTCTGACTTAAAAAGTCTGTGGCCTACTCACATATATGAAAATCTATATTGAGGTTCCATATTCCTACATTTCCGGGAAGTGTTTGATATGGTGCTCCAAAGCAGAACGTTGAAGGTCCGAGCATTCGGCTTAAATTCCCAGATATGTGGACGTCTGGAAGACTTTTTAAGCAGTAAAACCCACTACATCGTCCTCGATGGTAAGTGTTCATCAGGGACAACGGTGTCGTCGGGAATGCCCCAGGGAAGTGTGGTAGGACCGCTCTTATCCTCTACGTACAAAAATGATCTGACGGACAATGTGAGCAGCTGATGACGCTGTAAGAGAATATCGGAGTTTTGTGACTGTAGGAGTGTAGAAGATGGCTCAAATGGCTCTGAGCACTATGGGACTCAACTGCTGTGGTCATCAGTCCCCTAGAACTTAGAACTACTTAAACCTAACTAACCTAAGGACATCACAGACATCCATGCCCGAGGCAGGATTCGAACCTGCGACCGTAGCAGTCGCACGGTTCCGGACTGCGCGCCTATGTAGAAGACGAATTAGATGGAATTTCTAGTTGGAATGATGAATGGCAGCCTGCTGTAAAATGATGTACAGGGATGTAAGTTAATGTGCGAGAGTTGGAAAAATAGCTCTGTAGCCTCCAGATACAGCATTAGTAGTGTACTGCCTGATACCGGCACATCAATGAAATATCCAAGCGTAACGCAAAAGCGATATTAAATAAAATGATCAGGTCGTGTTGGTAGAAGGAAGGTCGGTGGTCAACTTCTTTTTATTGGGAGAATATTGGGAAAGTGTAGCTATTCCATAGAGGGAATAGTAGTGCTTCCCCTTCCTGAGTAGTGTTCAAGTGCTTACGATCCTCACTAAATCAGATTAAAAGAAAACATTGAATGAATTCCGAGGCGTGCTGCTAGATCCGTTACTGGTAGGAGTTACGGAGATGCTTCATGAAGTCAAATGGGAATCCCTAGAGAGAAGACGACGCTCTTTTCGCAAGACATTACTGCAAAAATTTAGAGATTGCAGAAAGACTCTACTGTCGCTGACGTAAATTTTTCCTGAAAACCACGAAGATAGGACGTGATAAATTATGTTTTGCACAGAGGCTTTTAGACAGTCGTTTTTATTTCGTTCTATTAGCGAGTGGAGCAGGAAACGAAATGACTAGTACCCTCCGCCATTCACCGTACGGTGGCTTTCTGGGTGTATGTAATGCAGATGTATTCTGTATGCTCGGACCTTAGTTCACAGTTTGCATTGTGGCACTGTGTCGAATACTCTCCGTAAATGTAGGAATGTGGTGTCGATGGTTTGTCCGTGGAAAGAGCAAGCATGAGCGATGATTTCTGAGTTTAACTGATGCTACCGATTTTCGTTCAAATGGTGCAAATGGCTCTGAGCACTATTGGACTTAACTTCTGAGGTCATCAGTCCCCTAGAACTTAGAACTACTTAAACCTAACTAACCTGACATCACATACATCCATGCCCGAGGCAGGATTCGAACCTGCGACCGTAGTGGTCGCGCGACTCCAGACGTTAGCGCCTAGAACCGCTCGGCCACTCGGGCGGCACTGATTTTCGTCACGCGTGCATTATAAGAACATTCTGTGTTACAAATAGCCGATCGTCTCATCTCCACGAGGATAAATGACGAACAGAAAGCTTTGATCATGAAATCTGGTGTTGGTGGAGCCGGATTTACGCTAAGGCCACAAAGACCCCAGTCTAGGTCGCCGAGTGTGAATCCGGGGTAGAGGGAGGTCGATCGACGCCTCTTATTTACGCTACTTCTGGTGACGAATTTCAGTGTAATTTGAAAACATGAATGACAATCAAGTCCGCAAGACCTCTGTCGCTGGAGTAGCTCTTGGTTCATAATTAAGTTCAGTTGGAGTGCGATTGTTAATGTATCTCGTCTAGTGCACAGACAGGAACGAAAATAAAGGAGATTCTCAGAGGTCCACTATACTGTCCGTACTTTTTAGTGTTTTGTAACTCTGTACGTTATAAATAGCCAGATGTCAGAATGCTCAATAACGTACGAAGGTTGGAACATTAATAGTGGCAACTACTTATTTACAGCTCGTACAAAATAGACACGTGTTTCAAAGTTTTACTGACCTTCAAAGTAGTTACCAGCATTGTGTATAACACGTCGCCAACGATGTGGAAGTCGTAGGATACTCTTAGCAGTGCTAGTTGTGTTGACAGTTCGAGCGGCGCGGTCTATTGCCCGACGAATTTGTAGCCGTTCTGAAGCTAATGCCGTGAAGTGTTTCCTTCAGTTTAGAAATCGAGTTGAACTCACGGGGGCTTAAGTCAGGGGAGTGTAGTAGGTGCTATAGCATTTAGCAACCCCATCAGTCAAATAAATCAGTAACTGCTTCCACTGTACGTGCTTGAGCATTGTCCTGCAAACTGATTGCAGGTCCTGCAGAAAGTGTCATCACTTCTATCTCTAAGCTGGTCGTGGATTATGTTCCATAAATGAACGGCATAGGACCTGGCCATCATTTTGCAGGACAATTCTCAAGCACATACAGTGCAAGCTGTTACTAATTTGTTTGACTGATGAGGCTGCTAAGTGCTGTACCATCTATTGCACTCCACTGACTTAGCCCCTCGTGAGTTAAACTAGATTTCTGAACTGAAAAAAAAAAAACCTTTCACGGCGTTAGCTTCAGAACTGCTACAGATTCGTCGGACAACAGACCGCGCCACTCTAACAGTCAACACAACTGGCACTGCTAAGAGTATCCTATGACTTCCACATAGCTGGCAACGGGTTATACACAATGCTCGTGACTACTTTGAAGGCCAGTAAAACTTTGCAACACGTATTTATTCGGTACTAGCTGTAAATCTGTAAATAAATAGTTGCCACTATTAACGTTCCAATCCTCGTATACACTGTCTGGTACATTTTGCTTGCACTATGAGATCTGCAGACACACTAATTCAAATTGTTGTATCTTTGCTATAACTGTTTCCCGCGTAAAGAGAATTGAGTTCGAAAGCAAGTAAATACTGTAGCCTATAAAAAAAAAAGAAAACTGTTCAGCGTTGAAAGTGAATACATATAGTGTCCTACGCTGAGGTGGCAAAAGTCATGGGACGCCTCTTAATATCGAGTCTGGCCTTTTGGCCAGCATAATGCAGCAACTCGACATGGCATGGACTCAACAAATCATTGAGGTCCTCTGCGGAAATATTAAGCCATGCTCCTTCTATAGCGTTCATAATTGCAACTATGTCCCAGAAATGTTCGATGGAATCCATGTTGCTCGAATTGCCCAGAAGGTTTTTCAAACCAATCACAAACAATTGTGGCCCACTGTTGTTTCGGTACATTAAATCCATGAATGTCTGCAAATCGTGTCCAAGTAGTGGAACATAACCAGTTCCAATCAGTGATCGGTTCGGTTGGATCAGTGAAGGCAGCCCATTCCATGTAAACACTGGCCACACCAATATGTAGCCACCACCAGCCTGCACAGTGCCTTATTGACAACTTGGATCCTTGGATTCGTGGCGCCTGCGCCGCAATCGAACCTTTCCATCCGCTCTTACCAACTGAAACCGGAACTCATCTGACCAAACCACGATTTTCTCGTCGTCCAGCGCCCCGCCAACACTGCCAGCAGGCTATGTCGTGCTGTTAGCAAAGGCACTCTCTTCAGTCGTCTGCTGCCATAGCGCATTAACGCTGCACTGTCCTAGCGGACACGTTTGTCATATGTCCCCCATTGATTTCTGCAGTTATTGATAGCGCTGACAACTTAACGTAAACGCCGGTGCTCTAGGTCATTAAGGGAACGCTGTCTGTGGTGAGAGGTAATGTCTGAAATTTGGTATTATCGGAACACTCTTGACATTTCTCATCTCGGAATATTGATTTCGCTGACGATTTCCGAAATGGACTGTCCCAGATGTCTGTCTCGAACAACCATTCCGCGTTGAAAGTCTGTTAATTCCTGCGATGAGGACGTTCACATAGCGGTTCTCGAATAGCTTTGCGACCAGGAAGCGGGTTTATATCCTCAGGGAACCAAACTGTTGTTAGAACGTTCCGAACGGTGTTTATAGACACTTGGTGTCTATGTTGAAAAATATTGTCAAGCATCTGAGTCATTATGATGTGCAATACAACATTCAATAATACAGGGTGTTTAAAAAATGACCGGTATATTTGAAACGGCAATAAAAACCAAACGAGCAGCGATAGAAATACACCGTTTGTTGCAATATGCTTGGGACAACAGTACATTTTCAGGCAGACAAACTTTCGAAATTACAGTAGTTACAATTGTCAACAACAGATGGCGCTGCGGTCTGGGAAACTCTATAGTTCGATATTTTCCACATATCCACCATGCGTAGCAATAATAGGACGTAGTCTCTGAATGAAATTACCCGAAACCTTTGACAACGTGTCTGGCGGAATGGCTTCACACGCAGATGAGATGTACTGCTTCAGCTGTTCAATTGTTTCTGGATTCTGGCGGTACACCTGGTCTTTCAAGTGTCCCCGCAGAAAGAAGTCACAGGGGTTCATGTCTGGCAAATAGGGAGGCCAATCCACGCCTCCTCTTCTATGTTTCGGATAGCCCAAAGCAATCACACGATCATCGAAATATTCATTCAGGAAATTAAAGACGTCGGCCGTGCGATGTGGCCGGGCACCATCTTGCATAAACCACGAGATGTTCGCAGTGTCGTCTAAGGCAGTTTGTACCGCCACAAATTCACGAAGAACGTCCAGATTGCGTGATGCAGTAATCGTTTCGGATCTGAAAAATGGGTCAATGATTCCTTTGGAAGAAATGGCGGCCCAGACCAGTACTTTTTGAGGATGCAGGGACGATGGGACTGCAACATGGGGCTTTTCGGTTCCCCATATGCGCTAGTTCTGTTTATTAACGAAGCCGTCCAGGTAAAAATAAGCTTCGTCAGTAAACCAAATGCTGCCCACATGCATATCGCCGTCATCAATCCTGTGCACTATATCGTTAGCGAATGTCTCTCGTGCAGCAATGGTAGCGGCTCTGAGGGGTTGCCGCGTTTGAATTTTGTATGGATAGAGGTGTAAACTCTGGCGCATGAGACGATACGTGGACGTTGGCGTCATTTGGACCGCAGCTGCAACACGGCGAACGGAAACCCGAGGCCGCTGTTGGATCACCTGCTGCACTAGCTGCGCGTTGCCCTCTGTGGTTGCCGTACGCGGTCGCCCTACCTTTCCAGCACGTTCATCCGTCACGTTCCCAGTCCGTTGAAATTTTTCAAACAGATCCTTTATTGTATCGCTTTTCGGACCTTTGGTAACATTAAACCTCCGTTGAAAACTTCGTCTTGTTGCAACAACACTGTGTTCTAGGCGGTGGAATTCCAACACCAGAAAAATCCTCTGTTCGAAGGAATGAACCATGTTGTCCACAGCACACTTGCATGTTGTGAACAGCACACGCTTACAGCAGAAAGACGACGTACAGAATGGCGCACCCACAGACTGCGTTGTCTTCTATATCTTTCACATCACTTGCAGCGCCATGTGTTGTTGAAAATTGTAACTACCGTAATTTCGAAAGTTTGTCCGCCTGAAAATGTACTGTTGTCCCAAGCATATTGCAACAAACGGTGTATTTCTATCGCTGCTCGTTTAGTTTTTATTGCCGTTTCAAATATACCGGTCATTTTTGAAACATACTGTAGTTATTCGGTCCGATATAATAATGTTCAACTTACGTTTTGAAGTTCTCTGGTAGTTGTTGACCATCGATTCGTGCGTTAGTTGTGAGCTATCTTCACTGGGCATGTAAGCTACTGTTGATGTGGTTGTGGTCCTCAGTCTGAAGACTGCTCACCACACTGTTCTCTTCCGTACAAACTCTTTATCTTAGCATAACTAGCAAAACCTACACCCGCATAACTACTAAAACCTACACCCTTTTGGACCTGCTCACTGTATTCAGGTCTTGGTTTTTCTCTATAATTGTTACCGCCAGTACTTCTTTACATTACCAAACTGAGGATCCCTCGATCCCTCAGAACGGGCGCTCTCAACTGATCACATCCTTCAGTCAACCTATACTACAAATTTATTTTTTCCACAGTTCGATTCACTACCTCTTTAGTTACTTCATCCATCCATCTTATCTTCAGGAGTCTTCTGTAGTGTTCCGATTCACAAATGAAAATGCATTTTTAGGTAGCGTATCTTTATTTGCTCCCCAGTCGTTTTCGACTACTTTGTTGGTTTACTCTTGAGCCAAGTTTGATAGGTTCGTGCAGTGCTGCTCCACTTATCGTACTATACCTGACCGACGTGCCGAATGATTCTATACTCGAAGGACGAATATGGAATATGTGAAAGACGACAAACGCTTTTATAATCAGGAAAGCAGAGGAGAAAAATCCAGCTGACGCTAAGACTTACATACCAATATGCCTCATTAACATACTGGCAGAGGTACTAGATAAATTGGTGTGTGACGGACTTCAGTTCCACCGGCAGCTCTTCGGCTTTAGCCCAGACCAGTTTAGCCTTCGACCACATAGACATACCGACGACGCAGTAAACAGGGCCAAAGACACAACAACACATGACAGATACATAGTAAAAATTCTAATTGACGTAGCCGGGGACGTCGACAACCTCTGGGGGTGGCACTCTTTGCAAGACAGTGAGATGAGTATTCCGCCAGGTCTAAACAACAGCCTCAGAGATTGCTGTAAAAACAGGATACTGGAATGGAAGACTGGTCACCGCCAGCTATGAAGAGGGTAACCAGGGGTTGTCTGCAGTATTCCGTATGCGGCCCCATTTTGTGGGACATAGCCATAGAACCTCAACTGAATTCACTAAGAGACAACGACATGGCAAACGTGGTCGTTGAATACCCTGAAGATCTTATGGTTATGGTACCTGCAAACTCCAGGTCCCAATTAGAGAGTAAAGCCACGCGGTTCCTCGCGTTCATCGGTGAATGGTGCGCGAACAACAGACACACGATAGCGACTAACAAAACAGTTTATATAATTCTGAGAGGCACAATGAAAACATTCCAATTTTCAAGTTAAACAACATATCTATAAAAATGAAAGCTATGACAATATACGTTGGCATCTATATCGACGAACATTTACACGCTAACGAAAATGCCCATTTAAAAAAGCAACGAAACTCATGCATAAACCATGTCTGAACACCATACGGTACAGATTACCCCCACAAACATTGGGGACGTATTACGCACCAACTTTCTGAGTAGATAACTTGTTTTGCGACTTGTGCTTGGACAGATTGACTATGGTTATGTACGCAAAAACCATTTTGAGACGATGCCAGAGGAGCGTTCTATTGAAAATCTCGGCTTTTGGCACCACCTGGACTGATGCACTGTGTGTGGCACTGGGAGGTTTCCCTATACATATTACAATTCGCCACAGAGCAGCATCTTACAGGCTCAAGAGGGGAAGACGCGACAAAATAACAGAAATAACTGGGCAAGACATAACCGACGAAAGTAAATATTTACAAGCAGGGAATTGGTATGTGGCAGGCAGAGTGGGACACAACCGTCAAGGGAAGAGGGGTCTACTGTTTCTCCCCCAGGTTCCGAGAGCGAACGAATTTGAAGTGCATAAATCCAACACGTGGTATAATACTTTTTCACACGAACCACGGCCCGTATTCTGTCCAGTTTCACAGGTTTGACTTAAAACAGACTTTGGAAGAAACGACTATGGAGTGCGTGATTGATTCTTTTGCAAAATTTTTTTGTTCATTGATAGACACCATCGCATGTTTATGACACAGTCATAACCGGTTTCGGCCATACAATGACAATCTTCAGATGCTAAAACAAATGGTTCAAATGGCTCTGAGCACTATGCGACTTAACTTCTGAGGTCATCAGTCCCCTAGAACTAATTAAACCTAACTAACCTAAGGACATCACACACATCCATGCCCGAGGCAGGATTCGAACTTGCGACCGTAGCGGTCGCTCGATTCGAGACTGCAGCGCCTAGAACCGCACGGCCACTCCGGCCGGCTGCTAAAACAATACAAAAGAAAATGTATATTAAAACCAAAAAATAAGTGCAATATTTAACAACGGTTATTAGTTATCTAACAGAATTTACGAGAAATACATATAGTTCATACCTAATGGCGGCATATACTGGACACAGGTTCATGCGTTGTCAAACTAGCTATAAAATGTAAAACACCGGTCTTATATAGATATAAAAATTTGTTACATTTTGTTCACCCTCTTTGCGTTAGATGCGCGCGTCCTGTATAAGATAGTCTTAATTTTTCAAAAGTCGAAAATATATAAATTTACTATTAATATTTAGTCAAATGTACATAAAGTTTAAGATTATAGAACAGATCGTTAAATCAGCAAAATAACATTTCAGAACAAGGAGAAAACATTGCTATAGATGAAAATAGTGGTAGCACTTGTATAGTGTATTTCTGACGCCCGACGGCGCTGTATTTCCGGCTATTGGCTGTTTGTGCCGTTGTCCATTGGTACGACAGGGACGACACGGGCAGGACGACGAGTGTAGCGCTCTGTTGCAGGTGGATGGCACCCTCCTCCACTTTAGGGGTTGTTGACATCTGCTGCGGTCCGCACTACGCAGTGCAGTACTCTACCGCCGGAAGGCTCCATCGTCAGCAAAGCACGTGTGTAGTGAAAACGATTCGCTCAGAATAACAAATTGTCGTAAATGTTGAAGTATGCGTCTGTTGCAAATTCATTCTGTTCATTGAGGAGTTTGTCGGGTTCTCTGCGTCTCTTATCATATTTTAAAACAGACTCACAATTGTCTCTGTGGTGATAATGGCAAACCTAAACACATAGTATTCATCTGCGATGCCCTAGGACATACAAAAGAGAGGTTAGGAAACAAAGACGTAGGACAGTTAAACGTAGACAGAACGACTGCAACTCTA
The DNA here is from genome assembly GCF_023897955.1 of Schistocerca gregaria. Classification (NCBI taxonomy): domain Eukaryota; kingdom Metazoa; phylum Arthropoda; class Insecta; order Orthoptera; family Acrididae; genus Schistocerca; species Schistocerca gregaria. The sequence continues at coordinate 182,843,723 of NC_064927.1, forward strand.
TAAACAACATCGCAGACGAACTATCGCGAGTACCACATGAGGCATAGAAACAGGAGAGGTCATAAGCTAGAATTAGACAGGCTACACACCTGACAGATCAACGCTACATACCAATGGCACAGTAGTTACAGAAAAAAAAGATACAGATACAAGCACAGACACTGCCTCAGATGCTGCATCACACACAGGAAGTGAAGACGAGATACGGAGAGAGACATGTTAAAAAAGTAAGTTAAGATTTTCCATTACTAAATCGAATCAAACTGATAATACAACTCTCTACATAGTTGATCGTCACACTATTTCGCAACATTTAGCACTATCAGAAGATGTAACATTTCTTCTTCTTTCGCTGCATCAGGTGTGACTGGTTAGAAATTTTACCGAGATTTCGCAGCTTATGCAACTTTGTCACATTAAATCAACTTAGAATTTTCACTGTTATCTTAAGTTCGGAGACACATTGTAACCTAATTAATTAAATGTTACCACAGTCAAGACAATATATGTAGCAGATTAGTACCAAACACATAGAAGTATAAAGGAAGAACTGTTACATCATATCTACGTCAAATTAATTGTGATTTCTTACATCTTCTATTAAATAAATTTTTAATTTTAGCTTAAAATCCATCAATAACCTATTAGGTGTCTTATTTATTATCATTATCTAAGTAGGCTACAAATTTAAACAAAATTGTATATATACTTTTGCACTTTCTTAATTTTTTAAATTTTTATATCTTTTGCCTTATCATTTGTAAAATTCTCAAAAAATGTACTAGTAATAAAACTGAATTTATATCAATATATCATAAAAAATTCTTAAATGTAAGACATGCTGTATAACAGCAGACAGCAGATCTTTCCTTGGGAAATAATGAAATAATGAAACAAATAATATATAGGAGTATCCAGAATGAGATTTTCACTCTGCAGCGGAGTGTGCGCTGATATGAAACTTCCTGGCAGATTAAAACTGTGTGCCCGACCGAGACTCGAACTCGGGACCTTTGCCTTTCGCGGGCAAGTGCTCTACCAACTTTTTTTTTCCGTCGCGCTGACCACTTTTTTTTTTTAATGAACAAAAGATCTTTATTTGTACAAACTTAAATACACGAAAAATGCCATCCTTCCGGCGAAAATAACACAAGACATGATACTCGTACAAGGTGAGCAAGTTTTTTTTCAGTATGAACAAGGTGTGGGAAAAAAAACTAATAATACTGATGGAAGCTAAGAGGCGTAAAGCAATTTACAGTGGAGTGAGGGAAAAACCAGAGTTTTTTCTGGTGTAGTGCATAAAAGAAGGCGCGGCGTGTCCATGCGCCTACTCCACTATGTGTTACAATGTAGAAAGCAGCGCGAGGGGTCTCAGATGTCAACAGGCGGGGCGGGAGTGCTGTCGGCGTGTGGTACCATCCAACTGAGCGGGGGTGACGTAAATATCGCGTGTAAGTAACTAGCGAAGAAGGCGCGGTAGCGCGGTCGCTGTTCGACTTCACTGTGGGCGGTTTGTAAGTACTGCCAGAAATCAAGGCGTGATTTGTCCCCATCATTATACATGTAGGTGATGGTCCATCCCTTGACCTATACATTCGCATGATTTTTTGTGGCGGGGAAATACGTATCCTCAGGATGGTTAAAAGTCCATGGGTCAATCAAGTCCGGCGGAACACGGAGGTAACAGGCAACTAACTGTCGGGCAAGTTTCCAGACGTCACTGGTGGCAGCACAAGTCAGTTGATGGACATCGTCATCCATGAGGTGGCAGATGGAGCAGAGTGGAGAGTCCTTTAGTCCGATGGCGTGAAGACGATGACTTGTGGCGAATTTTTCATTTGCGACCTGGTACCATGTTACCCGGACGTTGGAGGGAAGAAAAGGCTGGTGGATGTGACGCCAAACCGTGGGCCACCGCGTGGACGGATGTCGCAGTTCGATATTGTTACTAGATATGGAACGAAGGAGTGGGGTGTAAAAATCTTTAGGTCGAGGAGAACGCGTGGTCGGTGTGTGAGCATAACTGAAGTCGACGATGAAATCAGAAATGTGCCTCAGATGGTGCTTGATGTGTCCGACTGGTACTGGTGGTGTTATGGTCGCGGGCACAAGAATTTCCAGCAAGCTGCGCGTAAGGGAGGTGCCCCCGTGCCACTGCTTATGCATGGTGGACATGTACATGGACGCCGCGCGGAGTCGCACATTGACAAGACCGAGGCCACCCGCTCGCGGGGGAAGGGTGAGGGCGTCGTAGCGGACCTTAAAGAGCGTACCGGCTGTAAGGAAGTATCCGAAGGCAGCCTGGAGGCTGCGTCCAATAGTTGATGGCAGCGGGAGGACCTGTGCAATGTGGACCATTCTGGACGCCACATGTTGATTGAGGTATTGGACACGTTGTAAAGAATCGAGTCGTCGGAGAAGATTTTGTCGCACCGTCGTACGGATGGTTTGGAGCGCACGCCGAAAATTGATGGCAGCGGAGCGGCGCACGGTCGAGGTGAAAATGATACCAAGGTATCGTAGTTTCTGTACACACGGGAGAGGTGCTAAGTCGTCGTGTGAGAGGCCGCGTCCAATGGGCAACGCCGCGGATTTAGTCACATTCATGTTACTGCCCGCTGCAGTGCCGTACGTTGATATCAAATCAATCATCGTGTGTGTTTCACTCCGTGAGCGGATCAAGAGAAGGAGGTCGTCGCATACGCACGACATCGAAAACTGTGCTGACGCAAAGTGAGACCAGAAAGGTGGCTCGTCAGACTCCCGATGAGTGGCTCTAGGCTGATGGCATAGAGTAGGGTCGAAAGTGGGCAGCCTTGCCGTACGGAACGTCGGATCGCCACTGGTCACGCCACACGGCCATTAACCTGAATCAGCGATTCGGCGGTGCCGTACAGGCGCCGGATTACGTCGATAAAGGCTGGTGGAAAACCCATGCGGTTCATCACGGAGAACAGAAAAGGATGCCGCACTTTGTCGAATGCGCTGTCAAAATCAATGGCAACCACTGCGGCGCGGAGTCTGCACGCCGCTGCCAGTGCAATTAAATCGCGACATTCTCCTGTGGCCGTTTGTATATTAACTGAGCCGCCCGGAGTTGTCTGTTCCGGGGATAGAATGCTAGGCAGGACCTTGCGGCATCGCGTTGCCAGGAGGCGTGTAAAAATTTTACAGTCTGCGTTAAGCAGAGTCAGGGGATGGTAATGTGCTGTCGTCACACCTGGTGTCGGTTTGTGGATGGGTATAATAATTCCCGTGACGAAGGACGGCGGTACGGCGTTCCCCATCGTCAGCAGTTCATGAAACATCTTTGTCCACCGTGTCGCCATTAGTGTGAAGAAAGCGCGATAAAATTCTATCGGCAATCCGTCGACACCAGGTGACTTATTCAGAGCACCTTTTTTGATTGCATCGTGGATTTCGTCACGCGTAATGGGCTCCATCAGCTCATCCGCTTCGTCGCTGGTGAGGGTGCGAGTTACGTGTGGTAACACAGACTCCTCAGCGTGGTTGTCTGCAGTCTCCTCCTGGTACATTGTGCGGTAGTGGTCGACAAAGGCACTGACGATTTCGGCCTGGCAAGTGACGTGCTGGCCGCGACAGGTTGTGATCTCGGTGATGAGTTGTTGTCGCCGATGTTTCCTATCGGAGGCGATATGATGCATGGTCGGATGTTCCTGTTCCGCCGAATCTTGATATCGGGTTCGCACCATAGCCCCCTGCAGTCGACGGCGTGTCAGTTACAATTTGGGCCTTAATCCTGCTGCGTTCCCTCTGGGTGTCGGGTGTGGGCGGTTGGGCGTCCAGGTCGCGGAGAACGGCGTAGAAATAGTCGGTAGTGTGCCGGCGCCACATAGCAACTTCTTTTCCATACTGAATCAAAGTACGTCGAATGGCAGGTTAGGCACATTCCAGCCACCAGGTCAAGGTCGTGCAGTATTTAGGTTAGCGACGTTCACAGGTGGTCCATGTCTCGTTAACACGTTGAAGACATTCGGGATCGTGAAGATGGGAGGTGTTTAGCTTCCACGGTGCACGACTACGCCAGACCACTTGCTTGGGGAAGAGAATGTTGCAGATGTAGGCACAGTGGTCCGAAAAGGCCAAGGGCCAAAGTTCTGCACCTTGGACAGCAGGTGTGAGTTCCCGAGAGACGTAAATTCTGTCCAGGCGGCTCGCGGAGTGACTCGTCTGGTAAGTATGTCCAGGGGCGTCGCCGTGCTGAACTTCCCAAGTGTCGCGGAGCAACAGATCTCGGACGACAAGACGCAGTTCTTGACAGGTGTTGTAGTGGGGCACTTGATCTTTAGGGTGCAAGACACAATTAAAATCACCCCCAAACAAGTAATGGTCGCAGCGTCCAAGAAACAAAGGAGCGATTTCTTCTGAATAGAAGAGGGCCCTGTCGCGTCTGCGGGTGGAGCCTGACGGAGCGTAAATGTTGACGATACGCGTCCCCATGACGGTGACGGCCATGCCTCTGGCAGATGGAAGGTATGTGATATCGGTCACTGGAATGCCTTCTCTGGCGTAGATGGCTAAGCCGCGTCCCAGGTGGTCACCAGGAGAAGGATAAGTGTTATATCCCGCGACGTCTGGAAGTGTGGCCAAGTGCACTTCCTGTAGTAGTGCTACATCGACGTCCGACGCCCATATCATCTCTCGCAGCAGTTAAAGTTTCACGGGTGAGCTGATAGTGTTAGTGTTTATCGTTGCTATGCGGTAGGTTTGGAGTCGTCCCCCGCCGTGAAGGGGAACTCCACCGGCGGAGGATGAAGAGGGGGCGAGGCAACGGCGAGTCGTGCCGTGCGCCACCTGACGGCGTTATCAGCGGCGTAACGATGCTTCCGTCTGGGGTAACTCTGTCCCCAGCGTGTGGTCCGGGTCCTCATCGACGTCCTCACTCCACACCATTGAGGGCGCTGTCGTTGTGATGGTCGTACTTTCCACTTCGGTCGTAGGGGCGGAGGACGTCTTGGCGGCAGTCGCATCGGTGGAGTCCATTGGTTCAGGAGCACCTGAGCGAGCCAGTAGAGTTGTTGGCATCGAAACATCCACAGTCGGCGTCATGTTGTCGTCATTCGTATCGTCGTGTAGGTTCTCTGAGGCCTCATCGTGTCGGACGGCCTCTGGAGCATCAGGGGGAGGTGATCCGTCTCGTTCCGAGACCGTACGACGCCTCCTCTTGCGCCTCTTAGGTGAACGTTGTTTGCGGGTTCGTCCCTCTGTGTCGGAAGACGGAAGGGAGTCGCGTCGCTCTGAGAGGAAGGCCGTCGCGGGAACGTCAAATGAAGGGGTGTCCATATGTTCAGGCTGGTGGGTGTCGGAAGTCATCGCTGTTGGTAGTGGCGCCGTAGTAGCGTCTGGCTTTGAGCGCGACGTGTCGGCCCCGGCGGTATCCATAGCAGCTGGAAGGGTCACCGGTACGTGGTCCGATGAGCGGCGGCCGGTGGGAGGAGAAGAGAGTGCCGATGCGTAGGTGATCGGTAAAATCGTCGTCGGAGCCGTAGGTGCCACGGTAGCGCCTGGGAATTGGGTGATCCGTCGCTGAAGGCACTCAGATCTGAGGTGGCCTTCTTTTCCGCACCCGGAACAGGTCTTGGGTTGGCCGTCGTATATGACAAGCGCTCGGCACCCGCTAATTTGCAGGTAAGATGGCACGTGGCGATGGAGGTCGATGGTGATCTGCCGTACACCGTTAAGAACGGGGTACGTTTGGAATTGCGCCCAGCGTTCGGCAGTGTGGCCATGTACAGTGCCATAGGGGCGGAAAGCCGCGATAACGTCTTCCGACGGAAGCTCGAACGGGAGTTCGAAAACTCGTATGGTGCGCATTCCTAAGCCGGCATGGTCGACAGTGACCGCTCCGACATTGCCGTCGGCGTGGCAAAAGCGTAATCCATGGTTGGTGTCACGAAGTATTCTTTCACACACCGCGTCGTTGACAACTTTCACGTACACAGTACTGCTTAATATGGACAAATGGATGCCCAAGATGTCGGAAGATGGGATCTTAGCAACGTCGCGTAGGAAGCGTTCCACTTCCAAGGCCTTTGGTCGTGCGTATTCGTTGCAGAAGTTGAATCGTAAAGTTGATTTTCGAAAACGATTGGCCATGGCTCTATTGCACGTAAGCGTCACGTAAGTGACGGCCGCTGAAATGTAAACAACAGCGAGCGCGCGCGCTCCGCAGGCGGAAACAACAACACGTCCGCACTGCACATCCCAACTGAGCTACCGAAGCACGACTCACGCCCGGTACTCACAGCTTTACTTCTGCCAGTACCTCGTCTCCTACCTTCCAAACTTTACAGAAGCTCTCCTGCGAGACATGCAGAACTAGCACTCCTGAAAGAAAGGATATATATAGGAGTGCTATTTAAATGTCAGTGTTCAATCGAAGGTGGAATTTAGGCATGTATTTTTGTGGACTTTCGATCCTGTTAGATAATACGTGTAAATTGCTATGTGCTTCTTTAATATAGACGACGAAGATTGTGATCTCTATTATACTTGGCTCTGGATGGTGTTTACAATGGGGAGTTCACTTGACAGCAATTTTCACAGTGCTCGGTGTAACTTTTCTAATGCAAGGTCATAAAAAAAAATTGAGAGCATGTTGTTGTGAAAACTTACTAGCTTTATACAAGGAATTACATCAATGAACTTGAGACTCAATCTTCCACTCAGTACTGTTACGTAAGCTGCCGTCAGATAAACGAAAGCTGCAGAAGACCGGAGGACTCCTTGAATCCAAATTCAACGAATGTTGTGCGCGTTTGCACTTGATAAGTTGTAAAGTTGGATAAAAAAATGAAAACTGGAGATTGCAGTATGCGAACCATCTACACCTGTTAGTGCAACCCTGCGTGTCTCCTCACTACAACACGGTGAAGAAATGCAATACTCGTTTACGTATTTGATGTTACGATAACCCGAAGGTTTTCACCACCAAAATGTCATTAAAAGACATTTAATTATCACAAATCGAACGAAAAAGCACTAGATTTTGGTTAATCTTCAATAAGCCGTTGTCTTGAAAAGGCATACTCTCATAACACGTAAGTTATAATATGAAAATGAACCACGAAAACTACTGAACCACCAACATGACACGTCCCGTCATCCCGTCGCAACAGATGAAAGCAAAACTGACGCGTGCAGAGAGATTCTCAATGTGCTGCTGCTTTGATGGAGCATGTATTCATAGGATGTCAGTTATAACATAATACCTAAAATATTAAATATGAGATTCAATTGAAAATGACGAAATCAAATATGACAAATCCAGTATGGCGAAGTTCTGCTTTTGACGCACAACGCTATCTTGCATTTCGTTGGCTAGATGCTCTTCTAATTACGTTTATGAGGGTGGTAAAGTACGAATGGGGCTATATAACCATCCGGTAGCTATGGTTTACTTACTGCACTTCCCCCCCCCCCCCCCACCGCCCTCCCCACCCCAATTGGTCTGCTTAAATGGTTCAAATTGTTCTGAGTACTATGGGACTTAACATCTGAGCACATTACACACATCAATTCCCGAGGCAGGATTCGAGCCTGGGACAGTAGCGGTCACGTGGTTCCAGACTGAAGCGCCTAGAACGGCTCGGTCACAATGGCCGCTCATTGGTGCAGCGTGCGATGTATTCTCAGTCGACAATACAAGCTTCGAAATTCAAGTAGACCAATTTTCATCAGATGCATTTTCTCACATTCCAAAAAAGTGAAATAGATCTACTGTAATGCTACCCTTATGAAGTTAAAGGGAAAAAGCGGAAAGAATTACATTTGAATTGTGAGAGCCTGCATATAAAGTACTCATAGCAATATACTTGAAGAAAGAAGTAAGATTAGGGTTTAACGACCCGTCGATTGCGGAATTTTTGGTGGCGGTGCACAGCCTAGGAATGGGGAAGGAAATAGGCCTTGCTTTTTCAAATTATCCGTCTAGACATTCGCCTCAAGCGAACTAGAGGTATCACAGAAAATCTTAATCTGGTGACCGGAGGGAGATCTGGAGTCTTCCAGAATATTGAATTGCTGAACGTCTTCTGCTAGTTGTCTGCGAAATTCCCTTCCACGCTACGCAACACGTAAGGGGGAGGCAGTACCGCGGAAACTAAACTGCTCGTCGAGTCGGAACGAATTGTGTCGTAAAAACTGCCAAGAACTGGAAGCGAGGAGTAATTAGGCTTTCAGCAACGTGCGGGTAATCCATTAGCAGTAGCAGCGCCTCCAGTGCAGTGTTGCAAAACGCAATCGACGCACTGCTCTGCACTGCTTCAAGTAGTACCCAAAAACTCGGTTTCCTCCTCTTGGTACTCTAATGAGCTTCTTTATTGACGCATATGGATCTGGAAGAATATACAAATTTAGTTTGTTTATCGACTACGTAAAATACAGCTCTCCTACCCAGTGGTTCTCAGGGTTGTGATTATTATAACCTGAGCGGTAAAATCTAATTTTCTGAGGAATGAAAAGAAAAAAGGTCAGTTACATTTTGGTCACGAAACTGAATTATTTTTAACAATTGAGGATTCTTATTAATATTTCTTTATTAGTAAAAATCACAAACATTTTTATAATCATTGGTAATTAGTGTCGGTAAAGCAGCTAGCCATTTTAGATCTAAATATAGAAAATTGCACATGAGGGAGAGAGTAGTGCAACACAAACTGTCATTATAGCAAAGGTTACGCAAAGTCAGTGTATGTACAATAAGACGAACATCTGTGTGTCTAATCACCAGGTCGGCACGCACCACATTGTCATCAATAAATTGCAAATATCTGCATAACAGCAGTCATGTCATAAACATTTTGTGTGTGCACACCACGATGAAAGTTAATATAAGTGTCACGTAAATGTGTGAGCCCATCGGACAATACGGTAGTACCAACTAGTATCCATATATCAAAAGCGTTTATCACAAACTAGCGAATGTACGGGGGTGAGTCAAATGAAAACCTTACATATCTTTTTAAATATTATTTATTTTGCATAAGAGGTACAAAGCTGTATCACTTTTCAACATAGTCTCCCCCACGCTGAATGGAAGTCCTCAAGCGCTTACAAAGTGCATATATTCCTTTAGAAGAAACATTCTTTTGCAGTCCGCGCAGCCACTCATGCACCGCGTGGAGTACCTCAGAACGGAACTTCTTTCCTCCCATTGCGTCTTTGAGTGGACCAAACACATGGAAATCACTTGGGGCAAGGTCTGGTGAGTATGGTGAATGAGGAAGACAGTCAAAATGCAGGTCTGTGATTGTTGCAACTGTTGTACAGGCAGTGTGGGGCCTTGCATTGTCACGTTGCAAAAGGACACCTACTGATAGAAATCCGCGTCACTTTGATTTGATTGCAGGCCACAGATTACTTTTTAGGAGATCTGTGTATGAAGCACTGGTGGCAGTGGTCCCTCTATGCATGTAATGCTCGAAAATGACGCCTTTTTCATCCAGAAAGACAGTCACCATAACCTTTCCCTGCTGATAGTTCTGTTCGAAACTTCTTTGGTTTTGGTGATGAGGAATGGCGCCATTCCTTGCTCGCTCTCTTCGTTTTCAGTTGGTGGAAGTGAACCCAGGTTTCGTCTCCAGTAATGATTCTTGCAAGGAACCCATGACCTTCTCGTTCAAAGTGCCGAGGAAGTTCTTCACAAGCATCAACACGTCGTTCTCTCATTTCAGGAGTCAGCTGGCGTGGCACCCATCTTGCAGACACTTTGTGAAACTGGAGCACATCATGCAGAATGTGGTGTGCTGACTCATGAATAATCTGTAAACATGCTGCTATGTCACCCAGTCTCACTAGGCGGTTTTCCTTCACTATGGCTTCAACTGCTGCAATGTTCTGTGGAGTCACAACTCGTTGTGCCTGACCTGGACGAGGAGCATTTTCCACTGAAGTCAGACCATTTGCGAACTTTTAACTCCAATCGTAGACTTCCTGCCTTGACAAACATGCATCATCGTACTGAACCTTCATTCGTCGATGAATTTCAATAGGTTTCACACCTTAACTACGCAAAAACCGAACAGAACGCTTTTCTTCCCTGGTGCAAGCCGCAAGTGGGGCGGCCATCTTTATAATGATACTGACACGGTATGTGTGCATCTGCACTATTCTGCCACCAACATGCCATTCTGTACGCTGTTTGTAACACGCTTAGTAGCTGCCAGGATAAGGGCGCGGAATTTCGATTTGTTATTACAAATTTAAGGTTTTCATTTGACTCACCCTCGTATTTTCCCCTGTCATGTAGCACCAGTGAATAATAGGTTAATACACCCATGTCAGAGCAGGTATACCACTGGGTGATACTTATATTAATGTACGTCGAACTGTACTTGTACAGAAAGGTTGGCTTGTTACTGCTGTTACGCAGAAGTATGTAATTTATTGATGAAAATGTGTATCCTACCGACCTGGTCGTTGGACACAGCAATGTTTGTTATATTTGGTATGTGCTGACTTTGTATAATCTTCGTCATAACGACAGCCTGTGTTACGCTCCTCTCTCTCATGCGCAATTTTCTGTACATTTTCGCATGTGAAGGTGGCTGGCTGTTTAAACGGAAACTAGTTATCAATGATGATGAATAATTTTTAGCAATCTTGACTCATAAATGAGTATTTATAACAATCCACGACTTTTAACATTTGTAGAACGTTTTCTCCATCCTTATTACGTCAGGAAGTAAACTAGTCTTAAAAGATTATTACTATTATCTCACTTCTGTAACATTGTAATATACAGTACGTAAGTTACCAATAATGAATTTCTTTACTTTACCAGTGGTAACGTGCAAGTCACTGTAGTGGACGCTACAGCTTGCGAAACGAATGTGTGAGTAACATCTTCCTCACGTTGTCCACCCGCTACGTACATACATACACTGAAACGCCAAAGAAACAAGTACAGGCATGCGTATTCAAATACAGAGATATGTAAACAGGCAGAATAGGTACTACATAAGACGACAAGTGCCTGACGCAGATTTTAGATTGGTTATTGCTACTACAATGTCAGGTTATCAAGATTTAAGTGAGTTTGAACTTGCTGCTATAGCCGGTGCACGAGCGATGGGACACAGCATCTCCGAGGTGGCGACGAAGTGGGGATTAGGGATAATACCATTTCACGAGTGTACCGTGAATATTAGGAATCCAGTAAAACATCAAATCTCAGATATCGCTGCTGTGGGAAAAGATCCTGCAAGAACAGGACCTATGACAACTGAAGAGAATCTTTCAAGATGACAGAAGTGCAACCCTTCCGCAAATTGCTGCTGATTTCAGTGCTGGGCCATCGACAAGTGTCAGCGTGCGAACCATTCAACGAAACATCATCGATATGGGCTTTCGGAACCGAAAACACACTCGTGTACACTTTACGACTGCACGAAACAAAACCTTACTCTTCGCCTGTACCCGTCAACGCCGAGATTGCACTGTTGATCAGTGGGAACATGTTGCCCATTCGAACGAGTCTCGTTACAAATTATATCGATCTGGTCGACGTGTGCGGGTATGGAGACAACCTCATGAATCGCTGCTTGTCAGCAGGGGCTGTTGAAGCTGGTGGAGGCTCTGTGATGATGTAGGGCGTGTGCAGTTGCAATGATACCGGACCACTGATACGTGGTAGATTCAAACAGGTGACACGTACGTAAGCAACCTACGTGACCACTTGCATCCATTCATGTCCATTGTGCATTCCGACGGACTTGGGCAGTTCCAGCAGGGCTCAAATGGTTCAAATGGCTCGGAGCACTATGGGATTTAACATCTGACGTCATCAGTCCCGCAGAACTTAGAATTACTTAAACCTAACTAATCTAAGGACGTAACACACATCCATGTCCGTGGCAAGATTCGAACATGCAACCGTAGCGGGCGCGCAGTTCCAGACTGGAGAGCCTCAAAACACTCGGCAGTTTCAGCAGGACAATGCGACATCCCACACGTCCAGAATTGCTACAGAGTGGCTCCAAACACACCCTTCTGAGTTTAAGCACTTCCGCTCGCCACCAAACTCCTCGGACATGAACACTGTTGAACATATCTGGGAACCCTTGCAACGTCCGGTTCAGAAGAAATCTCCACCCCGTCGTACTCTTACTGATGGACTACCCTGCTGGGTTCATGATGTAGTCAGTTCCCTCCAGCACTACTTTAGACGTTAGTCGAGTCAATACCGCGTTGTGTTGCGGCACTTCCACCTGCTCGCGGGGGCCCTGCACGATATTAGGCCAATTTTCTCGGCTCTTCAGTGTAGTTCCATGCGTCTAGAGCCCATGACAGTAAAACTGAGCCACATTCATAACATTACCTTAAATGTTTAATGAAAATGGTTTCCCTGAGACAAATGTTTAACGAAAAGTCTTCTCTGAGTTGCATGGACTAAAAATTGGCTCATATTCACTTCAGAACAGTAAACAAACTGATTGATTGCACAATATAACAGTAACCGAGTATGGGTTACTACACTGCTGTTGGGCCGACACATCATTATTATTATTTGTATTAGTGGCAGTGGTCAGAAACATGTCCTTATCAGCCTGAAGTTTTGCATTTTCTGCCATTTCAGGAGAAGGAATCCTATAGTCAAGGAATTACATAGCGTATGTTTAAGAGCAGATTACACATTTTAATTGGGTTAATTTTAAACCGAGGTACAGTGTGTGGGTAAAGCAAACGTCGCTATGGAGAGGAGTGTGCAGAGGGAACAAAATGGTTCAAATGGCTCGAAGCACTATGGGACTTAACATCTGAGGTCATCAGTCCCCTAGACTTAGCACTACTTAAACCTAACTAACCCAAAGACATCACACACATCCATGCCCGTAGCAGGATTCGAACCTGCGACCGTAGCAGCCTCGTGGTTCCGGACTGCAGGGCCTAGAACCGCTCGACCGCAGCGGCCGGCGCAGAGGGAACACATTTTGTGCGAAGCGTCTACTCTTAATGTGGATAGTCAGCTTTTTTCTGATAAGGAGTTGTAGCTAAAACTCGAGAGGCACTGAGAATTGCTTCATGAGTACTAATACTAAAAATACGCAAGTAATTCTGTCATTTTCACGACTAACGCACTTAAGAAATTCTATGAAATTAGTTATAGAGACAGCTCGAACCCTGAGAAACAATGTGTGTAGTACAAGATACTTGTTGATTTGATGGATTTTATGCGAATTACGGAAAAAATAAAAGTAGATGATCGTAGGGCATTTATTGGCCAGGAATCACCTTTGGGATTCGGCCGCCGTTTGCAAGTCTTTTTAATTAACGCCGCTTTGGCGACTTGCTTGTCAATGATGATGAAGGACACACAACACACCCAGTCCCTCACCGGGAATGGAACCCTTGCCCCTTGCTTGGTAAGCGGTAACGCTAACGCTGCGGTACGGATGCGGACATGGAAAAGATATTCACTGCTTTACAAAGCTTTTTACTCTTTGACTTTGGAACTTCACCATATATGTGACAGTGACTTTATTGATTGATATGTGGTATATGATACTATTAAAAAAAATGAATACAATGCTTATACAATCTTCAAAGTGTAAAATCCATCCTTCCACACTATTTATTGCAAAATGTACACTATGTAGTGTATATCTGCTTCAATAACACGCTATGTAGATGCTCACTCTCGCCTATGTTTCTCTGTACGCACTGCTTGGCACATCGTTTGATGGGTGAGCTCGGAGGAGGGGAGGGGAGGGTGAGGGCGGGTGTGGAGAGTTGGGCGCACATAACAAGCTATGATTACACACGTGAGGTCAGCAGACATTATTGCACATGCAGTAGATTACTTACTGCAGGTTGGGGTGACCGAGCGGTTCTAGGCGCTACAGTCAGGAACCGTGCGACCGCTACGGTCGCAGGTTCGAATCTTGCCTCGGGCATGGATGAGTGTGATGTCCTTAGGTTAGTCAGGTTTAAGTAGTTTTAAGTTCTAGGGGACTGATGACCTCAGAAGTTAAGTCCCATAGTGCTCAGAGCCATTTGAACCATTTTTTAGATTACGTAATCACTGATTATAACAAAACTACTGATACGTGAACGCAGCCAAAGGTATCAGCTAGTCACTCTATAGACAAAGGTTGTTAGAAATAAGCAGTAACAACAGTTTCATTGAACTTTTAGTCTGCGCTAAAAAAAAATCCTTGTACAAAAACTAAACAGTGCATAAGTTTCGTCATTTAAAAAATGAAAGCATTCAAAGAAAATTATTCACTCTGAAGTTTTGTTTGGTGCTAATGTGATATGCTAACGGTGATGGGAAATGGGGGGGGGGGGGGGGATGGTAGTGGCTAATATCTGACTTGACTGACACTCAGAAAGTTGGCAAGCACTGCTCTAACCGTATTTGTGGCTTTTGTGTTTGCCTTAGCTTCAAATGTCATATGTCATTGAATCCAATACATAGAAAGTGATATTTTTGGTAGACCCACACTGGCCTATGTTAGTCATCCTCTTCTTATATGCCTGTTTGAGACACCTGGAAGCCACCTAGAAGAGTCTTAAAATATGAGTCCCAACATTTTTCGCAAATACCTCATCAGTTTTCATGCAGATATTAGAGAAGACAATGAGACTTCTCTGAATTGTGTTTCATGTGGAGACTATACCGCAACTACAACACAGAAAGACAGTGATCCTTAAAGCGTAATTTACTTTCCAAGCATAACAGAAGAAGACAAAAATATGATTGTATCCACAGAGAATGCTAAACCAATGACTTTTATAGAATGGAATCCGTAAGAACAAAAGTAGCGCTAAATAATACTGTGGTAGAACGGTTCAGGAGTTTTAATTACCTGGGATGTGACACCACAGGTGAGTATGATAAAGATGTAGACTAGTATCAGAATCTGGAAACTTGTGTGGAACAACGATCACGTCCTCGAGAAAGAAAGAATTATAGGAATTAATTTTGATAAAATGATGGACATTTCTACAGTACTCTACATACGATAAGGAAATAAGATCCAGGCAGTTGAAATGCGATTTCTAAGGGCTATGTAATGCTGGTGCAGAGTAGACAAATTAAGAAACAGCGACTTTAGGAAGGAAGTGAACATATTTAAATTAAGAAATATAACTGCAGGCTACACTCTTATTAAGTCAGAACATAATCCTGTAGGTCTAAGATGTCTGTGAAGTCAAAGGAAGAGATGAGTATCGTAACAGGCAAAGATCTATTCGTAATTACATTACGTATTGGTTTGGAACCTAATGTCAGATTGCAGTTGACCCTCATATTTACATAAATGTGTTTGAAGCGAACAAGATCCTGACAACTTTTACAGGAAGTGCAATAGAATCCTGTTCGTACTGACTGGGGTTCAGTTTCCTGTTCAGCTATCCAAGATCACGTTTACTGATTTAAACTGTGGTGTTGCTGATGTGGTTCTGAATTTCAAAAGGCAACAGCTTGTTTCCTTTCCCATTTTTGTCTAGCCGAGCCAGAGCTTCACCGCTAAATGATCATGTCGTTGGCGGGGAGTTAAGTATGAAACTGTGTCCTTACTTCGTTTATTTACCTCACAAACAGGCTAAGCTTGCTGTAAGATGGAAGTTGGGTGGTAAACACATACGGGCTCTCCACTAGGCCAAAAATAAATCTATATTAAACGTGTTCCATCTCATAAACCAATGGGAAGAGAGTGTATGTCCATGTGAAGCTTTTTGCTTTAAGTGAGTGTTCCTGTCATATCCATGAATACTGGCCATTCCTTCAGAGGCAACCTATATAGGCATTTCAGCCAATCACAATCCGTAGAAAAATGTGCGCGTCCCAATTGGACATTTCGTGATCCACCATACGGAGCTTCTTTCAGGTGCTGTCCCCTAGAAGGACATTAAGAACTGTGCAGTGAGTGTTGGAAACACCGGCTATCCTGGCGAGATTACTCACCCTGTAAGCTCGCCATGTAGGCTCCGACCACGATCCATTTAGGAAGATTTGGGAAAGACCAGCAGCACATCAGATCCAGACTGAAGAAACACCCCCTTGCCCCTCCAGAGGGAAAAGCAGGGGCGACTGCAAAAGCGAACAGAGTTGTCAAACAAGAGCGGTCAGGAAATTATACTTTGCAATATTGCTTATTCATTTCGATATATCGTGTAGTGTTGAAAATTGTTGGGAGCTAGGTGCTGGAGTTGTAAGGCACTGGACTTTTTAAAAAACCGTAATAGTTTAAACAAATTTATTCAAAATATTTAAAAAATCAGAGTAAGGACACAGATTTGACCTTTCCTTTTATACAACAGTCTGCAGTTTGTGGTCTAGTAGCTAGCATTCCTGCCTCTGGTTCACGGGGCCCCAGATTCGATTCCCGGTCGGGTCGGAGATTTTCTCCTCCCGAGAACTGGGTGTTTGTGTTGTCGTCATCACTTCATCATCATCTGGGAAAGTGAAGAGACGGGACACTGAAAAGACTGGAAATTTGTACAGCCGCTGATAACTGCACAATTGAGCGGCTCACAAACCAGATATCATTGTCATAATACAACACGTCCTCTATGGACAAAAGGAAATAGTCGTCGACATCTACATGACTACTCTGCAATTCACTTTTAAGTGCTTGGCAGAAGGTTCATCAAACCACAATCATACTATCTCTCTACCATTCCACTCCCGAACAGCACGCGGGAAAAACGAACCCCTAAACCTTTCTGTTCGAGCTCTGATTTCTCTTATTTTATTTTGATGATCATTCCTACCTATTTAGGTTGGGCTCAACAAAATATTTTCGCATTCGGAAGGCAACCGAAGGCAATTATTAAACTCATTATTAAACATGTCAAACTATTTCAATAAATTCTACATGAAATGATAGTACATGATGTGTAAAAGAGAATAACGTTTGAGAGATGTTCTATAAAAATGGAAAAAAGCTTTTGTAATATATATATATATATATATATATATATATATATATATATATATATATATATAAGGGGCAGGATTCCGAAGCAATTTTAGTACTATTGACCACATTCTGACCGTTGGTGAAGTGATAAGCAGAGCGAATAAATACCAACTGCCTCTCTGCATTGCCTTTGTAGACTTTGAAAAGGCATTTGACTCCGTTAGCTATGTAGCTATCCTCCAAGCTTTGAGTGAGCAAGGAGTGGGAGTAGCATACATTGATGTGCTCAGGAATATCTACGAGAATTCTTCAGCTTATGTTAACATCGGCGAGTCAGCTTAAGAATTCCGCATCATGAGTGGTGTCAAGCAAGGCGATCCCATCTCCCCAAAACTGTTCTCTGCTGTATTGGAAATGGGTATGTCAAAGCTGAGCTGGGAAGGTAAGGGAATTAGAATTAATGGAAGAATGCTTACCAACTTGAGATTTGCTGATGATATTGCCTTACTGGCCAAAGACTTCCCAGAGCTCCAAAACTTAGTTACAGATCTTGCATCGGAATGTCAGCTGGTTGGCTTGAATATGAACCTTTCCAAAACAAAAGTAATATCCAACAAATGGGTCCCACCTGGAGATGTGAAAGTCAAGAACAGTCTACTAGAAGAGGTCAGTGAATATGTCTACCTTGGTCAGATTATCAACATGAAGGGAGACATAAGGCCAGAAATCTATATACGCATCAAGCTTGGCTGGCAAGCATTTGCGAAGAATTCAAAAGTATTCAGATAAAAAATGCCAGTAAATCTGAAGAAAGCAGTATTTGATCAATGCATTCTTCCAGTGATGACGTATGGCTGCGAGACATGGACACTGAACTCATTTACAAAAGGGAAACTTAGGACAGCACAGAGAGCCATGGAGAGATCAATGCCGGGCTATACAAGAAAGGACAGGAAAAGGGCAGATGACATCCGGTCTGTGACGAAGGTTAATGACAGAGAGAATAGTGGGCAGTGGATTGGCCACGTCACAAGAAGAAAAGACAACAGATGGACGAAGATAGTACTGGAGTGGAGTCCGAGAGAGCACCGGAGGCCTAGAGGAAGACCACCAGACAGATAGGGCAAAGACATGAAGAACATCGCTGGTAACACCTGGCAGAGAACTGCCCAAGACCGTCCCACTTGGAGAAGACTTCTGAAAGCCTACCTGAATCCACGACTCGAAGAGGCCACATCATCTAATGATTGAATTGGCTGATGATTATATATATATATATAGGGTGTACATAAGTTCAAGGAATACTTTCAATTATTTATTGCACAATAACTAAACATTGTACAGATGTCATACATATTGCATTTTGAAGAGAAACTCTTTTTACAAAAATTCGATATCCGAACCATCAGTGACCCAGCAGACATCAGTACAGTAATCGAATTCTTGTCTTATCCGTCCCAGCATGGCATCGTCGACTATGGCAGTCGCTTCCCGTATTCTCTCCTGTAGCTATGCTACATCACGTCCTAGAAGCGATACATACACCAGGTCTTTGATGTGTCCCCACAGAAAAAAGTCATACAGAGTGAGATCTGGTGATCGGGAAGGCCATTTCATGAAACAGCTGTAGCACGACCGATCTATTTATGCGGCAGCTCTGTGTTCAGGTACCCATGAACGTCACAGCGAAAACTGGGAAACCCCATCCTGCTGAAAGACGAACGGAGAGTCCGACTGCATTTGAGGATTCAGCCATTGCTGCATCATGTCCAAGTAGGAATATCCAGTGACAGTGCTCTCGGCGAAGGAGAATGGCCCGTACAGTTTTCTACGTGACAAGGCACAAAAACCATTTACCTTTGGGGAATCACACTCAAATTCATTGCATTCGTGTGCATGCTTTGTACCCCAGATTCGATAATTATGCCTGATCACTTTCCCATGAGTGTGAAAAGTGGCTTCGTCGCTAAAAATTAAGCGATCAACAATGCCATCCCCATCCTCATACAGTTGCTGCAACTGCGAACAAAAGTCAAAACGTTTGTCTTTGTCATCATCATTCGGGTGATACATTACCCGTGGTAAAATGGTCCGTTTACAAATAGCGCCAAAGGTCGATATCGAGTTGATGTATAGCCCATTGTGATCAAAATACCCAACGGGATTGTGTTATGTATGCTGCTCAGTATCCTGGACGACATCATCCAAGTGTCCGGACTGTTCACCTGACAGTTACGTTATTTAAGGAAACAGGAAGTGTTCAGCCACATGTGAAACGTCAACGACGACCTGCAACAAATGATGATGCCCAAGTAGGTGTTTTAGCTGCTGTCGCGGCTAATCCGCACATCAATAGCAGACAAACTGCGCGAGAATCGGGAATCTCAGAAACATAGGTGTTGAGAATGCTATGTCAACATCGATTGCACCCGTACCATATTTCTATGCACCAGGAATTGCATGGCGACGACTTTGAACGTCGTGTACAGTTCTGCCACTGGGAACAAGAGAAATTGGGGGGGGGGGGGTTGGCAGATTTTTTGCACGCGTTCTATTTAGCGACGAAGCGTCACCAACAGCGGTAGCGTAAACCGACATAATATGCACTATTGGGCAACGGTAAATTCACGATGGCTGCGACAAGCGGAAAACTAGCGACCTTGGCGGGTTAATGTAAGGTGCAGCAAGGATAATTGGCCCCCATTTTATCGATGGCAATCTAAATGTTGCAAAGTATGCTGATTTCCTACGTAATGTTCTACCGATGTTACTACAAGGTGTTTCACTTCATGACAGAATGGCGATGTACTTCCAACATGATGGATGTCCGGCACATAGCTCACGTGCGGTTGCAGCGGCATTGAATCTAAATGGTGCAATGTATGCTTATTTCCTACGTAATGTTCAACCGCTGTGACTACAAGATGTTTCACTACTTGACAGAATGGCGGTGTACTTCTAACATGATGGATGTCCGTCACATAGCTGGTGTGCGGTTGAAGTGCTATTGAATAGCTTATTTCATGACAGGTTCATTGGTCATCGAAGCACCATACCATGGCCCGCAGGTTCACTGGATCTGACGTCCCCGGATTTCCTTCTGTGGGGAAAGTTGAAGGATATTTGCCATCGTGATCGACCAACAACGCCTGACAACATGCGTCAGCGCATTGTCAAAGCATGTGCGAACTTTTACGGAAGGCGAACTACTCGCTGTTGAGAGGAATGTCGTTACACGTGTTGTGTTGGCAGAAGAGCCAACACCGTGTTTCTAGTGGGGGCCGAAATGCATGCGTTTTAGCTCACGCAGGCTGGCGTGAGGAGGGAAAGACTCTACTGACGTGAGGTCTGGAACATGCCAAGGAATTATAATTCAGAAAGCGGAAGTGATTAGTTTGATACTTAACTTTAATCCATTAATGATGAACGACGCTCTTGACGGTACATGATTCACAATATCAATATCAATAGTAACTGAATATGGCGCCTTGCTAGGTCGTAGCAAATGACGTAGCTGAAGGCTATGCTAAACTGTCGTCTCTGCAAATGAGAGCGTATGTATGCAGTGAACCAACGCTAGCAAAGTCGGCTGTACAACTGGGCCGAATGTTAGGGAGTCTCTCTACATTAGACATGCCGTGTGGCGGGTCCGACGTATACTAACAGACCGCAGCCGATTTAAAGGCTACCACCTAGCAAGTGTGGTGTCTGGCGGCGACACTACAACACGTATTGCCAAATACATTGAGGTTGACGGGCATCATTTTGAGCATTTATTGCATTAATGTGGTGTTTACAGGTAATCACGCTGTTTGTCTGGCGTGGGACCTGTCGTCTCGCGGTGCGTTTTGGAGTGGGCCAATCCGCGCCTGCGCGCCGTAAGGCACAGAAGTTCGCACTGGGGCGTATCGCTTCCAGTCGGACGTGCCCACAGGGGAAGTGATGCGTCTTATATAGCCTCTCCTTCTCAAGTGGCTCTTTCCGCCTTCAAGTGGTGCCAGACGTTAAGCTTGGCATTTCTCGGGCTCGCCCGGGTGTCCCTTGCGACAAAAGGAAGAGCTGCGACCCAACCCGATGCGAAAGCGAAGGGTGCGTGGCACAGGGGGAGCTGTGTCGAGGGACGAACATCTGTCCCTTCTGTTCGCAGGGCCCAGACCAGCAGGAGCTCTGCATGCCGGCGACTTCGTTTGTCGGCGTGGGATCGCGGCGCAAGTCGGCAAGGGTGCCTCGCCGCGCCCCTGGGTAACCGGGGCGTGTTCTGCCAAACCCAGGAGGTGGTGACATCGCCTGGGCTAGGTTAACTGGGTCCAGACCGCCGAACGTCTGGGGGACCGGCCCGCCACCTGAGTAGGAGTAGGTCCTTGGCCGAAAGGTGGAAACTCGGGCTAGTAGGCGGCGAAGGACGAGAGGTGCATCCGCCTCTCCGGAGTGCGGGGTGCAGTTGCCGAGGAGCGTCGCGTGAAATCGCCGATGACGAAGCCATCGATGGGGACCAGTGCGCTGGCGACGGCGCGCTGAACCCAGCAGTTCGAGAAGGCCCTTGACCTTGGGGCGAGGTCGGTGGGCGAGCTGCAAGAAGTCCCCCCCCATGCCAGAGGAGCCGGTCCGGGGTAAGAGACGGGCTCCCAACTTTTTTCACTCGTCTACATCATCATGGCTGAACAAGAGACGAGTGATTCGAGTGTGCATTCGAGGTGTTCGATGCCTATTGTTCCTGTCCCAGAAGAGGGCCTGGGGCAAAACGAGGAGAATGTAACTGACTGGCACAATAGAATAAATCAATTATTGGACTCTAGTATAAAGAACGGCAAAATAAGCAATACTGCTGTCCTGTCCATCAAAAAGGAGCTCGCCGCCTGGGCGATCGCTAGCGCGAAGCTCGAGGGGCGGCTAGAAGAACTAGAAAAGGAAAACGAGCGTTTACGTAAACAGCCGACAAAAACATGGGCTGGTGTAGCTGCGCAAGCGGCTCCAAAAACACAAACGCAAACCACAAAAGAGACAATCGCCAAGGTGTCGAAAAGGCCGGACACGGCGGTCTTCTTGAGACCCCTGGCCGGACATGATACTAAGAAAGTACAAGAAATATTCACCACAACGGTGAACCCTGCAAAAGAAAAAATTAAAATAAACAAAGTTAAGGCAACCAAGAATGTGGTTATTGTAAATGTTGCTACAGAAGAAGACAGGGACAAAATTCTTAATCACACGAAGCTTAATAAGGTAGTGAAATGCGAACCGCCTAAAAAGCGGAATCCGCTGGTGATATTATACGATGTACCTGTGGCAATAGAGGAAAATGAGATATATGAAACCATAAAAGAACAGAACTTTGAGGAAATGAATATGGAAGCCTTCAAAAATGAGTTTAAGTTGCGCTTCAGAACGGGACCCCGCGATCGTGATGTTGTCCATCACGTCGCGGAAGTCTCGGGGAGTATGTGGCGCAAACTGACCGCTATGGGCAGAATTTATATGGGGTTTCACGCAATTAATGTGAGGGACTACCTGGTGGTTCCCAGATGTCATAACTGCGGTGATCTGGACCATGTCCACAAGCATTGCGAGAGGAAGCCGGCCTGCTCCAGGTGTGGGGCAGAAAACCATACAAGGAAAACCTGTTGTAAAACAGGGACATGTATCCCTTGTGTGAGGAGAGGAAAGAAAAGTTGCAATGCTACTGGAAGGAACTGCCCTACATACAGGATGCTCGAGCAACGGCTTATAGCAAGAATAGACTATGGCTGAGTCTGTTCCTGCATCCAGGAAGCCCAAAAGGAAGTCGCCCAGTAAGAGGTTAAGGGATGCGTTGAGAGCAAGCAGATTTAGAGAACTTCTGCGGAAGTTCAACAATGCAACAACTGGAAAAGTGCAAATGGTAGACATAGGGATTCAAACAGACCCTAGTGGGCAGAAGGACGCACCCTCTCCTCCAAGCTGGGGAAGAAGGTCGATTACAGATCATGAGCGACCAAAAGGGCATCCTGTGGTAGGGAGTTTGACTTTCCCGACAATCAAAGACAACACAGCTGATGAAGGGAAAATACAAATCAATGATGTGAGCAGTACGAGTACGTTGAAAGATCCACCCTCCTTTGGAGGCATGGGCGTGGATCCAAGGAGGATTTACCCAAATTTGGAACAGGCATTGCAGCTATCGCGCCTGGAGGAGCCGGCTGTCCTCACCACCGCTTTAAGGCATGTGGTGCGTGTTGGCCATGAATATGGTAGAGACGTCACCTTTTCGGTAATGGAGGCTGTAGATAGAATACAGCTCAAGACAATGAATCTCCCCACTGACTTTGGAGCCCTGCGTGACTTGGTGAAAAAAGTATTCGAAAGGCGAAACGAAAAATTTGATCTGGAAGAACTATATCACCAGTCTGTAATTACAAATGGAAGGCTTGCACACGACTGGAATAAGACCTGGCCAGAATCGCATATTAGAACATACTTTTCCACTGAGCCTTATAAACGTAGGGCAGATTAACTGTCATAACAGCAGACTAGTCACGCAGGAACTCCGGAAGGTGGTGGAGGAGAGGAGACTTGACATACTCTGTCTACAGGAGCCATACTCTCAAGCTGGACGGATCCCCTTTACAGCTGCCAACTGGCAAATAACTCACAGCACAGGTGAGCCAAAAGCTGCAATCATAATTATTAACAAGGCATTGAGAGTTACAGTGCTTACACAGCTTTCTGATGACCACTGCAATGTCGTGGAGTTGCAATCACCCATCGGGGTACTGTACATCATTAATATGTACTTCCAGTACGGAAGGGAGATTGACGAGTTCTTAGATAAACTAACTCAGATAACCACGGCACTGCAGGGGCGGAGAATAATAGTCACAGCAGACAGACTGTGGTTCAGCGGCACAAGAGATGAACGCGGAGAAAAGGCTGAAGAGACCATCATGGCCCTACAGCTTATGGTCGCTAACAAGCAAGGGCACCCCCCTACCTATGCAGGTGGCGGGGGAGAAGGTACCAATATTGATATTACCTTGGTAACGCCCAACGCCGCAACCAAGGTAATTGATTGGAAAGTATGGGAACACATGACAACAAGTGACCACAATCTGATTACCTTTTCACTGGGAGACAGGGAGTGCCGCTGGGACATGGGGTGGGAGCTGCAATTCAATTACAATAAGGCCGACTGGGATCGCCTAGCGAGAGAGTGTGACATTCCGACATGGCCGGAAGGTGACGTAAACGTGGAGCTATACGCCGAAGAACTGGTGAGTGCAGTCAACAGAGCGGTGAAAGCAGCCGTACCAACCAGGAGGAGAGCCGTCGCGGCCTCCCCAACACCATGGTCGACAGAACTAGAACAGATGCGCCAGTCTGTAAGGAGGGCTAGGAGGTACTACCAGCGGTGTGCCGTCTGGAGGGAAAAACAACGATGGCTACAGATTTACAGAGAGGCGAAGGATCATTTTCAACAGGAGCTCAGGGCAGTCCGACTTGCAAGCTGGGAAAAATTTGTTTTAAATCAACTCGCCACAGACCCATGGGGTACCCCTTACAAACTAGTACGGGAGAAAATAAGATCGCCCATGGTGCTGTCCACCGTCAGGAGCGGGGACCGGATGACGGAGACTTGGCAGGAAACTGCCGAGGTCCTTCTCCGGGTCCTGCTGCCTGATGATGTGGAAGAAGAGGATACAGAAGTACAAAGGCTGATCAGGGAGGAAGACCGACAAGATTATGAAAACAACAGTATGGTCTATCCCTTCTCAGAAGAGGAGGTCGAAGCCCAGATAAAAGCCCTCAAAAAGGGGAAGGCTCCTGGACCAGACGGTATCACAGCGGAAGTGGTGCAGTTCCTGGCTCCCCAGCTGGTGGCACCTCTCACCAAGTTGTACAATGAGTGCTTGAGACTCAGAAAGTTCCCTAACACCTGGAAGAAGGCAAATGTTGTAATACTTAAGAAAGGCCCAGATAAGGACCCAAAAGAAGCCAAATCGTACAGGCCTATCTGCCTACTAGACATACTGGGGAAACTTTTTGAGAGGTTGCTGGCAGACAGACTGGCTGCACATCGTGTGTTGTGTGGGATGTGCGACAGGCAATTCGGTTTCCGGTCGGGGAGATCAGCGTCTGACGCTATCGCCCTTGCCGCGGAGGTCTGTGGCTCAGCCCCGCACAAATACATTGTTGGCATCATGGTGGATATCAGCGGCGCCTTCGACAATCTGTGGTGGCCCTCGCTCTTCTCTCGCTTGCGAGAGAAAGAGTGTCCAGGGCCGCTATATGGTTGTTTTAGGAGCTACTGTGAGGGAAGGGAGGTCTGGCTATCGTCCCCTAGCGGGAGGGTTAGAAAGCAGATTACAAAGGGGTGTCCACAGGGCTCTGTCCTTGGGCCACTCTTTTGGGACATAACAATGGAATCACTCTTAGAAGATCTGCAGAATAGCGAGGATGTGCTAGAGGGCATAGCCTACGCAGACGACCTCCTTCTGTTGGTTGGCGGCCGCAGCCGCGAAGAACTGGAACCGAAAATTGAGAGAGCAATTTCTATCTTGACCACATGGTGTCACAGAACAAAAATGACTATATCACCCAGTAAGTCTACATATCTGTTGCTCAAGGGACAACTAGTTAGGAACCCGACGGTGAGAATAGACGGCTCGCCAGTGCTTCGGCGACGTGAGGCCCGTTACTTGGGCGTAATCGTCGATGAGAGATGGAACTATACATCGCATGTTGACACAATAACACAGAGATCCCTAGAAACACTGAATAAACTCATTGGCATAGGACACAAGCGGTTTCACTTACCACCAGACTTAATCAAACTATATCATAACAGCATACTGACCTCCATTGTGGGATACGCGTCAGGAGTCTGGGCTCACAGGCTCACGAGGGTCATGCCTGCCATGGCCGTGAGGAGAGTGCAGCGGAATATGCTCCTGCGCTCTGTAGGAGCATATAGAACAACACCAGGGGGGGCGCTATTAGTACTCATGGGGCTGTGTCCTCTGGACATTAAAATAAGAGAACAGGCGGCATGGTACTGGGCCAAGAAAGGCAACAGGGATAAAATGATAGAAATAATGGGGATCTACACGGGCTCTAAATCGGAAATTAGAAATAGGGGGGAAGAACTTTGGCAAGAGCAATGGGATGCGGACGACACAGGTCGGAGAACGCATGAACTGCTGCCAAATATCAAGGAGCGCTTACAGCTCAGATACTTCAAGCCATCAAGAGGACTTCTGCACTTCCTCACTGGACATGGACCCTATCCAGCATACTTATGCAGATTCGGGAAACGGGCTACACCAGCGTGCGACTGTCGGGCCCCACAGGGCACCCCGGACCATGTGGTGTATGAGTGCCATCTCTTCGACGAAGTAGCATCACAACTCAGACTCCAACTACCAAATCAAGACACGTACCACTTACTCAGGCGCGAGGATCACTTTCAAACTTTAAATAATCTTGCGAATGAGATCTCGGGCAAAATATTAAAGGACTTTCTCAGGAACAACCAAAATTAACCCGAAATTGACAAACACCTGACCAGACCTAAGTGCACCCGTCCCTTTCCGCCGGACGTGGAATTGGCCAGCCGTTTCACGGCTGGGATCCGCCACGCTCCTGGACCAGGAGGAGGGTGCACATTTCTACCGGATTTGACCAACACACTGAAATTGACAGTAGCGTAGGAATAGGTTAAGAAGTAGGATAAGTTAGGATAATACCTTAGTATAAACTGCAGCGGTTCAAACGTCTTGGGCCAGCCCGGTGCCAGGGGCATGCCCACTGGACTCAGCCCAGTGGGCCCGGCCACAAACAGTAGGTTTATACTCACGCTGGCACGTGTGTAACGTTGCAGTTAGGTTAAGTAGGTTAATATTAGAAGTAGAAATGCCCATAGCGAAAATAAAAACTAACACTAAAAAGTAGGTAATAATATTAAGTAATGAATGCTGTAGTAACTGTATTATTGTATGTAAGCAAAGACCCACTAATGCTTCAGGTGGTGGGTTATTCTGTATCATAATATAATATTGGTTAAAAAATAAAGATTTCTTTTAAAAAAAAAAAAAAAAAAAAAAAAAAAAAGAAAAATCACGCTGTAACAGCATGCGTTCTCAGAAATGATAAGTTCAAAAAGGTATATGTATGACGTTTGAACAACCGAAATAAATTGTTCAAACGTACCTACGTTCTGTATTTTAATTTAAAAACCTAACTGTTACCAACTGTTCCTCTAAAATTGTGAGCCATATGTTTGTGACTATTACAGCACCATCTATCACAAAGCGAAAAAAGTTGTCCAGCTACAACATTCATATTTCTTTACATACTACACGAGTATCTAATAAAAAATTGTGTTCCTATTTTAATAAACGCAGTTGATATCCGTTTGACCTACGGCAGCGCCATCTAACGGGCCAACTGTAGCGCCATCTGGTTTGCCCCTTCAAGCTAGACAAGTTTCGTTTGACGCTTATTTCGTGAGATATTTGGCCCGGTCACGATCAATAGACCCTGTATTGCTTGACAAAGATGCCCCAACGTACTGTTAAGGAGGCGGTGATAATATTTTGGGTCGTCAGTGTACAGCCCGACTGGAGGCTGTCCTCGGAACAGTTCCTTCCGAGGCCAGCTGCTGTAGAGGTACTTCTGTCCTGTACCTTCCTGACCAGTGAACCCTCTCGAAGAATCACGCCTCTTGTCTGGAGACTGTGCCCAGTTGCTTACCGCCGGCTAGCAACTGCACTCGACGCTGCACTGAGCTCTCCCTCACTAGGCCAAATCCGGAGATACAACTGAGCCTTCTTTCCGAGAACACCGCGGCTCACACTGGTTACAAATCAAACCACTGCTGCTTGTAGCCGCTGTAGTCAGAGAGCGATACCTGCCCATCGCGCCCCTACCCCCGTCTTCCGCCTGCCCCCTATTGACAAAACCGAAGATCCATTCACGAATCAAGAGCAAATATCTCTTAATCGAGACAAGATTACTCTAAAAATCGCGCACAACTTCTGACTTAACGGATTTAGTGGAAAATGAACACTCCCCTGGCATGTTTGCTCGCTCTTTGCCATCGACTGAAAAGGAGCCCTGTAGCAGTATTGGTGTACTGTGGAAGAGGTAGCGTCATGTGACTTAGTGAGGTAGAGACAGTTTACAGACAGACTATAGGTGTAGTTGGAAGCAGCACGCTAACGTTACTTAGGAAAAAAAAGTAAGTAATCTTGCCTAAAACTTCTCTCTCAAAACAAAGATGTCGTTAATAGGTTCCACCGCTCAGTTAACTGATCCGACTATGAATCACTTTCTCGTGAGTTCCTTAATAAGTAATATATTTGACGCGAAACGGTTATTGCCCGAAGAACAGCAGGATATCGTTTCTTCCTGTTGCGAGTCTCAAGAGCTCAAGATTCCATAAGCACGAAAGCGTCGAAGTCGTACTGGAATCAAAAAGGCAGGCAGCAGACAGTGGTTGTCTGCGTCGCTTGCACAGATCGCCAGTATATTTATGTGCTGCGCTTTCCTTTAGGACCTGACACGTTTGCAGACTGTTCTTCAGGGCACAAGAATTCCCCCGTGGCGTTTATTGCCGCGGCTGAGGGACACGCAATAGCCGGCAGTCCATTACGGATGCTAGCCGGGAAGATGCTGCGACGGGCGTGCTGTGAGCGCCGAGCGGGGGAGGTGGCGAGCGCTGAGCTCACAGTCGACCGCGCTCATTGTCGGCGCCGCCGGATTACCTACGCGCCTTCTGCAAGTCAAAGGCTGACCTGTCAATGGAACGGACGGGCGTCAGGCGTGGGCATGGTCTTGTTGTTGCCCGTGTCTGTCATTTGCATGGACGAGGGTCGTGACTGTTTACACGCATGCGCGCAGTCACACACGCAAGCACGCTCAGTATACCCGCTGAAACATCTCAAACGATCACACAACAAAGTGATAGAAAATGGCTCTGAGCACTATGGGACTTAACAACTGAGGTCATCAGTCCCCTAGAACTTAGATCTACTTAAATCTAACTAACCTAAAGAAAGCACACACATCCATCCCCGAGGCAGGATTCTAACTTGCGACCGTAGCAGTCGCGCGGTTCCGGACTAAAGCGCCTAGAACAGCTCGGCACAAAGTGATAGGACTCCCCTGGATAAGGGAAACTAATAGTCAGTTCTGCTTTTGGTTGTAGAAAATTATTTTATTTATTTACTTATTGCGATTACGGTTTCGAG
Source organism: Schistocerca gregaria (assembly GCF_023897955.1). Lineage (NCBI taxonomy): Eukaryota > Metazoa > Arthropoda > Insecta > Orthoptera > Acrididae > Schistocerca > Schistocerca gregaria. The sequence goes on from NC_064927.1 coordinate 182,872,839, forward strand.
TATTTTTCAATTTACCAGAAATACACTGGGACACTCAGATGTTTAGGACGGGTGGTAGGGACAGAGCATCGAGTGACATTATACTGAGTGTATTATCCGAAAATTACCTCGAGCAATTAAACAGAGAACCGACTCGTGGAGATAACATCTTGGACCTACTGATAACAAACAGACCCGAACTTTTCGACTCTGTATGTGCAGAACAGGGAATCAGTGATCATTAGGCCGTTGCAGCACCCCTGAATATGGAAATTAATAGGAATATAAAAAAAGGGAGGAAGGTTTATCTGTTTAGCAAGAGTAATAGAAGGCAGATTTCAGACTACCTAACAGTTCAAAACGAAAATTTCTGTACCGACACTGACAATGTTGAGTGTTTATGGAAAAAGTTTAAGGCAATTGTAAAATGCGTTTTAGACAGGTACGTGCCGAGTAAAACTGTGAGGGACGGGAAAAACCCACCGTGGTTCAGCAACAAAGTTAGGAAACTACTGCGAAAGCAAAGAGAACCTTCAACATTGCAGCGCGTCAGCAATCGTTTGTTAATATATTAATGGACTGAGATCCGCCTCGATTGCGAACAAACACCTAGTGTTTACCTAGGTTTCGGTGAAGATAACTACACCTTCTTCAGAACAATAAACTCAAAAGTGTCTATAAAGACCTTTGTCAATAATTAAAAGCTCAGTATAGCTATATATTTATAAAAGAAAAAGATGACACATAAAAGTACATGTGAACAAAGTCGAAAGAATAACTTAACTTAATGGTGTACACTCCACCTCACATCAGCATGTGTCATATTTTTCATTTATAAATATATAGCTATGCTGAGCTTTTAATTATTGACAAAGGTCTTTATAGACACTTTTGAGTTTATTATTCTGAAGAAGGTATAGTTATCTACACCGAAACCTAGGTAAACACTAGGTGTTTGTTCGCAATCGAGGCGGATCTCAGTCCATTAATATATAAAGCAAAGAGAGCTTCACTCCAAGTTTAAATGCAGCCAAAACTTCTCAGAGAAACAGAACCTAAACGATGTCAAAGTTAGCGTAAGGATGGCTATGCGTGAAGCGTTCAGTGAATTCGAAAGTAAAATTCTATGTACCGACTTGACAGAAAATCCTAGGAAGTTCTGGTTCAAATGGCTCTGAGCACTATGGGACTTAACATCTGTGGTCATCAGTCCCCTAGAACTTAGAACTACTTAAACCTAACTAACCTAAGGACATCACACACATCCATGCCAGAGGCAGGATTCGAACCTGCGACCGTAGCCGTCTCGCGGCTCCAGACTGCGCGCCTAGAACCGCTAGACCACCGCGGCTGGCTAGGAAGTTCTGGTCTTACGTTAAATCAGTAAGTGGCTCGAAACAGCAAATCCAGACACTCCGGGATGATGATGGCATTGAAACAGAGGATGGCACGCGTAAAGCTGAATACTAAATGTCATTTTTTAAAGCTGTTTCACAGAGGAAGACCGCACTGCAGTTCCTTCAGTAAGTGGCAACAAACGTAAAACTGGCTGACATCGAAATAAGTCTCCAAGGAATAGAAAAGCAACTGGAATCACTCAACAGAGGAAAGTCCACTGGACCTAACGGGATACAAATTTGATTCTACACACAGAGTGCGCGAAAGAACTTTTCAGCTTCTAATAGCCTTCTCTAGAGGAACGGAAGATTCCAAATGATTGCAAAAGAGCACAGGCAGTCCCAGTCTTCAAGAAGGGTCGTCGAGCAGATGCACAAAACTATAGACCTATACCTCTGACGTCGATCTGTTGTAGAATTTTAGAACATGTTTTTTGCTCGAGTATCATGTCGTTTTTGGAAACCCAGAATCCACTCTGTAGGAATCAACATGGTTTCCGGAAACAGCGATTGTATGAGACCCAACTCGCTTTATTTGTTCATGAGACCCAGAAAATATTAGATACAGGCTCCCAGTTAGATGCTACTTTCCTTGACTTCCGGAAGGCGTTCGACACAGTTCCGCACTGTCGCCTGATAAACAAAGTAAGAGCCTGCGGCATATCAGAACAGCTGTGTGAAGAGTTTTTAGCAAACAGAACACAGCTTGTTGTTATCAATGGAGAGACGTCTACAGACATTAAAGTAACCTCTGGCGTGCCACAAGGGAGTGTTGCGGGACCATTGCATTTCACAATATACACTCCTGGAAATTGAAATAAGAACACTGTGAATTCATTATTGACACATTCCTGGGGTAAGATATATCACATGATCACACTGACAGAACCACAGGCACATAGACACAGGCAACAGAGCATGCACAATGTCGGCACTAGTACAGTGTATATCCACCTTTCGCAGCAATGCAGGCTGCTATTCTCCCATGGAGATGATCGTAGAGATGCTGGATGTAGTCCTGTGGAACGGCTTGCCATGCCATTTCCACCTGGCGCCTCAGTTGGACCAGCGTTCGTGCTGGACGTGCAGACCGCGTGAGACGACGCTTCATCCAGTCCCAAACATGCTCAATGGGGGACAGATCCGGAGATCTTGCTGGCCAGGGTACTTGACTTAGACCTTCTAGAGCACGATGGGTGGCACAGGATACATGCGGACGTGCATTGTCCTGTTGGAACAGCAAGTTCCCTTGCCGGTCTAGGAATGGTAGAACGATGGGTTCGATGACGGTTTGGATGTACCGTGCACTATTCAATGTCCCCTCGACGATCACCAGAGGTGTACGGCCAGTGTAGGAGATCGCTCCCCACACCATGATGCCGGGTGTTGGCCCTGTGTGCCTCGGTCGTATGCAGTCCTGATTGTGGCTCTCACCTGCACGGCGCAAAACACGCATACGACCATCATTGGCACCAAGGCAGAAGCGACTCTCATCGCTGAAGACGACACGTCTCCATTCGTCCCTCCATTCACGCCTGTCGCGACACCACTGGAGGCGGGCTGCACGATGTTGGGACGTGAGCGGAAGACGGCCTAACGGTGTGCGGGACCGTAGCCCAGCTTCATGGAGACGGTTGCGAATGGTCCTCGCCAATACCGCAGCAGCAACAGTGTCCCTAATTTGCTGGAAAGTGGCGGTGCGGTCCCCTACGGCACTGCGTAGGGTCCTACGGTCTTGGCGTGCATCCGTGCGTCGCTGCGGTCCGGTCCCAGGTCGACGGGCACGTGCACCTTCCACCGACCACTGGCGACAACATCGATGTACTGTGGAGACATCACGCCCCACGTGTTGAGCAATTCGGCGGTACGTCCACCGGGCCTCCCGCATGCCCACTATACGTCCTCGCTCAAAGTCCGTCGACTGCACATACGGTTCACGTCCACGCTGTCGCGGCATGCTACCAGAGTTAAAGACCGCGATGGAGCTCCGTATGCCACGGCAAACTGGCTGACACTGACGGCGGCGGTGCACAAATGCTGCGCAGCTAGCGCCATTCGACGGCCAACACCGCGGTTCCTGGTGTGTCCGCTGTGCCATGCGTGTGATCATTGCTTGTACAGCCCTCTCGCAGTGTCCGCAGCAAGTATGGTGGGTCTGGCACACCGGTGTCAATGTGTTCTCTTTTCCATTTCCAGGAGTGTATATAAATGACCTAGTAGATAGTGTCGGAAATTCCATGCGGCTTTTCGCGGATGATGCTGTAGTATACAGAGAAGTTGCAGCATTAGAAAATTGTAGCGAAATGCAGGAAGATCTGCAGCGGATAGACACTTGGTGCAGGGAGTGGCAACTGACCCTTAACTTAGACAAATGTAATGTATTGGGAATACATAGAAAGAAGGATCGTTTATTGTATGATTATATGATAGCGGAACAAACACTGGTAGCAGTTACTTCTGTAAAATACTTGGGAGTATGCGTGCGGAACGATTTGAAGTGGAATGATCATATAAAATTAATTGTTGGTAAGGCGGGTGCCAGGTTGAGATTCGTTGGGAGAGTCCTTAGAAAATGTGGTCCATCAAGAAGGGAATTGGCTTACAAAACACTCGTTCGACTTATACTTGAGTATTGCTCATCAGTGTGGGATCCGTACCAGATCGGGTTGACGAAGGAGATAGAGAAGATCCAAAGAAAAGCGGCGCGTTTCGTCACAGGGTTATTTGGTAACCGTGATAGCGTTACGTAGATGTTTAGCAAACTCAAGTGGCAGACTCTGCAAGAGAGGCGCTCTGCATCGCGGTGTAGCTTGTTCGCCATGTTTCGAGAGAGTGCGTTTCTGGATGAGGTATCGAATATACTGCTTCGCCCTACTTATACCTCCCGAGGAATCACGAATGTAAAATTAGAGAGATTCGAGCGGGTACGGAGGCTTTCAGACAATCGTTCTTCCCGCGAACCATACGCGACTGGAACAGAAAAGGGAGGTAATGACAGTGGCGCGTAAAGTGCCCTCCGCCACACACCGTTTGGTGGCTTGCGGAGTATAAATGTAGATGTAGAGTATTATAACCAGGCAGTTTGAATACACCAAAAATTAGCACATGCACGGTCCAGTTAAATTAACGCGACCACCGCGTATGTTCTACATCAACGTGCAATAACCACTCACAGACAGCAGGTGTCAGCGGTAGTAATGGAAGGTATATAAAGAATGTCGGAGGCTAGTGTGAAACAGTGCAGTCGTGGTCGTAATGTGGAAACAGGAGTGCAATATGGCATGATCATTAGCTTTCGGGTCAAGGGTGGAAGCATCGACGAAACGGCTAAGTTTCTGAGCTGTTCGCGTGCCGCAATCATTAAAGTATGCCTTGAATGTCAAGATGTCGCTATCTAAAACCGGCGCCGAGATAATAGTCGTCCACTACGAGTATAACGAATAAAGAATGGTCATTATAATAATTTGATACTTTTTTTTTTTTTTTTTTTTTTTTTTTTTTTTTGGGGGGGGGGCCTAATTCCCAGAAACTCGAAGAAACTGGGTTGGAACACTTACACGGATTGACGTTTGGATAGAGTGTCACTTGCACGAAGCCTGGGGCTCTTGCTGCTCTAAGCGGCTTTTCATAGGTTCTGGCACACTAAGAAGTCTAGCAGCTCAAATGTGTGAATGCCTAAGAAACCAAACTGCTGAGGTCATCGGTCCCTAGACTTACACACTACTCAAACCAACTTATGCTAAGAACAACACACACACCAATGACCGAGGGAGGACTCCAACCTCCGGCGGAAGCGGTGTCGCAATCCGTGACATGGCGACTCAAACCGCGCGGGCACTCGGCGCGTCCTAGCAGTTCAGCTGTCAGCAAGACTCACCGGAGGAGAAACACCCCTCTGAAGATGTCCAGCGCAGATCTGGACGAAACGTTAGGAGCTGAAGAGTTTCATGGACCACGACCTTATATCCCGGAAGGTTTACCAGAAGGTATGTCAGCATAACTGCTCGTGCGAGGTACCTTTCGCTCACACCACAGCTGTAAGCAACCACGTATCGCTTCAGGGTGACTCGTTAACGCGTTTCATGGGAAATTTATTTTTAATACGTCCGCTTGTTAGCTGGGTGGTAACGTGCTCGCCACCCATGCAAGCGGACCCGGGTTCGATTCCTGGCTGGGTTGGAAAGTTTCTCTGCTCGGGACTGGGTGTTGTGTTGTCCTCATCATCATTTCATCATCATCATCGCCGCGCAAATCACCCAGTGTGGCGTCGAATGAAATAAGACTTGCACTTGGCGGCCGAAGTTCCCCGACTAGGGGCCTCCCAGCCAATGATACCACACGCTAATTTCCGTTTTTCTTTTTTTAAATTTTTAATACAGTTGTATTAATGAGAACTAACAATGAAGTTCAACATATGTGAACTGACAATGAAATTCAATGTCTCTTTTAATATTTTGTTGTTGCAAGGAAGGGGGGGGGGGTGCGGAGAATGGGTTGTGGGGGAGCTAAGTAAGGAATCTGGTATTTGTTAATTGACAAATTTATACGAGGGCTACCCGGAAAGTGAGGAACGATCTGCCGCAAAATCTAAATCACTGTGAAAGTCCGACGAGGCTTTCCACAGACTTTTTGGGCAGTGCCTGTAGTATACCTGTCAATTGCATCAAGACGCTCTTTTCAGTTGTGAGCGACCTGTGAGCAAGTAAATGTGCCTATAACAACAATGTCTCCCACCAAGTAGGGCAGCCCACTGGGAGGCTTCGCCTTAATGAATGCAGCCCACCTAACACAACTGCCACGCACTTCCTTCTTCATGGAAATTCTCAGCTGTATTCTGCAGGGGAAGTGGAGAAGCTCCTGTAGCCTTTTCAATGGGAAGAGTTCGATCACTCACAACACAGCTCTAATTGGCTCGTCCTGAGTATGATACGCTGGATACAAAGACAGCATTTGAGAGCAGGGTACGCGCTATAGACCAGCCTAGAGAATTATCGGAAAGTACAGGCGGCTGCCTTCTATGATTATGGTGTTGGAAATTTGGTATAACGTTCCGAGAAATGTCTAAGGCAGAGCGGCGACTATTTAGAGAAGTACATGGAAGGTATAGCTAAATGTGCAAAGAAAACAGTTTTGATTTTCGCTGCGGTTTCTATTTCGCGACCGATCATTACTTACTTTCAGAACAACCCTAATATTTCGTAACCATTTTACTTAAACGTTAAACATAAAAACAGAGAATATCAGTGAATATAACTTATGCTTTTCACTAAAGGATCATTGCATGGTACCACTTTTAACGCTAATCGAAGACAAGTACTTAAGCTGAAGTCTGCCAGTGAGCTTCTGTGGGTGAATTTTTCATTGCGTAAAAATGCAGGATGTGCATAAAGGTCTAAGCATCGACGTAATCGTAGCTGCAGACTTGTGAAGTCGTGAAATCTTACAATAAGGAAGCAGAAGTCTACGAGACTAATGCTGCTATGAAACTAATCACGCTAACGCCACACAGATGGTGAACAAGTTCTAACTGTAGCCCAATTTCCTCACTGTCAACAAAAGCTGGAAATCAGCGAAACGGTGCATCCCTTTGCAAGCTAATAAGCTGTGCGGTAACTTGAGCTATCTCCAGAATCATACATTGTCCCTCCTGAAATCAAAAATGTATTTTCATAGTGACAATATTAGGAATATTTTTGAGACTTTTATTTCTCTGCTGCCCTATTATGAATACGTTCTTCAGTCTTATCCTTCAGAAGCGTGACTTTTTTCCCCTCGTCGGCTTAACGCTTTTCATTCTTCAATGTGGCCTTAATTGTTTGCACGGAATCTATTTTAATGTTGTTGTAAACTGCGTTTTTCGCTGTGTTGAATATTTTGAAGCACATTAATAGAACATCCCTGGTTCCCAGCGCTTCCACGTCAACTTTCTCTTGTACTCCTCTTCCTGTCACATACTTATTACCATGTACAAGAAAATTTCCTGCATCATCAGAAGACACACTAGTTCTCCCTCATTCGCCCCAAATTCCCCCGCATTTTGGGGTATTTTCCCACAATTTATAAGTATTTTCTGTGAATTTCCTTAATTTTGTCGGTTTTATGTCACTTTTGCCCATGTGATAATGACATCAGTTCTCGCCACATATTCTAAAATTGCTTGTAAAAGTAATACAATTGTCAACACCTACCGCAAATGCACTACTTTCCTGGTTTGACAGTATAGTATAGCACTTGTACTCGAATGCATCCAGTCACCTCCAATCACATACTCAACAGTTGAAGAGCATTGTCTATGTTTCCTGTATGGCTGTGTCTGGACATGTGTCACAGATAACTCCCAAGACCCAGAGTAGACCCAAGTTAGTGTACAGTTGTGGATTTGACACGTGTTATATCTAGAGCCATTACTGTAATAAAGTTTGAAGGTGGGTCCACTAAGCATTATAACTGGAGCAATGTTAGGAGGGGGATCTACAATATGCTACATCTGGGATACAGTTCGAAGGTGGATCCACCAAATATTACATGCCTAGATGTATTCTGTGTCTGAATGTCCAATGTAATGGACTTCCTACCAAATGACGTAACTGTGCCTCTGTCCACCAATATGAGGAAAGGAAAAAAAGAAATCTGGAATGATGCGGAAACTAGGTAGTTGTGAGATCGAATGCAGTCAAATATACAAGTCCTAGTATCCATGGATAGTACGAAAGGAAAAACTGGCTTTACACAAAGGGTATCAACTTAATTAATTAGTCAATCAATCTGATAGAGTGAGGGAATATTTACAAGACATCTACAATGGGGGGTTTACCAGGTGTCCACTATTTTGTTCAGGATAAAGATGGAGTAGTGTTGTACCTGATATAGACTACCTATCTCCTCTTGAATGTCTTTGTTCCATCCACTACAGGTTTCCATAGCAGTGAAAGTGTGAGAAGAAAGCGATGTACTGACTACCGACACTACGTCTGCATGAATGGTGAGAAGGGAGTGAAGGGTATGGAACAGAGGACGGTTGGGGGGGGGGAGGAAATCTTGGTCTTTGTATGTTTGTATATACTGGTTCACACAAACAGGAAGCATCCAGGAAGCATCCAGGAAGCATCCACTTGAGGAAGAGAGAGGAAGAGCGTGTGATTCAAACGGAATTTCTTGAGTATCAAGAATCAAAATCAAAGGTCTGCCACTTTGTTCAGGGCATGTGGTACAGCCAACAGTAGTCACGAGGCGTAGTGTGACCTGCGTGTGGGGCAATAAGTGTGGTGGATGTTGCATGGTGTGGACCAGCAGATGGCGAAGGGAACTTGCATTGCGATTGAATGATTTTAACAGTGTAATTATGTGCAATGAGTTATGTTTACAGTATTTCTTGCATGATTGGGTTCAAGAAAGCGATGGATCTAATTACTTCGTTTTGATGTATTTTACAAGACTTGCATCTTCCCTAACAGCAGAGAACAATGAGCAAGAGAGACCTAACCCCTGCAAATTGAATTTTATGAAGAAACAGTATATCTTCTTCTGTGTAACTGAATTTTCTATCAAAAGATCCCTCCTCTGTAGCACAGACTCGCCAGTTTCCTAATGGTGAAAGAGAGGGAACGCTGGAGTATTTTGTACAAGCAAAAGACATCGTTAACGCTTTGCCCTAGTACTATTGGTGTTTTTAAATTTTCATTTAAACGTTACAGTGTTTGTTTGGTTATTCACAGATCAATACCTTTTCGAAATATGCTGGAAAAGCCTTACAATTTTACTCATTGTTAAGTGTGAGTTTGCCATTTCCATTCTTGAAGTGTAGCGATTGTAGAATGTAGCCAGACATACAGTTCTTGACTTCTTTTTAATAGTCCCTTGTATCATAGTTCTTAAGTGCTCTTTTATAGTCTTAAGATACTACTTTTCAGAGCACATGTTTTGTACCCCAATAGTTCTATCTGAAATTGATAGATCTTCCAATTACTGCTTGGTTTCCTGCTATACAAGTTATAACAAGATTTCTATTTTTCTTTAAGTGCTTATTCACATTTATGATTCTACTATGTGTGGTTTTATGTTTGTCTTCTGGTGCTTTTTCAAATGCAATACGTCTGTTCCTGTAAATTCGTAGGCTTCAGTGCACAATTTCTTCAACATCTTTTGAACATCTCATTTGTTTAAGTTCAGAATTTAGTTATTAATTCTCTTCATCGTGTTGGCTTATTTTACGAGTTTATGTTTATCACCACCACTCAAAGACCCTGCCCCCCCTCCAACCCCCCTCCATATTTGCCACACCACATCGACTGAGGGACATGAAATAACCATAAGGAATAAATTGCATTAGAAATTTATGTTCAAGGTGCTTCTGCATTCCACCATCTTCAATATCACATGCTGAGACCATGAACAGGCACCAACTTCTTCTTGGGCATTGCAGGATTTCTGACTGAAATAAAGGAAATATTTCGAGTGTTCCACATCCCCAAGTTGCTGATGACTGCGATGGAAACGTTGGAAAAACTATATACCATGACAGACAGCTTTCAGAATATCATGATCGTCCCCCTGGTTGCAAAGTATTTTTTAATGATGGTGAAAATTTAATTATGATCTTCCCACATTTTGAAATGGAACGCCATTGACATTTATGACAAGAAAGATGAGATGAAGCACTTTCTTCACTGAAACAATACTGATGTCGAGTGCTTTTCTGAGATGCATTTGACCAATACTGACAGACTAATGTTTGCTCCCTCCTGGAGTCGTTGGCACACCTGTAATATGCTGGTACAGTGATAATCAATGACCATGTATTGTATAACATTGCTCATTATTTAAGAAAATTAACTTAAGCATTACTTTCTCATATCTATTACTGAATAATTGCGAATATAAGGATGCTTGTTATGAGATAAGGCCAATATAAAAAATGATTAATATAATTCTAATACTGAAATATGTATGACAGACAACACTGAAAAATAGTGCGAGAATAGGAAAGAGAAATTATGTTTCGGGTAAAATAAGGTATGAGGCCAAACAACATAAGTGGATGAATTATCTTAGAAGGTACCTTACTCAATCGTGTAAAAATTACATATTTCATAACTCACAATGTTAATTTCATAACATTGCACTAACATGTACTGGAAAGCTTTACATAAACACTGTGTTGATGTACCAGTGGATGTTGGGGATGGGGACAGTAGCAGTATGAAAAGTATTTTTTTACTTTAAGTTGGGTATTCTTAAGGAACAAACAACTGCGTTTTAAAATCGATTCTTAAGCAATTACATAAATGAAATTTATTTTTACAATAATTGTTTGGAAATTTTTAGCTTAAGTCTAACACTTTGGTATAATTTGCTATATAATATTTTCAGTTTTCATAGTTCATAAATATTCAAAATTTAATTGATTTTAAATGGAAGCTCTCATCATGGAGAAGTCAGTCGTCAAAATTTGATTACAAATATGAAAATTCGTAATGTTTATCGTTTGTTAGAAGTAGTGTAAAAACAGAAAATCATTTTTAGTTATTTTTATGGAAATTCATGTAAATAACAATAGTTTATTGTTAAACATGCTAATTAATTGTTTTGTACAACAAACTATGTAATCAAAATCTGTGTTGTAGTGAGTAATAAAAGAGGTAATAGTAGTAGTTGCAGTAGTGGTGATAAGGAGCAGTCAGTCAGGCAACAGAAAGTTTTATGGGAGAACACTGTATGTATTGTTAATGATAAAATACAGTACAGTAAGTAAAATATTCTATTAATGAATTTTGGGAAAAAAGCCTTTGTTCAAAAACTGGATATGTGAAGCAACGAGAACAACATATAAAGAAAATGAAGAACTAAGAAAATTTATCCATGTTTTCCTGTAGCCAAACTCAGCTCACTGCTTCTGATGCCCAGATGTCTTTCTTTTGCAGACTATGAGTGACAACAATGAAAGCATGCTGACAAACACCAGGAAATCCACAGTTAGATTTGGATTCTCATATGGACAAGTGCATCCCTGTATTGGCACTGTTAATAGCTGGTTAGTCGAAGTGATCGGCCTCTCTGAATACAAAGTGTACAGCTAGCCCTACAGTTTCCTGCTGACCGTATTGATGTGAAAGCAATTAACGATGATGTATATGTGCGCATGGTAGGTTTCTTCGATGGCACCATTGATTTTCGTACTCCCATGGGAGGAATAAAGCCATGGTCCCTCCAGCACACTTTGGTCTTTTCATTGGGGTTGCTGCAAGCTGTTAGCAGAGGCAGTAACATCATCACCCTCTCAGTGACGTCATCATGATTATCAGAGGAAAGTTGTGCTCTGTATCCTCCTCCCAAGTCTTTCCATCCCTCACCACCTTGCTTCCAACCAATCAGAGCATAATATTGAGAATTAAACAATCAACAAAACATTAAAAACTCTCTCCCCCTTCTCTACCCCAACTCAATCAAAAACTTCAAGGTGGGGGAACTAGTTAAATTTGACTTTATGACCCAACTCCTCTTGCATGACCTGCAGTTGATAACCATTTATGCTCCCTCAGGAACGAATCGCACAGCGGAAACGCGTATCATACACCACGGCCGTAAAACGTAGCTTCTAATATGTGCTTGGACCGGTAATTCTGGGTGGAGATTTCAACTGCGTGATATGTAAAGATGATAAAACGCGAGACTACAGTGCTTTGGAGAAACTTTAAACTTTACAAACGCAAATGGCCCTGTTTGGCACCGACTGAAACCGAATATCGTCGCCTAAACATATGTCACACTGACCTCAGCCAGCCGTCATGACAGATTAGAAACACAAAGAGAACTCGTGTCAAACATCATTGATTGTGAGATGTAGACTACCAGATTTTCATATCGTGCTGGTTTCCACGATTGGTACAACGCATGCCTCAGGAAGTGTATATGGGCCGAGGACTCTGGCACCTCTATGGCACTTTTCTACTGCAAACGGACTTGGAACCTCAAGTCAAACCAACTTGGTCAGCTGCCTTGGATAGTCGACTAAAATTTCAATCAAGCATACTTTAGTGGACCAGACAGGCTAATGTTTTGTTGAGAAACTGCTTAAAAGCCCACGCAGTTAATCGAGCGATATGGAATAATACGACTAGGGAGTATTATTTTCTGGCGCTGTGGCAAGATGTTTCTGAACACATTTTCTGCCAAAAATAGAGTGGCAGTCAAACGGATAAAAGCGAAGATCATGAGTACAGGATGTCAAACTTACGCTGGTTTCAAAGTTCGTGCAAAGGACTATTATTGTATACCAGGAGTAAAATCTAATGATTGTCTCTAACTAGAAGTCTGTAAATATATGTGTATACGAATTAGCTTATTGTAAATTGATCTAAGCTTGTAAATACTTTGAATGTCCTACATCCTTGTAAAAAGAGATCTACGGATGAATAAAACTACTACTACTACTACTACTATATATCTAAACCACACCTATTCACTACAGGGTTGAAGAGTTGCTTCCCAAGAGGTCTCACTTCTCTTTTGTGTGTATGTGCTTAGCGGACACAGGCCCCCAGCCCTTGCTGCCTTTCTTGCCGTTCTGTGCTGCAAGTCTATCCTTCTTTTCTTTCTTCCTCTCTGCCTTTCCATCGGATGGTCTTGATGCTGATTGCACTTGGATCTAGAATGTAATTTTGGACACATTTTGTTCCCTTCCCTCATCGTGCAGGGAAGGTCACCCAGTACGTTGCACATTCCACCTTTTGTGTTTTTCTCTATTTGTACTATTCCTCTCTTATAAAGGTGCTAAGCCGAAAATCCACCATGGTAGCCATTCCATTGTGGGGTGCTCGTTAAGTTCCTGCAGGATGGTAGCTCCATGACCAGGCAGGAATAGTACTGTTGATGCCTAAGGTGAAAACTTCCCACGCAAGTCAAGGAATATGTGCCCATCATGACTAGACTGTGGGGACTCAGGTAAATGGATTACTGGCCAAGTAACCTTTACTGGGGCTGGGTGGGCCTTTGTAGGGAGCCTGTGTTGAGAGTGGATGGCACCATGGTGGAAGATTTGCACATGAAGCGAACTACATCTTATTCTGCTGTTAGCCACAGGGTTCTAGGAGTCTCTTCAGACAGGAAAGATCGTTGCAGAGAGATACGACACCACGACGTCTCCTTCTCTGACTATACCATAGGAAGAAGTACTCTGATTGGTGTGGATACTTTTACTACAACGAAATTATAATTTTTTGTAGAAAATATTGAATAAATTTGAGGAATCTGAGACTCTGGGAAATATGTCAAATAGTTCATTAGTAACTAAAACTTTGTCTGTTGCCCGATCTACAGCTCTTCAGACATGTTATCGTCTAGGTGACATATCTGTGACCATTACCCCACAAAATACTTTGAACGTCGTCCAATGAGTCATCTTCCACAGAGATCTTATGCTCCAAACTCTTGAGGAGCTCTGGACTAATTTCCAATAGTGAGGTGTATGTTTTATAAGACATGTAAAAGAAGGATCGCAGGTTAATCTTACACATACAGCCGTCCTCATCTTAGGTACTGAAGGAAATGTAAGGGAATGTCCCTTTCAGGAAGGTTAAGGGTATGGTATACAGGTTTGATGTGAAGCCATACATCCTACCACCTATGAGGTGCTTCAGATATTTACACATTGGGTGTATGTCATATCAAAGTGCGGAGGACCCAAACTTTGAGAACTGTAGACGATCACTCCACAAATGGTTCAAATGGCTCTGAGCACTTTCTGACTTAACATCTGATGTCATCAGTCCCCTAGAACTTAGAACTGCTTAAACATAACTAACCTAAGGTCATCACAAACAACCATGCCCGAGGCAGGATTTGAACCTGCGACCGTTGCAGTCCGCGCTTCCGAACTGAAGCGCTTACATCAGTTCACAAAGGTAGACCTTATGAACATCGAATTTCGTGTGTCAGCTATGTGGAACCCCACCCTGTACGTTCGCCAGTTTGTCTGTTGTTTATAAAGGACAGAAGATTCTGTGGATATGACTGTCAGTTATGCTAAAAGCACTCCACTATCCTGTGGTACTTTCTCCAGGAATAACTTCCTACACACAGCCAGAGGAGCATTCTCCTTCTTCGGCGTTTACCAGTGACATGCCCCCCCCCCCCCCGCCCTCTGGATTTTTCTCGCCTGCAAACGCCAAACGATGGTTGAAGGAGCCATGGCCTGTGGTATGACCAATCGCTGTCCACTCTTCATCTATATTCTTGTTTAATGCGGAGATCGACTTGTATAAACCTTTCCCACCAAAGATCACGAACGAAAAGGAGAATAAGGCTCCCTCAGTACCCTTGTAGGTGCCAAGATCCGCCACACAGGAGGATTCTGAGCCAAAGTATGTGGATGTAAACCTCCCCCCCCCCCCATTCTCCCACAACAACAGGTGGCAGGAAACAGTCCTGTGGCATGACTGGTCCTCCTGGCCTCTTCATGACTAACCTGGCCACGAGTCACAGGATCATCCAAAGGTACTGTAATGGGTAATACTGTCACTTCTGTTACCTGCCAGAATTGCAGCCCTCTATTTCCTCTTCTTCTGCAGTTTTCTTTGCTCTCCAAGAAACACACTTCATTGGTGACCATTCTCCAATGCTCCAAGATTGTTGTGCAATCTCTGGTGATCCTCAGAGACAATCTGGAGGAGTCTGTACTTCATCCATAAACACATCATTGGTCATTGGATTCCTCTTTGTACCTTGTTGGAGGCATTAGTAGTGCAGTTGGAACGGCCTCTGTGATTACCATTTGCAACGTTGACCTACCTCCAGCCCAGCCACTCACGTAATTTAATTTGATCGCATTAATCAACAATATCCCTCCTCCCCTGTTGTCCTTCTTGGGGACCTCAGTGCACAGCACCCCCTTTAGGAGAGCCCCATTTCGTGTGGTATTCCTAATAGGCCAGCTTTTCGCAAACCTTGATCTGTACCTCCTCACCTGCGGCCCTTTTTCAGCTGCTGATCTAAAGATCTCTTTGCCTAATCTTGTGGATTGGGTTAGAATAGTCACTATGTGCTGGATTTTGTGACACCTCTCATTTTCTGGTGATTCTGTGGTTTCGTTGCCACCACCATACAAACTGACTACCATGTTGGACACTTGACAGGATAGACTGGATCCTTTACGCCTTTTCTGTTACACTCACCACATTTCTATCTGAATGTACTGAAGACTTTGTACAATGCATGTCATATGCGATCATCCATGCCAATGGAACAGCTATTTCCCTTTCTTCAGGTCCTCCTCATGATTGTTCGGTACTGTGGTGGACCAAGGACATTGCAGTAGCTATTCAGGATCACCGACAAGCCCTGCAACGATTCAAATGACGTCCTTCACGGACCAATCTTACCATTTTCAAGCGACTTCGTGCTACGGCTCGTTATTTAATGAAACGAAATAAGAAGAAATGTTGGGAGCTCTATGTCTTCATCTCAGCTGTGGACTGTGACCTTAAGCTCCACTAACGTTCAACAGGTGCTCCAAGTGTTCTAAAGGGGTGAGCTTTCTACCAGTTCATTGGTACTTGAAGAACACCTTTCAGCCCACTTTGCAACTACTTGCGTGTCATCTTCCTATCCAGCTCCCTTCTGACTGCAGAAGGGACAAGTTGAAGGCATCCCCTTATGTTTCAACCTCCATCATGCTTAATCCTATAGTGAACCCGTCAGCCCTTCATTGAATGGGAACTAGTTGAGGTTCTTGTCCTGTCTCAAAACAAAGCCCCAGGCTCCAAGTCAATTTACAATCACATGATCCAGTACCTGACTGTTCTGCAATGGCAATGTCTCCTCAGGGTGTTACACTGTGTTTAGCTCCAAGGTGCCTTTTCTTCACCATGATGAGAAAGCACAGTTGTCCCAATCCTTACTCCAGGCAAGATCTAAACTTCTCTTGACAGCTGCCAGCATGTCCATTGTACTGTGTAAGCTGCTTTTAAGGATGGTTGCCTGCAGATTATGCTGGGTCTCTAGTCTTGGAGCCTCTTGTCCTCTGCCAGTGTGGTTTCTGGAGGAGTAGTCCACAACTGACTACCTGTTTAGGTTGAAAACAGCAATCTGACAGGCTTTTTCTCAATGCCAACACTTGTTCCAGTCTTTTTGACCTGTATACGGCATATGACATTGCTTAGCGTTATCACATTCTACTGACCCTCCATGGCTGGGATATTTGAGTCCTCCTATCGATTTTTATTCGTCTGTTTTTATCCCACCAGTTGGCACTTCACTCAGCTCCCCACAGGTCCAAGAGAACAGCATCCCACAGGTCTCTCTGGGGAGTGTCATTCTCTTACTCATCGCCATCAATGGGACAGTGATCTCTGTTGGGTCACTGGTCAACCCAGGGTTGTATGTTGACGATGTTTGCATTTGGTGCAGCTCCCACTCAGTCGCCTATGCTGAACACCACCGTCTGGTGGGCTTCTGCATGGACTCTTTTCCATGGTTTAGTATCCTCTCCAACAAAACGCGAGTCAAGAATTTCTGAAATCGTACCCCGGTACATCCTGACCTGGAACTCTACTTAGGTACCCAGCACCAGGACGTTGTAGAACAGGCACGTTTGTTGGGCCTCCTTTTTGATAAAAAGCTGATCTGTCAGCCCTGCTTTCACAACCTGGAAGCTTAACACTCTCAGCTTCAGTGTTCACACATCTCGGGATGACAACTGTGCTACTCTTATCTATATTTACTGGACTCTGGTTTTTTCCTGTCTGGAGTATAGTTGCCAGGTTTATGGCTCAGCGGCCCTCTCAGCTTTAAAATTATTAGACCCAGTTTACCACCATGATATGTATCTGGCCACCAATGTCTTTTAGACTAAATTTGTAATAGTCTTGTTACTGAAATAAGGACCTTCCCCCTTCAGATGCAATTGCCATTCGACAGTTCCCTGACCATCCCATGTATCTCATCCTCTTTACATAAGGGGGATGTCATCCTCCTGATTCCTGCCCTTGGGTGATGCTTCCAGCTGGAATGTGCCTCACTTCTCTATGAAAAAATCTGTCTCTCCTCCCTAAATTGTGCTCCTCATGTTTTCTCACGCACCCCATATCTCCCACCTTGGTTGGTGTCCAGAACGCGGATTAGGATCGATATCTACCAAGATAATAAAGCCTGGTCACCCGCAAGACCTTTTGGCGCCTGTTATGTCCAATTATTCAACATCTCCACGGTGCTTTCATCTTTTACATCGATAGCTTTAAAAATGTGGATCAAACGGGATATGTTTTCACATTCCCTGCTGTTATGGAATGTCATTTTCTGCTGGCAACATGTAGCTTGTTTACAGCAGAGACGACAGATGTTAGCAGACCCTTATTTTATAAAATGGGTTTCTCCTGAGCGAGTTTCAATATTTACTAATTCAATGAGCAGTCTTCAGACTATTGACCAATGCTATTCTTGCCACCCTTTGTTCTCTACTATTCATGACCTACTCGCTGACCTTCATCATGTTGCCTGACCATAGTTGTCTTTCTCTGCAGCCCACGTCATGCAGGTATGTTGGGGAATGAACTGGCTGACTATTTGGCTAGAAGAGTACTTACTCACTCCCGATTCGCTCTGACGACTCCAGGTGCGGATTTAAGGGTGCACATAAGATCTCTACCCGTTCAGAAATGGAACGACATCTGGTGGGCTACTGACCCATCTAATAAAATCAGCACAATCAAGGTGACCAGTGTAACATGAGGCTATTCCTTCTGGTTCTCCAAGAAGGAATATACATACAGTCCTTTGTCGTCTCCACCGGTCATACCAAGTTATCCCACAGTGACGAACAACCCCCACATCTTAGTTATGAAGACAGTAGTTCATATCTTGGTGGACTGCCCCTCCTTTTGGCCCTCTGTGTCAGTATGGACTTCCAGACTCATTGCTTCTAATGTTATAACATAATCCATTGATAGAAGTGGTTTCTAATATCTGTTATAAGGAACCCCGGAGCAAGGCCATGATGTCTGGGGATGGTATGTCTCCCACTGTAGCCTAGGACGCAATCTCATTGATCAGGCTACTCTATCATCCGTATTTTACTGTTCTTCAATAGTTTTTAGATTCGGTTTGCCTCCTTTCTGCTGCACCCAATTTTCTATTCTGGGTGTTGCACTTTGTTGGATGGCAGGCACCCTTGACTCTAATGGATGAGGGGTGGGAGAGTTGTGGGTGGACCGTTTCATGTGGAATGCAAACCCTGGGGATACTAACCTGTTGCATTCTCTGTCTCCTTTATCTTGTTTTATTACTGACAGTACAAAATATGCCCATTACGTTTGTAGCTTTCTCGCTTTTACTGTTATATATCTGTTGATTAATTCAGAAATTTCCTCGGTGGACGTCTTCTTCCGGACGCACCACTCTTGGATCGACGGACTAATGACCTCGTTATTTGGCCCCTTCCCCCCAATCAGCCAAACAATCATCAAGAGCCGCGGAGCGCCCGCTCTCAATCAAAACCATACGTGATGACATGGGCATCCAATACAGTCGGCAGGCTGGTATAAAGGGTTTTACTGCAGAGCACTATCTCGCTCTGTGTTATAAATTAATCGCAGACCTCACACACATATCTGTCGCGATCAAAATATAACGTTAATCGCAAGTTCTACGACACAGTGACTGCACTCAGGTTTAAAAACAGCACCACGGAGCAAATCTCCGGGAGTTGACGGACAACCAGTAGAATTTTATGAGCGCTACTGGTTACTGCTAGACGGCTTCTTCACAGAAATGATTAACGAACTGTTCAGGGAGCGACCATAACTGCGGATTTCACTCACGGAGCCGCAATACTCATTCCCTTAACAGCGAAAGCCGGGGCCGTAAACGGCCTGCAGCTGATTACGTTGTTAGACTCTGACTTCAAATTGCTTATGCGCGCTCTTAACAGCAGACTGGATGCCCTTATGTCACGTCTCGTGAAATCGCGCCAACTCAGAGACTGGATGCTCTTACAACATGAGTCGTGGAATAGTGCCAACTCAGAGCCACTGAAGGAGGATGAATGATAAACATTTTAACGTATTAAAGAGACCTAAAGTACATGATCTGGAACGCAAACGCATCTCCTGCCATACCACATTTGGACGAGGAAAGAGCGTATTACCGAATAGATTATGGTTACGTTTTACACCCTATTTCCGAGGTCAGTTTCCACTCCACGTTCACTGACCTCATAGCCTCATGTTTCACCAGCATATCCCCGAGATTCAAAATAAATGAGACGTTCATGAAACCTATCTCTGTTCAAAGAGGTCTTCGGTAGAGTTGCCATTTGTCCCCTAGTATCCAATGGGAAGTAGGTCAAGCCTGGACGTGCACACAAAACAGTTAGTCTATGCTGTCAAGGGTGGTCCAGTTAGTGTGAAGTTACGACTGTGCAGAAAACATCAGGTTGTAAAGTTTGTGACGTGTTTGAGGGAAGACTGTTCTACGCAGAGAAGAAACAACAAACACAGTTACATGTGTGCGTATTAAGGAACACTTGTATATGTACGGTCTCTATTCTGGCAGACAGAGACTGTGGATATTTAAGGGAGTGTATCTTTACGATTAAGAATAATTCGTAGCGAAAAACGAATAGAACCGTAGGCTTTTCAGGTAAGCCAATAGTCTTCCAGCGCATATCGGGAAAAAGTATACAGGAACGGCACAACAATGGTGCGATGCACTCAACCTAAGTTGGCCACCATGATGAAACACAGCAAATGGCTTTGTGCGTAGAGGACATATAAAACACACTTTAAACACGAGTACAATGGGATTCAGTGTCCAAGAATAGACAAGGTATTTCGCATATCAATTTACTAACGTTACGCAACCAGGACGCAACAAGGTAAAGTGTTGAATGACAATGGTGTGCCTATAAAAAGAAGAAAATACAGTTTCATACCAAAGGCTAAATGTTGAGTAGTAGTACATTTACTTTATGATTAATTTTCGGTGCCACAATAGAAGCAGCAAGTTAACTTTGTGCCAAGGGTGCCACCAATTTTGATTTTCGTAACAAGGTTGACACCGCTCTGGTTGTGTGAGGCGTCTGTCAGAGCTGATGCAGCGGAACAATGATACCTGGCGGCTCCGAGCCGTTTCGAGTGAGTTCGCTGCAAGCCGAATTGAGTGTTGCTGACGGCGGTGGAGAGCGCGGGGGGAGGGGGGTGAGCGGAGAATGAAACTCCATGATCTGTCGGGGAAGCACTCACTTTGCGTTCTGGAGCGTGTAGTAATGGCTGTGATTTCTAACATTTTGGACACGGAACGTTCCCTTGCGACACGCAAAGCAAACGTGATTAGCATGTCCCTTGTGGTGGTCTGCCTATAGGAAGATATATGCCAAAATGGTTCAAATGGCTCTGAGCACTATGGGACTCAACTACTGTAGTCATCAGTCCCCTAGAACTTAGAACTACTTATACCTAACTAACCTAAGGACATCACACACATCCATGCCCGAGGCAGGATTCGAACCTGCGACCGCAGCAGTCTCAGGTTCCGGACTGCGCGTCTAGAACCGCGAGACCACCGCGGCTGGCTATATGCCAAAGAGCTGTTCTTATGCCGAGTGGTTATAATTAAAGTGCAGTTACTAGTCCAACATGGGCTATAATAATTATATAGACCGAAACTTTGTAGATATGCTAATGCTTACCTGAGGAACTGATTCAAGCTGGAAAAAGTGGTTCCAATTTTTCCCCCCAGTGCAAAACTAGCGCTGTTGATTCTTTATCTCGTTGTCGTCTTCCACGCTCATATTGAACCAATTTTTGTAAGCGGCGATTAATAATAAAATCAACATTACGCTGCGGCCATTGTGGCCGATCGGTTCTAGTCTGGAACAGCGCGACCGCTACGACCGCAGGTTCGAATCCTGCCTCGGGCATGGGTGTGTGTGATGTCCTTAGGTTATTTAGGTTTAAGTAGTTCTAAGTTCTAGGGGAATGATGACCTCAGATGTTAAGTCTCATAGTGCTCAGAGCCATTTTTTTGCAGTCGAGTGTAAAGTAATTCGATCGCGTTAAGTTGAAGTAGTTGTAAGTTCTAGGGGACTGATGACCTCAGATGTTCAGTCCCATAGTGCTCAGAGCCATTTGAACCAGTTGAACCCCTTTCTGCCATGTTTGCCCGTGTCCCGTTAATAGTCCATTAGGCATGGAAACATTCCTATCCACTTTCCTTAGATTCACACCGCCAGATTTACATCTGGTGGTGGAAAATGGAACTAAATTTTTTCCAGAGCAGATATGTTGCGCTTTAACGCTTTACCATATGTACCAAGTTCCACTGCCACACGATAATTGCAGCCCACACTGGACCTCTGTGAGCAGTTGCACATTAATTGTAACCACTCGGTATTTATGGTTCAAACTAAAAGCTTCGTAATACTGGCCGCACAAGAACTACAATGTCGGAACCAGAAGCGGTCGAAATCATCAAAAGGAGCGTAATAGCTACCCTCTGGTTTAAGCGCAAGGTTTTGTTAAACCGTTTTACCTAACTAAAATCTTATCTGACTGCGTATTATGACGAATTTACAGCACTAAGCGCGATATAACAGTTTGTCCTAATCACAAAGTTTATATAAGTTCCAAAGAATAACTAACTTATACTTCTTCATAATTATTTATCCACTGTGAACTGAATAAGTTGTTCACAGCCACATTTCAATAAAAAGTCACTGCAAAATAAATCGTTTCAATATACACCAGACTACAAATCACAATCACAATACCCTTTAACTCAAGTAATGTATATTGTCCGTAAAACAATACGAGCATTGCGCCTCTCGTGTCTGTCTAACTTCTATCAATCCGGCTTTGCGCATTAGTATCTCCAGAATAGAAGACCATCATCAAAACTGGATTTTCATAGTCTTCATTATTCGGCTACGGCTTGTCGAACATATTTGATGGTCGAGATTTTAGATCTGCCTCGTTCAAATGGTTCAAATGGCTCTAAGCACTATGGGAATCAACATCTGAGGTCATTAATACCCTAGACTTAGAACTACTTAAACCTAACTAACCTAAGGACATGACACACATCAATGCTCGAGACAGGATTCGGATCTGCGACCGTAGCAGCAGCACGGTTCCGGACTGAAGCGCCTAGAACCGCTCGGCCACAGCGGCCGGCATACCTGACTCGCTGCTCGTGCATGTTGTTACCAGCTACTATCAACTGTGTCGTTGCACGACTTCTGCAACATTTTATGCAATGATTAGCACATGGCGTTAATCTGACTTTGCGTTGCGGCAGGGTTTTCCCATGAACTTTCAATCGGAAACTTTCTCCTGCGAATGCGAAAATATTTTGTGGACGCTCACCTACATAGGGAGAAATGATCACTGTATCGAAGTAACAGAAATAAGAGTTCCTACGGAAAGCTCTGTTCCTTCTTTCCCGTGCGCTGTTCGAAGGTGAACCGGTAGAGAAATTGCTGGAAGGTGCCAGGCATTTAATTGTGAATTACAGAGTAATTGTGTGGATGTAGGTGTAATTTTGATGTAAATTATATGTACGGATCGTTGTTAATGCAAAATCATGATGTAACCAGTCCTCATTTGTAACGAAACAATGTGGATGTCTGATAGCAACCAGATATGAGCAGGATTGTCTGGGATACAAACTCGGAACCATCCAAGTTTATTATCATAGGGAAGGTACTTTCTTAAATGTTTGTCAGCTTCCCTAATCATTTTGAAGCTCTGTTTTTAAACGATAGTTTTTCAGCTGCAAGGCCGTATTTTTAAAAACACTGTCGTTAAGAGTAAGCATTCCATCCCACTGTCCAGCACCGGTACAGTTCCAGTACTGTAATACACTACTGGCCATTAAAATTGCTACACCGCGAAGATGATGTGCTACAGACGCGAAATTTAACCGATAGGAAGAATATGACGTGATACGCGAATGATTAGCTTTTTCACAACATTCACACAAGGTTGGCTGCGTTGGCGAAGCCTACAACGTGGTGAAATTAGGAGTTAATACAGTTAACCGGCGTTGCCTGATGAAACGTTGTTGTGATGCCTTGTGTAAGGAGGAGAAATGCGTACCATTACGTTTCCTACTTTGATAAAGGTCGGATTGTAGCCTATGGCTATTGCGGTTTATCGTATCGCGACACTTCTGCTCGCGTTGGTCGAGATCGAATGAATGTTAGCAGAATACGGAATCGGTGGGTTCAGGAGGGTAATACGGAACGCCGTGCTGGATCCCAACGGCCTCGTATTACTAGCAATCGAGATGACAGGCATCTTATCCGCTTGGCTGTAACGGATCGTGCAGCCACGTCTTGAGTCAACAGACGGGGACGTTTTGCAAGTCAACAACCATCTGCACGAACAGTTCGACGACGTTTGCAGCAGCATGGGCTATCAGCTCTGAGACCATGGCTGCGGTTACCCTTGGCGCTGCGTCACAGACAGGAGCGCCTGCGATGGTGTACTCAACGACGGACCTGGGTGCACGAATGGAAAAACGTCATTTTTTCGGATGAATCCAGGTTCTGTTTACAGCATCATGATGGTCGCATCCGTATTTGGCGTCATCGCGGTGAACGCACATTGGAAACGTGTATTCGTCATCGCCATAGTGGCGTATCACCTGGCGTGATGGTATGGGGTGCCATTGGTTACACCCCAGATCACGTAAGAAACAGATTGCCCGATCGCTTGGTGTAGCAGGTAACCCTTGTCAGGGAACGGCAACCAGGCGGCAATAGCGTTGCACCCTTGCTTGTGGAATCAACCACTAGATGGCACTACGTTCTGTGAAATATGTGGCAACATCGGCCGAACGCGTGCAGCTTTCCACTGTTTGGCGTCTGTGAAGTACAGTTGTTTCTGACATACCAGTGGTAATGGATCGAGTCGTCATGTCGAGGGCCTGCGAGTATATCAACTGTGGAAGGAATTGACGAACAAATCCTGAATTAAAACTGTTCAGATTTCCTGTCAAAGATAAAGAAAGGTTACGCGAGTGGATTTTAAATTCAGATAAATCAATAAATTAGTTACGAGTAAGAATTAATGAAGAGCCCTAAGCATTCGATCCTATACATTTTGCCGATATTATATTCTGATATAACGTGGCAGCCCTTCCTGTACAAGAATCATATCATGTAATTTTTAAATGAAATCTTTGCTGCAATTTGGACTTTTTTAAATGTTCAAAGACAAGTGTAGTAGAACTGTCTCAAAAACGAATTTTTTAATAAAATGTAGTTTATTCATATTGTATTTAAGTACCAAATATAGATTCTCCGTTACGCTGCACAAATAAGTTTCGTTGCCTTTCCTTGATCACTCTACCACGTTTAACTAGAAAGAAGTAATGTGTTAAATCTGAGCAAAACAGTACTGCTTGTGACAATAGTAGATGTGCTGACTGAAAAGTTGTTTACCATCACAGAATTTTTTTATACTCACGATGTTTAAAGTTTCACAATATTTTTTTTTCGAAGATATCGTTGTTAAGTGCGTATATGAAATTATATTCGTTTACAACTAACAGTAAGCAAATGCAAAATGTGGTTATACTTAGGAACGCTTGAAGAAATACTTAGAAAGGAAGCAAAATCTGTTTCTTAAACTTATTTATAGTCTCAATGTGAAAAATGTCTTGTAGTTACAACTCACCTAATCCCTATACATACTTTATGCAAAATGAATAATTATGTTGGTAGTGTCAGGACGCGAAACCCACTGCTCAGTGCAATATTTGTCTGTAAATTAACGGATTATATTTCAAAGAGGTTGAGGTATTGAAAACTTTCTAGTGTTAACCTGCAGTGGAGATCTTTTTTACCACCATAATCCGTATCAGAAGAGCTGTATAACAAAGAGGAAATAGACGGCATGGAAGGCGAGTGTAAAACCTATGCGACTGCAATACAGTCTGGATTTAAGCAGTAACTCACGAGAAATAGTATTTGTGTGTTACTTTTCATTTATTTTAATTTCGCATATGATTGTGAGAAGTATCCCTATAGCAGAAATAAACTTGGTTTGTATAATTACTGGAGCTAATCTACATTCTTCGATTGAAAACTCGGGAAAAACCACAGTCGATCATGAGCTACAGTCAACTGTGTGACGAATGCATTTCGCGCGCAACGCTCTAGTTAAACACAAATCAGCGTCATTCACGTCACCGAAGATACAGAGTTGCCAATTTCGCGACATGGACAGGTCAGTTAGCATTGTAGCGTCGCCTGCGAAATCTATTGACCGACGGGAAAACTATGTTTACAGTTGCCTGTTCCGCCATAAGGACGGTCAATCTGTTTCTTATGTGATCTGGGGTTACACGTCTCGGTCACCTCTTGTTCGCATTGACGGCACTTTGAACAGTGGACGTTACATTTCAGATGTGTTACGACCCGTGGCTATATCCCCCATTCGATCCCTGCGAAACCCTACATTTCAGCAGGATAATGCACGACTGCATGATGCACGTTATGTACGTGCCTCTCTGGATACAGAAAATGTTCGACTGCTGCCCTGGCTAGCACATTCTCCAGATGTCTCAACAATGGAAAACGTCTGGTCAATGGTGGCCGAGCAACTGGCTTGTCACAATACGCAAGTCACTACTCCTGATGAACTGTGGTATCGTGTTGAAGCTGCATGGGCAGCTGTACATGTACACGCCATTCAAGCTCTGTCTGACTCAATTCCAAGGCGTATGAAGGCCATTATTACGGCCAGAGGTGGTTGTTCTGGATGCTGATTTCTCAGGATCTGTGCACCTAAATTGCGTGAAAATGTAATGATATGTCTGTTCTAGCATAATATAAACTCCTGGAAATGGAAAAAAGAACACATTGACACCGGTGTTGCAGACCCACCATACTTGCTCCGGACACTGCGAGAGGGCTGTACAAGCAATGATCACACGCACGGCACAGCGGACACACCAGGAACCGCGGTGTTGGCCGTCGAATGGCGCTAGCTGCGCAGCATTTGTGCACCGCCGCCGTCAGTGTCAGCCAGTTTGCCGTGGCATACGGAGCTCCATCGCAGTCTTTAACACTGGTAGCATGCCGCGACAGCGTGGACGTGAACCGTATGTGCAGTTGACGGACTTTGAGCGAGGGACCGGACCGCAGCGACGCACGGATGCACGCCAAGACCGTAGGATCCTACGCAGTGCCGTAGGGGACCGCACCGCCACTTCCCAGCAAATTAGGGACACTGTTGCTCCTGGGGTATCGGCGAGGACCATTCGCAACCGTCTCCATGAAGCTGGGCTTCGGTCCCGCACACCGTTAGGCCATCTTCCGCTCACGAATGGAGACGTGTCGTCTTCAGCGATGAGAGTCGCTTCTGCCTTGGTGCCAGTGATGGTCGCATGCGTGTTTGGCACCGTGCAGGTGAGCGCCACAATCAGGACTGCATATGACCGAGGCACACAGGGCCAACACCCGGCATCATGGTGTGGGGAGCTGTCTCCTACACTGGCCGTACACCTCTGGTGATCGTCGAGGGGACACTGAATAGTGTACGGTACATCCAAACCGTCATCGAACCCATCGTTCTACCATTCCTAGACCGGAAAGGGAACTTGCTGTTCCAACAGGACAATGCACGTCCGCATGTATCCCGTGCCACCCAAAGTGCTCTAGAAGGTGTAAGTCAACTACCCTGGCCTGCAAGATCTCCGGATCTGTCCCCCATTGAGCATGTTTGGGACTGGATGGAGCGTCGTCTCACGCGGTCTGAACATCCAGCACGAACGCTGGTCCAACTGAGGCGCCAGGTGGAAATGGCATGGCAAGCCGTTCCACAGGACTACATCCAGCATCTCTACGATCGTCTCCATTGGAGAATAGCAGCCTGCATTGCTGCGAAAGGTGGATATACACTGTACTAGTGCCGACATTGTGCATGCTCTGTTGCCTGTGTCTATGTGCCTGTGGTTCTGTCAGTGTGATCATGTGATGTATCTGACCCCAGGAATGTGTCAGTAAAGTTTTCCCTTCCTGGGACATTGAATTCACGGTGTTCTTATTTCAATTTCCAGGAGTGTATTTATCCAATGAATACCCATTTATCATCTGCATTTCTTCTTGGTGTAGCAATTTTAATGGCCAGTAGTGTGTTATACATGGCTTTCAATGCCAACTACATATTCAGTAATTGCAGTCGAACTTGCCTGCCGGTGTGACCGGGCGGTTCTAGGCGCTTCAGTCAGGAACCGCGTGACCGCTACGGTAGCAGATTCGAATCCTGCCTCGGGCATGGATGTGTGTGATGTCGTTAGGTTAGTTCGGTTTAAGTAGTTCTGCACGAACAGTTCGACGACGTTTGCAGCAACATGGACTGTTCTACGGGGTTGATGACCTCATCTGTTAAGTCTCATAGTGCTCAGAGCCATTTTTTTGCAGTCGAGTGTAAAGTAATTCGATCGCGTTCGGCACTGGAACGTTTTTGAACGCTTTGAGAGCTGTAGCTCCTCTCTATACTGCAGCTGGTGATTGAGGGGACTTGCAAGTACTTCACGCGCCGTGGAAACGGTGGCCGCTGCTGGCCGGCCGCCAGAGGAATGTCCACAACTCATTCCTACTGTCGCCCGCAAAAACGGCCGCCACGACGCGGAGTAGAGGCTTAATTGCGGCCAGTCGCGCCCGCGCGTCCCTGATAGATGACCACCGGCGCCGCGCGGCTAGGAATGCGTCCAGGCCGCGGGGCGCGGTCGTTCGCTCCCGCGTCACTTGGCTGAGTCCCTCAGCGTGAGGGCGGCCGTGTCATCCAGGCGTCTCCTCGAAGATCAGCGCAAGGTCTCCACTCCCAGTGACCGAGATGTCTCTTCCGCATATCTGCGATGAGTACAGTGTGGACACTCCCGTCTTACACCATGCAACTGTTGTGTCAGTCGGCTGCTCATATATAAGGGGCGACCAAAAAGTTTCCATTGGATGGCGTTCCTGCAGCGTATAGGCAACGCAGCGATACTCTGCTGTGTGTATATAAGCACCGATATGTAGCCAAGAGAACAGTGAGGCATTTTTCCGACGAGCGTACGGTAAATGAAAAGTGAGCTGTACATGCATGTCCAGCGGTTGCAAGCCCTGCAGACCACGTGCTGATCCCACAAACTGCCTCCACTCCATTATATTTTGTGATGGATTGCTCTAAGTGTCTTCAGCCCCCAGGGCTGCAGGTCCTTCGCAGGGTCGTCCATCCATGGATGCCTTAACCATCTATGGTTCAAATGGCTCTAAGGACTATATGACTTAACATCTGAGGTCATCAGTCCCCCAGACTTAGAACTACTTAAACGTAACTGACCTAAGGACATCACATACATCCATGCCCGAGGCAGGATTCGTACCTGCGACCGTAGGAGCAGCGCTGTTCCGGACTGAAGGGCCTAGAACCGCTCGACCACAGCGGCCGGCAGCCGTCTATGGGGCGCCTACTCTTTGGTTTGGTTGATTTGGAGGAATGCACTAACCAGCTAGGTCATCGGTCGTATCGGAGCAGGGAAGGATGGGGAAGAAAGCCGGCTGCGTCCTTTCAAAGGAACCGTCCCGGCATTTGCCTGAAGCAGTTTAGGGAAATCACGGAAAACCTAAATCAGGATGGCTGGGCGTTGGTTTGAACTGTCGTCCTCCCGAATTCGAGTCCACTGTGCTAAGCACTGCGCCACCTCGCTCGGTGTGTTTAGTTTCCCTTAAAGTTCTATCTTCACCCGTCTGCCTTCCGGCATACAGGCTATGTGGTCAGGCTACTGGATCCTTTTGCGCTTCATCTTCTGTAGTATTGTCGGCTGTTGCATCGGAGGTAGATTTCGTCACTCTTCCTCTTTCTCCATTCTACTTTGTTTAAGATTGATCTCCATAATTCCTCATTATTCTTCTTTCAAATTTTAATGGATTTTCATTTCCTCGTTTAGCTATGCTCCTGGTTTCTGAAGCGTAATTGACTGATGGGCATATCACTGTGTTACACGGGGTGAACATTAATAATACCGACAATCTGCAAAGACGGATTCATGACTGCAAATGGAAGAACAAATGCATCCTTGCCACGGCAAATGCCTCTGACAAGTGGCGGTTCCTCTGACAACATGCCGTGTGCTCCTTATGTGTTGGAGGCTGTGTGACTGACATAGAGTACTGTAAGCAACAGAGTGGTCCAGTATTCAACAGGGCAACAAGTAGAGATGGCGTTTGTGTAAATAGATGGGAACGGTCGAGAGGCAGCAGAGTTATACCAAAACAAGTACCCTCACAGACACCAACCACATCACACAATATTTCAGGGCCTTTTTCGGGTGTTTGTGTGATTATGGTTCCTTTCTGCCAGACAAACGCCGGGCGAGGTGGCGGACAGGGTTCTAGAGGATACTGACACGAACCCTAGTACAAGCTACAGGAAAGTGGCCCGTCAACATGGTGTAAGCCAAGGTAAGATTATATGTATTCTGTGTGACAACTGCGACTATCCCTATCACTTGAAATCCCTTGGAGGCCACTTTGAACATCAGTTGCGACGTGCATGCGCTGCAGTTCTGTACTGTGTTCCCGAACGATATCTTAAGGTTACACTCAAACCATCCATTTCCATTCATAGGACTTTCTTTCTTCCATTTCCTGTCAGGAATCCTTCCCAAGCAGTCTGTCGATTTTATTAATGGTCACTCTGTATATTCACATATTAGTATTCGCAGATAATGATTGTAAGCTGAGCATGTCCCTAAGGGATTACATGCATTTTATTCTCACCGCTATTGTTCCTTTGATGCCCATTTCTATGCTGTTGTTCCTTGTAAACCAACATTCCAAGTCTTTGAACTGGTGAAATTTTTGCTTCTCTTGTCTTCTTCCGAACTGCGTCGACTCCCTTTTGTTTTGATTCACCTTTAGCCTAATCTTCTGTGTGTAGCTGTCCGTTTCAGATCCATTTCTTGCCGCTCATCGTTTGAACAACTTATCAGTACTGTATCATCCGCATACGTGAGGCAGTTAGAATTACCATCTACGCTATATGATCAAAAGTATCCGGACACCTGGCTGAAAATGACTTAGCCGGCCAGGGTGGCCGAGCGGTTCTAGGCGCTACAGTCTGGAACCGCGCGACCGCTACGGTCGCAGGTTCGAATGCTGCCTAGGGCATGGATGTGACTGATGTCCTTAGGTTAGTTAGGTTTATGTAGTTCTAAGTTGTAGGGGACTGATGACCTAAGAAATTAAGTAACATAGTGCTCAGAGCCATTTTTTGAAAATGACTTAAAGTACACTCTTGGAAATTGAAATAAGAACACCGTGAATTCATTGTCCCAGGAAGGGGAAACTTTATTGAGACATTCCTGGGGTCAGATACATCACATGGTCAGACTGACAGAACCACAGGCACATAGACACAGGCAACAGAGCATGCACAATGTCGGCACTAGTACAGTGTATATCCACCTTTCGCAGCAATGCAGGCTGCTATTCTCCCATGGAGACGATCGTAGAGATGCTGGATGTAGTCCTGTGGAACGGCTTGCCATGCCATTTCCACCTGGCGCCTCAGTTGGACCAGCGTTCGTGCTGGACGTGCAGACCGCGTGAGACGACGCTTCATCCAGTCCCAAACATGCTCAATGGGGGACAGATCCGGAGATCTTGCTGGCCAGGGTAGTTGACTTACACCTTCTAGAGCACGTTAGGTGGCACGGGATACATGCGGACGTGCATTGTCCTGTTGGAACAGCAAGTTCCCTTTCCGGTCTAGGAATGGTAGAACGATGGGTTCGATGACGGTTTGGATGTACCGTACACTATTCAGTGTCCCCTCGACGATCACCAGAGGTGTACGGCCAGTGTAGGAGATCGCTCCCCACACCATGATGCCGGGTGTTGGCCCTGTGTGCCTCGGGCGTATGCAGTCCTGATTGTGGCGCTCACCTGCACGGCGCCAAACACGCATACGACCATCATTGGCACCAAGGCAGAAGCGACTCTCATCGCTGAAGACGACACGTCTCCATTCGTCCCTCCATTCACGCCTGTCGCGACACCACTGGAGGCGGGCTGCACGATGTTGGGGCGTGAGTGGAAGACGGCCTAACGGTGTGCGGGACCATAGCCCAGCTTCATGGAGACGGTTGCGAATGATCTTCGCCAATACCCCAGGAGCAACAGTGTCCCTAATTTGCTGGGAAATGGCGGTGCGGTCCCCTACGGCACTGCGTAGGATCCTACTGTCTTGGCGTGCATCCTTGCGTCGCTGCGGTCCGGTCCCAGGTCGACGGGCACGTGCACCTTCCACCGACCACTGGCGACAACATCGATGTACTGTGGAGACCTCACGCCCCACGTGTTGAGCAATTCGGCGGTACGTCCACCCGGCCTCCCGCATGCCCACTATACGCCCTCGCTCAAAGTCCGTCAACTGCACATACGGTTCACGTCCACGCTGTCGCGGCATGCTACCAGTGTTAAAGACTGCGATGGAGCTCCGTATGCCACGGCAAACTGGCTGACACTGACGGCGGCGGTGCACAAATGCTGCGCAGCTAGCGCCATTCGACGGCCAACACCGCGGTTCCTGGTGTATCCGCTGTGCCGTCCGTGTGATCATTGCTTGTACAGCCCTCTCGCAGTGTCCGGAGCAAGTATGGTGGGTCTGACACACCGGTGTCAATGTGTTCTTTTTTCCATTTCCAGGAGTGTACTTGCCGCCCTCCATCGGTAATGCTGGGATTCAGTATGATGTTGGACCACCCTTGATGACAGCTTCCACTCTCGTTGGCAATCGTTCAGTCACGTGCTGGGAGGTTTCTTGGGGAATTGCAGCGCATTCTTCACGGAGTGCTGTGTTGAGGAGAGGTATCGATGTCGGTTTGTGAGACCTGGCACGAAGTCGGCGTTCCAAAACATCCCAAAGATGTTCTGTAGGATTCAGGTCAGGACTCTGTGTAGGCTAGTCCATTACAGGCATGTTATTGTCGTGTAAGCACTCCGCCACAGGCCGTGCATTGTGAAGAGGTGCTTCGGCGTGTTAAAAGATGCAGTCGCCATCTCCGAATTGTTCTTCAACAGTGGGAAGTAAGAAAGTGATTGTGTACCGTGATTCGTCACTCCTCAAAATGTTTCCCCACTGTTCTCTTGGTTACATATCGGTGCTTATATACCCATATCGGAGTGTAGCTGCGTTGCCTATACGTTGCAGGAACGCCATCGAACGAGAAATTTTTGATCGCCCCTTACATATGAGCAGCCCTCTGACACAACAGTTGTCATTGTGTAAGACGGGAGTGTCCACACTGTACTCATCACAGATATGCAGAGGAGAGACCTCGGCACGGAGAGTGGAGACTACGCTGATCTCCGAGGAGCCGCTCCGAGGCTCCTTACACCCAGCAAGGCGTCGTTTGGCATTTCCCGACGTGGTGTGTGGCTTATGAGCAGCTGCTCGACCATGAAATCCAAGTTATCTCACCTCTCGCCTAATTGTCATAGTGCTTGCAGTAGATCCTGATACAGTTTGGAATT
The DNA here is from genome assembly GCF_023897955.1 of Schistocerca gregaria. Taxonomy (NCBI): domain Eukaryota; kingdom Metazoa; phylum Arthropoda; class Insecta; order Orthoptera; family Acrididae; genus Schistocerca; species Schistocerca gregaria. The sequence continues at coordinate 182,905,734 of NC_064927.1, forward strand.
CCAATGTGATGGTATGCATGGATGTCCGCCTGTTACACATTTCGACCCTCTTCAACTGCCTGCGATCTCTGTCAGTTAACAGACGACAGACAAGGTCAGCCTGTACGCTTTTGTGCTGTGTGTTTCCCTTAACCTTTCCTCTTCACTATCAAATCGGAAACAGTGGACCTAGGGATGTATTAGGAGTGTGGAAATTTCGCGTACAGCCATATGACACAAGTGACACCAAATCAGCTGACCACGTTCGAAGTCTGTGAGTTCCGCTAAGCGCCCCATTCTGCTTTCTCACTTTGTCTAATGGCTACTGAGGTCGCTGCTGTGTAGTACCTGGCAGTAGGTGGCAGCACAGTGCATATAATATGAAAAAGTATGTTTTTCGGAGTGTCTGGATACTTTTGATTACATAGTGTATATGTACTCCTGCCCTTTCCTGGTGCCTTTATTCCGTTATTACTTATTCGAAAATGGCATAGAACAGAAAAAAAAGAAAATCCTTTTTTCTTAGACATGTCTCAAACTCGAACATTTCTGACTTGATCCATTGGAAACGCACTGCTATACCTTGACTGCTATCCCTTGACCCCAGATTCACCACTCTTTCCATCTTCTCCAGGATTCACGCACTTTGTTGCATAGGATGTTCCTGTAAATGACGTCGCATGAACGTTGAAATCGACGACTGTAGGTATCTTTATTACATTCCCAATATTTTTCAAACAGTTGTCTTTGGGTGAAAATGTGATCTATTGTCGATCGATCTGGTCGAAAGCCAGTATCTGGCAATGTCCCATTCTGCCATATCAACTGGATTAGTTTATATATCTCCTCACACTCTGTGATTAATTTTGCTATTCTGTCCTCCCCTGGGCCCTCTTGGCGATGTTATTAGCAAATGTATCCAAACATGCCCAATGTGCTGTTCTTTTCTCGCCTGCCGAAGGACAAACGCCATTAGAAAACCATCGGAGAATGAAGAATGTCTGTCAGAACCCCGCGTTATGGAATGGTGCGACACATTACGTGCTGAGTGCCGCTGTTTCATGACAAGGTACTCTCTATATACCAAATGTCGTACTGCATAATTTACGGCAGCTCAAGTGGCAGACACTCGAACCTCTGCCCTATAGCCCTAATCTCTCCCTACATGATTATCACACCACCAGTCCCTGCCCGACTAATTCACCTGATATTAATCCCAGAGGAAATGTTTGGGACTGTATGCACACGATACTTGTGTGGAGCGACTCAAGGTGAAGAAGAGCACTTAAAGAGGCTTTGAAGGGTTGACAGTTCCTGCCAGATGAGGATGTGCAGCATGCAGCTAAGGATGGTTTTACGCAACAGGACAGGGTGGTTTACCAAGCAGGTGTCTTCAATCTGATGCGTCGGTGGGATGAATGTCTCAGGGCTCACAGAAATTTTGCCTGATTGGTGTATGGATTCTGGACTGCACGCCCTTCGAACGGAACCTTTTTGACAGCCCATTTCTGGTTTGACGAGCACTGAAGCACTGTATAGCACTTCTACTGCTCGTCGACTGATTCACTTGATATTAATCCCACAGAAAGTGTTTGGGGCTATATGTACATGATACTTTTGTAGAGTGACTCACAGTGAAGAAGAGCACATGAATTCAGTCTGGGTGTCTTAGCGATATGCAACCTGGATGGGTCTTTGGGCCATTCCGTTTGCTGTAACCACACACATACGGATCTAACACCATTCTTATCCATTATCTATCAGAGATCAGTGGAACAGCCGAAAGTTCCACTGAACTGGAAGAAGAACCAGTTCATAGCAATCTATAAAAAAAGGTAGAAAATTGGATGCACATAATTACCGGCCAATTTCACTAACATCGATTTGTTGTAGAATCATAGAACGTATTTTGCGTTCTGACATAATGACCTTTCTAGACACTGAGAAGCTCACCAGCACGGTTTTAGGAAACAGCGGTCATGCGAGACACAGCTGGCCCTGTATGTGCATGATATACAACAGGCTCTAGATATCGGCTCTCAGGTAGATGCCACATTTCTCGACTTTCGAAAGGTGTTCGACTCAGTTCTGCTTGCTCCAAAAAATGCGCGGTTACGGTCTATCCGATGGCACATGCGGTTTGATAGAAAATTTTCTAACATACAGGGAGAAGTATTCAACATAATAAGCGTACCTTCAGATGTGTCCCAGGGCAGCGTAATAGGTCCGCTGCTTTTTACGATTTACATAAACAATCTGATTGATGCTATTGACAGCGGCATTAGACTGTTTGCCGATGATGCTGTAGTCTACAGGAAAGTAGTATCACACGTAAGTTGTGAACAAATCAGTGAGGATTTGCAGAAAATTAATGCGTAGTGTAATGATTGGCACTTATCTCTCAATATTAGTAAGTGTAACCTACTGCGTATAACAAAGCGAAAATCCCCATTAATGTACGAGTACAAAATAAATGCCCAGTCTTTGGAAGCGGTAACATCCGTCAAGTATCTGGGTGTGGCTATACGAAATGATTTCAAATGGAATGATCAGATTACACAAGTAACGGGTAAGGCAAACTCTAGATTGCGATTTATTGGTAGAATCCTGAAGCGATGCACTCCGTCATCAAAGGAAATACACTCCTGGAAATTGAAATAAGAACACCGTGAATTCATTGTCCCAGGAAGGGGAAACTTTATTGACACATTCCTAGGGTCAGATACATCACATGATCACACTGACAGAACCACAGGCACATAGACACAGGCAACAGAGCATGCACAATGTCGGCACTAGTACAGTGTATATCCACCTTTCGCAGCAATGCAGGCTGCTATTCTCCCATGGAGACGATCGTAGAGATGCTGGATATAGTCCTGTGGAACGGCTTGCCATGCCATTTCCACCTGGCGCCTCAGTTGGACCAGCGTTCGTGCTGGACGTGCAGACCGCGTGAGACGACGCTTCATCCAGTCCCAAACATGCTCAATTAGGGACAGATCCGGAGATCTTGCTGGCCAGGGTAGTTGACTTACACCTTCTAGAGCACGTTGGGTGGCACGGGATACATGCGGACGTGCATTGTCCTGTTGGAACAGCAAGTTCCCTTGCCGGTCTAGGAATGGTAGAACGATGGGTTCGATGACGGTTTGGATGTACTGTGCACTATTCAGTGTCCCCTCGACGATCATCAGAGGTGTACGGCCAGTGTAGGAGATCGCTCCCCACACCATGATGCCAGGTGTTGGCCCTGTGTGCCTCGGTCGTATGCAGTCCTGATTGTGGCGCTCACATGCAAGGCGCCAAACACGCATACGACCATCATTGGCACCAAGGCAGAAGCGACTCTCATCGCTGAAGACGACACGTCTCCATTCGTCCCTCCATTCACGCCTGTCGCGACACCACTGGAGGCGGGCTGCACGATGTTGGGGCGTCAGCGGAAGACGGCCTAACGGTGTGCGGGACCGTAGCCCAGCTTCATGGAGACGGTTGCGAATGGTCCTCGCCGATACCCCAGGAGCAACAGTGTCCGTAATTTGCTGGGAAGTGGCGGTGCGGTCCCCTACGGCACTGCGTAGGATCCTACGGTCTTGGCGTGCATCCGTGCGTCGCTGCGGTCCGGTCCCAGGTCGACGGGCACGTGCACCTTCCGCCGACCACTGGCGACAACATCGATGTACTGTGGAGACCTCACGCCCCACGTGTTGAGCAATTCGGCGGTACGTCCACCTGGCCTCCCGCATGCCCACTATACGCCCTCGCTCAAAGTCCGTCAACTGCACATACGGTTCACATCCACGCTGTCGCGGCATGCTACCAGTGTTAAAGACCTCGATGGAGCTCCGTATGCCACGGCAAACTGGCTGACACTGACGGCGGCGGTGCATAAATGCTGCGCAGCTAGCGCCATTCGACGGCCAACACCGCGGTTCCTGGTGTGTCCGCTGTGCCGTGCGTGTGATCATTGCTTGTATAGCCCTCTCGCAGTGGCCGGAGCAAGTATGGTGGGTCTGACACACCGGTGTCAATGTGTTCTTTTTTCCATTTCCAGGAGTGTAGCTTACAATACGTTAGTTCGTCCAGTCTTAGAGTAATGTTCGCCTGTATTGGACCATTACCAGTTTGGTCTGATTCAAGAGATTGAGAAGGTCCAAAGAAGAGCCGCAAGATTCGTGAGTGTTACATTTAGCCATCGCGAGAGCGTTACAGCTCTCATAGAAAGGTTGAAGTGGAACACACTTGCAGACAGACGGCGCACAAAACAGAAGGGGCTGCTCACCAAATTCCGAAATACGATCGCCGCCGAAGATGTAGAGCATATATTATTACCACCAACTGTCAAATCGCGCAATGATCACCATTCAAAGATAAGGGAAATTAGAGCTCGTACTGAGGCGTTCAGACTGTCGTTTTTCCCTCGTGCCATCCGCGAGTGGAAGAGAGCTTGGAAATATGACTTTGGAGTGAATTGTGTCCTCCGCCACACACCACTTGGTGGCCAGTAGAGTATATATGTAGATGTAGATGTAGATATGTTTTGCGTGCTTTTAGCTACCATCAGCTTCAGTAAACTTTGGGAGTCGTCAGAATTTTGGTATACTGCGTACATGCTATGTCCTATGGAAACTGACTTGAAAAGGAGCTCGAACACCTACAGTCTGACTTCAAACATAATGATCTTACCCACATCCGATTAGCACTGCTTTAAAGAGGAAGAAACGTGACCATTCACAACATCAAGAGGAAAAGGAGCTGTTCAATTCCAGGGCGTTCGTTCGAAATATCGGCAATTGCATCGAACTAAGGTAGAATCCTAAGAAAGAATAGTGCTCAAATAATATATGACCACATAGAAAACACTGTGTTCCTTTTGGTACGGTAAGGGTGATCTGGCTTTGCGGAGGGCTGGAGTCTATAGAATACAATGCCAGTGCGACGAAGCCTACAGATGGTCGTACCACACGCACAGTATGTTTAATATGCATACAATATGATTTCATTTCATTTCAATTTATTTAATGTACTTTATATATAAAGTTCTCCTGCTTCAAATTTTAAAAAGCAGGTCATACGTTTTACATTAGTTCATGTAACATTACATTGTTCCACATTACTAGCAAAATTTGTTTTGAGCAATAAAAAGAAGAGGAATATCAATGAGATACAAAGAAAACGGAATTAATAGTAGGAAAAGGAGTGCTAAAACAATAAGAAAGGGGAGGAAAGGGACTATTTGCTGATATTCTTTTACATATGAAACGGAATATAACATATAAATTATGGTTCGTGAGTAGTGGACCTAAGTATGTACCACCCCATTCTCCATTGTCGCCAAATTTATTCAAGATGGCGGATCCAAGATGGCTGCAATAGGTATGGAAACGTTGTAATGACGTCATGATGGGAAGTTCAAATTTTGGTGGGAAAATAGCTCAATTGGGCTACCTCAACTAACCGAACACCCTCCCCTCCCTCCCTCCACCACTCACCCCTCCCTCTTCCACTACCCCAGAAAATGGCAGGAAGTTCAAATTCCTTCAAGACAATGCAGCACACCACAACTAACTACCTAACCTAAGAAAATGGTGGGGAAACAGGTCACTTGGGCTACCTCCACGAATCTAAGTCATCCGACCGCCAAATCTTCCTAGGAATTGGCGAGAAATGACTCAGCCTGTGCTGGATGAGATGGATATAAGTCTATATTTAAACAGTCTTTATTTAAACAATTTGAGGCAGTAACACCAACAAGTGTGTTCACCATGAGGTTCAGAGTCCAACAAACTTAGTACTACCACTAGAGAGCGCCATCACCCCTCCTGTAACGTAATCCAAGATGGTGGGAAAAGGACTCAGCCTGTTCTGGGCTGCTGGAGAGAGGAATGATTGTACTTTATTTCTTATGGAACAATTTCTATAAGTGTGGGTTTGACATAGTATATTTATTACACTTATACAAAACACTAGCACAGATGTGTCTCTGAGCACTATGGGTCTTAACATCTCAGGTCATCAATCCCCTAGAACTTAGAACTACTTAAACCTATCTCATCTAAGGACATCACACACATCCATGCCCGAGGCAGGATTCGAATCTGCGGTTGCACGGTTCCAGACTGAAGCACCTACAACCGCTCAGCCACACTGGTCGGCCACGCGGATGTGCTTGGGGTCATGATACACAGTCTACAGACCTGCAAAATACTCATAAATAATGCAGTACACTGATGTACAAACAAAGCAACAACTCGTAAATTACCGGAATAATGTGGTACACAGCTCACAGACATACAAGCAAGTATCACAGGCTCCAATGCGCACATGCGTTGACACCACCACGACCACCTCCTCTGATGATGGCAGGTGGAAGTCACAGCTACAGTTAGAGTTCTTCAAGTGTTAGACTGCCGTCACAGATCTGCAACATAGACATGCACCTCGCACTGCCAGGTATCCACTGGACCTCACAGGATGCTACCGCACATGCTCCCAGGAGTCAGGATGCACTGGTGGCTCCTGCAAAGTGACGACACAGCCGTGAGCTGCTGAACCATGCACACGGGTCTATTTGGGTCCCGCAGGCATCCCTTTCATACTTTACACCTGAGAAATTTCTGTCAAAATACATGTTCACCTTGCCACTGTTGCTAACACGATGATGCATAGCTGTGGTGCAGATCCAGTGCCAAGAGAGATGTTTGCATAGCAACTAAAAGGATCGCAATGTTATACTGACGTCACATGTCTATCTAAATAAGAGCCAACACACGCATGAAACCTCCCCACCTGTGGACAGTGACATCACAGTTCGTGATATAGAAATCTGTTCCAGAATAACATTGAGTTCTTTCTCTCCCTCGTAATCCTAGTGGGACATGCGAGACGTGTCCAACCCGCATGTGTGAAACCTGTGGATACTGATGTCAGAGGTCACACTATATAAATCTGTTACAAAATAACATCGACGATTTTGGCCCATGCGATCCCTAATGAGACACATCAGATGCCTCTCCCTGTGCATGCATGCTTACCTTCCCAATATGGCTGATGCATCACCGTGAAATGTACGTCCTGCTGTCATGATATGTCTCAGAAACGTTAAACGTTCTCACTCTTAAAAGTCTTCACCATATCTGAGCATGCTCACGAAAACACCGTTAATCATAAAAGCATTCTTGTTGTTTGGAAAGAGAGCACTGTCTATGCTCAGACGGGGAGGAAATCAGAACAATTATGCAAACAGAATTCGAAGCACTGTCCAACAGAAGAGAAAAATGGCGGGAATTTTCGGTATCCTACAGCTGCTGGTCTGGAGATGTCCTAATGCCACATTGGCAGATGAGTGACGGCATCCCCACCAGAGATGGATGGTCTGCTTTAACTTATCTTTGAACACTTGCTTTCTCAGAACTTTCTGTAGATACCTTGCGTCCATAGTGTTTGAATCAGTTTATAGATACTCAGCATCCCAGCACAAAGGATGTCTTGTGAATGAATGGAGCATTATGATTGACGGTTCTTGAATTTACCCACCGAATTAGTGATGCCCCAGTCCACCTTTTTCTTTCATTGTGCAGATGAGACTTTCAGCAGCAAAAAACTATTTGGCACAGATCACCATATTACACCGACAATTAAACCCTGCATAGATGCCTACAGATCGTCAAATATGTCAAGTCTCCTACTTATTCTGCTCTGCCACTGCGGACAGGAGCTTGAATATTAGATCATGAAACTGATCTCCAACCCAGCAATATATCATTGCGTGCCATGTCGATGTAGTAAACATACAATTATTTCCTGCATCATACAAAATCGAACCTTTTACGTCATTCGTAAAGCTATCGATCGCCAGAGACTCGTTCATATACCACGAAGACAGACAGCAAAAGTACACGCATCGTAGGTATACTCGTCGCTGCTCTAGATATTTCCCATGTAGTCCACTCCCGACGCATGGCCAGAGCGCCCTCAGTGGACCGAAGTCAGTCTTAGAACTGGTTCTACAAATTCACGCTCGGTCCCCGCTCGCCACAAGGACGTTACTGTTTCTGGCCCTGACCTACTCGCTTGTTTTTCTGCACCCATCTCTAGACTCTGGGACTACAAGAACATATGTGATTTCATATGGTTTATTAGAATATTATATTATTTACGTGATACTTCTCGATATCAAGCACATAGCAATGTCGCTTCCATCGCAGTACCGCTCACACAACATAATTCCGAAGATATAGACTGAAAATTATTTCTCTAGCCACCCGAAACTTTAGCGAGGTGTAGCGTTCTGTAAACGAGCGAGTAACTAGAAACTTATCAAGTTTGTGAAGACCTTTTCGTGAAAACTCAAAAAAATAGAGGAAATTGATATTTCCACTTGCGAATACCGATGTCGGTGATTTAACACATTCAAAATAAAGTTAACTAAGGTGTTTCTCGTATCTGGAGAACCAGCTAAGTTGTCTTTCACCTATTTTTCACCTGCTAGATGCACAACCCACAGCGATGTTCCCTCAACTTAATAAATGTGAGAAATGTGCAGAAGCAGTCAACCAGACAATTTACGTGGAAGGGAATAATGGTCCAGCGCCAACACAAGTCCATAATGAATCTTCTCAAATTTCCATACGATCACAAAAGCTGTCCAACACGTACTAAGTATTAGTTCGCTATTCGGCTGTCTAGAGGACGACACGTTTAAGTGAGCTACATTCCTACACACCAACAGGCCTCTCCATTCGGACAGCTCCTACTATTAGCCGGAAACGTGAATAATTCCCGCCACATGGCACTGGCACTGCACGCTATGCACGCATGGTTGAATCCTCATCATAGGAAATCGGCCACACATATATTGGATCGCTATACTTACAATTAAATGTTACGATTGCGGTCTCAGTTGAACGACATTCGACAACGAGATGTTGTTGTTGTGGTTTTCAGTCCTGAGACTGGTTTGATGCAGCTCTCCATGCTACTCTATCCTGTGCAAGCTTCTTCATCTCCCAGTATCTACTGCAACCTACGTCCTTCTGGATCTGCTTAGTGTATTCATCTCTTGGTCTCCCTCTACGATTTTTACCCTCCACGGTGCCCTCCAGTACTAAATTGGTGATCCCTTGATGCCTCAGAACATGTCCTACCAACCGATCCCTTCTTCTGGTCAAGTTGTGCCACAAACTTCTCTTCTCCCCAATCCTATTTAGTACTTCCTCATTAGTTATGTGATCTACCCATTTAATCTTCAGCATTCTTCTGAAGCACCACATTTCGAAACCTTCTATTCTCTTCTTGTCCAAACTATTTATCGTCCATGTTTCACATCCATACATGGCTACACGCCATACAAATACTTTCAGAAATGACTTCCTGACACTTAAATCTCTACTCGATGTTAACAATTTTCTCTTTTTGAGAAACGCTTTCCTTGCGATTGCCAGTCTACATTTTATATCCTCTCTACTTCGACCATCATCAGTTATTTTGCTCCCCAAATAGCAAAACCACTTTACTACTTTAAGTGTCTCATTTCCTAATCTAATACCCTCAACATCACCCTACTTAACTCGACTACATTCCATTATCCTTGTTTTGCTTTTGTTGATGTTCATTTTATATCCTCCTTTCAAGACACTATCCTTTCCGTTTAACTGCTCTTCTAAGTCCTTTGCTGTCTCTGACAGAATTACAATGTCATCGGCGAACCTCAAAGTTTTTATTTCTTCTCCATGGATTTTAATACCTACTCCAAATTTTTCTTTTGTTTCCTTTACTGCTTGCTCAATATACAGATTTAATAACATCGGGGAGAGACTACAACCCTGTCTCACTCCCTTCCCAACCACTGCTTCCCTTTCATGCCCCTCGACTCTTATTACTGCCATCTGGTTTCTGTAAAAATTGTAAATAGCCTTTCGCTCCCTGAATTTTATCCCTGCCACCTACCAGAATTTGAAGGAGAGTATTCCAGTCAACATTGTCAAAAGCTTTCTCTAAGTCTACAAATGCTAGAAACGTAGGTTTGCCTTTCCTTAATCTTTCTTCTAAGATAAGTCGTAGGGTCAGTATTGCCTCACGTGTTCCAACATTTCTACGGAAGCCAAACTGATCTTCCCCGAGGTCAGCTTCTACTAGTTTTTCCATTCGTCTGTAAAGAATTCGTGTTAGTAATTTGCAGCTGTGACTTATTATACTGATAGTTCGGTAATTTTCACATCTGTCAACACCTGCTTTCTTTGGGATTGGAATTATTATATTCTTCTGAGGGTATATCGCCTGCCTCATACATCTTGCTCACTAGATGGTAGAGTTTTGTTGGCCTGGCTCTCCCACGGTCGTCAGTAGTTCCAATGGAATGTTGTCTACTCCGGGGGCCTTGTTTCGACTCAGGTCTTTCAGTGCTCTGTCAAACTCTTCACGCAGTATCGTATCTCCCATTTCATCTTCATCTACATCCTCTTCCAATTCCATAATATTGTCCTCAAGTATATCGCCCTTGTGTAGACCCTCTATATACTCCTTCCACCTTCCTGCTTTATCTTCTTTGCTTAGAACTGGGTTCCCATCCGAGCTCTTGATGTTCATACAAGTGGTTCTCCTATCTCCAAAGGTCTCTTTAATTTTCCTGTAGGCAGTATCTATCTTACCCCTAGTGAGATAAGCCTCTACATCCTTACATTTGTCCTCTAGCCATCCTTGCTTAGCCATTTTGCACTTCTTGTCGATCTCATTTTTGAGACATCTGTATTCCTTTTAGCCTGCTTCATTTACTGCATTTTTATATTTGCTCCTTTCATCAATTAAATTCAATATTTCTTCTATCACCCAAGGATTTCTACTAGCCCTCGTCTTTTTACCTACTTGATCCTCTGCTGCCTTCACTACTTCATCCCTCAAAGCTACCCATTCTTCTTCTACTGTATTTCTTTCCCCCTTTCCTGTCAACCGCTCCCTTATGCTCTCCCTGAAACTCTGTACAACCTCTGGTTCTTTCAGTTTATCCAGGTCCCATCTCCTTAAATTCCCACCTTTTTTCAATTTATTCACTTTTAATCTACAGGTCATAACCCATAGATTATGGTCAGAGTCCACATCTGCCCCTGGAAATGTCTTACAATTTAAAACCTGGTTCCTAAATCTCTGTCTCACCATTATATATTTTATCTGATACCTTTTAGTATCTCCAGGGTTCTTCCATGTATACAGCCTTCTTTTATGATTCTTAAACCAAGTGTTACCTATGATTAAGTTGTGCTCTGTGCAAAATTCTACCAGGCGGCTTCCTCTTTCATTTCTTTGCCCCAGTCCATATTCACCTACCACGTTTCCTTCTCTCCCTTTCCCTATTACCAAATTCCAATCACCCATGACTATTAAATTTTCATCTCCCTTCACTATCTGAATAATTTCTTTTATTTGATCATACATTTCTTCAATTTCTTCGTCATCTGCAGAGCTAGTTGGCATATAAACTTGTACTACTGTAGTAGGTGTGGGCTTCGTATCTATCTTTGCCACAATAATGCGTTCGCTATGCTGTTTGTGGTAGCTTACCCGCATTCCTATTTTCCTATTCATTAGTAAAGCTACTCCTGCATTACCCCTGTTTGATTTTGTGTTTATAACCCTGTAGTCACCTGACCAGATGTCTTGTTCCTCCTGCCACCGAACTTCACCAATTCCCACTATATCTAACTTTAACCTATCCATTTCCCTTTTTAAATTTTCTAACCTACCTGCCCGATTAAGGGATCCGACTTTCCACGCTCCGATCCGTAGGACGCCAGTTTTCTTTCTCCTGATAACGACATCCTCTTGAGTAGTCCCCGCCCGGAGATCCGAATGGGGGACTATTTTACCTCCGGAATATTTTACCCAAGAGGACGCCATCATCATTTAATCATACAGTAAAGCTGCATGCCCTCGGGAAAGATTACGACCGTAGTTTCCCCTTGCTTACAGCCGTTCGCAGTACCAGCACAGCAAGGCCGTTTTGGTTAGTGTTACAAGGCTAGATCAGTCAATCATCCAGACTGTTGCCCCTGCAACTACTGAAAAGGCTGCTGCCCCTCTTCAGGGAGCACACGTTTGTCTGGCCTCTCAACAGATACCCCTCCGTTGTGGTTGCACCTACGGTATGGCTATCTGTATCGCTGAGGCACGTAAGCCTCCCCACCAACGGCAAGGTCCATGGTTCATGGGGTGGGAGGGGGGGGGGACAACGAGATAAGTATCAGAAATACACCCTGCTGACGGCTGGGGCTCTGGAAATAGAAACATCTGTACCATTTTTATGACTTGACATACTCTTCGCTTTGCTGTCACAGTATTCCACGTCAGATACATACCTTCCTTACGACTGGACCTAGTCATTTCCCTTGCACAGGTTGGAACATAAACACATACTTTCGCAAGCCTGATCTATGGCAGAGCGGTTCTAGGCGCTTCAATCTGGAACATCGCTACTGCTACAGTCGCTGGTACGAATCCTGCCTCTTGTATGGATGTGTGTGATATCCTTTTTTTTTCTTTTTTGCACTCCTGATGCTCGAGACGAACATATGACGCATCCCCTACTACTAAGTATAATCTCTGCCTATAACTGATTGCTGGCGGTACAAAATCAACGATGGGTGGACGTGTCTTGTAAGCTTTTCTTGCGAGTTCGACCACTGTCTATTAGAGAGAGAAGTGTAATCGTCTTACAAACCGCCAGATGTTAAAAAACACAACCATATTGCCATCACAAGCGGTCTTGGTTCTACTGATGCACACAAGTATCCATGTTAAAAGCTATGCCCGGTTTATGAATCAACACTGCCACACTGAATACAGACGGTGATCGCTGGAGCGATATTATCAGACCAATAGTGCGGTTACACATAGCCAACGATGCAACCAGGTGATAAAGTCATGGAATGTTGAAAGTGATTCGGCTAAGGAGCATGGTATGAAACTGGTATTTGCAACTCCCTCACGTCGCCGCCACTAGATATTTCTCCAGTATTCTGTCTCGATGCCATTACAGAGGTTCTGCGATATATCCAATGGATTATAGGTGAAGGCTGATTGAGAAAAATCACAAACAGTTGATAGTGTATTGACTGAGGTCGTACGAAATGTGCACGTTCTTTTAGAGCTCTAGTGTTACACTCTCCAGCAGAAATACTGTCTGGGATTAGGAATCAAATCTTTCCATTCAACCATATACCTGCATTGGGTCCTCGAAGGTTGACCAATCACACGTTACCTCCGAAGCCATGTTGTATGTAGCTGGGCCCACCAGCAGGATGACAGGGTCCCACGACACACGCACATACACAGACATACAGCAAAACAGAACAAGCGCACTGCTAATGTGGAATATGTGGGTGGAGGTGACTGGATGCAGTCGAGTACACTTCTCTACTACACCTCCTGATCAGAAAAATAGTGAATTTGCACTAGGTGTTGGCAGCTTTACTACATTTACAAGCAGTTTTAGAACACGGAACGAGAGGCTATGTCATGATTGTGTGGTTAGAAATGACTCTAAAAATCGATATAACTGTGAAAAATGGTGGAAAATACGTATAAATTTAGAGAAAATACGCTGTAATGCTGGAAAATTAAGGAAGTAATTGCGTGTCTTCTGGTTGGCGCAGAAAGATTCTTATACTTGGGAACAAGTATGCGACAGCATGAGGAATCCGAGAAAACGTCGACGTGGAAGCGAAGGGAACCAGGGAAACAGCATTCTACTGTATGTCTGTTGAGGTATCAGTGATACACGCGAGTTGACTATTGTATTTGATGCTTTTAAGGAAGATAGGGAACCATCTGCCTCTCTACTTAAATGCATCTGCGTTAAAGGATAACGGAGAGTGGACGGGCTGATCGATTGAGATGGAGCTGTAACAAGGTACGATTCAATGGTAGACTGATGATGCATTATAGACAGGGAAGGAGATGTTGGCGCAGACCATTTGACCATTTTTTCCGCTGTTCTGTCAGAATGAATCAGCATTCGACTCGTATACAACCACGTGTTCTGTATTTGACTTAGAACAATGACTACTAGTGATCGTTAACAGCAAAGCTCTCAGTCATCAGAGGGCTTTTATCTCATGTGTGATGAAACATGACCATCCTGTTTCGACACATTCCTCTAAACGAACGAAGATTTATGCGATGCACTCCATTTCCTTGTCGCATCTTGGGTATAAAATCGAGACTTCAGTTTCATAACTAAGATGATTCTAAGTTAGCGATAGGTGTTTGTGAGAGACTGCAATCCCCATGTATACATCTGCTTGACAGATGTCCTGTTTACAGAGTTAGTGGTGGCATGACGTGCAATTTCACATGTCGGCTGCCGTTGCTATGCGTTTATCTGTTTCCTTGTAAGAGGCATTCTGCGTTACTAACGTTCATTTTATATGGGACTGGTGTGAGCATAGTATAATTCCTGAACCGTGATCGGGTGTGAACAGTGAACGCTATACATCTCTGGAAAACTGCATTCTGCACGTATCACACAGAATCGATATTTTAAGGAGGTAGGTTTTTCGTTTTGCAGTTTGTTACCTACGTTTATCGCAGAGAAGCCTGCAGGAAGGATGTCATGCGCTGGAAATATATTCCTTACATTGGAATGTTAACAGCGCTGCATTCCACATGACTGATAGGTCGGAAACTGAAGCAATCTAACGTTATAGTCTGTTTTAAGTGCAGAACGGTGTAGCCTTAGGAGTGCGTTTGCTTACGTTCCTTCTTACAACTACTCTCCTGGTACTGATCCCAGACACTAGAACTATACTTTAAAATTGATACCGTAGTTGATTTACGTAAAATGCCTCGAACTGCATCCATCTGGATCTCCGTCACGCATAAGAATAACCTGTTTCTTGTTCTTCTTAATCGTCTGCTATTACATCACAACACTTTCAAATATACTACAGCACACCAATAAGGGGTGATAACCTCCTCGACATTGGCATGTCTGGAGAAATCTTGTACACATGGGTGGGTGAGGACTCGGCAAGCTACATTCATTCACGAGACGCAGAATTTAGCTGTCCACTTCTAGTCAGCTGTAGATTGAATCGATAACAGTGCTGCAGCGCGAGGGGGTCTTTAAGTCTTTAATTTTATCCTAAGACTGCTAGAATGCTCTGCGACTTACATCCGCAGAGAGATAGATCGTAAATTATGCACTATGTTCGAAGTGCTAGAAATATGTAGAGCGCTGTCTGGTATACTTTGATGGCGTATATGTTCCAGAATTAACAATGAATGGACGTACTGCACAGTCATCTATCTACATTCGCAATGATACTCGCAAAGTAGAGAAGGGACGGTTTATCGGTTATGCCGAAATTGGAAACACGCTGTTGCACCATTGCTTGGTGTTGAAATAAGCATAACATTGCGAAAACTGTTCACACTATCAATTGTGATACTTACTATTACAGTACAACAACAGTGTCTTTTCCATCCAAACCACTAATACGCTGTTGGTTGGCACATAATGACTGACTGACGTCGCTTGTTTGAGTTGGAGAAAGAGTTTTGTAGGAGAGGCATCACCTTCTGGGGATGACTAGGCCCGAAACAGTGATTGCATACATGACTGCAATATGAGGAATCACTCGGAAGGGAACGCAGAGCCATCAGCTATTCGACACTGTGATGGATGAGTTTAAATGTACGGGTCGTCAAACACCTTGAGACAGCAGTTTGGAACTCTCCACACCGCTGCCAAACTCTTCCACTTTCCTAATGTTATAACTGTTTTTGATATAAAATCATCCTCTGTGTGTGTGCGTGTGTGTGTGGTGTGTTATGATAGCAGCAGTAACAACATTACTTATACCGTGCGACATCTAATTTTCTGTGAGAAGCAATGGATCAGAACAATTAATGTCAGTACAGAACCTGACACAGACCTCGAAGTTGTGGCGGAACAAAAAAAATTAGGGCAGTGTACAGAGAGTGTTACAGCAGAAAAAAACAATGTTTCAAACAACGACATAGGGTCATAGGGAGGGTCTCTTCGACTTATAGTATAGTTTGTGGGAAACAGTCATCCTCCTAGAGTACCGGCGATGCATCATTGCACAGGTCCGTGCAATGGATCATTAGCTGTATATTTAATAAGATCGTCACATGTGCTCAATGTGGCCACACATATGGCATTTGTTTTCGACATATGGGAGGAGAGAGATGGGTAAAAATCTTTACGAGTTCTCTGTCGGATGAAGTTCATGGAGCTTTTATAGTTCGTATTTTTCTTCTGTTGGATGGTACAGAATAATGAAGATAGCATGTTGGGTTGAGACGGGAATGGGCTCTGAGTGAAGCGGATCTGTCGTACTTGTAAGTAGTTTGGGCATGCACCGCAGTGCAGTAGCAAAATCGTCGTCCTATTCCCAGTTCCCGTTTCCATCGAATGGTCAAAACGCAGCCCTGTTGCAATAAATCAGCTTAGCCTGTTTTTACATGGGTTTCAGAAGGTGTTAGATGTCTCTTTCTGCGACTCTTACTAAATTCAGACTAAGTTTGAACGATCGCATGTGCAAAGCTGCAGGAAATGACAGCAGTTGTAAAAATTCCGTGATCTTATCAAGACAATGCATCGTGGGCATCACGTAACTACACGGTTGGTCTGATAATATCACTCCAGCGATCATCGTCTATATTCAGTGTCGCTTTATTAGTCTGGAAAAACCACGTCATTCAGACTTAATGCCATACCTCGTTTAATAAAGCAGGTACAGCTTTTAACATTGATACTTTTGTGCACCTGTAGAACCAAACCTGCATGTGATGGTAATATGGTTCTGTTTTTAAACATCTGGTGGTTTGTAAGATGATTACACCTCTCATTCTAATACACAGTGGTCACAGTCGCACGAAAAACTTATGAGGCACGTCCACCCATCGTTGATGTCCCCTCAGTATTAAGTCATATCGCCAGATATCAGTTATTGACAGAGTACTATACTTAGTAGTAGCGGATATGTAAATAGTTTCACCTTGAGCATCAGGCTTGTAAAGCATGCGTTTATGTTCCGACGCCGGCTGGAGTGGCCGAGCGATTCTAGGCACTACAGTCTGCAACCGCGCTACCACTATGGTCGCAGGTTCGAATCCTGCCTAGGGCATGGATGTGTGTGATGTCCTTAGGTTTGTTAGGTTTAAGTAGTTCTAAGTTCTAGGGGACTGATGAGCTCAGAAGTTAAGTCCCATAATGCTCAGAGCCATTTGAACCATTTGCTATCGTCTTGGATCCACCGTCTTGAATAAATTTGGCAACAATAGAGAGTGGGAGGGTACATACCTTGCCCCACTACTGCATTTTTCTGTGTGCATTTTTCTACTGTACAAGAAGTATTACTAGTTATTACATGTTTCAATTGCTTGTGGAGGGCGTATAAGTTGCACTATTTTTTGTTGATATATCTAGCCTTAATTCTATGTGTTGTATGTTAGCTCTTACTTTGCATGTTTGTATGCTTCATGCTGTTTCCCATAATCAATGCACTATGTGGTAAGGGAGGCTCGGAACTGTCTGTCTTATTGTCCATTGTAGTAATTTTCCTTTACTTTATTTAGTCAGCACGTTTAAAATGCAGTTTAGGTACACGAATCATTCGCTTACTATGTCTGTATTTCTTATAATTATCTTATTTAGCTGTTTCAGGTATTTTACTCCTTATGTTATGTGTCAGTATATGATGTTATTGTTGTATCTGAGTCCTGAGTCTGTGTCTTCATCACTGTTTGTGTCTGTGTCTGAGTTTGTATTGTCCCAACATTCGTAGTGTCGTTTTGTTGTGTTTCTGTTCGAAATCTTCCATATCGATTTTTTTATCTATAAAGGTCACACAGAGTTTTTGAAACCTTATCAGCGATATTACTTTTTTCTGGGTCTCGTAAGATTTCTTTGATGTCCTCATACGTTGCTACACATTCTACATTTGTGAGTGAGTTGCAAAAGAATGCCATGTTTTCAGGAGACCCATATGTCCCACATGGGCATGCCGTGTTCTGGCTAAGGCCCACGTAGTTCCGATGTGCTAGGCATAGGCCGTGGCTTGTCAAAAAGAGAACAATGCTTTTGCTTCGACCTACATGCTGTAACTGCAGACTTTCCCATTTGTATAGTAAGATGGAGAAAACGTGACGGAATTTGTTAGTTGTGTCCCAACCCCGTTGCCATGTGTGAAGGCCCCAGCTGTTTAATTGAGACATGTCGACTATGTTTTCCCCAGTTATTTCACGAGCCTTATCGTGCTGTCCCTCTTCACCCAGTAAGCCACTGCTCTTTGGTGGATAGAGATGTCATTGTGACAAGTCGCCAGAAGGGTCCTGGTGATGTGGTGGCGATGGTAACCAACATGCTCATCACACTCGACTTATGCAGCCGAGTAAATCGGCATTGTATCTCCACAGGACATATGAATTATTCTGCTATGGAAATGTTGGCCACAACAAGATGATTCTGCAATTCAGTTATCAAGGAACACATGTAAATGCGTTTGGCGGAAGATCTTATTAATCATGATGGCTTTTCGCGACAGGGTAAAGAGTGAGACATGGTAATTCATTTAATACCTTCAGAATGTAAATATTTAACGCTTAGTGACACATCTAGCAGAGGCAGTTTGTTATATTGACACCTGAATTTTACCCCAAAGTTCCGTGTTTCCACAGAGGGCGTGCACATTTAGAGAAAGTGCTAAAACCTAGACACAGGACACTCATCCAGTGGTAGTCTATACACATGTGCCAATTTTCGGTGTAAAGTTAGGTGGGTACACCAGCAGTCTAAGATGGCTGAATTTTAGCTGGCGAAATATCGAGGCAAGGAGTCACAACTGTAGTCTCGAATAATCGTGGGAAACATAGCAGTCAACACATACGCTACTTGGTAACTCCACCGAGTCTCAGTGCCAGTGAGTAGCTTCAGATGGATATGGCCCACCTGAAGAAACGTGTGGATCCTCGTCGTCACAGCACAAGTGTGATAGCAGACGAGAAGATTAATTACAGTAAGGCCAAAATAATTTACAGTCAATATTCTGATAGGAAAAAAGCAAAGAATAATGTAGACCTCATAGTAACGGTCGAGAATTTGAATACTTACGACAACTGTAAAGAACAGGCAGATGGGCACCTAGCTATAAGTAGTGGGACAACCTGCGCATCACCCCGCTCTGCATTATTGCCTAGATGGCGGGTCCAAGATGGCAGAGATAGATGTAACAATGTTGAAATGATGTAATCTATTTTCTAAGATAAGTCGGAGGGTCAGTATTGCCTCACGTGTTCCACCACCTCCACAGAATCCAAACTGATCTTCCCCGAGGTCGGCTTCTACCAGTTTTTCCATTCGTCTGTAAAGAATTCGTGGTAGTGTTTTGCAGCCGTGGCTAATTAAACTGGTAGTTCGGTAATTTTCACATCTGTCAACACCTGCTTTCTTTCGGATTGGAATTATTGTATTCTTCTTGAAGTCTGAGGGTATATCGCCTGTCTCATACATCTTGCTCACTAGATGGTAGAGTTTTGTTAGGCCTGGCTCTCCCAAGGCTGTCAGTAGTTCTAATGGAATGTTGTCTACTCCCAGGGCCTTGTTTCGACTTAGGTCTTTCAGTGTTCTATCAAATTATTCACGTAGTATCATATCTCCTATTTCATCTTCATCTGCACTCTCTTCCATTTCTGTAATATTGTCCTCAAGAACATCGCCCTTGTACGAGTATAGACCCTCTATACATTCCTTCCACCTTTCTGCTTTCCATTCTTTGCTTAGAACTGGGTTTCCATCTAAGCTCTTGATATTCATGCAAGTGGTTCTCTTTTCTCGAAAGGCCCCTTTAATTTTCCTGTAGGCAGTATCTAGCTTACCCCTAGTCATATGCGCCTGTACATGTTTACATTTGCCCTCTAGCTATCGCTGCTTAGCCATTTTGCAATTCCTGTCGATCTCATTTTTGAGACATTTGTATTCCTTTCTGTCTGTATGATTTACTGCATTTTTTTATTTTCTCCTTTCACCAACTAAATTCAGTATTTCTTCTGTTGCCCAAGGATTTCTACTAGCCGTCGTCTTTTTACCTATTTGATCCTCTGCTACCTTTACTATTTCGTCTCTCAAGGTACCCATTCTTCTTCTACTGTATTTCTTTCGCCCATTCGTCTCAATCGTTCCCTAATGCTCTCACTGAAGGTCTCTGCAACCTCTGGTTCTTTCAGTTTATCCAGGTTCCATCTCCTTAAATTCCCACCTTTTTGCAAATTCTTCAGTTTAAATCTACAGTTCATATCCAATAGGTTGTGGTCAGAGTCCACATCTGCCCCTGGAAATGTCTTACAATTTAAACGTGGTTCCTGAATCTCTGTCTTACTATTATATAATCTAACTGATATCTTGCAGTATCTTCAGGCTTCTTCCACGTATACAACCTTCTCTTATGATTCTTGAACCAAGTGTTGGCTATGATTAACTTATGCTCTGTGCAAAATTCTGCCAGACGGCTTCCTCTTTCATTCCTTAGTTCCATTCCATATTCACCTACTACGATTCCCTCACTTACTTGTCCTATTATCGAGCTCCACTCACAGATGACTATTAAATGTTCGTCTCCCTTCACTATCTGAATAATTTCTTCTATCTCATCATATATTTCATCAATATCTTTGTCAGCTGCTAGCTAGTTGGCATATAAACTTGTAATACTGTGGTAGGTGTGGGCTTCGTATCTGTCTTGGCCACAATAATGCTTTCACTATGCTGTTTGTAGTAGCTTACCTGCACTCCTATTTTTTTTATTCATTATTAAACCTACTCCTGCATTAGCCCCATTTGATTTTGTATTTATAAGCCTGTATTCACCTGACCAGAAGTCTTATTCCTCGGCCGGCCGCGGTGGTCTCGCGGTTCTAGGCGCGCAGTCCGGAACCGTGCGACAGCTACGGTCGCAGGTTCGAATCCTGCCTCGGGCATGGATGTGTGTGATGTCCTTAGGTTAGTTGGGTTTAAGTAGTTCTAAGTTCTAGGGGACTAATGACCACAGCAGTTGAGTCCCATAGTGCTCAGAGCCATTTGAACCATTCTTATTCCTCCTGCCACCGAACTTCACTGATTCTCACTATATCAACTTTAACCTAGCCATTTTCCGTTTTAAATTTTCTAACCTACCTGCACGATTAAGGGATCTGACATTACACGCTCCGATCCGTACAACGCCAGTTTTCTTTCTCCTGATAACAACGTCCTCCTGAGTTGACCCCGCCCGGAGATACGAATGGTGGACTATTTTACCTCCGGACTATTTTACCCAAGAGGACGCCATCATCATTTAACTATATAGTAAAGCTGCATACGCTCGGGAAAAATTACTTCTGTAGTTTCCCCTTGCTTTCAGCCGTTCACAGTACCAGCAGAGCAAGGCCGTTTTGGTTAGTGTTACAAGCCCACATCAGTCAATCATACAGACTGTTGCCCCTGCAACTACTGAAAAGGCTGCTGCCCCTCTTCAGGAACCACACGTTTGTCTGACCTCTCAACAGATACCCCTCCGTTGTGGTGCACCCACGGTACGACTATCTGTATCGTTGAGGCACGCAAGCCTCCCCACCAACGGGCCGGCCGTGGTGGCCGAGCGGTTCTAGGCGCTACCGTCTGGAACCGCGCGACCGCTACGGTCGCCGGTTCGAATCCTGCCTAGGGCATGGATGTGTGTGATGTCCTTAGGCTCGTTAGGTTTAAGTAGTTCTAAGTTCTTGGGGACTGATGACCTCAGAAGTTACGTCCCATAGTGCTCAGAGCCATTTGAACCAATATCCACAACAACAGAATACAGGAGTAGAGTTGAAAATCAATATGTCATTAGAAATGGAAAGAGAGACACTGAAATAGGAATATGAACGAATATAATTAATTAACTTTCAATAAAAGCATCGCAACTCTGTCGCTTTCGCTAAACACCACCGACAGGCCGCATACTTGACACCACAACCTAATTCTGGGTCCCTGGCGGCTGAGCGTCTGCACATTCGTTGAACGAAAACAGTCGCCCAGAAAATCGGAATGATTCAATTAGAAATCCACGCTTGTGCACGGGAGCACTCTTTTGAATGCTCCAAATTGCCTATACTGCGAGACATAAGTAGATTGTTTACAAAAGATTACCTTTTCCCGACTTCTGAAATAAATTGCGAAGGCGCTAGCTCCATCCCAACCCACCAGAGCTGCCAGCTGGCTGCTCGATTTCGCACTAATCACGCCACTGCAAAATACTGCTTGCTGCCAAGGTTTTTGAAACGTTTATTTCCCAGCAGGTCCTTGGAAAGCACATGCCATTCTGGCGAAATGAGCCAACCTCATAGCTCTCCGCCACAACCCATGCAGGAGGGCAGGTAACTCCTTGTACCCATTAGCTAAGTGGCGTTACCTTCCTACTCTGGCGCCTGCTTAAAGGTGTGTTGAATCTGAGGGGTGTCGAAGGCCTTTAGGCACCGGGAGTCCATAACAGGTAGTCTCTGTGTGGATGAAATCAAAGCTATGGTGGAACTGGAGGTTCTTAGAGTAACCATTTTCCATTTTATTAACGCGTGTGTGAATGTTGCAGCCCCATCTCTCCTTCATCACATCACAGCCAGGCGTGAAACAAGAGGGGTGAGAAAGCATAAACACCCATTGCTGCTTTGGGTCACGTTCAAACTTCGCCGAACGATTTTTAACGTTCACTGGTGTTTCCATCATGTGCGCAAGAGCGATAATTGTGGCCACACTGCACGTCACGAGCTGTAATCACATTCAGTGGAACTGCAGGTCCACGCCGTCCTCAGAGAAGGCTGGATCGTCCAGTGAGGTTTAGCAGTACTAAAGGTTGTCAATAATGTCGCCCTGTTGCTCGTCGCACTGCGAAATGCCGTTTTTGATCTCAAAAAGGGGAAATCGTCATCACAAGGGAAGAGGTGGATTCATTGACGCTGTATATGCCACCAGCTGAATTTTCTTCCTATCGATTCTGAGGAGCGATATGTCTGGAAAGTTTTCCTGGGAAATTCATGACAAAACTGTAATTTCAACGTTTCGTGTAGCGGCTCCGACCTCCCTCACAAAAGCGTCAAAAGAAGTGGTGAAATAGAGGGACCGCGCGCGGTAGCCGTGCGTTCTGAGGCGCCATGCCATGGGTCGAGCAGCTACCCCCGTAGGAGGTTGTTCTACCTCGGGCTTGAGTGTGAGTGTGATGTCCTTAGCGCAAGTTAGTTTAAGTTAGATTAATTAGTGTGTAGGCCTAGGGACCGATGACCTAGGCAGCTTGGTCCGATAGGATCTTACCACGGGGAAGAGGGGGTGTGAAGAACTTCACATCATGCGGTATGTCCACAGTGGCACTGTACAGAATTGTGGTTAAAAGTTGCTACAATGTGACGTCATTAACCCAACTTCCACTTTACATCAGCTTCTGAGCTTTTATTCGCATGTGCCCTTGACCATGAAGGTAAAGTCACAGGGCGCCACGTTTTAGTAACTTTTGAGACGCACCCACATGCCTTGCTAATACTGTGGCATCAAGCAGTCAGCCTGCAAGATGAGTGGTCTGCCAAGCGAGTGGATTCATTCTTATTTATCGAGTAACATGAACTCTCGTAGTCACAATTAAGTTACAAATTATCCACCTGTATTAATATTACGCAACGGATAAAGCACATCTGACTGTTAGTAATTAACACAACTCAACTGTCCACTACGCACTGGCAATACCACATTTTCTTTCTCATTCAACGGTTCTGAACAACACGTGGCCATCGCACTGAATATGAATGGCGCACACATTATACATTCTGGGTATCATGAAAACATACTATTCGAAGCAAAAGACCACCATTTTTTTTTCTTTTTACTATCTTATTTATTCCGATAAATTCTATAACCTAAACACACAAATTCTATGTGTCTGAATTTGCTGTTTCGAGCCACTTACTGATTTAACGTGACCAGAACTTCCTAGCCGGCCGCGGTGGTCTAGCGGTTCCAGGGGCGCAATCCGGAACCGCGCGACTGCTACGGTAGCAGGTTCGAATCCTGCCTTGGGCATGGATATGTGTGATGTCCTTAGGTTAGTTAGGTTTATGTAGTTATAAGTTCTAGGGGACCAGAGTAGTTAAGTCCCATAGTGCTCAGAGCCATTTGAACCATTTATATAACCTATAACAATAACACATGCGAAATTCCGCCCAGTTGGCATGGCTTTACATTGGTGATTCTCTATCATATGGTCTCGTAATTATTTAACGCTACAGTGCACTTTCTGGATAGGATGGCAGATCTTTTGCTATATCTCACACTTCGACTCTCACAACCATCATCACGAAACTTTCCTCCAGACCGAGTGGTACAAAAGGAACACACATAACCCACTACCTCTGAAACTAACTAGCTACTCCCCACACATACTTAAATTACATGACATGCACCACACTGCAACATAGAATACAACACAAGGAATAGTCACAACATTATCACTTTCAGCTTTCCCACTTTAATTAGTACTTATCCCAGTTTCACACGACACTGGCCCACTTCGTAATTCTTCTTTCCTACTATGAACTCTGGAGGATATATGCGCGTATTCCTGTGCAATGCAAGCCAAGTGACATTGCTGGATAGACGACTGACTCACCTTGCTTCTCTCTCACAGTATTATAGTTTGACTCAAGCGTCACACGGAAACAAAACACGCAAAGTTTTAATCATCACACACGCGAGTCCTCATCTGATACCATGGACGAGTACTTCTCTTTATCCTTTGTCTCATACACAGATTGAGACTCACACAGTACTCACCATGTGGAAGTACTCGTCGCTAATTTAAAGTCCTGCACACGCCATTTCTTAAATATTTCCAACTTATAGTACACATGCTAGTAATTCAGCTTAACTTAAGCACTCGGAAGTTTTTCAACTTATTGCTACACGTGGTTTCATTGTGACAATCCACTTAATGGTACCTGCCTGACATTTAATTCTCCCCACAAAAGTCCCTGAAATAGAGAAATTATTATTCCAAACTACTCTTAAGTATTTCACATGCATACCATGTCTCCACTCTTTTGTCTTTACGGAGCACACCTAAGACAGGTCTTACCAACACTAGATCTAGCGCCAGAGTGCTGAAACATGTCTGTTCTTCAGGTCATCTCGCACCTCTGTCGAGGTGGGCGAAGACCATGCTACCCTTTGGTAAGCCACATTGCAGGCGCTCAAAGCTCAGGTAAATTTCATCTTTTTTTCAAGTTTTACTGACAAGAATAACGAAGAATGTTGTACCTATTTCCAATGTCGGGCGGTACTGTACCCTTTCACCATCGGCTACCCATGCAGAAAAAAATGGCATGGTACTATCCTTGCAATGCGAGGGTAGTTCCGAACATTTTTTTTCTTAAGAAAACTGTATTCGAACAAACGTAGCAAGTCATCATAATAACTAGGAGAAGACCTTAGCCCCTGGCGACCTCAAACAGACGACAAAATTCTGTTACTTTACCAAATTGTTGACCCAGTTATTGCATTATTGTACTCTTCACAATCCGGAGTAACGTACACATACAAATTTACAGCAATCCACTTGACAAATAGAACATTACATCATACAAATAAAAAATAATGGTGATATAAAAATTTGCTTAATTACCATGATTCTTCGTTATTTTTAGGAGTAATACAGAACTTCAATAATTCTAAATAAATTAAAAATACTAACTGTACTCACAAAATTTTAAATATCTCACTGTCCAAACACAGAACAAGTAAAATGACGTTCGTAAATTGCGTTGTAATAATTTTTTTACCCGGCAATGTTTAAATGCAAAACAAAATTAACAAAAGAAAAAATTGCGTACACTAATTACATGTAGAATATCAGGCTCCATAGAATTACTCTGAAATGTACATCAAACCCACAGAGAAATTAAACTGAGAAAAAAAACAATGAAATATACCACTGGTTACGTAATAAAGTCAATCTAAGACATCATGTCATACCTCATTAACTATCATCACTTAAGCAATTGCCACCACTACTCGACTGTGAGTTTAACCTTATCCTTGTCCATCAGCACAAATACCTGCTGCTGAGCTGGTCAGTCCATCAACTTTGATCAATACACGCAGTAAATAGATAGCAATAAGTGCTTGAATCCACCAGTAGCTCTCGTATCTTACTCTACTGCTCGTTTCTCTGTTGTTACACATTTAGACGACAAGAACTTGCATTTCGACTAGCCTTCGTTACATTTCAATGTGAAATATCACCACTGTGATAATGCAAATAAGTGGCTTCAGTCAATACACCAACAAGATCATTACTGTCCACGACATCAAAATACATCAGTTAATTCCGATGTTTGTTGTGCAATGCAAACTCTTGTCCACTGTGACAACCTTACTGTCCAATGCAACAAGAGCCGCTACGTTAGTATTACGCCACTGGCTGATGATTAAAGCATCATTGTACCAAATATTCTAATAAACATGCTACGTGAACTTGATAACCCAGAACAAACAAAAAAAAAACACTAACTATTCTAAACACAAATGTTAATGAAATACAATTAGACTTGCTGTCCATTCAGGAATGAAACATATAAAAAAAATTACACAATTACAAGTACAAATACATTATTCCCTATCTTGCGAGTCACACAGAATCATTTCATTCTGTGATTTTCTTGGGATCAAAAAAGTTGCTGACAGGTTCCCTAGAAACACTGTCTCGGTGTCAAAGCTATCCCATAGTTACCCGGACGAAAGTCTTTAAGTCTCACAAATCGGCATTTTGAACACACTAAACACAAATGTCATAGTCACTCTCAGAGTACCATCCACACGAATCTGGTCGTCCAGAAATTGCCCTACAACTACTATTACCCACGGTTCTGTCCTTTCAGTTCATGGTGTAATTAAAAGTCGTAAGTTCTAACAAACAGCACTTATTCCCGCACCAATTAAAGAAATATCTCCTACTACAAATGCAAATGTCAATGTCCCACTTTAGTTTCTTGCGTTCATACAATAATTAGTCACCATACAACAACTTTAAGTATAACAAGCGTCCCACATGCAATTTATAAAGCACACTTAATAAGTCACTGCCAAAAGTTTATGGCTGCCACCGTTCAGTGGTCAAGACAAAACAAAACAATCGTCCTGTCTGCTAAAGACAAAATCTTTTCCACCACTCACAACGTGGAAACACCAGTCCTTCACTTTCCACCTCATAGAGACATACGAGCAGTCATATTGTTTCACGGCTGCACAGTCCAGTACTAGTTAATAGTGGCTGTTAAAAAATGGCCGCCGGACTCTGCCGCGCGTCGTTCATTCTGCCGTCGCTCCGCTGCTGGGCGAGCCGTTTAGCAGAAAAAAACCACCCGCTGTTGCCTCCGCGGGATACTGTGCCCATTCGTAAGGGCGGCGGAACTTATGAATGGCCAGTGGTACGTGCGTGTCGCCCCAGGCCTTTGACCTGCTGTAGTGGGCGCGTGAAGTGTACTCGACCGGCAGTGGAGTGAGGAGCGCCGTGGCTCTGTCGCCTCACACATGGTGACGTCAGCTTGGCCTCCTTCATTTTCATTTAGGTATGGGCGCGTTCTGCGTGGGCACCTCAGCACTACAACACCCAATCAGTCAGACCCTTCTGCGCATCTCGCAACATTACAGACAAAAGGACATTCTTACAATATTTAAATACTCATTGATTACATGAATGATCTATTAGGTACATTGGTAATAAAAGAATCTTTGTTCTAAAAAACATAAAACCATACACCCTAGTTTTCTACACATACAAAATCAACATTTATCCCTTTTCTGTATACAGCCCACACTTGTTCTATTGATTGTATTTGTCGTCCATCATACAAAACATGAAAGTGTCCCAAAAAACAAAAAAGGAATAAGAAACGATCTATACAGCTCACAATTACAATATCAAATAGTAGACTACTTTAACATCCTAACACAATAAACATTTTAGAAACTGATGACTCTAAATCTACAACATACAATGCATCTTTGTGCTTGTGACAGACTGAAATTAGTATCTCTTTATATATTTTACCTTTTATTATATATAACAACATTTCTAGGACGTATACGTACCATCCACCTGATGTCAGATCCTGACCTGCCATCGAGGTTCATCCAAATCGAACAATAAAGCACAATAATTTTTTAGTTACGGATCAGTAGCATCGCCTTTACAGGAGTGTGCGCACTGATCACACTACTGTATGACTCTCACTCACCAGACATCACATTTTCCTTCTCATTCAATCCATTAATACACTAACAGAATAGGTCTAGAAGTCAGCTAACCTTAACACCACCACACTCACGACAACATACCATACCTTTGCTCCCTTATACTCATAACACCACCGCACTCACGACAACATACCATACCTTTGCTCCCTTATACACAACCACATAACACATGAAATTGTTTCGGAGATAGCATTTCAGTCTCCGAATTCGTCCTTTCACTCTGGCACCTCTCTCCATCGGCTTACCTCTGCATTCACTTTACCGATTATTCATCCTGCTAAATATCAACTTAGAATTGCGACATTTCATCTAAGAACAAAAAATACACAAATTATTCATCCTGCAAAATAACTGTACACATTCTTGGGACTGTTTTGATTAGATATACTCGTACTAGGCTTCAACAACAACAAATAAATATTATTTTTTGCCATATTGCAAATGCTATGGTAGGAATTAGATTTACACTTATATTACATCTTACGTCAGTATTCCACAACGTTCACCATCTGGATCTCATACTCCCTCTATGTCCCTTCACGTTGTGCAGTTGTCCTCATCTCTTCATTCGTATTTCGGCTCTCCGTCCGTCCATTACTCCATCATTTCCTGGTCTTCCTTCGCCATTCGCATCAATCTCGATTGCAGCATACCCAGGCCTCTCTGTAACATACATCTAAGACATATACACGTTATTAATTCTACTCACCTTCATTTACAACTGTTTCATCACGTCGAATCTCTCTTTATTAATCACACTCTTCACGTCGCTTCCCTCCTTAAATATCACCTTTATCCATTACTATTTATCACGTCGCTTCTCTCTCTATCTACCATCTTTATCCACTCATTAATCATCACGTCGTTTCTGCTTGATCCTTATTCATATGACAAAAGATACGTACATACACCATTATGTCGACTCCTGTTCATGACTCATTCGACCAGTCTATTCCGTCATACTTCCTGACATCCCGCCTGAAAATTCTTATGTTCGATTTGACCCTGCACAACATTACACACCACAAATAAATACCCTGACTATCTACCATAAATTGCCTACTTTCGATCTAACCTTGACTTTTCCATACTTAGATGTTAGAAATGTGATGAGGCCCACGAGATTGTTTTCCCTTGATCGTCTCAATCAGTACAGCATTTTCGTGGACAACCCACCTCACGCTGAATGGTCCACTATAATTTGCTAGTTAGGAATCTGTGCTTCTCCTGGCTATCCTTAGCTGCTTTCTTAATGCGCTCTATCGCAACCTTGACAATTTCTGTGTGCCTCTGCTTTCCTGAAAAATACTCCAACTTTTATGTTGCCTATGGCAATAGATCTTACACAACTTTCCCAGTTCTTTTACCACTCTTTCACTGGAGTACCTTGCAGCATGGTATCGGGATATAAACACCGGTTTTATCCTTCTTCTCTTCAGTGTGGTTAGCCATTGTCTGGATCTATATTGTGGTCCATTGTCAGCTATGAACTTTTCTACAGTTCCTACTCCTCGCAAAAAGTTTTTAACGATCGCTGCTGCTACTGTCCTTCCCGTCGCACGTTTCAGTGCGGTAAAAGTCACATACTTTGACACCAATTCCACTGCTACTAAATCATATCTATATCCCTGCACTGACTCAGGTAGCGGGCCAAACAAATCTGTTGCTCCGAGTTCCCTCAATCAACCTGGCACTATCGGAAAAAGCGGTGCTTTGCATGAGATAGTTAACGATTTTGCCTTCTGGCACAATTTGCAACTACCAAGCACGTTCTTGATCCTCCTCTGCATACTAATGAAATAAACTGATTCCCTTACCTTCTTACAGCATTTCCTTGCCCCGTAATGGCCATAACTTAGGTGCGTGTACCAGATCAGCTTGTTGACTATTTCATTTGGTATACACAACACCCAGTCCTGTGTGTTCGGATTTCTACGGTAGAAAAGGACCTCGTTCTGAATTGTATAAAAGCGCGCTATATTCGCATCTAAGTTCGCTCGAACTCTGTCCTTCACCATTCTCCATGACGCGTCTTTATCCTACTCTTTCGCGATATTTGTTAGTACCGCCCCTATGTATTTCTCGAACGGCACGCCCTGCATATACAATATGTCATGTCTGTTCTCGTTTACCTCCTCATCAAAGCATTGACCATGACCTACTGGGTTCCTTGCAACGCATCTGCCACTATATTCTGTGGCCCAGGAATGTACATGACCGTAAACTGAAACTCCTGTAAATAGAGTGCCCACCTAGCGTGTCATCTATGGTTAAGATTGGCCGACATCAGAAACTGTAGTGACTTGTGGTCAGTATAGATTTTAGTATGCCTCCCATACAAATAGTATCTAAACTAACTAAAACCCAATACTATTGCCAAAGCTTCAAGCTCAGTTACCGTGTAATTTCTCTCAGCTTTGCTAAGCACTCGGCTCGCAAATGAAATAGGTTGTTGTATTACTTCTCCTCCTTGCTCTTGCTCTTGGAAAATGTTACGCCAAGTCCTCTACGGGAACTGTCTGTGGCCATACAAAACTCTTTCCCTAGGTCTGGATGCTCGAGAAGAGGTGCCGATAGCAGTGCCTTCTTTAACGCCTCATACTCTTCCTGCTTGACAGGGTCCCAATTCCATACCGTTTTCTTTCCAGTCAGCTGACATAGTCTGGTTGTCGCTGCACCCCCAATCTTAATAAACCTCCTGTAAAAATTGATTAATCCTAAATAACCCTGTAGCTGACGTTTTGTTCTTGGCACCGGAAAATCTCTGATTGCTTCGAGTTTGTCTGTATTTGGTCTTATTCCCTCTAGTGTCACAATGTGACCTACAAACTCGATTTCTTTTCGTCCAAATTCTGACTTTCCCAAATTCACGGTTGCCCCATGTCTCTCCAATGCACCGAACAATATGCTTAACGTTCTATTGTGGTCTTTCCAGTTTCTTTCTGCTACCAGGACATCATAGACGTACTGTGTTACCCTATCTTTTATTTCATTAGGAATGACAGTATTTAGCGCTCTGATAAATGCCGCGGATGATACATTTAACCCAAATGGTAGTTTCCGGAATTTATACGAATTCCCGTAGCACAACAAAGCAGTGTATTTTCTACACCCCCTATCTAGCTCCACCTGCCAGAAACTCATTCTCAAATCAACTGAGCTGAGAACTCTGGTCCCGTGAAACCTTTTCATCAATTCGTCAAGTGTGAGTGGCGGATCTGTCTCTGGCTCTATTATCTTATTAATTCTTCTTGCATCCAAAACTAGCCTAATTGACCCATCCTTTTATTCAACACAGACTGAGGGGCTGTTGTACGGACTGGATGTTGGTTCGATAGTCCCTTGTTCTAGCATGCTTTCGATCTCAGCTTCTACTCTTTCTTTGTACAGAACAGGAATCGGGTACACTTGGGCCCTAAACTGTTTATGGGGCTGGACTTTGAATCTATACACAAAGTTTCTTATTGTACCTGCATCATGTTTAAATACCTTCCTGTTCTCGTATAAAATTTTCTTCAATTCGCCGTAGACCGTGGTCCCTCGTAAATGCCAGGTTTTCTCCCTGATATCCTCCTCCAAGCATTTGTGAATTTCCTTCTTCTCTTGTTCGAACCCCGTATTCTGTGCCTGTCTACCGGACTTTACCGCCAGACATAATGCTAAGTGTGCGTTATCTTTAGCACATAAGCAATCGTCGAATCTTAATGTAATTTCCTCCGAATCTCGTTTCAACTCCATCGAACCATTTCTCATGTTAACAACGCTTTATATTGGTTCAAAAAATTAACGCCTAATATCCCTTCAACAGTTAGAGACGACACAATCATGAACACTGTACTAAACCTCTTCGCCTGGCACACAAAGTCTACCTGCGCTTGTAACTTCACCTCAATTCCCTTTCCTGTAACTGCCCCTCTCACTGTTGTCCTTTGCAATGGCAACGTTGGCCATGGTTTCGTAAGACTGCAACACTTAAACACATCTTCCCTCAAAACACTCATTACACTGCATGTGTCGATGACACATGGTACGATTACATTATTTATTTCTACGCTAATTATTGGGTGGACTTCACTCCCCACATCTCCTACCTCCTCTAACAGATTCTCCCTTAGTTTTCCGTAATCGCTATACCTAATATTTACATCATTAATAGTCCTGGCTTGTACCCGTCTATCATGTAGCCACCTTCTTGTCCCTCCGTAATTGTGACAGTGATTGTCCTGTCGTGAACCCAATGACTGCCTATCTTCTCTTTTCCCATCATTTTCATTTTCCCTTCTTCTTCCATCTCTGTCCCACCTTCTATTTTCCCGGTTCGCCGGTCGATATCCCCATTAATTCTGCCCCCTATTTCCTCGCCGTCCCCCATTTCCGTCATTCCTCTGATTCCATGCTCTCCTGTCATTCTGATAGTTTCTGCCGTTCCTATCCTCGACTCTGTCTGACCTATGAGCCGCGTCTCCGTTCACAATGTTGCTCTCGTTACCCAGTTTCTGTAACAAGTGGTGAAATGACGCAGAATCGTCTAAGCCTCTGCCTGCTATCACTATATCTCTGCGCAATTTCACTGGAAAATTCGTTACACAGATCCTAATGAGCTCCCCAGTTTCGTATGGCACATCCAAATACCTATTTCGTCTCAGCATTTCCTGATAGCATGCCACAGGATCTCTTATACCACCTTCGTTACAATTTGGCATCGTCAGTATGCTTTGCTTAACCTGGCCCTGCTTACTTTTCGACCAGAATTCATTTAAAAACTTGTCAAAAAATATCTTGTAGCTACTACAGTCTTTAATAACTTCCTGCATTTTCGCTCTAGCCTCGTCCCTCAAATGGTTACACACAAACTTCATTTTGAGGTGCGGTCCTCAATATGAAGGTAATGAATCTTGAGATTGAGAAAGCCACAGGCATGGATGTTGGTAGTTATCCGGATCCGGAAAACAAGTGTTCGTTTGTACCGACACGAAGTGCCTCCTACATTCTTCTTCCGCATTTATGTTTTCCGACCTTGGACTATACCCAGTTGGGTTTGCCACCTGTTTTATCCGACACAACCGCTCTCCTAACTCCCTGAGTTCGTCTTCCTCTTTCTGCCTATTTTCGTTTTTTGAATTTATCTCACTCTCCCTCTGCAATCTACCTGGTGGTGTTTTACCTTCGCTACTGCACGCTAATTGCAACTGTGCTATTTCTTCCCTATGTTTCCTATTTATTTCTAATTGTGCCTCTTTAAACTGTAAGAGTGGTTGTTTCTCCTCCTGGTCGGCATAAACCTCTCGCTGTGTACTGTCAGAGCCTGTTTCTCCTCTTATACTGTTCTTTTCAACATCTGCGCTAATCGTATTCATTCTGACCATTACCTCCGCAACTTCATCCCTGTATTTATTTAGCGCCACTTCCTGCCAGGTGACTTGAGCTTCCATGCTGTCTAATGCCCCTTGTTTATCTGCAAGTAAGTCCTCCACTATCTCTCTGATTCGCTCATCCGGCAACACATCCCTGCGTTTTGTAATATCACTCTTTATTGCAATTATTCGTACCTCCAAATTTTTGGCCTTTTTTTTTCACGGCGTCACATACTTACTTCAATGCACCCAGATTATTCTCCCCCTCGTCTAAGCGATTATTAACTGCGGACAGACGCTCATCGATAACTGAGTGTAGCTTCCTCATTGCCTCCTTTATTTCCCTTATCCATTGCCTCCAATCTTTCTTTACAATCTTTATCCATCGCTTCCAATCTTTCCATATTCTCCCTATCTCTCTCCTTATTATCTCTATCCATCGTCTGTAAAAACTGCAGTAGCACATTGTCATTTGCTGCTTTCGACGCGCTCACCTCGTTCGCCTGAGAAGCAGTAGCTTCGCTAAGGGTAGCTACACTTTCATTGTGTACCTGACCTAGTCCCGGCTCGTCCGCGTCGTCGGGAAAAGCCCCCGTTTGTGGACAAAGCCCACAGCGTAAAGGATCACCTAGCCGCGGTCCGCTGTCCATTTCAGCCCCTTTCCGAGTGTTTGCCGTTCTCGCTCATTAACCCAAGGTCGACACCTACTTCCTGTTCCACTGCTACCTTCACCCCAGAATCACTCTCTTCCATGGTGACTACACTTTTCGACTGCGACCTGGTTACTACGAACATTACGCAAAAAAAATTTACACAACGATCTTCCAGCCTTGGACGTCATAGCAGTTAATTACATAAAAAAATAAAAGATCCTCACCAATCCAGAAAGAATTTGCAAAAAAAATTTACTTCTTAGCGCTATCACAATATATCCCATAAAAAAATCTTAACAGCAAACCCTAACAGCAAAATCCTGGCAGGGTCGAATTATGAGAAGCACCCACATGCCTTGCTCATACTGTGGCATCAAGCAGTCAGGCCTGCAAGATGAGTGGCCTGCCAATCGAGTGGATTCGTTCTTATTTATCGAGTAACATGAACTCTCGTACTCACAATTAAGTTACAAATTATCCACTTGTATTAATAATACGCAGCGGATAACGCACATCTGACTTTTAGTAATTAACACAACTCTGACTGTCCACTAAGCACTGGCAATACCACATTTTCTTTCTCATTCAACGGCTTTGAACAACACGTGGCCATCGCACTGAATTTGAATGGTGCACACATTATACACTCCTGGAAATTGAAATAAGAACACCGTGAATTCATTGTCCCAGGAAGGGGAAACTTTATTGACACATTCCTGGGGTCAGATACATCACATGATCACACTGACAGAACCACAGGCACATAGACACAGTCAGCTGAGCATGCACAATGTCGGCACTAGTACAGTGTATATCCACCTTTCGCAGCAATGCAGGCTGCTATTCTGCCATGGAGACGATCGTAGAGATGCTGGATGTAGTCCTGTGGAACGGCTTGCCATGCCATTTCCACCTGGCGCCTCAGTTGGACCAGCGTGAGACGACGCTTCATCCAGTCCCAAACATGCTCAATGGGGGACAGATCCGGAGATCTTGCTGGCCAGGGTAGTTGACTTACACCTTCTAGAGCACGTTGGGTGGCACGGGATACATGCGGACGTGCATTGTCCTGTTGGAACAGCAAGTTCCATTGCCGGTCTAGGAATGGTAGAACGATGGGTTCGATGACGGTTTGTATGTACCGTGCACTATTCAATGTCCCCTCGACCATCACCAGAGGTGTACGGCCAGTGTAGGAGATCGCTCCCCACACCATGATGCCTGGTGTTGGCCCTGTGTGCCTCGGTCGTATGCAATCCTGATTGTGGCGCTCACCTGCACGGCGCCAAACACGCATACGACCATCATTGGCACCAAGGCAGAAGCGACTCTCATCGCTGAAGACGACACGTCTCCATTCGTCCCTCCATTCACGCCTGTCGCGACACCACTGGAGGCGGGCTACACGATGTTGGGGCGGGAGCGGAAGACGGCCTAACGGTGTGCGGGACCGTAGCCCAGCTTCATGGAGACGGTTGCGAATGGTCCTCGCCGATACCCCAGGAGCAACAGTGTCCCTAATTTGCTGGGAAGTGGCGGTGCGGTGCCCTACGGCACTGCGTAGGATCCTACGGTCTTGGCGTGCATCCGTGCGTCGCTGCGGTCCGGTCCCAGGGCACGTGCACCTTCCGCCGACCACTGGCGACAACGTAGATGTACTGTGGAGACCTCACGCCCCACGCGTTGAGCAATTCGGCGGTACGTCCACCCGGTCTCCCGCATGCCCACTATACGCCGTCGCTCAAAGTCCGTCAACTGCACATAAGGTTCACGTCCACGCTGTCGCGGCATGCTACCAGTGTTAAAGACTGCGATGGAGCTCCGTATGCCACGGCAAACTGGCTGATACTGACGGCGGCGGTGCACAAATGCTGCACAGCTAGCGCCATTCGACGGCCAACACCGCGGTTCCTGGTGTGTCCGCTATGTCGTGCGTGTGAGCATTGCTTCTACAGCCCTCTCGCAGTGTCCGAAGCAAGTATGGTGGGTCTGACACACCGGTGTCAATGTGTTCTTTTTTCCATTTCCAGGAGTGTATATTCTGGGTATCATGACAACGTACTATTCGAAGCAAATGACCACCAATTTTTTCTTTTCACTATCTTATTTAGTCCGATAAATTCTATAACCTAAACACAGAAATACTATAACCTATAACGGTAACATATGCGAAATTCTGCCCAGTCGGCATGGCTTTGCGTTGCTGATTCTCTATCACATGGTCCCGTAATTATTTAACGCTACAGTGCACTTTCTGGATAGGATGACGGATCTTTTGCTATATCTCACACTTCGACTCTTACAACCATCATCACGAAACTTTCCTTCAGACCGAGCGGTACAAAAGGAACATGCATAACCCACTACCTCTGAAACTACCTAGCTACTCTCCCATGCAAACAACACATACTTAAATTACATGACATACACCACACTGCAACACGGAATACAACACAAGGAATATTCACAACATTATCACTTTCAGATTTCCCACTTCAATTAGTATTTATCCCAGTTTCACACTGCCCCACTTCGTAGTTCTTCTTTTCTACTATGAACTCTGGATGATATATGCACGTCTTCCTGTACAATGCAAGCCAAGTGGCGTTGCTGGATAGACGGCTGACTCACCTTGCTTCTCTCTCAGAGTATTATAGCATGAATCAAGCGTCACACGGAAACATAACACGCAAAGTAATACTAAGAACATATTCATCACACACGCGAGTCCTCAACTGATACCATGGACGAGTACTTCTCTTTATCCTTTGTCTCATACACAGATTGAGACTCACACAGTACTCACCATGTGGAAGTACTCGTCTCTAATTTCAAGTCCTGCACACGCCATTTCTTAAATATTTCCAACTTATAGTACACACGCTAGTAATTCAGCTTAACTTAAGCACTCAGATGTGTTTCAACTTATTGCTACACATGGTTTCATTGTGACCGTTGGTCACTTCCGAAGATTACTACGATCCTCTTAATATTACCTGCCTGACATTTAATTTTCCCCACAAAAGCTCCTGAAATACAGAAATTATTATTCCAAACTACTCTTAACTATTTCACATGCATACCATGTCTCCACTCTTTTGTCTTTATTGAGCACACCTAAGACAGGTCTTACCAACACTAGATCCAGCGCCAGAGTGCTGAAACATGGCTGTTCGTCAGGTCATCTCGCACCTCTGTCGAGGTGGGCGAAGACCATGCTACCCATTGGTCAGCCACATTACAGGCGCTCAAAGCTCAGATTAATTTCATCTCTTTGGTTCCACCAAACGTGACCAAAGGCCCGTCTCAAAGATGATCATATATTCACATTCACTATCTGCGGTTAGCAGACGACCATACATTCATTCCTTTCACAGATCTCACCAAACTGGATGTAGGGATTCATTTTGTGGAAGTGCACATGTGATCAATTAAATAAATAAATTGTCATTCTTTTCCACACTGGTATCCGGCTTCGCTGTATTAATTGAAATTGAGTTATTATTAGAAAAATATGTTTTACTGACAAGAATAACGAAGAATGTTGTACCTATTTTCAATGTCGGGCGGTACCCTTTCACTTTACGTACGATGTCGCAGGCACCTCTGAGCCAAGTTTCAAACTTCTGCGTCATAGTGAGAGACAATTATGGCGTCCAGAAGCGTGGCACTTTAACTGTGTTGTGCAGTGTAGTTGTGGAACAATAATTAAAATTCAGCGCAAGTTGAAAAATGCCGCGTTCATTTAATAAATTTATGGCTGTGGTACCCAGAACTGAGAAGACACGTGCTGTGCCCTTCGGCGATAGAATACACAGGAAGGGCGTCACATTCCAAGGGCAGCCTCCAGAGAGGCGCAATATACACTGATGTGCAAAACTTCGAAAGAACATTTCGCATGATGTGTCGCTGCCAAGGAACATAGCCTGATGAGACTTGAACCATACATAGAAAGAACGGCTGCAGTACAGTACAGTACAGGAGGTAAGTCAAAGAAATACACAGTGAGTTTAACTGAAAACACACTTGTGTCGGACCCCCTGTAGGGGCTGTAGATATTCTCAAGATTAGCTGTTAACTGTCATCCTCGTCTTGGAGAGGTGCCACACTATAGCTACATTAACATATTGCTTATAAAATTAGCTACCTTTAAGTACCTGTTAAGTCCTGAGATAATTGTCAGAATCGGACTAACCAGAAGAAAGCCAAGTAAAATCTACACGGTGAATGATAACAGCCAAACAGTTGCAGAATAAAGATTTATTGAAATACTTGACCACAGTTACGGTATATCTAAATATACCTTCTTCAGAAGCATAAATACACCTGAACAAAAAGACCCCTTCATTAGCAGAAAAAAACTTAGCACAATAACTGAGATAGAAGGAAAGAAACAAACACATATAGTTTTAAGTAATCGTGAAAATTACCAAAGTATTACAACCACAAATAAACCACACATACACATCGAAAATCGCGAACAACAAACATCAATAATACGTAAAATCCCTACAAGACAGGAAAGGAACATCTCACCATCATCAACAGACAAGAAAACTAACTCCTAGTCAGCCAGACAATATTACATTAGAGCAAGGAGGGGTTTGAATCTGTCCAAACAGATCTTTTTGAGATAGATGTTTGAAAATTTCTAATTACTCGAACAGGTCAGTTTGTAACCCTTACTCACTTTGTGCAGCAATTGTACGTCATCCAGTTTACATAGCGTATGCAATAGATGTTCAGCAAACATGGAGTTGGACACGATTTCCCAATTTAAAACTGTAAGTGTTTGTTTTTTTCTTCTATCTCAGCTATGGTGCTAAGTCTTTTGCTAATGATGGTTGAGAGGTGGCATGAGCCCCCTCTCACATTTCTGTCTTACTCTGAGTAATTCAATTTGGGGAAGTACAGCCGAGTATGGTCGTTACAAGACTAGTATTGAGAACTCAGAATATATGAATATTTTCCTCTCTAATTGCATGCGGTGAAACGTTGCTATTTCTTCACACGCGGACTTCCCACCCAGCGTCTCTCGTCACCCAGATGGTCCGGTGACAGGCGGGTTCTGCTTATCTTGAAAGAGTTATGCCTATGGGTGTGAGGGAACCGAGTGGATGCTATCCAGACGCTGACATTGTCATAAGAGCGGGAGCGACACGCCCACAGGGGCCTGAAGGAGCGGCCGGGGCTAGAGGTTCCGTTACTTTGCATAAACTTAGCGAAAACACTTTCTGACGGACTACCAGCGAGGCGTGGGAATGAATTATGTTCCCAGGCAGTCTTGGCGGGCAAATTCCCGCGTTTTCTGCAAAATCATAACTGTGACGTAGCAAAGTCGGCTCAGAAATTGGCGCCAAGTATCTCGATTGGTGAAATAGTAGTGCTTCGGCAATACAGTGGTATTTTCCGCCGATTTTCGAGTTGCTGATTGGCACGTTTAACCAAGGGCACCGTCGTGGGGGCGGGAACGTTCTGTGTTCGGTTTGTACGGGTGCTCTTGAGGGAGTCGGCTCTCGTCTTTCGGTCGGAATAGGTTACAAGGCTGGGCTCTCGCTGCTCTGGACAGCCTGCCTTCCGTTGGCTGTCTAATATACTTTCATTTAATTGTAACTCTCTGACGAAGTTGGTGAAGTTTCGACTTCAACGTAGCTTTCCGGGTACAGTTGGCAATTGAGCGTTCTGCGTACAAGCGGTCCATGTTGTCAATCTTGAGCAGTTTTGACTCAAGGTGACTGTATCGGAGTTACTGTGTGTCTTCGCTTGTTAAAATCAATCATTGTACTGTCAGTGATTGTGTTGCGAGCTTTCTTCATCTTCCTCAGAGTCGCATTTGTATTGATAGGAAGTATTTAGTCTGGAAGAACCAGACCAGGATAATTTGTTTCGGGCTATACTCGCGACATTATCATCACCACGACGGGACGTCCTTGCAACCAGCCATCGCCTCCGGTATGCCAGCCAGATCGTGTCCTTGCAGTTAAGAAGACACCTTGGTAATGTATGTCCGCAGCACCGGCAGACTAGGGAATTTGCACTGAGATAATCAGAGCTCAGCAGAGCGCACCTGTTCCCGTCTTTCCTTACGTGGTTCTCTCTTGGATGTTCATTGTCTGAGTTCTCACTACTGTAGCAGCAATTAATGTTGGGTTGGCTGGATGTTTCTCTTAAGATTTGTGTTGCAAGGGATTGGCTCCACATACCACTTGGTCATGAGCGTCACAAGCTAGTTTATGGACAACTTCACCTTCACAGCATTTATTTGAGTATCCAATTTGACGTATTGTATATGTTTCATGTGTTTGTTTAGTATTTTGAGTTTAGTCATAATAAATCAAATTGTTATTTTGGACAGAACTTTCATTCTGTGCATTGATAAAGCAACCCTTTCATTTCTCACTACGTTAATGAAACTTCTCTTTATCAAATTAATTTCTATCAAATTAAGTTATTGCAGGTGCTAAACTCTTTTCTACTCCACTTGCAGGGTCGATTACAGACAACTCGCGTTTCTTCTTAATCCAAGTGCAACAGCAAAAGTCGGAGTTAGAAAAGGGGGGCTTAGAGCATCATTTCCGTATGAAGATTCTAGAAGAATTTAGTGTTAAATACACTGCTAGCCCCGGCACCTTGCAAGGTGTCTTCCTGTTCAGGTGTATTTTTGCTTCAGATGAAGGTATATTTAGATATATCGAAACCGTGGTCAAGGATTTCAATAAATCTTTATCCTGCAACTGTTTGGCTGTTATCATTTGCAGTGGAGATTTTCAACTGTTGCTGCTTCAGCCATGTTCAAAATTTTGAAACCAAATAACATCGTAACCACCGCGATTAATAAAAATCAACATACTCTCAGAAGTTACATGAAATAATAGGGAGAAGCACCTCAACTACTGCGAAACTATTTCGCACATTTCGTTTACAAAATCGGTCCCGCTTGAATTTATTCAGTCATTCCAAAGTAACAGAACAGAAACGTCAATGGTTATAGCTACAAATTAGAAACACACAAATATATCCCAAATCTTGATATATTTTGAATCACTATATTTAGTAATTGCGCCAATATATTATTTACGCCGACCAGAGTGGCCGAGCAGTTCTAGGCACTACAGTCTGGAACCGCGCTACCACTACGGTCGCAGGTTCGAATCCTGCCTCGGGCATGGATGTGTGTGTTGCCCTTAGGTTAGTTAGGTTTAAGTAGTTCTAAGTCCTAGGAGACTGATGACCTCAGAAGTTAAGTCCGATAATGCTCAGAGCCATTTGAATCATTTATATTATCTACCTACGCGAAGCTGAATTAAATTCAGTGTCAAACTGTGTTACAGAAGTCTAAGTGTGGCCCAATGATTTGAATATAATGCAAGCATGAACTGTACTTTTCAAACAACATAAATTTATAACATCAATTTTTGGCCTGCATACACTCGGGTTCTTAGATGGCCGTAGTATTATTGTCACACCGCCGGCTACCCTCAGTTAATGTCTTCTTAATCCACCAGTAGTTTCAGTGGCTGCAGCAGCACTTTGATTATATTAGTAATTCGGAAACATTTTTCAAACCTGTTAATAAATGTCAAATATCCTCAGGTCGATTCTTGTACTCTCAGCAATTTTCCTTCTTTTCAACATCGTCAGTAGACCAGCACGAATGGGTGGCCGCTTTAATTAAACCTGGACACTCACTGTAAGCGGTAATACTTTTCCAGGCCTAGATGAAGATATTAAGATGATTAATGGGTCGATACAACTCACATTCCTCTGGGTCAAGATGACTGACCTCCTGACAGTAAACTTTCTTAACTATCACGTATTCGTCACTACACAGACGTGCATCTTCCATTATGTACAGCAGTTACTTAAACAGAATCTTTCTTATCAGGGTATTATCCTAAAGTAACTTCTGTTCCTGTGTGCATTACGTTCGTCAACTTCTCGCCATAGGAGGATGCTTCCAGCATTGTCGAACATGATCGTTTTGGTGGTCGAGATGTTAAGTGTGGTGTCACCGCCAGTCACCACACTTGCTAGGTGGTAGCCTTTAAATCGGCCGCGGTCCGGTAGTATACGTCGGACCCGCGTGTCGCCACTATCAGTGATTGCAGACCGAGCGCCGCCACACGGCAAGTGTAGAGAGAGTTCATAGTACTCGCCAAGTTGTACAGCCGACTTTGCTAGCGTTGGTTCACTGCATACATTCGCTCTCATTTGCAGAGACGACAGTTTAGCATAGCCTTCAGCTACGTCATTTGCTACGACCTAGCAAGGCACCATATTCAGTTACTATTGATATTCATATTGTGAATCATGTACCGTCAAGAGCGACGTTCATCATTAATGGATTAAAGTTAAGTATCAAACTAATTGCGTCCGCTTTCTGAATTCTAATTCCCTTGTCATGTTCCAGACCTCATGCCAGCCTGCGTGAGCTAAAACGCGTGCATTTCGGCCTCCTTTAGTAATCCTGTGTTGGCTCTCCTGCCAACCACAACATTAAGTACACAGAGACACAATGTTGCATGGGTATACTAATCTCCAAATCTTTGAATATAGCACATTCACCAGTCAACGATATTATGACACGTTACTCCTTCTCATGAGAGTCTTGGAACGGAAGGATATTCGGAAAATTTACTGGCCTTGTCAATCGGCTTGATGGATGAATGGAACGCCTTACCATAAGAACTCGTTGCGAATCTTCTGGCCAACATGGAAATACGTTCCACAGACTGCATTACTGTCCGTGGTGATCACACACACTATTAATAACCAACCATGTCTCACCTTTTGCAAAGAATCATTGTCTCTGAAAAAAGTATCGTTTCGTTTCGTCTCATTGCGTATTTATTTCAGTTAACTTCTGTATTATACGGGAAAAACCGCTAAGTCCTTTTTGGCTTCTCCCCTTCCATTTTTCCCCCATTTCTATCACCCAGTTCAAATGTTCTCGGTGGAAGCAAGCCTATTATGATCATGGAATAACATGTGTTCGGATACTGAGGACACTAATTACATTTTCTCTGATTAAATTTGGTGTTGGCTTTGGTCTCGTTCCTATATTTGTCTACAGGCGTCTAAAGGTAGCGAAATGCGGGATGCTTAACTACCTGATCTACCGATAGATGGCTCTAGCGTCAAGCTACCGCTAGCTTTAGACGCCTGTGTCTGTATGCTCCACAGAAATGATGATGATGATGATGATGATGAGTCCCATACTCCGTTTACCGAGCGTAGGGGAGCGACGCGGGAGACCCGCGCCGCCATACTAGGCAAGGTCCTAGTGGAGGTGGTTTGCCATTGCCTTCCTCCGACCGTAATGGGGATGATTGATGATGATGATGAAGACGACACAAACACCCAGTCATCACGAGGCAGGTGAAAAATCCCTGACCCCGCCGGGAATCGAACCCGGGACCCCGTGCTCGGGAAGCGAGAACGCTACCGCGAGACCACGAGCCTCCACAGAAATAGGTGCCCATTTAAGACAACAGAAACAGTATACCTTAATTTAGCTGCTAACGACTCTCCACTGGCCGTATCCGCCAAAACCACAGTTAACCTATCTTCTCTGGTGATGTAGTTATTTTTCATAGCTGTGAATGTTGATTCGTCGCGAATGATAATGCCGATCCTTTGCTAAAATCTATTCAGAGTGATTTTGTTAAATTTTTAGTTCCCTTGCCCGTCAAAGTATTTCTTCTCCAATAGTTATCACACACATTATTTGTGTGTGACGGTCTTCATACTTATTGTAGTACTTTACTTACAATTACAATAGCCAGAAGTTCGCAATGATGTCCTAGCGTAACGACTACACTTTTTAGCAAGTAATGTGAAGGTCCTGGGTTCAACATTCAGTCAGTACTCACTGAAATTTTTTATCTGGTGGAAAGACCTGGAAGGAGGTTCCATGTGCCTTGGGAAACCAACAGAAAAGCTACTTGAATATAAAAGGAGCAAAATTGACGCGCAAATTACGTCGAAAGGCTTGCTTCAGGACAGCATCAGCCCTTATTTTTTCGAGTTAGTGAGCGAGATGCTCCATGCATTACATCTACAGAACTTATTCTTTCGAAGATTCCAGACCAGTTCTATAGAATTTGGGTTGAAACTGTGTGGCGGAACAAGGAAGAGAACCTTTCCTTGCAAGATTTTTTCCACTACAGTTGGGGTCAAGCCTGTTCTGCGCATCTACGTTACGCATTCTCCGACAACCAATATGCGTTCAGTACTGTTCTCAGATCACTGCTGTGAAACTGGTTGCCATCGTGAGCATAAAACGCGACCGTAGCCAGTTATTCAGTAAACTTTTATTCCATTTCTTGCGAGTTGTCACGGTCGACGGTAGAGATAAGCAACAAATTCCGCACAGCCAAGTGAGAATCATAATTTGCAGCAAACACGCTTTTTTCTCGCGCAGAGCACGTGTATCCGCTTACGGCAATCGTCGCTTGAAACCGGCAAA
This sequence comes from Schistocerca gregaria, assembly GCF_023897955.1. NCBI lineage: Eukaryota > Metazoa > Arthropoda > Insecta > Orthoptera > Acrididae > Schistocerca > Schistocerca gregaria. The sequence continues at coordinate 182,950,518 of NC_064927.1, forward strand.
CAGTGCAATCCTCGTCCATATCTCGATCTGCGCGAACAGCCATCATTCACAGATCAGACTATAGAAAAAGCAGGAGTTGGAATTTCTTTGTCGCTCCGTATTACAGGCGTCGCAAAGGATCATGGTTACCCGCCGCATCCACCAGCACCTCCACCAGCACCGCTTTCTTCCCTCCACCCAATGTGGCTTTCGGCCATCCTTCTCTGCCGATGACCTTCTCCTTCACCTCACTCACCTCCTCTCAGAACAACTCAACTCCCGTCGCTCTGCCATCTTCCTCTCCCTCGACCTTGAAGGCGCATATGACCGTGTATGGCATTCTGGTCTCCTCTTCAAGCTCCAAACCTTTGCCCTTCCCATCAACTACGTCCGTCTGGTCGCCTCCTTCATTTCCCACCGTCCTTCCTATGTCACCATCCACAACACGGATTCCTACACCTTCTACCCCTCCGCCGGTGTGCCCCAAGGCTCCGTCCTTTCCCCTCTTCTTTACCTTCTTCATACGGCGGACATGCCTCCGCCTGCACCCCCCCTACACCTTCTCCAGTACGCCGATGACACCGCCTTCCTTGCCCTCGCCCCCACCCTGCAACGCTCCCAGCACCTTCTCCAATCCCATCTTGACCGGTTCACCTCTTGGTGTAACCAATGGTTGCTCAAGGTCAATCCTTCCAAGACCCAGGCAATCATCGTAGGCAAAACCACCCCTTCCTTCCGTCTCCTTGATTTCTATCTTACCATTTATGGCCGTCCTATTAACCTCACCCCCACCCTCAAGTACCTTGGCGTCACCCTTGATCGTCGCCTCTCCTGGACCCCTCATCTCCGGACAATCCAAGCCAAGGCACGCTCCTGACTCCGCCTCCTCAAGCTCCTCTCTGGCCGCACATGGGGTCTGGACCCGTCCACCGTCCTCCACACCTATAAATCCCTCATCCGTCCTATCCTTTGTTATGCCCATACCGCCTGGATCTCCGCCCCTCCTACCTTTTACCAATCCCTTCAAATCCTTGAACGCCATGCACTCCGCCTCGCCTATCGCATCCGCCTCCCTTCCCCCACGCGGATCCTCTATGACCTCATCCCCTTCCCACACCTCCTCCTTTTCCTCGAACGAATACGGATCCTCTACACCTCCTGCAAGCTTGATTCTCCCCACCCACTTGTCTCTCCCATCCTCTCCCACCCCAACCCGCTGCCGCGCCTGTATCCCACCTGCTCTCCATCTTCACACTCTCCACACCCTCTCCCAAGGTGGCTTCCGCCAACTCCCCCTCCCGGATGATGCCCTCCTCCTGTATCCCACCTGCTCTCCATCTTCACACTCTCCACACCCTCTCCCAAGGTGGCTTCCGCCAACTCCCCCTCCCGGATGATGCCCTCCTCCCCTCCATCTACCCCTCCTACCAACTTTGAGCCTTGCCTTCCCTCTCCTCTCCTTATCATGTGGGCACCCTCTCTCCCTTCTCTCCCTCCCTTCTTCCCTCCCCTCCCCCTCTCCCTGGGCTTCCACACACCACCCCTCCCTCTCCCATCCTCTCCCCATTGGCATCAACCCCTCCCCCATTCCCTCCTACCCTCGCCCCTTCCCTCTGGCAGGTCCCTGGCCTTACTCGTGTGACAAGTGCATCACCAACCGCCGGAGATTGTCGCCGCAGTGCTTATGTGTTTTGTCGTCCTGTTCACGTGTGCTACTTTGTATCTCTCCGTTATGTGCTGTGTGAATCGCTTTTAACTTGACTGCTCCACAATGAACGGCTTCTGTTATTTTACTCTGTTTGTCTACTGTTTTTTAACCTCCATGTCTCTTTGTATCTCTTACTGCTTGTACTATGTTCATGTCTGTGGCCGAAGAGCGGCTTAGTTACGCCGCTGCTGGCCTACCTATGTATAGGTATAAAATAACAATAAAAAAAAAGGATCATGGTAACGTGACCGTAGACTCGTAGAGTCATCTATCGTTTGATCCTGTAGTTGAGCGTGACGCGAGACACCTGGACTCGCAAAGGATCATGGTAGCTTGATGCTAGAGCCATCTATCGGTAGGTCACGTAGTTGAGCATCCCTCATTTCGCTAGCTTTTGACGACTGTTATTTTTCTCCCGAATCTGTGTGTGTGGCCGCTCTGCGAGGAGCGGCGCGCATCAAAGAATCACGTGTGGTCGGGCCAGAGGGTTCCCGGAAGTCTGCCGGTCGGTGACGGTAGTGGGGTGCCGGCAGAGGCCACCCCCCGGGAACAGTCTGCCGTGCTCCTTTGTATCAGCCGAGACGCAGAGGTCATCGGCCCGGCAGGAGTTTGAAACGACAGGCTGGCGCCTCACAAAATAGCTTTACAGCTGAGAGCGGCGTGCTGGTCACCGACTCGGCGCCAGGCATGTGCATTGTGAGGGAGCCGTTCTCAGAACTTGACGTATGAGATGTCCGACAGAATAGTGCCACAGGTAGGCGCTGTTTTGCACTTCTCAGATGCAGTTTCTCAAGCCTGTCTCCTGCATTTAGCAAAAAGAAGCGAGATGACTGGAAGACTGCAGATGGTTCATGCTGACGTCATAGAGCATCGCTCACATTTTCCGGCAACTCTGCCCATTGAAACCGGATTTTACGGAACAAAAACGAGTGCCTTATGATCCCGAGCACAGCCACAATTGGAAGTATAGGAACATGGAGGGGCTGAGGAGCGCTAATTTTCCAGAATTGGTGCGCATACCAAAGTTTTTCGAGGCGTCTCACCCTGGCCGCCAGAGAGAGAGGTCGTGGCATTCCTTCTGGCCCGCCAGAAAGTTTCATCGTGGAGTGAAGGCATGCGAGTGACTGCTGTCACAGTACCCCAGACAGTGTTTCGCAGATCCCATTTGAAATCGTCTGTTACAATAAGATATTTTCATAATCCGTGACTTGTCGGTAGCAAGTCGTAACGGAGATCAGCAATCCTGTTTATAGCCTGCAGACCAACCGAGTGCTGTCAACTATGACCCACGACCTGACTTCACAGTCTGGTAAAGTATACACAACGCCGGCAAAGGATGGACTTAACGTATTCGTGCTGAACCTTTCAGCTTCGTGCGCCATCGCACTGAGCGCACATCAGGAATTATTTGCATGTGTCAAACTATAGGCGGATAATCTTACTCGGCCACTGTTCCACAGCGCATTCGAGTTTTTAGTGTATTTGAAATTTCATCCTACCCACAGTAGTACATAGGGACCGGTGGTGCCACCGGACTTTGCCAACAACTCATTCTCATACACATTTGCTTTTTGTCAGTTATATTACTGAATCATTACATTTTCGAAGCCGGCCGCGGTGGTCTCGCGGTTCTAGGCGCGCAGTCCGGAACCGTGCGACTGCTACGGTCGCAGGTTCGAATCCTGACTCGGGCTTGGATGTGTGTGATGTCCTTAGGTTAGTTATGTTTAAGTAGTTCTCAGTTCTAGGGGACTAATGACCACAGCAGTTGACTCCCATAGTGCTCAGAGCCATTTGAACATTTTCGAAAGTTAAATTTATGAGCGAATTATCGGAACCCTTTGAAATAAAAACGAGAGTGCGACAGGGGGATGGGCTCCCACCGTTGCTGTTCAATTGTGTGCTTGAGAAAGTAGTGAGAGAATGGAACACAAATATTAAGAGTGGTATAAAACTGGACTGCAAAAAAGAAGAACCTTAAAGTAAATTGCATTGCTTTTGCAGATGATATGGCCCTGTTTGCTGAAACAATGGAAGAAGCAGGGGAGCAAATCCTTGAACTAAAGAAACAAGCAGCTAAAATAGGTTTCCACATTTCCTTTGAAAAAACTACTATGTTGACAAACATCAAGCATTCATGTAAATACCTCAAAGTTCAAGAACGCAAGAATGAAATAGTAAATGAATTCAAATATCTCGGAGAATAGATTTGTTGGAATGCTGGGGAAAGCAAAGTAATGGAATTCGGAAAAAATAAACTTGAATTGGCCTTCCAACTAATAAAAATACATACAACAAAAAATCCCTTTCATGGGGGTCCAAAATTACACATTACAAGACAGTGATTAAGCCAGAGGCACTGCATGCAGCAGAAACACTAAACATGAATTTCAAAGGCCAAATGGAGAAACGTGAGCTAAAGGAAAGAAAAATTTTATGAAAAATCGTAGGACAAAAATTTCAAGATAATAAGATTATATACATCAAAAATAAAAATCTCTACAAGAAAATTGAATAAATTCCAGATACTATGCGAAAAAGGAGGATAAATTATTTATGGTCATCTTCTCAGAATGAATTCCAACAGATTAACTAAACAAATCTTTGACTTTTTCCGTAACCGCAAAACGAAACCCAACTGGTTTAAGGAAATTTAGAAAGACCTAGTATAATTAAAGATTCCAGAAAATTCACTTATTGATCGAACAGCTAAAATAATTACTAAAGATGAAAACATGAGGTTCCAAGACAAATCTACACAAAAGTCCAAACCCTGCATCTCGGAAGAAGAGAGGGAAAGAAGATGAGAAAGAATGAAGAAATACTGGACCCTAAGAAAAGAACAACGGCAAAGAAATGATTGATCTAGCGTACCCCAAAGAGGGTGAAACGAAAGAAGAAGAAAAAAGAATCATTATTTTAGTTATTGAATTATCTCTGTGTTCTAAGGAAAAAAATCTCATAGTGATAACCAATTCGATTATCATTTCAATAATTAAAGTACGACAATTGATATCCTGTCCCTGTGCCATACAGTTTTGGGAATGTTAATTAATCAAATTATCAGTAAAGTAAATTATGACGCAAGTGTCAACTCTCGAACTGTCCACTAGCGCACCCAAATAATTTCTTTTAGTGTTAATTATTGTCCATTGCGTGATAAAAAAAAGTGACTGCTCAAGGGAGGAGAGGAAGGGGGAGCTAGAACGTGCTTGCCTTTCGGATACAGTTTTATATGAAATTATATGACACTGTAGTAGTTCTTTGTGTGTGTGGTGCAAGTTTCATCGAGCTACGTTACGTGGTGGTTCTTTCGTCCTTAAGTAGTTTGCATAGGAGCGTAAATATGGTCAGACGGCGGAAATATCTTTTACAAGAAGGACTATATTCTGCTTCCGACTTATATCACACAAATGGTTCCCAGATTTATATCCATCTGCTACATGCGGATGTAATCAGACGCACAGCTCCACTCACACAGTATTAGTGACAGTATCAACACTACCTCAAGATTACATGACGACCACGTCTACAGTCGTCACCGAGAAGTACCAGACTGGACATTCCACCAGTGATCGTAATTATTGATCACTTGATTTTGGAATAGACCAGAGTCAAAGATTGTTCAGAGGAGTGTAAGGTGGCAGATTTTAGCACCTTACATGAGATTTGTTCAAAAAAGTAATAAGTGACAAATACCACGCGGACAGGTATAGCCGTTATACAGAACAGTAGTAACACCGACATACCAAGGTTAATACAGGTACGTAAGATTTTGAGAACTGTGCATATTATCTTGGGAAGGTGGTTTGAACGGACACAGGAAAGAGCTCTTCTGAGCTGTAATACAAGCGAGGTGGCCGGCGGCTGACCGAAGCTTCACACGGTGGCTGCTTTGGCGGCAGAGTGTCACCAGTGGCGGCAGGGAGCATTGGGCGAGGGACCACACAGATGCGGGAGAGAGAGAGAGAGAGAGACAGACAAAGAGAGAGTACATGCGTGACAGAGAGAGACTGTTTCCCGCCGTTGTGGCTATACAACTGTTGTAACGCGACATAAATAGGGCACGTCCATGAAAGTTGGAAGAACCGCTCGAAATTTCAGAGTTCTGATTGGCCGAAAACGTGTACAGAAACATCTGTGAGGAACTGCAAAGTTTGGGTGCAACAAGAAGGGGATTCTAGTGTCTGATGTGGTGCTGGGTATACACGGAAGGTCTGCTCTGGTAGTTGAAGCCTAGATATAGTTAGGTTTGGAGATATTGCTGACACTGCGACCAGTGATCTCTCTCAAATTTTTCAAAGGTAGGGCGTACGTCTCCACAAAAGCAGAATCATCTGTTGCCCTGAGGAGAGAAAACAGTAACAAGAGCTATGAAACGATCACAATAACTGTTGCTCGTTTCATAGCTTTTTTTATTGATAACAACTTGACCCCAGTGCCTACAAGCATTAATTTGTACGCTATAGCACTGAAGATGATCATTATATGATCGAAAATCGATTTTTCTGTCAATAAATCATCAAAATTACGACCAACGCTGACCTTCCTTCTAATGCAAAAATCTTAGTCTGGATTTCACGATGAGTGTTTCCTTCCGAATGCGAGATCGATATGTTAACTAGTAAACCACCGCTTTCGGTAGGGGCGCCAGCTCTGAGCTGGACGCTAAGTCGTCAGTTAGCGGCAATGGAAGGCCAGGAGTCCAACTGGCGCCAAGAAACAAGTGTCTTAGCGCCTAATTGATTGCAGTCAGCTAGATTGTAATCTGCGCGACTGTCAAGCGCTTCACGAAAAAGTAAACAGTAATAAAAAAATCGTTTTATTCCATCTCGTTCCCTATAAGCCAAAATAATCAACTGCCAACTAGCAATCGGACGTTATTTCCAACAGAAACGTTTGTAAGGAAATTTACTAGAATTACGCTTACCACCATTCATCGTCGAATATCTCACTGTCCACAGCTGTTTAACTGGAATATATGCGACAAGGCGTGGATAGAGAAGTTGCTTTTCGTACTGTAACAACGAAGATATTTACAATAAATTAAAGAAGCTAGGCACTAGGTTTCTCAAATGGCTCTGAGCACTATGGGACTTAACATCTATGGTCATCAGTCCCCTAGAACTTAGAACTACTTGAACCTAACTAACCTAAGGACATCACACAACACCCAGCCATCACGAGGCAGAGAAAATCCCTGTCCCCGCCGGGAATCGAACCCAGGACCCCGGGCGTGGGAAGCGAGAACGCTACCGCACGACCACGATATGCGGACTCTAGGTTTCTGTTGGTTGTGTTTTCTATGCTGGTTAGGGCTGCTCCCGTGAACGTCAGGCTGTGCATTTCTCCAAAACGACCACCGCGAAGGCCAGGACATTAGAGCAGGTGGGTTTGTGAGAGCAGCAAGGACGCATAACGCTCTTTCCAGGTGGGCGGCTAGCGAAGACTGTAGCTTACGACAGAGACAAGTCAGAATGAGACAAAAAAATCGGAATTGAAAGTAAGGAATCATTAAAACGTAGTAAAACAAAGCTGACGAAGTGGGAAGGATGGCCACCTCGTCAGCCACCTGCTTAGGAAGTGATGCCATAGCAGAACTTATCAGAACTTTCGATAAGCAAAGGATTATCACTCATTTCCCGGCGGGACGTGGTAAACTCTACGTATAAAAGAGACTTGGTGGCTCCGACTTCACAGGTAATCTTGGTGAACTGAAGAAGAAAATGGTTCTAATAGCTCTGAGCATTATGGAACTTAACTTCTGAGGTCATCAGCCCCCTAGAACTCAGAACTACTTAAGCCTAACTAACCTAAGGACATCACACACATCCATTTCCGACGCAGGATTCGAACGTGCGACCGTAACGGTCGCGCGGTTCCAGACTGTAGCGCCTAGAACCGCTCGGCCACGCCGGCCGGCCGAACTGAAAAAGATGGAGTTGTATACCGTCTAGGTAGTTAGTAGCTGCGTTGAAAATCGCTTCTGTCCTTCACAAGTCAGACAAATTTACTTTCCTCTTACAATTGTGAGATTTTTGTGAATAGAACTACTAAGGGTCGCGTGTTAAAAATATCAGAGTATTGTACATCGTACTGATTTTTGCAAAACTTTGGTGATCTTTGCCTAAAGGCATTATTAATGTGAGTGTAATAAACTTTAATACGTGATCATATGTTTTATAGAAAATCACACACAAATTTTAAGATGGTTGGCAGATTTTCAGCCAACTTCCTATTGTTCTCTGTTGGCCGCTGCGGACAGGGACCCACCTAGATATGAGCAAATCCACTAGGGATTTTCATAACTAATCCTAATTAATTTAAATTACTACATTAATCAAGACACATTTAAATCGAAGCTATATGCCCAAATTGTCCAAAAGTGACAAAACGTAGTGATTCCTAGATATGAGAATTGTGTTAGAAACGGAGTAGAATCCACGTTTCGTTGACAATCATGTATCTGCGTGCTACATGTTATCGGTCCACTTCCAACAAAGAAATAATGATAAAATTACGTCGTTTTATGTAACGGAGTTGTACCCATTTGGTGCTATAGAGTTCAGTAAAGGAGCTAAACTTCCTTATTTACACTGATATTCCCAGTACTTGTAAAACCTAATAAGTGTCGTTGTTGATTCGAATATGGTCTGTACACACCTACCACTCAGAAAACATGCGTCAGTGTTCCATAAAATTTAATGTAGTGTGTCAATGAATGTATCATCAAAACATAATTTATCATTAGCACAACTAGAAGCCGAATGCATATACTGTTGGCCTTCCAGTGGACTTGTACAGAACTCTAATATTTTGTTAGCTTTATTGCTGGCATCAAATGAGACATTTGTCCGATATTTTGTTACGCTTAGCTCGTATTTTGAATATGAAAAAGCAAGATTCTGAAACTACTATTACATTTTGTTCCCCTATATTTTTCTAAAAATCTGGCACAAAACGATCTCTATTGTCTCTCCCGTTTATTCGCCATGTTTTGTAGATTCAAACATTACACAGAACGGGAAAGCTATCGAGATATAATGTAACAGATGTTACCGTCTGTCTGAAACTAAATCTGTAATCCACTGTTAAGCTTCTATGATTTGCACATTATGACTACTGCCCACTGCGGAACTGAATATCGCGGCAGCGTGACGCGGCGAGAAAGGATACGGTCCAATTATATTGACCACCGCCTGTATTCGACGTCAGTGTGCAACAACCACTCAAAGACGACAGGTGGCAGTGCTAGTACTGGAGGGTATATAAAGTGTGTCGGGTGGACGGCGAAAACAGTGCAGCCGTTGTCGTTATACTTGGAGCGATATGTCTCATCTAGATCATTGGCTTTCGGGACGAGGGTGGAGCATTTCCGAAACGAATAAGTTTGTGAACTGTTCGCTTGCCACCGTGGTTAAATTATACTGTCCATGGCAAAATGGCGCTCTTCAAAAGAGGTGCCGAGGCAACTCTGGTTCACTATAGAGCCATAGATGACGGAGGTGAACGACGTCTGTGGTGATACGTACAGGGGAATAGACGTGCAACTGTCGAGCATCTGACCATCCACATAAACCAGGGGCCATCAACAGTGCCTCCTCAACACAGCGAATGCTGCTGCGTATGGGCCTATACAGCTGGCGCCTGGTTCATGCACTCATTCTGCCTGCTGTTCATCTGCGACGAAGGCTGGAATTTTTCCTCTGATAACGCAACTGGACGTACACTGAGTAGCGACAGATGGCCTTTCACATGAATTAGATTTCATGGTCCATCGGACAGATGGTCGTTAGTGTGCATACACCCTGCAACAATCGTCGAAGGGGTCCAGGCCAGAGGAAGGGACCATTACGATCTGGGGGATGCTTCTGTGGCAATCTGTGGGTGATATAGTCATTCTGAAAGGCGCAATGGATCAGCAAAAGTATGCATTTTATTTTTTTTCCTCTGCAAGATGGCATCTACCAGCAGGTCAATGCAAAGTGTCACACAGTTCTCAGTGTACTTGCATGATGAGAAGAGCATCAAGATGAGCTCGCAGTACACTCGGGACCACCAGATTACTTGTTTTAATACCCAATCGACAACCTGTGTGATCATCTCGATCAGGTGTGCGTCCCATGGATCATCAATGGAGAAAGCTAACGCAGCTGGCCACTGCACTGGAGTCGAAAATGGCTCTGAGCACTATGGGACTTAACATTTGAGGTCATCAGTCCCCTAGAACTCAGAACTACTTAAACCTAACCAACCTAAGGACATCACACACAGCCATGCCCGAGGCAGGATTCGAACCTGCGACCTAGCGGTCGCGCAGTTCCAGACTGAAGCACTGGAGTCGCCAAGGCCTCACGTCCCTGTTTGCACCTTCCAGAAACTCACTGATTTCTCTCTTTCTGCATATCTCGTAGTGGTCGGCGGTGCAGAAGTTGGTTATTCAGCATTTTGACAGGTGGTCACACTCATGTGGCTGGATAGTTTATATAAGAGCAGCAGAATGGGAATCAGTCAAGCGACGATACGGGCCGCCAATTGGGAAATCCATTGACACAAGTAACTCAGACAAAGGGCAGACTTTTATGGCCCGGTGCCTGAGAACAAGCATCTCGGAAGCGGCGACACTGCTCTAGTGTTGTGAGCATCTACCGAAATTGATTAATCACTTATGAAACCACGATTAGGCTACAATGTAAAGCACGTCCTTATCGCATCAAAAACCATGGAGATAGAAGGTTTGCTTGCGCTTGATGGTAGGGGAAGTGTTTATCTGTGGCAGATCTGGCGACACGGGATCCACCATGAACAGGGATGTTTGAAAGATTCCCTGCGGAAATGGTACAAGGCGATAGGAACAGTAATGAGGGAATGTTTTAATCTAATATGGCAGACAGGGGTCTTCTCCAACTCGTGGAGGGAGGCAATTCTCGTTCCTCTCCTCAAACCAGGAAAGGACCGCAGATATCTCGGTAGTTATCGGAGTATGGCCTTGACGAGCTGTGTGTGAAAAACCCTGAAACGGATGGTTAACCGTCGTCTGGCCTGGCTGTTAGAGACCAGGCAACTTCTTAGCCGGAAATTTCTGTCGACGGTCGACAGCCTGACCGTCGTAGGGGCGGCTATTCAGCAGGCTTTCCTCCGTCTGCATCACTGTATCGGCATATTCTTTGATATCAGTAAGGTATACGATACTACATGCAGACACTCACACAACTTCATCAATAGGGCTTTCGTGGCCACCTCCTCACTCTCATTTGGTCTTTGTTGTATCTGCGGTTTTTTCGGACCCGAGTTGGTGACACTGTCTGATCGATCTCAGCAGGAGAACGGTGTCCCCCAGGGCAGTGTTTTAAGTGTTACCCTCTTTTTCATAGCCTTCAACAGAATAACATCAATGCTAAGGAGTCCAGTAGAGTGCTCCTTATTTGTCGACGAATTTGTTGTTTCCTGTTCCTTCTCCAGTGTTGCAACGGTGAGCCGAAAATTCCAACTTATAGTGCGACGGTTAGAGGAGAGGGCTGCAAAAACGGGTTTTCAGTTTTCTGCAGGTAAGTGTGTGTGTGTGTGTGTGGTAATTTTAATTGTTGTCGTCGGCCTTTTAATTTGTCTTCCTTGCATATATGGGATACTATCCTACATTTTAGATGCACAGTGCGGTTTCTGGGTCTCATTTTTTACTCCAGATTCTCATGGTTGCCACACCTGCAAGACTTGAAAACCAGAACCCCGAAAGGCACTGAACATCCTCAAGTGCCTCAGCCACATGTCTTGGGGTGCGGACAGGGCGCGTCTCCTCCAGTTTTATCGGGCTTTTGTGCGTTCGCAGTTGGACTACCTGTGCACAGTGTATGGGTTAGCGAGGCCAACTTATTTGCGCATCCTTGACACTGCCAACCATGCGGGGATTCGACTGGCCACGGGTGCTTATCTGGCCAGTCCCCTACCAAGCCTCTGTGCTGAAGCTGGAGAACCGCCACTTTCCATCCGACGGCAGCTCCTCCTGGTGCGCCAAATATGTAAGTTTCTTGCAGCTCCAACCTCACCCGCTCACCATACTGTCGCTCATCCCACTCTGGACCGTCTTTTTTCCCACCGTCCCCGAGCCACGATAGCGTTTGGGATCCATGTGCAACATGTGCTACATTCCCTCGGTGTACAGCCCGTACAGCCCCAAATCCAATGTTTTAACCACGCTGGCTACTGGAGAGGCCCAGAGTGATTTTAGATATGGTTCTGTACAAGAGAGATTGCACTCCTGCCACCGTTTTTTACAACATTTTCTGCCATTTTATCTGAGCATCACGACTATGTAGCTGTTTTTACGGAAGGGTCGAAACAGGGGGATTCCGTTGGTTTCTATGTTGTTTTTCCGGATCATGTCCTCAAGGTCCGACTACCTTAAGCGTTTACTGTCTTTGATGCAGAATTGTCTGCGATCTTGCGGGCACTGAAGCAGATGAGACGCTCTTCGTGTCCTAAATTTCTTGTCTGTTCAATTCAAGTGTCCATCACTCATTGCAACGTTTTTATCCAGCAGATAAAATATTCCAGACCATCCAGGATGCCCTGCTCCAACTACAACGATTGGAGAAGAAGGTGGCTTTCTGCTGGGTTCCAGGGCATTGCTCGGAACGAAAGGGCAGATCTCGCAGCCAAGGAGGCGTGTCTCGATCCGCAAGTATTTCAGTGTGCCATCCCCCTGCACGCACTCACCTCTGTTGAGCTCACGAGTCATGCGTCGGTGCGTGGGTAAGTGGCTGGAAATGACTGACAACAAGCTCCGTTTAGTCAAGCCCACAACGCGTGTGTGGTGTACTCCCTTCCAGCCTCGTAGACAAGACGAGGTTCTCCTCACTCATCTACGGATAGGCCACAGTCCTATGATGCATGACTTCTTGCTTCGGCGCGAGGACCCTCCAGTGCGAGGTGCTCGTAACGTCCAGGTCACTGTTCGCCACGTTTTATTGGACTGCGCTTTATTTTCTAACCAGCGGGCCGGAGCTGACTTGCTGACGGATCTGCCATCTCTTTTAGTAAATACTCAAACGAAAGCGGTTAAAGTTTTAAAGTTCTGAGACTTGTCCAATGTTTTTACCAAGATTTTAGGGAGAGGGTCTTAATTTGTTCACAGGGTTTATGTAACTAGCCAGCCATTGACAATTTCCCGTGGCATCCTTGAAACTCTTTTCTCGTTTTCCTTACTTTTTATTTTCTTATATAGCATTTGTCATATTTTCTCGCTTTCTTTGCACGTAAATTTCCATTTTACTAAGTTTGTCTACATTCGCGTCTCTTAATGTGTGTCAGGGCGCTGATGACCTCGACGTTGAGCACCCGTAAACCCCAACACACACACACACACACACACTAAGACAGTTGTGGGTTATATGGACAGCTGTGGGCTATATGAACGTTACTAATGACTAACGGCGTCCATTCTGCGTCCAAGTAGTGAAAGTTTTGTGCTGAGACTGTGTAACACGATTTCTCGCTAACAATCTGAAACACTGACTTCTACATTCATATTACAGATGCTGATGTAGAGTCAGCGTAATTACGCTGCATTTGGACATGAACTTATTTATGCATATTACTTTGTAGGGATGTGATTTTAATTAATCTGAAATGCATCTGACTGTCTGTTAGAACGATTACGTAAAAGAATGATTCACAATAATACTCAGAATTCCTAACTGTTACGTAATCTGTATGTGACCTATTTCAAGAATCGTGGGTGTTGAATTTACATGAAGTTTCACTAACTGGAAAATTTTCCTAATATTGTATCAAAACAGGTTCTACAAGAAATTCTTAACTTGCAACAGAAAACTTCACTCTGCTCTGACTGCAGTGCCAATGAACTGGAATAGCTCACTAAGCGGCAGTTTACCTTCTTATTCTTATTTATTTTAAATTGGTGTTTTAACATGATAGTTTTTTGTTTTTCTTTTGAAAATTAGTAATTACTGTTCACGCAAAAGTGCAAGGCCTTGCAATACAAATTTTACCAAACACGAATCTTTGATATGCTTTGCGAAATATTTGTAAGTGACGAAAGGAAGTACTTAGAAGTTATATTTAGTGCTTTAATGACACGAAAAGTAAACTGAAATTAATATCAACAATCAGCATTGTCTTTCTCTGCATTGTCATACACAATAATTTCTGCTTCTACAGAACATTTGTACTACAAAATTTGTTTTCTTGGATTTCTATTGCAATACTGTTTGACTAACCTAAATGTGGGAGGCTAATTAGAATACTGTACGCATGATTAGTAGTTATTGTTATAAACCCTTCTATCATTACATATAATGAACTCTGCAAACCAATAGTTACTGAAATTGCACTTGCAGCTAACAAACTCTAAGTAAATTACCTTTTTTTGAAGTGCTGTCACACCATACGGTCATCTTAAAAATTATCCTTTATCCTGAACTTACTCATCACAGAACCTCTCAAACAGAAATCTCTGAGCGGCACATCCGCTATCCAAGTGACTGATTCTGCCATGATACAACACCATCGTTGCACGACTCAGCAATTAGTACTGCTCAGAGGTTCTACTCTACTGGTATTTAATTGCTTGCCCGCCCCCTACTCAGTAATGCAACATCTGTAAACCAAAGAGTATTGCTCGTGTATTCAGCATGCAAAGTTGTTTGAAGCCGCAAAATGCCGAACAAACTGATAATTTTTACTGTATTTTCCCTCACAGATGCACCATGTGGTAACATACCAAACATATTGTGATTTACTATCATTTCACTTAAAGTATAAACGTTTCAATCTTTCACGTCATCCCAGCAGGACAAGTGTCCGTGTCTCTGGGCCAGAATCATGGTACAGCGGTCTGCTGTCTTTTTCACCAAATTCATCTTATTTGAAACGATAAAAGGACTTGTCGTATCCATGCCACGCAGAATAGCTACTGTACTGCTCCCGAAATGTGGGCCAACACGCTAATAAGCAGCCTTATCTCCGAATTTTGAACGAACGTAAAAATATGATCAGGAAGTTGAGTAACCTGAAAAACAACTGATCCCTTCACAGTTATTATAAGCAGACGTCTTTCATCTACTACTAGTGCCTCTAGTTTTACAGCATTAAGCTATTGATGGTCAAGGAATACTTGCTGTAACAACGTAGTTCTTTTTTGCGGTGAACACTGTTTACAGATCCTAAAATTCACGTGAAAGAATAATTCGTAAAAGTATTTCAACAACAGGAAGTTACGTATAGCTTATATATGCCTGTGTCGTCGAGACCTTTGCATCAGAGTTCCCTCAGAACGATTGACCAAGCGGCAAAAAATTAACTGTAACAACATTTGTTACTTTTATTGTGGTTACAGAAATTTAAGTTCGTCTGAATCTTATTTTAATCATAAACCACAAATATCTTTGATGTGTAAATCTGTTGTGAAGACAGTGCAAGAAATTAAAGATTCATGAAACGGCGACTTATATACTTTAATATTTTTATTGGTCGATTTTGGAGAATAGAAATTGATTTACCACAATTGTGTTTCGTCAGACAATTTGGTTCCATAACGTCAGAGGAAGTACAGAAAATAAGCTAGTACCTATGTGATCACATCAGCATAATGAAAGACGCTTCAAATGGGTAGTGCGCCTCACTGTGTGTTCCTTAGTTAATTTAACTAAGTTATTTATATGTTTCCCCAAGACCATAATTTAGAGTGTCGCGTCCGGCTGATGAAAAAAGTGTGATCATTAAATTCCTCTTATACGGCGGGGACAGAAGCGATCCAAGTCATTTCTTTTTTAGATTTCATTTATACTGAGTACAAGTTAATGGTGCGTGAAAGGAACACGCAGAATGCCTGTAAAGATTTTTGTGCAGATTTTTCAGCTCTCCACGAACATCACCCACGGCGAGCAGCAGTGATTCCTTGCCTCAGTACAGACTTTTTCGTCCGAAAATTAATGCGAAGTCCCTGCGATGAGCGGGTCGAGGTACGGGTGCACTCGCACAAGAAGGAAATTCGTCCATCTGACTGTGTAACAGAAACTTTCTCGGAGAAGTACCTCGAGCGACGAAAGACGATCCACGCCGAAAACAAAGGAGCAATCTACCGAGCCAGTCCCGTTTTTCGCTAATTCTGAGGACAGCGCCGTAATATCTTAATAATGAATATTCAGCGGCCATTGTCTCAATCAACGGGAGGGGAGTCCTATGTCCTTTCTGAGTGACGCCGCGGCTGCCATCATGGGTGGCGAAGTATTTTATGGCCGGATGAACAATGGGGGGCTAAAAAATGGTGCCCGCCTCTGCCCGCCGCACTTTTCACCGTTAAGATGAATTTGCGTACTTAGCTTAGAGGCGGTGCAACCAGCTGGCTGCACGTGGCGCAGTGTATTGTGCGAAGGTGATGCATATTATTCTAGTGTTTGTAGTTTTCTAACACTGAAGTATTTCCAGTTGAATATGATAGAGCGAATAGTTTCGTGAATACGATCTACCACACATTTTAAATTATCGTTATGACATGTCAAACGTTTTAGATTAATCATCCACAAATTTTGTCTCTAGCTTTGGAACCATCTATATGACATCTACATCTACATCTACATGACTACTCTGCAATTCACATTTAAGTGCTTGGCAGAGGGTTCATCGAACCACAATCATACTATCTCTGTACTATTCCACTCCCGAACAGCGAGCGGGAAAAACGAACACCTAAACCTTTCTGTTCGAGCTTGGATTTCTCTTATTTTATTTTGATGATCATTCCTACCTATGTAGGTTGGGCTCAACAAAATATTTTCGCATTCGGAAGAGAAAGTTGGTGACTGAAATTTCGTAAAAAGGTCTCGCCGCGACGAAAAACGTCTATGCTGTAATGACTTCCATCCCAACTCGTGTATCATATCTGCCACACTCTCTCCCCTATTACGCGATAATACAAAACGAGCTGCCCTTCTTTGCACCCTCTCGATGTCCTCCGTCAATCCCACCTGGTAAGGATCCCACACCGCGCAGCAATATTCTAACAGAGGACGAACGAGTGTAGTGTAAGCTGTCTCTTTAGTGGACTTGTTGCATCTTCTAAGTGTCCTGCCAATGAAACGCAACCTTTGGCTCGCCTTCCCGACAATATTATCTATGTGGTCCTTCCAACTGAAGTTGTTTGTAATTTTAACACCCAGGTACTTAGTTGAATTGACAGCCTTGAGAATTGTACTATTTATCGAGTAATCGAATTCCAACGGATTTCTTTTGGAACTCATGTGGATCATCTCACACTTTTCGTTATTTAGCGTCAACTGCCACCTGACACACCATACAGCAATCTTTTCTAAATCGCTTTGCAGCTGATACTGGTCTTCGGATGACCTTACTAGACGGTAAATTACAGCATCATCTGCGAACAACCTAAGAGAACTGCTCAGATTGTCACCCAGGTCATTTATATAGATCAGGAACAGTAGAGGTCCCAGGACGCTTCCCTGGGGAACACCTGATATCACTTCAGTTTTACTCGATGATTTGCCGTCTATTACTACGAACTGCGACCTTCCTGACAGGAAATCACGAATCCAGTCGCACAACTGAGACGATACCCCATAGCTCCGCAGCTTGATTAGAAGTCGCTTGTGAGGAACGGTGTCAAAAGCTTTCCGGAAATCTAG
Organism: Schistocerca gregaria; assembly: GCF_023897955.1. Lineage (NCBI taxonomy): Eukaryota > Metazoa > Arthropoda > Insecta > Orthoptera > Acrididae > Schistocerca > Schistocerca gregaria. The sequence continues at coordinate 182,967,864 of NC_064927.1, forward strand.
AAATACGGAATCAACTTGAGATCCCCTGTCGATAGCGGCCATTACTTCGTGCGAATAAAGAGCTAGCTGCGTTGCACAAGAGCGATGTTTTCTGAAGCCATGCTGATTACGTGTCAATAGATCGTTCCCTTCGAGGTGATTCATAATGTTTGAATACAGTATATGCTCCAAAACCCTACTGCAAACCGACGTCAATGATATAGGTCTGTAGTTAAATGGATTACTCCTACTACCCTTCTTGAACACTGGTGCGACCTGCGCAATTTTCCAATCTGTAGGTACAGATCTATCGGTGAGCGAGCGGTTGTATATGAGTGCTAAGTAGGGAGCTATAGTATCAGCGTAATCTGAAAGGAACCTAATCGGTATACAATCTGGACCTGAAGACTTGCCCATATCAAGCGATTTGAGTTGCTTCGCAACCCCTAAGGTATCTACTTCTAAGAAACTCATGCTAGCAGATGTTCGTGTTTCAAATTCTGGAATATTCCATTCGTCTTCCTTGGTGAAGGAATTTCGGAAAACTGCGTTCAATAACTCCGCTTTAGCGGCGCAGTCGTCGATAACAGTACCATCGGCACTGCGCAGCGAAGGTATTGACTGCGTCTTGCCGCTTGTGTACTTTACATACGACCAGAATTTCTTCGGATTTTCTACCAAATTTCGAGACAATGTTTCGTTGTGGAACCTATTAAAGGCATCTCGCATCGAAGTACGTGCCAAATTTCGCGCGTCTGTAAATTTTAGCCCATCTTCAGGATTTCGCGTTCTTCTGAACTTCGCATGCTTTTTCCGTTGCCTCTGCAACAGCGTTCGGACCTTTTTTGTGTACCACGGGGGATCCGTTCCATCTCTTACCAATTTATGAGGTATGAATATCTCAATTGCTGTTGCTACTATGTCTTTGATTTTGAGCCACATCTCGTCTACATTCGCATAGTCAGTTCGGAAGGAATGGAAATTGTCTTTTAGGAAGGCTTCTAGTGGCACTTTATCCGCTTTTTTAAATAAAATTATTTTGCGTTTGTTTCTGATGGATTTGGAAGAAATGGTATTGAGCCTAGCTACAATGACCTTGTGATCACTAATCCCTGTATCAGTCATGATGCTCTCTATCAGCTCTGGATTGTTTGTGGCCAAGAGGTCAAGTGTGTTTTCGCAACCATTTACAATTCGCGTGGGTTCGTGGACTAACTGCTCTAAATAATTTTCGGAGAATGCATTTAGGACAATCTCGGAAGACGTTTTGTGCCTACCACCGGTTTTGAACAAGTATTTTTGCCAACATACCGAGGGTAGGTTGAAGTCCCCACCAACTATAACCGTATGAGTGGGGTATTTATTTGTTACGAGACTCAAACTTTCTCTGAACTGTTCCGCAACTGTATCATCGGAGTCTGGGGGTCGGTAGAAGGAGCCAATTATTAACTTAATTCGGCTGTTAAGTATAACCTCCACCCACACCAATTCGCACAGAGTATCTACTTCGACTTCACTACAAGATAAACCACTACTGACAGACACCAACACTCCACCACCAATTCTGCCTAATCTATCTTTCCTGAACACCGTCTGAGACTTCGTAAAAATTTCTGCAGAACTTATTTCAGGCTTTAGCCAGCTTTCTGTACCTATAACGATATCAGCTTCTGTGCTTTCTATTAGCGCTTGAAGCTCAGGGACTTTTCCAGCGCAACTACAACAGTTTACAACTATAATTCCGACTGTTCCTTGATCCAAGCACGTCCTGTAATTGCCAAGCACCCTTTGACATTGCAGCCCATCCCGCACTTTCCCGAGGCCTTCTAACCTAAAAAACCGCCCAGTCCACGCCACACAGCCTCCGCTACCCGTGTAGCCGCCAGCTGAGTGTAGTGAACTCCTGACCTATTCAGCGGAACCCGAAACCCCACCACCCTATTGCGCAAGTCAAGGAATCTGCAGCCAATACGGTCGCAAAACCGTCTGAGCCTCTGATTCAGACCCTCCACCCGGCTCTGCACCAAAGGTCCGCAGTCGGTTCTGTCAACGATGCTGCAGATGGTGAGCTCTGCCTTCATCTCGTAAGCAAGACCGGCAGCCTTCACCAAATCAGATAGCCGCTGGAATCCAGAAAGAATTTCCTCAGATCCAAAGCGACACACGTCATTAGTGCCGACATGTGCCACCACCTGCAGCTGGCTGCACCCTGTGCTCTTCATGGCATCCGGAAGGACCCTTTCCACATCAGGAATGACTCCTCCCGGAATGCACACGGAGTGCACACTGGATTTCTTCCCCTCCTTAGCCGCCATATCCCTAAGGGGCCCCATTACGCGCCTAACATTGGAGCTCCCAACTACTTAGGCAAATCTTTCGGTGTGTGAGACATGAAGGCCGAAATTAAAATTCACTGGAATAGTCAGCACTATAAGTTCACAGTACTTTTTTAACCTTGTATGTACGATAGTAAATAGTGTACGCGAAATCCATGTCTGTCACATACTAACAGTGATTCCAAATTCGAAATAATTAAGCATAGTTTACTTCAGACTTTCAATTTTTGGTCCTTATTTGTTTGTAATATTCGTGCGCTAACCGTTTTAACTATTGGTGCCGAACCACGAATATTTGGTCTGCTTTACAGAAAACAAAACATTAGGATTAAAGAACATTACGTCTCCTAAACCTAAAACTGAAACAGAAACTGTTGCAATATCCGTTTCCAAAATATAGAAACCTATTTCAAGACTTACAACAGTCCTACACCACCCTGCAGAAAAGTAATACAGTCTGTAGTTTGATTACAACATTACTGTAAATTTACTAATTAATATTTTTAGCATTAAAATATTTTTCCTTGGTTAAAACTAGCATATATTACTATACCACTGCTAAAAAGACCTGTAGAAAATCTTCTTGGGTTTAATATTGATACTCTGGTATTTAGTAAGCATTAAGAGAACATTAATTCTCTTATGAGCCATACTGTTGGATCAATTTGGCCTTCCTTTGGTATTGTGGTGACAGTATTTGACGAATTCAGTATCCGTTAGGAAGCAAAGTAAACTTATATACGTCTTCCTTCCTTTATTTGAACTTTATTGAGTCATCTGGTGGTCTTATGCATGAAAATGTAACGAAATTTTGTTATTTAAATTGATGTCATTATCTGAGTTGTATAATTATCACAGCGTGGTTTCTTACGTCTTCTTTGTATTTATGGAAGCTTGGACCGGTAGAATGTAATTTATACCTTAAAGTTTCAGAGTGAAAGGGAGAGACAAGTGATCAGCGTAAGAGACCTCAGTTCGAGGTGCGTTTTAAATGACTGTAGATCCTTGGTTGCGAGTGCGGTAAAAATCGGGAAATGTTTCATTAAATTACGTAGGAAAAAACATTTTTGTAGTATCGGAAGAAAAAATATTTCGAAAGGAGAGAGAAACAGTCATTTAGAGTCTGAGAACTTCATTATTTACGAAGAAATGGGAATAGAGCTAGGAATGTTCCAGAATGCATTACCATGGCTACCGTCTGGTATATTCCAATAGGAATAACTGGTCTATCGATCGACGCAGAAGAGGAAGTACGAGAGTAGAAGGTAACAGGAGAAGAAGGAAGGGAGTAAAGTAAGGAGATTTTAGAAGATTCATCGCATGAAACGGCGGAATGAAGAAGATGCAGAAGAGTCGTCGAATCTTATAGAATCTGCAGCAATCATGTTGCGAGAGCACTATCACATCACAGATCACTCATGTAGCAAAACGAACAGTTTAAGTGATCATTGTGGACCGAAAGAGAGAAAGCGAATTTTTATGGTTCTAAAGCTTTACAGTGGAAGTCGACCTATCGGTATACAGTTCTGTTTCACACTTTGTTTTATTAGTGTAGGAGGTGAGCTTCCGAACATAATACAAATATTAAGAACAGTAATAAACGGACGGCTTCCTAGTTAAGTAGACACATGTTATTACAGTCGCCGAACAAGCGATCGGACATAGCATTTCCGAGGTAAAGATGAGGGTGAGGATTTTCCCGTACGATCATTTCACGAGTGTACCGTGAATATCAAGAATCCGGTAAAACATCGAACATCATCGCTGCTACCTGAGAAAGATTACAAGAACGGGACCAACGACGACTGAAGAGAATCGTTCAACGTGATAGATTTGAAAACTTTCTGGAGACTGCTGAGATTTCAATGCTAGGCCATCAACAATTGTCAACTTGCAAATCATTCAAAGAAACATCATCGATACGGGTTTCAAAATCAAAGGCCCATTCGTGTACCTTTGATGACTGCACGATACAAAGCTTTACTATTCGCCTGGGCCCGTCAACACCGACATTAGACTGTTGATGACTGGAAACACGTTGCCCGGTCGGACGAGTCTCGTTTCAAGTTGTATAGAGCAGGTGGACGGGTACATGTATGGAGACAGCCTCATGAATCCATGGACCCTGCATGTCAGCACGGGACTGTTCAAACTGGTGGAGTCTCTGTAATGGTGTGGGGCGTGTGCAGTTGGAGTGATATGTGACTCCTGATACGTCTAGATACTATTCTGAAAGGTGACACTTACGTAAGCATCCTGTCTGATCATCTGCATTCATCCATGTCCATTACACTGTCCAGCCACATTAATGAGACCACCTGTCGAGAGCCTAAATAACCATCTTTTGTAGCGCGGAGCGCTGCGAGTTGTGCAGAAGAAAGTCAGTGGGGTTCTGGGAGATACCGACAAGGATGTGGAGCAGTGCCAACTCCATTGGTGTTGCCACTGCGCTAGGTTACTTTGGCGTATAAGTGCATATATTGTCATCACTGCTACATTACCATGTACTCACTTCAGTGTGTCAGTTGTCTCTTTACTGAATCTAACAATCATCCTGTGAACACGTCACGTAATTTATTACCTAATGTTTTCTGCACAGTCGTAACTGCACCGCTACGTGGATTGAGCCTGTCATTATAGACTAACTGTTTTGTCCCCAAGCATCCACACTTAAACAGCTGACCTGCTGCCGAGGGGAAAATAAGCATTAATGGCTTTCTCTTGTCACATATGCTTGGAAGTAATAACGAACCTAAAAGCATACTACTTCTAATAGGTGCAATTATTAGTCTGCAAATGAAGTAAATTGTGATGTAATGTTGTTCTGTACAGTGTCGTCAGTCACCAATAACAATATCTGCACTTTTATTCCTTAGGAATATATACACACATCAAAACAAGTTCCCAGGACTCCTGAACATGGGCGTTGACCGTGGATACTGTAGCACGGACACAGTCTCTTTTACTGTTCAGAACTGTCACTAAACCCGCTCAAAGATATAAACAGCCATGCATGAGCAGCGCCTATGAGACGGAGGGGGTCCGACAGCCAATCAGTTCCAGTCATTCCACCAGGAAGGAGGTACACGGCTCGTGTTGTCTGTAGTTAAACCATGCCTAGACCGCCAATACCGCGATTCGATCGCGTCCGCATTGTTACTTTGTGCCAGGAAAGGCTCTCAACAAGGGAAGTGTCCAGGTTCTGTGGCGTGAACAGCCCGATAGAGGTGCTCCCACAGATTCGCGATTGGGTTTTAAATCCGGAAAGCTTTGTGGCCAGGGAGTACGATACACTCCTGCCGACGCTCTTCGAACAATGCAGGTACACTGTCACCAGTGTGACACGTTACATTGTCATCCTGGTAGATGCCACCGTGTCGAGGAGAAATAAACCGCAAGTAGGGGTTGACATGATCCCCAAGGACAGTTACACGTTCGTGCCTTCCAGAATGACGGGACCAAGCAGGGAATGCCATGAAAACGTCTGCAGGCATTTGCTGAATCTGCCGCAGAGCCAATATGCAGCAGTGCTTACAGAACCGGCCTTGAGGAGAAACTGTTGATAGTACCTGGGATAGTTGCTCAACAGTTGCGCCTCTGTTCGCCCGTACACATCTCCGCAGCCGTCATTCATCATTCACCCCTTTAGTCTACGGCCCGTGGTACATTACAGCTGCTTCAGCGCAGTTATTGCACGTGGACGTCGAACGTACGCGGTAGTCGCATTAAACTGGCTGTACCGAGTATAATTCTACATCTACTTACATACTCCGCAATCCACCATACGGTGCGTGGCGGAGGGTTCCTCGTACCAAAACTAGCATCTTCCCTCCCTGTTCCAAACAGAACGAGGGAAAAATGACTGCCTATATGCCTCTGCACGAGTCCTAATCTCTCTTATCTCATCTTTGTGGTCTTCCCGCGAAATGTAAGTTGGCAGCAGTAAAATTGTACTGCAGTCAGCCTCAAATGCTGGTTCTCTAAATTTCCTCAGTAGCGATTCGCGAAAAGAACGCCCACCCGGGTTCCTGAAGCATTTCCGTAACACTCGCGTGATGATCAAACCTACCAGTAACCAATATAGCAGCCCGCCTTTGAATTGCTTCTATGTCCTCCCTCAATCCGACCTGATAGGGATCCCAAACGCTCGAGCAGTACTCTAGAATACGTCGTATTAGTTTTTTTATAAGCGGTCATCTTTACAGATGAAGCAAACCTTCCCAAGATTCTACCAATGAACCGAACACGACTATCCGCCTTCCCCACAACTACCATTACATGCTTGTCCCAATTGATATCGCTGTGCAATGTTACGCCCAAATATTTAATCGACGTGACTGTGTCAAGCGGTACACTACTAATGGAGTATTCAGACATTACAGGATTCTTTTTCCCATTCATCTGCATTAATTTACATTTATCTACATTTAGAGTTAGCTGGCATTCTTTACACCAATCACAGATTCTGTCAAAGTCATCTTGTATCCTCTTACAGTCACTCAACGACGACACCTTCCCGTACACCACAGCATCATCAGCAAACAGCAGCACATTGCTATCCACCCTATCCAAAAGATCATTTATGTAACTAGAAAACAACAGCGGACCTACCACACATCCCCGGGGCACTCCAGATGATACCCTCACCTCCGATGAACACTCACCATCAAGGATAACGTTCTGCGTTCTATTACTTAAGAAGTCTTCGAGCCACTCATATACTTGGGAACCAATCCCATATGCTCGTACCTTAGTATACATTGTACGCATTGCTTGTAAGTGCGATCGTGAAAATCTCAGTCTCTCTTATGGATCAGTTCAGTTAGTTGTAAGCAGGAAAGCAAGCTACCAGATTTTTGCATAAATGCGGTTGCTCCCTTCAGAAGAAAGAAGGGGCAAACCATCTCAAGTAGTATTTAGCCAACCAGGTGTTGGGGTGCATATATTCTCTACAGAGCCGTTACACGTTTGTGACGATAGAGTGTTCTCTGGGAACCCAAATTTATATTTTGTGTCGAAAAAACACAGGTTACGTATGTGTACGTTGATTAAGTGGGAGCATACTGTAAAGCGCACCAATCGTTTACAAGGTCCAGGAAATTTTATTAAAAAAATGGAAACGAGCGTTTGGCGTCATTGGCCGGGAGGCTCCTTACGGGGCAAGTCCAGCCGCCTTGATGTAGGTCGTATTACATTCGACGCCACATTGGGCGACCTGCGCTCTGGATGGGGATGAAATGATGATGAAGACAGCACACCACCAGTCCCTGACCCTGAGCGGAGAAAACCCCGACCCAGCCGGAAATCGAACCCAGGCCCATTAGGATGTCAGTCCATCACGCTGACCATGTTTTGTTTTTTCGTTGTGTTTGGTCGTTTGCAACGTCACATGTTGATCCTTCCGCTCACGTTTTTTTTTTTTTTTTTTTTTTTTTTTTTAAAGTTACAGAGGCTAACCAGCTCTCTGACCGAAACCATTCAGGTATCGGAGCGGACAGGAAATTTCATAAAGCTGTCTTAAACCGACTCATTCACCGCCCACAGAAGTGTGAGACATCAAATTTCTTTAATTTCCCTTTTTAACGTGATTAAAGTTCCTCTTGATCAGTTCCCTAGCACTAATTCATATCAGGTTTCCATTTCGTCAGTTATGTTTAGCGGTCCTGTTTCCTTGTTCAGAAGTTAATTACTACTTTTCATTTTCTCACAGTGCTCTTTTGAATGGCTTATTGTTTTTCAGATTTTATCATGCGCTCTTGAAAAGATATCGAATACTTTTATTTCAGTCAGATCTATGTATTAATAAGCATTGTGTTTCTTTCACCGGACTGTTTATTCTATCTTGAATTGATAAACATCTTTGTTTTACACGTTTACATGTAATTATTAGCTTTTAGTCGTCAATATTTCAGCTACTTTCAGTTCGTTTCAGTCAGTTTCGTGTAATGTGTTCGCTCTATACTCCGGTTAACTTACTACACTAAACGTTCTCAGTACTCCGTGTTTCTTATGCCAGTCCTTGTCTGTCACTAGAATGTTTCCACTGCACACTTTGCTTCAGCACCAAGTTAGCTACATTGTTCTGTCGTAGCACCGAGCCAAGGGCACATCTAAGGTTCGTATTCGGAAAGAGAAGGCAACACACGCTGCTCAGACGATCGTGAATTCCTTTTGTTCCGTGATTTCCCGTGAGTGATTTACCTGCAGAAGCACATCGACACTGTATGAATTTCAGTTAAGCGTTTCACGTAATTTGCACAAGAACGAACAAGCTATCTCGTCGTCTTTGTAACAGGTAGACATAGCACATCACGTAATAAAAATGTTTCAATTGGCTCTGAGCACTATGGGAGTAACTTCTGAGGTCATAAGTCCCCTAGAACTTAGAACTACTTAAACCTAACGAACCTAAGGACATCACACATATCCATGTCCGAGGCAGGATTCGAGCCTGCGACCGTAGCGGTTGCGCGGTTCCAGACTGTAGCGCCTAGAACCGCTAGGCTACTCAGGCCGGCATCACATTATAGTTACTATCGAATTCAGTGTAAGTAATGAACCCTTTGATGTGTCAACTTTGGTGTTCTTAACGGTAAATACTGTGAATTGGCGCATATCATAGTGATTTATCACTTAAGAAAGGCGCATATCCTAAAACTGCGATCACATATAAAGAAATTCAATGATAGTCACTGGAAATATGCCGTCTTTGAAATACTAAAGGAATGCCGATGCAAGTAAAACGGTAATATAAAATGCATAACGGGTGGCATTAATGATAAGGACATCTTCTGACTACGGCATAATGTTGTTGTCTTCAGTCTGAATGCCTTGGACTTCGCTAACAATTTTACGGCCCCTTTCGCCTCCTCCCCCCTCCCCCCCCCCCCCCCCCAACACATACACGCAAACTGTCTATCATATGATAGGCAGTAGTCAGTATGAATCATATGAACTAACCATTTTTAGTCAATTTGTGTCATAACTTTTTTCTCCCCAGTGATTCGGTACCTGTTCAGTAGTTACTCGATCTACCCATCTGATTTTCAGTATTGTTATGTAGTACAACATTACAAAAACTGATATTCTCTTCTTGTCTAAACTGTTTACCGTCCACCTTCCACTTGAGTGTAGAGTGGCGCTAAAGATAACAGTTACAGGAAAGAGTTCCCAACATTCAAATTTATATAATATGTTAATGTATTTCTCTTTTTAGAAGCAGGTATTCTTCATATTGCAAGTGTGCATTTTATGTTCTTTCTGCCTCTGACATCGGCTGTTAGTTTTTTCTTCAAATACCAAAACCTGTCTGCTACTTTCAATTTCACAATTCCGAATCTAATTCCCTTGACACTTTCTGTTTTAAGGACAATATCCATGCACTTCAACTGATTTTCCAAGGCCTTTGCCGTCGCCGACAGAATTGCAATACTATCGGCAAACTATAAATTTTTTGTTTCTCCCCTCATAACTTAAATTTCCTTTCTGAAGTTCCCTTGGTTTTCCTTAATGCTTGTTCAGTGCAGGCTTCAAACCTGGCTGACTCTTTTAGAAGTTACTGGCTGTCTTTCATGTTCTCTAATTCTTATAGCTTTAGTCAGGTTTTCGTAAATGTTTTAGATAATTTTCTGAGGTATGTATGTCTGTATGCGGCTAGTCTATAAATTTAGGAAAAACGAAATTGTAGTTTTAAAACAATTTAGGCTATAGTTTGAATAAAACAATGTACGAGCAATAACCGTACAGAAACACACTCGTCTCCAAAACGTAAGGACGAAAGTAACGGTCACGTGATGTCTCATTGCCAAGTAACGTGGCTTGATGAAACTTGGACCGTACGTAGAAATGACTCCTCCAGTATAGTCCAGAAGAAAACTGAAAGTAGGTATGTACAGAAATACGCAATGAAACGAACAGAAATGGCACTTATATTCAAAGACAATAATTAAGCTCAAGTCAGCGCGATTTATGATGGTCCCTTGGACATTGTAAAAGGCGGGACATGGTTCTTAACAGGGCACGCGATCACCACGGACGGCAGTTCATGCTCTGCAACGTGTTTCCATGCTGGCCGCAAGGGTCGTAAGCAGTTCTTGTGGTTAGGGCATTCCGTTACTCCGCCGGTGCGGTTAACAACCACTCGATGGTCCCTGGTGCATGTAACGTGGTGCTGCACGTCTCCTTAACACATCATACACCTACTCGATGGGATTTAACTCGGAAGAATGTGCAAGCCATTCCCTTAGCCGAGTATCCTATCGTTCCGAGAGCTCCTTCATCTGTACTGCTCGATGCAGTCGCGTATTGGCATCCATAAAAATGAAGTCAGTGCCGAATGCGTCCCGGAAAGGTGCTCATCTAGAAGGAATACATTGGTGCAATAAAGTTGACCAGTAAGTGCACTACGTTCAAAGATTTGGAGGTCAGTACGCCCCTGCTTCACTCGCCATAATACCTGTGATGGCAGGCGAGCCCTTTGAACTACAACATATTCGCGAATGGACTGGCTTAAAGCCATTCGAATGGTATGGGACGCGTTAAGGTGACGTATAGCAGTAAGTCGCCATGCACCAGGGACCATTCAGTAGACGTGAACCGCGCTGAAGGAGGAATTGAATGCCCTGCTACAAGAATTCATTATAAATTCTGTGGCCAGCACGGGAACACGGTGCAGAGCATGCATTGCCGTCTATACTGATCACACGCCCTACTAAGAGCCTCGTCCAGGGAACCATCACAAATTTCGGTGAATAAAAGTGTCAAGTGCATTTGAAACTTCTCGCGGCGTAATGAACAGTCCATCAAATTTGGGTCATGCAGCTGCGCATATAATGTTTCCTCCACTGTATTTCGGTCGCGTATGGTCAGGCCATCCTCAGAGTGTATAGTTATATGGATGACCTGCGGCCGTCTAGAACGAAATTAGAATGATATTAACACCTTCAGCTGCTAACGGGCGTTGTTATACACTCCAGGAAATTGAAATAAGAACACCGTAAATTCATTGTCCCAGGAAGGGGAAACTTTATTGACACATTCCTGGGGTCAGATACATCACATGATCACACTGACAGAACCACAGGCACATAGACACAGGCAACAGAGCATGCACAATGTCGCCACTAGTACAGTGTATATCCACCTTTCGCAGCAATGCAGGCTGCTATTCTCCCATGGAGACGATCGTAGAGATGCTGGATGTGGTCCTGTGGAACAGCTTGCCATGCCATTTCCACCTGTCGCATCAGTTGGACCAGCGTTCGAGCTGGACGTGCAGACCGCGTGAGACGACGCTTCATCCAGTCCCAAACATGCTCAATGGGGGACAGATCCGGAGATCTTGCTGGCCAGGTTAGTTGACTTACACCTTCTAGAGCACGTTGGGTGGCACGGGATACATGCGGACGTGCATTGTCCTGTTGGAACAGCAAGTTCCCTTGCCGGTCTAGGAATGGTAGAACGATGGGTTCGATAACGGTTTGGATGTACCGTGCGCTATTCAGTGTCCCCTAGACGATCACCAGAGGTGTGCGGCCAGTGTAGGAGATCGCTCCCCACACCATGATGCCGGGTGTTGGCCCTGTGTGCCTCGGTCGTATGCAGTCCTGATTGTGGCGCTCACCTGCACGGCGCCAAACACGCATACGACCATCATTGGCACTAAGGCAGAAGCGACTCTCATCGCTGAAGACGACACGTCTCCATTCGTCCCTCCATTCACGCCTGTCGCGGCACCACTGGAGGCGGGCTGCACGATGTTGGGGCGTGAGTGGAAGACGGCCTAACGGTGTGCAGGACCGTAGCCCAGCTTCATGGAGACGGTTGCGAATGGTCCTCGCCGATACCCCAGGAGCAACAGTGTCCCTAATTTGCTGGGAAGTGGCTGTGCGGTCCCCTACGGCACTGCGTAGGATCCTACGGTCTTGGCGTGCATCCGTGCGTCGCTGCGGCCCGGTCCCAGGTCGACGGGCACGTGCACCTTCCGCCGACCACTGGCGACAACATCGATGTACTGTGGAGACCTCACGCCCCACGTGTTGAGCAATTCGGCGGTACGTCCACCCGGCCTCCCGCATGCCCACTGTACGCCCTCGCTCAAAGTCCGTCAACTGCACATACGGTTCACGTCCACGCTGTCGCGGCATGCTACCAGTGTTATGGAGCTCCGTATGCCACGGCAAACTGGCTGACACTGACGGCGGCGGTACACAAATGCTGCGCAGCTAGCGCCATTCGACGGCCAACACCGCGGTTCCTGGTCTGTCCGCTGTGCCGTGCGTGTGATCATTGCTTGTACAGCCCTCTCGCAGTGTCCGGAGCAAGTATGGTGGGTCTGACACACCGGTGTCAATGTGTTCTTTTTTCCATTTCCAGGAGTGTATATTAACGGGGACAGGTCAAAATTTGTGCCCTGACCTGTACTCGAACGCAGGATCTCCTGTTTACAGGTTAGACGCTCTATCCATCTGAGCCACTGAGGACACAGATGATAGTGCGACTGCAGGGACTATCACAAGCACGCCTCCTGCGGGACTCACATTCTCACCTTGTATGTCCACACTCTACATTCGTAGTGCCCCACCACAACACACTCATTACTCGTGGAAGACATTCTTACCAAGTCCCGTAAGAGTTCGTGAATTATGTGTGCATCCGCACAGAAGAAGAAGGTCATGGCCAGTATTGCAAGAACTGTACAGGCTGGTCCAGTGATAGTGGCCGGGCCAAATATCTCACGAAATAAGCATCAAACGAAAAAACTACAAAGAACGGAACTCGTCTAACTTGAAGGGGAAACCAGATGGCGCTGTGGTTGGCCCCCTACATGGCGCTGTCATAGGTCAAACGGATATCAACTGCATTTTATTAAATAGGAACCTCCATTTTTTATTACATATTCGTGTAGTACGTAAATAAATATTAATGTTTTAGTTGGATCACTTTATCCGCTTTGTGATGGATGGCAGTGTAATAGTCACAAACGTATAAGTACGTGGTATCACGTAACATCCCGCCAGTGCGGACGGTATTTGCGTGGTGACTGCACAGAATAACAACAAAGGATGAAAGGAAATTTCCGTTAACACAATTATTTAATTAAGTCCCCAGCAACTATAAAAGCTACGAAACAACAAAGCACAAATGTAGCTGTTCTGTGTGTGGAAGTGTGATTCAACGTACACATCAGGCACTGTTCTTCCTCAATACGACAAGATGCTTTAAACGCAATTTACAGTGAAGTAATTAAAAAACCAGAAATACTATGATTGCACATAGAAACCAGAATTACAGTCTAATACAAGAACACGAGCCAGATGCTTTGTTGACTGAACTTGTGACCAAGAGGCATTGATTTTTAGGACATTAAAAATAAAAATTTTTCTTTACCTTCATGTACACTCCTGGAAATTGAAATAAGAACACCGTGAATTCATTGTCCCAGGAAGGGGAAACTTTATTGACACATTCCTGGGGTCAGATACATCACATGATCACACTGACAGAACCACAGGCACATAGACACAGGCAACAGAGCATGCACAATGTCGGCACTAGTACAGTGTATATCCACCTTTCGCAGCAATGCAGGTTGCCATTCTCCCATGGAGACGATCGTAGAGATGCTGGATGTAGTCCTGTGGAACGGCTTGCCATGCCATTTCCACCTGGCGCCTCAGTTAGACCAGCGTTCGTGCTGGACGTGCAGACCGCGTGAGACGACGCTTCATCCAGTCCCAAACATTCTCAATGGGGGACAGATCCGGAGATCTTGCTGGCCAGGTTAGTTGACTTACACCTTCTAGAGCACATTGGGTGGCACGGGATACATGCGGACGTGCATTGTCCTGTTGGAACAGCAAGTTCCCTTGCCGGTCTAGGAATGGTAGAACGATGGGTTCGATGACGGTTTGGATGTACCGTTCACTATTCAGTGTCCCCTCGACGATCACCAGAGGTGTACGGCCAGTGCAGGAGATCGCTCCCCACACCATGATGCCGGGTGTCGGTCCTGTGTGCCTCGGTCGTATGCAGTCCTGATAGTGGCGCTCATCTGCACGGCGCCAAACACGCATACGACCATCATTGGCAGCAAAGCAGAAGCGACTCTCATCGCTGAAGACGACACGTCTCCATTCGTCCCTCCATTCACGCCTGTCGCGACACCACTGGAGGCGGGCTGCACGATGTTGGGGCGTGAGCGGAAGACGGCCTTACGGTGTGCGGGACCGTAGCCCAGCTTCATGGAGACGGTTGCGAATGGTGCTCGCCGATACCCCAGGAGCAACAGTGTCCCTAATTTGCTGGGAAGTGGCGGTGCGGTCCCCTACGGCACTGCGTAGGATCCTACGGTCTTGGCGTGCATCCGTGCGTCGCTGCGGCCCGGTCCCAGGTCGACGGGCACGTGCACCTTCCGCCGACCACTGGCGACAACATCGATGTACTGTGGTGACCTCACGCCCCACGTGTTGAGCAATTCGGCGGTACGTCCACCCGGCCTCGCGCATGCCCACTATACGCCCTCGCTCAAAGTCCGACAACTGCACATACGGTTCACGTCCACGATGTCGCGGCATGCTACCAGTGTTAAAGACTGCGATGGAGCTCCGTATGCCACGGCAAACTGGCTGACACTGACGGCGGCGGTGCACAAATGCTGCGCAGCTAGCGCCATTCGACGGCCAACACCGCGGTTCCTGGCGTGTCCGCTGTGCCGTGCGTGTGATCATTGCTTGTACAGCCCTCTCGCAGTGTCCGGAGCAAGTATGGTGGGTCTGACACACCGGTGTCAACGTGTTCTTTTTTCCATTTCCAGGAGTGTATATTGACAAAAAATATACATCCCAAATCGAATAACATATGGTGTCTTGCCCAAGAGAACAACTGCACACGACATGCTCACAACTAGTACTCTATCAACATCGTCTCATCAAGCACTGATCACGCCTACCTCAGAACTACAACTGCCCACAGCAACTTCTCAGCTGCAACTGCCAGTGGAGGCGACTGAATAATACTCTTTGGCTCAATCTCTGGCGCTGTGACTCAGTGTAGTCACATTTCAGTATATAGTTCTGGCAATGCCGGCCATGACCTTCTTCTCGTGTGTGGATGCACAGATATTCCTCGGTCTCTTATGGGACTTGGTAAGAATTTCTTCCACGAGTAATGAGTGTGTTGGGGTGGGTCACTGCGAATGTAGTTTGTGGACATACAAGGTGAGAATTTGGGTCTCGCGGGAGGCGTGGGTGAGACAGTCCCTGCAGTCGCAATAACCTCCGTGCCCTCGGTGGCTCAGATGGATAGAGCGTCGGCCATGTAAGCAGGAGATCCCGGGTTCGAGTACCGGTCGGATCGCACGTTTTCACCTGTCTCCGTTGATATATATCAACGTCCGTCAGCAGCTGAGGGTATTAATATAATTCTAATTTCGTCTTCAGAGTGAATGACAAGACTGACGACAAGATGCCATGCGCGGCCTTACATGCTCCATCGCAGCGGTACTGAGCATGCGGGTCACAGATGCGGTTGGCGTATAAGAAATACGCTTACACACGCGCCGCCTGTGGCGAAGGCGTACAGGCACTCGATTCATTTATCGATGTATGTTCGTTGGCTGTGACATCATGACGACTTCTCTGCAGTTTAATTACCCCAAGATCCGGCTTCCATGCTTTGTCCACATTAAAACCATTATCTCTATTTATTAAATTATTAGCTAATCTTATTTCTATAGATTCCTTGAAGACAGATTCCAAAAAGGAAGAGGTGGACGTTAAAATCTTCACATCACTGTAATTAATGGAATGTCCTGTATCAATACAATGTTCGGCCACAGCTGACTTCTCTGGTTGTAATAAGCGTGTCAATCTTCGATGCTCCACACATCTCTCATGAACGATGCGTGTTATTTGACCTATGTACGACTTCCCACAATTTCCGCAAGGAATCTGATACACACCCGTTTTACGAACCTGTAAAACGTACTTTACAGAGCCGACTAAAGCTGCAACCTTCGTGGAAGCCGGAAGATCATCTTAAAACAGTGTTTCTCAAAAATACGGCGTATCTTCGAGGAAAGAGCACCCACATAGGGCACAAACGCACAAGATCTAAAGGAATTACTATCTTCTTCCCAATCACATACCTGCAGTCTAGTTTTTGCGTTGAATGCTCTAAGAATTTGTTGCGGCCGAAATATCAGTGAAGGAAATTTTATTTACGCGTCTGCATGCCCGAAATTTAAGGGACTAAAAGTGTCATCTCTGTTTTCCTCATTGCGTGTTTCTTTCGGGTATCTTGTGTACTATATTGTACTGTACTGTAGCAGTTCTTTCTATATATGGCCCAAATTTCATCGAGCTGTGTTACTTGGCAGTAATATCCCATGTGAAACTTAGTTTCACCTTTTAAGTTTTTACACTAGTACATGTTCGCCCCTCATCTACTGTCCCCTGTTGAAAAACTTGTTTCGATATCTTGATACATTGCGTTATCATTTGTACGTAAAACAGGCAATGACTCGATTGACTGATTCACTTAATAACTCATCATCGTCCAGCCCTATCCGCTAAGGACAGAAAATTAAAATTTGGAGAAGCTATTGGTCTTATACTGCAAGCGTCGTTTAAGGATGTATTTTTCGAAAAACCACCCCTAAGCGGTTGAAGTAAGAGATGAAAAGTAGTTTAAAAATGTGTCGCTTTTAAGGCAAGTTTGAAGCTATAACTACAATTGGTATTTGGTTTCTCTGTCAGAAATGACGAAACATGAGCTGCAGCATTTCTAGAATTTAACCTTTATGGAGGTGAAATAATGGGCCGAAGTTTTTTGAATGCAAATTAAAAAACTTCTAAAGTATTATGAAAGTTACATCTATGAATATTGGAATTTGACTTCTCTGTTGTACATAAAAAAAAAAAAAAACATGTTTCTCTATATGTGGAAGTTTAACCCCTAAAGGGGGTGCATCGGGGATGAAATGTGTTTTGAAAATGGTTCATTATGGAAGGCTTTTTAAAACTATTTCTATGTAAACTGGAACTGGCTTCCCAGCTAGAAGTAAAGAAAAGGGTTTCATTGTTTTTGGAAATTCAACCCCTAAGGGGGTGAAGAAGGGGATAAGAGAGTTTTTTAAATATGGCGCAATTAAAGCAAAGTTGAAGCTAGAAGCACGAAGACTGGTATTTGGTTTCTAAGTCAGAAATTAAAAAAAAAGTGTTTCAGCATTATTGGAAATTTAGCCACTAGGTTGGTAAAGCAGTGGGTGAAAGTCTTTTTCAAAGAAATAAGTTATTAAAGTACTAATAAAACATTTTCAAGCTATATGTATCAAATCAGATACTTGGTTTCTCGGCTAGATATTAAAAAGATACGTGTTTCAGTGTTTTTGGAAATTCGACGCCTATGAGGATTAAATGGAGGTTCAAATTTATATGAAAAAGTTCCATCATGACGCCACTTCTATACTAAATCTAAGAAAATTTGTATGTGGATTTCCAGTTAGGAAGAAAAAGTGTTCATCTACAGCTAAATTTATACTCCGCAAGCCACCCAACGGTGTGTGGCGGAGGGCACTATACGTGCCACTGTCATTACCTCCCTTTCCTGTTCCAGTCGCGTATGGTTCGCGGGAAGGACGACTGTCTGAAAGCCTCCGTGCGCGCTCTAATCTCTCTAATTTTACATTCGTGATCTCCTCGGGAGGTATATGTAGGAGGAAGCAATGTATTCGATACCTCATCCAGAAACGCACCCTCTCGAAACCTGGTGAGCAAGCTACACCGCGATGCAGAGAGCCTCTCTTGCAGAGTCTGCCACTTGAGTTTGCTAAACATCTCCGTAACGCTTTTCACGGTTACCAAATAACCCTGTGACTATACGCGCCGCTCTTCTTTGGATCTTTTCTATCTCCTCCGTCAACCTCATCTGGTAAGGATCCCACACTGATGAGCAATACTCAAGTATAGGTCGAACGAGTGTTTTGTAAGCCACCTCCTTTGTTGATGGACTACATTTTCTAAGGACTCTCCCACTGAATCTCAACCTGGTACCCGCCTTACCAACAATTAATTTCATATGATCATTCCACTTCAAATCGTTCCGCTCCCATACTCCCAGATATTTTACAGAAGTAACTGCTATCAGTGTTTGTTCCGCTACCAAATAATCATACAATAACGGATCCTTCTTTCTATGTATTCGCAATACGTTACATTTGTCTATGTTAAGTGTCAGTTGCCACTCCCTGCCTATCCGCTGCAGATCTTCCTGCATTTCGCTACAATTTTCTTATGCTGCAACTTCTCTGTATACTACAGCATCATCCGCGAAAAGTCGCATGGAACTTCCGACACTATCTGCTAGGTCATTTATATATATTGTGAAAAGCAATGGTTCCATAACACTCCCCTGTGGCACGCTAGAGGTTACTTTAATGTCTGTAGACGTCTCTCCATTGATAACAACATGCTGTGTTCTGTTTGCTAAAAACTCTTCAATCCAGCCACACAGCTGGTCTGATATTCCGTAGGCTCTTACTTTGTTTATCAGGCGACAGTGCGGAACTGTATCGAGCGCCTTCCGGAAGTCAAGAAAAATAGCATCTACCTGGGAGCCTGTATCTAATATTTTCTGGATCTCTTGAACAAATAAAGCGAGTTGGGTCTCACACGATCGCTGTTTCCGGAATCCATGTTGATTCCACTGTTTTCGGGAATTAAATCGCTGAGGTGGTAAAATACGGGATAAAAATCTTGAGGAAAATATTTACTAATATTAAAAATTTTGGAGCTAAATCTATGAAAATTGGTATTTCACTTCTCGGTTTGATATAAAGAAATTTGTGTTAGGGGATTATAGTTTCTGGGGAAATATCTCCACAACAATGCAAAATTCATTGGATCCAGCTACTAGAATCACTTTCGTGTCAGAAGTAAATTCTCAAAAGACCATGCTTCTATGGCCATAATTAGTATGAAAAGTTGAGAAGATGTTGCAACTTGTGAACAACATAAAAATTCGAGTCAAGAAAAACAAAAAGATCTGTGCAGGCGATATAGTCTGCGCGAGAGAAGCAGCGTGCGTTGAACTACTACGTGATAAAGTTACTAACAGAACTCAATGAAAACTGTCGTGCCTTGGTGAGAACAAAAGTTTAGGCGGAAGGGGAAACATTAACAATGAGTGTACGCTCGAAAGGTACTAAAAATAATTATAATTAGTGCTTCCTCTTCCGTGCGCAGTGTTTTCGTGTACATTTGTTTGTAGTTCCCACGAGAAGCGTTCATGGTAATCAGCTCATCAGAGGATTCGTTTCACAGAATCCTGTGTGCACCTGGGCCGTTTCTGATGCTGCCGTCAGCCGACAAATTAATGCTGCTAGCTCGTCGGCATCTGGTCAGTGGAGAGCGTCGGCTTGTTTAACGCACCATTTCTGTTCATAATTCTTTTTATCTTCTAGATCACTGTCTGCGCGTGAAACATCTCTCAGAACATCGTTGTTTTCGCGGCAGAGCACAGGGAAAATGATCTGTCATCTTTCTCCTTTTCTCTCTCCCTCTCTCTGTCCTTCCCTCCCTTTTTCTTCCTCCCCCCTTCCCCCCTCCCCCCCCCCCCCTCCACCACCACCACGCACACATGGTGAAGAACGGCGTTCCACGACCGGAACACGTTTATTATATCGTAAACGACGTCCAGTTTGAGAAGAATAAGAAGTGGAAGCCACGGACTCTGCCCCCGTTTGGGTTCTGGCTGTACGTGTACAAAGTGAGGTAAAAGAATATTATTACGGATGGGATATTGCAGGCAACGTAAGGTTGTTCGCAGCTGCAATGCCACAATACTGTAGCGATGATATGAAGGGAGTCTTGCAGAGAATGGTGCAGGGACAAATAGTTAACCCTGAATGTAAATAAATATAACGTACTGCGCACAACTAGCCCTAAGAGATTCATTAAGTTCGACTACTATACTGACGGCAACTAACGGTAAACAGTAACAACAGCAAAAGGGGTTGGAGTAAACATTCTCAGTGGCCGAACGATTATCACCAGTGTGGTAACATAAAAAATGTAAACCGTGAGTAAAAAGGTAAATTAATTGTTTCAGGCAGCTCAATTTTATACGAAAAATAACTTTTAAAAAGTTCACGAAACTCTGCGCCTGTTACCTAGTCAACATTTTGATTTTTTGAACAGAAATTGCACACAAAAGTGAGCAGTGAATTATGACATAAAAAGAGTTACAATCAAAAACAGTGTTTTATATAATTTTATTTCGTAATAAATGTAATCACACACCCATCACAGTTCTTGACGTGCGTGTCCCTAGCTGCTCTGATCTACGTTGCATAGAGTGTTCTTTCACTCTGAAAGCATCTATTACTTAGATATATTCCGTTCGTTAACAATTGTGGTTTGTATTCTGTTCGTCTTATTGACGGTGCACATCTGTTGTCGTTCCTCTGTATTTAGAACGTATTTTCTCAAGTAATGCGCCATGATGACGTTTTAAGGGTAACTGTTAAATGTCCATAACTGTGGTCAACGTCTTTAGAACAAAAATTTTTTAAAGATTGTTGTGAGGGGCCACAAGTAGTTCAAATAGTAAAAAAAAGCTTTTTTGAGGTTTTTTAGGATTCCGTACCTGAGTCGGTAAAAGCTCAAAGCTTGTGGCGTGACTTTGTTGTCCGTTTTGCATGTATGTTTGTCCAACTGTTAAGACCACTTGTCCGTTTTTTTATTAGATCATTGGTGTCATTCAAAATAGTTACAGTTGTCTTATTACGTTGTCGGTATTTCCAGCAACGCACCATCTCCTCATGAAACGTGCTCCAGCCGCAGACGATATGTCGCTGAAGGCACTGAAAATATAATAAAACAATTATAGCCAACAGAAGACAGGTCATGGTACTTAAGAAAAAGCTTTTTTCATTTTTTAGGATTGAATCATAAAAGTTTCTTGCTATGTTGCCTTCGTATTTGGTACTGTTTAGCTTGCATTTTTCGATTACGTTACAGTTATGTAGTCGAATACGACATCTATTGCTTTGTTGTATGTAACGTCCGTTTCAAGGTTGTTTACCAGTATCATACGCTCTTTGATGACGGTGGTCAGTTATAGGCTGATGATGACCCTGTAAGCCAAACGCAGTTCACGAAATAATTTGATACTGTAGTGCGTCCACTGTTCGTATTTTAATTGTAAATTTGATATTCTTGTATCAAGCAGCGACTAGACAATGTACCGACACTCTATTTTCTAAGAATTTGTAGCTGCCTGCAGTAGTCTTCAGCTGTCTCGAACTGAACAACGGTCACGGAGCTGCACAACCTCCATCATGAAAAAAATAACATACTGCACTTCACCAGATCTCCATCGTACCGTCTAGACTTTGACTGATCTCAAACTGCCAAGCAGCGAATATCATCCAGATCTTTCAGAGAGTATTTGACTGCTACAGAGTATCAAATAGGTTCAAATGGCTCTGACCACTATGCGACTTAAATTCTGAGGTCATCAGTCGCCTAGAACTTAGAACTAATTAAACATAACTAACCTAAGGACATCACACACATCCATGCCCGAGGCAGGATTCGAACCTGCAACCGCAGCGGTCGCTCGGGGCCAGACTGTAGCGCCGTGAACCGTACTGCCACTCCGGCCGGCTTCAGAGTATCATAACTTGTTAGAAACTAATGGTACGTACTTGATAACGTAACACGTAAGGTGACGTACAGACTTGAACTGCATTCATGGAAAAAAAATCCCAACACCAAAGAGGAGTTCGGCGCGATGAACTAAAATTTGTAGGGATCTTTCTACATCTGAGACATGACGTCTATTCAGATTTCGTGCCAGTCGGGTAAGAGTGTCGTGAACACTTTTTCCCTTTGAGCTGATGTTACTAACGAATGCCTTCAAGACGACGAAGACACCATTATCAAAAATGGCTCTGAGCACTATGGGACTTAACATCTATGGTCATCTGTTCCCTAGAACTTAGAACTGCTTAAATCTAACTAACCTAACGACATCACACAACACCCAGTCATCACGAGGCAGAGAAAATCCCTGACCCCGCAGGGAATCGAACCCGGGAACCCGGGCGTGGGAAGCGAGAACGCTGCCGCACGACCACGAGCTGCGGACGACACCATTATCAACAGCTAATAGAGTACGAACGATGTCGTGTACAAGGGATACGAGAATCTAGTCGTTCTTTCGACGATGTTACAGGAAGCCTTGATAACAATCTAGCCGCCGTACGTGACTGATGGCAGTGCTGCTCACCGGAAGGTACGACCGCAAGAAAACCGGGCTCCGGAAGGCCACGTGTGTGTCTGCAGCAGCTGGCACCACACTAACGCAACAAACTGTTACAAATCGGTTATTTTAACAACAGCTCCGAGTCCGACAAATCGTAACGTGCATTCAGCTGACCGCAAACCACCGGCTGCACCTGCAGCTAGAGGTATGGTCACGGGTGTGATTACGTTTGATAATAGGAGCACTCGTGGTTATCTGACGCACACTGAGTGCAAATTTGTACGTCAGTCTGGTGATTTGACCTTTTGTCGTGCCATTCATGAACAGCACTCCAAGGAGCGATTTTCAACAACACTCAACTCCCTACCGTTATTGTACACCATTATTTTCTTCAGGGAGTCGACATGTTGCCTTGGCCTGCTAGATCACCAGATCCGTCTCCAATAGAGCACCTATCAGATATCATCGGACGACAACTTCTGCGTCATCGGCATACAGCATTAATCGTCCTGTATTGACCGACCATGTACAACCGGCATGGATCACAAACTGACATGTGGCACATGTACGCCACAAGGCACGTACGTTTGCGTGCCTGCATTCTACATTATGACGGTTACACTGGCTATTAGTGTTCCAACGCTTCACAATTGCAATGGATTTCCTTGTGCTTAACATTAACCTGCGATCTTGTAATGTTAACTGTTCCGGCGTAAAGTCGAGCGCCAGTACGCCTATCGAGATAGTCAGAGCAGAGAGGGCTGTGAAGAAGACGTGAGCCAATTGCACGCTGACCGAACCCTCTCCAGGACGACAACGCGACAGCAGCGCCCTCTACTCGAAGAGGACATATGGGCCCCGCAGCATGGACGAGGTCCAGTTCTGGGAGTTTCTATAGAAACGTCAGGACCAACGACCTGCATAGAAGAATTCACTGTATTACTTCTCTCGTATTGTGAATTATACACTACTGGCCATTAAAATTGCTACATCCCGAAGATGACGTGTTACTAACGCGAAATTTAGACGACAGGAAGAAGATGCTGTGATATGCAAATGATAGGCTTTTCAGAGCATTCACACAAGGTTGGTCCCGGTGGCGGCACTTACAACGTGCTGGCATGAGAAAAGTTTCCAACCGATTTCTCATACACAAACAGCAGTTGCCTGGTGAAACGTTGTTGTGATGCCTCGTGTAAGGAGGAGAAATGCGTACCATCACGTTTCCGACTTTGATAAAGGTCGGATTGTAGCCTATCGCGATTACGGTTCATCGTATCACGACATTGCTGCATGCGTTGGTCGAGATCCAATGACTGTTAGCAGAATATGGAATCGATGGGTTCAGGAGGGTGATACGTAACTCCATGCTGGATTCCAACGGCCACGTATCACTAGCAGTCGAGGTGAAAGGCATCTTATCCGCATGGCTGTAACGGATCGTGCATCCACGTATCGATCCCTGACGTTTGCATCAGCATGGACTACCAACTCGGAGACCATGGTTGCGGTTGCCCTTGACGCTGCGTCACAAACAGGAGCACCGTCGATGGTGCACTCAACGACGAACCTGGGTGCGCGGTTGGCAAAACGTCATTTTTTTCGGATGAATCCAGGTTCTGTTTTCAGCATCTTGATGGTCGCATCCGTGTTTGGTGACGTCGCGGTGAACGCACATTGGAAGCGTATATTCGTCATCGCCATATTGGCGTATCACCTGGTAGCGATGGTATGGGGTGACATTGGTTACACGTCTCGGTCACCTCTTGTTCGCATTGACGGCACTTTGAACAGTGGACGTTACATTTCAGATGTGTTACGACTCGTGGCCCTACCTTTCATTCGATCCCTGCGAAACGCTACATTTCAGCAGGATAGTGCACGAGCGCATGTTGCAGGTCCTGTACGGGCCTTTCTGGATACAGAAAATGTTCGACTGCTGCCCTGGCCAGCACATTCTCCAGATCTCTCAGCAACTGAATACGTCAGGTCAATGGTGGCCGAGCAACTGGCTCGTCACAATACGCCAGTCACTACTCTTGATTAACTGTGGTATCGTGTTGAAACTGCATGGGCAGCTGTACCTGTACACGTCATCCAAGCTCTGTTTGACTCAATGCCCAGGCGTATCAAGGCCGTTATTACGGCCAGAGTAGGTTGTTCTGGGTACTGATTTCTCAGGATCTATGCACCCAAATTGCGTGAAAATATTATCACAGTCAGTTCTAGTATAATATATATGTCCAATGAGTATCCGTTTAACATCTGCATTTCGTCTTGGTGTAGCAATTTTAGTGGCCAGTAGTGTATATACTGGAGAGATTTCTTGCTTGTCGGTCGCCCTTTGCTCACGACACATCTATATTTCCCTATGTTACATACTTTCATGTACTTTCTGTAAATAAAATTCATGAATAAGATTTGCTTGAATTATTGTTGGCGATCCGAGGGAAGCAGCTTTCTTAGGTTCCTGACATTTGACGAACAGGCAGAATACAACATTAACCGCTTAAATTAACCTAGACATAATTATTCACGAAATTGCATTACCCTATGTTATTTACTTCTTGATTTTGGGATAATTTTTCCGTTAGTTGTATGCGAATCATTTTTGCCCTGTTGAGTCATGAAACAACATGCTACTGCGAAGAACGTCAGCTGGCGATGAAGACCATCAATCTGCGTTCCGTGTGAAGGAATGTGTGCCTGTGCTATTCGTCCTCAATGAGACTGGATAACACGTCTTTGACGCATCTCTGTATAGGATATCGTCCACTGATTCATGGCGATTCACTATTACGTGAGAAGCGCAGCTATCTTACCGAGCGATATTGAAACAGCCATGACTTTTAAATAGAACGGTGTGACTCTTTCATCTACACTCCATGTTCAAAATGCAGATACGCATCATGCAGTAATATAGTTAAAATCTCGGCCATCCAGATTCAGCTTTTCCTTGGTTTCTCTTAATCGCTTAAGAATACTGCCGCGGTTGATTCCTTCAAAACGGGACACAGCCTGTTTCGCCGGCCGCGGTGGTCTCGCGGTTCTAGGCGCGCAGTCCGGAACCGTGCGACTGCTACGGTCGCAGGTTCGAATCCTGCCTCGGGCATGGATGTATGTGATGTCCTTAGGTTAGTTAGGTTTAAGTAGTTCTAAGTTCTAGGGGACTGATGACCACAGCAGTTGAGTCCCATAGTGCTCAGAGCCATTTGAACCAACACAGCCTGTTTCCTTTCCTATTCTGATCCAGCATAAGCTAGCGCTGCATTTGAAATGGCTGCGTCGTCAAATGGCCATCGAGCCACAATGTTCTCTTTTTTATAGAATTGTATGTTACGTTCGTGACGGAAATATGTTGTTATGTCTTCAGACACGAATGTCGGCATTCGATGGAGAAACTCAACAAAAAAAAACATCGCCCTACATTATTGCCTACTAAATTTAACTTACAGGCGATGCAATAACGGACGTAGTATATGGGCCCATGGTGAGTGTCTGGCAGGAATTTACTTGTCTAATTTAGAGTGTATGCAGTTCTTTATATGGACAGATGAAAGCTTGCTTGAAGACATTTTCGAGCACTATCTGACTGTATACATACAGACATGCTGCATTCTACTACACCACACCAGGACGTTCACGGTACGCCACTCAAAAATGCACATAAGTCGAAACTGGACTCATGGTGTTGTTTTTTGAATATGTGATTCGCAGGAGACCTTTCCTATGCTTTCATAGGCACACCGAGACAAATACCGCACAAATAGGTGAAAAATTCAATAAAACATCAGGCGATTCAGGTTAGGCTCTGTACTCGGACGTCAACAATGCATACGGGCATACTATGTAACTATCTCTGCCTATTGCGAAGCTTCGATGTTTGTCTACCGAAAACCTCGGTGGAATCACACATGTGGATACGAAGGGGGTAATTCTTATGCATACAGTCGGCAAACAATAAGATTATCAGCTTGATGAAGGATGAGGAAAATGGGTAATAGAATGTAGAGTTTGCAGGTCTCTGCTCACATTGTATAGAGCCAGGTGCCACGCTGAGATGAGCTAAGGTGTGTCGTGAGCAGCCTCAGTGACTCTCAAAGTTGATGCTTACTTGAAGCGCCTTACGGTGATGATGGCAGGGCTCCTTCTACTCCTCTGAAAAAGGAGCGCCAAGTCGTTTTCCAATTGTGAGGACATGTGGTATATACTGTGAAGTCAGCTTTCAATCTGAAGACATGCACTACATATTGTGCTGTAGCTGAAAATCCGTCTGTCACATTATCATTTATTACGATGGGACTATAAGTTACCATACTCGCTGTATTCGCTGCTGATACAGAAAGAGAGAGAGAGAGAGAGAGAGAGAGAGAGAGAGAGAGTTATGAGTTGTATATATAGCGAAAACGTATGCATGTATGTAGTATGACCCAATTATCATACCGTGTATATGGGTTTATGAGTGTGTGCGTATGTATCTGTGTAATACAATTAATTGTATGTATGCTAAAAAATGGTTCAAATGGCTCTGAGCACTATGGGACTTAACTGCGGAGGTTATCAGTCCCGTAGAACTTAGAACTAATTAAACCTAACTAACCTAAGGGCATCACACACATCTATGCCCGAGGCAGGATTCGAACCTGCGACCGTAGCTCTCACGCGGTTCCAGACTGTAGGGCCTAGAACCGCTCGGCCACTCTGGCCGCCGTATGTATACTACTCGTATTGAATGATTACTGTGCACGCCAGTTTGAGTGTACACTATGTGTGTGAATTAGTTTGTTTACATTGTGTGTATGTGAGGTAGTGTAGTTTTTCCTGCTGCTGGCCATACAAATCGAGAAAATAAATTTTAATGTTATGTCTCCTCACAGATAAACTGTGAAACTGTAGTAGATACATATTTCATGTTTTACAAGTGCTGGATCTATTTTGAAAACATAGCGACCCATAGTGATTCTTACATACATATATACGAGGGCTATCCACAAAGTACATTACGTTTTGGAATTAAAAATAAATAAAATATTGGATTTTTTTAATTATATGCAGATGAAAGCCACACTTAAATACTACTTTTCTACATAGTTGCCATTTATATTAAGGCACTTATCGCAGCGATGGACGAGCATGGAAATTCCTTCGTCGTATAATTTGCCGCCTGCGCCTTCAGCGACGTGGTTACGTCTTTTGGGACAGAAAAGGTGTGATTTTTGTGGTTTTCCTGGAAAAAGGCACTACAATAAACTCTCAAAGGTATTGCCAAACTCTGCACAACCTCAGAAGGGCAATACAAAACAAGCTCAGGGGAAAGTTGGGCTCAAAGATCTTGCTGATTCACGACAACGGCCGGGCCCACACGGCAAATGCCACTCGTGAAGTTATCGAATCTTTTAAGTGGGAGTTGTTTCCTCATCCGCCGTACAGTCCCGACCTGGCACCGAGCGACTTCCACTTATTCCCAGCAATGAAGAAGTGGTTGGCTATGCAGCGTTTTGATGATGACGCACAGCTTCAAGAAGAGGTAACCACGTGGTTGAAGGCGCAGGCGGCCGAATTTTACGACGAAGGAATTTCCAAGCTCGTCCATCGCTACGATAAGAGCCTTAATTTAAATGGCAACTATGTATAAAAGTAGTATTTAAGTGTGGCTTTCATCTGTATATAATTAAAAAATGTCCAATACTTTATTTATTTTTAATTCCAAAACGTAATGTACTTTGTGGATAGCCCTCGTAACAGGTTAGGACGTCTTCACAGAATGAAGCACTAAATTATTAAATTGTTCCAGATATACGTCACAGTTTGGAACAGTTTACTATGTGTTCACAAACTGAAGCACTTATAAGTTTTCAGAATTTGAAACATCCACTTAGAAAAATTATACATGACTGTGCTTAAATTGACACACAATATTTTTTAGCCCAACGAAATCTGACTTTTAATAATCCCTACAAAAGAATGGCCCTGACTAACATTAACCTATACGTTTCACAAATCACTTACCTCACAAAAATATTCGTTACTCGAACTACTGCAATACGGCGAGCGCCACTACTGCCAGCTAAATAAAAGATTCAAACTACTGAAGGCACTAACTATTTATAGGTATAGTTAGCAAATGAAAGATTTTGATAGAGAACAAACAATGTATTTACCTTAATAGTGTTCAAAAGTCATTATATATATATATATATATATATATATATATATATATATATATATATATATATATATATATATATATAGCAGTTCATGACATCCATTCTTACAAATGTACTGTTTCTGATGGACACACGTCCAGATCATCCGTTCTCAACAATCCGCCATCTCACTCCCCCACATCCACCACTGCTGGCGGCTCACCTTCAACTGCGCAACGCTACGCGCTGTTAACAGCCAACAGCCCAACACTACAATAGCGAATATTACAACAATGTCACCCAGCCACAGACTGCACACAGCACAGCCAGTGATTTTCATACAGAGCGCTACGTGGCGTTACCAATATAAAACCTAAACAGCCTACTTACAAACAGTATGCAACAGCATGGTACATCTACATCTACATCATACTCCGCAAGCCACCTCTTGGTGTGTAGCGGAGGGTACTTTAGGTACCACTATCTGATCCCTCCAACCCTGTTCCACGCGCGAATAGTGCGTGGGAAGAATGATTGCCAGCAAGCCTCTGTATTGGCTTGGACTACACCAACTTAGATACACAATAAGCAAACAATCTAACCTGCGTACATAGTGTGCACTCCAACTAGTGTTCGACTAGTATACTAGGTCTAGAACTTTGCTTCCGCCGCTTTGCAATAGACGGCAGTAGCGGCAAGTGGGGTTCGGGTGGTTAGCCACAGGTGTAATACAAAAAGCTTAGGCATCTGTAAACACAATGTCATAAAAATACTAGTCGATTTGTGATTGCATCATAAGGTTTCTCTCGATTAAGTACGTCAATTTAAGAACCCATTTCTCGCCATTAGCGGAAAGTTTTGATTTTCTGCTTTAACATGAATTAATCTGCGGCTGTGGTTCTTAAAATGCTAGGTAAGACCAATGGTGAGGGAACTGTTAGTGGAAGAACGTGCAGAGAATGTTTTCAACGCCTTCCGAATTTTGATTTTTGATGTCTAAAACCGGCATGGCGGTGGAAGGCAGCGTTTTCGTACCTACTGAAACAGACGAAGACAGTCATAGGGCATCATTATCGAAAGCAATTGATTCGTTCGAGCCTAGCACTGAAACACAAACTGCCACAATACCGCCACAGATACGTAAAGGTAATTTTGCAGCAGGTCAGTCCTCGACCCCATTCGCATAACCCGTCAAAAACACATGGAAACGTTGAACTGAGAAGTCCTATCCCTCCCGTCGTGTTCTCCATGCGTTGCTCTCTCTGACTGCCACCTTTTTCGATCAGTGGCTTACAGTCTGGCTGACCAGCACTTCCGATCATATGAACAAGTGCAAAATTGAATCGCTTGATGGATCACCACAAAAGACACCCAGTTATTCCGCCACGCGATTCGTATGTTATCGTTGTGCACGAACTGACTTCTCGATTATGTCCCATAAATATTCTGTGGGTTTCATGTCGGGCAATTTAGTGGCCACATTATTCGCTCGAATCGTCCGGAATGTTGCCTCGTGACATGGCGTATTGTCATCCATAAAAAGTCTATCGTTGTTTGAGAACATTAAGTCCATGAGTGACTACACATGGTCTCCAAGTAACCGAACACAGGCATTTCGAGCCAATAATAGCTTCAGTTGGACCAGAAGACTCAGTCCATACTATGTAAACACAGCCCACAGCATTATGGAACCACCACCAGCTATTACAGTGCCTTGTTGACAATTTTGATCCGTGGCTCGAACTCTACCATCAGTCATCAGCTCTTACCAACTCATATGACCAGATCACGGTTTTCAAGTCGTGTATGGTCCAATCGATACGGTCACTAACGCAGAGAGGCGGTGCAGGCGATGTGTTTTTAGCAAAGGCACTCGCATCTGCTGCCTGGTAACATAAGAAAAACACCGCACTGTCCTTACGGGCACGATCGCAGTAGTTCACACATTGAGTTCCACATTTATTTCATGCACTGTTGCTTGTCTTTTAGTACTAACAACTCCACGCAAACGCCGCCTCTCTCGATCGTTAAGTGAAGGCCGTCGGCCACTGCGTTGTCCGTGGTGAGAGGTAACTTGTGAAATTTAGTATTCTCGGCACACTGTTAACACTGTGGATCTCGGAATATTGAATTCCTTTACGATTTCCGAAATAGAAAGTCCCATGTGTCTAGCATCAGCTACTATTCTGTGTTCAAAGTCTGGCAATTCCCGTCGGTGCAACAGTTGCGTCGGAACCTTTTGTCATGAATCACCTGAGTACAAATGACAGCCGGCCGTTGTTGCTGAGCGGTTCTAGGTGCTTCAGTCCGGAACCGCGCTGCTCCTGCGGTCGCAGGTTCGAATCCTGCCTCGGGCATGAATGTGTGTGATGTCCCTATGTTAGTTAGGTTTAGTAGTTCCAAGTCTAGGAGACTGATGACATCAGGTGTTACGTCCCATAGTGCTCAGAGCCATTTGAACCATTTTACAAATGACAGCTCCCCAAGTGCAGGTCACTTTTATAACTTGTGCACGCGATAGTACCGCCATCTGTGTATGTGCATATCGCTGTCTCATGACTTCTGTCATCTGAGTCTAATAATAATAATAATAATAATAATAATAATAATACTGAGAATAATAATAGTAATGGGCTGAATAATAGTAAGGGGAGGTACTACAAAAAACAACGGAACTACTCTGGCACATTTACAGCTGAGTTTAATGTCATTGGAAAAAGAGGAGTACTGACAGAGGTCAAGACTGAAATGACGCTGACGTAAATGCCAGGAAATGTTGAAGAACTGGCTGTTTCCTCAATGACAAAAACATTTCGTAAATTTCATTTTTCAGCAGGATGGAAGACCATCATCGCACTGGCATCTGCATTTCTTACCAGTGATCTACCTCAAGAATGACTCGGCTGTGAAGGATGTAAGCACGGATTGTTCGAAGACACTTTTCAACACAATTTTGGCGCCCCTCATTCCCGTCTTTCCCTTTTACACCGCCTTCCGTGTCAGTTTTCGCTACCAATTGCGAAACGCCCTACTTACATATCATGTACTCGGGCGCCCTTCTCGAAACCTAGCGCCAAAAGCTGCCGCTACTAAGTGTCATACGCCCTTTATAGGAATGTGGCGGCTTGTGTTGCTTGGGCCTTAAATCGACCCTGGATGTATGGGTCTCTCATTGCAGCACTGGCCTCTGTAATCACCTAGTCTCAAAGTATGTGATTATTTCTTTCTTTTGCTGGGTTTGTGAAAGACTCGACGTAAGTGCACCTCTCCTTCTAGCAACCACGTTTTAATTCGACGGACAGCCCGAAATGTGAACGCAGCAACTCCGGAAATGGTAGCGAACGTATTGGATGGGTTTGATTATAATCTGAATGTTTGTCGTGAATTCTGTAGTACAATTAACATTATTTTGTGAAAGGTAATTGAAAGATTTTATCCTACTTGTAACTGCAGAAGTTATTCTGAGGTTGTATGTGGACGCACATAAATGGTATACCCTTGCAGAATCCGGTCGTTACTTTATTTGAAACGCTGTGCATTACGCCATTTGCCGTTATTCACCTTCCACAAGAACTTCCATATGATAGTTTGCAGAGGAAGGGGGAGGGGGGAAAGCATGTTTAACATTTTGACGACGAATGGCGACTTGTAAGTAGCCATTAAAGAGGTCCTTTCTGTCGCTGTTAAAAATCTGCGTAATATCGACTTTTCGACCATTTCCTGGTACTTGATGTTCAGCAAACAGAACTTTTTTTTGAGACGATACTAGTTTTATAACAAATCACATTAGAGAGAAAGCATCAGAAGGGAAAATAAATTATATTTTCCAAAGAATTATAGAGTAGATGTCACAAAATGGACTCCCTCTAAATTTTGAGAAAACAAACTATATTCAGTTGTGTACAGCACATAGACTCATACAAACAACTAATGTAACTCATAAGCAGGAGTCAGTAAATAGGGTAATACTGACGAAAACTTTTATTGAAAGAAGCATATTACTGACATTCTCAAATGTTTAAGTTCAGCTACTTTTATTTTTTGTATAATTGCGGATCATGGAAACAAACGAATTAATTTCCTGGCGTATTTTGCAACAATTCCTCTCAGTAATGTGTTACTGAATATTTTTCTGGACTAATTCATCACTTAGAAAGAAAGTATTGATTGTATAAAATCGAGCAATAAGAACAACATGTGACATTCCCCCACGGACCCAAGGTATCGCTTACAAAGACTAGGTATCATAATTGCATCGTCACAATACGTATATTAGCTAATGAAATCCGTCATAAAAATCGATCACGATTCGAGAAGAATTTTACAGTACTAGAGGGAGAAATGACCTTTATTACCATTTTTAAAGCTGTCAGTGGCTCAGAAAAGAGTTAAGTATACAGCAACAAATTTTTTTATCATTTGCCCTATAGCATAAAATGTATGACAGCTAGGAAAGCAAGTTTTAATTCTAACTTAAAATAATTTCTCCTGGACAACTCCTATTTTCTGACGAATTTTTGCTTAAAAACTGATAGGTAGTTAAAAATAATAAAAGTAAATGAATAGGACTAAAATATAATGTGTTCATTAATGTTAACACTAATCATGTTTACATACCCCTTAAATTAACTCTTTACACATTATTTCGATAAAAGAATCATTTCGGCACATAACTAACTGAATGACTAACACATCCCAGTCCTCAGCTCAGGTGAAAAATATGTTCTAGCATATATACTTGAATTACGTACTTTTTATTTGCGTATTTATTTTCTTCTTTGTATTAAATTGATATGCCTAATACGATTCTAACAATCACCTGTGAATAAATATACTACTAATAGTTTCCTTACTGTAACTACTACCACAAATATGAGACTGTTTCAACAGCTTTCATTACACGTTGTAAACTTCCCAAGTTAGAGTTATGTTTTACCTTAAATGCTGTACACTGCTTTGAATCCAGCAATAAAATGCTATAACCCATATTGTAAGGAGTGGGTTGCCTACTTCGTAGCACAGCGTGCATCACCACGTCTTTGCCTACCACAGCAACTGAAAAAGGAATAAGACTACGTCATGTCGCTAGGCAACGGCTCCGTAATTGTTATTCAGACTCTGTGACTTCTCAGCCGTTTATATGGGTAGGTACAGTCTAGCAGGCGATCTTCTACAAATAGTTTGAATGGCTCTCTAATTTTGCACCTAAACATAATGAGCACCTTATTCGCGAATGGGGTGGTACGTCAAATTTCCAGATTCTCCTTGCGAGTAAAAATTACCTATATCTACCACCCTGTCACAAGTACATCATATATGTAGAGTTTTTCTGATTACTACTTAGAAGTGGACCTATCTTTATTTCCCACAACAATATTTATGTGTTTTTTTTTTTTTGTTGATCTGTTCAGTGGAACACATCTGGACCTTATCCACCTTATCACACTTTCTTTCTGCACGTCTAAAGTTATTTCACTTTATGAAAACTAGACTAAGAAGTCGTATCCTGCTCCTTGATAACATTGATAAAAATACAGTACGACATGACTGTGTTAATGATGTACATCATCTTTACGAACGAATGAAGCAAGTAGACTTCAAAACCTCGCCGATGTCAAGGTGGTTGCATGACCGAACCTTGGGTCGGCTTGGTAACCTGCGGAAGGTGACCTGCGGAAGTACTTATTAAGAAGCCTGCTGTTGTTAACACATTCTGATGAGTGTATACTTTGAAGAGCCATTGAAGCCACACTATATTACGAGCACAATTCCTTATGGGCAATGTTAAGATACCGCCATTATCTACTTGCAGACGGATTCTAATTGTTTCCTGACTAGTCGTTTCATCCCAATAATGTCAAACGCAAGATAGTGCGACTGAACGTATCGTGGTAGCCACTGCTCTGACGTAACCACTTTTTGAATTTTTCTCCGTTTCGTCACTTATCGTTACCAATGAAGTTTCCTTGTGGTTGTCAGTTAAGAGCTTGTAAATCAGTTGCTTTTGTAGCTAAAGTTTTTGTGAGGCTGTAATGAAGGGTAGAAATCACACCTAGCGTTAATGTTACAATACAGCATTGTCGCTTTCAGTGTCCGCCGTTTATATAGAGAATGATTGTTGACAAATGGTCAAACTGGAAATGGCGCGTGAACAGCTGAATCATTGTCAATAGATTCAATGGTTGTCTTGAACTGTCAAGGAAATAAGCTCTTTGTGCCTAATTATTTTCCACTTTGTGTACATCTATCAATGAAAACATCCAGATGCTTTGGCAGATTACTTGTATAGTGGCGCGGCATAACTATAGAGCATGATTTATAATAAAAGCTCTTTGTTTTAAAAGTCTTAATAATGTCCCATAAACATTGAATTCACAGTGTGGCACAGGTAACCATAAAAGTTTCATATCTTTGTTAACGACTGCAGTACTTTCTCCTAAGGGATTCTTGTGATCTGAAGCGCAGTCATGCATGTTTCTACAGATCAATAAATTTCTCTAAGGTATGGTATTGGATTAAAGATCTGCTTCCAGAAATAGTCACGTTCTTCTATTTCTTCCATAGATTTCGTAATACCAGATTTATTATCTGTGACACGGGGCCTGATCTATAACAGTCAAAGATTTATTGGCTATATTTTCATGAACGATCCTTAATCACTCTTTATAATGTCAAGAATGATTTAAGAATGGTAATCTGTGTCGCGTTTTTGGCCAATAATTCGAAGTACTCTCACATTTAACATGAATCAGTTTACTTACCACATCACATTTTATATTCTAGAAGGATTATGCAGCTGAGAATGCTATTTATACATTCACTTATTTAATATAAAAAGCAGTAATCAAAAAAATATCGCCAGCTGGTATTTATGCGTTCTTTGCTAGACATTTAGTTGTGGAAATCATGTTAACTTCTTAGTAAAATTTTAGGAATAACTTATTTGAAGGTAGCTAAACTTATGCTGAATACAGCAAACAATCTTGGAAAAAGAAAAAAAAAATTAGTGGTAATCAGGTTGGAGATGGGAAATCGTGAACAGAATCTAGGAGGGCTCAAATTTGGATCCATTTCTATTCATTATGTATGTGGTAGTGAACCTCCAATGGCCATTTATCAAGGAGAATATGTAGCTTTTGCAGATGATACTCAAGTTACAGTAAATCTCATTACACAGAAAACACCAGAAGAAATTGATAATAACATTTTCAGCGAATTAATAAGAGGTTTTCTGAAAATTGACTTTACTCAGTTTTGAGAAAACACTCTGTTTTTGTATTACTTTATCGAAAACTGACATTTTGGGCGTGTGGCTGTGCACAAAATGCATGTTGACTGTCTGCCAAGAAAAAAAAAATAGCCACAGTTGGTAAGGATATTTATTTACGCATATAGCGCCATTATCACTTTTTAACTGGCATGTCGAGCATGAGGCCAATAACAGCATCAACTTCTTAGACTTAAAAATCCAGAAAAAATATCATTTTGAAATTTACCGAAGACACAAAGCCAATGATATGTGCATCAACAGCTCATCTTGCCACCCAGGTCAGCACAAGATGGGATATTTTAGATGGACGACGAATCGCCAGGATAAAATTTCACTAGAACCAGTTGAAATAAACAGGAATATTATCTTTAAAACCATAGCGTCAAACAAAGGGTATAGCCCTCACGTCACAGGTAAACTATTACAAAAAATAAGTCCAGAACATCGCACTATAAAGCTTCACACCAGACACACATGCAGATAAAATAAAAGACAATAGAAAGCAGCAGCAAATATGTTGCACTTTCTTTTTTACTGAGAATATTCTACAAAACAAGCAATCTGCTTAAAACTGCAAACATAAAGATAAACTTCCACACAAACATCAAACTTAAGCAGCGAGGCATTCACAACTTAAAGAAATTACAGTCTCCTAATAACCTGCCCCACTTCCCTCTCCCCTCCATACGAAAGATCAGGTATATAAAAACTCAGGACGATATTGTTCGTGCCCGTCACTATACAGGAAAATCAGTTAGAAGCTCTGAAATTCGTTTAAACTATGTGTCATGCATGCAACTCTCTACAGACATTAAGCAAAAAGCATTGAAGAGCACATCCAAATACAACATTATTATGGTATTCCCCTACGCAGGGAGAAATGATCACCATAATAAAATACCAGAAATAAGAGCTCGCAGGGAAAGTTTTAAGTGTTGGGTTTTCCCGCACGCTGTTCGGGAGTGGAACGGTAGAGAAATTGGTTAGAGATGGTACGATAAACCCTTTGTCAGGCACTTATTAGTGAATTGGAGAGTAATCATGTAGACGTATATGTAGAAGAGCCTTATAGACTCTTCACTATTTCGTGAACACAAGCAAACAAGATTGCAACACAATGACGAAGGCTTTTCAAAGTAAGTAAAACATAACTACAGAACAGCAACTCAGCCTTAAAGATTTGTTTATATTATGTTCAGTCCTTATTAGGGATTTTTTTGAGACATACGTCTTCAGACTGGTTTGACGCGGTCTGTCTCGAATTCCTCTCTTATGCCATCCTTTTCATCTCACAGTAGCACCTGCAACCTAGATCCTCAAATACGCCGCGCGGGGTTAGCCGAGCGGTCTTAGGCGCTGTAGTCATGAACTGTGCGGCTGGTCCTGGTGGAGGTTCGAGTCCTCCCTCGGGCATGGATGTGTGTGTTTGTCCTTAGGATAATTTAGGTTAAGTAGAGTGTAAGCTTCGGGACTGGTGATCTTAGCAGTTAAGTCCCATAAGATTTCACACACATTTGAACATTTTTTTCCTCAAATATTTGCTGGATGTATTCCAATCTCTGTCAACTTCTTCACCTTTTTACCCTCTACTGTTTCCTATAGTACTATGGAAGTTATTCCCTGATTTATGAACAGATGTCCTATCATCCTGTCCCTTCTTCTAGTCAGTGTTCTCCATACATTTCATTCCTCGCCGCTTCTACGAAGAATCTTATCGTCCCTTATCTTATCACCTAATTTTGAACACTCTTCTGTAGCACGACAGCTCAGATGCTTCTTTCTCTTTGTTTCGGTTTTCCTATAGACCATGTTTCATTGTCACGCAATACTGTGCACGTAACGTACTTTCTCAGAAATTATTTCCTCAAATTAAGGCCTATGTATGGAGCTAGTAGATTTCTCTTGAGCTAGGAAAGCCCTTTTTGCCAGTGCTACTCTGCCTTTTATGGCCTCCTTCCCCTGTCCATCATGGGTTACTTTGCTGCGTATGTAGTACAATTCTCGAACTTGATCAATTCTGATATTAAGCGACTTGTAGTTCTCATTGATGCTACTTCTCATTGCTTTCGTCTTTCTTCGATTTACTCTTTTTTCATATTCTGCACTTATTAGACTGTTCATTAGATTCAGCAGATCATGCAGTTCTTCTTCACTTTCATCGAGGATAGCAATATCATATCTTTTCATCATGAATATTAATCCCACTCTTGAACCGTTCATTCTCGTCATTGCTTCTTCAAATTTTCAAACGTTCAAAAAAAAAAAAAAAAATGCTCAAATGTGTGTGAATTACAAAGGGACCAAACTAATGAGGCCTTCGGTCCCTAGACTTACACACTACTTAAACTAACTTATGGTAAGAACAACACACACCCATGCCCGATGGAGGACTCGAACCTCCGGAAGGAGGGGCCGCGCAATCCGTGAAATGGCGCGTGAAACAGCGCGGCCACTTCGCGCGGCATATCTTCTTCGATGTACAGATTGAACAATAGGGATGAAATGCTACATCCCTGTCTTATACCCTTTTGAATCCAAGCACTTCGTCCTTTGTCTTCTAGTCTTATTGTTCCTTCTTGTACGTATTGTATATTACACATCTATGCCTATAGCAAAGTTCTATTTTTCTCAGAATTTCGAATATCTTCCATATTTTACATTGTCGAACACTTTTTCCAGGTTGACAAATCTCTTGATTGAGGGATAGTTACCTTTAAGTAGATAGGTTCTAACACCATTTTTTGCTGTAATGCAACACTACCCCAAGGATCTTTTACCAGGAGGAATAAAGAAGCGATAGCTAATGGTTGGGTGGTTGATTTGGGGGGGGGGGGGGGGAGGGAGAGACCAAACAGCGAGGTCTTTGTTACCATAGGATTAGGGAGGGAGGGGAGAGAAATCGGTAGTGCTCTTTGAAAGGAACCATCCCGGCATTTTCCTGAAACGATTTATGGAAATCACTGACGCGGGTTTGAACCGTCGTCCTCCAGAATGCAAGTCCAGTGTGCTACAAAGCTAATCTAAACATCAAGAAATGTAAATCTAGATGAAGACGATCCTGTAAGTTCGAACCGAGAATGCCGCTGTTTCTGTAAATAAATAACATTATCAATAGTGGCTGGTTGTTATTTCCTCCTTTGCAAGAGTTAACTCCGTATTAGATTCCGTACAACATGTAGAGTCTAACCGACAACTGATGGGGCACATGAACGGAATCAATGAGCTGGGTAAAACAAGTAATTTTTTTTACATTTACATACTCATTAAAATCTGAACCCTAAGAAACATATTACTGAAGTGCTTAAAGAAGCTTTAGCTGTTTTTACTGTTCGTATAGTTGCTAGACATGGAAATAAACGAATCCGTTTCCCAACATTTGTGAGCGTGGGGTTGCCTCTCTCGAACTAAAAGCTGCTGTGACCGTCGTGTCTGGAATTTACGTGTGTACGCCAGCCTCGAGTATTTCAACCACGGTGTACACTTCCGATTTATTAGTTATTTGCATTTCGTTTACATGAATTCATACAACATTGACTTTATCTTATCGAGTTTGGGTTCGAATGAAGTGTCTTGATGTGCGGAATATGATTGTGAGGGCGGTATATGTAAGCAATGAAGGTCAGGAGACCACGACGTCTTACATACCTCCTTCCTTCTAACCAAATTTTTGTCTGGGGTTTGTCAATGCCGAGGAAAACATTGACAAAGTCAGGCAAAAATTGTTCTTTTAGATTTTCCAATAAACGTTTCTCAGCCATTCTTAACATTTTTTTTTGGATTTCTATACAGCTATCGTTTCAATTTTTTTAATTCTACAATTTATGTTTTTTTTGTTAGGCAAATATAGACTTTACAAAGGTTGTTATTCTTTGTCGTTGCCAGTACGTGTGTCTGTTTTTCTTTTTCATTTTAAAAAAAATTGTTTTTACAAGATCTTTACAATATATATGGTTGTGTGGGAGGAATATGTAAGCAATGAAGGTCAGAAGACCAGACGTCTTACAATATTTAGCATATTTTCACTCTATAATGACTTCAGGAATAATTTTGTGGCGTAACTCATCGTTTAGAATGAAAGTATTGATTGCACGAAAGGAAGAAGTAAGAGGAATAAGTGATGCTGACCTGAATTGTCCTTGTAGTATCTCCTCAAGGGACTAGACATTTTATTTATTGCTTCGCATTATGTATGCACTGATCAGCCAGAAGATTATGACAATTTACCTTACAGCCATCATGTTCACCCTTGGCACGGATAACAGCGGCGACGCTTCGTGACATGGAAGCAACGACGCCTTGGTAGGTCGCTGCAAGGAGTTGGCACCTCGTCTGAACCTACAACTTACCTAATTCCAGTGTGGCGTTGGTCTTCATGTTGTTGTTACTGTCCTAAGTGCTTTCTCAACATATCTGTACCCTCTCCGTCGCTATCTCGAAGCATCTGGTGTTACGGGAGCTGGTGATTGGTGTTGGTGGCGATGACCCTCTGGTGCGTAGAAATATTTACAATTTTTGTTTTACATATATTTGTTATTTACAAAAAAACTCTGATTTTATATAATGCAAAAATTTTGTAATAGTGGCAAACATTATTGTATATATATGTGATTTCTTTCTTTATTCTAATTATGTCCTACCACTTTTTCATTCTTTTAATTGTTGTGTACCATTCACTGTTTGTGTGCATATTGTAGTGTACTTTATACTGCAAGAGATTGTTAGTGTGTATTGTGTCTCTTTTCCTTTTATTTAATGTGTTATTTTGTTGATATATTAATTTAACTTTAATTTAGTGATTAGTATAAGATAGCGTGGACGTTAGTTTGTCTAACCTTTTCCGCATTTTTCAATTCAATCTCTACGTTTTACAGTATTTGGTGGCTTAACTTCTACATCTGGTTTCTCTTTGCTGTGTTGTTCTTGTCTCTGTGGACCATAATCTCCTCGGTAATTATTCGCGCCCTGGTCTCGCCCTTTGCTGTTTCTGACATCATGACCTCTTTCAAAGTACCCTTGACCGTTGGCATTTTGATTACTAAACCCATATCCGCCACTCTATGAGTGTCCATTACGGTTCCTATTTCGGTACCAATTATTCTGGTTATCGTTTCTATGCTAATTTTCTCCATTGTGCCACTGTCCTTGTCTGTTAAATTGCCTGAAATTATTGGTGTTAGGATTACGATTATTATTATTGGAATATTCGTTCCTAGTTCTCTCCTTTTGCTGTTCCCTTTCCTTTCTTTTTCCTTTCACCTCATCTTCCTTAAAGATGAATTCAAGTTTCCTTAAAACCTTTTTGAATTCTTCAGTACTTTCATTTTTTCCTACTGTCACCTGTTGATACTTTACCGGTAATTTCATTCTACACAGACGTATCAGCTCTCCGTTACTGTATGGTTTGTCTAGACATTGATACTTTTTGTCCATCGTATCAAAGAATTTTACCACGCTTTTCTCTCTTAAGTTTTCATATGGTGTTATCTGAAGTAATTCGTATTTAATTTTGTTTTGCACCTCCTTGGACCAATATCTTTCGAGAAATGCTGTTCTGAACTGTAGGTAAGACGTACAGGTAGCCGAGATCTTCTGCAACACCTCTGCTACTCTCCCTGACATATGTGCACAAATGAAGTAAAGTTTGTGAACTACGCTCCAATGGTTTGATAAGCCTACTTGAAGCTGGTCAATGAATGCGCGTGCATGAAAGCTACCGCCTTCTTCCTTGAAATGTTGAAATTTTCTAACTGTAAGCAAGTGCTCTGTATTATATCTACTCATATAAATCCGGTTTGTGGCTGATTCAAGGACTCAAATAAGATTGTGTCGTCGTGTTTATTCTCTGATAATCTACTGCCTGTTTGCCTATTATCAATTTCCTGACTCATATACGCGTCGTATCGTATCAGTGTTGAACAAAAGTGTTGTTCGTGTGTTTCTTCTCTCGTCGTTCGTGGTATAGTACCTGTGCTACTATTATGTTGTGTCATTGGATTTACTAGTTCAGTTGCCTGTCTTTCGATTGGTATCGGCTGAATGTATGTGTTCCGTTTTTCTAGATACTGTGCCTAGTCCTGTGGCATGTCGTGTATTACTTTAATCGGGGTTTTCTGTTTCGATTTCTGCGCGAGTGTTACGTCTAGCCTTGGTTCTACTTGAACTTTCTTAGACGGCGGTGTTCGTGTACTCAATTAATGCTTGACTCGTCAGTTGTTTCGCTACAGGTGTAATCGGTCTCGATCTTTTCTTCGATAGTTCGTACCAACTCTGTTCGAAGCTCTTCAAACTAATCTTCGTTTTAAAGTTATATTTTATTGATCCGCTGATCATATTTTTTCAGTGCAACCTTTGCGACCTTGCTTTGAATTGCTTGTTCTTCCGAAATTTGTATTGCTGTTAGTGTGGCTTTTTTCGTAAAACGTTCCAACTTTTTGTCAACGTTTACGATGTAAAATTGGACCTTTTCCACGTCAGTGCGTAATTGCTGCTGACCTTATGTTAGCACCTGAATTCTTTCTCTAGATTCTTTCGCGTCTTTGTTTATCTGAGTGATCTGGCGATCCCTTCTTCCATCTGGATTTTAACCTGTTGGATCTGTGTCTTAATCTCTTGTCTGAGGTTTTTATTATCCTGTTGGATCTGTGTCTTAATATCCTGATTCTGTTTCGTCATACTAGCGTTCATTTTTTGTAACATCTCCATGATCACGTCCTGTCCTGTAACACTACCTTCTGCTGAACTATGTATTCTCGATCTATTGTTTTCTATTCGGTCAGTTACGTCGTTTACTGGGCTATTCTGTGGCGTTTCTAAGTTTGATAACTGCAATAACCCGTGCTGTCTATGTTGAGGACTAGTTGCGTTTGTCATCGAACCATTACGGGGCGCAAACAACTCCGCATTCTTCCGTCTCTGTTGTGTATGTCTTGCAGGTACAGTTGCGTATGTTACGGAACCTTTTTGTGGCGTTCGTAACTCCGCAAAATTCTGTGCCTGCTGTTGGGGCATATTTAGAATGTGTATTCTAAATGTTCCCCCTCTTCCTCACTGTCTACTTCTCTTTGAACGTTAGCTAACTGCCGGTTCATTGACTGTATTGACGCGTATTCTGTCCCTGAATATGCGGAAAACAAACGCGTTTCCTGTGCTTGTTTCGCTTCTAATCTTTGCCATTTAATACGTGGGCTGCCTATTTCTGGCTCAGAATGTGCCATACCTGGGATTTCATATTCTGGGAATTCGATGTTCTCATCCCTTCGATTACCATCTGTCTGATCTGTCTCAATTTAATCCCAGTCTAACTGAGTCGCTGATTCTGCAGCTCCCCGACTGTCCTATTCGCTGATTCACCTTCTGTCCTATTCTCAATAAGCTCGTTTACTTGCTGTCTATCTGGTTGATTCTCCCCCATCTTGTCTACTTGCTGTCTCTCACGTAACCTTTTGGCTTGTGCTCTCGTTAACATGGAAAATCTTTCAACACACCGCAACCCTATCTACAAAACTGTATGACCAATTACCAGTTCGTTGAACCAACAACAAAAAAAATGGCTCAAATGGCTCTGAGCACTATAGAACGTAACATCTATGGTCATCAGTCCCCTAGAACTTAGAACTAATTAAACCTAACTAACCTAAGGACAGCACACAACACCCAGTCATCACGAAGCACAGAAAATCCCTGACCCTGCCGGGAATCGAACCCGACCACGAGCTGCGGACCAACAACAACAAAAACGTTGTGTCTTCTCGGCTAATGTTCTGTCTCCTCTGCTACAGTCTCCAATCTCCACCTGTGCGCTTGCAAAGGGAGAAAAATGTTATTTCTTAATTCTAATTTATATGATGCTGCGTCAGACTGCGTCTCCGCGTCATTCTGCGTCTGTGCCTATCACCTGAAAATTCTATGCCCTAAGAGCCACACAAAAATAGTAAAAA
Organism: Schistocerca gregaria; assembly: GCF_023897955.1. Lineage (NCBI taxonomy): Eukaryota > Metazoa > Arthropoda > Insecta > Orthoptera > Acrididae > Schistocerca > Schistocerca gregaria. Next base: position 183,011,800 of record NC_064927.1, read on the forward strand.
ATGCAATATTTTCCAACACAGTAACACACACCCTTTTCCCTAAAATTCTGCTTTCTTCACTACCTGTATCTATTCTGATCCCAATCTTTGGAAATAGCTATTTAATACATAAAAGAAAGTTCTTCAAAGTGCTACTGCTGCGACCTGCCGTACCTAACTAAACCGACAGTTTCCTATGCTGGTAGCTTACCTATTTTACCGATCCTAGGAGGGTCGCCATTTTCTGTGACCGTGGGGTTGCCTCTCTCGAACTAAAAGCTCCTGTGGCCGTCGTGTCTGGAATGTATGTGTGTACGCCAGCCTCGAGTGTTTCAACCACGGTGTACACTTCCGATTTATTAGTTATTTGCATATCGTTTACATGAATTCATACAAAATTGACTTTATCTTATCGATTTTGGGTTCGAATGAAGTGTCTTGATGTGCGGAATATGATTGTGAGGGCGTAATATGTAAGCAATGAAGGTCAGGAGACCACGACGCCTTACATACCTCCTTCCTTCTAACAAAATTTTTATCTGGGGTTTGTCAATGCCGAGGAAAACATTGACAAAGTCAGGCAAAAATTGTTCTTTTAGATTTTCCAATAAACTTTTCTCAGCCATTCTTAACAATTTTTTTTCTAATGATTTCTATACAGCTATTGTTTCAATTTTTTTAATTCTACAATTCATGTTTTTTTGTTAGTCAAATATAGACTTTACAAAGGTTGTTATTCTTTGTCGTTGCCAGTACGTGTGTCTGTTTTTCTTTTTCATTTAAAAAAAATTGTTTTTACAATATCTTTACAATATATATGGTTGTGTGGGCGGAATATGTAAGCAATGAAGGTTAGAAGACCAGACGTCTTACAATATTTAGCATATTTTCACTCTATAATGACTTCAGGAATAATTTTGTGGCGTAACTCATCGTTTAGAATGAAAGTATTGATTGCACGAAAGGAAGAAGTAAGAGGAATAAGTGATGCTGACCTGAATTGTCCTTGTAGTATCTCCTCAAGGGACTAGACATTTTATTTATTGCTTCGCATTATGTATGCACTGATCAGCCAGAACATTATGACCATTTACCTTACAGCCAACATGTTCACCTTTGGCACGGATAACAGCGGCGACGCTTCGTGACATGGAAGCAACGACGCCTTGGTAGGTCGCTGCAAGGAGTTGGCACCTCGTCTGAACCTACAACTTACCTAATTCCCGATAATTTTGGGGAGCGGACCGATGAGCTTTGATGCCACGTTCAATCACATCCCAGATGTGGCCGATGTGGTTTAGACGTGGCAAGTTGGTGGTAGGGGGAGGGGGGGGGGGGTAGGGCAGCACATCAATAGGAACTCGCCACTGTGTTCCCCGAACCACACTACCACACTCTTGGCCTTGTGTTCTGTCGCATTATCTTGCCGAATAATGCCACCACCGTCGGGAAATTTAGCGTCACGAAGGTGGTGTACGTGATCTACAACTAGTATACGATACTCCTAGGCCTTCATGGTGTCTTGAACGCCCTATGGATGCCCATGTGAATGTTTCCTAGAGCATAATGGAGCCATTGCGAGCTCGTCTTCGTTCCGCAGTAAACCTGCCAAGGAGTTATTCCCCTTGAAGCGGCGGGTTCACACCCTCCCATCGGCATGATGAAGACGGTATCAGGATTCATCAGGCGAAGCAAATGCGCATTTTATCCGTACTTGTCGATGTCTTGGTGCTAACATCGGTACAAGCATGAGTCGCCGGTTACAGATGGCCATCATTAGGAGTGTTCGGTACACTGTGTGTTTAGATACACGTGTACTCTATCCAGCATTGAAATCTGATGTTAGATCCGCCACAGTTCGCCGCCTGTCCTGTTTTATCAGTTTGTTCAGCCTACGAAGTTCGACATCTACAATGAGGGGTGGCCGTCCAATCCCACGACGTCTGTACGTCGTTTCACCTAGGTTACGCCACGAGTTGAGGATCACAGCACTCATCGAACACTCGACAAGTCGTTTAGTTTCCGAAGTGCTCATGCCGAGCCTCCGAACCATCACAATCTGCCCTCGGTCAATCCCAGATACTGTAGATCACGTGCCCTCCCTATTCTACACAAGCAGAGCACTCTCAGTGTTACTACATGCAGCTTGTGCGTGTCTGACTAGCAGTCATTCCTCGTCAGATAAGGTTACTATCACCTGAACGGGTTTATATCGATAGTATGTGGTCGTCATAATGTTCTGGCTGATCAGTGTATATTAAATGGGACGAGACAGTTAAAAGTATTTTGAGAAGTATATGGGAACCTACACGTTGAATTACAAAAAGAGTTCTAATAAGAGCTATTCGTCTGCAAGGGGGACATCCAATGACCCTACACTCGTACTCCAGCCCCACCCCAAGGGGTGGGAGGGGGGACAACTTTGAAATCTTCAGTAGGAACAACAATTTTTATTGCGGATTTGGATTTTTCGTGAAATGTACGTACAATCTGTGTGGAACAATTTTATCATTGCGTGGTAGATAGCGCTGTAATCGACACAAATCAGAATAGGTTGCAATGCGTTGATACGTGACAGTGTCTCAGGAAATTAACCTACAGATTAGTATACGAAGGTGGTAAAACGGTAGTATTCTTGCGTTCTGTTTAGCGACACCAGCGCTTAATAGCAAACTAAAGTGATTCTCCTTACCGTAACACATTACGTTGCCCACATTATTGGTGCAGTTAACTTTACCACATTATATCAGAAACCGAAGTGTAAAGGTCACTGGTTTGTTTATCAGTGCAATAAGAACTACAATTAGCGTTACCCGGAACAACGACGTGGATGTAGTAATGATCTGTTTCCCTCGGGGTGCAGTTTTATGTGAGTCCTCTTTCCCCTCACCATCAGGTTGCTTGTGTTAGGTGAGCTCCTTGCCTCTCACCATCGGGGTGCTTGTCTTAGGTGTGTCCTCATGCCTTTCACAAATATTCACGTTTTACGGAAGCAAATGTTCGAAATGGTGCCCGTTTGCTGCAATACACATTTCAGTCCTATTTATGAAAGACATTTCTAAGTGCCTCTTCGATCATCTTTGCACATTCAGTGATAATTCGCTGCTGCATATTTGCAAGCATTTTTGGTACGTTCACGCAAGATCATCAAATGAGGTGAACGAGCAGACCACTTATGAGGACCTCCTCGTCCAATCCATCGAACAGAATAGTGTCGAATCAGAAATTCATGAGATATCCTTGAGTAATTCGCTGGACAGCCATAATGTGAAACGACGTATACAATCTTGTTCGACGTGGGACATTCAACCATTCACAATTTAACATTACCGTCTATGAAGTATGGGCCAATTATCCGGGTTCCTAAAACCAAAATTTGACACTCCAGGGGCGTTGAAGCTAGACTTGCGGTAACCAGTGGAGATACTCCACTTTCCAGTAATGTACGTTATGCCGAATCACGTGACCATGGATCGTAAGCGTTGCTTCATCGGAAAAAAGTACCTTGAATGAAAATCATCATTGGCTGCTAGTTGTCGTAACGAATTACAAGCTCAAGTGGCTTTGTAAGCCTCCCCAACGTAGCACTTGATGCAATATGGGTGGTAAAACGTTATATATGATCCTGCTTCATGAAAGACATATCCACCTTGCACTCAAAGTGGTTTTTCAAAACCGTATTTGTAGAAATATTTTAATACGGCAATTTATAGTAAAATAATCTTTTATGTTTTATTATATATAAAGAATTTAAATAGTAATGATTTAGTTTGACCGGAGAGAATTGGTAAGACAGCGAAGTGAAAAGAAATAATGCATATTCTCAGCAAAGAAACAAACGATGATTAACTACTTCGTTTCAGTTATTCTCGCCAGTTTGTGGCGCTTTTCTCAATTGGATAATACAAGTGTATGCATCCGCTTCTATTTACCTTTGCATTTAGTTAAATATATGACATTTAACTGAAATGTGTAAGTCGAACCTTTTTAGAAAAGCACACCTCATTGATTCCTGTGACAACAACTGTTACCATGCCTGAATATTTGTGCCTTTCTGTTCACAGCCAGTAAAGAAAGGATTGCTGATGGACTGTTCGAGGGTAGAAGTCGAACCCTTCTGAGACTTAACTGCCGACCATTTCTTTTAATTTGTAGATTGCGTCTTCACGTAAGAATAATGTTAAGCTGATCAATCTATTACCGTCGAACAATGACGATGACAATTGCTTCAATGGCCTGATAGTCCTCTGCTCCACTATATTACTAGATGGTGAAGTAAACGGAGGATTAATCCGCATCTGTCATCAGTAATAATTAATTTCATTTTCTCATATTTCTTGCGTACTGTTGCAGTATATGAACGTTTCTCTCCCCCGTCACTGAAACGTACAACAGCTAGTAATTTTATTTACCGTGACATACCGTAAAAGCTTTACTGAATACTTATCTCCTAGAATCTTTTCATGCACCGTAAATTCACAGAGATTCAGTGAACGTTTCAGTGGTACTTGTGTTCATGCAATATGCACAGAACACCTCGTGCGACTTGCCGAGAAATACACTGAAGCGCCAAAGAAACTGATTTAGATGTGCATATTCAAATACAGAAATACGTAAACAGACAGAATACGGTGCTGCGGTCGGAAACGCCTATGTAAGACAACAAGTGTCTGACGCAAATGTTCGATCGGTTACTGCTGCTACAATGGCAGGTTATCAAGATTTAAGGGGACCACATCCTGCCTATCTAACTCATCTTACTTTAGTCAAGTATTTGACACATTTCTGAAAAAACTATTTGATGCAGGACCTAAATATTTTTACTGTATGTTATATGATGTTAATAGAATCAACTGTACTAAAATATACTTTATCCATTATATAGTTTTTAAGAAATGCTTTTTTAAATTTATTAACAAGACATATTAAGTTTTTCTGCAGAAAATATTTTTGTGAACTTCCTAATGGGGGAATATTAATGAATGTAGTACCTTAGGTGGATTTTATGTTATGCAGAGTGTCGGAAAATTGCATTCATTTAGCTATGATAGTTTCTGATATAATGGGGCACATGTACTGAAAATTTTAGATTGCGGGAAATTGACTTTAAAGAAAAAAACTTTTGAAATTTGTTACTTACAGTTAATTAAAACTGTTCTGCTGCATACGATGGCCCTTCTTTGGCCTCTAGCAGGTCTTCCAGCTTCTGTTTCACCTTCCAGGATGTTTGGCTTGCTTTCTTGGGCATATTAGACGCAGACCTGTCTGCATCAGCTATTCTCATTTTATTGCTGTGCTGCAGCCCACTGATCATATTTTCACCAGGATTAATTTCCAGCTTTTTCAGTACCCAACACTTTCCAATATTACCACAATTGAATGTAATAACAGCATTATGAACTCCTAGTTTCATTGTATGCATGTCTACAAATACAGTTTTAGGAAGGCGGTTCCAAATTATGCTGTTGAGACGTTCATTTGGGTTCTGTGTCTGCCCATGCAGACATTTGCTTAGAAGGTCAGGATGAACCAAGTCTCTGAAAATAGGTTTAATTGCTGTAATAAAAGCAGTAGGAAAAAAATGCTGGTGAGAAGAAGATACTTCAGTTGCTTGAGCCCTATCAAATTTTTTCTGATGGACACAATCCATGACATGGCTTATCATCAGTAGAGGATTTATGGAAGAATATGGCTCAAAAATCTCTCTTCTTTGCCTTCAGATTTTCTTTATTTCTCCTAACTGCCTCCCCATAGTATACCTGCAAGTTTTCTATTTCAGTTTTAGTTAACCGACCCTGTCTGGTCAACAACTTTCCATCTTATAATTTTTTTCCTCTCATATCAGCAGTTAGTTTTCTCAGCCTTGTTCCCAAACGTTTTTGAACATGGCCTACACATTCTATTCTGCTAATAATGGCATAACCATATGGCTTAGTGTTCACATTTTGTATGCCTGTCACCATCGCCTAAATATTTGGTGTACCGTACGCCTCTTGTTTCTACGGAGCAATGAAATATTTGTTGTACTCCATGAAATTCCATACCACCACTTGTTCCTCTAAAATTAGCCACACAGTTGTGTTCTTTATGTTCATTGATTTTAAAACAGTTGCAATATTTAGACATTATCTCCACATATAACAATTACCAGCGTCCACACCTGTGGCAGTCACTACTCCATTCAGAGAAGTATGTCCTCTTTTCTTCGAACTTCCGTGAAGTGCAATACCCGAACATCCATCATTTCCTTCCACTTCTTCCCTACCAGCCAGTTTCATGCTTTCCTCACTGACTTCACATACAGCTTTCTCTAATATTGCAGTCAGTTTTTCAAATTTATTTGATGGTTGATGTAAGTTTATCACTGAACAAAATGTTCTCCCTGCAGTCATGCCTTGCCGATGGATCGTAATGCATAATCTAATCTAGTATAGATTTCATAAGGGCCACTTGCATCTGGTTTTGAAGAACTCATAAATGAAATCACAGCTGAGCATTTAGTGCAGATTAAATCCAACTCAATTGCTAGGGCTTTTCTCGCACTGGCATTCTCACAAATTTTCACACTCTGTTACTCACCACACTCTCTACATTGTACAAATTTAGAAATTACATCTGATAATATTCTCAAATTTATAGTTCAAATGGCTCTGAGCACTATGGGACTTAACTGCTGTGGTCATCAGTCCCCTAGAACTTAGAACTACTTAAACCTAAGTAACCTAAGTACATCACACACATCCATGCCTGAGGCAGGATTCGAACCTGCGACCGTAGCGGTCGCGCGGTTCCGGACTGAAGCGCCTAGAACCGCTTGGCTACTCTGGACGGCCTCAAATTTATAATAATGTTACTGCACCCCTTCTCACTTACAGTAAACTCGTTGTAACACTCTTCAAATTGTGAGAGCTTCTTTGATGATGCATTTCTTGAAGAATAACAATTAGAAACATCGTTTCCAGGAGATATAACCTCTTGTACAGAAATCTTTCTAAACTTGTTTCCTCTAAATTTTCGTTTCTTGAAAATGCCTTTACGTTTCGTCATCTTCAATAAACACAACAAAACACATGTAAACAAGCACTGCAAACGTAAATATAACAACTTCTCGCAATCAATCTTGAACAAAACTAACCGCGTGTTTGAAAGCGTGTTGTTTGCAAAAGGCGGAAACAAAAGAATACCGACCGTTGCATTCCAAGGATAACCAACACACTCGGGAGTAAAAAAAAATCCCTAACGTACAATGTAGGGTATATGTAAGTAGGCTGTGTGGTTTTTTTAATTGGTAACGCCACGTAGCGCTCTGTATGAAGATCACTGGCTGTGCTGTGTGCAGTCTATGGCTGGTTTGCATTGTTGTCTGCCATTGTAGTGTTGGGCAGTTGGTTGTTAGCGGCGCGTAGCGTTGCGCAGTTGGAGATGAACCGCCAGCAGTGGTGGATGTGGGGAGAAAAATGGCGGAGTTTTGAAATTTGTAAGACTGGATGTCATGAACTGCTATATATATTATAAAATTTTGAACACTATTAAGGTAAATACATTGTTTGTTCTCTATCAAAATCTTTCATTTGCTAACTATACCTCTCAGTAGATAGTGCCTTTAGTAGTTTGAATCTTTTATTTAGCTGGCAGTAGTGGCGCTCGTTGTATTACAGTAGTTCGAGTAACGTAGATTTTTGTGAGGTTAAGTGATTTGTGAAACGTATAGGTTAATGTTAGTCAGGGCCATTCTTTTGTACGGATTTTTGAAAGTCAGATTGCATTGCGCCAAAAATACTGTGTGTCAGTTTAAGCACAGTCTTGTATAATTGTTCAAAGTGGACGTTTCATATGTCGACCCTTAGCCGAGGATACCTCACTGGAATCTTCTGATTTTTTCTTGTAGTTTGCGTAGTTAGTGTAGCCTTTGTTTATTGCTAGTGCGTAATTGTAGAGAGAATTTCCTCTGTAGTTGCAGTCTTTCATTGTTGTACAGTAAAACAGGTGTGGTATGCATGTAGTTTTGCACGAAGTATTTCGCAGCTGCGCTTGCAATTAACTAGTTATTTTCAGTGCTATGTTAATGTGTTTTCTTATTTTGCTCTTCAAATTGTGGTTTTCTGTGTTATCGTGTCAAATATTGTGACAATAATGGCGCGTGAAGAACGTAATACTAGGCTCCAAAGTAAACTGAGAAATGACAGTGAAGACGAAAGCAGTGTGTTAGCGCCGCCGAGTAATGAACTAACTAATGTTCAAAGTAGTAATTTGGTAATTGTGCATAGGGAAATGCAGCGGGCGGCAAATAATGGCGTAGACAGTGAAACAAATAGTGAACAGGGAACCATTATCGATCGATCGGTTGGCAACATCTCGCCTCAGGAATCCGAAATGACAGGGCACAATCTTGAAAATACTCTAGATTCAGGTTTTGCGTCCTCACGGTTTTCTCAAATAAGTCAAGACACATTTTCTGCTTTTCAAAATTCGAATATTGCCGGTTCAAATGCAATGCCAAATAGCACTGAGGAACATGTTTTAGACACCAGTGCATTGTTATTACAATTAATGCAACAAATGGGACAAAGGCTACAAAAGTTAGACACAATGGAACAAAAACTTTAAAATTTAGACACGATGGAACAAAATCACAGACAAACGCAGCAAAAGTTTCATAAGTTAGATGCAATAGAACAAAAACTTCAAAAGTTAGACACAATGGAACAAAATCTTCAAAAGTTAGACACAATGGAACAACACCAGAGACAAACAGAGCAATAGCTTCAAAAGTTAGACGCAATGGAACAAAATCTTCAAAAGTTAGACACAATGGAACAACACCAGAGACAAACAGAGCAAAAGCTTCAAAAGTTAGGCGCAATGGAACAAAATCTTCGGAAGTTAGACACCACGCTTCAACAAACACATGAAAATTTAACTAATGAGTTACATAACATTGAATCGAAATGTCAAAAAGTCTGTAATGACGTAAAAACACAAATTTGTGAGCATTTACAACCTGTTTTTTCGCGGCATGAAAATACATTACATAATCACGAATTAGCCATAAAAGAACTGCAAACTATTTCTCATGAAAATCATGAGGCCTTGCAAACTAAAACTGACTCAGTTGCATCTACCGATTCGGTTACGCAACTTGCAAAAGCCTCAGGAAAACTTAAAGGACACGGTAGATACGATTTCAACACAAATGGACACTCTGAAACTTGGTTCAGAAAAACACACAGAGGAAATAATTTCACTATCGGATAAAGTAGCCGAACTTTCAGATCAGTTCACTAACTTATCTACAATGGTAGATGATGATCTGAATGACACAAGACCTGTAGCCTTCACTGACACTGAAGAGTATGAACAAATTAGAAAATTCAAACAGAATCAAAATCAAATCAATACATAGTACAAAAGAGAAATCCGGGAAGTACTAGATCAGTTGGCTCAAGTAATACAAGAATTACTTATTTCAGAGGACACTCGCGCTCCAGTACGGGAAGAGGGACATAGAATTACGGAACAACCACAAAATAATAACACAGGACGCTTCGAAAATTATGATAGAAATTGGCAAGGCGCATTGAATTTGTAGATGGAACCGCCGAAACGAAGTAACAATGAGCGATGTGTGACTCGCTGACATGATGATTTTGACTATAAGCTGTTCATTACTACACGTAAATTGAAAACATTTAAGAATTCTGGCAACGACATTCATCCACGAGCATGACTTCATCAATCCTCTCATTGTTTTCCTCCCAACTGGTCATTGCAGCACAGATTAGAATTTATGTGTGTCTACTTAGAGAATGAACCAGCTGTAAGTATGCGATCGGTCATTCACGATTGTCACAGTGAAGGAGAATTTTATCATGCCTTCTTCTCAGCATATTGGTTTCAAGCTACACAAGACCGAGTAAAACATAGCATCATAATGATGAAACATTTCGAACAATCTGAATTCTCTAGTCTTGCGAAATATTTTGAAGACATGTTGCACAAGAATCAGTACCTGTCAAACCCATACAGTCCCTCAGAACTCATCCGCATTTGCTTAATCAAATTACCGGAACATTTACGGCATATTATTTTGGCAGGACGTTGCAAAGACGACATTGAATCTTTTCAGGGACTCTTACAAGAATTAGAAATTGACACCGACAATCGCGGAAAGCGAAAACAGGAACACAACAATTACAGATCACATCCGTCACAATTCCGCGATGAAAGAAATAATAAGTGGACACGACAAGGCTATTCTCACAACACAAATCGTGACCAAAACAAACACCACCCATATGACAACCGTTGGTAGAGTAGTAATAATTACAGGGAAAGATCACCTCTGCGCGGTAATGACTATCACAGAGACTATCAGAGAAACAGACAATATGGGAACTAAAATAACTATTATCAAGGGAGACAGAATAACTTTAGACGCAACGGTGCAGCGAGCAGTTACGATTCAGGGAGAAATCCTCCACAACGTGACCACAAGAAAGAAACTATGGAATCTAACGACATGACGACAGACGATATGATCGTAACGACAGACCTGAATTGCATCAGAACTGTAGGGATTCAAACTGGGGATGGCCCTCTCGACAAGGTGAATTTGTAGAAGTTTGGTCTCCAAATCCCAATAACGAAGCGCACCAACAAAGAACAATAGGCAATGACTCACACTTCTGGCAGCCACAAAACGTACTTATGAAATTGACGACGCAGCTGCTGTAGCTAGTAATTACGTAAAAATGGAAGACATTAGGGACATCTTACTCCAGGAACACGACGTAAAACATAACAACATTGCATATCCTGTGATTCACATTATAGTAAATGGCGGAAAATTTATGGCAGTACTTGACTCTGGAAGTCCCATTTCAGAAATTAGTGAAACAGCCTTTAGCAAATGCAACAAATCGAACGATTGCCCCGCACTTCCGTTACGTAAGATTAAATTACAAGGTCCTATCTTCGAAAAAAGTGTAGATGTACGCCAACAAACCAACTTAGAATTCTTTTGCCAAAGCCACAGCTTCTCTATGTACTTTCTTATTGTTCCATTATTGTCGACGGAAATTATACTGGGAGTAGACTTTTTGAATGAATACAAAGCACTCTTAATCTTTCACGAAAGTTTAGAGAAGGAAGCTAAGTCAATAGCTTTGAAATTTGAAGATTGGCTCTCAAACCATGACGAAGAAATCAATCGGCTTTACCTCCTGTTAGACAAAAGTTCGGAATTTTCGACGGAACTTGACACTAACAATCACTCTGCAAGTACTGACAGGGATGATATCGACTGCGAATTTGATACTAATGAGTTAAAGTCAGAATAAAATTCAAACAATTGAGAATTGTAATGACACTGATAGGCAGGACCTTTTTGAGATTTTACAAGCACATTCCACAGTTTTTACTCACAAAACAGGAACCACCAAGGGATTTCAATACCAATTTCGTGTTCGTGAGCATACTAAATTTTGTGTTAGACCATACGTAATTCCGGCACGTTATAGGGACCGTGTTAGAACAGAAATACAATCTATGCTTGACGAGGGCATTATTGAGCCTGCAGTAAGCTCATACAACAATCCATTACATGTTGTTCAGAAGAAAAATGGATCGATCAGGCTTGTCGTAGATTCGAAACAAATCAATACTATCATCATTCCTGAAACAGACAGGCCGCAAACGTTGGAAGAACTTCTTCAAAATTTTAATGGTGGAAAAGTGTTGTCTTCTATTGAGCTCAGATCCAGCTTTCATCAGATCGAACTTTATCCAGAATGTAGAAAATACACCGCTTTCCTTTGTTTCGGCGTTTGTTATCAATTTCGGAAACTTCCTTTTGGTTTGAACATTTCTTCGGCAGCGTTCATTCGAGGGCTAAATTCCATATTACCTGATTTCTTAAAACGTCATATCACCTCATACGTGGATGATATTTTAATAGCAGAAGCCTCATGGGAACAACATAATCGCATTCTCAACAGTTTGTTACGTATTTTTGCAGAATCTGTAATTACAATTAACTTGGAAAAGTCTGAATTCGGTAGGACAGAGATGAAGTTTATGGGACATATTATTTCTTCTGGAGGCATTCAGCCGGATCCTGAAAAGTTAGAAGCAATCAGATCCATTCCAGTTCCATCCACAAAACAACAAGTCCGCAGTTTTCTAGGTCTCGTAAATTTTTACCGTCGTTTTCTGAATATGCAAATTCTAATTACACCAAAACATTGCTCTCTCACTGGACAAAATACTATTTGGAACTGGGACGAACAAGCACAGTTGGAATTCAATTCTTTGAAAGAATAGCTACTTAACGCGCCAATACTAGCTCATCCAGATCTATCACAAGATTTCTGCCTTAGCACGGATTCTTCTAAAGTCGGTCTTGGTGCCCATTTATTTCAAGAAACCACAGAAAATGACACTACTGTTCTGAAAACCATTGCTTTTTCTAGCCGAGTGCTAACAAAATCTGAAAAAAATTATTCCATTACTGAATTAGAAGCTTTAGCTATCGTTTGGGCATTTAACAAATTCCGTTTCTTTCTTTCTTTCTGGTAAGTACGTAAAAGTATACAGTGATCATCGTGCATTACAATTTCTTATGTCTTCAAAATTAAATTATGACAAGTTAAAACGTTGGGCATTGTTTCTGCAATAATTCCACTTCACAATAGTCTACATTCCCGGCAAGGAGAACATTGTTGCGGACGCACTGTCACGCGCACCGGCTGGGCTTGTGAAAAGTAACACAGAAGGCAACCTCGAGAAAAATTTCAGCATTCTTTACATTCAGAAAGTTGCCTTTGAAAACTTCATCACCACATTGTAAAGGACATTGCTCAGGAAGAAGATAAAGATCCGATTTGGAAAGACATCAAAAGTATATGGCATGAAAAGCCACACACTCAGCTTCGACATTATTATCTGGTTAGAAACAACATACTCTTCAAACGCTTCACTGTTGACGACAAACTATGGATACTTTGAATTCCAGACGATTTCGTTAATAAGCTCATTTGGTACATTCATTTCAGCTATGCACATTTTGGTCCACGAAAATATTATCATATTCTTCGAACGACTTGTTATTTTAACAATATGGAAAAGAGAATTCGAAGAGTCTTGTCTATTTGTAAACTTTGTCAAAAAGCTAAACCATCTACTATTTCACATCGTGCTCCGTTGTTTCCTATCATTCCTTCTAAATTAAAAGAATTTGCTGCTGTTTATCTCTTGGGACCCCTTGTCAGAACATCTAATGGATTTTCGTACGTTCTAGTCGCTGTTGAGCTTACTTCAAAATTTGTTTCTTTCACACCGTTACGTAAAGCCACTGGACGGTCTGTATCCAACGCCTTTGTTAAAAATTTCTTACGTGGAGTGTGACACGTTAGTAAAGTCATTTCAGATAACGGACCACAATTTAGATCTACTGTTTGGTCACGCATGCTTCGGAATAATAAAATCAAACCTGTTTTTATTTCGTTGTACTTACCACATTGTAACCCGTCTGAACGGATTATGAAAGAAAGCTTTGCAGACTTTATTGTCACAGAAAGCGTCAGCATTGGGACAGATATTTACACTTATTTCAAAACGTGCTGAATGAAATGCCTCATGACTCCACTGCTTTACCACCTATTCTTGTACTAAAGAATGAAGAACCACGGAACAGAATCAGAGAGCTTGTACCTTTTCCGAATACACGTAAACTTCGACACAAAGACATAATTGATTTAGCTATTAAAAATATAAAATCTGCAGCTGACAAAAGGATAAAACTACACGATAAAGCAAAAGCAAAGAAATTATATATTGGTCAGAAAGTTCCCAATAAAGCCCATTCATTGTCACATAAGAAGAAACACTTGAGTCAGAAATTCTTTCTAGTTTACAATGGACCTTACAGAATCCGACGTATACCACATGATAATTGCGTTGAAGTTGAAACTCTGCGTACTAGGCAGAGTAAAGGATTGCACCACATTTCACATGTAAAACCGTTTATTGAGAGATAATCTGCTTTATAACTTAGTCTTTGCCATAAAATTTTTCACTTCACGTTACTAGTGAGCTTTGTCAGACTTAGAAACTGTTAACATGCAACAATGTTTTGAAGTTCACTATCCAGTCTAGAACCTAGGTAACATATTTATACAGTATTTACGAGTGCATTGTTATAGTGAACAGACGACACAGTGTTATTGTGTGTGTACATTCTTGCTTGTTAGTGGCACGATTACGTAACGACCATAAGGCTCACATACTTAGAACATTTACTGGTACTGCTAATGAGATTTTAATGCAACATTTTGGTTTACTTGAAAATATATTCTAGATTTAAAGTACTTTCTGAGAGATACCAGATGACACAGTGGTTAGTTTATTTGACAGCTACACGATTATATCACAACGCTACTAATATGTGACACAATTTACATTGTTGCTTTTGTGGTGTATATGTTTTATATCTGCTCAGTTTTTCTGAATTGTTCTGGAAAGTAAAACATGTTTTAGTAGTAACTTTTGTGGTATAGCTACAATGAGATAGCCTTTTCCGTAGCACAACAATATGTTACATTATAGTACTTTCTTGATCACGGTAAGGTACAAAATAACTAAGATATGTATTCGCAAAGCATTTCACTTTCGTTTATGATGAGGTAAGTACATTGACTAATAAAGCAAGGAATAATGAATAGTGGTTACATCTACATCTACAGGGACTCTGGATTGCGAAAAAGGATGTTGGAAACCGAGAATCGTACTTAAAGAGTTATGAAATGTGTGTATATGCGTGACTGTATCGCTATTCTGGCGAAAATTTTTTGGACACTGTTATATTTACAGGATTTTGTTTCTACAGATTGGAAACGCAAATTCTCGACCTGTGAAATTTTTATATGAGACTGTCACTGTAGTGCAAACTAGTGTCGTAAATATTTCGGTAAGAAAGTTAAGTGACGACCTGCACGTAATGCGTCGTGGGCACCTAGCTGCGGGTCAGTCGCCTGGAAAAAAGCGTTAGTGTATGTCTTTCAGAGGCACTGGTGGTGAAAAAAAAGAGGCCATTATCCTCTCTATTGACATTCCTTTGTAGAAAGCATCGCAAATACGACACGCTCAAACTTGAAAACATATGATTACACTGTGGAGCTCTTAATTTATGATGTTTACTAAAATGCCTAATGAAATGATGAGAAACATTTTACATCTATTGTCTTTCTAGTTGAGAGATTGCTTACTTTTTTAATATCTAGTTTCTAGCTGCACTGCAG
The DNA here is from genome assembly GCF_023897955.1 of Schistocerca gregaria. Lineage (NCBI taxonomy): Eukaryota > Metazoa > Arthropoda > Insecta > Orthoptera > Acrididae > Schistocerca > Schistocerca gregaria. Next base: position 183,027,075 of record NC_064927.1, read on the forward strand.
CATTGGTTAAAATAAAATTTAATAGATGTACTAATATAGATATTTTATGCCTACAGATCCAGTAAACAGTAATTATATGATCTACTTCCAAAAATCGAGAGAGCACAAAAAGACATTTCCCTTCACAGGAATTGCATACATAATTTAGGTCAATGACTGGTAACTTTTTAGTAGTGCAAGTTAAGGTGATGCATCACTCTAGTATTAAATTGTGACATAGGTATTAAACATGCCCATTTTTACTGTAACATTTTATGTGCTTGAGCTTTGTCACATTTAGGTATAAGTTATTGCATTTGCTGCTGCTTTGTGCCAGGCTATAGTGCTACTGAATTTCATTTTGTATTACTCTGTTAAGCCAGCTTTGCTACTACTTTATTTTTCTGTTTGCTGCACATTGGCTTTTATTAGTGATAATGTTGCATTTGATTTGCTAACTCATGTATAACTTATATATATATATATTGCTGCTTGCTTTGCCAATTTCCATTTTTTTATCATTGCTATTTGTGTTAATTGTTTTGTGCTGCTGCATTGCCTCGTCTCTTATTTTAGCATCTGAGCTCAGTAGATTTAAGTTAGCTTAAGATGGGGTAGGCAGTATAAGAGAACGAGTTGTGATGAATTGGAAGAAATGCATTGAGAAGCTATAAGAAAATGGTTTGGCCAAAAAAGGATTTTGAAAGAGGATATGAACAAAAAAGTTGGGTTTAGGGACAACAGGTTTAGGTAGGACTTTCTTGGAAATAAATGATGAGGTAAGATAATGGAAAATAAATAATGAGCTAAGAAAAATGTGAACATATAAATACAGAAAGCAGGCTTGGATAGGTTTTTTTTGGTGGAAACAAATGTTGAAATAAGAGGAAAGATGTATGAAATGAAGTTTTGGGTTGTTCTGCAGTACCAAATGTTACACTGAACACGAACCCTGTCTTTCCTTTTGTATTATTCCGCTATGTGTTTATATACCCTTGTGTATTTGTCTTCTTCCTGTCTTTATGTGTTTAGCTAATAAGATTTATGTTGTAGAATTTTTCAGATACTATGTTATTTTCTCTGTAAAGATGTTTAGACATTATGAATCCTGTTCTGTTTCAATGCTGATGTATGAAATTAATGTTTCTAAAAATATTCTCATTATTTGATGTGTTTACTTATGTCATAATTCCTGTAACACGGATGTATATGTTTATTTCTATTCTTTAGTAACCTGTATTTCTGCAAATGTTTTCTGTACTAATATGTTCTTTAATTATATATTTTGTACCTTTGTAATTGTATTCTTATGTTGTAAATTTATAACTGTATAGACACCAGTTCTACAAATTAAGTTTCATTTAACTGCACACATTTCCGTTGGTCATAGCATATGGACAATATGTGAGAAGTAGGGGCTGATAGTGTTTGCATGTGTGTAAATAATTCAGCAAGAGACTGGATAACAGCATTGCTGGTTCTAAGGCCATTTCAAAAAAATTTTTGTGAGTGCGCAGTTGGTGGTTCATGGACTTGCTAAATTCTCTGCAAGACTCTTCGATGATGATTGTGCACCTGCACAGTCGCAACAGACGGCTGCTGGCCGTCTCTACAAGGACTACAGTGGGTCTGCATCTTTGATGATCCACCAATACCATTATTCCTACAAGGACTGCACCGAGTCTGCACCTCTGGTGGCCCACCAATACCGTAAACTCTGCCAGGACTACAGTGGGTCAACTCTGTGATTATCCACCTACCAATATTCTTCAAAACTTCGACTGACTCTGCGGTGGGTTTGCTCTGTTGTGGCCCGTTACCTGTCTGCATGTCAAGAGTCAGCACTGTCTTTCCGTTGGAAGGACAACACTAATTCTTCAAGACTGCATGGATATCCACTACTTCTGTGTGCATTTTCTTTTACTGCTCAACCTTTGAGATAAACACTGGTATTTTACTGTGATGAACGAACAGGACTGTCTTTATGGCCTGTGAGAAAATTTTAGCTTTTGACCAACATTGTATCGATAAGTGTGTGCATTTCATTTCTTTGTTGTTGTCATTGTGGAATAATTTTAACAAATATGTATTGGCCAGTACCCAAAACAATTTGTAAAATTTTTTGTGGGGAGCATCGCGGCAATGTAAATAGGCTGTGTGTTTCTGTTTTTTGGTAACGCCACATACAGCTCTGTATGAAGATCACTGGCTGTGCTGTGTGCAGTCTGTGGCTGGTTTGCATTGTTGTCTGCCATGTAGTATTGGGCAGTTGGCTGTTAACGGCGCGTAGCGTTGCGCAGTTGGAGGTGAACCGCCAGCAGTGGTGGATGTGGCGAGAAAAATGGCGGAGTTTTGAAATTTGTAAGACTGGATGTCATGAACTGCTATATATATTATGACTTTTGAACACTATTAAGGTAAATACATTGTTTGTTCTCTATCAAAATCTTTCATTTGCTAACTATGCGTATCAGTAGATAGTGCCTTTAGTAGTTTGAATCTTTTATTTAGCTGGCAGTAGTGGCGCTCGCTGTATTGCAGTAGTTCGAGTAACGAAGATTTTTGTGAGGTAAGTGATTTGTGAAACGTATAGGTTAATGTTAGTCAGGGCCATTCTTTTGTAGGGATTTTTGAAAGTCAGATTGCGTTGCGCCAAAAATATTGTGTGTCAGTTTAAGCACAGTCTTGTATAATTGTTCAAAGGGGACGTTTCAGATATAAAGACCTAAAATATACGCAGAGAAGTTGGTGACAGAAAAGTGTGCGTGGCACATAAACACACGTGGTAGGAAAATGCTCTTTAAAGGCTCGAAAACATTTTTTTCAGCAAAATCTTTTTAAGCTACTTAAATAAAACCTTACTCTATCAAAATATAATGAAAACCTAAAATTGATTTTTTTCGACCTGAACCACGGTGTGTTCCCCGTAAGTGAGTTAGAACGTGATGTTACAGTCGGTGCTCGAACGAGGGGACAAAGCTTGCCCGAGGTACCGATGAAGTGGGAATTTTTCCTTACGATCATATCAGTGTGTATCGTGAGTACCAGCAATCCGGTAAAACATCAAATCTTCGACGTCGCTGAGGCCGGTAAAAAGTGTTGCAAGAACGGGACCAACGACGATGGCCACCAAACTCCCCAGACATGAACATCCCTTCGTACTCTTATGGATTTATGGACAGCCCTGCAGGACTGATGGTGTCAGTTCTCTCCAGCACCACTTCAGACATTAGTCGAGTCCATGCCACGTCGTGTTGCGGCACTTCGGCTTCCTCGCGGGGGTCCTACACAATATTAGGCAGGTGAACCAGTTTCCTTGGCTCTTCAGCGTAATATGAGGACATGCGCAGGTGCACCTAAAACATCCACTGCGGCATTTCTGTACGTCGCAGGCCGTCGTCGGATTCTTCCTGTAGGTTGAATGTTTCCAGCTGCAGAAGGAAAATTCTTCTCGGGGAACAGAACTGCGTACTCCTACGTAACTATATCATGCAAAGTCCGAAGCAATTATATCTACCCTCCTTGAAATCGTCAGTGTTGTTGGACTCGTTGGTAGAGATGTTTAAGGTTCTAAGGTTTGCAGCAAAGTGAACCGCGACCGCTTCGCGCCGGCGTTGCCTTGTCCGTCGGTTTCCCACCCATGGTAAAAGGGCTATTCGGAAAGAAAGTTCCGATCTGTTGCGAAATGGAAGCGACAGCGAAATTCACAAATATTTTACTAGCAGCAGTTCGCTACACCTTCGAGTTACTACTCTACATATTCGCCACTCTGAGCTAGAAATTTGTCGTAGCGTTGTACCAACTTTCCAATACCATCACCATAGAAGGCAGATGACTGCGCTTTCTGGAAAGTCTATACACTTATCTGCAGCTTGTTGTCTGAGCCGAAATGTTGTTTTCATAGCCTGCAGTTCGTGTGAACAGAGTTTAAAATCGAGGGAGCCAGGTCCTGTCTGTATGGTGGATGATCAAACACTTACCAACGGACACGCTGAAAAAGCTTCCTTATTGCCCCTGCATTGTGCGGCCGAGATTTGTTATGAAGGAAATACGTGAGAGTCATGTTGTGTGGGCTTCATGAAATCAGGCGAAATCTGTCACAGGCACTAGTACTTCCATTATTATCTAGACATTTTTATGTGCTCCCTGTGCGGTCAGAATGCAAAAGAGTGACCTGACGCGACCAATGGTTGTAATATGGTCACTGTCCAACACATGTATACAAAACATCATCTGATTTTCATTGTGGTTTCCATTTCTCTATCGATCGGACCTTAATTTTCGAACAGCACTCGTATATATACTACGTTGCTGTGTGTGGTTGATTGCTATATGGTCAATGTGAAATTCTCCAAGTTCTTGAAGAGGAAACCGCCAGGGTTTTTGCTTTTTGGGGTGGTTTTGGAGAGCTTCTGTGAAAGGTAGGAGAAGAGGTACTGGCAAATCTAAGGCTGCGAGGACGGGGAGTGAGTCGTGTTTGGGTAGCTCAGATGGTAGAGCACTGGCCCGCGAAGGGCACAGGTCCTAAGTTCGAGTCTCGGCCCGGCACAAAGTTTTAATCTGTCAGGAAGTTTCATATCAGCACACACTACGCTGCCGAGTTGCCAGTGGTTTCCACAACAGACGCCACTTGCGTTTTAAGAAGAGATTCTTCCTCCTTCTCTGCTGATGAGATCTTCATCTTCATTCACCATCAAAGTCGTTGATCCTCTTCACCTGTACCCTGATAAGGGGCCCCTAAAAGGTACTACCAACCGGGTAAACTGGAACAAGATTTTCTTACGAGGTGTTCCCCTCCTGCTTTATCAACCGGGCTTGGGACCGGATGTATGTATCTGTATGTATGTGGGAAATCCGTCATCAACAATGCAACTGCAGGTGAACAGCGATGTCAGTAACTACAGCACAAGAAGAAGAAATGATGTTTATTACTCATCATCAGCGCTCAGTGTCCCAATTAGGATTTCTCTATGCATCATCAAAGATTTCTGAGCATTTACCCAACTGTGTGACCGGCAGTAAAGCTAGTTTTTGAAACTAAACTGAAATCATTTCTTCTGGACAACTCTTCCTGTTCCGTGTAAGTTTTATTCAAATCTGGTAGCCCATAATTTTTTTAAAAAAAAGCTTGCTTTAAGCATCGTTGCATGAGTAGGAGCGAAAAATATGTTCATATGTTCATTAATGTTAAATTTAGGATAGTATGTCATTTACGTGCTTGTGGCCAGCGTGTAGCAGTCCACTGGAACTAATCATGTGCGCACGTCCTGCAAAGTGACGCGCTCCACATCCTTATTATAAAAAAAGAAATGTGCAAGTTGCCTATGGAACATGTAACTAACTAAGAAACTGACTACCTAAGCTATCGTTTTACACAAACGCACTTCGTTTTCTATGTGGCACACTATAACTCTTTCCAGATGCGGGCGGCATTTGAATGCCACTTTTTTTTACCATTCCGCTATTGAACGCATCATCTGTGATAATTACATCCATTTTAATACATAAGTAATATTTGGTTCCTTCTATCCGAAATTTATGGAATGGTTTGTACCAAGTGTAGTAAATGACCTATTGAGCATTATACCACCACAACTCTGATCTTTTACACTTTTTAAGTTATTTTTCATCATCAAAACTTTTTATATATGTCTGTATTGGAACCTAAATTTCCAAATAATACGCCAGGTTGGAATTTAAGGATATGAGATCTGGATAAACTGACAGAACCAGGGATTGTAGGGAGTTTCAGGGAGAACAGTAGGGAACAATTGACAAAAATGGGGGAAAGAAATGCAGTAGAACAAAAATGGGTAGCGTTGAGGGTCGAAATAGTGAAGGCAGCAGATGATCAAGTAGGTAAAAAGACGAAGGCTCGTAGAAATCCTTGGGTAACAGAAGAGATATTGAATTTAATTGATGAAAGGAGAAAACATAAAAATGCAGTAAATGAAGCAGGCAAAAAGGAATACAACGTCTCAAAAATGACAGGAAGTGCAAAATGGCTAAGCAGGGGTGGCTAGAGGACAAATGTAAGGATGTAGAGGCTTATCTCACTAGGGGTAAGATAGATACTGCCTACAGGAAAATTAAAGAGACCTTCGGAGAAAAGAGAACCACTTGTATGAATATCAAGAGCTCACATGGAAACCCAGTTCTAAGCGAAGAAGAGAAAGCAGAAAGATGAAAGGAGTATATAGAGGGTCTGTGGAAGGGTGATATACCTGAGGATAATATTATGGAAATGGAAGAGGATGTAGCTGAAGATGAAATCGGAGATATGATACTGCGTGAAGAGTTTGACAGAGCACTGAAAGACCTAAGTCGAAACAAAGGGCCGGTAGTAGACAACATTCCATTAGAAGTACTAATAGCGTTGGGAGAGCCAGTCCTGACAAAACTCTACCATCTGGTGAGCAAGATTTATGAGAAAGGCGAAATACCCTCAGACTTCAAGAAGAATATAATCCCAAAGAAATCAGGTGTTGACAGATGTGAAAATTACTGAACTATCAGTTTAAAAAGCCACGGTTGCAAAATACTAACACGAATTATTTACAGACCAATGGAAAAACTGGAAGAAGTAGACCTCGGGGAATAACAGTGTGGGTTCCATAGAAATGTTGGAACACGTGAGGCAATACTGACCCTACGGCTTATCTTCGAAAATAGATTAAGGAAAAGAAAACCTACGTTTCTAGCATTTGTAGACTTAGACAAAGCTTTTGACAATGTTGACTGGAATACTCTCTTTCAAATTCTGAAGGTGGCATGGATCAAATATAGGGAGCGAAAGGCTATTTACAATTTGTACAGAAAACAGATGGCAGTTATGAGTCGAGGGGCATGAAAGGGAAGCAGTGGTTGGGAAGGGAGTGAGACTGGGTTGTAGCCTATCGCCGATGTTATTCAGTCTGTCTATTGAGCAAGCAGTAAAGAAAACAAAAGAAAACTTCGGAGTATGAATTAAAATCCATGGAGAAGAAATAAAAACTCCGAGGTTCGCCGATGACATCGTAATTCTGACAGAGACAGTAAAGGACTTGGAAGAGCAGTTGAACGGAATGGATAGTGTCTTGAAAGGAGGATATAAGATGAAATCAACAAAAGCAAAACGAGCATAATGGAATGTAGTCGAATTAAATCTGGTGATGCTGAGATAATTAGATTAGCAAATGGGACGCTTAAAGTAGTAAATGAGTTTTGCTATTTGGGGAACTAAATAACTGATGATGTTCGAAGTAGAGAGGTTGGGGTCTTAGATTGAAGGAGTTGGCCATTAGGATGTGACAGATAGAAGAAATGTGTAAGAGGAGGTATTTGGATGGCACGGGAGTGGGCAACAGATGTTCTTGTGGTGGTGTTGGGGGGGGGGGGGGGGGAGGCTGTTGACAGAGATATTTGGGATATCTTTACTAAGTGGTTTGCAGGGATCGTTTGAGGATGGTATGTCAGAAGATATATACTGTGGAATGGTACAGGATTTTGCACAGCTTTTCTTTTTCTTACCTGACGCTGGTAGTGTTGAATATCATGCAGATGTGGTTGATGCATGAGATTGATGTATGAGATTGGAGAGGGTTTGGTTGTTACTGGAGTTGGTGGGGCCAGTGCTTCTGGACCCAGATGTAATAATGAAGGCGGTGGCAATCGAGGGGTGGTAAGGGATAATGACGCTGGCTGGTGCAGTTCTAAGGTAACTGTGGAGGTGGTGATGGTGACAGCAGGGGCGGCGGTGGCACTGGAGCTGCACTGCATGCTGAAGTGATGACATCTGCAAATGAAGACTCAGTTAAGCCTGGGGACGTAGTGTGTCTGAGATGGACGGATTCATCCAAGTAGTGGGGACGATGACAAAGGTGGAAAGAGCATGAGGGGACAATATGTAGGTGGTAAAAGAGTAAGTGGAAGTGAGAACGGAGTATAGGTGCTCGTAGATGATAGTGGACATCGTAGTCGTGGATTGATAATATCGTAGAATGAGAGTAGCAATGCAAGTGATACGCAGGGGATGAAATGGTAGCGACTTGCTGATGGAGGCGAAGAGTGGCAGTGAAGATGTGGGTTGGTAATCACTGGCGATGCCTAGTGGCGAGGGCAAAGTCTGGTAGTGAAGGTGATGACTGGCACCAATGACTGGCGGAAAAGGTGATGACTGTCACTGGACGTGATGCGGTCAGCAAGGACTGGCAGTAAAGGCGATGACTGGTAGCGATGACTGTCAGCGACGCCTGGTGGCAATGATGGTGATGTGTGCGGCGATGGATGAAAACTTCTTCATTGCCAGATTCTAGCTCTGCGAGCAGGCAAGGCAGTTGTTATTCCCGAGGGAGAATGGTTCTCTTTCATTTTTTCTTTATTGTTACTTCATCCCATCTCATCCTATGTGGGCGATAAGGGGGGAAACTATGAACACTACATTAAACTCGTTCTTCAGAAAAGGGACAAGCAAAGACTAACTGCTACAAAGATAAACACAAACATAAAGGTGAGATATTTACAACAGATTACGAAATTTTCAAAAAAAAAAAAAAAAATATGGGTACGAAATCATATGGGACTTAACTGCTAAGGTCATCAGTTCCTGAGCTTACACAGTACTTAACCGAAATTATCCTAAGGACAAACACACACACACCCATGCCCGAGGGAGGACTCGAACCTCCGCCGGAACCAGCCGCACAGTCCGTGACTGAAGCGTCTCTGACCGCTCGGCTAGTCCCGCGTGGCTACAAAATTTTAAAGGTGAAATAAAGTGTATGTGTGGTCAGAAACAATCTGAAAAGCTTGTAACGGGGCTGCAGGGTAGGCTGTACTGAGAAGTAACTGTTAAGATAGCCGACCGAAGTGGCCGAGCGCTTTTAAGCGGTACTGTTTTGAACCATTTTTGAACCGTTACGATAAAATTTCGATACGCTGCACCATTTCCGAGTTAATTAGCATTGAAGCTGTCAGGACGTTGCGCACGCAATTTCTCGACCTGCCAGAATCAGTGTCGACAAACGTGTCCATCGTCTGGTTTCCTAAAAGCGAAAACGAGATCGATACAAACATTGGACAAGTGACTACAGTAAGGATCGAGTCCGAGCCAAAGGCTGAGCAGTCTCATGCGCTATCATCTACGCTATGAAAACAACTGACAGCAAGGTGTATCTGGCGGGCCGCTTGGATTTGCGTGCGCAATGGCCTGATTGGCTGACTTCAATACTAATTAACTCGGAAACGGCACAACACATCGAATTTTTATCTTGGCAGCACAACCAGCGCTGCAACATCCTTACTAGCTTCTCAGATATTTCCTGACCACCGTGTATATCTTGAAAATTCTCTGTGATTCCAAAACTATTATATATAAATGAGAGAAATTCTCTTCAATCGTTTTTTGTGTGAACTAATCAACTTTTCAACGAGATATATATTGTTACATATAAGGGCACCGGTTTTATAACGGAATGCCTCGAAGTGAGTGCATAATTTATTTATGAAGAAGAAATCGGTCATATTTATATTCATGGGTCACATGTCGTAATTTGTAGTAGGACGACAGAAAAGGGAGAAACAAATCAGTTCTTATAAGCACTCGATTATTTATTCTAAATGGGTGCAAAGTAAATAGGATATTTTGTCGAAATGAATGTATAAGCAATTATTGATTTGAAGCTCAAGCTAAAGACAGATTGGCTCTGAATTATCTAACAAACCAATTTCTACAACTAATTCACATTTTTTTGTCCAAAAATACAATAAATAATAGTTTGAGAGAAGGTCACTTGTGTACAGATTGGTCTACTGATAAATGGTGGCTGCCTCTAACTGAACAGAAGATAGCTATGGAACCACGAATGGCTTTCCAAAATCTGCGCAGCATGCAAATGGAAGTTATAAACCAGAACCAAGATCCAAATAAGTAAAGCAAGTTCCAAATAAATAAAACAAATTGTGTTATTGTTCTCGTATGTTGCAAGTTGCTTAGAGCCAAAGCAGAAAAAGCGTTAAAAGAACGACACTTAACTCGACCGATTCAGCAAAAGCTGCGCCAGGCCACCACCAGCAACCTCTCTCTCTCTCTCTCTCTCTCTCTCGATGTATCCTCACAGCAACGCGTCCTTGGGTCAGGTTCCTCTCAACTCCCAAAAAGTATACAGCCATAATGAAAAACCAAGAATTCCTCCGAACAAGCTTAAACGTAGGACTTCCCAACGATTGGTAGACTGTATACGTTGTATCGCCGCTCGGTTGAGACATCTGCGCTAAGCGCCTATGTCGATGACACTTCTGACTGGCTGACATCATTCAGACAGTTAGATACTAGAATTTTGTTACAATGAACTCAGCACATTGTCAGTGTCATGCATTTGCAATGCTGACATGAAATGCAGATTCGCCACACAAGAAATCCTCAGGGGGTGTGGTCACCCTTCTATCTTCCAAGGCCACTCCATCTCGCAAAGAACGGAAACCGATCAGAATGTAGCCGCAACGTATCTGTTAACCAACAGCCCAACAGGGGGAGCCTGAGCCGTCCCGTAGTCACAGCCGTGCGATCATCTAAGTTCATCACTGTACCCTTTCAGGCTCGTCTCAGCGAAGGGAAATTCACGAATATTACGCTAGAAGGTACTGACCATGTATTTGCCTCTAGTACAATTAAGAACATTAAGCTGCTCATTTAATTATTGTCGCAAGGTGATCTATATGCCGGTACTGTCACATCATCCCATAATCTCCTGTTTTGCAAGACTAAAATTCTCTTGATGTCGATCCTCAATCGTCACTGATTAATGGCTCCATAAGAGAAAAGAATTCCATTCCAATGTTGTCACTAGAAATCAAAAAGTCCCAAAGCTCTTTCATCCAATGACAGGAGAAAAATATAAAAAATGTAAGTAGTGGTAATCTTCGTGCCCGAATTATGAAAAATTAATATATCTTTACCTTGGATTTCACATGGAAGGCTTGTAATGACCTGTAGAGTTGATGAGTTTATCTACCTACACGCATCATGGCATTGCTTCTTCATATTATTTGAAAATAAGGACGTTTATAAAAAAATCTATCATATTAAATATGTTCTGGAACATTGTTCTAGGAAAACAGCGATCTAAGATATAGCAATAAATCTTGCTAAAGACAATGTTTATCGCAGAACTATTTTATTTAAACTGCTGGCTGGTTTCGATCCACTGTCCAAAGATCATCTTCAGACCTTGTACTCTTCGATGGTGACAGGAGCTCCTCTAGAGAGATATGATCGACTGCTCTTTCTAGAGCAGCAGCCCACTCAGCCAGCCCTGCACCTGTCACCATCATGGAGTGCAAGGTCTGAAGACGATCTTAAGTAGAACAGATAGAAAGCGGTCACCATTTTAAACAAAATATTTATGCTATCAACACTGTTTTCAACAAATATTATTAAAATACTATTACATATCCATATAGCCGCTAACACAGTACGGTTGCAGTGGCTGCCGCGTTTGGCCATAGACATGCGTGGGTATATACACATACGTGTGTGAAAGTACTTGAGCGTGATCAGCTCAAGAAACGTTGGCTTGTGCCTTACTTCCATTATTAATGTCTCAGTGTGTAGTGCCGTGCATGTCCAGTGGTGAATAAAACAATAAAAACATAGGTGTATATTTATACATAGCCATTTGCGTGGGCTAATTTTACACAAATAGATAGCTCAGTGTTAGTACAGCATTCGTCCATGGTGAGAACGCAGGGAGCGCAACCCAGACGGTGCGCAGGTGTTTTTCACAAAGCGTTCTCGACTGGACGAGTCACGCCGAGGCAGTAGGCACGCGACTTGTCGCCTTTTGAGGGAGTAGTGTCAGGCAAGCAGTGCACCCGTCCCGTCTCTCTCTTCATTCTCCTAGACGCCACCCTCCTGGGACGGCTATTGTCTTCACGACTGGCAGCACCGCCATCTCTAAAACATTCGGAGACTCCTGTGAGCCTAACGGATATTGGTTTTCTTTCTCTCCCCGTCAATCGATCCTTAAATGAAAGCAGAAGCATGGAACTACTTTCACTATTTGAAAGGATCTCTATTCAACGGAAAACAAGCACTGTTTCTGCCAGCAAAAACGAAGTGCAAAAAGAAGACGTTAAATTACTCTCTAAAATGAAAGCACGCATAATAACTGATAACCCCCACTGTCGCCTCCCCTCCCTCCCAAAAGAAACTTTCATCTAAACATACAATTGGTACCCTCATTCCAAATCAGTCTTCATAATAGACAAATATGAACTGGGATTTCTACATGGCTGGTTCGGAAAGGGTTACTAAATCCATTCCCAGCATTTACGAAACAATTGGTAGGATGAAGGCGGGGTGCTGCAAACACATATCTCAAAAGTCTTATCTCCCTCGCTCAGCCCTCTCATGGCACACTGGAGGCTGACAAGAAACATCATTTAGAAACACAGACGGCTACTTTCTCGGAGCGGTGCACTCACAGCCGGTGAAGAGCCCAAATATACTTTCACAACATCATGTCACATAGTCCTCCCCGACAATAAATGAATTAAGGTAATACCCATCCGAGCTCCATTAATTCGTGGCAGAGATCAACAGTCTCCCACAAACAGAATACTTCTGAACTCTCATAATAACAAAACACTGCTTTCGATACTCGGTACTGATAATAATAATAATGATAATAATAATAATAAAATAACAATAATAATAATAATAACATATAATCAGGCACCATAAAAGATAATACAGAGAATCTGAGAAAGTGACAGAACAATATTCGACATTCTTTTTATTACCTCTCTCCTGGAACAAATTACATCCCTCAGTAAAGATTACTGACTTTTCTCGAAGCTCGCCGCTGCATTATTTCATCTACAACAGTTAAAAACTTATTTCAGCTTTCACACGATCATGGGCTCTCCATCAATATTAAAGCAACAATGCGTGTACGCATAGATACACTCCTGGAAATGGAAAAAAGAACACATTGACACCGGTGTGTCAGACCCACCATACTTGCTCCGGACACTGCGAGAGGGCTGTACAAGCAATTATCACACGCACGGCACAGCGGAACACCAGGAACCGCGGTGTGGCATACGGAGCTCCATCGCAGTCTTTAACACTGGTAGCATGCCGCGACAGCGTGGACGTGAACCGTATGTGCAGTTGACGGACTTTGAGCGAGGGCGTGTAGTGGGCATGCGGGAGGCCGGGTGGACGTACCGCCGAATTGCTCAACACGTGGGGCGTGAGGTCTCCACAGTACATCGATGTTGTCGCCAGTGGTCGGCGGAAGGTGCACGTGCCCGTCGACCTGGGACCGGACCGCAGCGACGCACGGATGCACGCCAAGACCGTAGGATCCTACGCAGTGCCGTAGGGGGCCGCACCGCCACTTCCCAGCAAATTAGGGACACTGTTGCTCCTGGGGTATCGGCGAGGACCATTCGAAACCGTCTCCATGAAGCTGGGCTACGGTCCCGCACACTGTTAGGCCGTCTTCCGCTCACGCCCCAACATCGTGCAGCCCGCCTCCAGTGGTGTCGCGACTGGTGTGAATGGAGGGACGAATGGAGACGTGTCGTCTTCAGCGATGAGAGTCGCTTCTGCCTTGGTGCCAATGATGGTCGTATGCGTGTTTGGCGCCGTGCAGGTGAGCGCCACAATGAGGACTGCATACGACCGAGGCACACAGGGCCAACACCCGGCATCATGGTGTGGGGAGCGATCTCCTACACTGGCCGTACACCTCTGGTGATCGTCGAGGGGACACTGAATAGTGCACAGTACATCAACCCATAGTTTTACCATTCCTAGATCGGCAAGGGAACTTGCTGTTCCAACAGGACAATGCACGTCCGCATGTATCCCGTGCCACCCAACGTGCTCTAGAAGGTGTAAGTCAACTACCCTGGCCAGCAAGATCTCCGGATCTGTCCCCCATTGAGCATGTTTGGGACTGGATGAAGCGTCGTCTCACGCGGTCTGCACGTCCAGCACCACCACTTCCCAGCAAATTAGGGACACTGTTGCTCCTGGGGTATCGGCGAGGACCATTCGCAACCGTCTCCATGAAGCTGGGCTACGGTCCCGCACACCGTTAGACCATCTACCGCTCACGAATGGAGACGTGTCGTCTTCAGCGATGAGAGTCGCTTCTGCCTTGGTGCCAGTGATGGTCGTATTCGTGTTTGGCACCGTGCAGGTGAGCGCCACAATCAGGACTGCATACGACCGAGGCACACAGGGCCAACACCCGGCATCATGGTGTGGGGAGCGATCTCCTACACTGGCCGTACACCTCTGATGATCGTCGAGGGGACACTGAATAGTGCACGGTACATCCAAACCGTCATCGAACCCATCGTTCTACCATTCCTAGACCGGAAAGGGAACTTGCTGTTCCAACAGGACAATGCACGTCCGCATGTATCCCGTGCCACCCAACGTGCTCTAGAAGGTGTAAGTCAACTACCCTGGCCAGCAAGATCTCCGGATCTGTCCCCCATTGAGCATGTTTGGGACTGGATGGAGCGTCGTCTCACGCGGTCTGAACATCCAGCACGAATGCTGGTCCAACTGAGGCGCCAGGTGGAAATGGCATGGCAAGCCGTTCCACAGGACTACATCCAGCATCTCTACGATCGTCTCCATGGGAGAATAGCAGCCTGCATTGCTGCGAAAGGTGGTTATACACTGTACTAGTGCCGACATTGTGCATGCTCTGTTGCCTGTGTCTATGTGCCTGTGGTTCTGTCAGTGTGATCATGTGATGTATCTGACCCCAGGAATGTGTCAATAAAGTTTCCCCTTCCTGGGACAATGAATTCACTGTGTTCTTATTTCAATTTCCAGGAGTGTATAAATTCCGCCGAACCACAAACGAAGCGAGCAGGTGAATGCCCACAGCAAAATAACTAAATGCATATCTTATTAACCGAGAAATGAAAGAAAAGCACTACATACGGAACACACTAAAGAACTCGTAATTACTTATTTCTGTGACTGGATACATCGGCTCTCCGGCGTTGTCTATCACAGCCAACAAGTCCTTTCTGACTTCAATCATATTTCAGTATGTTTGCAATGCAAACCCAGTCCTCACCTACAATTGTTATCTGCTTGGATACCACATCAGGTTTGCGGCATTCCGTAATTCTGTCACGCCAATCGTACTCTCGTGCCTCTCTCCGCACCGGATAGTAGCGCGCTGCTTTGAATCCTCGTTCACAAAAATCCTACCATCTGATACTTTTAAAAGCTGTTCCGCCACTTACAGTTGCTCAGTTCCTATTTTCAGGTTTTTATCGTAATAAAACTCATTCTTGTCAACGAGTTGCATTACCTCGGTGTCGTCCGAAACCGGCTTTTCCTTCAGAATTTGCACTTCTTATGCAGGTTCATCATTCGTGCCTTCAGTCGTTTGCATCTATTTTGTCCCGGCCTGGAGTAATTCATCTGTGGCAATCTTGAAACGACATTCGTTTCTCCTTTCTAAGTCTGTAATATTCTCCCACAACTGGTTCTTCCGTCCGTACATCGGCTCTTGCTGTATCTGCTTTAGCCTTTGCTGTACATGCTTTAGCCTCTTGCCTAACAACTTCAGCTTTTTGCCTATCTGCTTCAGCCTTTTTATCTTTATTTCCCGCAAACATAGATAAGAGCATTAAGTTGCCCATTTTACTTATTATCGCTAAGCGATATAGGTGATGATACTGCCACAACCGTTCTGATTCGTGGGCATAAGCTTCTCGGTCTCAAGGAAATAGTGTCCACTCCTTCCTATCTATGTGTCGAAATCTAGCACAAAACCGTATGTATATGCGGAAAGACGGAATCATTACCTTCACTTGCGATATCTATGGTGATGTTACTGACGATAGTGCACTGAAACAGAGCTACTAAACATGAACTGATCATTTTATAGAAGAAATTTTATGGTAGCATTTGGTTCATTATAAATTTCATTCCACGTTATCTCCTGTGTACTAGAGCTAAGAACATTTGTCGTGAAGTCATTAGTTATTATAACCGATTTCCACTGGGGAGTATCCAACCTCTAAGGTAATATTTATCCTAACTAACTATGCATTGTGATCAGAAAGAGCATTTCTTATTGGGTAAACAGTTATCTTCTGGACTTGAGCTTCACAGAGGAAAACATTATCAATTAGGTACCTACTGCTTTACCCATCCTAGTTGGAAGGTTAATTACTGAGATCGAATTTTAGTATCCAGGTTTCCAAGTCACTTTTCCTATCAGATCCTTTAGAAAGTCTACGTTGAACTCACCACATACCATTAACTGCTTGCAGCTGCCTGACAGATAGCTCAGTAAATAATCCAGATTGCTCATAAACAGTTCAAAATTTTCCAGTGCGGATCTGTATACAGTTGAAATTATAATTGAACTATTATTCAGTATTAATTCACAAGCGCACTACAACATCTAACTGTCTCATTCGTCCAACACCTGTGATGAAGTGCCGATATAACCGCTTTTTTCATGTCACGTGGGTCGAAAGCATATACCTGACATATCTGGTGGTCAAGTACAACACCTATATCGATATTTTTTTAGACGTGGATTGTTATACTATCTTTACAAATAAAGAGATATCGATGAGAGACGCAAATGGTCCAACGACCGTGAGTGGCTTGAGTAGACTTAAGCGTGCTTCTACTGAAACGTGATTTTCAGGTATAAAGAATGATCATCATCATCATCACCATCATTTAAGATTGATTATGCCTTTCAGCGTTCAGTCTGGAGCATAGCCCGCCTTATAAAATTCCTCCATGATCCCCTATTCAGTGCTAACATTGGTGCCTCTTCTGATGTTAAACCTATTACTTCAAAATCATTCTTAACCGAATCCAGGTACCTTCTCCTTGGTCTGCCCCGACTCCTCCCACCCTCTACTGCTGAACCCGTGAGTCTCTTGGGCAACCTTGCTTCTCCCATGCGTGTAACATGACCCCACCATCTAAGCCTCTTCGCCCTGACTGCTACAACTATAGAGTTCATTCCCAGTTTTTCTTTGATTTCCTCATTGTGGACACCCTCCTGCCATTGTTCCCATCTACTAGTACCTGCAATCATCCTAGCTACTTTCATATCCGTAACCTCAACCTTGTTGATAAGGTAACCTGAATCCACCCAGCTTTCGCTCCCATACAATAAAGTTGGTTGAAAGACTGAACGGTGCACAGGTAACTTAGTCTTGGTACTGACTTCCTTCTTGCAGAAGAGAGTAGATCGTAGCTGAGCGCTCACTGCATTAACTTTGCTACGCTTCCAGTTCTTTCACTATGTTGCCATCCTATGAGAATATGCATCCTAAGTACTTGAAACCATCAACCTGTTCTAACTTTGTTTCTCCTATTTGGCACTCAATCCGTTTATATTTCTTTCCCACTGACATTACTTTCGTTTTGGAGATGCTAATCTTCATACCATAGTCCTTACATTTCTGATCTAGCTCTGAAATATTACTTTGCAAACTTTCAATCGAATCTGCCATCACAACTAAGTCATCCGCATATGCAAGACTGCTTATTTTGTGTTCAACTATCTTTATCTCACCCAGCCAGTCTATTGTTTTCAACATATGATCCATAAATAATATGAACAACAGTGGAGACAGGTTGCAGCCTTGTCTTAACCCTGAAACTACTCTGAAGCATGAGCTCAATTTACCGTCAACTCTAACTGCTGCCTGACTATCCATGTAAAGACATTTAATTGGTTGCAAAAGTTTGCCTCCTATTCCATAATCTCGTAGAACAGACAATAACTTCCTCCTAGGAACCCGGTCATATGCCTTTTCTAGATCTGTAAAGCATAGATACAATTCCCTGTTCCACTCATAACACTTCTCCATTATTTGGCTAAACATCTGGTCCTGACAACCTCTAGGAGGCCTAAACCCACACTGATTTTCATCCAATTGGTGCTCAACTAAAACTCGCACTTTCCTTTCAAAAATACCTGAGAAGATTTTACCCACAACGTTGATGAAAGTGATACCTCTGTAGTTGTTACAATCTTTCCTGTTTCCATGTTTAAAGATTGGTGTGATTACTGCTTTTGTGCAGTCTGATGGAACCTGTCCCGACTCCCAGGCCATTTCAATTATCCTGTGAAGCCATTTAAGACCTGACATTCCACTATATTTGATGAGTTCTGACTTAATTTCATCCACCCCAGCTGCTTTATTGCACTGTAATCTATTGACCATTTTCTCCACTTCCTCAAATGTGATCCTATTTCCATCATCATTCCTATCCCATTCTACCTCGAAATCTGAAACATTACTGATCGCATTTTCACCTACGTTGAGCAACTCTTCAAAATATTCCCTCCATCTGCCCAAGGCATCCACAGGATTCACCAGCAGTTTTCCTGACCTATCCAAAATACTTGTCATTTCCTTCTTACCTCCTTTTCGAAGACTGCTAATTACACTCCAGAATGGTTTTCCAGCAGCTTGACCCATAGTCTCCAACCTGTTTCCAACGTCTTCCCGAGATTTCTTCTTGGATGCTGCAATTATCTGTTTGGCTTTGTTTCTTTCTTCAACATAACTTTCTCTGGGTACCTGAGTTCTAGTATGTAGCCATTTTTGATAGGCCTTCTTTTCCCTTTTACAGGCTGCCTTGACTGTGCCATTCCACCAAGCTGTTTGCTTCATCCTACTTTTACACACTACTGTTCCAAGACATTCTTTGGCGACTTCTAGTACTGTGTCCCTGTACCTTGTCCATTCCTTTTCCAATGACTGTAATTGACTACATTCAACCAAATGGTACCTTCCTGAGATCGCTATTACGTACTTGTGCCTGATTTCCTTATCCTGAAGTTTCTCCACTCTTATCCTCCTACATATGGACCTGACTTCCTGCACTTTCGGCCTCACAATCCCAATTTCACTGCAGATTAAATAATGATCAGTGTCATCAAAGAATCCCCTGAATACACGTGTGTCCCTCACAGCCTTCCTGAATTCCTGATCTGTTATTATATAGCCAATGACAGATCTGGTTCCGCTGCCTCCCAAGTATACCGGTGAATTTTCTTATGTTTAAAAAAGGAAATTGTGGTTACTAAGCCCATACTGGCACAGAAATTCATAAGTGGTTTCCCGTTCCTGTTGGCCTCCATATCCTCTCCAAATTTACCCATAACCTTTTCATACCCTTCTGTTCGATTTCCAATCCTGCCGTTAAAATCACCCATGAGCAGAATACTGTCCTTGTCCTTTACTCTAACAACTACATCACTGAGTGCCTCACAAAAACTATCCATGTTATCTTGATCTGTCCCTTCACAATGCGAATATACTGACACAATCTTAATTTTCTTGCTAGACACTGTCAAATCTATCCACATCAGTCGTTCGTTTACGTACCTTATTGCAACTACGCTAGGTTCCATTTCTTTCCTGATGTAAAGCCCTACACCCTATTGTGCTATTCCTGCTTTGACTCCTGACAGGTAGACCTTGTATTCTCCCACTTCCTCTTCTTTCTCATCCCTTACCCGAATGTCACTACCAGCTAAAACGTCCAGCCCCATCTTACTTGCAGCCTCTGCCAGCTCTACCTTCTTCCCAGAGTAGCCCCCATTGATATTAATAGCTCCTCATCTCATTACCATTTTCTGCCAAGTCGTATCTTAGGAGCCCCTGGTTTGTCAGTTAGAGATGGGACTCCGTCACCTCCAAAGGTCCGAGGCATTTTGCTCTGAATGTTGCCAGCATCATATTTAAAGTACCAGGGAAGCAGGCAGCTAGCCTTACTTGCCCCGAGTCCCATTGGGTTTTACTCCTAACGGCTGAGGGACTAACCTTTGGATTTGGTAGTCTTTGCCGTATGAGCACAAAGGTGACCACGACTCAGAATATGTCCGAGATGCCCAGCCTTATTCCAAAGTAACTGGTATCCCGACTGTCGGGACCACTTACTTGGCCACTCATACGTTGCCCGTGGTTCATGAACTAGGACATGACTACAGGAACCCACACCATGAACCACTAAAGAATGATTTCACGACAAAATCCTCTTGATCTCATATTGCCATAATTTGCTCGCTGGAATCTCTTGTCTCTTCCTGTGTATGAAAAATTATTAATCATGTCACCAGAGAATATAGAAATAAAGCATAATAATTAGGAGGATATTGCAGTTGGAAAAAGATTTTTCCGTCGGAAGCCAATTCGAATGATGTTTAGTAATGTAAAGTCAACAGACGCCATCACTACAACTGTGATGCAGATATCCAGAACAGTTATATCTGCCGTGCAACAATGTTATTACCTAACTAATTAAAGAAAAGCAGATTTTTAGTTTTCTGGTGATTACTTAGCATGAGTCGAGGATTATCGCTTCTGTAGAGTTGCATCCAAACGTAAACAGATAGGAGTAAAAGTCTTAGATACTTAGATTTAGAGGAGCATGTAACTAAGTAATTTACAACTGGATGTTAATATTCCTTAATCATCTGTGATATTCTGCTGAGACTGGCATGTATGTTAGAAATTACCTATTGTTGTATAGATACGACGTACTATTCGAAGTGAAAGCAGTTTACAACTGCTTCCTCCTAGCCCGAGATAGGAATGTAGGGGGGGGGGGGGGGGGGGAGGAGTGATAGGGCTTCCATCCCTTTCGATATTTAAATCCTTCGGTGAAACATATGTGTCCGCAAATCTGCGATGTTCCCAAGTCTCCGTGTCCGCATGTCTTCGGACACCATCCATTTATTTTGCCGCTGACTCGCCAGCTGATCAACTCAGCGCAAGTTGAGAATAAATTTTCCGCTTGCCCACATCTTAGTGAGTGATGATGTTGATTCTTTCTTTCCCTTCACTAAGCTTGCGGATATTGTTCCAATAACAATTTCTGATGTTCTGTCAGCACATTGCGTTACTTTTGTTCGATTTTATACTTAACCCTGTTGGTGACCGACGTTGTAACTGTCCCACCCCGGTTAGAAAAAATGTAATCTCCACAACCGCACTTAAAATTTGCCGTGCACTATAGACGTATTAAAGTACATTCAATGTGAAGAAAGGCGGAACACATAACGCATACTGAGTAGTAGCAAGGGTACACAGAATTCTCTTCTGTGAAATCTCAAAACTTTAATCATCTACCTTGTAAGTAATACCAGTTGCTCTCTTATTATTATTAATATCACTGTAGCGTTGTTCGATGAAACACCAAGTCGCATACAACAACTCCACAGAGATATAAACAAAGTACACCCAAAAATAAAATTCACTATAGAAGCAGAACACGACTAAAGGATAAACTTCCTTGACCTCACAATATCGACACAACAACCAACATGAATTCTCTATATTCAGGAAAGTGACCACCGCCAGCACAGCCATTCACAAAGATTCTAATCATCTGATTACACACAAACTAGCTGGCACCAATATATACTACACAGACTAAACAAAACCCCACTCACTGAAAACAACTACAAGAATGAATTACAGACAATCAGACGAATAGCAGCACAGAATGGATATGACGCAATTACTATAGATAAACTGGATCAAAAAATTAAAAAGTACACCCAACACACAGAAACAAAGCCTCCTCATCAACGTACAAACACACGGAACCCACATATGAGCACATATGAACAAGAAACAACCACAATAACAAACAAGTGGGTCACTCTCACAACAACAAAGCAGTCCACAGAATAGGCAACGTACTTAAAAAAACACGAGGTAAAAATAGCCTACAGGACAGACAACTCAACACAGAGAAAACACTAAGGACAACCAACACAAGCAGAAACAAACACAACACATCTAGTGTTTACCAACTAACCTGTCAGGGCTGCAAATCAGTTTATAGAGGGCAGACTGACAGAAACTTTAATACCAGGTACACACAACACAGAAGAGCATTAAAAAGTAAGAGCTGTCATTCCACTTTTGCTGAACACTTCATGGACAAGAAACATAATCCAACAAATATCAATACTGATTTGAAAACTCTCAAATGCAGCAACCCCCCCCCCCCACACACACACACAAACTAATAATTGAAGAAAATTATCACATACAAAAACTATAGTGGAAGGGAAGGAAGTGACAAATGAATACACAGCTCTCTGCAATGGAACTCTATTCTCTGCCCTCAAAGAATTATTAGACAAGACCAACCTATAGAGCTCTCACCCCCCTCCATCACCACCCCAGCACCCCACCAGACACACACACACAAACACCCACCCACCCACCCACACACACACACACACACACACACACACACACACACACACAAATATTCACAGACACCTCTGAAAGATTCATAACAACCGCCAGGAACAGCTTCAACTGTTCCACTGTGAGCCATCTTGTTTTTACAGCTTCAACTGTTCCACTGCCCGACATGTCTGTTTTTTACAGCTGGTAAATAGTGAAACAGTGACAGTGGCAGCTCAATATATAGTGTTTGTTTGACAGTGATGAAGATGATGAAAAAGAAAACATAAGTGAAACATGATATAAATAGACACACACACACACACACACACACACACACACACACACACACACACACACACACACATAAAATTAACTAATTTCAGGCATAGAAATAACAATTTCAAATCGTAATTTTGGCTTAAACAATTTATCTACTTTAAGGTGAAAGTAGTTGCAGATGACAAACTGTGGGACAAAACACTCATTGTAGAAACACAACACGAGATAAACCACACCAGGTGGTAAAAAGGTATGAATTCATAATTTATGAGTTTTTTCAAATATCTGTCATTATGATTTAAAAACTAATTGTTACATGTATGTACACAAACAGTAAAGAAAATTCTTTATCATTAACAGATGAGAAATAAAAGCCCACTGAAGATGCTGCAACTGCAGTGCAACATGTTTGGGTTAAAAAACAAAAAATGTGTTTTGCTAAAGGCGGACCCTATCCAAAAACATAGGTACTGTTAAAGCAAAAACGGAAAAAGAGCTTCAACCCCAAGGTGATTATTTATTAAGTGCTTTCCATGGTTACTTTCCAAGTAACAAATGTTGCTCAGCGTGTGTAGGGATGCAATTTCACAATTGTTCGCAGCACTTTTCGAAAGGTGTGGCCTGTAATGTCCAGCTGTTATGACACAGCTCGCGGACTGCTTGAAGATAGCACATTCCGTCCAGAATTCTCAGTCATGGTGACTGTAACTTTTTCTACAATTAGGTCTTCAGCCTCTCCCAGGAACAAATCCTAAATGGTCAGTTAATTCCAAGTTCCGAATCATGTTCTTCAAACCGTTGCGGAAAAAGGACCTCTCCGTATTCCTTAATGCGTCGATAGTCGCTAAGAGCAGCAGCACTACTGCTGTTGTTTTGGTAAACATATTGCGTGGCTCACTGGCCTGCTGTAAGTCTTTCAATTCGATGCCACTTCGGCGGCTTGCGTGCCCCTAAACCACGAACCGGCGAAACTGAGTCTAAGGTTTAACGTGGAATCCAAACCACGTGTCGTCTATGGAGACTTCCCAGATCGTTGAGAGGTGAAGACTATGTTAAAACTCAGAATGAAAATCCAAGATCCGTACGGGATTCGATCCCACAACATACTGGATTTCAGACAAGTGCTTTACAGCTAGACCACCACGCCGATAAAACCGCATCAAAGGCACCTTGCCACGGTTGGCGCGTCTCCGCTCGTCGGAGGTCCGAGTCCTCCCTCGGGCATGGGTATGTTTGTTGTCCATACTGTAGGTTAGTTTAAGTTAGAATAAGTAGTATGTAAGCCTAGGAACCGATGAGCTCGGCAGTTTGGTCCCACAGGCCATACCACAAATTTTCAAGTTTCACTAGATCACAGCTTACCTTGTCGAAGGCCCATGCTGATTGTCTGCAGCTGTAATGTGCACTGGTATTCGTGTTCCAGCCCTA
Source organism: Schistocerca gregaria (assembly GCF_023897955.1). Classification (NCBI taxonomy): domain Eukaryota; kingdom Metazoa; phylum Arthropoda; class Insecta; order Orthoptera; family Acrididae; genus Schistocerca; species Schistocerca gregaria. The sequence continues at coordinate 183,050,982 of NC_064927.1, forward strand.
CGTCGCCGTACCAGTACAGGCGCCTCATGGCCAGTATGACACGAATCCTACCAGTGCCGCTAATCCTACAGTGCACAGACTGAATATCATTCCTATAAAGTTAGGTACCTATATTGTAAATACACTCATGCTAATAAATTAAGGATAATGCTGATACGTGGTGAAACAACGCTCTGGTGGGCGGTTTGCGGGTTTAAATCATCTCGAGGAATCATTCCATGCGGTGCATTTGACCTGCAGTCGTCGCACGGTGGCGCTGGTAGCAGCCCACATACGCAGATGTGTGTTGGTGCATGTCAGATTACGGTGCAGCGAGCAAGTGTGCAGACGCACCTGCTAATGGTGACTGAGAGTTGACAATGGCTCAAAGAACACATATTGATGACGTTATGAGGTGTAGAATAATAGGGCGACTGGAGGCTAGTCGAATACAGCAGGTAGTAGCACGGGCCCTCTGTGTGCCACAAAGCGTGATCTCAAGATTATGGCAACGATTCCAGCAGACAGGGAACGTGACCAGGCGCTACGGTACTGGACTTCCACAGTGTACAACACCACAAGAAGACCGATCTCTCACCATCAGTACCCATAGACGCACACGGAGTACTGCAGGTAGCCTTTCTCGGGACGTTACTGCAGCCACTGGAACAGTTGTCTCCAGACACACAGTCTACAGGCGACTGAACAGACATGGTTTATTCGCCAGGGGACCTGTAAGGTGCATTCCACTGACCCCTGGTCACAGGAGAGCCCGTAAAGCCTGGTTTCAAGAACACAGTACATGGTAATTGGAACAGTGGGCCCAGGTTATGTTCACGGACGAGTCTACGTATAGTCTGAAAAGTGATTCTCGCCGGTTTTCATCTGGCTTGAACCAGGAACCAGATACCCATTCCTTAATGTCCTTGAAAAGGACCTGTATGGAGGTCGTAGTTTGATGATGTGGGGTGGGATTATGATTGGTGCACGTATGTCTTTGACAGAGGAACTGTAGCACGTCAGGTGTGTCGAGACGTCATTTTGCACCAGTATGTCCACCTTTTCAAGTGTACAGTGGGACCCGCCTTCCTCCTGGTGGATGATAACGCACGGCCCCACCGAACCGCCATCGTGGAGGAGTACTTTGAAACAGAAGATATCAGGTGAATGGAGTGGCCTGCCTGTTCTCCAGACCTAAACCCCATGGATAATGTCTGGAATGCCCTCGATCGACGTATCGCTGCACGTCTTCAAACCCCTACGACACTTCAGCAACACTGACAGGCATTGATGCAAGACTGGGAGGCTATACCACAGAAACTCCTCGACCACATGATCCATAGTACGCCAACCCGTTGTGAGGACTGTGTACGCGTTCATGGTGATAATATCTGGTATTGATGTCGAGGTACATGCGCATGAACAGTGGCGTTTTGTACTACATGTGTTTCGGGACGGTTTTCTCAACTTATCACCAATACCGTGGACTTACAGATCTGTGTCAAGTGTGTCCCCTATGAGCCTAAGCTATTAGCGCCACTTTTGTGTAGTGTCACGTTGTGTGGCACCACATTCTGCAATTATAATTAATTTATGAGCATGAGTATAGTTCTCCGTCTACACTGGTTCTCGTAGCAAAAGTTTAATTATAGCCAACCTATAATTCCAGAAAAGACTTCATAAGATCTAAACTTGTATTCAGTGTTAACAAATTTCTCTTTTTCGTAAACGCTGTTTTTGCTATCACCAATCTGAGTTTTCTGTCCTCTGCATTTCGGCCGTGATCAGTTATTTCGTTTTCTAAACAGCATAACTATTCGACTACTTTTGGTGTTTCACTTCATAATCTAGCTCTATCAGTATCGTCGGACGTAATGCGAATACATTCCATTACCCTTGCCTAACTTTAATTGATATCCATCTTATAAATGTATTTGAAGACATTATCCATGCCGTCCAATTGCACTTCCGAACACTTTGCCATCTCTGACAGAATCGCAATGTCTTTGGTAAATCCTGCCTCGTGATGACTGGGTGTTGTGTGCTGTCCTTAGGTTAGTTAGGTTTAAGTAGTTCTAAGTTCCAAGGGACTGATGACCATAGATGTTAATTCCCATAGTGCTCAGTGCCATTTGAACCATTTTTCTTTGGTAAATCACTAAGTTTTTTTTCTTCTCCCTGAATTACAGTTACCTCCACTGAGAACAGTAGTACATTTTCAAAAAAAGTTAATTTGAAGACAACAACGGGTATCGATTGATGTCTCATTTTAATTAAACCTCTGCTAATCAAAATATCTGTATCAAATTATTTACCATTCGGGCCTCTCAGGCTCGTGTTGAGTAAATTGACATACTTTGACACTATTTTGACCATTTACTGCTTTAACTATTGTTTAGGATATATGGTTTATTATCAGTCTGCACCAAGTTTATTTTATAAATAATACACACATCCAAAAAAGGTTTGCATCACGCTTGTTCCCAGAACTCCTGAAAATAGACGTTGACTTTGGATATTGTATCACAGACACAGTCCCTTTGACTGTTCAGAGATGTCCCTAAACCTGCCCAAAGACGTAAAAAACCATGCATGAGCAGCGCCTATTCTATGGAAGGGGTCCGCCACCCGATGAGTTCCAGTCATTACACCAAGAAGGACGTACACGGCTCGTGTTGTCCGTAGTTCAACCATGCCTAGACGGTCAATACCGCGGCTCGTTCACGTCCGCATTGTTACATTGTGCCAGGAAGGGCTCTCAACAAGGGATGTCCAGGCGTCTCGGAGAGAACCAAAGCGATGTTGTTCGGTCATGGAGGAGATACAGAGAAACAGGAACTGTCATGTCATGCCTCGATCACGCAGCCCAAGGGCTACTACTGCAGTGGATGACCGCTACCTTCGTATTGCGGCTCGGAGGAACCGTCACAACAATGCCACCATGCTGAATAATGCTTTTCGTGCAGCCACAGGACGTCATGTTACGACTCAAACTGTGGGAAATAGGCTGCGCAACTTCACTCTCGACATCCATGGCGAGATCCATCTTTGCAATCACGACACCATGCAGCGCGGTAAAGTTGGACCCAGCAACATGCCGAATGGACCGCTCAGCATTGGCATCACATTCTCTTCAAGGATGAGTGTCGCATATGTCTTCAGCCAGACAATCGTCGGAGGCGAGTCTGGATGCTACCCGGTCAGGCTTAACACCTTAAACACACTGTCTAGCGAACGCAGCTAGGTGGATGTTGCACACTGATTTCGGGTGGCATTATGTGGGGCCAACGTATGCCGCTGGTGGTCTCTGTAAGATACGAGAATGCCATCCTCCGACCGATAGTGCAATCATATCGGCACTATATTGGCGAGGCATTCGTTTTCATGGACGACAATTAGCGCCCCCATCATACACATCTTGTGAATGACTTCCTTCAGGATAACGACATCGCTCGACTAGCGTGGCCAGCATGTTCTCCAGGTATGAATCCTATCGAAGATGCCTGGGATAGATTGAAGAGGGCTGTTTATGGACGACGTGACGCACCAACAACTCTGAGGGATCTATGCCAAATCGCTGTTGAGGAGTGGGACAATCTGGACCTACAGTGCCATGATTAACTTGTGAAGAGTACGCCACGACGAATACAGCCATGCATCAGTGCAAGAGGACGTGCTAGTACGTATTAGAGATACCGGTGTGTACAGCAATTTGGATCACCACCTCTGAAGGTTTCGCTGTATGGGGGTACAACATGCAATGTGTGGTTTTCACCTGCAGTGAAAAGTATGGAAATGATGTTGATCTCAATTCAAATTTTCTGTAAAGGTTCCGGAACTCTCGGAACCGAGTCGATGCAAAACTTTTTTTGATGTATGTATAATTCCTATTGTAAATTTGCGTACGGTCTATAGAAAATAGCAGAATGTTCCGAGCATACAGGTATTGTAAATTTCTGCAGGGTCCACAGACAATAGCATAATCTTCCGATCATACAAATTTGGTGGACTTATAACATGTAATACAACTTTTTTCATTTTTATTCTCTAAATTATACGCACAATTTCTCCATTTCTTTGCTGGAGGGTTTGCTGCCCTTCCTGACTCCAGTGCTACTAATGAATTAACTGATTTCTTTACCCTAGTTAATTACTTCCTCAAATTGCTAATGACAGCCCAACATCTCATATTCTATCGGTAGTCAGCATTCGTTACAATTACATCTATCATGTTAAAGAAAATCACCGATGGTCAGATCATTGTTTTTGTCTTCACACTGTAGCATCGTGTCTTCTGATCCATAGTGTCAGAGCCACCTTTTGTGGCATTTATGAAAATTATTCGCATTTCAGAATATGGACAACCATCAGCTGTTTAACGGAAGGACGGCAATGAAAATTTTTGCCGGACAATGATTCGAACGGGGATTCTCGCTTATCGCGATGAGTTGCCTTACCATTAGGCTATCCGTGCATGACTCCCAGCCAAACGCAATCTTCCATACGCTCTCAATCATGAGTCTACAACATATGGAAGTTTGGGACTGGGAGTCGTGCTCGGATAGTCTAATAGTAAGACGACCCCTCGCTTGTCAGAAGGAACATTACAACCTAATGCTGAAAAACAGGCAATGCAATATCGTATTTTGTGGTATTGTATGTCATTATAAATCAAGTTTACTTCATTACTTCTGCTGATCATACCGTTGGTTGGCCATGAAGAAATATAAGGACGGTAACAACTTTGTTCTTATTAGGAACATAGGAGTGTGTCATCACATCCGCCTGAAAGCATAATACTGTAGCTGTACATTACGTTCTTTAAGTGTCACGTAATAGGCAGGCAGGCCACCTTGGTTTTCCCGGATAGTACCAACTAGTGCCAGATCTTTTGACGGCATATAATGAGCTAAATCGAGAGATGTACGAAAACTGTCACAGGTGATATTCCATCCAGACCTTCCCGGTTCAGTCACCAGGGTTTTCACAATAGTCTCTCCAAGTCGCACGGCTCTGGTTTCTTCCTCCTGCCCCAAATACACTCTCATCTTTTAGCAGTATATCCGACCTATAAAATGCCCCAAACTTTATTCTGTATCTACCAGATTTTGACGGCGTGTATTGTACCAGGTCTTGACGGAATGGACAGCGGCCTCGAAATGGGACCAAATGTTCATCCACGGTCATGCACTATCCTGAAATGCAGGAATCCGTCAGGGCAGTTCCCACATCTCAAAAACTTTTCCCATTGGGGCTTGACATATGTTCACGTTAGGCTATGCACCGTCTAAGTGCAACACCCTCAGAATAGCATAGAAGCGATTACGAGACATAGGTCTGTTGTTTCTCTGAATAGTGGTCAACCCTTCTGAACACATTAACATCCAAGGCTGACTGATGCCTTCCTTTGAGGACTGGTAAACGCTAGGCAGTATCAGAACACAAAGAAACATTTGGGTTTAATGGAGTTCCTTGTTGATCCACATAGGGTAAATGTACCAAAGACAGCGTAGTCTCAAAGAGAACGCAGTTTTTGTTCCTGGCAACTGGCTAATCTGATCAGCTCGCCACTGACGTAGTTGTGTTCAGAATGCTAACAGAAACACCTCGAAGAAGTTGTGTGAAGAGATCCAGCATTTACGAAGTGAAACAGATAAGGCCCACTTTTCAGGTTTCTTAATGTAATTCTGGTACTCTGTTGTACAAGTTATTCGCAGAATACACGAGCAATAGCCATTAAGTTTTGGCTGAATTTAGAAAGGCTGGCTTTCAGTCTCCCATAATCCACATGTTTTGCAAATGTGATGTGTTGTGGTTTTTCTTGGGATCATTGTTACGTACGATAGCGCGCATATCGCGAACCTAAATAGTACGTGCGTGCTCTTTAGGACACAACTGCAAATTTATACCATCTTGCTTTTGTAGTGGAGTCTGAAGCATAGGTTTTGTTTCAGAATTACTTCAGACTATGTTCGAAAATCGGACAGGAAGCTCATCTTTACTGAAGTGCTGCTCAGTGAGGCCAGACTATAAATTTAAAATGGACAAAGGAAACTGAACGTTGCCTACGTAAAGGAAAAACACTGAAATCTGTGAACAGAGAACATAGCTTTTGGAGGGTCCTTGTTAAAGACTCATTACACAAATATACAGAGTATGTTCAAAATATTTCGATTATAGGTTGGGTTTTGTTTACTGGACTGTACTAATTTTAGTGGAACGTTTAAAAAATATTTTCTCAGTTTAGCTGGAAAGAGAATTAGCAAACGACATCAGGGATCTTGACGCTACGTTCTATGGGTTCAGCAGGAAGTAGCTCGTGTAGTTGGCGTATGAGTATGCAGAAGCTAACAATTTGGATCACCGCTTCAGAAATTATACAAAGAGAACTGGACAGCACTGGGTGCAAGATTTCCTCAAAAGGCACCATTTTACAGTTGGGACTCCAGACAAATCCAATGAATCAGGAGGATTGGTTTCAACAAATATCAAAATGAGAGATTTCGTTAGAAATTTCAAGCAGGTAGAAGAACATAAAAAGCTTCTTGCTTAGCGCGTCTATAACATGACAGGTTTATCTTCTGTTTCCAGCAAGATTCCAAAGGTCATAGGACCAAAAAGAAGACTTTTGCTGAGAAGGTTGACTCAGACCAAAGCATTACAGTTGTCTGCGCAATGAATAGTACCGGTTTTCTTCATATCACCAGCCAATCTTTCCACGAAAGAGGATGAAGCATGAGCTCATCAGAGATGCACTTGGAGGAACTCTCACCATGATCGGAGACAGTGGTTTCATAAACAAGGATCTCTTCGTCGGCTGGCCAAAGCACTTCAATTACTATCCCAAATCAGCTAAAGACGAAGCGTGTTCTTTATTCTCGACAATCACATGTCACTTTGTAGTCTCCAAGCTGTTGTCCATTGTCGAGGTCATCACACAACTTTGCTATCCCCACCGTCACACGCCAATCATAGACGTCAGTCCCTAGACTGTGGGATCTGTGAATCACTAAAAACTGCTTACACTTATGCAGCTGAAGCTGACAAATGGATGCATAGCCCCGAGGGACTGTAGCTACACTGAGTGACATCTGCTTGCATTTCGTAACGCCTATGAACGAGTTACCACTCTGCAGAAGGCGAAGGATTCCTTCCATGTAAAAACGATGTGGTGTTTCCGGAGTAGTTCTTGTAACTGATCGACTCCAAGAAGATCTAATCCAGAATTCTGGAGATATAGAAGAACTTCCATCCCAAGAGGCACATCTGAACAGCAACTCCAATGGCCCCACAGACAGAAACTCTCCATCTGTGGAAGTGAGAACACAGAAGAAACAGCAGTGTGTCCAGCAGAAATCTTGCCTTTACCGAAAGCTAAAGAAACAATAACGAGGAATATGTTTGACGATCAAAGGTCATGGCACCCTCTCCAAAGAAAAAATCGTATTTTGGAGAGAAATATCAACAGAGATGCCATTCTGTCGTATAGACCTAATACCGGGGAGACACTCTGTCTATAAGGAACGTTTCGTCTGAAGAAGAAACCCGTTCCACTCGGATTAGGATTACTGCACCTGAGCAAACAGCAAACAGTTCGGCTATTTTCTGTTCACGATGTAGAAATCAGTAGGAGCAGCCGATTCTTGGTGGCATGGACAATGCTCTTCATTTGACGGTGGTATTGCGTGCTCTTTCGACATGTTTTGTGTACCCTTAAGCATAAGTGAACGAAAGAGGGCGCATTTTCCATTTCTTTAAAAAAGTTCAATGAAAGTATTACCACTCTGCTGCTGTTGTTTATTGAATACGTAGACACTGTGATAATGAATACAAATCTAAAATGATTTTATTTTCCTCCTCAGGTAATTAAGTTATTCCTTAACTGCACCCTCGTAACTGTGGTTCCCCTACACACTTTCTCAGTGAGGGATACACGAAAGAACAACATAAAACAAGACTCTTCATTACCGCGGCTCCTAATCGAGTAGCTTGTGGAATTCCTGATCTTCTCTCAATACGTCCACTTTGCTCTGCCTCCCAAAAATTCCAGCCTGAAGGACAGTAGCCCATATTTCATTCCCATTGTGAGAAAACAATAATTAATAATTTCTTCCACAATAATATTTATTAAACAGTTCGTTATGAAACGGTTGTCTGCTTCTTAGGTCATTGGCAGAAAAGTTGCGATTCAAGTCCTCTAACGATGGCCTAAAAACGCGAAAGTCGGTTCATAGCGACCTATTAAATAAATATTATTGTAGAAATGTGTATTTAAGTTATTAATATGCCTACGCTCTTCCAAGAGCCGGCGAAATATTCCAAAATATTAGAAAACAGTAAATTACACAACAGAATTTGCTCTAAATTGTTCTTCTCCTTGTTCGTAAAGGAGTTCTTCATGATCATCATCATCGTGTTGTTTTGAGTTTTCAGCGATGTTGACGTCTACTTCATCTCCATCATCGCTGGAAAATTCAGATTCACATTCAGTAGATGGGTTTTGAGAATCAGAAGACGGCTACAGGAATTGCCGTATCTCCTCGTCTGATAGTCCTCATCTCCATAACATTTTCATATTGTAGGACAGACAACTGTTATAAAATAATAGACCGAAATAAACATGTGTTATTAAACACTGGAACAATAACAACGTGAATCACCAATAGCAAAAGACATAACAGACGCTGTTCAGACAGACATCTGTTTGTTTAAAAACTGGTTTTAACTTCGTTGGCTTGCGTAGTGATGAGAACAACTGGAGTGGAAAACAACCGATATATTGGTTTGTTGAAAAGCAATAGACTCATTCGGTTGTAGTTATATCTATTCTTGAATTATTGATTCATTCTTTTGAGTGAAAGTGGTCTGTGGGAGCAATAAATTGAAAACAACGGATTCAGTTATCTGGGCTACTCATGCCTTCTTTTCAGTGAAACCAGCATGTGGTAGCATCAGAATGAAAACAACCGTGTCTATCGGTTGTAGTTTTAGCTATCAGTTGGATTATTATTCAGGTATTTTTTTCGAGTGAAAGCAGTCAGTGGTAGCAATGGAACGAAACGATTGGACACCGTTGTAGCTTTGCTTATTGACTAAATGACACATTTTTTCATTTAAAGTGAAAACAATCAGTAGGTTGTCTGTCGCCTGAACCATGTGCTCATTCTTTCAACTGAAACCATTCTTTAGTGCTTTAGATGACTGAGCTATTCATTCGTTCTTCTCAGCGAAACCAGCCTGCAATAATGAAATTAGCTGATCTAAAGCAGTGCTACATTATACTGACATAGGGGAGACGTATCTCAGGGGTATGCCAAAGTTAAAATAAGCAGTATACATGTTAATTATGTACTGAATTGAGAAATTTTTGTTTTCATCATTTAAAACTGATTCATGTCTTGATGCTGATTTAATTGTTTCAGTTTCCATTACAGCGTAACTAATGAATATGATGTAGGGCCGGGGTAGGCCTGTCATCAATTAAATTGCCTAACCCCGACAAAAAACTTCAAAAACCTCGAAAATCCAGGTCAAATTGGATTATTTTCTCGAACACAATACGTTGGTCGATGATCACGATGTTGTGCGGAGAACGGGGTCATGAGAAGGGGAACGTTTTCTCGCTTGCGTCTCAGTGTCGATACTGTTGGCTGGCGCACGTCTCCTTTCGACCAACAGATACAAATTACACATGAGAGTGAGAAGGATTCGTGAAAGCACATTATAACGACGTTCATATTCAGACATAGTACTAATTTGAAGTCACGTAATATGAAAGTAAATGAAATCCGTTTTGTACAGCTCGGTGAGTAGAAAGCAAATGACATGTAAGATATTCAGTTGTCTGGCGGGCGTGGAGGTGTATACGATGGCCCATTGTGGCCGCTTGTCATTGTCGGTGGCTTCTCTTTGCCTCAATAAAGAAATATGGAAAATAGAGGCTGTTCCAAAACTCCCTTTAAAACTTTGATCACATATATTTCAGAAATGGGGATAGGTAGAAAAGCGGTTTTTGGCATAATGTTCATACATACCTAACGTTCTAGTAGCCGTTTAACAGAGTTCATTAAGTTAATGTGACCAAATTTTCTAGAGGCGAATTCGGAACACATGAAAAACTTCTGATATTGCAAAAAAAAGGTCTTAATGGAATGTAAGAAATGCAAACTTTCGCTTTTATTTTGTTATAAGAAGTACATTAATTTATAGTTTATTAGTACCTTCTAAGATGAAGGATGAGAGCAGAATTACAGTATTTAACACTGTGTTAAATTTTATTCAGCATGACTGCATTTTTCAACAGCATTATGAAAACATTTATCTCAAATTTCATCATAATTCACTCTGTCGTTAACATTTCTTTCATAGTTTTTGTGTTGTCTGTGTTGTCATTGCTCCAGACATTACTTATCTGAGAAACTACCCTTTCGGTAACAGGTGAAATGAACATATAATTCGGGATGAATCGTTTCGTAATTGTTAAATCCAGGACAAATAGAGGCCCAGAACTACTTTCGAAAAAATCGGTTCAGAGCTAAGAAAATCGTGAATGTCACGAAATAGGGGAGCGACAGGACAGTTGGTCAGTTCCGATGTGGGTGCCATATGTAGCACACAGGTTATCTTAGCGATGTACCAGTTCCATGTCCGGCGTAGAATGTCCCCATTAAAGTGTACTGTTGGTGTTCTGATATGATCTGTCTGTTCGTGCAAGTCCTGCCCGAAGAAAACAGAAAAAAAAAAGTAATGGGGTTCAGCAGAACCTGGTGTCAGATCTGGTCCATACCAACCATTCCACACATTATGCCAACTGCTGAAGCGTGGCCAGTCAGTAAGTAATATGAGAAAATTAAAAAAAAAAGTGAGCTTAATGTGTGTGTGTGAGAACATTATGCTGCAAACCACACCTTTCTACCTGTTCTTATTTCTAAAGCATACGTGATCAAAGCTGTAAAAATCATTTTGGAACATACTGTTTGTGTAGGAGAGCGTGTAAGCATGCTTGCCGCTGCGTTTTTAATAGACTAAAACATAGAAACTATTTATGGTTGGCTCCTCCTTTAATTAATTCGAACTTAGGTATATTGCCAAGCTATTTCCAAGAAGTCGAAGTTCCGCAGACACGAAAAATGGTCCAGTTTTTCTAAGGACGGTTGCATAAAAATCTCTCCAGCACATCTCTGGACGCCATCAAAATTAGGATCAATCCGGGGAAATCAGGACGTAGGCCTATTGCAGCCCTAATTGGGCATGCAAAGATGAATGCAAAGGTTCCCTTAATGATATATGAAGAAGAAAGGAATCTTGCCTCTTTTTAGCTACAGTTTGCATTCCGTTTTATATAGACAATGTGTGACGTCCACAGATGCAAAATCATTTGAATATTCGGCCATTTATTTGCGAGGAACGTAAATAGCTCGTACAGAAAATGACGAGGTTTGCTATGTAAGTACCCCCGACGTTTCCAGTTTTACAGGTAGTGTTATAAGTATCAAAAACTCAGAAACACATAATGTCAGGAGTATCTATATGATAATACTATGCAAGCTTTCACGGCTGATACTGACATCACTTAAGTCTTTCGGGCTTCTAGACCGTGGTCGATGTATAAACTTTTCCCTCAGAGTTTCCTCTCCGACTGCAGAAGACATCTTCAGAGGTAAAATGGCGAACTGCAACCGTAATAGAGCGAGCCCCAAATATTTAGGTAGTTCAGAGGGTAACACGGTCTATCTGTTTATTGAGAACTTTGAACAGCAGGCGTTGCAGACTGCAATAAAAAGACCAGCCAGGTGGTACCGCTATCTCGATGGTACTTTCGTAGTATGGACACAGGTGTTCAGAACTTGGATGTCTTCATTGTATATCAGCCTGAAAATACTATGAATAACGATCAGCTGAATTTCTTGGATGTGCACGTTATCAAACGAGCGGACGGAACATTGGGCCATAGAGCATACTGAAAAGCCACGCACAGAGACCGTTACCTGTATAAAGATTCTAACCACCCTTCCAGACAAAAAAGGGGGATGATTAAAGCCTTGGTAGGTAGTGCGCACAAAATCTGTGAACCGACTTACATAAAGGATAAGCTTGAACATCTGCGATCGACATTCAAGAAGAATGGTTATTCTGAGAAGTAGACAGATAGAGCGCTTCGCCAAAGGGAGAGAATCAGGACTGATGAAGAACGAAGGCCACCCAAGGGGAAAGTTTTCCTTCCGTTGATCAGTACGATTGCAGACCGCACTGGGAAACGTGTTGAGCAAGTACGGTGTGGAAACTACCTTCAGACTCACCAGGAAGATAAACGAATATTTAAGATCGGCAAAAGATATACGACATCGTTTGGCTACACCGGGTGTATATTAAGTTCCTTGTAGTCGTGAACTGGTTTGTGTTGGTAACACGAAAAGAAGTGTTAGCACCCGTCTCGTTGAACACAAGAGGAACTGCCGCCTATGACGTAGGAAAATCAGCCGTAGCGCAACATCTTTACCAAGAGGGTGATCACGGAATAAAATTCACTGAGACGAGTGTCATATCGAAAACATGGCATTATCATGTTCGTTTGTATAGAGGCTATTGAGATATGTAAACACCATAATAATTTTAACAGAAGCGAGGAAGGTGTTAAATTAGACAAAATTGGGAAGTCAACCTTGCAATGTAAGAATGACGATCGATTACATTCAATCGAGATTGTTGACAATACAAGGGATAGTTTCGAAGCCAATGTCACGTGATAGATTGTGGCGCCCTCTACACTGCATGTATAATCGGTGCTACGTCGGGTTCTGGTTGAAGTTGACCATTTTATCTCTGAAGATGTGTCCCACAGTCGGAGAGAAAAGTTAGGAGAATGCTTTACTCATCGACCACGGCTTAAAAACCTGGAAGTTTGTAGTGATGTCTGGATGACGTTAGCAATCTCTATGGGGCTAGGAGAGGTTATTTGATATTTATCATTCCTTTTTAAAACCGTTTTATATTAAAAAATTTCTCTATTTAGATAGCCATTTTCTATTTCTTAGACTTGTTTGTGTGAAGCTTTTCAAATGACTTAAAACATTCTGCTTAGATTACAACAGACATGTGACGTAAATTTCGGGTGTTATTCAGTTTCTCTTCAGCTAAGCAACCAATATATTGTTTCCTCATAGATACATCTCACGAAAAGGCCGCGAATGTAAAAATGAGAGAGCATCGAGCTCACAGGGAAGCTTAGCATCAATCGTTCTTAACTGCGAAACGTTCGCGACTGGAACAGGTGAACAAATAAATAGCAGTGGCACACCAAGTACCTACTCTCCGACACACGCGAGAAGAGAAGGCAAGTTAATGAGTTAATATTGCATTGTCATCCAGTTCTGAGCTAAGTTGAAAGTTTCGAGTTTATAGCTTATCGGGAAATTAGCTTAAAATCGTCAAAATATCCACGGGTGTACTGCCGGTCTATAGTGTCCAACGGGCACAATATTTCGGCGATCAAACATGTCGCCATCATCAGGTGAACTGACGGGCTGAGCTCCTGTGAACGTGCCGGCACGGAGATCCGTACGCTATGGCTGCTCAGGGGGAACTGGGTTCGGTCGCGGCGGCGGCCAATTTAAATACCCTCCGCCCGCGGCGCGCTCCCTCCGCCGTCCGCGCCCCGCGCCACGGTAGCGCGGTGGAACAGATTGCGACGGCGTCTGAGATGACGTCGGTGTGATGGCTCTGTCCGCCGTGGTCGTCACAACTATGCGTTTGCTCGATTGACTCTTGATTAACCCAATCGCTGGTTCCCAAGCCTTGCTAAGATTATAGCCACAGTCACGGTTTATGAGGTCGTCATTGGTGCGACACATTCGATTATGGTAATGGTTGGCTTACAGTAGCTATTGTACGAGGTGGGTCTGGTACTCCATCTGTACCAGGACTAGAAAGTTTTGTGGACAGAGACATAATTGCCTATCGCACTTATCATATGGCTGAACTTGCTAATAAAGACTTTGGTAAATCCGCATATATGTCGCCCTCTGCACTTGTGTTGTATACTCGTAATAAGAGGAAAGTGTCTGTAAATGAATCTGTGTTTATTTGGATTAAGGGTAAAGGTGTATGTGAGTATGTTAAATTTGTTGGTGACTGTACTGTGTATTTTCATAAATAAATTGATTTACAAGACCAATTGATCTGTAGCGTAGCCCACTTGAGGTTAGGTTGGGAGTTTTTTTTTTTTTTTTTTTTTTTTTGGAATGCTTAAAATCGATTGCAAAATTTGTACCCAACAGATCTGCAGACAGACTGAAAAACAAAGTACCCTCCGCCACACGTCTTTGGGGGCGGGAAGGAGGGCCTGGTCCGGCACACGAATCCGCCTCGCGAACTTGGGTCGAAGTCCGGTGAGCCGGTCAGTCTGCAAATGCGGGCTGGTTCCCCTTATTCCGCCTCCGCTACACTATGCTGCGCAAATAAGTTCTCCACGTACGCGTACATCACCATTACTCTACCACGCAAACATAGTGGTTACACTCGTCTCGTGTGAGACGTTCCCTGGCGGGTCCACCAGGGGCCGAACCGCACAATAACCCTGGGTTCGGTGTGGGGGGGGGGGGGGGGGGGGTGGGGGGGGGGGGTGAAGTGGACTGCGGTAGTTACGGACCACTGCCGCTGCGGCGGGGGCAGCGCCTCTGTCGTTTCTAGGTCCCCGGGTCACATAACATAACATAACGTAACCCTCCACCACACACCAGACTCGAAAGCGTGTTAATATTGCATTGTCATCCAGTTCTAGATTAGGTTGAAAGTTTCAAGCCATTTGCTTACAGGCAAGATAGTTCAAAATCAGTTGCAAAATTTGTACCGAACGGACAGACAAACAGACGGAAAATAAAGTAACCACAGCCACACACAAGATCCGAAAGCGAGTTCATATTACACGGTCATCCAGTTCTGAGCTACGTTGAAAATTTCAAGTGTAGCTTATCGGGAAGCTAGTTTAAAAACAATCGAGAAAAAACAGACGAGAAACTGACATAGTGTTAAAAAGTGTTCATTTATATATACACAAATGTAACGTGCAGCATCAGATATTTAATATCACAAGTATGTAATTTCGTATTTCCTGTAGTAAGTGCAAATATGTTAAATACAGCAGAAAAATACTTCTCATTGACATCTCAATGAATTGAGGTACTTTATTCGTCTCTAAAAAAGATGGCAACCATAGACATGGCTGAAAAAGATGTAAGTAAAATCACAAACGCGGTGATATTGAAGACATTCATATAACTTGAAACGTCCCCTTAGAAAAATTATACACGACTGTGCTTAAACTGACACACAATAGTTTTCAGCGCAACGCAATCTGACTTTCAATAATCCCTACAATAGAACGGCCCTCACTAACATTAACCTATATGTTTCACAAATCACTTACCTCACAAAAATCTTCGTTACTCGAACTACTGCAATACAGCGAGCGCCACTATTGCCAGCTAACTAAAAGATTCAAACTACGGAAGTCACTAACTACTGATAGGCACAGTTAGCAAATGAAAGATTTTAATACAGAACAAACAATGTATTTCCCTTAATAGTCATAATATATATAGCAGTTCATGACATCCAGTCTTACAAATTTCAAAACTCCGCCATCTCTCTCCCCACGTCCACCACTGCTGGCGGCTCACCTCCAACTGCGCAACGCTACGCGCTGTTAACATCCAGCCGCCCAGCACTACAATGGCAGACAACAATGCAAACCAGGCACAGACTGCACACGGCACAGCCAGTGATTTTCATACGGAGCGCTACGTGGCGGCGGCGTTACCAATAAAAGAACCTAAACAGCCCACTTACAAACTGCTACAACCGATGGAGACTCGTTTCAGTTGGTTGTGTCACACTGAGTAAAACCACTCAAACGCGGTGAGTGAGTGAGAGCATTCATACGGCTGACATGGCCGCAGGGAGTGCGTCATTCGTTTGTCTCGTTCGACTGAAAAAAACTGACTGAACGGAAAAACAAGCGACTGAGCAATCGATTGTAGAAAACAGTCATTTGTCCCGTCACTGGGGTTGAGAGGCCCGTACGGCAGTAAACGTGAACCAAAGCTGTAACACAAGACAATAGGTGAACTTCTACAACTATTTTCCAAATTTATCACTAACAAGACAAAGTAGAAAAAGTGCTAATAAAAAATTAAACTCTGTCCAAACAGGCTTCGAAGGCCTAAAAGTGACGACCGAGCGCCGTGCCATCGTCAACCAATAGGCGTCGCTGGATGTGGATGTGGAGTGGCATGTGGTCAGCAGAGCGCTATGTCGGCCGTTGTCAGTTTAAAAGACCGCAGCCGCTACTCCTCAATCGAATACGGTTATAGGCGCTTCTGTCCGGAACCGCGCGGCTGCTACGGTCGCAGGTTCGAATCCTGCCTCGGGCATGGATGTATGTGATGTCCTTAGGTTAGTTAGGGTTAACTAGTACTAAGTTCTTGGGGACTTATGACCTCAGAAGTTAAGACCCATAGTGCTCAGAGCCATTTGAACCATTTTTTTGAACCTCAATCGAATAGCTCGCCAGTTAGTCTCACAAGGGCTGAGTGCACTCTGTTTGTCAACAGCTCTTGACAAACCTGAACGGCCGACCAGGGTGACCGAGTGTTTCCAGGCGCTACGGTCTGGAACCGCGCGACCGCTACGGTCGGAGGTTCGAATCCTGCCTCGGACATGGATGTGTGTGATGTTCTTAGGTTAGTTAGTAGTTCTAAGTTCTACGGGACAGATGACCTTAGAAGTTAAGTCCCATAGTGCTCACAGCCACCTGAACAATTTGAAACCAGAACGGTCACCCATCCCAGTGGTCGCCAAGGCCGACAGCGCTTAAATTCGAAACTACCCCGTGGTAAACGGTTAAGTGAGATAGCGCATTTAGAGGGTGGATGCAGATAGCTACTGAGAATAAGGGAGTATTTCGGTAGGATTCCGAGCAAGACGGCGTCAGCAGCAGAGTCCAGCTGACCAACAAGCAGACAGTGAGTGACCTTAGCGCGGGCGCGCAGCGATTTTGCCGGGCGTCGGCTCCGACATTCTCGCGGCGGCGTTTCTGCGGCCGAATCTGCTTTATGTGTGCTGCGCCGCTCCTTTATTTGTGCCCGTTCCCGGGGCCAGCCGGCGTCTTCGTTTTTCTTCATTAGGGAGCTCGCTTTATTAACTCCGCCCGTGGCACGACTCGGCTATTAAAGAGGACGGTATGTCTGTCCCCAGCCGCCGGTGCAGTTCGTGGAAGCTCGGCCCGGCTTGCATATCTTACGTTTCTTCGCCCGGAACGACATCCTTGGCCCGTTTTTACGGGCGCGGGCGCCGTTTTTGCGCCGCGCGGCGCTGCGCGGCCGGCGGCTCGCCGGCGGCCGGAGCGTGGCCCCTCCCCGCGGCGCACCCATTGGCTAATTCGGCGGCGCGGCGCGCACCAATCATAATGCATAATGACCGGCCGCCTAATTCCGTCTCCCACCACACGGAGCACTGCGAGCACCGGACGGCAGCTCGCGACACCTCCGACAAAAAACGAACTAAACAGCTACTAGACGCTTCGTAAAAGGGTTTTTTTTTGTGCTGTTGACTACACCTGACTGGGCCAATACTACACGGCATCAAGGCTTGTTAATTTAGACACCATTTCTGAGTCGGTGTTGTCTTTATCGTTACTATACGACACATATTATTTGACAAGGTCAGTAACGTGAAACATTAACGTCAACTATTTTCGGAAATTAATTTTATTTTCGACAAAAAGTGATTAGAAAGTTCCGTAATGTGCGACTGTTTCGCTGTGTAGTTACTGGTCAGAACCTTTATATTTCTTTATTTATTCGGTCTATAGAAGGGCGATGTACTTGAGGACAATATTATGGAATTGGAAGAGGATGTAGATGAAGATGAAATGGGAGATACGATACTGCGTGTAGAGTTTGATAGAGCACTGAAAGACCTGAGTCGAAACAAGGCCCCCGGAGTAGACAACATTCCATTGGAACTACTGACGGCCTCGGGAGAGCCAGTCCTTACAAAACTCTACCATCTGGTGAGCAAGATGTATGAGACAGGCGAAATACCCTCAGACTTCAAGAAGAATATAATAATTCCAATCCCAAAGAAAGCAGGTGTTGACAGATGTGAAAATTACCGAACTATCAGTTTCATAAGTCACAACTGCAAAATACTAACACGAATTCTTCACTGACGAATGGAAAAACTAGTAGAAGCCAACCTCGGGGAAGATCAGTTTGGCTTCCGTTGAAATGTTGGAACACGTGAGGCAATACTGACCCTACGACTTATCTTAGAAAATAGATTAAGGAAAGGCAAACCTACGATTCTAGATTTTGTAGACTTAGAGAAAGCTTTTGACAATGTTGACTGGAATACTCTCTTTCAAATTCTGAAGGTGGCAGGGGAAAAATACAGGGAGCGAAAGGCTATCTACAATTTGTACAGAAACCAGATGACAGTTATAAGAATCGAGGGACATGAAAGGGAAGCAGTGGTTGGGAAGGGAGTGAGACAGGGTTGTAGTCTCTCCCCGATGTTATTCAATCTGTATATTGAGCAAGCAGTAAAGTAAACAAAAGAAAAATTTCGAGTAAGTATTAAAATCCATGGAGAAGAAATAAAAACTTTGAGGTTCGCCGATGACATCGTAATTCTGTCAGAGACAGCAAAGGGCTTGGAAGAGCAGTTGAACAGAATGGATAGTGTCTTGAAAGAAGGATATAAAATGAACATCAACAAAAGCAAAACGAGAATAATGGAATGTAGTCGAATTAAGTCGGGTGATGCTGAAGGAATTAGATTAGGAGTTTTGCTATTTGGGGAGCCAAATAACTGATGATGGTCGAAGTAGAGAGGATATAAAATGTAGACTGCCAATGGCAAGGAAAGCGTTTCTGAAAAAGAGAAATTTGTTAACATCGAGTATAGATTTAAGTGTCAGGAATTCATTTCTGAAAGTATTTGTATGGAGTATAGCCATGTATGGAAGTGAAACATGGACGATAAATAGTTTGGACAAGAAGAGAATAGAAGCTTTCGAAATGTGGTGCTACAGAAGAATGCGAAGATTAAATGGGTAGATCACATAACTAATGAGGAAGTATTGAATAGGATTAGGGAGAAGAGGGGATCGGTTGGTAGGACATGTTGTGAGGCATCAAGGGATCACCAATTTAGTATTGGGGGGCACCGTGGAGGGTAAAAATCGTAGAGGGAGACCAAGAGATGAATACACTAAGCAGATTCAGAAGGACGTAGGTTGCAGTAGGTACTGGGAGATGAAGAAGCTTGCACAGGATAGAGTAGCATGGAGAGCTGCATCGAACCAGTCTCAGGACTGAAAACCACAACAAAATTCTTTTCAGAAGCATTTACGATGTATAAAATAACGTACAATATTTAGATCTCGTGTGAATATATATGTTGTTCTATATGGCTGTGAGACATGGGGTATCCGGAAACAGGACTCCCATAAGCTCCTTGTTTTTGAGAGAAAAGTGCTTCGGAAGATCTTCTTCGGTATGGTTCTGGATGCAGATACAGGGGAATGGAGGATAAGATGCAACCAAGAGCTTGAGGAACTATACCAGCATCCCAATATAGCAGGAATTGTCAAAGTCAAACGAAGGCAGTGGGCCGCATATGTGGCTCGGATGGAGGATCACAGATGGCCTCGGAAGCCCCTGGATTTCTCACCTACAGG
The DNA here is from genome assembly GCF_023897955.1 of Schistocerca gregaria. NCBI lineage: Eukaryota > Metazoa > Arthropoda > Insecta > Orthoptera > Acrididae > Schistocerca > Schistocerca gregaria. Next base: position 183,070,702 of record NC_064927.1, read on the forward strand.
AAGGAGACCGCCAGGGAGACCCAAGAAGCGTTGGAGGGATGGACTCCATGAAGATTTAAACCAAGTGTCAATAGATGTGGACGAACGGTGGATAGCAGCAATGGAAGAATACAGTGGAGGAGGAAACTTGCGTGTGGTCCACTGGACCTGATCACGTAGTAGTAGTAGTAGTAGTAGTAGTGAATGTATATTTACAACAGAATTATTTACGCTTTTGCCGCCCAGAAGTTAGCGACCTCTATTCCATTTGGCGTTGCATGTAGCAGGTCTTCCGATGTGCATGTTGCTGGACATTGGGTACACTGGAGCAGCTGGAAGGTCGTCTGCGTTGCTCCAAACTCACAGAGTGGCCGCTCCTCTAGGAAACACCACTTAGTCAGATTGCTCTCACATTTCGTGACACCCGAGCGTAGTCTGTTGAGGGATCTCCAAGTACTCCAATTCTCTGTGTAGCCGGGTGGTAGTCTTGGTGTAATCCATCTCACAGTACTGGTAAGCCTTGGACGCCGTAGTTCGATTCGACATTGCTGTGGTGCCCCAACTAGAGCCTCGGTAGACCTGAGGAGGCTCTGTCTGGATTTTAGTCGTGGGTTTTCTGGCTGATAGCCATGTAGGAGGTGAGCTTCAGAAGTATCTGATTTTTTCTTCACACTATTTGCTGCTACCTCTCTGCGGATGTCGGGGGATGCAATTCCCGCGAGGCTGTACAGTTTATCCAGATGAGTAGGCTTCAGGCACCCCGCGATGATACGACAAGTATCAATAAGAGAGACATATTGTGTTTTGGCATGGCAAGAATTGAACCAAACTGGGCTTGCGTATTCACCGGCAGAGTAACAAAATGCAAGGGAAGAGGTTCTCACAGTGTTGGCGTGTGCTCCCCACTTTGTGCCTGTTAGCTTTCTGATGATTTGTTCCTGGCAGCCACTTTTTGCTTGGTATTTAGGCAGCGTCTCTAATATGTCAATGCACAGTCAAGAGTGACCCCTAGGTATTTGGGATACGTACAGTGTTCTACTGATGTTTCTTCCCAGGTGATTTTTAGGGCTCTAGCTACCTGCCAGTTTTTAAAATGAAAAGCGCAAGTCTGTGTTTTTCCAGGATTTGGTCTCAACTGGTTTTCCCTGTAGTAAGCTGACAGTTCTCTCAATGTTTTGGACAGATTCTCTTCAAAAGTTTCAAAGCAGCAGGCTTGGGCGGTGATAGAACAATCATCTGCATAGATGAAGCTCTGTGTTCCTTCAGGTAGTGGTTGATCATTTGTGTAGATGTTAAACAAAGCTGGAGCAAGCACACTTCCCTGGCATAATCCGTATTTCGGTGATCTCCATCTGCTTCACTTGCCCTGGAATTCAACAAAAAATCTATTTTCAAGGAAATTCCTTATAGAACAGGTTAGCTGGTAGCCTCTAGTGGCACTGTACAGCTTCATAAGAAGTCTTCTATGATTAACTGTGTCATAAGCTGCTGTTAGATCTGTAAATACAGCTCCTGTGATCTGTTCCCTGTCAAAACCATCTGCGATGTGCTGTGTTAGGGCACTTCCAGTACTAATATCTGACCTCTCGTTCCCCGCAACATTCGCGAATGACAATTACGTGGGCTATTCGGAAAATAAGGTCCGATCCGTCGCGAAATGAAAACCACAGTGAAAATCAAGAATGTTTTATTCGACAGTTAGCTACGACTTCCAGTCATTTCTCTACATAGTCGCCGCTCCGACTGAAACAGCTGTCGTAACGTTGTATTAATTTTCCTATATCCCCGTCACAGAGGCAGCCCACCTGTGGTTTCTGCCTATTCCATAAGCTGATCTGCAGCTTACTGTCTGCGCCAAAATGTTATCTTCACAGCCAGCGGTTCATGAGAACAGAGATGAAAATCAGAGGGCTTTATAGTGAGTGATCAAACACTTCCCCATCAAAAAGTTTGCTGGAGTGATCTCATTGCCCATGCAGTGTGCGGCCGAGTGTTAATATGAAGAAGGAACTGCATGATATTTAAGTTCTGCGGCAGGTTTGAAATCAGACGAAGTCTCTCGCAGACGCTCGTACTTGGCGGGAAACACTGTTTCCTAGGCAGCTTTACGAGTTCAGTGTGTGCTCAGATCCGAAAAGACTAGCGTGACGCCATCGATAGGGATAGTAAGACGCTTCCCAACACACCTCTGCACAGCTTCATCGGGTTTTCACTGTGGTTTCCATTTCGCGATCGATCGGGCCTTACTTTCCAGACAGCCCTCGTAGGAAGAATTGTTGTCGATAAACCTCCGAAGTAGCTACAATTTCTCGAATTTTCTCGTTGAGGTCATTTCGCGAGTCGCAGAGTGCTCTCTCTGAATTTCAATAGCAAACATCTTCGTGATATACAACGCCCCTCCTGTAGCGTCTGTCATTGGGATCTGTTGAGCATCTCCGTGAAGCTCTCGCGCCGACTGGACGAAACACGCCGCTCTTCATTGGATTTTTCTCTATCTCTTCTATTAGTGCCGCCTGGTAAGGATCACAGACTGATGGAACAGTACTGAAATGTCAGTCGAAACGAGCGCCTTGTAAGCCACTTCCTTCGTAGATGAGCTACATTTTGTAAGTAGGCTGTTTAGGTTTTTATATCGGTAACGCCACGTAGCGCTCTGTATTAAAATCGCTGACTGCGCTGTGTGCAGTCTGTGGCTGGTTGGACTCATTGTTGGAATATTCGTTAGTGTAGTGTTGGGCAGTTGGATGTGAACAGCGCTTAGCGTTGGGCTGTTGGAGGTGAGCCGCCAGCAGTGGTGGAAGTGGAGAGAGAGATGCCAGAGTTTTGAGAAATTCCTATGAGCGGACGATCTGGACGTGTGACCGCCAGAAAAAAGAAATTTGTAAGACCGGAGGTCATGAACTGATACATGTATTATGACTTTTGCACACTATTAAGGTAAATACATTGTTCGTTCTCTATGAAAATCTTTCATTTGCTAACTTTGCTTATCAGTAGTTAGTGCCTTCAATAGTTAGAATATTTTATTTAGCTGGCAGTACAGGCGCTCGCTGTATTGCAGTATTCGAGTAACGAAGATTTTTGTGAGGTAAGTCATTCATGAAAGGTATAGGTTATTGTTAGTCAGGGCCATTTTTTTGTAGGGATTATTGAGTCAGATTTCGTTGCGCTATAATATTGTGTGTCAGTTTAGTGGTGATCAGAATAAATAAAGAGAGAACACTCTGAGTACGTTCAGTTTTGCTCAGCTGTTTGGAAATCAAATAATGTGGTCATTACACTTAAGGTCGCTGCAGATGTTTGCTCCCAGATATTTTACGGTAGTTACTGCTTTCAGAAATTTGTCACCAACAGTGAAATTGAATAGTAATGGATTTCTTTTCCTATGTACGCGAATTATGTTACATTCAGAGGAAGTCCAGCGATGGAGTCTCTAATTCTAAAATTAAACATCTCGGAAAGTAATATCGATACATGGGTATAACAAAGGCTACATTTAGTTTGAAAGCTGTAAGAATTTTATGCAGAAGTTATACAGGAGACCCGAAATATTTCGGAAACTGCCAACAGTTGTCGCTGAACGCTGTAAAACTCGCGCAGTATCAGCGTGCATAATTAAACTCATCCTCTGCAAGCAGTCTTTGGAATCACATTACAATCTTTTCGAAATGTTCACCGCTCGTGGTACGGAGGTGGTGCAAACGAAAAATGAAATTTGCGATCGCAATCCTCAGTGTCTCGACAGTAATGGATTGAGATGCTACACAGATCGTCTATTGAAGCTTGTCCAGTACGCTGGGATGATTTCCGGTAATCAGTCCTTCAATGTGACCCACAACAAGTAGTCACAATGGGCCAAATAGGGCGATTATGAACGCCAAACCAGCCCTGTTCCAGTAAATTTGAAATAATACAACGCAATGATTCTATTCCGAAAAGTATTCATCAAGAAAACGAAACAACTGTCCGACTCAAGGTGATTTAGCTCCATCTTGCATGAACCACTCTCACCAGTGATCATTTCTCGCGTGAGAAAACGTCCAATAATATCTCTGCTGCATACCTCAGCCCTGACAGTAACTACCGTAGAATAAAGTGGTTTGGCTTCACACAAATGTGGATTTTCGGAACCCCAAAATCGCCAGTTCTGTTTATTCACAACTCCATTCAGGTGGAAGTCTGCTTCACCCGTGAACCCGGTGCACCCAACATCAAATACGTCATTATTAATCATTGTGGTAATCTGGTTCGTGAAGTAGGCGTAAGCAATTTGCCACACAGCTCGTACAGGTACGGCCGTTCCATTTTGAATGGAAATATGTCTAGGATCTGTCTCGGTATTTTCCGCGTGCTGGAACACTTCAAACCAGTCTTTGCTGCAGGTCTTCGCATGGATTTCATTGGATTTTGGCTAATAATTCCAGAAACTGTGGTGAAATTTTCAGAAATAACTGCATATTGCCAGGGGCTAACATTTCCTGCTAGATCATCAACCACACCGCCTGCCTGTTGTAATTTGGTGAAGAGGTTGCAAACGATTTCAACATTGGGTCCTTTTTGAACATTAAATCATTTTTTGGGACCTTATTCCAGCTGCAATGTGAGCTCTGCATGGTAACTATTGACAAGGTAGTGTTAGTTGCAGTGGTGGAACAGCCCGGTATTCACTTAGTGGAATGTGAAAACCACCTGAGAACCACATCCAGGCTGGCCGACAGACTGGCTGTCGTCTTTAATCTGGGCTGGCGCGCCTGCCCGAGTGCAGGAAGCAGCGCATTAGCGCTCTTGGCTAATTTGGCGGATCCTTGTTGAACATTAAAACATGTTTGAAAACTGCCCCTTGTTGCCGTACGACTGTGTTCTATCCTGTGCCTATCCGAGCACCAGGAAAACACGCTGTTTAATGAAATACGTGATTTCAAACTCTTCTTTCGCTACGCCGACCTACACTCCTGGAAATTGAAATAAGAACACCGTGAATTCATTGTCCCAGGAAGGAGAAACTTTATTGACACATTCCTGGGGTCAGATACATCACATGATCACACTGACAGAACCACAGGCACATAGACACAGGCAACAGAGTATGCACAATGTCGGCACTAGTACAGTGTATATCCACCTTTCGCAGCAATGCAGGCTGCTATTCTCCCATGGAGACGATCGTAGAGATGCTGGATGTAGTCCTGTGGAACGGCTTGCCATGGCATTTCCACCTGGCGCCTCAGTTGGACCAGCGTTCGTGCTGGACGTGTAGACCGCGTGAGACGACGCTTCATCCAGTCCCAAACATTCTCAATGGGGGACAGATCCGGAGATCTTGCTGGCCAGGGTAGTTGACTTACACCTTCTAGAGCACGTTGTGTGGCACGGGATACATGCGGACGTGCATTGTCCTGTTGGAACAGCAAGTTCCCTTGCCTGTTTAGGAATGGTAGAACGATGGGTTCGATGACGGTTTGGATGTACCGTGCACTATTCAGTGTCCCCTCGACGATCACCAGAGGTGTACGGCCAGTGTAGGAGATCGCTCCCCACACCATGATGCCGGGTGTTGGCCCTGTGTGCCTCGGTCGTATGCAGTCCGGATTGTGGCGCTCACCTGCACGGCGCCAAACACGCATACGACCATCATTGGCACCAAGGCAGAAGCGACTCTCATCGCTGAAGACGACACGTCTCCATTCGTCCCTCCATTCACGCCTGTCGCGACACCACTGGAGGCGGGCTGCACGATGTTGGGGCGTGAGCGGAAGACGGCCTAACGGTGTGCGGGACCGTAGCCCAGCTTCATGGAGACGGTTGCGAATGGTCCTCGCCGATACCCCAGGAGCAACAGTGTCCCTAATTTGCTGGGAAGTGGCGGTGCGGTCCCCTACGACACTGCGTAGGATCCTGCGGTCTTGGCGTGCATCCGTGCGTCGCTGCGGTCCGGTCCCAGGTCGACGGGCACGTGCACCTTCCGCCGACCACTGGCGACAACATCGATGTACTGTGGAGACCTCACGCCCCACGTGATGAGCAATTCGGCGGTACGTCCATTGGGATTACACCACAGTCTGTTAGCAGCATTTCCAACTGTTTCGAAAATTCAATTCGTACGGGTATACAACAAATATCGCTGTTGATATCGGAGATGATTGATTTTGGAATGAGGAGCTCCTTCGCTGGATCACCCTGTATTTTACGTCCAGCGTTAGCTGACAGAACCTGAACCTTTTGACAATCCGTTGCAGGACTTGCAGCAGTTCTCTAAAGACTTCTGAAAGTCCTGCCTTCAAATGGTTCAAATGGCTCTGAGCACTATGCGACTTAATTTCTGAGGTCATCAGTCGCCTGGAACGTACAACTAATTAAACCTAACCAACCTCACACACATCCATGCCCGAGGCAGGATTCGAACCTGGGACCGGAGCGGTCGCTCGGCTCCAGACCGTAGCGCCTAGAAACGCACGGCCACTCCGGCCGCCTGTCCTGCTTTCCTATAAACAACTGCATAATCTGTGAACAATCTTAAATTGCTTCTAATACTTTCTACTAGATCATTTGCTCATAGTGTAAACAGTAGTGGTCCTATTACACTTCCTCGAGGTACCCAAGAAATTTTGAGCGATGTGTCGAGTTCTATCTGCAGGGAATTCTTGAATCCAGTCACAAACCTGGTCCGATACTCGCCTGTCTTTCACTAAACAGCAGAGAGCTACTATATCAAATGCCTTCCTGAATTCAGAGAGCATGGCACCAACACGAGCGAGATGATGTAGCTTATAAATTTTAGGATTCGCGTTATGTATTGTGATGACAGGCTGATATGCCAGATTGTTGTTGTTTCATGTTCAAAGGTGAAAATTTAGCGACACGAACGAATTCAATCCAAATTCTTAGATGTCGTGACATACTGAACTATTTCGTAACTGCCAGCATGTCTCAGGAGACCGTGATGTCCTTTGGTTCAAAATGGTTCAAATTCTACTAAGCATTGTGGGACTTAACATGTGAGGTCATCAGTGCCCTAGACTTATAACTACTTAAACCTAACTAACCTAAAGACATCACACACATCCATGGCCGAGGCAGGATTCGACCTGCGACCGTAGCAGCAGTGCGGTTCCGGACTGAAGCCCTTACAACAGCTCGGCCACAGTGGCCGGCTTTTCCGTTGGTATAACAAATGAAAAGCGGTGTCTGGACCTCTAATTTTTCATTAATGATGTCCACATTCGATCCGATTAGCAGCACATTTTCAAATCATGTGCTCCAATGTGTAGTCTTTTTCTCTTTCGTTACAGTTAACTACCACAGATGAGTGGTATCTGTAAGCTCATTATTTCCAGTGCAGTGGCGCTAGGGGAGCGCAGTGTTGTGACACTTAACACGGTTTGCAGTAGAGCTTTCGTAAAAAGTGCCTGGGAATCAAATAAATAAGGGTGTTTATTGACCTATGGACACTGGGAGACAACGAGACGATATACTTTTGTTTTCGCAGCATTTCCTTGGTAATTTCCTATCACTTATTAGGTATCTTGCTGTTGATTGTGGGAAGGCTTTATCCAGCGGCTCTCGCCAATTGGTATTTACAGTGTAATTCAAAAAGGTGACAGAGAGAGCTGGCGCTGCGATTAGCACACTGGACTTGTATACGGGAGGACGATGGTTGAAACTCACGTCCGGCCATCCTGATTTAGGTTTTCCGTTATTTCCCTAAATCGCTTCAGGTAATTATGGGATGATTCCTTTGAAAGGGCAAGGCCGACCTTCTTCCCCATCTTTCCCTAATCCAATGGAACCGATGACCTTGCTGTTTGGCCCCTCCCACGAATCAACCATTCAACCATGTGATTACGTAGGCTTTTCCGGCGTAATAAGCCTTGAAAGTCTCTTCGGGTTTGCTGCCGGATCCTAAAATCAACTTGACTCAATATTTCGGCGATCCAACTGGTTGCCATCTTCAGGAAAATGCTACTCTGCTGATGTGTCCCGCTGAGAACTGACGCCAGGTTGCTACTCGACGTCCTTTATAGCCCACCGTTCAGTACACGGCGCATGCGCCGCCCATCACGGCTTCTGCCTTCCAAGACAGGGAGGTGGCGCCGCCCTTAGTGAAACACTGCTGGCAACGATATATCGCAATCAAGGCGGCACCGAAGAACGTTCAGTTTTGATGCGAGATAAAACAGGATTCCACGTCTTGCTAAGAGGAAACCCATTGTCCCTGTTACTTAAATTATTAGCCAACCTAATTTCAATCGCCTCTTTATAGACACTGTTCCAAAAACCGGAAATGTTGGGAACTACCACAGTTTCATCAAATTTCATACTGTGTCCCTCATTTAGGCAGTGTTCTGCTACCGCCGATTTTTCCGGCTGTTGTAGCCTCATTTGACGGCGATGTTCCACACACCTGGCTATATTCGTTGCATAATACAGTTTACCTGAATTCTGTTAAGTAAATTTCACACACCTGACTATATGTGTTGCATAATACAGTTTACTTGAATTCTGTTAAGTAAATTTCAAAAGTGACTTAGAAACATTTCGAATACTATCACTAGAACGCTCCAGCACCGTGTCAGTTGTAGGTGCGGCGGCTACCGTCCAACATTTTGTACAGCGTGCATTTCGGCAAAAAAATGTTGAGCCTCCAACAAGGAAGAGCATTCATCGTTGGAATAAATGAACTGACGAAACTAGCTCTCTTTGTAAAGATAAAAGTAGCCGTTCGAGTGGATAGACAGAGAACGTGGAGAGCATGCGAGTGTGTTCCGGATGTAGCCCAACGGTTCTACTCGCTTTAGTCTGGAACCGCCCGACCGCTACGGTCGCAGGTTCGAATCCTGCTTCGGGAATTCATGTGTGTGATGTCCTTAGGTTAGTTACGTTTAAGTAGTTCTAAGTTCTAGGGGACTGATGACCTCAGATGTTAAGCCCCATAGTGCTCAGAGCCATTTGAGCCATTTGAACGTAGTCCAAAGAAGTCAACCCGTAAAGGAAGTAGCGGACTTGGACTAACAATGACAGCTGTCTGGCTCGTATTGAGGCGTCGCCTAGAGGACAAATCACACAATCTACAACTATTACAGGCTCGATGTACACATCCCAAGTTAAAGCGTATAGAATTTTGTGCCCATACAATTCAAGACATGGAAGAAAATGAATTGGTCCTCCCTCGTTTAATATTTTGTGATGAAGCTGGGTGTCACCTAAAGGGGAAAGTCAACAGGCACAACGTTCGGATATAGAGCTACAAGATCCCCATGTAACACAGGAACATGAGCGGGGTAGCCTCGAAGGTAATGCGTTTTGCTCTCTAGCGTTGGCAGAGGTTTTTGAGACCTTTCTCTATTGGCGGCCATTGGTTTACCAGACCAGCGTATCTTTGAATACTGCAAAACTGGTTTGTTCTTCAAATGAATAAAAAACTAGGAGATTACATTTTCCAGCAGGACGGAACTCCAGGCCTTCGCGATCTCAGTGTTGCACGTTTCCTGAATGATCCTCTACCTCATCGATGGACAGGCTGCATGGAGAATGAAGGCAGCACTTCACCTCTGGCCACCGAGGTCTCCTGATTTCACACGCTGCGATTTTTTCTTGAGGGGATTGGTGGATGCAGTTCTAGTCTTTGGGTACGATTGTATACGATGGTTAAGTATGGAGCTAATGCATCAGCATACTCCGAAAGGAACCTGATTGGTATACAGTCTGGACCAGAAGACTTGTTTCATTAACTGATTTAAGTTGGCTCACTACTCAGAGGATGTTTACTTCTCCGTTACTCATGGCGACAGCTGTTCTCGATTCGAATTCTGGAGTATTTACATAGTCTTCTTTTGTGAAGGCATTTCGGAAGGCTGTGTTTAGTTACTCTGCTTTGGTAGCACTGTCTTCGATAGTATCCCCATTGCTATCGTTCAGAGAAGGCATTGATAAGCGTCTGTTCATAGGACCGTTTCTCCTTCATCTCCAACCAGGAACTCGTCCGTGCAGTTTTTCGGTTTTATTAATTTTCACACTGTATAGTATCGAGATGGTAAGAGCTCTGCCCTGTTCGAGACCTCATCTGAATGAGTCAACATCATTGTACAGGGCGAACCTGATAGTTAAAGTTTCTGATGAACATGTTCCGTTAAGTGTGGGACATTCTACTGCAAGAGAATACTTTGTTAATCTGCCCATCAAGTGGTGCTTTAACAGTCAATAACAGTTCTCAAGCAATTCTATGGCAAAGAAGTGTGTCGAAGTAAGTCTTTTATTCAGTTATGTAATAAAGCGAACTAATGCGTCATGTATTCTAGTTTAATGTGTTAGGTCGCCGAGAAATCTAAGAACCTGCAGTCGTGGTCGCATGATTGTAGTATCGTCTGGTCGCAACAAGACTGGATGAGGGAATGCGCACTACAGACTTCCATTTCCGCTGCTTCGACAGCTTTCGTTGTTATTAGACATGAGTTTGTATTTTATGCAGCGTTTGTACATATTTCGTGTTCTACATTTTTAAGTGCAGTATTATGTATTAAAGCTACTTGGAATAAGTTGTTAATTCTTAGGGTACAGAGTTTTATGGTGAGTAAAATGCTATATATTTTTAGAACTATTTATTTAATATGTGGACAGTTATGACATACTTGATCGATCAGGCAGCATATGGTACCTTGAAACAGAAGGCGGCCATTGAAAATTGTTATTGTACATGTTTTATTTGGGCTAGCAACTACTGTATTTTTTCCTGTACTCTACTAGCACAACAATCATCATTCGAGCCAAAATTCACATATAAAGGTTATTTCTTGTTTCTTCTAATGATTCCACAATTGCTAACGAATTTCGACATCATTCAAATGAATGTACATGAAAGTAAGTAGTAAATGACACATATTTTGTTCTTCAGGAGAAATAGGTGATTTCGATTGTATGCTATATTCTTCATACTTCATCTTAGCGAGGTTATAAACATTAAATGAATTTCGCATTACTGTCAAATTTTGCAACTTGCACAAAGACGCTTCCTATTAGAAAACATATACGAAGAAAACACGAAAAATTTAATTTAGTTTTATCTTGATTATTAACACTTATTGATACTGCAAAGGCAACTGCTAGTTACTGTGGGTATTAATTGAGTAACAGATTAGAGTGGGTAACATTTCTGAACAGTTGTGTCAGAGAGACCATCGATGGAAACTGAAATTAGCTAATTCGCTTTAGAAATTACGTTGTGTCGTGTTGTCTGTTTACTGATGTGTCCTCAGCCAAGCTATGCACCTGCCGTGATGCGTATCAGCTGTTGCTACAACTACTGTAGGTGTGTACACATCTCCAGCCATCTGGAAAAAAAATACTTGCAATGTGTGTTATCAGCTAAAATTTTTACACTGTTTCTTTCGATATACTCTTCCAGCATAAAAGATTTCAGGCTGGGTTTCAACATTTCATATTGGACCGTTTCGTTGTCAGGAGTATTCAAACTGTGAACTGAAGAAAAATTATTTTGGCCATTATCAACGTCATCAATGAAGCACAATTTGAAGAATAAGTCACTTCACGTCACAGCCACATTCAAAGTAACTGTAATAACGCAATTCCCAGACAATGGCCGACTGGTGACCATGGAGATTATCTACGCTCAGTTTCCTCACAGTACGTTCCTGTGCTTCACTGCAATCACGAGAACTTTACCCACAGACAAACCACAGTACTTCCTTAAAATATTTACCGACTATTCCGTTGGTTCTTGGAGCAGCATATACATATATATATAACTTCAACACACAGTATCAATGTTTTGCAATATTACGTATTTAATAGTTCGTTATGAACCAGCTTTCGGTTTCTCAGGCCATCATCTGACGATGGCCTAAGTTGCTCAAAGACAGTTCATAATGAACTAGTAAATAAATGTTATTGCGGAACATTAATACTATGTATTCAACTTCATAATTTTCCTTAAAACCTCCTTCCAGGGAAATGCCACAGCTACATGTCCAGTTGCAGAAAGAGATGCTAACGTATCCGATACATCAGGTGTGTCAGAATTATTTTAAGAAACAAGACATGTAAATAAATGAGGTAGGTTTTCTAATTTTTATCTAAAATATTAAAAAATGCACAATATTATTGTCAATGCTAAAAACTATAAGGAACATCGTAAACGAAATAGGAACACTGTTTGAAATGTTATTGAATTCTTCAGAATGAAATGAAACGAAACATTTGCCATATACACCGGGACTGCATCTCACAATTTGGTCTTTTTTTCCTTGCAGGATATTTCTTCTGTGGTTTGCTGGACACAGTAAAGTGATTTTCGGGATCTAGAAGTACATCTGTGCTCCCCTGTCCTCCCGCCCATTCGATTTCATGTAGTCTTCTGCGTTTCGGTGCTGATACTGTTTTCTTTTAAAGGTTCAACATCATTATTCGTTTCTGGACGTCCTAAAGTGAGAGCCTCTCATTTGGGTTTGCAGTTTGGTATGTACGTCATATCTGTACCAGACATATAAATCATCTGAGTGAGTAATGGTGGCCACCTCCAGTTCTTTGATCTTATCCTCGTCCTATAAAATAATATCTATTTGTCCAGTAGTTGGGCATTATGTTCTTCAATGAGATCTGGCGTTGTAAGGTACTTCCCTTCTCCTTGCCCTTGAGTATCTTTTAGCACAGCTCAAAAGGAGTAATGGTACTGTTATCTGCGGCTACACATACTGGTTTGTTGTCCCTCCATTTCGCTGCCAGAACTTCATTCCCTTTGTCAAATTCAGTTATTTCCTTTCGTCACTTCGTATGGGCCATGGATTATTTCGCACCTCTCTTATTTTTCCAGTTCCTCTAATTTACCTCTTCCACTGTGTGATGATTGCATTAACATTCGGATATATTAATTATGGAATGATGCAGATTAGCTTTTTTACTACTCTTGCACATAAACGCTGTCCGCCCCCGGTAGCTGAGTGGTCAGCGCTACAGAATGTCAATCCTAAGTGCCCGTGTTCGATTCCCTGCTTGGTCGGAGATTTTCTCCTCTCAGGGACTGGGTTGTCCTAATCATCATCGTTTTATCCCCATCGACTCATAAGTCGCCGAAGTGGCGACTTGCACCAGGCGAACGGTCTACCCAACGGGAGGCCCTAGTCACATGATATTTACAATTTACCTAAAGGCTCCTGTTTCTTGACGCAGTGTGGTAGAAGTTATAAAGAAAGCCATTGGAACTCTTAAGACACCAAATTTTATGTCCTAATTTGATAGGCTTTCCCCTCAGAAATTCAGTCATAATAGCGTACCATCATTTCATGAACCGAGAATTGTGAATGAAATACGCTAAATTTCCAATATTCGTTCCTCGTCTCTTTGAAGTGCATCCTCACTTTGTACGTCTTGTTATTTTTGTGTATTTTGGGGTTGTCATTCAGGTGAATGAATTTCTTTATGTTCCGAAGTCTATTTCTTGGCATAGAGTTGAAGACTAAAGGAACATGAACATCTGGAGCTTGTTCCCAGTACATATTTTCATGAGGAAATTTATGATTTCCATTCGGAAGCAGTATGACAATAAAATTCTTTAACAATATTTTAATTCTTCTTGGGTTGGAAAAAAATTTATGTTGTTCCGTTGGCAAACATTTTGTTTCGTTCTGTGATAGTGTTCAGTGGTATTCAGAAAAAAAACCTCAATCATCTGGGGCACTGTCGTATTTGTAGACATTCTGCAACGTAGTTTTCATTGTTTCTTCCTGGTTCATTAGTGCATGTGTACGTTGGTTCGTATTTCCACCACTTACATTTCTTCTTTTCTTATGGACAATGAACCACTTTCCGCTCGATATCCTACAGCTTTCTTTCGCTTAGTTACTGGAGGTAGGTCGGTAGTGTTAGCTTCATCCCTGCTGGTTTTAAGTTCCAAAATACCGCTACATCTTCTACAATACAGCGAAAAATAAAATCTCATACAATGAAAGGAAAGCAGATTTCAATAATGTAAACAGTAATTTATATATATAAGTCATGTCTACAGTAATCTGGCACACCAACCAAGGAATGGTAATGTAATACGGCATTGTCCTATTATTGGGACGCGTAAAATAACTTGATATCACACTTACCTCAGGAAATCTGAAATGTACTGAATGTTACATGGAGATCCGTATGTTCATAACAAACACATCCAGACAACTAAATCGCAATTCCTTGTTCTACAATAACTACCAGGTGGTATATGGTGCCACTAAGTACGAAGACAAAAAATAGGCATAATAATTCCTTTCCTAAAATAAAATAGTTGGAGAAAAAATATTTATTTTTGTTTGCAGGCTTACAACAACCAAAGCTAAAATTTCCATTGCTTATGTGGAAATAAATGAAATATTTGCGTTCCAAAAGAGGGGTAATTGTAAATACTGGCTTAAATCAGTCTTTGGAATATCAACATTCGAGACTTCGAGAACAGATATATAAATGGTGTTAGATCTTAACAGCACAGGTTTTTCACGTTGCTGATAGATATTCAGCAGTACTCCCTGGATTTTCAAAAACCAAGTAAAATCTAGCAACTTCTTCCATAACATAAAGAATTTGTCTGTGCAGCGAAGAAAGTCATTCCTAGAGGCAGTGCTCTTTCGAGTGTTAAGTCGAGTTTTTGATTCCATTTCATGCACAATATTTCCAAGATGACCAAAGTCTCAAGAAAGAAACTTGTTGCTACATGATCGGTGAGAAAAGCAAGCTTCACTTGATTGTTACACCTTGAAACGAATTCGATGTAACAGGCAAATCAGACACGTTGGATATTACTCTCAAACTAGAGCAGACGCCGAAGATCATGGAGAAGTATGGGGACGCGTAGAGACGACTCGAATTGTTTGAAGAAGTAGACATCTTTGCTAAGGACAGAGAAACCTACGAAAATACGGTTTTCGAGGTCTCGAAAAAAATGTGAGCAATTCAGATGAATCTCTCAAAAGTAGCATCAAAATGTAGCATTAAGCTACCCATCATAAAACTACATCATTTAACTATGATGTAGCGTAATCGTCGTAAATAACGAGTATTAGAGGACATTCCTAAGTACCATCACTTGCTTAGTTCAGTAACACGTGAAGCACACAATGCAATTGTCCATCTTTCAGAAACTAACGTTAATTAGCCTTTTATTTGGCATGTAACAGATACAACAATACACGATGATTTTTTTCGGCACGTTTAAAGAAACGGTTAACACTACCGTGACTGATAAAGGCATGTGCAACTGAACTTCGTACACTGCTGAATGAGGATTCAAGCAACGCGCTTGCTCTGATGGTATTACAGCTAGATGTCTCTTTGCAAGGCATAATTCCATCACACTTCCTTATAGAAAAGGTTGAAGTGTCCATAAGAGGAGAATTTGAACCCTGTCTGTTCGCAAGGCTTTTGGACATTTAAAGAAACGTGTGGTTTCCTTGAAAATAAATGAAACTTTTCAGAAATCGTCAAGGCTCAAATGTTGCACAAGTGCAGCTATTTCAAACAAGCCGCAAGTTGGGAACGCAAAGCCATTGCGGTACGCAACGACTTGTGCTACAACTGTCTGCGGAGTGAGCATGACTCTTCGCTACATGCAGAATCACATTGCACACAAAATGGAATAAGAAAGGATTTTGTAAGTGAAGTGCTTTTGCGACAGCGAACATAAAGTTGCAACATAGCACTTGCAAATGTTCTACCAGATTCTAGATCGCAGTCACGCTTCACGTCACAGACTTCGAAGGAGGCACAGAAAAGTACCAATTCAGGGAACATGTGCAACCCTCTCAGAAACAAAACACCGCTTCTCTGTCCAAGTGGGTTCCTGCATAAGAACCCTTATGTTGGCTCTTGTATGTTTAATTTTGACGAAGATTACTCACAGCCGGAACAAATAATTAATCCCACTACTTGGAACTTGCAGAATTTGAAAGCCGCTGATCCAGAGTTTTTGTCACATGGCAAGATTGACTAATTTACAAAAGCAGAATTTTGACCGTACACTCAAAAGTCAAGGACTGTCTCCAAGGGAGCTTATCGTACCGTGCTTCAGGAGACAGAATTACATTGGACCATATGAGACCAGTATCAAACGGCAGAACACACTAAATCGTCACGGCGGCCATTTGTGTCCTGAATTTTAAAAACCGACACTGACGTTCCAACACTTGCAATTCCGGGAAATAGAACAATTACATCAAGGTACAACTATGTGGAACATTCGACGAAACATTCCGCAGCAGATTCGTTATCCGCCTTCCATCAAACGCCTCTCCCAGATTGAACAGAGACGAGCGAGACAACCGAAGCTTAAGGAAAGCTACACCGAGTCTATGAGGCAACAGAAAGACATCCGTGGGAAGCTGTGTGCTAGAGGGTTGGGTTGGGTTGGTTGGGGGAAGAGACCAAACAGCGAGGTCATCGGTCTCATCGGATTAGGGAAGGATGGGGAAGGAAGTCGGCCGCGCCCTTCCAAAGGAACCATCCCGGAATTTGCCTGGAGCAATTTAGGGAAATCATAAATCACGGGGAATCTAAATCAGGGTGGCCGGACGAGAGGTTGAACTGTCGTCTTCCAAATGCGAGTCCAGTGTGCTAACCACTGCGCCACCTCGCTCGGTCGTGTGTTACACATACAGGAAATCACATCAGCAGCAATGTGGGACCACGTTTCTACAGTGGAGAATTCAGTTCATCTGTCTGTTGCAGACCAGCGATACCACATTACGGTCTCTTTTTTTTTTTTTTTTTTTTTTTGTCATCAGTCTATTGACTAGTTTGATGCGGCCCGCCAGTGCTAACCTCCTCATCTCAGAGTAGCACTTGCAACCTACGTCCTCAATTATTGGCTTGACGTATTCCAATCTCTGTCTTCCTCTACAGTTTTTGCCCTCTACAGCTCCCTCTAGTACCATGGAAATCATTCCCTCATCTCTTAGCAGACGTCCTATCATCCTGTCCCTTCTCCTTATCAGTGTTTTTCACATATTACTTTCCTCTCCGATTCTGCGTAGAACCTCCTCATTTCTTATCTTATCAGTCCACCTAATTTTCAAGATTCGTCTATAGCACCACATCTCAAATGCTTCTATTCTCTTCTGTTCCGGTTTTCCCACTGTCCATGTTTCACTACCATACGAAGCTGTACTCCAGACGTACATCCTCAGAAATTTCTTCCTCAAATTAAGGCCGGTATTTGATATTAGTAGACTTCTCTTGGCCAGAAATGCTTTTTTTTTGCCATAGCGAGTCTGCTTTTGATGTCCTCCTTGCTCCGTCCGTCATTGGTTATTTTACTGCCTAGGTAGCAGAATTCCTTAACTTCATTGACTTCGTGACCATCAATCCTGATGTTAAGTTTCTCGCTGTTCTCATTACTAGCACTTCTCATTACCTTCGTCTTTCTCCGATTTACTGTCAAACCCTACTGTGTACTCATTAGACTGTTCATTCCGTTCAGCAGATAATTTAATTCTTCTTCACTTTCACTCAGGATAGCAATGTCATCAGCGAATCGTATCATTGATATCCTTTCACCTTGTATTTTAATTCCACTCCTGAACATTTCTTTTATTTCCATCATTGCTACCTCAATGTACAGATTGAAGAGTAGGGGCGCAAGGCTACAGCCTTGTCTTACACCCTTCTTAATACGAGCACTTCGTTCTTGATCGTCCACTCTTATTATTCTCTCTTGGTTGTTGTACATATTGTATATGGACCCGTCTCTCCCTATAGCTTACCCCTACTTTTTTCAGAATTCTCGCACTTGTCAGCTCTTGCCATCTTCGGAATTGTGTGGAAGATGCTTTTTGCCGAAAGTCAGATGGTATGTCGCCAGACTCATATATTCTACCCACCAACGTGAATAGTCGTCTTGTTGCCACTTCCCCCAATGTTATCTATCCCTTCTGCCTTATTTGACCGTAAGTCCTCCAAAGCTCTTTTAAATTCCGATTCTAATACTGGATCCCCTATCTCTTCTAAATCGACTCCTGTTTCTTCTTCTATCACATCAGACAAATCTTCACCCTCATAGAGGCTTTCAATGTATTCTTTCCTCTCTCCTCTGCATTTGACAGTGGAATTCCCGTTGCACTCTTAATGTTACCACCGTTGCTTTTAATGTCACCAAAGGTTGTTTTGACTTGCCTATATGCTGAGTCTGTCCTTCCGATAATCATATCTTTTTCGATGTCTTCACATTTTTCCTGCAGCCATTTCGTCTTAGCTTCCTTGCACTTCCTATTTATTTCAATCCTCAGCGACTTGTATTTCTGTATTCCTGATTTGGCCGGAACATGTTTGTACTTCCTCCTTTCATCAATCAACTGAAGTATTTCTTCTGTTACCCATGGTTTCTTCGCAGCTACCTTCTTTGTACCTACGTTTTCCTCCCCAACTTCTGTGATGGCCCTTTTTAGAGATGTCCATTCCTCTTCAACTGTACTGCCTACTGCGCTATTCCTTATTGCTGTATCTATAGAGTTAGAGAACTTCAAACGTTTCTCGTCATTCCTTAGAACTTCCGTATCCCACTTCTTTGCGTATTGATTCTTCCTGACTAATGTCTTGAACTTCAGCCTACTCTTCATCACTACTATATTGTGATCTGAGTCTATATCTGCTCCCGGGTACGCCTTACAATCCAGTATCTGATTTCAGAATCTCTGTCTGACCATGATGTAATCTAATTGAAATCTTCCCCTGTCTCCCGGCCTTTTCCAAGTATACCTACTCCTCATGTGATTCTTGAACAGGGTATTCGCTATTACTAGCTGAAACTTGTTACAGAACTCAATTAGTCTTTCTCCTCTTTCATTCCTTGTCCCTAGCCCATATTCTGCTGTAACCTTTTCTTCTACTCCTTCCCTTACAACTGCATTCCATTCGCCCATGACTATTAAATTTTCGTCTCCCTTTACATGCTGCATTACCCTTTCAATATCCTCATACACTTTCTCTATCTGTTCATCTTCAGCTTGCGACGTCGGCATGTATACCTGAACTATCGTTGTCGGTGTTGGTCTGCTGTCGATTCTGATTAGAACAACCCGGTCACTGAACTGTTCCCAGTAACACACCCTCTGCCCTACCTTCCTATTCATAACGAATCCTACACCTGTTATACAATTTTCTGCTGCTGTTGATATTACCCAATACTCATCTGACCAGAAATCCTTGTCTTCCTTCCACTTCACTTCACGGATCCCTACTATATCTAGATTGAGCCTTTGCATTTCCCTTTTCAGATTTTCTAGTTTCCCTACCACGTTCAAGCTTCTGACATTCCACGCCCCGACTCGTAGAACGTTACCCTTTCGTTGATTATTCAATCTTTTTCTCATGGTAACCTCCCCCTTGTCAGTCCCCTCCCGGAGATCCGAATGGGGGACTATTGCGGAATCTTTTGCCAATCGAGAGATCATGACACCACTTCAACATGTCCTGTGGATACACGTTACGTGTCTTTAATGCAGTGGTTTCCACTGCCTTCTGCATCCTCATGTCGTTGATCATTGCTGATTCTTCCGCCTTTAGGGGCAATTTCCCACCCCTAGGACAAGAGAGTGCCCTGAACCTCTATCCGCTCCTCCGCCCTCTTTTGACAAGGCCGTTGGCAGAAGGAGGCTGACTTCTTATGCCGGAAGTCTTCGGCCGCCAATGCTGACTATTTATCAAGATTTAGGCAGTGGCGGGGATCGAACCCGGGACCGAAGACGTTTTGATTATGAATCAAAGACGCTACCCTTTTTTGTTTTTTTTGTTCGTTTTCAATCTCATTTTGTTCGCTAGTGTGCGTTTCATCTGTTCGGGCCAACGTCGTAAGACGTCCAGTTAAGTTCGTTGTTGATCGATTAACTCAGTTTTTCTTATTACAGAGGGCAGCTAACCCTCCGGCCGAACACGCTGAGCTACCGTCAGGCTTCCCTAGATCACGGGCACGGATACATATGATGTGTTTGCATTACAGGAGGAGGTAGAAGAAGGAACAAGGTTTTAGTCACGTCAGCGGAGCATTGGAAGACAAAGAAGGCGTCAATTAGCACTCCATACCTCCTGCGTCACCATAATCCGACGAAATATGGGAATCAGGAGTGATGTCCTTCGAGTACTACTTATAGCGAATGATCGGAGCCATATGTCCAGCATATGAAGACTTTGAAGACCTGACTTACAAAATTGAGGCTTGCCTGAACTCACGTCCTGTCAAGAAACTATCTTGCGACCCTGTTAACTGTAGTCCAGATCGACTGTTTTGCGTTCTCTAATGACTTAGTCATAATCTCCACAAACGCTAGCACAGAGCACATCCAGGACGAATCCATGAATGAATGTGCGGAAAAATCGTATTGCAGATCTCCTTCTAAAAGACAGAACTGATTGCTAACATTAGTCTTACCATCAGTGAAACAAAAATTTGGCTGCGTTGAATGGCTTCAAAATTCAGGCACATTGGTGCAATCATTTTGGAGAACATCACAGGAAAAGAGACAACTAATGCTCGCATTGTTAAACTGGGAGCAATATACAAGACTATAAATGAATGCACAAATGAGTGAAATAATAGCAGAAATGTCAAAATACGTCACTACACTACAGTTATTAGGCCACTGGTACTTTATGATGCAGGGACACTAGATCAGAAGGGACTACTCAACACACCGGAGCTCAGAGAAAGTCGATTTATCTTAAAGGTATGAGGAGGTAAGAAGAAACATGACGGTGAGTGAAAGAGCTTCAGCTACATGGAAGTGTATCAACATACTGAATCCTTAAGTGATGTCGTGTGACCATGTAAAATGCATGCACTCAAGCAGTTTTACAGAGACGATAGTTATGTATTGTGTATTTTGCAGGTACGGTTCAAAGTCAGAGAAGACCCAACCCAATCTGGCAATAGACTGTACACTAAGCAGGACGGAGATGTAATGCTAGTTTGCGTCCGTGGAAAAATACGATAACGCATAACCATAGCCAGACAATCACTGGCATCTGACAATTAAGTCATATATCACGACATTGAAGCAAAGCAAGCGCTGTATCATGTATAAGATACAGAGGCGAGCGAGTGCACGGGACTTACCCTAGTTCACTGCTAGTAGCGTCACGTCATCGTAACGCGCCTGCATATAGTATTGCACCACATTTAACATAAAAGTAAAAATTAAGATTTGTGTGTAAAACTTTGTTAAAGTATAGTTCTATGTAATAATGTTTCAGGTAACAAATCTTAATGTTATAAAATTAGTAGTTTACGTAAAATTCATGTTTTGAAAGAAAAATAGGAGGCGCTAAATAATGACGCTAGGAAGCCAAAATTTGGTGAGAAGGTGCAGTAAGAAGTCATTAATGAGTGGTGCTGGTTTCCAAAACCATAAAACTAAAATTGACTCCAGAATCCGCGTTTTTCGGAAAAATCAGAGGCGCGAAATAATAGAGCTACAATATTGAAAATTGGTAGGATGCTTCAGTTCACCCTAATAATAATAATGGAAATACCACAATCAGTTACCTCTTCTAGTTTTTTAGTAATTTAGTAAAAACTACTTTTGTGAGTAAAATGTACATAAGCATTATAGATTAAGTACTTTAAATTTTAATGATAAAACAAATTCTTTAAGACCAATGATCAGATAGGACAATTAACAAAGCTACACCAAGTTTTAGTCTTGTAGCATAATTAACAGCTGATACAAGTCTTGATAAAGCTATGGTTCAGAGGTAACAATCTACCGTTAGTTCCATTGTAAAAATTCTAGAGAGTAAAGTTTTAATTTTAGCGGGCTGAGATTTTCTACGTGCTTCTGTACTGCTCAGATGTATGTATACAAAAATTGAGAAGTTTGTAAAGCTATTATTAAATGTGATATTTAAGATTATGTGCCTGAGATAGCGATCATTTGGAGGCTACAGGCATCTGCATAGGAACGGAAAGAACAGATGCTCTCTTGGCGGTACGCGCCGGAGCTATATAAAAAGAGCGGCAGAGGCAGTAGTAAGCTCACTCCGCATTAGACCAACGCCTAGTCCACGCGAGCTTAACGTCCGATCGCGCCTCGCCTCGGGTGACGTCATAGCGGGCTGTGACATGCGCGTACTTAGCAATGTAAACGGACATTGAAAATCGCGAGGACTGTACACCGTCCTGGATCGTTTAGACTTCGGTAACAAACTGTTATTGTGCCGTCCGTGTGAAGTATAATTCCGCGTGGCAAGTGGTGACTAACTCCACTTTTAAGGCGAGCATTAATCTTTTTTTTTTAACATTATTGCGAACTATTATTAGAGCACCGTTAGTTAGAGTAATGAACTATTCGGGAGGAACTTGCTGTAGAAGTCGCCTCTGAACTATTAAACGATTGGCTGAATTAACAATATTTAATGTCTTTAGCATTTTCAGAAGTTTCGAGTAATTTGTGTGAGCCTTTAAGATAATAAAATCTTGTTTGGAACTTTAAATTTTATTGAAGCAGCCCTAATCCCGTGAAGAACTATGGATATTTTTCGTTTAGCTGGGCTGTACAGGAATGTGGCCGTGCAGACTGGGAACTAAGGTCAGTAAGTTTCCCTTCGCTTTCTGACTGGCCACCAAATTAGTTGCCAGGCTCGCGTGATTTAAGGTGGCAATGTTCAACTTTCATTCAACATTAAACAACGACTTCTTCGCCGTCCCACATATGTTGCATCGGCAATAGTCTGTTACGTGAAATGAACATTCAAACAACTCATTCGACAACTTCTTCGCCGCCCCACATATGGTGCTTATCGGCCGGGAAAACTGAATTAAAAGCAAATAAAAGTGCTCGATGTGTGAAAGCGATTGGTATAAATTAACGAACTCGGTAGGCAATAACAGGACACTGAATTGAACTAGTGTGGGAACAGTGTTACCAGTAAAGGCGGGTGTAGTGTATAAACAATAAGTGTCTACCGCTGTACGTTGGTTAGTGACGATGGTGAGGAAGGCGACGATGCTGGATCGCGGCTGCCGACGGCGCTGAGACTAAAGGAAGACGGTGCGTCATCGCGGAGCTGCGCTGATCTGCGAGACAGCTGCCGGCTGCGCCGAGCGGTCAACGGTGCCTTGCTGCCCCCCCCTGGAGCTATTGCAGTAGGCGATTCCTGTGGCGGTACTCGAGGCTACAGCTGCTGCTGCTGCCTTCAATACGTCGCGACGCGTCGCATCACGATTGCTGGTACACCGCGACGACATCATTCGTCGAAATCAAGCATTTAAGTTAAGTCAAAGACTTTTAAAATATTTATTAACTGCTGCTAACAAACTAAAAGATATGGAAAGTAGTGTACATTTCAGAAGGGAACCGGTCTCTGACCAAGAATCCTCAGGATCAGGAATTGAGTTTAATGAGGATGGTTCCATTAATCCCTCAAATATTGAACTAGAACGTAATTTGTCACCAGTAAATTATGACTTTAATTTAAATGAGAGTGCAGGGATGCAATCAATAAGTGAAATAGAAGTCAAAAGGGAGCCAGTAGAGTTGCTAACTTTGTCAGGTAGTGAAACTGAGCTCAATATATCTCCAGCTCAGTCAAGTCAAGAGATAAAAAGTATCAAGGTAGAAGCTCCGGATTGGATGCAAATACTGTTTGCCAAACTCGAATCAAACCAAAATAAAATTGAGGCTAAAATTGAGGATAGTAATAAAGAACTAAAAGAAGAACTGCAATCAAAATGGAATAGTTTGAATTATAAGATAGATGCTATTCATCATGACATTCAAGTAAAAGTAGGGCAACAGTTAACTAAAATGCACAGTACTTTCAAATGTGAAATAGATCAAATTCAAAAAAATTATCAAGAGGCAGATGAACTTTTGGAAGAGAGGTTGTCCGAAAGATTGAGCAACGAGTCCAAACTTTGCTCTGACAAAGTTAAAGAGGTACAAATTAAAGTAGATACTTGTCAGAAAAACATTGAGAAAGTAAAAGAAACCTGTACCGAAATTCGTGGTGCAGTGGAACAAAGATGTTCTGCCAGGATAGAAGCAGTAGAGTCACAAGTAGAGGAATTAAATACTAACATTGCTAACCTAGAAAATAGAGTAACCTCTGTTAATTCTAGTCATTCTACTGTACAGCATGTGACTTCAGTTGACGCCGCTTTTATAGGGTGTCGACAGTTTTTGCGCTTTGATCCTGATAAGTACATTCACCCTCTTGAATTTTGGAATGACTTTGAGGATGTTCTCCCCAACACTTGGTCAGAAAGAGAAAAAATTTCATTTATAAGAAGTCATTTGTCAGGTGATGCTTTGCGATGGTCAGCGGATGTAATGATCAAATGTAAAACTTTATCTGAATTTAAGTCTGCATTTCTCAACGAATACTGGTCACATAACAAACAAAATGATGTGTTAAGGGAATTCTGGAGTGGTAAGAAGTTTTTCCCAGGGCGTGAATCAGTAAAGGATTTCGCTAGGAAGTGGGTTTCAAGACTGTCACATTTGACAGAAAAGATGAAGCCAGATATGATCATTATGGGTTTAGAAGGTAAGCTGCCGTGGTACTGGCAGAAGAGGATCATTTCCGCCCCTAGAGATAATATAGACAAATTTATTGAATATCTGGAAAGAGTGGAAAGAGTAGCTGCTGCTGAGGAGCAGGTGCAGCAGAATAACAAATCTTCTAACAATCACGTACAAAATAATGGAAACGTGAACGTTAGAAATATGGAAGTTAGGCACACCAAAACAAACTATCGAAACCAAAGCCGTGGCAGAGGAAGAGGGGGTAGATACTCACCACGCTTTCGTAACAACTACTATGACGAAAGTGGAGAAGTAAATACTATGCCATTAAGACAAGAAGGGAGTCATGATGCTACTATATCTAGTGGTGTCACAGATGAACACAACAGGCCGCGTGTGGGAAACTAAATCCCGTCTATGAGGAAACTGGCGCTCACCAGGCGGTAACAGTAACACAGCCAGTAACGGAAACACAGACAATCAGCCAACATACACAGACAGACAACATGGATGACGAAATAAATACAGATAATACCAGTGATGTGTTAAGCCACTCTCACAAAATAGTGGATAGTATTTTGGATACACTAGAAAAATGGGTCAAGGAAGAACAGGAACTCAAGGTAGATAATGGGGAAGAAATAGATAATGGGTTTGAGTCTGATGGGAATAATGATGAAGTAAAAGCTTACATCTTCGATGAAAATGGCAATCTAAAAGCTGAAGTAGAAGTAGCAGAAGTAGAATCAGTACTGCAAAACTTTAGAGAGGAGGAAATGATGAATGAAGGGGGTAAAAATAGTAACGAGGTGAAAGAATCTAGTAGCTGTGTAAACGTGCCACAAATGGTTGAAGGTGACGACATTCTTATGAACAGCAATATTGCGCAGGGACGCAGTTGCTCAGAGGTAGAGGATAGTTTGGCTGATGTGCAGCAAACAAAAGTAGAAAAAGTCGTCAGATGCTTCGATTTAAAGTTAGTGGACAGATTAGAGAAAGCAGCTAGGATTATAGAGCATGATGAGCCCCAGGATGTAAATGTAAATGTAATTGCAACTGATCAGAATTACTTTAGCTGGAAGAACATAGAACAAGATTTATTAGACGAGGTGTGTGAGCAACCTGTTCAATGTAAAATAACTCACCCTGTTATCAAAGTAAACATATCAGGAGTCACTGTGCGTTGTCTGCTTGACAGTGGCAGTGAAGCAAGTGCTTTATCACAAACATTTTTTGACACCATACCCAATAAAGAGAAGAAAGCACAGGCCAGGGCAAATATACGCAAAAGAGCTTTAGATAGGAAAAAGAGGCATGATGCAAGGGCTTCCCCCACTAGTTTTAAAATTGGTGAGCTAGTGCTGGTCAAAACAAAAGAAAAATCAAAGAAAATTTCTGCAGAAACTAAAAAGTTTATGCATGTATATCATGGACCATTTAGAATAGTAAGTAAACCTCATGCAAATGCCTATCGTTTGGAATATCCAAAGAGTAAGAGAGAACTAGGTCTAAGAAATATTGTGGATCTAAAGGAATTTAAAATTAACAGTAATTAATTACTGTAGGGAGTCTGCCACTCTTTGGCGGATACACGGTTTGGCGTACCGTGCAGTCCCAGCTGGGTGAAACTTTATTTCCTTTTCAAGTTTCATTCCCTTCTTCTGGTCTATCATAACAGGTAAGAATCACATATGTCTTCATGTTGTATATATGCTATTAGGTTTTAAGTATTCTTAGTAAGGATCTACCTAGTGAATGGCAAAACAAAAGTCTGAGTACCAATAAGAGGCAAACATGGCTAAAATAAATAAATTAAAATATTTCATGTAATTGTAAAGGGTTAGAAACTACAACTAAGAGAGACACTTTGCAGTATACGAAGTACGGTATGAATATGAATAATCCATGAGATTATGCAGAAGGTAGTATGTTGCTAGAAATAAGGTTGTCTGAAGGAAAACAGCGTAAGAAGGTAATTCTCATAGAGGCAAGCAATGGCGTTTTAGAATTAAATAAATGGAGATGTGTGGAAGTGGTGTGAGGATCGCACCAAATATATAGAAACAGGACGTCAATAGGCTGACAAAAGGAAAAGGGAGAAAGAAGTGGAGAAATGAAGTATTTTGAATCTGGAAGAAAAGGGAGAAAATGAATAAGGTGAAGAAGTGAAGTAAGTAAATTGAAGTAAATGATGTAGGATTAAAGAATAATTCCCTCACGTCTCGTGAAATGGTGAAAAACGCTAAATCTTGCTTGAGGCAAATAAATAGTTAAACAGACAACAGAAACACACAAATATTGGAAAATGCAGAAATTTGGAATCGGTATACTGAAAATAACTAATTTCTTTAGTAATTCATACAATAAAGCAAAGTGCTGGTCAGCAAATGACTTCTTTGATGAACTAATCCATACGATAATTAAGCCAGAGTACATTAAAACTAAAAGGTTACTCAATTTTCTAAGTTGAAGCAAGATCTTAATATATTAATTTGCTAAAAGAATTTTCACTATTTAGGAACCTAAAAGATTATTTATGAAAGAAGAAAGTAGGAGCTATTGTATCAGATACGACTTAGTGCTAAATGTCTTTCTGACAACTTCACAATTAGTAAAATAGTGCCAGAATATAAACTATAAAATGTACTTTGTCCTACCTTAGATATAAGTTGAAAACAGAAACTTAGACTATTGTCTGTTTCTCAGGGACATGCAGGCTGCATGAATGACTGACAACAAGCGGTAGGGAGATTGGAAGTAGAGACGCAAACCACAGTGAATACAATTTCCTCCCACAATTTTGTCAATCAGTGAAATTAAATGAGTGTTACACTAGGACACCCACCACAGTGCCGAGTATTATAGTAAAAGAAAAATGTGAGTGCGTTGCAGTGATAAAAGTCGTGTGTATTTTCTTTTTCAGGAAGAGACTGATTTTAAAGAAAAAAAATAACTATTTTGTAACCATTGAAAAATTTATATTTCCATGTAAATGTATGTAAATAATTTGTGAATGTCTTCTGTACTAGGTTTTCTATGTGTATATGAGTATGGTTATTTTGTGTATGTAGTAATAAGGAATTTCCTAAGAAGAAGCAACTTAAGTTGAAAGAGGTATACTAAAGTAATCCATCGCTTGTTTGTTCTTTTAGAAATTTAATTTTGTTCAAAAATAGATTTTCACGAAAATTAAAAAGGGGGTGATGAAGCAAAGCAAGCGCTGTATCATGTATAAGATACAGAGGCGAGCGAGTGCACGGGACTTACCCTAGTTCACTGCTAGTAGCGTCACGTCATCGTAACGCGCCTGCATATAGTATTGCACCACATTTAACATAAAAGTAAAAATTAAGATTTGTGTGTAAAACTTTGTTAAAGTATAGTTCTATGTAATAATGTTTCAGGTAACAAATCTTAATGTTATAAAATTAGTAGTTTACGTAAAATTCATGTTTTGAAAGAAAAATAGGAGGCGCTAAATAATGACGCTAGGAAGCCAAAATTTGGTGAGAAGGTGCAGTAAGAAGTCATTAATGAGTGGTGCTGGTTTCCAAAACCATAAAACTAAAATTGACTCCAGAATCCGCATTTTTCGGAAAAATCAGAGGCGCGAAATAATAGAGCTACAATATTGAAAATTGGTAGGATGCTTCAGTTCACCCTAATAATAATAATGGAAATACCACAATCAGTTACCTCTTCTAGTTTTTTAGTAATTTAGTAAAAACTACTTTTGTGAGTAAAATGTACATAAGCATTATAGATTAAGTACTTTAAATTTTAATGATAAAACAAATTCTTTAAGACCAATGATCAGATAGGACAATTAACAAAGCTACACCAAGTTTTAGTCTTGTAGCATAATTAACAGCTGATACAAGTCTTGATAAAGCTATGGTTCAGAGGTAACAATCTACCGTTAGTTCCATTGTAAAAATTCTAGAGAGTAAAGTTTTAATTTTAGCGGGCTGAGATTTTCTACGTGCTTCTGTACTGCTCAGATGTATGTATACAAAAATTGAGAAGTTTGTAAAGCTATTATTAAATGTGATATTTAAGATTATGTGCCTGAGATAGCGATCATTCGGAGGCTGCAGGCATCTGCATAGGAACGGAAAGAACAGATGCTCTCTTGGCGGTACGCGCCGGAGCTATATAAAAAGAGCGGCAGAGGCAGTAGGAAGCTCACTCCGCATTAGACCAACGCCTAGTCCACGCGAGCTTAACGTCCGATCGCGCCTCGCCTCGGGTGACGTCATAGCGGGCTGTGACATGTGCGTACTTAGCAATGTAAACGGACATTGAAAATCGCGAGGACTGTACACCGTCCTGGATCGTTTAGACTTCGGTAACAAACTGTTATTGTGCCGTCCGTGTGAAGTATAATTCCGCGTGGCAAGTGGTGACTAACTCCACTTTTAAGGCGAGCATTAATCTTTTTTTTTTAACATTATTGCGAACTATTATTAGAGCACCGTTAGTTAGAGTAATGAACTATTCGGGAGGAACTTGCTGTAGAAGTCGCCTCTGAACTATTAAACGATTGGCTGAATTAATAATATTTAATGTCTTTAGCATTTTCAGAAGTTTCGAGTAATTTGTGTGAGCCTTTAAGATAATAAAATCTTGTTTGGAACTTTAAATTTTATTGAAGCAGCCCTAATCCCGTGAAGAACTATGGATATTTTTCGTTTAGCTGGGCTGTACAGGAATGTGGCCGTGCAGACTGGGAACTAAGGTCAGTAAGTTTCCCTTCGCTTTCTGACTGGCCACCAAATTAGTTGCCAGGCTCGCGTGATTTAAGGTGGCAATGTTCAACTTTCATTCAACATTAAACAACGACTTCTTCGCCGTCCCACATATGTTGCATCGGCAATAGTCTGTTACGTGAAATGAACATTCAAACAACTCATTCGACAACTTCTTCGCCGCCCCACAACATGATTCCAACAAATCGATTTTATATTGACTAGGAAGCTCCGATCCCCTCTCCGAGTTTGCCACTTTAATATGGAAGGAATAAGCACAGGCAACAAAATGTCAAATTCTACAAAAAAATTTAAGTAGTAACTGTAGCTACCTGGCAGCCACACAAGAGATACGCTGAAACCGAAGAAAACCTTATCTCAAGGAGCAAAATATCGGGCTGAGATTTTCTGATTGCCACATATGACTGAACTTACGGCTTAGCGACATCTGTGCAAATACTGGAAATGCATTTCTCATTGCCACTTCCACTGATAACCATATCCATGAAGTAATCGTTACGGTTGGTGAAGTCATTGTCGCTAACGTTTGCAAGGCTGCTGTTGATACCTGAGAAAAACAGCTCCATCCAACAGTCTATATCAGTGGCTTCAACAGTCACCACCAGTGTTGACAGCATCAAGAAAACGTTGAAAATTATTGTGCTTTGGTTGACTGGTATGAGAAGCATTCCACACACCTTGTGTTGGACGCTAGAAGTCGAGATTCGTTCCAAGTATAATTGTGACCTTTGCTTCGTGTCGTCCAATAATAATTGCCAAACAGCAGCAGATTTTGATAAAGCTGACTCGGAGGGGTTCTCCATTAACTTGTACAAATCCATGGTATGCATACCGCCAACAAGCAGGGGCTGCCACAGGTTTACTGATGCAGTTATTAGTTTCTTGACTCAGTTTTTAGTGTTTCTTTAAAATTTATTAAGAACTGAGTCAGTACTAAAGTAAGTAATATATATGTAATTTGGTGGTTTTATGTGATTGGCACGTTATAATTTATATCAGTTATTCCCCTTAATTAATTATGCTGTACTTTATTCATTTATGTCCTTTAAAAAATACAACCTAAATTAAACAAAAAAGCTCAGAATTGACTTAACTTTGCTTTACTCTCTGAAGGCAATTTTAATTATAGCCCTGTTTATAATTTCATTAATCGAGGTTTGATAGGCATATTTCTTCGGTGTGTTACTTTCTGAATTAAGTAGTGGTCAGTATTTTATCACGAATAGGATATAGGAGCCAACTGAATTGGGGGTTAGCAATTATAGTGAAGCACGTAACGTATGTTGGTAATGTACATTTAGCCTACATTCTGCGTCAGTCCATCTTGGTCAGTGTGACTTCCATCTGATCTGCTACAGCCACGCTCACGAGTAGGAATGAGTAAGGATACAAGGTAACTGTGACCACAGAAGTGCAGGTTGGCCACTTGGTGAGCTGTTACACAAGCAGTTGTGGTTGGTGACGGCGCGGTGGCGGGGCAGTGGCAGTAAAGAGGAGCTGTTTACGGTACGAGTCACACACGGCCCTGCTCATGGCCCTGAGGACAGCCATTACACCACACATCGAAAACGTCTGGCGCCTGCTGATGGCTATGTGGCGCCAAAATGTGTACAATATTTCTGAGGGAAAGGTGCTGCAGGCGCTGTCGCGTTCTTGTACAGAAGAGACCAAAATGAAAATCGGGCGTGATTCATGCTCGACTGTCACCTGTTTCTGCGGTGAGTAACGCCTCCATACTTGCCTGTAATTGGGCACTAAGCAGCCAGATGTCACCTCTTGCGAGACCGATGGGCCTGAATGGCTAACAGCAACACGAGCAATCCGCGGTGGCTCTGTCTGAATAGTGATACTCGACCCATACTAGCTATGATGTACCTCCAGGCACTCTCACGACTTTTCTTAAACGGCGCAGGTTTTATGATAATTTCAGCTGCTTCCAGGGAGTATGCAGTATCTTCGAAACAGTTTTCTTTTTGTACGAAATGCGACAGTGTGGTGCTTTGTAGCTCATTGCTTGCTTACACCATCTTACCAAAAGTATCCGACTTCCCTACGTAATGCAGAATTGAGCACTGGATGTCACGAGAGGCGGGTGAGCCAGCATGAAACGATGAAGAGAGTGTTGTGTTGTCAGCAGCAAGCAGAACGGGTCGCTTGGGAGAGCTCAGTGCCTTTGAATGGGACTACGTTCAGGTGGCAAACCGGATATACAGTATAACGATTACGTTGTTGTTGTTGTGGTCTTCAGTCCAGAGACTGGTTTGATGCCCCTCTCTATGCCACTCTATCCTGTGCAAGCTTCTTCATCTCCAAGTGTCTACTGAAACCTACATCCTTCAGATTCTGCTTAGTGTATTCACCTTAATTAAATATGCTGTGTTTTACTGATTTATGTTCATTAAAAAATACAACCTAAGTTAAACTAAAAAGCTCAGAATTAACTTAACTTTGCTTTAGTCTCTGAAGGCGATTTTACCCTCCACGGTGCCCTCCAGTACTAAATTGATGATCCCTTGATGCCTCAGAACATGTCCTACCAACCGATCCCTTCTTCTAGTCAAGTTGTACCACAAGTTTCTCTTCTCCCGTTTCAATTCAGTACATCCTCATTGGCGCCAAATCTCAATAGTTTCTATTCTCTTTTTGTCTAAACTATTTATCGTCCATGTTTCACTTCCCTACATGGCTACACTCCATACAAATACTCCGAGAACAGACTGCCTGACACTTAAATCTATACACGATGTTAACAAGTTTCTCTTCTTCGGAAACGCTTTCCTTGCCATTGCCATTCTACATTTTATATCCTCTCTACTTTGGCCTTCATCAGTTGTTTTGCTCCCCAAATAGCAAAACTCATCTACTACTTTAAATGTCTCATTTCCTAACCTAATTCACTCAGCATCACCTGATTTAATTCGACTACATTCCAATATCCTCGTTTTGCTTTTATTGATGTTCATCTTATATCCCCCTTTCAAGACACTGTCCATTCCGTTCAGCTGCTCTTCCAGGTCCTTTGCTGTCTCTGACAGAATTACAATGTCATCGGCAAACCTCAATTTTTTTTTCTTCTCTCTGGATTTTAATTCCTACTCGAGATTTTTCTTTTGTTTCCTTTACTGCTCGCTCAATATACAGATTGAATAACATCGGGGATAGGCTACAACCCTGCCTCATTCCCTTCGCAGTCACTTCTGCCCTTTCATTCCCCTCGACTCTTTCAACTGCCATATGGTTTCTGTACAAATTGTAAATAGCCTTTCGCTCCCTGTATTTGACCCCTTCCATCCTCACAAAGTGAAAGAGAATATTCAAGTCAACATTGTCAAACGCCTTCTCTAAGTCTACAAATGCTAGAAACGTAGTTTTGCCTTTCCTTAATCTATCTTCCAAGATAAGTTGTAGCGTCAGTATTGCCTCACGTGTTCCAATATTTCTACGGAATCCAAACTGATGTTCCCCGAGGTTGGCTTCTAATAGTTTTTCCATTCGTCTGTAAAGAATTCGTGTTAGTACTATGCAGCCGTGTCTTATTAAACTGATAGTTCATTAAGATTTTGAAAGTTCTTGTGCTGCAGCAACCATGCAAGAGCTTCAATGGACTGAAAATAACAGCCAACCAGTTGCAAAATACACGTTTATTGAACCTTGAACATCGTTTCGACAGTTATAAAACTGTCTTCTTTAAAGAGTATTGTACCTAGGATCACATCTTACCTCTATCCATCGTGGGAGTCGTTGACTGTCTAGTACATGTGCGTTTCGTCCTCTTAACCACCACTTACAATACCTGATTTAAAATTATTAGTTCTGTACTGTAGTGCTTTGCCGTGAAGCTTTTTAAAGGACAGCACATTTGACAACAAATCCAAAACTACATGTTGTTCTTATCAGAAGATATGGTTATATGAGTCAGTCTCGTAGTGTTTTCATAATGTATACATATAACCGCCTTGCGGCTGACTCATCTAACCATAAGCTCTGACACCATATGAGTTGTAGGAGTCAAGGGACACGAAACAGAAGTGATAGCTGACAAAGGAGTGAGGCAGGGTGTATCCCCTCAGCATTTAAAATGAGCAGCAGCTGCGGGAATCAATAAGAAATTTAGAGTGGGATTTAACGGCAGGGAGGAGAAATAAGCAATAAAATCTTTGTCGTTTGCCGATAATTCTGTTTTCTGCCAGAGGCGACAAAAGAGCTGAAAATCAATTGAACGGAATGAAGAGTGTGTCAAAAAGAATTTATAAAACTGAACATCAACAAAAGTAAAACAATGGTAAAGGAATGTTGTCGAATGAAATTCAGCGAGGAAACAGACACATAGAAACATCACTGACAACTCTCTACTAAACCTCTCGAAGTCGGATTTGTTCATTAAAAAGTTACTGTTCAGCTAGCTACTGGCTGCGTGATCCAAAATAAGAATTCTACCGTCCGGGCGAAGAATGTTCACTTAAAGGCAACATTCTCCTAGAAAACCGGAAAACGTCTAAACTGAATTCCATACTGGTCCATGGCAACGCATTTATTGATGTAGACGTTCAGTGGTGGAAAAATTCTTGTTTGATTACTCATGATTCCCAACTTCTGACTTCTCAAACACCGTTTAGAAACAACATTGGCCCTAGAAGGCACACGACGCCATCAAAATTCGCAATGACTTTCTGCTGACTTCCCGATTTCGTGAGCTCCAGACCGCTCTTCGAAATTACTTGATATACAAGCCTTGCGGCCAGAATATAAGCTCTCGAAATGTGGTGCCACAGAATATTCCTGAGGAACAGAAGTGTGATTGAATAATTTGTGAAGAAATTCTGTTCCGGCAGCATTTTTATCGTATTTATGGTGTGTTATTGTCCACAAAACATTGCCTCACATCTGTTCCTTTGGCACAAGGAGTACTGCCATGCTATGACAAACAATCATAGTGGTCTAACTGTTCCTCTACTGTACGCAGTAGACAATATTGTAAAAGGCGCTTATGCCCTTCCACATTTAGTGATTTGTCAAGCGTAGTGTGGGGATCAGACCCTAACCAGGAAAAGTGCTCCCATACCGGTGTCCGCCCGGCTAGCCGCGCTGTCTAATGCGCAGCTTCCCGAGTGGGAAGGCGTGCCGATCACCGACACGAACCCTCCCGGCGGATTAGTGTCGATGTCCGGTGCTTCGGCCAATCCGAGGGTGGTTTTTAAGGTGGTTTTACAACTACACTCCTGGAAATGGAAAAAAGAACACATTGACACCGGTGTGTCAGACCCACCATACTTGCTCCGGACACTGCGAGAGGGCTGTACAAGCAATGATCACACGCACGGCACAGCGGACAAACCAGGAACCGCGGTGTTGGCCGTCGAATGGCGCTAGCTGCGCAGCATTTGTGCACCGCCGCCGTCAGCGTCAGCCAGTTTGCCGTGGCATACGGAGCTCCATCGCAGTCTTTAACACTGGTAGCATGCCGCGACAGCGTGGACGTGAACCGTATGTGCAGTTGACGGACTTTGAGCGAGGGCGTATAGTGGGCATGCGGGAGGCCGGGTGGACGTACCGCCGAATTGCTCAACACGTGGGGCGTGAGGTCTCCACAGTACATCGATGTTGTTGCCAGTGGTCGGCGGAAGGTGCACGTGCCCGTCGACCTGGGACCGGACCGCAGCGACGCACGGATGCACGCCAAGACCGTAGGATCCTACGCAGTGCCGTAGGGGACCGCACCGCCACTTCCCAGCAAATTAGGGACACTGTAGCTCCTGGGGTATCGGCGAGGCCCATTCGCAACCGTCTCCATGAAGCTGGGCTACGGTCCCGCACACCGTTAGGCCGTCTTCCGCTCACGCCCCAACATCGTGCAGCCCGCCTCCAGTGGTGTCGCGACATGCGTGAATGGAGGGACGAATGGAGACGTGTCGTCTTCAGCGATGAGAGTCGCTTCTGCCTTGGTGCCAATGATGGTCGTATGCGTGTTTGGCGCCGTGCAGGTGAGCGCCACAATCAGGACTGCATACGACCGAGGCACACAGGGCCAACACCCGGCATCATGGTGTGGGGAGCGATGTCCTACACTGGCCGTACACCTCTGGTGATTGTCGAGGGGACACTGAATAGTGCACGGTACATCCAAACCGTCATCGAACCTATCGTTCTACCATTCCTAGACCGGCAAGGGAACTTGCTGTTCCAACAGGACAATGCACGTCCGCATGTATCCCGTGCCACCCAACGTGCTCTAGAAGGTGTAAGTCTACTACCCTGGCCAACAAGATCTCCGGATCTGTCCCCCATTGAGAATGTTTGGGACTGGATGAAGCGTCGTCTCACGCAGTCTGCACGTCCAGCACGAACGCTGGTCCAACTGAGGCGCAAGGTAGAAATGGCATGGCAAGCCGTTCCACAGGACTACATCCAGCATCTCTTCGATCGTCTCCATGGGAGAATAGCAGCCTGCATTGCTGCGAAAGGTGGATATACACTGTACTAGTGCCGACATTGTGCATGCTCTGTTGCCTGTGTCTATGTGCCTGTGGTTCTGTCAGTGTGATCATGTGATGTATCTGACCCCAGGAATGTGTCGATAAAGTTTCCCCTTCCTGGGACAATGAATTCACGGTGTTCTTATTTCAGTTTCCAGGAAAGTACATCGGCGAATGCTGGCTGGTTCCCCTTAGCTACAGTGTGTCGGCCATTACTGCGCAAACACCGTTTCCACCTACGCGTAAACCATAATTACCATGCATACATTTGGGGCTACATTCGTCTGTTATGAGACGTTTTCGGGAGAATGGGGTCCGGGGGGCCGAACTGCACAATAACCCTGGGTTTGGAGCGGCGAGGCGGTGGATGGGTGGACTGCTGTGGCCTGTTATCTCTCTTTCCAAACATTAATCCCGACTTATGGAGTCTGCTATGCTGTGGCATGTTATGGGGTTGTGAAGCAGTGAGGGCTACGGCGGGATGAAGCCTCTTCATCGTTTCTAGACCCACAGTATAATACATTGATACATATATACATACATATCCCCATACCGAACACCAGTACTTCGTAATTGATGGTAGGAGCTACACATTATTCCAGGCATTCGCAAAACCCGAACCCTTCTATCCGTTTGTCACATATTATTTTATGTTGTCTGAAGAGCCAACACAGTGTTACGAGTGGAGGCCGAAATTCACGCGTTTTGGATCACGCAGGCTGGCGTGAGGAGGGAAGAACTATACTGACGTGAGGTCTGAAACATGACGAGGAATTAGAATTCAGAAAGCGGACGTAATTAGTTTGATACTTAACTCTAATCCATTAATGATTAACATCGCTCTTGGCGGTACGTGATTCACAATATTATCTTTTCAGAATACATTCTTGAAGAATATGGCGCCTTGCTAGATAGTAGCAAACGACGTAACTGAAGGCTATGCTAAACTGTCGTCTCTGCAAATGAGAGGGTATGTAGACAGTGAACCATCGCTAGCAAAGCCGGCTGTACAACTGGGGCGAGTGCTAGGGAGTCTCTCTAGACTAGACCTGCCGTGTGGCGGCGCTCGGTCTGCAATCACTGATAGTGGCGACACGCGGGTCCGACGTATACTAACGGACCGCGGCCGATTTTAAGGCTACCACCTAGCAAGTGTGGAGTCTGGTGGTGACACCACATATTATAGTATGATTTATCACTCGAAATGGCTCGTTTTGTGTCATTAACTGCGCGCTGGCGTCGCTCTTTACAAAACCTCAAACGTCGCTAACCAATGAATACAGGAACTTATGAGGAGCTGCCCATCTATTGTATCGCAATCTTTTTAACTCCCTACGCACAGTCATTGTGCTACCTGGACTGCCGGTAGCACTATGGAACTCACGAGTGATTTAACTCACTGATTTCTTCCGCAATGTTCTACGATCCTTGTTCGTTAGTACACGAGTTCTGCCTGATCTTTGTTTAGCTGTGATTGGTGCTTCGCATTTACACTTCACGCAAGTTGTGAGTAAAAGTTATGGAAAGCTTCAGAAGGCTTGAAATGTTCCTGACGGATTTACTATTGCACACGTGACATCCAGTGACTAGTCCACGTTCTTAATCACTAACCTCTTCTGACCGACCAAGTCTCCAGTTAATGCTTCTCTAATGACATATAATATTTCCTGCCGCCTTTTATAATAACGAGTTCGCTTCTCGTGACGTCTAATGGTCACTTCCGCATTATGCGGAGGTGTCCGGCTACTTTTCTCAGATAGTACTGTGGAAAACATTAGCTAATTCCTAGACCCATGATTGTCTCAGGTGGATCGTCCAAGTATCTTTAGTGTGCAATGAATTTATATATACAGCCCATACTGGTCCAATAGAATCTTTATGATAGCACCTTTATGATAAACCACATGGGCTGTTACAATAACTGATCAAACTACAATTTTTTTATTGACAAACCTATGTTTGTTCCTACCTGACGTATGTGCAAGTTGTAAAAATATGCTTCTGTATCTATATTTATACATAGTAGGGGAATTCCAATTAAACTTAAATTTATTGGTGATTGTACCGGTTATAATAGTACACTACAGGCCATTGAAATTGCTACACCAAGAAGAAATGCAGATGATAAACGGTTATTCATTAGACAAATATATATATATATATATATACCAGAACTGACATGTGATTACATTTTCACGCAATTTGAGTGCATAGATTCTGATAAATCAGTACCAACAACAACCACCTCTGGCCGTAATAACGGCCTTGATACGCCTGGGCACTGAGTCAGAGCTTGGATGGGGTGTACAGGTACAGCTGCCCATCCAGCTTCAATACGATACCACAGTTCATCAAGAGTGGTGTATTGTGACGAGCCAGTTGCTCTGCCACCATTGACCAGACGTTTTCAATTGGTGAAAGATCTGGAGAATGTGCTGGCGAGGGCAGCAGTCGAACATTTTCTGTATCCAGAAAGGCACGTACAGGACCTACAAAATGCGATCGTGCATTATCCTGCTGAAGTGTAGGGTTTCGCATGGATCGAATGAAGGGTACAGCCACGGGTCGTAACACATCTGAAATGTAATGTCCACTGTTCAAAGTGCCGTCAATGCGAACAAGAGGTGACCGAGACGTGTAACCAATGGCACCCCATACCATCACGCAGGGTGATACGCCAGTATGGCGATGACGAATACACTCATCCAATGTGCTTTCACTGCGATCATCATGACGCTGTAGACATAACCTGGATTCATCCGAAAAAATGACGTTTTCCCATTCGTGCACCCAGGTTCGTCGTTGAGTACACCATCGCAGGCGCTGCTGTCTGTGATGCAGCGTCAAGGGTAACCGCAGCCGTGGTCTCCGAGTTGATAGTCCATGCTGCTGCAAACGTCGTCGAAACATTCGTGCAGATGGTTGTTGTCTTGCAAACGTTGACTTAGCGATCGAGACGTGGCTGCACGATGCGTTACAGCAATGCGGATAAGATGGCTGTCATGTCGACTGCTAGTGATATGAGGCCTTTGGGATCCAGCTCGGCGGTCCGTATTACCCTCCTGAACCCATCGATTCCATATCCTGCTAACAGTCATTGGATCTCGACGAAGGCGAGCAGCAGTGTCGCGATACGATAAATCGCAATCGCGTTAGGCTACGATACGACCTTTATCAAAGTCGGAAACGTGATGGTACGCATTTCTCCTCCTTACACGATGCATCACAACAAGGTTTCACCAGGCAATGTCGGTTAACTGCTATTTGTGTGTGAGAACTCGGTTGGAAACTTTCCTCATGTCAGCACATTGTAGGTGTCGCCACCGGCGCCAACCTTGTGTGAATACTCTGAAAATCTAATCATTTGCATATCACAGCATCTTCTTCCTGTCGGTTAAATTTCACGTCTGTAGCACGTGGTGTAGCAATTTTAATGGCCAGTAGTGTATACAGAACGCTAGCGTCTCCCTGCTTCACTGACTACATCGAAAACCAGGGACTGAAGGATACAACAGTTCTGTCAGTAAAATACATTGATCTGCCAGGAAAGTGTTTCAGTCCTATCACTACCGCATTAATCCGATCCTTGACCTCTGACAGTGTAAACATATTTTACCAATGGCAATGCACTGTGTGGTCAATCATCTTGGCAGCTGTTATCGCGCACCGCCTCTGCCCTCGGACAGAGTGGGAATGAATAGTTATGAGTGCCTATATAAGTAATAATAGAGTATGCCTGTATGATTCTACACTCTGACTCGGTGCAGCTTTCTTACCGGGATATGTAAGGATGCTGAAGAGGGTGAACTGTAGGCGGCACATCCGCAGAAATGTGTACACTGTGGTATTCGATAAGTGAGGCGTTAAGCCCGATGCCTCGCCAATGCAATAAAATTCCGGTCAGTAAAACTTAGCAGCGCTCGCCTTGGAGGATGCCAGATACGTTCGCAGGGCTGAGTTGTCGGGCAGCACAGCACATGCAGAGCGGTCGTAAAAGGCCTCAGCCAGAAAGTCGTAAAGCCAGCAGCACTCCCCGTGCCGTATCGCGCGAGAGGTGTCGCGCACGTCAGCTCAACGCTACACTCCCTCGCACAAGCAGGCCATTTACGTGGCATTTTCTAATTTTTTTTATTTCGTGATTTGTTCATGGTTTCATTAGCGCGAAACGAGGAAAGAGAGGTTTGCGGTGACCTGGTAAAGGTTTCTGAAGAACCGGCGATTCTTACGTGACTTGGATCAGGCTCTTTAGCTGCGACGTCTGCTTCAGAAGCGGAGACCGGGGTGCTAAGCCACAGTCGGCCGTGCAGTTTCCTCCACCCAATCTTTCAGTAACTTGTCACAAATCCTCGCAATACGAATCGCAGCGCAATAAGTAATCCATTACATTTTTGGAGTACAGTCTCATAAATTATTTCTTCCGATGAGTCAAAACATTACGACCACTTGATTAATATCTTGCTTGTCTGTCTTTGGAACGAAATGTATCACTGATTCTGTGTATCAGGGATCCAACGGTTTGTTGGTCAGCTTGTGGAGTTATGTGCCATTAGATGTTGTAACGGAACCAATTAAAGGCTTTACTTTACCGAAGTATACGATACTCTCCAAATTCAACCAGTTTAACGAGTATTTATGATTATAGAAAAGTTATTGTGTATGTTAACAATGATTGCATAACATGTCTCCATAAACAGTCAACCCATTAAATTATACTGAATAACTGACCCACGCAAAAGTTAATATCACTTGATCACTGATACAGCAAATGTCACATGTAAAAACACCAAGTTTATCTTAAATAATTAATATGAAGTACGAAAAATAGTGGCCAACTTACGTATTTTGGATCTCTTTAAATAAAAATCACCCAGTGAAATCAATTTGTTCACTAGGACCGTTTCCACTCAGTATTCACGTAAACACTCCTATTTTAGACGAAAACCAATGTAATTCTTAATAATTCATGTTATTTACTTATTTATGCAAATTAGAGAAGTCAATTGCCAAACTTCTAAAAAAACGGCCGTTTTGTAGCAAAGAATTATTCTGTCAAGTCAACAAATCTGTCTGTCATTTTAATAACCTGTTAAATTATGTCACTCGAAATAAATTA
This sequence comes from Schistocerca gregaria, assembly GCF_023897955.1. Taxonomy (NCBI): domain Eukaryota; kingdom Metazoa; phylum Arthropoda; class Insecta; order Orthoptera; family Acrididae; genus Schistocerca; species Schistocerca gregaria. The sequence goes on from NC_064927.1 coordinate 183,111,533, forward strand.
ATCACTTTTCTGCACAAATTACAATAACACATGTACATGTGACTTAAAAACTATATCTATTTTTAGCAGTTCTTTGACAAGGTTATAAATACAAGCAGCAATGTCCCAGAATGTATCTACCGAGGAGTTATACATTCAATGTATGTATACTCCAGGCCGCCGATCAGCGTCTGCCCCCTGTAGACACTCCCCCCCCCCCCCCCCCCCCTCCTTACCCCACTTCCACTCTGGGAACGTCTCATACCAGACGAGTGTAACCCTAAATGTTTGCATGGTAATTATAGTGAACGCTTATGCGGAGACAGTGTTTGCGCAGCAATCACCGACGCAGTATAACTGAGGTCGAACAAGGGGAACCAGCCAGCAGGTGCGGAGACAGATGGAAAACCGCCTTAAAAACCATCCACATGCTGGCCGGCACACCGGACCTCGACACAAATCCGCCGGGCGTATTAGTGTCGGGGATCGCACGCCTTCCCGCTTGGGAAGCAGTGCGTTAGATCGCGCGGCTAGCCGGGCGTGCTAGTGTAGTTGCAGCTTCAGTCTGTCAACTCACTCAGAAGAGAAGAGAGAGGTGAAGGGCGAAATACTAGCAGAAGAAGAAGAAATATAGTTTATGCTGCTCCCCTCTGGAAATTTAACGGGACTGAGTGCTTGTTCACGAAGAAATCCTATTTGCTGTGATACAAGTCTGTTTATGAATCCCGAGTGATAAACAACCTACTTAAAAGAAGCGCCATCCTTCTGACTTGCGTAGTTTCTTTTTTTTTTTTTTGATCTCGAACCTCAGCTTCAGTAATACTTTGACTAGAAAATGGTTGTAAACAGCCACCTTCGTAACGGAGTAAAATTAAATCGGCGTTTTCAGTGAAGTTCTGTAGAGCGTGGTGTCAAAACCGTTTACGCTTACTAAATAAATCATACGTTGTTAACATTCTGCATCTTTATTCTTCACGTCACGATATTTGCAGCCCCCGGCCGCTAGAGAGCTCCAAATTGTATTTTGTGACATGACGGTGTCTATCATAGTTATGTCGGTACGTGAGGAACAACGTGCTGTAATCGAATCCGAATATGGAGAGTCGCCCACACATGGAGCACTCTTTGCTTCACACGAAAGGGCGAGACCACACACGAGCGCTGCGACATGTGCAACAATCCGACGCATTGCGTTCGCTATCATCGGCCAGCCTCCATGTATTCCCGACTTGGCTCCATCCAACTGATAGTGATGAAGCAGTGCAAACAAAATAGCTCTTTCAAAAAAGCCCTAATTCTACAGTCACAGTATCAACAAATTGATCTCTCGTTGGGGGAAATGTGTTCGTCGCCTGGGTGACTACAGAAATGTGTTCGTCGCCTGGGTGACTAGAATGAGAAATAAATATACAGACTCGAAGAATAAAGATACGAAATGTTAATAACCTTCGTTATATTAAAAAAAAATCATTTTCACTTGAAAATTCGTAGACTTTACTTTTTTGCACGCCCTCGCAGCGTCTATAAACCGTTCCTGTCTCGTAGAATCATTTGAAACTTCAACCATTCGTGCACGGTAAGTTGGCCGCTGAATGATGCACACAGTAGCAAGGCCACTCAAACTTTCAATGGGTCCTAAAACACTGAATTCTGTCTCGTAATGGTCGCCCGCGACTACCGATAGCGGTTGATGACCCTAATCTGAAAAATATAGTCCTAAGGTAACCGGAAAATGCAACAGAACAGCGATCTGCTTATTTGGAGACGGCTGGAAGAGGTGTATTGACTCGGACAATAAGGCCGAATCCAAAGTGAGTGACAGAAACGACCCACAGCGTGAGACATCTGGATACGCGACTTTCCAGCTACAAGCAGCAGTGGGACTTGTCTTTATTATTTAACTAATTTCAAGCAGATATGTCAACCACAAGCTCCAGAGCCCAGCTAGCTTAGTTCATATCCTCGCCGCCAGAGCGCCACCGTGACGTCAGATCACGATGCAAGTATAAAAGATGATGGCACCCACTGCGTTCACAATGAGTTCCATAGACCAACTGACTTAGTTCATATAAAGCTCACCAGAGGGCGCTGCCGTGAAGTTGCGTGATGACACAAGATCATCTGCTCTCTCTCATATGTGTATGTTATTGCACACCCTTAACCGCTGCCTCCATACAAGCGCTGGACGTAGTCTCTTGTAAATATGCTAACTACGATACGACCCACATTGCACATCTAACCTGTCAATTACCTAAGTAGTTATTTCCATTTCAATTTTAATCATATTCAATAATTCAACATACAATTTCAATATTCAGTGATCAAATGAGAAGTTCCACATTTTCCCACTATCAGCACAGTGTTCATTCATGAACACCCCTACAATGCTGCACTCCTGTTGGCTACTGAATTAGTCACATCAACGACTTCATATGGGTAAGAAAAGGTGTTCACTATGCTATCAACTACCTAGTTTCAACTATTTGTCAAGGTCCAGACCGCCACCTCTTCCTAGGAACCGCCGCTGAGTTTGAATTCTGGCAGAAAAGAAAGGTCACTTCGGCTTTCGCTAGCAACCTAAGAAAATTGTTGCAAACGAAGCTCGCCACCACTAACCTAAGCCTCCAGGGTGAAACCTCTTCGTAGGGGTTGCTAGTAAAAGGACTCAGTGCACTCTAGGCTGATGGAGAGAGGAAGGAATGTACTTTATTTATTTGGGAGCATTTTATTTAGGGATGCATTATATGTATCATAGGACACACGCTCTAACATGCCCCACAGCATACAGGCCTGCAAACTACTTCTACATAACTCATGTATAAGGCTCTACGCACACGCCTACTAATTGTAAACCGTCATTGCACACCCTACACACATGCGAACCACTCTTAAATAATGCAATACATTTACGTCCAGATAGCCAAACAACTCCTAAATTGTCAAAATAATAATCCATCTAAAACACTCTGCTTGCTATTCGTCAACTGTCTAAATCATACACCACTTTTAATTTACACAATTAGATGTAGCAAGCACCACCACCAAGAGTATTCGCCACTGAGTCGATAGCCCAACGGACTTAGTTCATATTGATGCCGCTAGAGGACGCTGTAGTGACGTCAGGCGATGAAGCAAGTATCGCAATTTAAGATAGTGCCACCTAGTGACTTCAACAAAAGCTCCAGACCCCAACTGACTTAATACATTTCGTCGCCGCCAGAAGACGCAGCGTGACATCAGCTGATGACGTGAGTACTGTTCTCCCTTATGGCGGAAAACGGTGAGTTCTCCACGGCGTCTAGTACTAAGTACCACCAGCAGAGGCCTCTGTCGCCCGTTTCCTGACGTAAACCAAGATGGTTAGAGAAAATTGTGGCAAGACGATTCAGCCTGCTCTGGGCTGCTGGGGAGAGTAAGGATTGACTGCACTCTATTTATTTCGAAACAACTTATTTAACGACAGATTATATCTATCACACTGATACAAAAGATCCACCCTGATGTGCTTGGGGCCATGTTGTACAGTCCACAGGCACGCAACCAACTCGTAATTTCAGTACACAATGGCAAACTGTCCTAAATAATTCTTCACGCCGATGTGTAAACACGCTCAGTGCTCGTAAACAGTCCAAACAGCGCGTAGCACGGCCTATAGAGCCACCCACTAAATAATACAATCAAACCATTCAAGCACAGTCCACCACACCCTGTCCAGTAGAGCACACAGGAAGTAGCGATGAATGACGCATCAGTCAGATGTCAAACCGCGCACAGGCCCCTTCTCGGCTTCCGTAACCATCAGGTCGCGGGACCTACATTCATACTTTTTTTTGTTTGTTTTTCTTTTTGGTCATCACTTTACTGACTGGTTTGATGCGGCCCGCCACCAATTCCTTTCCTGTGCTAACCTCTTCATCTCAGAGTAGCACTTGCAACCTACGTCCTCAATTATTTGCTTGACGTATTCCAATCTCTGTCTTCCTCTTTTTGCCCTCCACAGCTCCCTCTACTACAATGGAAGTCATTCCCTCATGTCTTAGCAGATGTCCTATCATCCTGTCCCTTCTCCTTATCAGTGTTTTCCACATATTACTTTCCTCTCCGATTCTGCGTAGAATCTCCTCATTCCTTACCTTATCAGTCCACCTAATTTTCAACATTCGTCCATAGCACCACATATCAAATGCTTCGATTCTCTTCTGTTCCGGTTTTCCTACAGTCCATGTTTCACTACGATATAATCCTGTACTCCAGACGTACATTCTCAGAAATTTCTTCCTCAAATTAAGGTCGGTATTTGATATTAGTAGATTTCTCTTGGCCAGAAATGCTTTTTTTGCCATAGCGAGTCTGCTTTTGATGTCCTCCTTGCTCCGTCCGTCATTGGGTATTTTACTGCCTAGGTAGCAGAATTCCTTAACTTCACTGACTTCGTGACCATCAATCCTGATGTTAAGTTTCTCGCTGTTCTCGTTTCTACTACTTCTCATTACCTTCGTCTTTCTCCGATTTACTCTCAAACCATACTGTGTACTCATTAGACTGTTCATTCCGTTCAGCAGATCACTTAATTCTTCTTCACTTTCACTCAGGATAGCAATGTCATAAGCGAATCGTATTATTGATATCCTTTCACCTTGTATATTAATTCCACTCCTGAACCTTTCTTTTATTTCCATCATTGCTCCCTCGATGTACAGATTCAAGAGTAGGGGTGAAAGGCTACAGCCTTGTCTTACACCCTTCTTAATACGAGTACTTCGTTCTTGATCATCCATTCTTATTATTTCCTGTTGGTTGATATAGATATTGTATATGACCCGTCTCTCCCTATAGCTTACCCCTACTTTTTTCAGAATCTCGAACAGCTTGCACCATTTTATATTGTCGAGCGCTTTTTCCAGGTCGACAAATCCTATGAACGTGTCTTGATTTTTCTTTAGCCTTGCTTCCATTATAAGCCGTAACGTCAGAATTGCCTCTCTCGTGCCTTTACTTTTCCTAAAGCCAAACTGATCGTCACCTAGCGCATTCTCAATTTTCTTTTCCATTCTTCTGTATATTATTCTTGTAAGCAGCTTCGATGCATGAGCTGTTAAGCTGATTGTGCGATAATTCTCGCACTTCTCAGCTCTTGCCGTCTTCGGAAATGTGTGGAAGATGCTTTTTCCCGAAAGTCAGATGGTATGTCGCCAGACTCATATATTCTACACACCAACGTGTCGTCTTGTTGCCACTTCCCCCAATGATTTTAGAAATTCTGATGGAATGTTATCTATCCCTTCTGCCTTATTTGAGCTTAAGTCCTCCAAAGCTCTTTTAAATTCCGATTCTAATACTGGATCCCCTATCTCTTCTAAATCGACTCCTGTTTCTTCTTCTATCACATCAGAAAAAGAGGCTTTCAATGGTTTCTTTCCCGTCTCCTCTACATTTAACAGTGGAATTCACGTTGCACTCTTAATGTTACCACCGTTTCTTTTAATATCACCAAAGGTTGTTTTGACTTTCCTGTATGCTGAGTCTGTCCTTCCGACAATCATATCTTTTTCGATGTCTTCACATTTTTCCTGCAGCCATTTCGTCTTAGCTGCCCTGCTCTTCCTATTTATTTCATTCCTCATCGACTTGTATTTCTGTATTCCTGATTTTCCCGGAACATGTTTGTACTTCCTCCTTTCATCAATCAACTGAGGTATTTCTTCTGTTACCCATGGTTTCTTCGCAGCTACCTTCTTCGTACCTACGTTTTCCTCCCCAACTTCTGTGATGGCCCTTTTTAGAGATGTCCATTCCTCTTTAACTGTAATGCCTACTGCGCTATTCATTATTGCTGTATCTTTAGCGTTAGAGAACTTCAAACGTATCTCGTCATTCCTTAGAACTTCCGTATTCCACTTCTTTGCGTATTGATTCTTCCTTACTAATGTCTTGAACTTCAGCCTACTCTTCATCACTACTATATTGTGATCTGAGTCTTTTCTTCTACTCCTTCCCCTACAACTGCATTCCAGTCGCCCATGACTATTAGATTTTCGTCCCCCTTTACATACTGCATTACCCTTTCAATATCCTCATACACTTTCTCTATCTGTTCATCTTCAGCTTGCGACGCCTGAATGTATACCTGAACTATCGTTGTCGGTGTTGGTCTGCTGTCGATTCTGATTAGAACAACCTGGTCACTGAACTGTTCACAGTAACACACCCTCTGCCCTACCTTCCTATTCATAACGAATCCTACACCTGTTATACCATTTTCTGCTGCTGTTGATATTACCCGATACTCGTCTGACCAGAAATCCTTGTCTTCCTTCCACTTCACTTCACGGATCCCTACTATATCTAGATTGAGCCTTTGCATTTCCCTTTTCAGATTTTCTAGTTTCCCTACCACGTTCAAGCCTCTGACATTCCACGCCCCGACTCGTAGAACATTATCCTTTAGTTGATTATTCAATCTTTTTCTCATGGTAACCTCCCCCTTGGCAGTCCCCTCCCGGAGATCCGAATGGGGGACTATTCCGGAATCTTTTGCCAATGGAGAGATCACCATGACACTTCTTCATCTACAGGCCACATGTCCTGTGGATACACGTTACGTGTCTTTAGTGTAGTGGTTTCCATTGCCTTCTGCATCCTCATGTCGTTGATCATTGCTGATTCTTCCGCCTTTAGGGGCAATTTCCCACCCCTAGGACAAGAGAGTGCCCTGAACCTCTATCCGCTCCTCCGCCCTCTTTGACAAGGCCGTTGGCAGAATGAGGCTGTCCTCTTATGCCGGAAGTCTTCGGCCGCCAGTGCTGATTATTTATCAAAATTTAGGCAGTGGCGGGGATCGAACACGTTTTGATTATGAATCAAAGACGCTACCCCTAGACCACGGCTACGTAACACCTGAGAAATTCCTATCTGCTAGAAACCGATGATGACGCGGTCGCACGTACTGTCGACGGGACCGTGAGCTGTCAAAGCACTCACAGACTTCCATTTAGGGCTGTGCGCGCCACAACCCCCGCGTGCCTCTATACAGTCATCGTTGTACAGTGATACCATTCCAAAGCACATTTACACCAGTCTCATATTCGAGGCATCTCCAGGCTCCACTCGTCTTTACCATTGAAGGCAGAATAGCACTGAGTATGTTTACATGCACGTTCAACCACACATACGCGCCCCAGAGTGATTAACACATCGACATTTAAAACATTCTCTATGTTAATCTTACATTCGCGATGTCTTTTATTATAACGCTGGATCTGTCTCTGGTGTGCGAGTTGGATGTTACTCCTAGCCCGATGCCAATTCCGTCGAATGACTTCCGGTGTTACCTTGTCCAGCAAAAGGTCATTGACAGACCATAAATTGGAAAGTGGGGAATGAAGCAGGTAATCCAACTTCAAGGAGGCAGGTGTCGCCTTCCGAACTTCATGGTGGGCGAAATTGAATGCTAAATTTAGCCACGGAATGGTCTTATCCCACCACACTGAGAAGCCGCGTGGTAAACTATCAAGGCCGCTGTCAAATTACGATTCACTCTTTCTGCAAAGGAAGGCTGAGGGTAATACAGTATGGTGGTGATATGTAGAATAGCGTTATTAATATAGAAACGCTTAAATTGCCTCTATAGGAAAGTGGCCGCATTATCACTAACCAATAACCGAGGAAGACCAAAGGTAGTGAAAATCCTAGATAAATGTGTGATGGTTGAAGCCGTAGTGACGCCACGACTCGGGATTAACTACGAGAACCTAGTAAAGGCGTCCACTACTACCAGCACATAGCGGTTACCTTGCTTTGTGCGTGGCAGTGGGCCAATATAGTCAATGAAAGTTTTATCCATAGGATTATTCTCCCGGATAGAATGCAGTAACCCCTGTTTCGAATTAGAACCGGGCTTGGCACACTTACATTCGTCGCACTCCCCCAACAAGTCTGCGCACATCCTTGCGCATTGTCGATCATGTGAGATGATGTTTAATCTTCATTAAGGTCTTGTTCATGCCCAAAAGCCCCCCCCCCCCCCCTCCCCACACACCGGGGACCATGGAAATATTTTAAAATGGTGGGGACCAATTACTCGGGCAAACAGATTTTAAAAGACTTGTCACCTTTGGCCTGATAACACACCACGCCTTCACTTAGTTGATAGCCGGGCACCTGCTTGCCCGAAACAAGCCTTTGCTTCACCGCCGGAATTCGCGGGTCCTGAATTTTCTTGTCCTTCAAATTACCAAAGAGCTCGGGTACCTCAGTCCACACGACGGAAACCCTTTCGAATTCAGGAATCCACGGACATGGTTCCCTCTCGACCTCCTGTTCCTGAAGCAGTCGACTGAGGGCATCACGGACTTGATTGTCCACTCCGCGAATATGCTTCACCGAGATGCGAAAAGCAGAAATTCTCACGGCCCACCTAGCGATACGTCCAGCCTTCGTGGGCCTAGCGAGCACCCAACTCAAGGCCTGAGTGTCGGTGTCGAGTTGAAAATGTCGGTGCTCCAAGTAAAATTTAAACCTTTAGAGAGCCTCCCATTCGTAAACAGAGTACTTAAGTTGTGCGGGAGACAAGACTCTTCAAGCATTGGCCACAGGACGACGTTCGCCATTGTGTTCTTGTAAACGTATGGCAGCTACCCCTAAATTCGACGCATCGGTTTGCACAATAAAGGAATGTTCAAAATGAGGAATAGCCAAAACAGCTCTCTTAATGGCGTCAAAGGAGGCCTGTTGTGTTTCACCCCATTGAAACCTCACCCATTTTTTTCTTATCTGGTTCAACGGGGCTGACAATTGGGCGAAATTGGGCACAAATTTTCTAAAAAAAATTGGCCATCCCAATAAAACGGGATACTCCCTTTGTTATTCTTCGGAGGAGGTAATTTTTGGAGATCTCCTCTCCTGATAAATCTTAACCCCGTTTTTGGAAACTAAATGTCCCAAAAGCGAGAGTTCACTCTGGGCCAAGGTTATCTTTGACTGCTTCACCGTCAAACCGGCGTCGCGAAAACGAATGAGGACCTCCTCGATGTGTCTAAGATGTTCGGAAAAGGCAGCACTACAGACAACGACATCGTCTAAGTAATTATACATTACAACGGAAACTAAAAGAAGTGATAACACAGCGGCGCTGGTCGATAAGCCGAAAGGAACGCATTTAAATTCATATAAATTCCAATCAGTACAGAACGCAATAACGGGCCTAGAGTCCTCGGCAAGGGATATCTGATGGTAGGCCTGATTCAAATCCAACACGGTGAAATAGCCCCTATTAGCAAACCAGGTGAACCAGTTATGCAAGTCGGGGAGTGGGACTGATTCTAAGATGACCTTCTGATTGAGCATTCTGTAATCTACCACAGTACGATAACCGCCTGTCTGACCCTTCGGTACTAGGAACATGGGAGAGGCATACGCTGAGGTAGAAGGTTGACTAACACCATCCCGAAGTATACCGTCAATTAGCTACCGCAAAATTTTCATTTTGGCAGGTGACAGGCGATACGGAGGCTGGTGCACCGGGATGTCATCTGTCAGTGGGATTTTATATTGGATTGTCCTTATCACCCTGAGTCTGCTTGTCAAAAATTAGGGAAACTCCCTAATACCTCTAACAATGCTTTAGCTTCGTCCTCCACCAACTGACTAAGCTGAAACTGAGAACTATGTTCCACAACACTATTAACGCCCTGAAGGTTCCGACAAGTACACAATATGATGTCTTTACCAGGACAAAATTTAAAAGAAACTCCTATCGATAAAATTGAGAAGGAAACCGGTTCGCTAAATAAAATTGCAGCCCATTAGTATATTAACAAACAAGCCTTTCACTATTAAAATTTTACTGGGCATGAAAATCCCACAAAGAACCGACCAGAGGTAAAACTTGCCCATTGGCAGTGCGACATCTCTCCCCGGCCTCTTGCAAGGGGGCGAATTTACAAACAACTTGCCTATTGACATACCAGTCCCAATCCATAAGACACACAATAATCTCCGAATCTACACTCCTGGAAATGGAAAAATGAACACATTGACACCGGTGTGTCAGACCCACCATACTTGCTCCGGACACTGCGAGAGGGCTGTACAAGCAATGATCACACGCACGGCACAGCGGACACACCAGGAACCGCGGTGTTGGCCGTCGAATGGCACTAGAGGCGCAGCATTTGTTCACCGCCGCCGTCAGCGTCAGCCAGTTTGCCGTGGGATACGGAGCTCCATCGCAGTCTTTAACACTGGTAGCATGCCGCGACAGCGTGGACGTGAACCGTATGTGCAGTTGACGGACTTTGAGCGAGGGCGTATAGTGGGCATGCGGGAGGCCGGGTGGACGTACCGCCGAATTGCTCAACACGTGGGGCGTGAGGTCTCCACAGTACATCGATGTTGTCGCCAGTGGTCGGCGGAAGGTGCACGTGCCCGTCGACCTGGGACCGGACCGCAGCGACGCACGGATGCACGCCAAGACCGTAGGATCCTACACAGTGCCGTAGGGGACCGCACCGCCACTTCCCAGCAAATTAGGGACACTGTTGCTCCTGGGGTATCGGCGAGGACCATTCGCAACCGTCTCCATGAAGCTGGGCTACGGTCCCGCACACCGTTAGGCCGTCTTCCGCTCACGCCCCAACATCGTGCAGCCCGCCTCCAGTGGTGTCGCGACATGCGTGAATGGAAGGACGAATAGAGACGTGTCGTCTTCAGCGATGAGAGTCGCTTCTGCTTTGGTGCGTGTTTGGCGCCGTGCAGGTGAGCGCCACAATCAGGACTGCATACGACCAAGGACACAGGGCCAACACCCAGCATCATGATGTGGGGAGCGATCTCCTACACTGGCCGTACACCTCTGGTGATCGTCGAGGGGACACTGAATAGTGCACGGTACATCCAAACCGTCATCGAACCCATCGTTCTACCATTCCTAGATCGGCAAGGGAACTTGCTGTTCCAACAGGACAATGCACGTCCGCATATATCCCAACGTGCCACCCAACGTGCTCTAGAAGGTGTAAGTCAACTACCCTGGCCAGCAAGATCTCCGGATCTGTCCCCCATTGAGCATGTTTGGGACTGGATGAAGCGTCGTCTCACGCGGTCTGCACGTCCAGCACGAACGCTGGTCCAGCTGAGGCGCCAGGTGGAAATGGCATGGCAAGCCGTTCCACAGGACTACATCCAGCATCTCTACGATCGTCTCCATGGGAGAATAGCAGCCTGCATTGCTGCGAAAGGTGGATATACACTGTACTAGTGCCGACATTGTGCATGCTCTGTTGCCTGTGTCTATGTGCCTGTGGTTCTGTCTGTGTGATCATGTGATGTATCTGACCCCAGGAATGTGTCAATAAAGTTTCCCCTTCCTGGGACAATGAATTCACGGTGTTCTTATTTCAATTTCCAGGAGTGTATTAAACTGTGGGTGGTGCTGCACAATTGGCCACCGCTTGAAACAGAACCACGCTGTGCTACCATTTTGTGGTAGTCAGTCCACCCTAATCAGGCAATTGCTTTTGAGCGTGGGGACCGGACCACATAAGCAAGATTCACAGTTTATAATAACAACAATTTTGTTAAACTTTTCTTTAAGAAATAAAATTTTATCTTTAAAATTTTTTTGATAAGGTAAGTTAGCAAAGATTCCTTACAAGCACGGGCAAGCACCATATTCAAACAAAAACATTAATCTTTAAACAGGCATTAAGTGATTCGCAAGTTAATTTCATTATGTACACAGTAAAACTCGCAAAGGAGACTACAATAATGAGATAAAGTTTAACCAGTCATGGGTATCACAAATTTAAAAAAAATAAAATACGAACAGATACTTCACTTCGTGCCAGATTTTCAAAACAAGTGACGTCACATAAGCATGGGCTAATTCAAGTAGCAGAAAGGAGGGGGTGGGGGGGCACTGGACCCAGACCAGAGGCGGCTGCACCCCGAACCCACAGCAAGCGAGCGACATGGACGAGGCGCCGCACACACTACACTATAACACACAAATCTTTTATGAAATCCTTTACAGATCCAAATCAAGGCCGCACGATTAGATTTGGGTAATGTGGCCGCGTCCAGTTCCGACACTACAAGCCAGGTTCGGTCTTGCAGACGTGTCAGACACACCACAACCTCTGCGTCGTGCCCCGGCCTGCTCAACCACGCTCCCCCTGATTCCCCAGCGCCGCGTGGCTCTCCGGCTGTCCAGCGCCACACGCCCGTTGCTGCCCAAAAGCCACGACAACGGCCGAGCCCCAAAGATCACACCATGCCGACCCGATCGATCAATCGATACGAGCCGGCACGGCTCATTACTAACTGCGTTTGTATCGAAGCACCATCCACTTTTCTTTCTGGGACTTTCTCTCGTTATTTTGTAAAGATTGCTAAATTGCACAGACATTTTCTTCAATCTATAAGCCCCCAACCTGTTCATTCTTTCTAGAGACACTACACTCAGTGGTAATAAACTATTTTACACTTATCGCCAGTTTGCACCGGCAACTAAACGTCGGAAAGATGTCTACAGGTCTTCAAATACATACGATACTAGCAAGAATATTGGAGCGTCAAACTGATCTCCAACCAGCGAATATATCACCGAGTACCCTCTCGATCTAATAAACATACAATTCATATTCCCCTCCATACCAAATCATCCCTTTTACATCAGCATACCGAAGCCACTCTCAGAACTGATGTGCAAAGACAGGCTCGTTTCCCCTTGGCACAAACGCGTTACTGTTTACACTTTCTTTCTCGCAATTCTACAGACATCTCCAGACCTGTCAATTGCAAGAACTTCCGTATTTTCACCATAATATTATACAATTTTCGCCGTACTTCTCGATATCAAGCACACAGTAGTAGCCTCCCGATCGCTAATGCAACATAATGCAGAAGGTATAGACAGTAAATTATTTCTTCACCAACAACATACTTCAGTGAGGTGCAGCGTGCTGTAAACCACTGACTAACTAGAAACAAGCAAAGTAAACTGATATTCGCACTCTCGAATAACGAAGTTGGTAACCTAACAGATTCCAGGTGACGAATATTCTTTACAAACCAACTAGTGTCTTTCCCACATCTAGAGAACAGGCAAGCGTTGGCCACCACACCACAATCGATCTTCCCTCAATTAAATAAAGGCACCAAATTTGCAGAAGCAGTCGACCGAACAATTTACATGGGAGGGAATAACACTCCACCGCAAACACACCATCTTCTCAAAGTTACGCTTGATCTTGACAGCCGCCCAGCCCATACTAAGTATTAGTTCGCTCTTTGGTCGTCTAGAAGATGGTAAAGTTAACTCTAATACATTCCTGCAATCAAACAGACCTCTACATTCGCACGGATGCTGCTGTTAACAGGAAACGTCAATCAATGCCACCACTGACTTTGCATGCGTGGACACATTCTAGACTACCCCTGACACATATCTTCTATCATTATACTTACAAATAAATCTTATGATTGTGGTCTCAACAGAAAGGTATTCGGCAATGACCGAAGTATTGGAAATACACTCTCTTGTCAGTAGTGGCTCTGGAAGTAGCTGAACCTTCCTTACAACTGGACATATTCCCCCCCCCCCCCCCCCCAAATTGCTATCGCAGTACTCCACGTCAAATCCGTACCCTCCTTACAAAAGCACATAGACATTTTCTTTACACAAACACATATGTTTTATAAACCCGATCCTCAAATGCGATATCACACACACACCACTAATACTAAGTATAATATCACCTCGTCAATAGCTGCTTGTGTACAATACCAAATAATTCTGATAGAAAATGAATTATGTGTTTGCATCTCTCTTAAGTTCTTCTTTCAAGTCCTACAACCCTGTAATAGACGTAATCGAGCAAATGATAAAGAAGAAATCATAATCCCAACAATTACTGCACGTTACTCTCACAAGCGCTCTTGGTTCTATAGTTGCACCCAAGTATCCATGTTAAAACCTATAACCGCTTTACGAATCGGGGTACAACGTTACCTCTGAATGAAGTGATGTTTTCCGGACAAACCTCGTTACAGTGATCATAGAAATGTATGTGTCAACCGTCAATGATGCAACCTCGGGATAAAATCACTGAACTTTAGAAGTGATTCGGCTAAGGAACGTGGTATGTACGCGGTATTTGCGATTCCATCATACCGCACCCAACTAGGTAATTCATTAGTTTTTGCAACGCATTCCGTCTCGAGACCATATCCGAGGTTCCTCAATATTTCGGCTGAGTTATAGAAGATGACAGACAGTAGTAGTAGATGATGTGCTGATTGAGTTTGTAAGAAGAAAAATATAAACTAACTACTCAGATCTCTAGTGTTACGCTATATGTTAGAAATTACGTCCATTCAAACACATACTTGCATATGCTCACGCCCACAAGTCAATCATATTTCACGCACTCTCATATCTCGAAACGAGTCACCTTTCCCGAACCTAGCTTCTACAGTAACGTTACAACGTGGTTTTAGCCACCTCCCTACACGTCGTGCAACTGATCCCATTTGTACAGCTTCGCGCATGTGATCACTCCAGTTTAAGTCTGAACTGGGCACTAGTCGGAGAAAGACATATCCACCACCTTTAGCAACCTCTGTAGAAACAGAACGACCTGAATTACTGCAACAGGATCGTGTTTTGACCATTCGGAGTAAATGCACGCAATTTCGTACGTTCCGCAAACTAGATACAAGTACTACAGATCCACATCCATTGAAATCAATCAGCCCAACAGATAAAAACTATGAACTATAAAAGCTCATGTAAATTAGAAGTCACCAAGGCGCCGATGCGGGTTCAGTAACACATAGCTGCAGTTGGCCCCCAGCGCAGTGAAACACATTTCACAATACTTCCCACAATAGCGTAGCATGCATTCACCCAGGCATTCCTAGCGGTATAGCCCCTTCCTCACCGGCTCTCACCTCAAACTGCTTCTCCTACTGCTGGTGTGTGTATGACACTATTCTATTACATATACATACACCGCGGAGGCCACTTTAAAGATTGATCACTTATACTCTATGCGAATTATCGCATGACACCGCTCCCTCTGGTCCTGTTTAGTTGTCTCAAACATTATTTTCTAACACGATTTTGTACAAAGACAAACATTTCGTTTTTGTGCTACGCGTTCGATGCCTATCTCATGTTCTAAACTAACAGTAAGACTTTTGAATACATTGTGGGAGTGAAGAGTTATTAAAGTGTTACAAATATTTACTATCAGAAACAATATTGATCACAATTTATTTATTACGGTGATTGATTTCGACCACTACTGTGGTCATATCCATACCAATAATAATAGGAATAAATGGTGATCAGGACTGTTTTGATAGTAAATGTTTGTAACAGTAAGATGCCCAGGTACACTGCCTATCACAGAAAACTAGACATCGATCCGTGTAAATCATTTTGTTACTGCAACTACCATAACACGCCACAATCTGCTTATTTTAAATAATAACCCACTTGAAACTTCCTGGCAGATTAAAACTGTGTGCCCGACCGAGACTCGAACTCGGGACCTTTGCCTTTCGCGGGCAAGTGCTCTACCAACTTTTTTTTTATAATCAGATTGACTTGGTATATTTCACGAGAGTTCAGACAACCATAGTCAAATCATCATGTAATATTAGCTGCAAAAAGAAAATCAACAAATTAGGTGAAACACAAATAAAACATTTCTTCTGAAGGGGAAGACCAACCCGTTACCCCACCCGTATGAATTTTGGGTGTATATATATACATGCAAAAGAGAGAGAGAAAAAAAAAATTACGAAAAAATACAACAAGGGAGGGGACTCGAGCTCAGGGAAGAAACAGGAATCACAGGGGAACTTAACCAACCCCTTGACGGTTAAACACAAGAAAAAGCATATTCGCAAAAAGCGTTCGGTATTGTGGTAACCGCTGCCATTTCCAATGCGCAGTTGACAAATAATGGTGAAAAACGCGGGGATCTGTGTCATTACCGCCTTCAATGACGTAATGGACATAGTAACCCAAGAGCCAGACAATCGTGTTCGTTTTCGTCTGAGGAAAATAAGAGATGTCCGGATGTAAGAAGATGTCGTCTGGGAATGCGGTTTCAGGCCCTCTAGTAAGAAAAGCTAATTGACGGCGGACCCAGAGCCAATGATCCCGTCCGCAATCAACTAGCCTGTGAAGTAAGGTGTCAGTTTGATGACATTCCTCACACTGATCAGTCGGACGAAGGCCAATACGAAAAAGACGATCACCAGTAGGTATCAGACGGTAAATGACCTTATACCACGTTGAAACAATCTCCATCGGCAAAATGGGAAGACTAAGATGAGACCAGACCGTTTTCCATGACGTTGACGGGGAAGCAAGTTCAACAGAAGAAGGGAAACATGCTGTACCCCAACGGATTTGTAGCATGTTGGTAGTAATAAGCGTCATAGAAAGTATATCAGCACCCAGAATACCGACAAGTACAAAGTATTCACGAATGTGCCGCAATTTAGGATTAATCCGTCCAACATCAACAGGAGGGGTCAGACTGGCCGGCCGGAGGCGGGAAAGTAAACGAGAGGTGACTGAATGCGGAGCCCGCGTACAGGTTAAAACATTGCGGCGGGCAAATAAGATGGACGTCTTCACTTTGATATCTGAAAGACCCAATCCTCCAAGCTTCCGAGGCCTGGCCACAACTTCATACCGGACACGGAAGACATGGCGGCGCCACAGAAATCGACTAGACAGCTGTTTCAGCCTGCGGGCCATCATCACGGGAAGCGGGAAGACCTGCGCAACGTAGTATATTTTACTGAAGACATAGGTCTCTAAAACCCGTGCCTTGTGAAGGAGGCTAAGGAAACGGCGGTCATGTTCAAGGATCGCCCCGTGAACACGACTCGTAACCTCACGCCAATTTAGTGCCGCCATTTTGATCGGATTACGATCCACTATGATCCCCAAGGTCTTATGGCGATCGACAGCCGTCGCCCAAGGAATGACGACATGATCAAAGCCTCTCAACGGCAGGAACGTGCATTTGCGATCATTAATGCGAGCACCAGCAAGACCACAAAATGAATCCAAGGTATCCTTAAGCCGCGGTATATCCTCGGCATGTCGTACTAAAACCATGACGTCATCGGCGTATGCACGGACTGCAAAAATTTCCCCCAATATATTCCAGCCACGTAAGTGCATGGTGAGATGGCGAAGTAAGGGCTCTAAGGATAGAACAAAAAGTGACATGGATAAGGGGCTTCCCTGGGGTAACCCCCGTCTGATCGATATCCGGGGGGTAGGGTGACCGTTCACAATCACCGAGACACTGATACCGGTAAAAAGATTAGTTAAGACTTGTCGAGCATCATTATTAAAGCCGACAGCGGTGAGCACTCTCGATAAAAAATCATGGCTGACGCGATCGAACGCTTTTTGGAAATCAAGAAAAAGCAAAGCCCCTGGGATATTAGCGGCAGCCGCCACCGAGATTACATCGCGACATTCGAGAACGGAAGTCAGTATCGTGCGTCCAGGCACACAGCTTTGGTGGGCGGCAATAATGGTATCGAGCAGCTTAGAGAGACGGATATTAATTGCTCGAGCGACAAGTTTATAATCAAAGTTAAGGAGAGTAATAGGACGGAGGGAATCAATTGCAGGTCGACCTGTGGATTTCGGGAGGAGGACCATTCTGCCTTCCTGAAAAGGAGCAGGAAGTGAGACTCCCAGCATCACTTCATTTACCATTGACGTTAAGGTGTCACCAATGAGCGGCCAAAATTGAACATAGAACTCCTTAGGAATACCATCTAATCCAGGCGACTTGCGGGACTGCGATCCTGCAACAACATCATATATGTCATCCTTCTGAAAGGGACGCAGAAAGGCGTCGTTTAATTGAGGAGTGACGACGCGAGGCAGCAAGGAGGTAAAGTCGTCAAGAGAGGTTTCCGCCGGGACATGAGTATCGTACAGATCAGTAAAATAGGTCTAACCGAAGTCAGAAATGTCACGGTGAGAGGTGAACACGCGGCCGTCAGCGGTTGTGAGGGAGGCAAGGCACCCACGTTTCCGGCGCGACCGTAAACGGACTAGATGGTAGAGTGACGTCAGTTCCTCTTGTAGAAGGGAACGTGGTTGAGACCTCGTCGGCAGGCCCTCCATTTGAATGCGTTTGAGCTGCAGCAATTTGGCTTTGATGCGCTGTATATCAGTAACCCGGAGGGGAGCATGCGTAGCACTATCGTACAGTTGACGTAAGACAGAATAGTAAAATTCTTGCGTTCGTCGATCTTCTGCCACCTTCGCAGCCCCAAAACGCATGAGAGCCCTACGGATGTGTGGTTTTGCATACAGTGTCCACCATGCCACGATAGACGGGTACCGGTCCATAGTACGAGAACAACGAGTCCAAATGTCCTCCAGGACGATACCAAAGGAGGTATCTTGCAAATACGCGATATTGAGCATCCAAGGAGGACGAAACAATTTCACCGGTTGTCGCTCGTAATTAAACGTAACGGCTACAGCGCAATGATCAGTAAAACAGGCTGGTATCACATCAACAGCCAGAAGTTGCCCACGCAAGGAATCGGAAAGGTAAAAGCGATCGAGGCGACTGCTAGACGTGGGAGTAAAGTAGGTATGTCGCACAAGTGTAGGATAGCGAGAAACCCACACGTCACGCAGGTGCAAGGAGCGCACAAGGTCGTCGAGTTCTTTACTGAAATTAAAATTAGGAGACTGATCTACCGGCCGTAGAACACAATTGAAGTCCCCACCTAAAATTATCTTTGTCGGGGATTTACGAAGCAGGTAAATGATTTCTTCTTTATAGAAATTCGAGCGTGCGGTAGTACAACCCGAACCAGAAGGGGCATAAAGAAGGAGTAAACTTAGATCATAAAACGTGCACCCGACCCCCCTTCCACTGTCGAGTACTTCGAAATTCATCAACGGAATGCCTTCTCTATAAAACAAGGCAGTGCCCGCAGAAAGTTCGGAAGCGACATTAAAAAACGTCGAGAACCCAGGAATGGAAAACTGGTCGAATAGGACTTCCTGTAAAAAAACAACATCTGCCCCAGACTGATAGATAAACTGTCGCAAAGCGGCGAGCCGAAGCTCAGAACATATTCTGTTAATATTCAGAGTAAGAAATGTATATGCTTGCATGGAACTTCAACCTAGAAAGAAAAACAAAGATCGGTAGAGAGCCGTCAGCTGACGGAGCAGCATACAAGTAATCATACCAGAAACAAGCGCTGAACCACAGAGAGAAAAACTACGAAACAGAACCCTCATCTTCCCACTGCTTTTTCTTCGGCCGTGACGCGGCTCTCCGTGGCTGTTTACGGATTCGACTGCGGCTCCGCGGTGCCGACGCTGCAGCGCTCGGCTGCGTAGGAGCATCATGTAGACATTCCGTGTCAGATTGCGAGAGAGAGGCCTCTACATCCCACTCGTCCGCAGACATGGGTTCACGGTGGGACAGTTGGTGAATAACAACGGGATCCACTGGCTCTGGAGAATCAATCAGTTGTTTGATGGGAGGAGGCTGTGACCCAGAGGGGGCGACAGAAATTCCAGAAGGGGGATGCGAAACAGAGTCAATAGGAGAAGTGTCAGAGAGCACCGGAGAAGACACGTGGCAACCAGAAGCAGGTTCCGTCACGGGCGTCTCCGAAGAGGCTGCCGCGGTAGCAGGAACAACGTCAGATAAGGTGTCAGGGAGCTTCTGGAAAGGCGTGATAGCACCTGTGGCTTCCTCATCCACGATTTCCGACTGAGAAAGAGAGTCCTTTACCGGAGGCCCATCGGAAGGGCGAGCCAATAAGGAAGATTCATCAGCCGCATCATCCTGTGTTCGCCGACGCTTGTTGTGAGAAATCAGCGCGGGAACATCGGAATTAAGGGCAGCAACATCCCTACTCAAGGACAACGGGGGAAAACCACGGCCGTTGTCGGGCAACGGATCACTGCGTCCCTCAGTAACAGTGAGCGATTCAGTCCGAGATCCTTGCGGGAGAAGATCAGCTAAAGTCAATTTTTTACGCTGTTCGTATGTAGGTTTTAATACCACCACACGCCGCGGACAATTAGTACGGAAATGACCAGTTTCATTACAATAATAACATGTTCCTTCCTGGCCACTGTACGTGATATGGACCCTATAACCACATACCTGTAGGTGAGAAGGAATAGGTTTTTTGACCACCATTTCCACCGACCGAATACCACTATATACCTGTAAGCGGTGCTGAGCAGACCAGCGTTCCTTTCGAATATGGCGTACGTCCCCATAAGGAAGCAAAACGGACTTCAGAAAAGAGTCGTCAACCTCGGGCGGAAGGTTAAATACCCGAACATTCGTATATATCACTTCTGCATTTGCCAAGAGAACCATACTAGTGGAACCATCACGGTGCGTAAAGGGTACCTGAGAACCATGACGAGAAAGTAGCCTATCAACCTGGAGCGGGTCAAGAAACTTAACAAAAAACACATATAATTCGCTGTCGAAATATGCGGTATGCACCTGATCAGTAGTGACCTTAACTGTATCGACTAACCAGTCATGTATCTCCAAAGAACCGGGCTGGACGTGACGCGTGGATTTGTCAAAGGTAAAACTGACTGTACCTGTACGCGGAACTTTCGTGGGAACCATGGTGGACATCACGGCGAGAGACGACGCCGCGACAGGAAGGGCCGCACGAACACCAAACACCAGCCGACAACCAGCGATACGACGCGCACGGAGACCAACACGGCACTAAACTGACAGGAGGAAAACACGCTGCGCTACGGTAGAGGCGGAACTAAGAGCACGACCTAGTCGCCCGAAGCGCGAAGCGAGAATACCAACTGAGCTACCGAAGCACGACTCACGCCCGGTACTCACAGCTTTACTTCTGCCAGTACTTCTGTGAGTACCGGGCCTGAGTCGTGCTTCGGTAGCTCAGTTGGTAGAGCACTTGCCCGCCAAAGGCAAAGGTCCCGAGTTCGAGTCTCGGTCGGGCACACAGTTTTAATCTGCCAGGAAGTTTCATATCAGCGCACACTCCGCTGCAGAGTGAAAATCTCATTCTGAATAACCCACTTACAACATACCGAAAGTAGAAGACTTTTACGGCGTTGGAATAGGTCTCCAAACTGGTGTCCGAAAGCGAATGACGACCCATACATTTAGACGTCTCTCACACAGACGGAATAGCTGACGACTATGCGTTCTCTTTCGACTCATTCCTTGTATTGCACTCATGTAGCCGATCACTGTTTCGCTGCTAGCAACCCCCAGAAGTTGCCGTCCATTCACGAATACTTTTTCCCCAATTTAAACAAGCCATATCAGTCAATCATTATATGCTAACCAATGCAGGGATGGGATGGAAAAGAAACCATCCATGTACTCTAATAATAAACATGAAACTTAATAGCGCCAACAATTTTACGCTAACTTCAACATTGGCCAATCATGTGACAGTATGTTTCCTCAATTTCAGTATCATAACTAAACCACCCCTTCTCTGCTTTGGGAGTATCATTGCGAACATGGATAGATGACTACTCAGTACGCTCATTCACAGTTAATTCTCAAACACTTAAATCATCAAAGCATACCATAGAGCACTCTACACATTTCTAAGACCTCGAGCATAGTACTTAATTATGATCCATCTCTCTGTGTATGGGAGTCACAGAGCATTCACCCAGGGTAAAAGACCAACCTCACACAGTCATTTACCAACCCACCCTGCAACATTGTTAGAGAATTAATCCCCAACTGATCAGAAGAAGAGCGCTACACTCCACGTCTCGTGAATGAATATAGCTTTCCAAGTCGCAACCTATCCAACTGCACGAGATTTCTCGAGATGTGTGCATTTCGAGGGTCTTAGCACTCCTAATCGGAGTATAGTAACAGATTTCAAAGTGCCCTAATGTAATAGCATTCAGTTAAGAAGAACAAGAAAATACTTATTTTTAAACGCGATGGAGTTCGAGACGAATTGAGTTGGACACATTTTTACCTAAATCAACGAAACTAACAACTCTAAATTATTGTTCTAGAGCCTAGGATCTGTACCTGGAAGGTATTGGTAAGACAGAGAACATAAACACACACACACTCAAGACTACGACGTTCTGCACTTAAAAACGGGCTGTGTGTTAGATCGAATACCTTTACAGTCTATCACACATACTTCCTTCTTCACAGTGTCTCTACGATGAATTATCTTATAAAATTGTAAAACACTTGCTTTGCATGGTGGGAGCACAATATAGCTTTGCAGAGACGTGTAGTGCACACTGTTCACATCCGATCACGGGTCAGAAATTATACGATGTCGGCATCAGACCTACATAAAATGATAGTTAGTAGCGGGGAATACATCCTACAAGGAAACAGATAAACGCATAGCAGCAGCATCCGACAAGTGAAAATTACAAATCATTCTGTCACTAACTCTATAAACAGCACATCAGTCGGGTAAATGTGTACACAAGGATTGCAGCACATCACAAGCTCGTACCGCTAAGTTAGTTGTAACTCTGAAGTCTCGATTTTACACCCAAGATGCGACAGAGGCGATAGCATAAATCAAAGCTCCCTTACAGGAGTGTGTCAAGTTTCTTCACACATGAGATTTAAGTCCTCTGAAGACCGATAGATTTACCGTTAACGATCGCAAGTAGACAGTGCTTTAAAACACAAACAGAACAAGTAGCTGTATACAAGTAAAACGCAGGCTATAACACGTGACTGATGCTACCGGAATCACTGGTACCTCAATAGGCATACAGTATAAAGCTGCCTCAATGGGAAAAAATTGACTGCCTCACTTATTCCCTTCATTTCGATGTCCATGTTTTCCCGGAATCCTCCTGATGTTGCATACTTGGCCCCATATACAAATTGTTCGGCGCGAACAAGAAGATAGCAAAGTACTTCCACAATTTCACCGCTTTAGGCTTCATATTCGGTCAATTTATACCCATCCCCTCATCATTTTTCTCAAATCTATCGATTTGAGGTCAGATCTACATATTCGATCATGACATAACATCTTGTTCTGTGTTCTAAAATTGATTGTAAATGTAGCATAGATGCCACTACCTAGCCCAAATGCATTGACCGGGAGGTGTAATACAGCACTGCACTCGACTGTATGCAGCAACCTCCCCATTCGGAGAGCGTTTGCTCTGCTTTCTGTATGTTTGTATGCCCGGGAGGAAAACTGGATTCGGCGATATTTTCGTAAACAGGTTCTGTTAGGGTAGGAATATTGGCGCATACAAGCTGAGACAACAAGAAAGTGCGTATTAACTATTTCTGGGGCACTATAAAATTACGGAGAGTTGGATTTGGCTGATATTTTGTTTCAAAAAGCTATGTGATGTAAGATAACATTCAGAATGTTTTAGATGGCGATGTGTCAGTCACGCTGGGGCGAGTACGTGCTGCTGAGCGCGTGAGTCAACACGCTCTGTGCTATTACGTCTTCAATGGTAAAGACAAGTGGCTCCTGAAGATGCCTTGAACATGAGACTGGCCTGAATGCGCTTTGGAATGCTATGACAGTATAACTGTATAGAGGCATACGGGGGTGGTGGCGAACTGGGCCTTAAATGGAGATCTGTGAGTGCTTTTACAGCTTACGGCCGCGTCGACCATACGTGCGACCGCGTCATCATCGGTGTCTAGCAGATAGGAATTTCTCAGGTGTTACGTATGAATGGAGGTGCTTAGGGAAGCCAAGCAGGATCCTGTGCGCGGTTCGACATCTGACTGATGCGTCATTCATCGCTACTTCCTGTGTACTCTACTGGACAGTGTGCGCTGGACTGTGCTTGAATGGTTTGATTGTATTATTTCGTGGGTGGCTCTGTAGGTCATGCTATGCGTCATTAGGACAGTTTACGAGCACTGAGCGTGTCTACACATCAGTGTGAAGAATTATTTAGGACAGTTTGCTATTGTGTACTGATATTACGAGTTGGTTGCGTGACTGTGGACTGTGTAACATGGCCCCAGGCACATCAGGGTGGATCTTTTGTATCAGTGTGATATATACAGTCTATCGTTAAATAAGTTGTTTCAAAATAAATAGTGTGCAGTCAATCCTAATTCTCCCCAGCAGCCCAGAGCAGGCTGAGTCGTTTTGCACCCATTTTACCTAACCATCTTGGTTTACGTCAGGGAACGGACGACAGCGTCCTCTCCAGGTGGTACTGAGTACTAGACCTCGTGGAGAACTCACCGTTTTCCGCCATAATGGAGAACTGTACTCACGTCATCAGTTGGTGTCACTGTGGCATCCTCTGGTGGCGACGAAATGTACTAAGCCAGTTGGGGTCTAAGCTCATGGTGAAGCCACTAGGTGGCGCCATCTTAGATTACGATATTTGCGTCATCACGTCACTACAGCGTCCTCTAGTGGCATCGATGTAAACTAAGTCAGTTGGGCTATGGACTTGGTGGTGGTGTTGCTATCTCTAATTGTTTAAATTAAGAGTGGTGTATGATTTAGACAGTTGACTATTAGGAAGCACAGTGTATTAGATGTATTAGTATTTTGACAATTTAGGAGTTGTTTGGCTGTCTGAACGTAAATGTATTGCATTATTTACGAGTGGTCGCATGTCTGAAGGCTTGGAATGACGGTTTACAATTAGTAAGCGTGTGTGTAGAGCCTTGTACATGAGTTATGTAGGAGTAGTTTGCAGGTCGGTTCGATTCCCCTCGGGGTCAGCGATTTTCTCTGCCTCGTGATGACTGCGTGTTGTGTGATGTCCTTAGGTTAGTTAGGTTTAAGTCGTTCTAAGTTCTAGGGGACTGATGACCATAGATGTTAAGTCCCATAGTGCTCAGAGCCATTTGAACCATTTTTTGCAGGTCTGTATGCTGTGGGGCATGTTAGAGCGTGTGTCCTGTGATACATATAATGCATCCCTAAATAAAATGCTCCCAAATAAATAAAGTACATTCCTTCCTCTCTCCATCAGCCTAGTGTGCACTGAGTCCTTTTACCAGCAACCCCTACGAAGAGGTTTCACCCTGGAGGCTTAGGTTAGTGGTGGCGAGCTTCGTTTGCAACAATTTTCTTAGGTTGCTAGCGAAAGCCGAAGTGACCTTTCTTTTCTGCCAGAATTCAAACTCGGCGGCGGTTCCTAGGAAGAGGTGGCGGTCTGGACCTTGAAAAGTAGTTGAAAATAGGTAGTTGACAGTATAGTGAACACCATTTCTTACCCATATGAAATCGAATGATGTATTTAATGCAGCAGCCAATAGGAGTGCAGCATTCTAGGGTTGGGGGCGGGGGGGTGCTAGGTCATGAATGAACACCGCGCTGATAGTGAGAAAATGTGGAACTTCTCATTTGATCACTGAATATTGAAATTGCATATTGAATTATTGAATTTGATTAAAATTAAAATGGAATTAAGTACTTAGGTTAGATGCGCTATGTGGATGGTACTTTAGTTAGCATATTTACAGAAGAATATGTCCGGCGCGTGTATGGATGTGGCGGCTTATGGTGTGTGACGTAAGTGGCATTTAGATCAGAGCCAGATCCAGCGACTTTGTACTTGACAATGAAATACTTTTGAAACTTCAACTGAGTCTTCCGTGAGAGAGTGGACATTAAAATCAAATCTCTTATAGCTCTGCTGCATAATACCTTGTGAAAAGAAACTGGCGTTTTTATATATACTGCTTTCTAATAGGCACATATGAAAAAACCGTTTGCTCATATTATTATTTTCAAAATCAAGTATATTTATGTTGTTCACTCTTCCATGATATATCATGCAGACGGTGCCACTGCTGAGAAAGTGAAGTTCAGCTTTTATGATAGCCAAGAATCTTGACAATACGTAAATTTTGAAGTTCTTCGTATAAACCAGAACAGACTCTCCAGACTTGGTGTTGATACATCTTGTGTTCTCGGATACATCTTGCTCTCAAGATTGGGTGCCGCTCGTCCTTCTCCAGTGCCAAAAGCTATTCGATGTGTATCGCTTGTTTACCATTACACAAATTTCTCAAGCTCTTCAACAACAAGTAATCGATAAGGAAATTATAAGTTTTACTAAGTAGTATACGATGAGTCTATAGAGGACAGTAGGAGTTGCAGCGGCACCAGTTGCACCTGGGCCAATGACTTAATTCTGCTAATAGTTGTCTGGTATTTATACATGATGTCCTACTGAGTCAGCAACTGTTGACAAGTTCCGTTAAACAAAGTGCTAAGCGAGCAAGGCAATAAGTTTTGCAATGTCGAGGTATATAGTGTTTCATGGCTTGAAAAATTGGAATAAGTTGAGGCTTGCAAACTGCACAATCAACGAGCTGAGAGTTACTGATGCCTAATTGACATGCATGTTATATTATGCCAAGCAAATAATCAAATGCAATTGTCTCCATCACCTGTGGGCAATCACTGTCGTAGAGCAGTTTCGCCACATCCAACCAGAAAATAACGCAAAGGCTGTAGCTAGCGGTATTTCGAAGTACTTTACAGAGTACCCAAAAATATCTGAAGACTTCGACACCAAATTCTACGAAAGACATTATGCGACGGATGTAACTTGCAGTATTTCAAAGGACTTAACAAAATGCTCAAATGTGTCTAAACTGAATTACTTTTTTACCCAATATTCAGTAAAACTTACGTTAAGATTCTAACTTGCAATATTTCAAAGTTATTTCCTCAGTTCCTAAAAGCATCTCAATGCTCAGATATTTTTACGTCATTTTCAGACGTACTTATGCAAAAAGTACGTAAAACAGCATTTTCGTGTGTACAGATTCCGAACAGAGTAAAAAAAAAAAACTGTTATTTTCCAGATCTAAATTGTCCTATAATGATTGTCAATTGTTAGATTTCAGGCACGCAGCAGCAAGACTGAACTCACTGACTCAGTGTTTTACTTGTTCTGACTCGTCTTATACTACCGACGTCCAACCAGTGTAACATGATACGCATGCTGGCCTAATCTAGGCTTAAAATCCACTTGTTCTCACGTCAAATCTGGCGTCTCACTACTCATTCAGTACTCGTAATTTAACTCGTGTATATGACACTGAATTTAATTATGAAACGTTACTTAATTTGTAAGGCAAGTTGATAATTTTCTAAGGCGAACTGATACGTCTTTGGGGGCAGGTTGACTTAGTTTTGTCGTTATATTTTCGGGATAAGTTGATACAGTTTTGGAATAAGGTGAGACTTGTCAGATGCTGGAAAAAACTGCATTTCTTTCATTTCCACTGTAACATATCATAATATAATAGATCATAATATAATGTTGTTGTTCATTAAAGAAATCTTACAGAAAGATGGAGAGTGCGAATTTACTGAGGCATACTCACAACCTGAGCATGTGGTACATCCCCAATTACCTTGTCGTAGACGGGACATTAAACTGTAGGGCTCCCCTTCTCCCTTAATGTGTTACATGTATGTGACTGTACTGATGACTGTGGAAAGTCGTTCCATGTTCATGATGATGATTACTGGAGTCAGAAGGGACGGTGCCGAAACATTGTCTCCTTCCCTCTTACTGCACCGAGAAAGTAGTCGAGCTTAATGTTTCAATCTGAATGTCGGGGCACAGTCACTTTAGGGGACACTAGAGAGACTTTTGGGTTTCAACCAGTGATGTTTGATGAAAATGAAGTTTATGCAACTAGTTGTTCCTTGTTAGGCGACGAAATACTGGGATTCGAATTAACTTGTTGCATATCGAGCGCAACGGGGCTGCTGTGTGTGACAATGACGTCTGTCGATTCTTAAACGACAAGGTAACATATTTAATGGGAGATTCTGGTCTAACGTAATACAGAGAAACAGATGATCAAAGGTAGCCCATAAGGTGGAGCCAGACAACGCTGGGGAAAGAAATCGGCTGTGTCCTTTCCAAAGACACTATCCTGGCACTGACATTTACAGTTTTAGGGAATCCACAGAAACCCTAACCCCGAAGTCTTTCGCCCCGAATAGTTGTATTAAATGGTCTTGTTGCATTGATTATCAATGGACGTCATAAATTTCGATAATATCCAACACTATCGTCGTCACGACCGCAACTGACCGTCGAAGAAGTAGACGAATCGCGCAGATGTAAATGATGTACTTGTGGTCACTTCGACCTCAGATTACAATGGCACCAATATGTTAAACCTCTCCCGGAGCAATTTTACAGCCTGGTAATTGTTGCGGGAAGAATAAAGTGCAGAATGAGAAGTTTCCTGTAGTGATCATTACATGGGAAGGTCGCATGGAACACATGTGTTCCTGATCTACTGTCGAATACATTCGAGAGTACATTTGTCCAGTTAATATATTTAAGTGACTAACATTGCAAACTCACAAGTTAACGTAAGCGCGAGGTAAGTGATCGGAAATGTGAAATGCTAGTACATTAAAAACCTATGTAACCGCCAGAATGTTGAATGGAAGACGCTGGATGTCAGTTTGTGGGATGGAGTTCCATGCCTGTTGCACTTGGTCGGTCAACTCACATATAGTTAGTACTTTTCGTAGATGACGCTGGAGTTTCCGTCCGATGATGTCCCATATGTCCTCGATTGGAACAGAACTGGTGATCGAGCAGGCCAAGACAACATGTCGGCACTGGACTACAACAGTAATATGTGGGAGAGGGTTGTCCTGTTGATAAACATCCTCTGTGAATGCTGTTCCTGAACGAGCAGCACAACATGTCGATTTACCAAATTAACAAACAAATTTACACTTAAAGTGCGTGAAGTAACCACAAGAATGCTCCTGCTGTCAAACGAAATCGCGCTGTAGACCACAACTACTGGTGAAGGTAAAAATTGGAAATTTGTAGTAAGTTGTAATGGGACCAAAACTGTTGAGGTCATCGGTCCCTAGGCTTACCCACTACGTAATCGAACTTAAACTTACACTAAGGACAACACACACACCCATGCTCGTGGGAGCACTCGACCTCCGACGACGGGAGCCGCGCGATCCGTGGCAATGCGGCCAGACCGCGCGGCCACCCCGCGCGGCAGTGGCGTAGGTGCTCTGCATCTAGTATGGAGACACGTTAGTTGCAGGCCCTCAACTGGCTTGTTTCTAATCAATACACGGCCATCAGTGTCACAGAGACAGGTCCAGATTTCATCAGAAAACACAAGAGTGCGTTGGTTAGGGTCAGTGGAATGCACGCTACAGGGCGTCTGTCTCGCAGCTGTCCTTGAACTAACCGATTTCTGACAGTACGTTGTGATACTGTGGTGCCAACTAGTGACCAAATTGCTGCTCCATATGCTGTACGATGCGCCAGAGTGACACTCCGAAACGATGGCCTTCCCTTCCGGTAGTGTCACAGAACCATTTGCAGCCAGGTCTTCTTTGCGACCGTTCATTCTCGTGAACACCACTGCCATTTCCTCCTCCTCCCCCTCCTGTCTGTCCATCTCTCCCTCTATGTCGGTCTCCCATTTCCTCCTTCCCTTAAATGTGCGTCCCTCCTCCTCCTGTCTCTGTTCACAGTCTCCTCCACACTGTCGCTGTCTATCTTCTTCCCCTCCTCTCACTGTCTGTCTGTCTCCTCTTAACTTGCACTGTCGATCACCTTTCTCTGTCCATCTCTTCCCTTTCCTTGTCCATTTGCTTCTCTCCTTCACTATCCATCTCCTCCTTCCCCTCTCTTTGTCCATCTCCTCCCTCCCCCCACTCTTTTCTTTGTCGATTTCTCTGTCCACATCATCCTCCTTCTGTGCATGTCTTTCTTTGTCCATCTCGTCTGTCCTCTCTCTACCCATCTCCTTTTCCCTTACTCCATCTATTTGCTCCTTTCTCTATATATCCGTCTCCTATTCTCCCCTCTCTTTGTCCACCTCCTCCTGCTTGTTTTCAATATCTCCTATGTCCTCCTCCCCCATGTCTCACTGTCTGTCTCTTTCTGTCTCTTCCTTCCCCCTCTCTGTCTGTCTCCTATTCTCCCCTCTCTCTGCCCATCTCCTCCTCCAACTCTCTTTGTCCACCTCCCCAGCCCTCTGTCATGTCCATCTCCTCCTTCTTCCTTTCTGTCCATCTCGTTCTGACTAGTTCTGCGTCTACATTATTATCCATACCCAAATAGCGGGTTACTAGTTCATACTTCCTCAGTATTTCCTTCTAGATAACTGAGGTGATAAAAGTCATGGGATACCGATATGCACATCTAGCAGTGGCGGTAGTATCGCGTACACAAGGTATAGAGCAGTGCAGTGTTGGAGGCGTAATCTGTACTCAGGTGACTCATGTGAAAAGGTTTCCTACGTGATTATGGCCGCGTGACTGGAATTAACAGACACTACCTCCCACCACAGAAAACGCAGTGGCTGACGGCTTTCACTTAACGACCGAGAACAGCGGCATTTGCGTAGAGTTTTCAATGCTAACAGACAAGCAGCACTACGAGAAATAAACGCTGAAATCAAGGTGGTACTTACGATTAACCTATACGTTAGGACAGTGAAGCGTTAATGTACTACGGCAGCAGATCACCGACGCGTGTGTCCTTGCTCGAAGCAGAACATCGCCTGCAGCGCCTCTTCTGGGCCCATGACAGCATCAGTTGGACCCTAGACGACTGGAAAACCGTGGTCCATTTAGACGAGTCCCCATTTCAATTAGTAAGAGATGACAGCAGTGTTCAAGTGTGGAGCAGATCCCACGAAACCATGAACAAAAGTTGTCAACACAGCACTGTGCAAGCTGGTGGAGGCTCCACACTAGTATGGGTCTGTGTACATGGAATGAACTTGCTCCTCTGGTCTAAATGAACCGATCATTGACTACAAATGTTAAAGTTCGCCTACTTTGATATCTTTTGCAGCTACTCATGAACTTCATGTTCCCAAACAGCTTTGGAATTTTTATGGATGATAATGTGCGATGTCAGCGCGCTACGATTGTTCGCCACTGCTTTGAAGAACATTCTGGACGATTGGAGCAAACAATTTCGCCTCCCAGATCTCCCGCTGTGGGACATAGTTGAGAGGTGAGTTTGCGCACAAAATCTTGGACCAGCAGTACTTCCGCAATTATAGACGTCTGCAGAGGCAGCATTGCTCAATGTTTCTGCAGTGGACTTCGAACGACTTGTTGAGTCCATGATACGTCGAGTTGCTGCAGTACACCGGAAAATAGGAGGTCCTCCACGGTATTACGGTGTATCTCGTGACGTTTATCACTTCAGGGTAAGTAGCATGTTTAACAGCTTTGGTTGAATTCGATCTACCGGTCAGGGTATTCGGAGGAGTTTTTTATCGTGGCTTTCTCCTGCGTACGCACATCTCACATATATTTAACGTATTTCACACATATCTGTACACACAGTTCACCTGTATCTCCAGCGAATTTCTTCTTACAGTTAGTTTTCACGCACTTTGTCATACCTTCTGAATGTGTGTGTGAATTTCCGAGGAACCAAACTGCAGAGGTCATTGGTCCGTAGAGTTACACAGTACCTAAACTAACTTAAGGGAAGTTGGAACAACCTACCCCGACAATGTTAAATTTAGTGACTAGGCTTCCCTGTATTTCAGGAACCACTGTATACATCGACATGAAACTTTTACGAGACATTAAACTGTATGTTCTGTGTCTACTGAAGTAGAATAATTGCATCTCAGCCACAGCTTTTGGATATAAATTTTTTTAATTACATGGTTAATAGTTTATATACTTCTTTGTATGTTACCTTAAGTAATTTTAATTACACAGAATATTATTACGTTCTTCTTTTATTTCAGTAGACTCAGTATATGTATGCACCATACTCTACTCGAAGTCGTTTATGAGTTTAGGAAAAAATGCAACAGAAAATGTAAATTTTCAGGAAAGGCTTCTAAAGTTTCAGAATACTGTAACTCACTTAATAAATGCTTAATTTTTTATTTTTAGTCACTCAGAAGCGCCCTGCACTTATCCTCTTGCTCTCTTTCCAAGTTTTTTTCTTCTTCTTTTCCTCCTGGGGTCCTTACTGGCCAACTGTGCTGCATCATCTACTTCATCAATTCGAACCTTGTCCTTCCGTTCAAGTTCTCTGATGCAGTTTGCTCCAGGATTAATTCCCATGTTCTGTAGCACTTTCACCCTACCAATGCTGCCATCACTAAAAGCAATAACAGCATCACTGACCCCCTACTTCAGTGTCTTCGTTCCAACAAAAACATTTTGTGGTAAGCGGGTCGATATAAGATTATTGAACGATTCATTGGGATTTTGGGACTGACCATGCAAACATTTCTTCAGTAATTCAAGGTTTGTCAGGCATCTGTAAATAGGTTTTATGATATCCATGACTGCTGCTGGGATGGAATATGTATCGCTCTATGAACTGTTTGCGTACTGGGCATTGTGGCAATTGCACCATGAATCAGGTCCAGAAAGGCAAAGGTGATGTACTGGTTTTTCATCAGTTGATTGTGGAAGAAGATAGCCCATACTGCCTGCTTCATTTTCATGAAATCCTCAGTATTATTTCTAATGGCCATCCCATAATACTGCAGTAGTTCATCAATTATTTTGTCTGTCAGCCTGCCTCTTAGGTTTTATCATCAGAAAGTGTCTTGTCTCTAAAACTTTGTTTCAGCTTCCTCAACCTGGTGCCCATCCTCTTCTGGACATGACCCTTACAACACATCAATCCACAGCCTTCTATATAAAAATTACCGATTTTATTAGATCTTGAAGTAATGCACGTAAAAATTTTAACAACACAGCAATCCACAGCCTTCTATATAAGAACTTACCGATTTTATTAGATCTTGAAGTAATACACGTAAAAATTTTAACACTTTCAATCGGTGTAGATTATATTTTAAAAATTAAATTAACATATTTTCTATGTGACCTTACATAATTTTATTCGGAAAATTGCAAATTTTATAATGAGATAAAAATCTGAAAATGTGAAAAAAGATTTCCGTTCTCGCTGCCCTTAAACTAACTTATACTAAGAACCATACACACACACACACACACACACACACACACACACACACACACGGGCGAGGGAGGACTCGAACCTCCAGCGGGAGGGGCCATGCAGTCCGTGACATGGCGCCTGAAACCGCAAGGCCACTCCGCACGGTCTACCTTCTGAACTATGTATCGTAAAGTGATATAACTACATTCAGCGGGATTGTGGATACCGTCTGTGAAATATTTTGGGAACAGAGTCAGTAGCACAGAAGTAATA
Source organism: Schistocerca gregaria (assembly GCF_023897955.1). Taxonomy (NCBI): domain Eukaryota; kingdom Metazoa; phylum Arthropoda; class Insecta; order Orthoptera; family Acrididae; genus Schistocerca; species Schistocerca gregaria. The sequence goes on from NC_064927.1 coordinate 183,144,762, forward strand.
AACCTAAACGTCACGCATTATGCGACAGTTTTTCACATATCTCAGTGTTTATGACGTCTTATATGGTGGAATATGTGTCGTACAATGATTTAACTTTGCACGTAGATTCAGCGGTATATTTGAACACTGTCTGCAGAACGTATAGCGAATGCAGTTAATTATAGAGAAGTAATAAATGAAAACGTGGTACCTGATTCGGTAGTTTCACAGCATGAACGGCGAAAATATAATAAGCGTTAAGCTGTTTTGCTATCATCATCATCATGCGCGGGTGTCTGCGAAAAAAGGTTTCGTAAAGGTTTGAAATTATGTGTAAAGAGTGTTGCAAGTCACTAAGTGTTGTCATTTTCAAACAGAGGATGAATGAAGTCTGAGTAGTCGCGTGGTCTGGGCTACCCTTCTTTTTTTTATTTTCTATTTTTTCTGTTTATTTCTATTTTTCTATTCTGATCTTCCTTGATTATCTCATCTTTTATCCATTGAATCTCTTTCTACTTTCAGCTCACTTTGCACCTGGTTTCTATGGGACTTCGCCTTTGACATAACATTCCACTTGTGTATCTTGTCTCTTGCTTCTATCTTCAGTTTCTGCTGGATCGATTTGTACTTTTTCTAGGTCAAGTTTGAGTTGGGGATCGACTGAATTGTTGACTTCTTGTATGTATGTAAGTATTCTGTTGGTGGGTCTTGTTGGTGACAGTGTACTGATGTGCCCATAGCTCCTTTTTCTGGCGTCTTCTGCTGGATTTGAGGTCTTCTCTGTCGTTTTCCTAAAGTGTAATCTGTATCCGCCTCTGTCAGCTTTGGATCGACAATTTTTTTCATGATTTTGCATTCTTCTTGAAGTACACTTACCCTATCGCTTTTCGTATGAATTTTTAGTGTCTCACTTGCATACAGTATTTCAGGATTCATTATTGTGTTTTAATGTCTGATCGATGTCGCAATGGACACGTATTTAGTATTATTGTCTTGTGCCGTAAGCTCTCATAATTTTTGGTAGTTCAGTTTTCTGCGAGATCTTTTTCCTCGTGTAGATTCAAGGGTCTCATTTAAATATTTGATGTATGTAACTCTGTTTATTTTGGCGTATATTGCACCTAATTTTTATATGGTTCCTTTTGAGCAGAAGAGCTTAGTCTACTGGAAAGAGACTTGCAGGCCAACTTTTTTATACATTCTTTTTGTACTTCTGTTTGGTTGCTGTTGCTTCGTTATCGGAAAGTATTTTCAGGTACTCTGTGGAAGCCAGGTTTGAAATTTATATCTTGTCCCGGAATCGTCCTAGATCTGTTGATTTCCAGTTGCCTTGAATTTTCAGTTCTTTTTTCCATTTTCTTGCTACTTTTTCCAGGACTAGGTTGTTTACAACAGTGTGGATAACCTGTCACGTTGGCGTACTCCAGTTTTGATCGTAACGAGATGCGAGTATCAGCTGTGAAATTTTTCGATGTCGTGTTAGCTAACGTATGTTTGATTAGTCGCAGTGTTTTTGGATCGAGCCCTTGTTCTTCTAAGATGTGGAACATGAAACTTCCTGGCAGATTAAAACTGTGTGCCGGACCGAGATTCGAACTCGGGACCTTTGCTTTTCTCGGGCAAGTACTCTACCATTTGAGCTCCCCAAGCACGACTCAGGCACCGTCCTCACAGCTCCACTTCCGCCAGTACCTCGTCCCTACCTTCCACTTGCCCGCGAAAGGCAAAGGTCCCGAGTTCGAGTCTCGCTATCGCACACAATTTTAATGTGCCAGGAAGTTTCACATCAGCGCACACTCCACTGCAGAGTGAAAACCTCATTCTGGAAACATCCCCCCCGGTTGTGGCCAAGCCATGTCCCCGCAATATCTTTTCTTCCATGAGTGCTAGTTCTGCAACGTTCTCAGGAGAGCTTCTGTAAAGTTTGGAAGGTAGCACTGGCAGATGTAAAGCAGTGAGGACGGGATGTGAGTCGTGCTCGGGTATCTCAGATGGTAGAGCACTTGCGCGCGAAAGACAAAGGTTCCGAGTTCGAGTCTCGGTCGGGTACACAGTTTTAATCTGCCAGGAAGTTTCATATCAGCGCCCACTCCGCTGCAGAGTGAAAATCTCAATATGTTGAACATGGGTTGTCGATCAACAGAATAAGGTGCTTTCTTGAAATGTGTGGAAGAATGAATGATAGGACTATTCCGGATAACACTGCTGTTTAGAATTGTTTTCACATTGAAGATTTGTTCCGTGCATAAACGACCGAGGCGAACGCCTGTTCTTGTGTTCTCTGGATTAAGCATAACGAGAAAACTTTGTACGTGACTTGTAGCTGGGAGATTCATCTAGAGTTGTTCGCATTCGCCCCATCTCCTTTCTTGTGCAGCGGATGCAGTTCCAGTGGACAGGAAGTTTTGTGTTAGTTCCTGTAAAGACTTTGATCCGACGCTCTTTAGTAATTATTATATTGAATATAAGGGGTTTAAGAAATCTCAGGTCTATTAAAATTGTATTTAGCAATTTCCTCATTGCGTTCAGTCGAATTTGAGTGATTCTATATAATATAAATAAGTGGCAGTTGTACATAAGGAATCAAATGTGTTGATGTCGACAGCAAGAAGTAATGGGTAAGGTTAGGAGATAACAAGGAGTGAAGTAATCAGGTACAAAAAATGGTTCAATTGGCTCTGAGCACTATTGGACTTCTGAGGTCATCAGTCTCCTAGAACTGAGAACTACTTAAACCTAACTAACCTAATGACATCACATACATCCATGCCCGATGCAGGATTCGAATCTGCGACCAAAGTGGTCGCGCGGTTCCAGACTGTAGCGTCTGGAACCGCTCGGCCACCCCCACCGGCTAACCAGGTACAAATACGGACGAAAAAAGTGAGGTGGTGTGACAGAGATACTGGTTCAGTATCGGACATACAATTTAAAAAAAAAGTGAAGGTTGCTGCGAACATTGATCTCCAATGGCCGCTCAGTGGTTCACCGAAAAAACAAAGCTCATTTCAGCACAAATATATGTGATAACTGTCAAGATATTCACTAGAATTTTTTCGGGTATGGATGGCAGTTTTGGACGAAATAAACTCTTTGGGCAAAAAATATTGTAACGATGCAGCTCCTGATGTCTAGAAAACGTATTCCGAGTACTTCGACAGTACCGAAGAAAGTCAGCATTGATAATCAATAACGCACACGGGCTTACACTGATGAAATAGTTGTAGGATGTGTGTGCTCTTTCTCTCAAACCGCTTCGTAAATCACTGTATATCACCGTTTAGCGAGTAGAAGTCGGAGCCGAACGCAAAAAGGGAAAGGAAAGCAAAAGAAGCGGAACCCATTCTTGGCAGCAGACACGCTCACTCGCGATGGAGACGTCTGCGCGGCAGTAAATTGGGAGCCTGTGAGGCGCGCCAAATCCCGAGCGCTTACCGTCGGCTGCGCCGCGGGTCGTAAAAGGCCGGGGGTTCCCCGCACCGGCCTGCGGTACAGTGTTGTGTGTGAGCTCAGGGGCCAGTGGCGCTGCGTGCTGATGAGGCAAGCAGCTGCTTACTGCTGGCAGTGCTTAGGGTTTTTGTTTCCACCCGCGTGCGCGGAGAAACAGCGAGGCGCTTTTATGCCTCTCCTACAGCGTTTATCAGCAGGAAACTGACATGCGTGTACATGTATGGGCCATTCTAAAGAGAACTTCATGCTTGTTGGTCTCTAGTAGAACGACATAATCTGAGTGAGAGTGCTTTTTCTTACAAACAGCAGATGCAATAGACCATAACCGTGGGAAACTGATCGTACGATAATGCTTTTCATATCAGATTTCAAATGAGATACATGACTAATGAAGGTAATTTTCAAAGTACATAAATTTCAAATTCAATATGAACAAAATTTATACACTAGAATATATGGAATACACCTGTTTGATATCATGTAAACAGACGTCCAGTGTGTAGCTCCCTCTCACGTGAAAGGTAAATATTTATAATTTTACTGAGCTGTAATGATTCATGAGAGGAGTCTTAGTTTCACACTGACACCAGTTATTGTGCCGAGATGTTGAAAATTTCCTTTCAGAGACAAAAAGAAACCTCGATGAAGTGCTGTTATCATCATTATTTCATTTATTAATTTAATTACTGCTTAAAATTAATTACACTACTGCCATTAAAATTGCTACACCAAGAAGAAATGCAGATGACAAACGGGTATTCATTGGACAAATATATTATAATATAACTGACATGTGATTACATTTTCACGAAATTTGGGTGCATAGATCCTGAGAAATCAGTACCCAGAACAACCACCTCCGGCCGTAACAACGGCCTTGATACTCCTGGGCATTCAGTAAAACAGAGCTTGTATGGCGTGTACAGGTACAGCGCTCATGCAACTTCAGCACGATACCACAGTTCATCAAGAGTACTGACTGCCGTATTGTGACGAACCAATTGCTCCGCCACCATTGACCAGACGTTTTCAATTGGTGAGAGATCTGGAGGATATGCTGGCCAGGGCAGCAGTCGAACATTTTCTGTATCCAGAAAGGCCCGTGCAGGACCTGCAACATGCGGTCGTGCATTATCCTGCTGAAATGTAGGGTTTCGCAGGGATCGAATGAAAGGTAGAGCCACGGGTCGTAACACATCTGAAATGTAACGTTCACTGTTCAAATGCCGTCAATGCGAACAAGAGGTGACCGAGACGTGTAACCAATGGCACCCCATCCCAACACGCCCGGAGATACGCCAGTAGGGCGATGACCGATACACGCTTCCAATGTGCGTTTACCGCGATGTCGCCACACACGGATGCAACCATCATGATGCTGTAAAAAGAACCAGGATTCATCCGAAAAAATGACGTTTTGCCATTCGTGCACCCAGGTTCGTCGTTGAGTACACCATCGTGGCGCACCTCTCTGTGATTCAGTGTCAAGGGTAACCGCAGCCACGGTCTCCGAGCTGATCATGCTGCTGCTGCAAACGTCGTCGAACTGTTCGTGCAGATGGTTGTTCTCTTGCAAACGTCCCCACCTGTTGACTCTGGGATCGAGACGTAGCTGCACGATCCGTTACAGCACTGCCGATAAGATGCCTGTCATCTCGACTGCTAGTGATTCGAGGCCTTTGGGATCAAGCACGGCGTTCCGTATTATCCTCCTGAACCCACCGATTCCATACTCTGCTAACAATCATTGGATGCCGACCAACGCGAGCAGCAATGTCGCGATACGATGAACCTCAATCGCGATAGGCTACAATTCTACCTTTATCAAAGCCGGAAACGTGATGGTACGCATTTCTCCTCCTTACAGGAGGCATCACAACAACGTTTCACCAGGCAACGCCGGTCAACTGTTGTATGTGTGTGAGAAATCGGTTGGAAACTTTCCTGATATCAGCACGTTCTAGGTGTCGCCACCGGCGCCAACCATGTGTGAATGCTCTGAAAAGCTAATCATTTGCATATCACAGCTTCTTCTTCCTGTCGGTTAAATTTCGCGTCCATAGCACGTCATCATCGTGGTGTAGCAATTTTAATGTCCTGTAGTGTATTATTATTATTATTACTGATTCAAGAAAAATTGTTCTTTAGTCTTCAGCCTCTCTAAGAAAAGAGTTTAGGTCTTTGAAGTGAATAGATAACCTAACAGATCTCACTAGACGACGTTTATGTTCAGGGGACTGTGCGAGGTGAACTAGGGATCTGTTGCTGCACGCATACTGTAAGCTGTGCCCGATGTCTCTGCCAGTCGACGAACTGCGTGTTGAATCTGTAGGAATCATAAGTCTACGTTCACTACGGCCCTATTTTCCTTTCTATGGTAGCCTGACCGTCGAAGTGAATTTGTTTAAAAGTCTTTAAATTAATGACTCAAGGAGTCTGAAGTTTGGAACTTCGTAGGCATGCACAAATATTTGAAAATGTGAAACCATAAGATGGACAATAATTTACGCAATACACGCCTCGTTTATGCTCCCGAGAAATTGCTTTATTATCTTATTATTCTCGCACAGAATCAGAAAATGCCTTGCAATTAAAGATGGCGGTCCCGCAACAATGCCTTCTCACTTAAGCCGTAATACATTCGTCCATACTCATTAACATCATAAGCAAGACTATATCTTTTCGCAATAGTTAACATCGAACCAAAGCTCTAAGGAATAGAGAGAGCGTCAGCGATAATGCTGTCTTCTCTCTTTCAGTTGCACGCGAGTACGCTACAAATAACATCTTGTTCGGTCACGTATGAACCAATAGCGCCAACACAAACCGCACCCTTGCATTGAGGCTCGATTGTTGCCACCGCACGGCAGTCCCTGTCATGTGCAGCATGTATACTTCAGTGATGCTCCTTATGTACCAAAATTTTATTTGGTTGCTGTAGATAAAATGGCTGATGCATTTTATTACACTATCACATGTAATGGTGTGATACACAGGACGGGCCACTAGCTATTGCCACAGAGAATAATTCCGAAAGTATGACAGGAGCTAAAACGTTTGTGGGACAAAAGTACCATAAAACAACGGGGGCCATAATACGAAGTTGGAGTTTTGTTACTAGGTGGGGTCGCTTCAGAGATATGAAGGTCAACTTTGTTTTTTTAAATGGGATGCTATAGTTTGGTACTTATTTTCTGATAGACGCTATCGAGATGAATCCAGTGATATGGAACAGTGAGGTATTTGAAGCTCAACGAAGGTCACAAAGGCGGCATGAACGTCCATTTACGGAAGGTGTTAGAAGTGATGACCATTTGTATCAATTCAATGCTGCAGTCTTCTTATCATGTATTGAGTGGTATTCCTTATCACCTCATTAGCCTTATTAGCTTCAAACATAATCTATCTAATGTTCACAAATTAAATCGCATAACTAAGAAAAGCTATTGCATCAAACATAAACGTAGTGAGACACACCACACTCGCTTGTGCTGTGGAGCTATTGTAAGGTCCTTGTACCTGCCCTGAGACAAAAGTCCACACGTGAATGGAGGTAAGGGTACTGACTTAGTTCATTATATTTGCGACCACTGTTTAAGACGCCACGCCAGCAGATGTGGCCGAGCGGTTATAGGCACTTCAGTCCGGAACTACGTGACTGCTACGGTCGCAGATTCGAATCCTGCCTCGGGCATGGGTGTGTGTGATGTTGTTAGTTTAGTTACACTACAGGCCATTAAAATTGCTACACCAAGAAGAAATGCAGATGACAAACGGGTATTCTTTGGATAAATATATTATACTATAACTGACATTTGATAACATTTTCACGCAATCTGGGTGCACAGATCCTGAGAAATCAGTACCCAGAACAACCACCTCTGGCATTAATAACGGCCTTGATACGCCTCGGCATTGAGTCAAACAGAGCTTGGATTGCTTGAACAGGTACAGCTGCCCATGCAGCTTCAACACGATACAACAGTTCATCAAGAGTAGTGACTGGCGTATTGTGACGAGTCAGTTGCTCGGCCACCATTCACCAGACGTTTTCAATTGGTGAGAGATCTGGCGAATGTGCTGGCCAGGGCAGCAGTCGAACATTTTCTGTATCGAGAAAGGCCCGTACAGGACCTGCAACATGCGGTCGTGCATTATCCTGCTGAAATGTAAGGTTTCACAGGGATCGAATGAAGGGTACAGCCACGGGTCGTAACACATCTGAAATGTAGCGTCGACCGTTCAAAGTGCCGTCAATGCGAACAAGAGGTGAGCGAGACGTGTAACCAATGGCACTCCATACCATCACGCCGGGTGATACGCCAGTATGGCGATGACCAATACATGCAGTGGGCGTCCACCGCGATGTCGCCAAACACGGATGCGGCCATCATGATGCTGTAAACAGAACCTGGATTCATCCGAAAAAATGACGTTTTGCCATTCGTGCACCCAGGTTCGTCGTTGAGTGCACGCCATCGCAGGCGCTCCTGTCTGTGATGCATCATCAAGGGTTATCACAGCCATGGTGTTCGAGCTGATAGTCCGTGCTGCTGCAAACGTCGTCGTACTGTTCGTGCAGATTTGTCTTGCAAATGTCCCCACCTGTCATTCAGGGATCGAGACGTGGTTGCACGATCCGTTACAGCACTGCGGATAAGACGCCTGCAATCTCGACTGCTAGCGATGCGAGGCCGTTGGGATCCAGCACGCCTTTCCGTATTACCCTCCTGAACCCACCGATTCCATATTCTGCTATTAGTCATTGGATCTCGACCAACGCGAGCAGCAATGTCGCGATACGATAAACCGCAATCGCGATATGCTACAATCCGACCTTTATCAATGTCGGAAACGGTACGCATTTCTCCCCCTTACACGAGGCATCAGAACAACGTTTCACAAGACAACACCAGTCAACTGCTGTTCGTGTTTAAGAAATCGGTTGGAAACCTCCCTCATGTCATCACGGTGTAGGTGTCGCCACCGGTGCTAACCTTGTGTGAATGCTCTGAAAAGCTAATAATTTGCATATCCTGTCGGTTAGATTTCGCGTCTGTAGCACGACATCTTCGTGGTTTAGCAATTTCAATGCCCAGTAGTGTAGGTTTAAGTAGTTCTAAGTTATAGGGGACTGATGACCTGAGATGTTAAGTCCCATAGTGCTCAGAGCCATTTGAATCATTTATTGAGATAATGATTATAAAGAATCCGCCTCGATTGCAAATGGAAACCAGATGTTTACCTAGGTTTCGGCGTGGCTAACCAAGCGTTCTTCGGAACACACTAAAACTACAAACTGCCTAAAGAGGTATGATCCAACATTAATACAGATCGCCCGTAAGTGCAAAAGACTCGCATAAAATGTAAAGTAACTGGTACCCGTGTACCATGTCCATAGCTCTACTTAGCTCAAACGTCGGAAGCGTGCTTCCTCACCACAGCCAACGTTCGGTGCGCCACGGGCTCTCTGGTAAACTAGGGTGGCGCCGGCAGCTAAGCTGTGAGAATGTGAGAAAGGAACGCGCATGCGCAAATTGAGAAATCGTCTTCTTCCATGTGACTGGCACAGAATGCACTACGAAAGCGATCCGGTGACGGGGTCAAAGGCGCAGGAAGTATGTATAATGCCCTAGCTCGATGATGATTTTATAGAACCATACAACGTGGATAAGCTGAAACTATATATGTGTGATAGCAAATTCCATGGGTGATCAAAATGCATACACGTAGGACAGACAAAATACCATCAGCTAGAGCGGGCTACAAATATGGGTTATGAATAACCCACTTTTCAATTACTTGAGGTCGCTGATAGTATTTGATGGCTACTCTTGGATAAGCGTGTAAAGTTACCACATTAAATTCTGAGTGCTATTTACCAGCAAAGGGTCAAATTAGTATGACAGGCTTAATGCAATTGCGCGAAAGAACGTGCAACGTCGCCTTCAACGCCTTTAATACTGAAACGTCCCCTTTGAAGAATTATACAGGACTGTGCTTAAGCTGACACACAATACTTTTTAGCGCAACGCAATCTGACTTTCAATAATCCCTACAAAAGAATGGCCCTGACTAATATCAACCTATACTCTTCACAAATCACTTACCTCACAAAAATCTTGGTTACTCGAACTACTGCAATACAGGGAGCGTCAATACTGCCAGCTAAATAAAAGATTAAAACTACTGAAGGCACTAACTACTGATTCGCAAAGTTAGCAAATGAAAGATTTTAATAGAGGTCAAACAATGTATTTACCTCAATAGTGTTCAAAAGTCATAATGTATATAGCAGTTCATGACATCCAGTCTTACAAATTTCAAAACTCCGCCATCTGTCTCCCCACATCCACCACTGCTGGCGGCTCACCTCCAACTGCGCAACGCTACAAAGACGAGTATTACAACAATGCCAACCAGCCACAAACTGCATACAGCACAGCCAGTGATTTTCATACAGAGCGTTACGTGGCGGCGGCGTTACCAATATAAGAACCTAAACAGCCTACTTACATAGCCCCCATGCCCCTCACAAAAAAAATTTACAAATTGTTTTCGGCAGTGACAATAATGATTTGATTAAATTTGTCATAATTAGAATAACAAAGATATCAAATGCACACACTAATTGATACAATGTTGGTCAAAAGCTAAAATTTTCTCACAGTCCCATAAAGACAGTCCTGATCATTCATCACAGTAAAATTACAGTGTTTCTTTTGTCTCAAAGTCTGAGCAGTTACCGAGAATGCACATGGAAGTAGTGGATTTCCATGCAATCTTGAAGAAGTAGTGTTGTCCTTCCAACGGAAAGACAGTGCTGACTCTTGACATGCAGGCAGGTAATGGGCCACAACAGAGCAAACCCACAACAGAGTCAGTCGAAGTTTTGAAGAATATTGGTAGGTAGGTCATTACACAGCAGACCCACTGTAGTCCTGGTAGAGATTACGGTATTGGTGGGCCACCAGAGATGCAGACCCAGTGCAGTCCTTGTAGAAATAATGGTATTAGTGGGCCACCAAAGATGCAGACCCAATGTAGTCCATGTAGAGACGGCCAGCAGCCATCTGTTGCGACTGTGCAGGTGCACAATCACCATCGAAGAGTCTTGCGGACAATATAGCATGTCCATGAAACACCACTTGTGCACTCACAAAATTTTTTTTTTAAAATATGCTTAGAACCAGCAATGCTGTTATCCAGTTCCTTGCTGAATTATTAACACACCTGCAAACACTATCAGTCCCTACTTCTCACATATTGTCCATATACTATGACCAACAGAAACGTGTGCAGTGAAATGTAACTTACAAGTAACTTAATTTGATGAACAGTTGGCAATTACAATTTTATAACATAAGAATACAATAACAAAGGTAAAAAATACATCATTAAAAACATAATAATACAGACAACATTTGTAGTAATACAGGCTTTACAAAAGAATAGAAATAACATATAGATCAGTGTTACAGGCATTATGACATAAGTAAATACATAAAAGATCAGAATAACTTTTGAAACATAAACTTCACACATGAGCATTAAAAAAAAAAACAGAATAAATCATGTCTAAAGATCAGAAAAATTCTACAACATAAATCTTATTAGCTAAACACATAAAGAAAGGAAAAACACAAATTCACATAGCATAATAACAGAAAGGTACAGGACAGGGTTTGTTTTCAGTGTGACATTTGGTACTGCAGTCCAACCCAAAACTGCATTCTGTAGATCTTTCCTCTTATTTCAACATTTGTTTACACTAACAACAACAAAATCCTATCCAAGCATGCTTTCTGTATTCTGTTCAAATCCTCTTTCAAAAATAATTTTTCTCCACTGTATACAACTTTTTTTTGGCCAAACCATTTTCTTATAGCTTCTCAATGCATTTCTTCCAATTCATCATAGTTAGTTTCTTGTATAGTCTACCCCCTCTTAAGCTAACTACTTAATCTACTGAGCTCAGATTTATATACCAAGGAATGAGGAAATGCAGTAGCACATAACAATTAACACAAACAGCAATGACAAAAAAATGGAAATTGGCAAAGCAAGCAGCAGCAGGAAATGGAATAACTTATATCTAAACATGACAAAGCTCAAGCACAAGAAATATTACAGTAAACACAACAATGCAGATAAACGAAATGTCTATTCACATCTTGATGCCTATATAATTGAAGTGGAGAACCACAAAAACTTATTCTATGAAATAAATTACCAAGTACTTGAAAAGAAAATTATGTATGCAGTTCCTATTTTTTGGAAGTATATCACATTATTATTATATACTGTATCTGTAGACAGAAAATATTTATATTAGTACATCTATAAAATTTTATTTTAACCAATGCTGCAGTGCAGCTAGAAACCAGATATTGAACAAAACAGACAAAGCAAGGCGTGAAGCGTCATTCACTAGCAATATGGCGTTTCATAATGCAGTAAACAATCTTTGAACTAGAAAGAAAACAGACGTGAAATGTTTCTCATCATTTCATTTCAGTAAATATCATAAATTAAGAACACTACAGTGTAATCATGTTTTCAAGTTTGAGGGTGTCGTATTTGCGATGCTTTCTACAAATGAATGTCAATAGCGAGGATAATGGCCTCTCGTTTTTTCTCCACCTCTGCCTCTGAAAGGCACACACTAATGGCATTTTTCCAGGCGTCTGTCACGCAGCTGGGTGCCCACGACACATTACGTGAAGGTGGTCACTTAACTTTCTTACCGAAATATTTACGACAGCAGTTTGCGCTAGAGTGACAGTCTCATATAAAAATATTTTCACAAGTTGAGAATTAGCGTTACAAATTTATAGAAAATAAAATCCTATAAATATAACAGTGCCCAAAAACTTTGCGACAGCATTGTAATACATTCACGCATATACACACATTTCATAATTCTTAAAGTACGATTCTTGGTTTCCAACATCCTCTTCCACAAATCAGAATCCCTAACCACTACTCATTATTCCTTACCTTATTATACATATACATATTCGTCCACACTTCTTCAATATTTCATCATAAGGACTACGTAGCATAATCAAATTCCTCATATAGCATCAGCTTATTGATCATAAACATACCGCAACAGCGTAATACATATCGTCATCATAAAATCATAAAACCTCACCCAAATCTCAAAAACGTTGTAGCTTTCTTCAATAACTTCAAAACCTAAAAAAAATTCTCTGCTCATGTCAAAAGTGTCATCTACCTCAAACGTACTTTAAAAATCATGATCCCATATCAAATACATCATTCAAAGCTCTCGTAGTATCACAACGGTTCAGAAAAAGTATGAACAGTTCACAAAGCACACAAAAAATACAATTTCATAAGTGTGAAGTTATCCACCTGCGTAATTGCGTAAACTTGTGACACTGACGTAGTAAAAAGATGTTTGTTTCTCTGTCAGATAATTAGATAGCTGTGTAATTCTGTGTTAGAGAAATATGGTACCGATGTGTAAAATTGTATAAGCAAACACCATATTAGCTAAGGTTCCTTGTGCTTGCCAAACACATGATACACAAAGTAAGCGTGTATCCCCTGAGGATTAATGTAATCATACAGCAATGGAATGAAATGTATCAGGGAAAGCCTTTATATCATTGTAATTCAAAAATCTTTAAAAATAAATGTCTTAAGTACAAAATTAATCACTCAAATACGTGTACTGTAGCGCTAAACTGTGCGTCTTGTTGTAAGATAATCTCTGTGGAAGTGTCGTAGTTATCGTCCTCCGAAAGCTAAGTTCTGCAGAAGTAATTGTACTTACCTCATGATAAACAAAAGTGAAATTTCCTAATTTGTTCCCACTCTTCTGTGTCATTAAAGACTACCGGTTTTGTGTCATTCAGATTGTCATCTACCTTCGTAGATAAATTATTTAGCTGATCCGAAAGTTCAACTACTTTCTCTGATAATGAAGTGATTTCCTCCATGTGTCTTTATGAACCAATTTTCAGAGTATCTACTGTGTCCTTCAAGTTTTCTTGTGGTTTTTCAAGTTGTGTAACCGAATCGGTAGATGCAACTGAGTCAATTTTAGCTTGCAAGGTCTCATGATTTTCATGAATAATAGTTTGCAGTTCTTTTATTGCTGCTTCGTGATTCTGTAATGCATTTTCATGCCGCGAAAAAATTGGTTGAAAATGCTCACAAATCTGTGTTTTTACGTTATTACAGACTTTCTGACATTTCGATTCAATGTTATGTAGCTCAGTAGTTAAATCTTCATGTGTTTGTTCAGGTGTGGTGTCTAACTTTTGAAGCTTTTGCTGTGTTTGTCTCTGATTTTGTTCCATTGTGTCTAACTTTTGAAGATTTTGTTCCATTGTGTCTACTTTTGAAGATTTTGTTCCATTGCGTCTAACTTTTGTAGCCTTTGTTCCATTTGTTGCATTAACTGTAATAACAATGCACTGGTGTCTAAAACATGTTCCTCAGTGCTATTCGGCAGTTCATTTGAACCGGCAATATTCGCATTTTGAAAAGCAGAAAATGTGTCTTGACTTATTTGAGAAAATGGTGAGGACGCAAAACCTGAATCTACAGTATTTGCAAGATTGTGCCCTGTCATTTCGGATTCCTGAGGCGAGCTGTTGCCGACCGATCGATCGATAATGCTTCCCTGTTCACTATTTGTTTCACTGTGTACACCATTATTTGCCACCCGCTCCATTTCCCTATGCACAATTACCAAATTACTATTTTGAACATTAGTTAATTCATTACTCGGTGGCGCTAACACACTGCTTTCATCTTCACTGTCATTTCTCAGTTTACTTTAGAGCGTAGTATTACGTTTTTCACACGCCATTATTGTCACAATATTCACACGATAACACAGAAAAGCACAATTTAAAGAGCAAAAATAAGAGAACACATTAATGTAGCACTGAAAATAATATCTAGTATAATTGCAAGTGCAGCTGCAAAATACTTCGTGCAAAACTACATGCATGCCACAACTGTTTTACTGTACAACAATGAAAGACTGCAACTACAAAGGAAATTCTCTCTATGATTACATGCTAGCAATAAACAAAAGCTACACTAATTACACAAACTACAAGAAAAAAATCAGAAGATTCCAGTTAGGTATCCTGGCAGGGTCGCCATATGAAACGTCCCCTTTGAAGAATTATACAGGACTGTGCTTAAGCTGACACACAATATTTTTTAGCGCAATGCAATCTGACTTTCAATAATTCCTACAAAAGAATGGCCCTGACTAATATTAACCTATACTCTTCACAAATCACTTACCTCACAAAAATCTTCGTTACTCGAACTACTGCAATACAGCGAGTGCCACTACTGCCAGCTAAATAAAAGATTCAAACTACTGAAGGCACTAACTGCTGAAAGGCACAGTTAGCAATGGAAAAATTTTAATAGACGACAAACAATGTATTTACCTCAATAGTGTTCAAAAGTCATAATGTATATAGCAGTTCATGACATCCAGTCTTATAAATTTCTAAACTCCGCCATCTCTCTCCCCACATCCACCACTGCTGGCGGCTCACCTCCAACTGCGTAACGCTACGCGCTGTTAACAGCCAACTGCCCAACGCTACAATGGCGAGTATTACAACAATGACAACCAGCCACAGACTGCACATAGCGCAGCCAGTGATTTTCATACAGAGCGCTACGTGGCGGCGGCGTTACCAATATAAGAACCTAAACAGCCTACTTACATAACCTAATGACCGACAGAAGTCATTTTGAATAGTGCTATTGGATCACTTTCGTAACACGTTTTATGCCAGTCACATAGAAGAAGACGATTTGTCAATTTGCGCATGCGCTTTCCTTTCCGACATTCTCACAGCCTAGCTGCCGGCGCCACCCCAGTTTACCTGAGAGCCCATGGCTCACCGAACGTTCGCTGGGGTGAGGAAGCACGCTTCTGACGTTTGAGCTAAGCACAGCTACTGACATGGTACACACGTACCACTTATTTTACATTTTATGCAAGTCTTTCGCCCTTTTGGGTGTTCTGTATTGATGTTGGACCATGCATCTTTAGACAGTTTGTAATTTTAGTGTGAATCGTTAAATAATTCATGATCGCTGACGAGCTGCAGTGTTAAAAGTTCTAATTTTTTAAGATGCCCCTTGTTGCATTTATATACGTCAGACTCACTTCAGAGATTTTGGCCGGGAAACCAAATATTTGAGCTGATAAGAGAACGTGGAATGATCACTGATAAATTATTTAACTACAGCAGGGATAATGTTGATTGTGATCTGCATGAATAATTACAAGCATGTAAGGACTGATGAAAGCAGAGCAATCAACATGTCAGATTTGCTGTCTCTCGTTAATACAGGTAATCACCTCCTATCATTTGTACTACACATCATAAGATAACAGTGTTTTTAAGTTGCTTGCAGGGGGAATATGATAAGTAAAGAAACGGCTCGAGTTAATTAGCAAGTAAACTGCCTTCGCACTTCCACTTTTGTAGCCGTGTCTTCCTCAGTAGCGTGTAATATTACGGTATTTTGATAATTCTTACCTTATAGACCGTCTGACTACAACCGAATGAAACACAATTTTCGTTCCATGCGCGTTTTGTCTTTATTTTCTGCAAGGCATCTTCATTGTTCTGGAATATGTACATATTTTTGCTATTTAGCTTACATTTAGATCAATGTACCTATAGGTTATAAACAGTTCCGGTGGCTGGTTTTTGCTATTATGTAGTAATATTTTGAACTGTACTTACAGGTTGCATGGACGATTTTCTACATATTACGCTCCTATTCCATTTTTGGTGTTGTTCCTCTTCTTATAAGTGCCAATTTACGGCTTTTTCTCACATTTCACAGCACCACGAACTGACCACTTGTTTTGATGCAGTGTTGCCGACTGTCAGATACTATTGCCAAAGATGGAATGTTATTGCCAACTTTCGAGTGTGCTTATTGAAGTGTCTGTGATCTCTTTGTGTATGCATTTGTGTGTGTGTATGTGTTTGTGTGTTTTGGTGTGATATAATTTTATTTCTTTCGTGGAGCTGTGTGGTGTGTGCTGTGTGTGTTTGGGTGTGTGTGGGTGTTTGTGTGTGTGTGTCAGGAGGCGAAGTGGGTTTTGTTTTCAGCGATGGCTTTCAGAATATGGAAGTTTTCTTGCATTTGTATAAGATGTTTGTCATGGTCGCTTATTCTCAAAAACGAACCACCAGAACTGTTTGTGAGCCATAGGTACATTGAGAAAATGTAAGCTAAATAGCAAAATGCCGTAATAAACTTCCTTCATTTGATTTGAACTGTTTTACAATTGGCCAACGTTTAGGGTACAAGGAAAATTACACAAGAATACAATATTATAACGACAATTGCATATCATTATTGATATTATAACACATAGAATCAATTGAGAATTATTATAGCATAGTTAGAGACAGAGCAAAGAAGGATCACATGAATGGCTGTCGGGGGGGGGGGGGGGGGGGGGAGGTTACAAATGGCTCTGAGCACTATGGGACTTAACTGCTGAGGTCATCAGTGCCCTAGAACGTAGGACTACTTAAACCTAACTAACCTAAGGACGTCACACACATCCATGCCCGAGGCAGGATTCGAACCTGCGACTGTAGTGGTCTTGCGGTTCCAGACTGTAGCGCCTAGAACCGCTCGGCCACCTCGGCCGTCGGGGGAAGGAGGGGGGGTACAATAGCGTTGCTCCCTAAAGAGAAATGGTTACATTTACGTGACTTCACACGCAAATAGTGTATCATGATGCTTATTACAGCACACCCAATCATTTTATAGTAGTTCTTCAGTGGTATGGGATAAAGACCATGTTACTGGCTGAAGACCACTAATGAAAACATGTAAGTGACCAAGAAAACTGGTTAAAATTACGATGTTTCACACAAACCTCCACATGGGGACCACAGGTATGAGTGGGAGGTCATTGCTGGCACAACTCTGGAGGACCTGGATGGACTGCACTCGTCCTTCATTGCAGTTGGTAGACACAACAGTACTGCAGCTGCCAGCCATGACTCAGCACAACAGACGTCATAGATGCCGTTAAGGAGTCGTAATTTGCTGCATTTGTAGCAACACAGTGCAGATCTGAGTTTTGTTGGTGTGCTGTATGTAGCTGCTTGAACTACCATTAACTGCATGCCCGGAAGTGAATTTTTCCTCTGCCTGACCATTTCTCTCACCCATCCAGACGCATAGCAGCCTGGAATAGGCCAGATAAATATATTAAAATCTAGTCATTTGTTGGAAAGCTAACACGACCCCTAGCTAAGTCTGCAGTTTGGAACCTTAAACTGGAAAGGATTACATAATGCTCACAGACCCTTGTCAGAAAAATTAAGTGAGCGATTATTAGAGGCCTGCACACCTTACCCCTTGAGATGCCAACAACTTCCAGTGTCCTAACATTCTAGTCACTCAGCATTGCCTACACAGAAGTTTGAGTTGGCAGTATTATTTCAAACCATACCAGACTACAAGGCACTCTCACTGTGCTGCAGCGAGTTTTGAACTGCTATCTTTTGCTTCTGTTTTAATTCATAATGGAATGATAAATGGCAGAATACTAACAAATAAACAGACAGACGATCATTCCTCATCTGCAGGCTCTATTGGACTGGCGGAGTATCGAATCTAGATACACACAAAGCTACTAAGGCGAAAGACACATTCACCACCGATGAAAGAACTTCAACACAACCATTTCACTGTGCCAAGCACCATTGCTCATATTTAATTAGCAAAATACCCATTCTTACTACGTGACACAAAACCACAGCGTGTGGGTGTCGAGAGTAACCCAAAAATTAAATCCCTCATTAAAACGTAGCATTTGGACGTTGTACGAGCATTTCACCAATGTAACAGTTCGTGTTGGGAAGTGTACCTACCACTTACTGGCACTAACTACAACGACCATGCCTGTTCCACACTGCTGTGCATCAGGATGGGTGAGATAAATGGTGAAGCAGAGGAAACACTCACGCTGGAGCATCAAGTTAAACAGTGGTATTACGGACAGGTACTTATTGAAGCAGATATGTACAGCACACCAGTCGGCCTCAGGTCCACACTGTGTGTCTAAAAATAGCAGCAAATTACGTTTCTATTGACGCCTTAATGGAAACTGTGACGTCCATTGTGCTGGTTCATGGCCAGCAGCTACAGCACTGCTGTGTCTATCGCCTGCAGTGAAGAACGAGTGGCGCCCATCCAGCCTCCAAACTTGTTCCAGCAATGACCACCCACTCATACAAATGGTCCCCATGTTACTCACTGGGGTAAGATAGATGACTCTAGTTCTTTGATGCCATGCAGCAACATCCCAGACACCATCCAGGGGTCGACTGGGACGAAATCCAATGATGTCTCGGCTGCTAGGAGGTTGCCAGGGTGCACCTCTACCACAGTCACCTTGTAGTCTATCAGATGAAGGGCGTCAGAAGGCGGCATCTGGCAGTACACCATTTACACGCACCAGTGAAAGTTTTGCAGTTCCATAGCCTCCAAACCACAGGAATGCTGATCCTTATCCCAGGACCTGATGAGAGAATTAAAGGAGATGCAGCTAAATGATCTTCATGACCAAGGATTATCTGTAGTTTCTCTGATATTCAAGAGCACATCATACTTTCCAGTTCAAGAGATGAAGACCGAACGGCAGCACAACTCCCTGCCCTTGAGCGCTAAGCTCACTTAATTACTCACTTATAACTGTGTTTCTGACTTAGATGCATGGGGGGGGGGGGGGGGGGGTAGGGGGGTGATGGAAGAACGGATTTGTCTTATTACTTTGAGAGGTGGTACACCACACTCTCATTTTAACATTGTCACTCAGATCAACATTTATATTTTAGGACATGATCATGGTGTTCCCTGTACTACATCTGGTATGTGTGGTGAACCGTGAATTTACTTTATTTACTAGCGATTCATCAAGAACATTAACACATTTAATCACACTATATGAGCGTGGAAGTAGTTGCCAGTGGATAATTGATGAAAACAAATCAAATTTCTTTCAACAAATGTAAATTTTAATCCTAAAAGGTATTTTTATTTTCTTTATTTTTATTTATTTATTTATTTATTTTGAAGTAGATTTAAAATTATAATCAGAAAGCACTCTCTAAATATCAAGTTACAATTTATTCAGAGGCAGAAAGAACAAATTGTTGACAGTATGAGCTTTCGGCCTGGCAACTTTGCCGGTCCCTCTTGACACGGCCCATAGTCGCGACCGCTCACAACAACCTCTGATAGACTACACTGATGCAAATCAGCAACACACCAGATTACTTTAAACTAAAAATATTAACAACTCATACAAGCACATAAACTGTGCACCTAGTAGGAGGGATAGAAATGGGACAAAACACTAACATTATGTACTTAAATAAACATTTAAATAAAAATCCATGAAATGCAGTCTTATACAAGGTTAGCCAAACATGCTCTACATTACACATATACCGCCTCTCAAGATGATAGGCAAGATAAAAACATATTTCAGGAAATCGGCTGTTACACTTCAAGCAATAAATTCGTTAACACCGAATCCGACAAACATGGCAAACTAGACAGAGGCAGCTATTAACGCAAGGCAGACCAACAGACAGACAGACACTAACTGCTTAACAAATGCGGACGGGAGACAGACGAGCAAATTGGGGGACGAGAGACTGACCAAGAAAACAAGTGATAAACTACGATGTCTGGCGAAGACCTGGCGCAGCACCCCCGAAACGCTCTCCCGAACTGTCCGCTGCCAGCCGCCTCAACGGACGCAAAAGGCGCGCCGATCTCCCGTCTCACGGCGTCGCAGCTCGGACCGGCCAGACCGATGTCGTCGGTTGACTCCTGTTGCCCTCGTGTCGGCCGCGAAGCCACTACCCCTCGGTATACGGCGGGAGCCACTGGACTGACGTGGGGACCTCACATGCGGCGACGCTCAAGACGGACCAGTCATCTTGTGTCTCAGTGCGCGACCGACCAACCGATCGATCCATCCGCCAATGACCATTGCCTGAACAAACTCGAGCAGACTGGCGGCCTAATACATACTAGCACTCCGGACGACCGACAAGCTCTGCCCCACACTGACCAGGCTGACCAACTTACCGACTGGCGACCTCATAGCGCTCCTTAAATGCACGTGAACAGGCAACTGCCACAGCGGCGCCACCGCCAGAAACGGAGGGCGACTGCTTCACACTACTCGCTGCGGCTCGCTCTTCAAAACAGTAATTTTTACCACGGCTCATGTGGTTTATGAATGTTTTACATGGGGAAATTGTGGGCAGAATCTTCTTATAACGTCATGTGTAACTTGTACAGAAGTGGTACCAAAGGGGTCGTAGTGGAGGCAATGGAGAAGAGTGAGAGAGATGATTTGGGGGTCATAAATGCTGAGCGCAGTGACCTGGCAGTGTGATTGAAATGGCAAGCACACAGTGGATCTTACCTGCAGAGGGATTTCTCGCTGATGTCCTCTCTTCCTTATGTATAGGGTAAGGTAGAAGGGCGCCAGTTCACAAAACATTTAGGTGCTGGGCCAGGTGGCCAAATATTGGAAAATGTATGGAAGAAGCCGTTTAAGAGACGCTGCTGTAAATTGAACTATTATGCAAATAGTGGGAAGATCATAAACCTCCATGCATTCTCATGTTAGAAGCTGTAATTATATGGACAGAGGGGCTGCTGTACGTGTTTAGTGCAGGCAAAACTATAACCGCATGACACTAGGAAGTCTTCAGGTTCTTTTAGCGAGTGAAAGAAACATATATATATATATATATTTCATGAGTACGACTGTTTGGGGAAGTTAAAAGCTTTCTTTAAAGAACTGGAAATGGTCGGCCCGTAGGTAGGTGTTTTTTTTGCCAAACTTGGCCTTTGGCCTTGCTTACTGTGAGAACGAAACCACCCAAGTCTAGAATCTTCTTTTTTCAGCCAAGAGAGATCTGGAGATCGGCTCCTCTTAGGATATGAAGAGTGGAGGCTTGTTTTCACAACCCTGGTGCTGTGTCTGGATTGGCTACCAGGCCAACAGAACGCTCGAGAGGGGAGATTCAATGAGTAGAGGATAGTTCGATTCGTTTGTGCAATGTGGGGGTTATCATTTCTGTTGATTCGGTTCCCATACCGAGGCTTCGTGAAAAGTGGTTGTGTTTCTCTGCCTCCTTCGCCTTCTGGTCCTCTTTAGTCTTTCCCTAGCGGGTGGGACTTGCAATCTGTATCTTTTGGTGGACTAACAGCCACTAACAGTTTCCAGCTTTACCGACATTGGAAATGCATATCATGTCAGATATGTCGCGTGTCACAAGGATGAAATTATTCGTCCTTAGCTGGTCATCTGACGGTTGATGTTTGCCTGTGAGGCAAATTGGATTGGCCAGACCAGCGGCGTGCGCCTGAAAGTGAAATCTGTTGGGATTTCAGACCTCTGATAAGGAAGTTTCCCGCATTGTGATAATCACAACACCAGATTGCGTAGTTTGCAAATTTTCGTGGATCCATCAGAGCACTGTAGTTACTGTAGCGCACTGCCCCTCCCCCAAAGCGTGCCGTTTTCTGCTACCGCCTGAATCAAGGTGAATGGGCAAAATACTGCTGCAAAGGGTTAAGGTTGTTAGATGATATTCGCAGCTCCCTTTTTTGAAGTGTACCATAGTTTGTGGTATACTTAATCGTAGTTGATTCCATTGGAATAGTTCGGCCTCACATTGAAATCATGCAAACAAAGTCAGACTGCGTTGTAACAGGAATTAATTCAGGGGAGAGTTTGTATAGCTTCCACCCCAATATATACTTAGCCAATGAAGCACCATTCCTTTTCTGATTTGTGTTTGTCATTTTTGTGTAATGTTTATGAGCTAGCTAGAGTTACAAAAGCGTTGCTAAAACTTGTCAGTATTTTGTAAAGTTAAATATGGCACTGTTCTCACTCATACTTCATCTACAATTCACTGTTTTTATTTTATTTTTGTGGTACTTGGGTAATTTAAGATGAAATCTTATCAAATTAATTAATTTGATTAATAACTTAAATTCTGAAAGTGACCACAGACATAAGGCAATAAAAGTGCTATGAGTAAATTGACTAATTCATATATAAAAATTAAGGACGTAGATCACGTTTTGAACGTAATTGAAGAGTGAATACTTTTCCTCCTGCAAAAAATAATAAAATTAAGCTTTATTTACATCAATTCATTATCAAACCAAGCGACGGCTTGCAATTGGTGTCCTTGGCCAGGATCTCGAATCATAGCACTTTCACGAGGTAGTGTATTATCTTGCGGAATAGGAGCTTGTTTTTTTCTTTTTCAGAGTGATACTGTGGTGCACTGGCAACATTTACTCACGGGTTTGGCGCTATGCGTTGTATCGCAGCAGTTTGTAGTATGGTGCAGTAATTTTATTGTTATGTATGTACTGGTTGTGTCATTTACTTTCTTTTTTGTTTCTCATTGTCTCTTGTCAGTGACTCCTGTGTCACTTCATGTCTCATGTTGCGCCGTTGTTAACTACGTCCTGTAGAATTTTGTGGATGAAACTGAGTATGTGGATGTGTACGATATTTTAGTGTAGGTTTTGTTTCATGGGTTCTGACGTAAATGTGCGCATTAATTAAAAGAAGATCAGAGTAGATTTGTTGCGCGCGATGCATTAGAAAAAAAGTGGTTCAAATGGCTCTGAGCACTATGGGACTCAACTGCTGTGGTCATTAGTCCCCTAGAACTTAGAACTACTTAAACCTAACTAACCTAAGGACATCACACACATCCATGCCCGAGGCAGGATTCGAACCTGCGACCGTAGCAGTCGCACGGTTCCGGACTGCGCGCCTAGAACCGCGAGACCACCGCGGCCGGCCGATGCATTAGACTCTGAAACTTGCGGCATCAGCAGTCGATTTGAATGCTTACGAAAAACAAATCTCGTGTGTGTAGTGAGTAAGGCTGCGCACTAATGCCGCCCCAGGAAGAAGTTCACTAAGTCAGTCTGCAAACAGGGCGCAAATGTCAGATGCAGAATACTCTGATGGCGAGGGTTCATCTCACTCAGGAAATAGAAATGAAAACGATGCCGAGGCAGCAAACCATGTGGGTTCTGTAAATACAGTCCATTTTCGCGAAAAAGGCGTCATAGAGCAGTTGAGTCGCGTGATTCTAGTCCAAGGTGTAACACTGGAAGAGCGTAATTAGAATCGATCGTTCAATTTTTGCAGGAGGCAGAGTGAAGACCACAGGAAGGGGAAGAGAAGAGACAGGAGGAGGAAAAACTAAAGAAGGAATGGGAAGAGGCGGCAGGAAGAAGAGCAAAGACAGGCGGCCCACCATTAATGAATTCAGAAGTGATAAGGCAAGTTGGAAAAAAAGAATTAAGTGATGAAAGGAATTAAGGAAATTCGAAGGAGGGCTGATGAGTTTGTCGAAACAATAAATCAGTCCAAAAGTGAGACTAAGACAGTCTGACAGTAGAGACAGCAAGAGATGCGCGAAAAAGTGCCTAAATTGTGCGAGATGAGACAGTGCTGGCTAAGGTCGAAGTGAGCGCAACCAAGAAGACTATTTCTGCTCTTAAAAAAGGGAGAGGTGATTGGAAAGATACAGGATTAAATGCTAGAAATCAAAGACGGATAAATACGTCTTGCTACCCAGCAGAATGAGCTGGTGGATGAGATTATACAGGGTGTTTCAAAAATGACCGGTATATTTGAAACGGCAATAAAAACTAAACAAGCAGCGATAGAAATACACCGTTTGTTGCAATATGCTTGGGACAACAGTACATTTTCAGGCGGACAAACTTTCGAAATTACAGTAGTTACAATTTTCAACAACAGATGGCGCTGCAAGTGATGTGAAAGATATAGAAGACAACGCAGTCTGTGGGTGCGCTATTCTGTACGTCGTCTTTCTGCTGTAAACGTGTGCTGTTCACAACGTGCAAGTGTGCTGTGGACAACATGGTTTATTCCTTAGAACAGAGGATTTTTCTGGTGTTGGAATTCCACCGCCTAGAACACAGTGTTGTTGCAACAAGACGAAGTTTTGAACGGAGGTTTAATGTAACCAAAGGACCGAAAAGCGATACAATAAAGGATCTGTTTGAAAAATTTCAACGGACTGGGAACGTGACGGATGAACGTGCTGGAAAGGTAGGGCGACCGCGTACGGCAACCACAGAGGGCAACGCGCAGCTAGTGCAGCAGGTGATCCAACAGCGGCCTCGGGTTTCCGTTCGCCGTGTTGCAGCTGCGATCCAAATGACGCCAACGTCCACGTATCGTCTCATGCGCCAGAGTTTACACCTCTATCCATACAAAATTCAAATGCGGCAACCCCTCAAAGCCGCTACCATTGCTGCACAAGAGACATTCGCTAACTATATAGTGCACAGGATTGATGACGGCGATATGCATGTGGGCAGCATTTGGTTTACTGACGAAGCTTATTTTTACCTGGACAGCTTCGTCAATAAACAGAACTGGCGCATATGGGGAACCGAAAAGCCCCATGTTACAGTCCCATCGTCCCTGCATCCACAAAAAGTACTGGCCTGGGCCGCCATTTCTTCCAAAGGAATCATTGGCCCATTTTTCAGATCCGAAACGATTACTGCATCACGCTATCTGGACATTCTTCGTGAATTTGTGGCGGTACAAACTGCCTTAGACGACACTGCGAACACCTCGTGGTTTATGCAAGATGGTGCCCGGCCACATCACACGGCCGACGTCTTTAATTTCCTGAATGAATATTTTGATGATCGTGTGATTGCTTTGGGCTATCCGAAACATACAGGAGGCGGTGTGGATTGGCCTCCCTATTCGCCAGACATGAACCCCTGTGACTTCCAGAATCCAGAAACAATTGAACAGCTGAAGCAGTACATCTCATCTGCATGTGAAGCCATTCCGCCAGACACGTTGTCAAAGGTTTCGGGTAATTTAATTCAGAGATTACGCCATATTATTGCTACGCATGGTGGATATGTGGAAAATATCGTACTATAGAGTTTCCCAGACCACAGCGCCATCTGTTGTTGACAATTGTAACTACTGTAATTTCGAAAGTTTGTCTGCCAGAAAATGTACTGTTGTCCCAAGCATATTGCAACAAACGGTGTATTTCTATCGCTGCTCGTTTAGTTTTTATTGCCGTTTCAAATATACCGGTTATTTTTGAAACACCCTGTATAAATGTGTAGAAATACAGCCAGAAACAAAAGCACGTCGCAGTGAGTTCTGTGATCACCAGGAATGTCAAAGACAACATTTTTCTACTCAAGCTGTAGTTGCATCCTTGGCACAGGCCGATATACGGCAGGAACGTTCACTTAAAGGGATTCGGCGCGCGCAGTGCACACAATACCGAGCCGGAAGACAATTGCGTGCAACTCAGACGTACGGAAAAATTACATTATGACTTTTTTGACGCGAGACGAGGATGCAACAGCATTGAGGAATCAGTCGTCTACGAAATCTTGGGCGCTCGCACTCCAGAAGTTAGAGAAAGTCCGAGGGCGCAAAGTTATGAATATTTCGACATAAAACTTCTTGTGATTCTTGAGAAAACTTATTGTCTGAAATCAAAATTTTCAAGTTTGCAAAGAGAACCTCAATTCATTACATATAAAGTTATGGATTGTTCAGTATGAAAGGGTACTACCCGAGTCAAAGCGACTAGTATGCAAACTGGAATTTGCCTCTGGATACCTGGAAGGTTCAACAATAGAGCTCATGCGTAGCAATGCAACAGAGTGCCGCAGCTATGGCGAATTCATAGAGGCTTTTCTACAGATCTGCTGGTCACAGGACGTCCAAGAAAGGATTAAACAGAAGCTTACATCAGGGACGGATTACGAAGCGTCTAGGTGCCACAGTCTGGTACAGTTTTTCGAGACGCTTGTGTTAATATCAGGATTGGCGCGGAAGGGAAAGCAGTGGACACCCGTTGGGGTGAAAAATCAAACATATTTTAAGTGCATGGTTGTTTAATGCCGTACAAAGGAAAGGCAGGCCTAGAGAAGGCGCAGAAACTGAATGGGCTGCTGCCCAACAGAGCAGGAGAGGAGAGCGTCTGGTCGGGTCGGAAGCTGCCAGCAGAAGAGAGCGGACGGTGTGTCCGCTCCAGCCGGCTGGCCGTGGTTCCACCCCCACGTGACCGCTTCCAACCCTCCCTATTGGGCAGCCAAGCTGTAGACGCGCAGTTTGGTAACGTTACATCGTCAGCACCACAAGAGTTTAGCTTCTGGTGGTTCAACACGTGAGTTTCAAAGTGGCTCTGTTCGGTTTTGTGCAACGTGATTGATATGCAGCAACTAGCCGCCAGGCAGAAGGCACTGGCGAACATCAAGTGAAAAATAAAAATCAAATTTTATACTAGTAAGTGAATTCAGTAACGTCTCCCACTGTACACTAGTCAATAAAAACCGTTACCTGCATAAACCGTATAGTGATAAGAAGATAATGCGGCACTGCTACATGAAACTGCCACTGAGGTACCATGAACTGCTCATTGGCAAATGTAATCACACAATGGAGTCATTGACTACGGAAGTCTTTAACTACGGTAGTCAGATTTTGTAAAGGAGCACAGAATGCGAGGAACAGAAGAAGATATCATAAACGAAATTCGCAATATCAAGGCCTAAGATTTAATAATGATCCTCAGTGGGATGATAGAAGTAGGCGGGGGACATATGGCGTTAAATTTAATGAAAGCAGAAATAGCATTAGGAGGGAAATGCAAAATTCTAACCACATCATGCAGGTGGTCTGGAACTTAGGAGGAACGAGGAATAATGGAGCGATTGGTAGGCGAAGTCCGCCATGTGATCACCAAAATGACGTAGTGAAAACCAGACCATCTAATATCTCAAACAGAAACCGCAGCGGAAGTCCGTGTAGGATTTGACAGCCCAAAACAAAGTCGCACATAATATCTGTACTTATTAGAGTACGAGAAAACAGAATTATTACATCGGAAAGAAGAGGTGATGAGCACACAGGATTTACACCCCGTCTTTCATGTAACAATAGGTAACGTCGGTCTGAGGGGAATTATCGACAGTGGGAGCCACATTACGACAATATCAGAGTGCTTACAATAAATGTATTGAAAAGCACCCACAGCCTACGCTCAAAATCATAAAAACAAGAAAAAAAGGTATCTTGACGGGGGAGCACAATGAGATGCCGTTCAAAACTCGACTGGTGGTTAACTGCCACGGGCATATGCTAGAGACAAACTTGCTGGTCGTCCGCGTCTACTCTATGGAGATAGTGTTTGGAGTGGACTTCTAAAATGAACAGCATACAATTCTGGATGGAGGACGACGTGGACTTATCCTGCAGAAATAGGACGTGGTCATATTGTTATTTGCAGATCCACATCTACATAGATACTCCGCAAGCTACCGTAGGGTGAGTGGCGGAACGCACGCAGTACCATTACTTGTCATAAAATACGAGCATAGATTTCGGTAGAGTGTTTAAATCTAAGCTACACTAGCAATGGGGAAGTGACCGTAGGGTCACCCCGTCGCTTCGGAAATAGACCGGCAGCACAAGGCGTGGCACAAATTCAGCAAGAGATGAGAGGTGAACAATGCAATAGATTGCATGTTGAGCAACTTAAACAATATCCCAGCGAGCGACAGGATGGAGAGTTTAAGAGAGTACGCAGACGTATTAGTGCCAAAGACAGTGCAATTATAAATTCTGAATATGAATTTCGGGTAAGGGAACAAAACAAATTTTTGTGGTTCCTTGCACGATAACACTGGTATAGAGGTAGACGCCTACTTGGAAATTAAGAGAATGCTGCAAGATGATATTATCAAAGCAAGTACAATAACCCAGTCACTGTGATTGAGAAACAAGACGGCTCGATACACTTGGTGCTAGATTCGCGTCAAATCAACACAATAATGAACCGGAAACTAATCGGCTGGAAAACCTACAAGATGTTTAATCTATCCAAGGAGTCAATCTTATTCCACTATCGATTTAAGGTCAAACTTCTGGTAAAGAACCCTGCGAGCTGACTGCCAGAAATATATGGCATTTCATGCGTTCGGTAAATGGAATCAATTCAAATGGTTACCACTTGGTTTGAAAGTTTCTTCGGCTGCTTTCATTAGGGGAAATCAAAGGCTACCATCTATGTGGGCGATCTGATTGCGAAGCCGACGTGGAGACAGCACAATTCGACGTTAGGGGATATCATCCGTGCCTTCAGCTACCATGGAGTAGCAGCAAATATTAATAAATCATGTATCGGGACGTCCAAAGTCAAATTTCTAGACCGCATCATTACTGCAGAGAAAATTTCACCTGATTCAGAAAAGATAGCAGCAATAGCAAAATTTCCTATTCCAACAACAAAAAAGCATCTCCGTAGGTTTATTGGTATTGTTAATTTCTACAAGAGGTTTATACACATTAAACAATTGGCAACACCACAGCTTTGCCAACTCACTGGATGCAGGTCTACAAGCATTCGGAATCGGATGCGAATTATCCGACCGCTGTGACCGAGCGGTTCTAGGCGCTTCAGTCTGGAACCGCGCGACCGCAGTTAGTTAGGTTTAAGTAGTTCTAAGTTCTCGGGGCCTGGTGACCTCAGATGTTAAGTCCCATAGTGCTCAGAGCCATTTTTGGATGCAAATTTCTCGACCTCCGCTATAGGGTGCCGAATTGTAGGGTTCCCTTTAATAGGCCAGGCGCTCACTGCACGTAATAAGCTGCTACTGGGGTACCGGAGTACATGTGGGGTGCACATAGGGCTTTTTTTAGGTTACAGAACCCCTCGTTTGAGATCAAAGACGATTTGCCTGTTACGTCAGCCACTGTGACCTCAGAGAATCTTTGTCCTTGCAGATCATTGATAGAAAAGATTAATATGATTTTAGTAATCTGCAGGAGTATCCAAAGATAGGTCCCAGAATTAGTATCTCTTACTGAAGGTTATAATGCACAGATAGTATTGGGAACAGAAAGCTGGTTGAAACTAGACGTCAGTGACAACGAAATCCTAAGTTTAGATTAGAATGTTTGTCTTAAGGATAGAAGAGTCGCCAATGGTGACGGCGTGCTTCTTGTAGTAAAAAAAATTCGATAAAATCTAGCGAGGTTATCACGTATTCCGAATGTGAATTAATATGGGTGAAATTGAGTGTCAAATAACGGTCAAAAATGGTTATCGGATGCTTTTATAGAACACCTGGGTCAGGATCTGTAGTTGCAGAGCTCTTCATACAGAATTTTATCATTAG
Source organism: Schistocerca gregaria (assembly GCF_023897955.1). Classification (NCBI taxonomy): domain Eukaryota; kingdom Metazoa; phylum Arthropoda; class Insecta; order Orthoptera; family Acrididae; genus Schistocerca; species Schistocerca gregaria. The sequence continues at coordinate 183,174,519 of NC_064927.1, forward strand.
TAAATTTTGTGATCGTGCCGTTGTAATAGGGGGTGATTTAAAACTGCCAGGTATAGATTGGGAGTGTTATGCTATCAAAACTGGTACCGGAGACAGGGAATCGTCTGGCATTGTTCTGGACGTCTTGTCCGAAAATTACCTTGAGCAGATAGAGAACCAACACGTGTGGGTAACGTCTTAGACCTCCTGGCAACAAACAGACCTCAACTTATCGACTCAGTAAACGTAGAGGAAGGTATCAGTGATCATAAGGCTGTGACAGCATCTATGACGATGGGTCCTGCAAGGAATGTTGAGAAAGGTAGGAAGATATATTTGCTCAGCAAGGGTGACAGGATACAAAGGTCTACCACGGTTTAATAGCCGTATTAGGAAAGCGCTACGTAAACAAATAGCATGTTCTCTTTGATAAATTACTGCAAATTTGAGACGTACTGGTAAACTGGATCGGAATGTGCTGATTTCTCGGTGGAAACTACTTGGATTTATGAAAAAAATGGTCAGTTTAATACTTGAGCATTACTGCTTATGTAGCTTGTCACGCCACAGCAAAGGTATGTATTGGAACAAGGAAAAATATTCATTTTTGGTTCAAAAATATGTACACGTATCTTTGAGACACAACTTCTCAGAATTCATCTTGGAATGTAGTAATGGTTTGGTCCCTTCCATTGACATTTTGTGAATTGCCAGTGAGGCATTTTCTCTGTCCCCTCCACCATTCGGAACGAGAAGATCATGGTGGTGCCACAGAAGTGCCCCACCCCCGACCCCCGTGAAGTGTCAGGGCTGCCAGTCAGCTGACAATATGACACTCGGGCAGCTCAAGGACGACAGAGGCGGGCACAGAGTACCGCTCACCCCGTTCACTTGTGACAATCTAGAGTGAAACGCACTCCAGGTGCTGGAGGTGAAAGTATCAGCAGGGGTATCTCCCCTGAGCCAAAAGGTAATAGAGGCTCAACCCCAATGTCATACGACCATCTGTGGCCACTGCTGTCTCAGACTAGTGCCACGAGAGACTAGACATGAATGTAACACCGCTACCAGTGAGAAAGGGGGGATAAGAGGGCGCTGGACCAATCAAATGAAGTCTCCAGACACTCGCCACAATGTTGACAACTGCTGCTGGAGGACTGTCTTCAACAAGAGAGACATTTCATCAGCTGTTGCCCCATCTCTGGTCTGTCAAAAGTCCTGATGCCTACCTATGGCTATCACAAATAGGAGACAGGTCCCGCAACAGACACTGCCGCCACCACTGATGACATTAAATAAGGGGGTTACCCCCTATAACTGCCTCATCCAGCCTGTTACACACCTCATGAGTTTAGTTCTTTGGTTATTCATGTGACTAATGTAATTCTGGAGCTCTCTAAATACCCTTGAGGAAGGAGCAGTAGGAGATTTAAAATATGTTTGCGTTTTTTTAAATTCTTATTTTTGTGTACATTGCGATATTCATTTTGTAAGGTTAAATTGATTTGACCAGACCAGTGAACAGGTGCACCTCACACTGCAGTTTGTCGGGATTTCGTGGCTCTGATAGAGAAGTTAATCAGAACGCCAGACCGCGTAGTTTGCAAATTTTCGAGGGCATATCAGAACATTAGAGTCATCGCACCGCACCGCTCCTCTCCTACAGCGCTCCGTTTCTGCTGCCGCCTGAATCCTGGTGAAATGGTGAAATACTGCTGCGCAGGGGTAGGGTTTTTAAAGGATATTCGCAGCTCCCTGTCTTAGGTTAATCATAGTTTGTGGTATACTTGGTCGTAGCTGATTCCATTGGAATAGTTTGGCCTCACAGTGGATTAATGTAAACGAAGTCAGATTGCGTTGTAAAATGGATAAATTGAGGGGAGAATTTATATGGTTTCCACCTGAATGTATGCTTTACCAATCACCATTACTTTCCTAATTTGTGTTTGTTATTCTTATATAAGATTTATCAGCCAGTTGTAATTACAGAAGGATTACTAAAGCTTGTTACAATTTTTTATGCGTGAATACACCAATGTACTCATTCTTATAGCATCTACAATTCACTCTTTTAATGTTATTATGGTGGTACACCGGTACAGCAGCAATTTAATGTTAAACCTTGTTAAATTATATGTAACCGTAGGCTTCCGCGGCCGTTGTCAATGTCAATAAAATTCTTCTGGGTTAGAGACCGCATTGTCATTTATAAAATTCCAACGTTTCGGCGTCTGTTGCAAGACGCCTTCCTCAGGGTGTGTTGCTAACTGCTGAATGAGCGCAAGTGTGGGTACATATATACTATGGAAGAGTGTTGTGATTGGATGTGAGGAAACTCCAATGGAAAACGCCTATTTCCGCCAATAACAAGACGCAATTCAAACGCCAATAAAATGAACTCCTAGTACCCTTCCTCCACATCCTCACATCCAATCACAACACTCTTCCATAGTATATATGTACCCACACTTGCGCTCATTCAGCAGTTAGCAACACACCCTGAGGAAGGCGTCTTGCAACAGACGCCGAAACGTTGGAATTTTATAAATGACAATGCGGTCTCTAACCCAGAAGAATTTTATTGACTTGTTAAATTAGTTAATCTGATTGCTAATTTGAGTTGTGAAAGTGACCATAGGCATTGACAACAGAAGTGCCATGAGTAAATGCATAATTGATATATAAAAATAAAGTATGTAGCTCAGGATTTGAAAGTTATTGAGAAGATAATACTTTCCTTTATGTAAAAGTAATATCATTTACCATAAATGAGACGCATATTTATGATTAACTCAAGAGACGGCTTGCAGCTTATCGTATTACATTTTCCTAGATCAGGGATTCCCAACCTGTGCTCCGTGGACCCCTTAGGGGTTCGCCGGCTGTTCCTAGGGGGTCCGCGGCAACCTTTCGCCAAATCGTGTGAAATAATGAGTAAAATTATTGAATAAAAATGTGAAAATCAAATTCATCACTGTTTTTTTTTTTTTCGTGTGAAAAACATGTGTACTTTTACCTCAGGTCATATCCCCAAGCAGCCTTTGCGCTTCCTAAATGAGAACGTACACACAGTTTAGTGCCGGAGAATGCGGCTTCTCTGACCGACTGTTTAGCAATAATACGGGGGTCGTTTGTGCGCTGGCTCACGGCGCTAGATGCGCTGAAACCTTTTACGCATGCGCGGAGCGAGCTTTATCGACCAATCACAGCGCTCGCTGGCACGTATGCGGCCCGAGGCATCATTAAATGTTAAACTTGCTTTGTCAGTGCACTACCTGTTTCATAGGTCAACTTTTGACGAGTTTATTACTTCTAGCGTGGATCGGTGGCTGAAGTCAGGATCATTGAAGAAGGCTGCAGTTTCCTTATCGCTTTCACAACAAGGGAAGTTGTGAAATTTCAATTACCAAGTAATTTTAATCGGGCTATAGTGTGTTGAACAACGTGAGTAAATCCACTAGTGTCTGGGTACAGTAGGAATTCATATTGGATCGTTATTTGAAGTTGTTTTCATTCATCTCTAAACCAAAGACTATTGATACTACGGGGTGTGGGGGCATCATTGGGAACATGGCACCTGCATCAAGAAGTTTCGCTCTGAAATTTGAAGTTACTGCGCTGTTGTCTGACTAGGGGACCGCCATGGATTTTCGACTGAAGAATGTGTCCGCCAGCTGCAAAGGTTGGGAAGCCCTGTCCTAGATCATTATTCTCTGAACGCAGGTTGATAGTCCTAGTTTAATTTGCAACATACAAGTTCCTCGGTAGCAGGCTTACAGAATGTTACTTTACTCCTGGTCAAATTGTTTTCGGTATCAGTAGTTCCATCATGCACCTTGTCCGTAACCGGTGTTGCAAACCCCGTTTCGCCTGTATTCTAACAGAATGTTAACATCACTGCCCAGTGACTTACTGGACTATAGTAAAGCATCATTTTAGTACGACGTACCCTCAACTATGCAACGCACAATGGCCTGTGCAGTACGAAGAGGGATAGACAAAAATATGTAAACTCTTAGACCATAAGACATTACCGTGGCTAGCACAGTTTAGGAAATCCTTTGAAATCGAATACGGCTTCCAGTCGTCTCGGAATGAATAAATGCAGGTCGTTCTGGCTTTCAAGGGAGTATTGAAGAGTGGCATGATGGAGTAATGACGATCGTGTTGGACAGCGATCAGATACCCTTCTCTCCAAAGTAGACCATAAACAATCTACTACAATACTATTGAGATTCGATTATTGAGGTGGCCAGGGAAGATGAGCGATTCACTTTCGTGCTAAGAAAACCAGTCCTGGACGAAGCGAAATGCTTTCTATGTTTGGAACACGGCAACACCGTTGAGGAACAAATATTGCACCAGGGAAAAATCTTATCAGCCAGAATGGTCACAAAATCCTCGGCAGTAGCGCTGCCTTACAGAGTACGCATGGGGCGATGCAGTACTACCCTATGCATTCCCAAATCATCACCGAACCCCCGTCATGTTCCATTCTTGCGACATAAACTGGGTCAGAAGTTGGAAACAGTGTGAAACGAGACCAACCCGACCAAATAAGCCAACCGAAATCGGTTGCCATGTAATTACTATCACATTTACTGTGAGTAAGATCTTTACAATTTATAATAAGTAACGCAGTTCCCTGTGTCTACCTCGCGTGATGTCAGAGTTTACGAAGAACAGTCATGTCCATTAAATACTTGTACATGGGAGAATTTACAGTGGAATGATTACACAAAATTAATCATAGCAACGGCAGATGGCGGACTCTGTGTCATGGAAAGAATACTCAGAAACACTTGGCTACGAAAGAAGTAGCTTCCAAAACCCTCGTTCGAATGTTACTGGAATATTGCTTCTAGATGGAAATGTAGAGAGTAAATGAAGTACCAAATAACAGTATGTTCCGTAACAGGTTCGTTTACTAAGCGCGACAACATCACTGAAGTTCTCATCCATCCTTAGCGTCCGACGCTATAAGAGAGGCCTTGTGCATGATTGACTGTTAAAAATTTTGAAAGGGTAATTTACCAGAAGAACAGAACAACAAACTACGTCCACCTTCGTGTATCTCACGAAGAGACCACGAAGGAAAAAATGAGAGTGATTCGCGCTCACATGTATCCTCACTAACAGTCAGTCTTCCATTTATGAAACGAACAAAACAGGAGGGAAGTGGTGTGGTACACTTAAATTTTGCTAAATATGGAGCTATTTTATCAGCATACTCTGAGAGGAACCTGACTGGTATACAGTCTGGACCGGAGGCCTTGCCTTTATTAAGTGATTGAAGCTGCTTTGTTACACAGAGGATATCTACTTCGATGTTTCTCATCTTGTCAGTTGTTCTTGACTGGAATTCAGGAATATTTACTTCGTCTTCTTTGGTGAAGGAGTTTCGGAAAGCCGTGTTTAATAACTCTGCTTTAGTGGCTCTGTCATCAGTGACTTCACCGATGTTATCGCGCAGTGAAGGTATTCATTGTGCCTTGCCACTGGTGTACTTTATGTATGATCAGAATACAATGTGTATGTTTCAGTTCATCCGATTTCGTTGCGCGTGTTTGAAGTTGTATTTTACTTCTCGCAGCCGTGTAGTCTAAATATTTGATGCTGTGTCTCGTGGTCGCTGGAGAGGCCTTCCTCTGCTCAGCCCGGCAGCAGCCCCGTGCAGGCCCGCTGCTGCTGCCAGCCACAGCGACCGCGTGGAGCCGCGGCGCCGTCCTGCTGGCATTCTGGCGGAGCGTCCGGGCAGATTCCAGGCCGCATGGCGCGGCATCTTAATTGGCATCATAACAGCACAGGCTTACATTCCTCCATTGAAACCGAACACGTGTTCCGACATTCTTGGAAAACACAGCCACGGCCGCCCGGGAGAGCGCTCTTACACGGCAGGCACCCCGCGCTCTGTGCTCACACTCCTGTCCGAGAGTGAACTGCGCCTCCGACAGAGGGGCGCTGGCGCTTCAAGACATGTCGGGAATACGAGACGTGTTTTTTTAAGTAAGTGTCGTTTTGAAATTAAAAAAAGACATGCTAATATATCTCAATAATTTTATTTTTACATGAACGATCTATTGATACGTAACCAGCATGGCTTCAGAAAATATCGTTCTTGTGCAACGCAGCCAGCTCTTTATTCGCAGGAAGTAATGGCCGCTATCGACAGAGGATCTCAAGTTGATTCCGTATTTCTAGATTTCCGGAAAGCTTTCGACACCGTTCCTCACAAGCGACTTCTAATCAAGCTGCGGGCCTACGGGGTATCGTCTCAGTTGTGCGACTGGATTTCTGATTTCCTGTCAGGAAGGTTGCAGTTCGTAGTAACAGACGGCAAATCATCGAGTAAAACTGAAGTGATATCAGGTGTTCCCCAGGGAAGCGTCCTGGGGCCTCTGCTGTTCCTGATCTATATAAATGAACTGGGTTACAATCTGAGCAGCTCTTTTAAGTTGTTCGCAGATGGTGCTGTAATTTACCGTGTAGTAAGGTCATCCGAAGACCAGTATCAGTTGCAAAGCGATTTAGAAACGATTGCTGTATGGTGTGGCAGGTGGCAGTTGACGCTAAATAACGAAAAGTGTGAGGTGATCCACATGAGTTCCAAAAGAAATCCGTTGGAATTCGATTACTCGATAAACAGTACAATTCTCAAGGCTGTCATTTCAACTAAGTACCTGGGTGTTAAAATTACGAACAACTTCAGTTGCAAAGACCACATAGATAATATTGTGGGGAAGGCGAGCCAAAGGTTGCGTTTCAATGGCAGGACACTTAGAAGATGCAACAAGTCCACTAAAGAGACAGCTTACACTACACTCGTTCGTCCTCTGTTAGAATATTGCTGCGCGGTGTGGGATCCTTACCAAGTGGGACTGACGGAGGACATCGAAAGGGTGCAAAAAAGGGCAGCTCGTTTTGTATTATCAAGTAATAGGGGAGAGAGTGCGGCAGATATGATACACGAGTTGGGATGGAAGTCATTACAGCATAGACGTTTTTCGTCGCGGCGAGACCTTTTTACGAAATTTCAGTCACCAACTTTCTCTTCCGGATGCGAAAATATTTTGTTGAGCCTAACCTACATAGATAGGAATGATCATAAAAATAAAATAAGAGAAATCAGAGCTCGAACAGAAAGGTTTAGGTGTTCGTTTTTCCCGCGCGCTGCTCGGGAGTGGAATGGTAGAGAGGTAGTATGATTGTGGTTCGATGAACCCTCTGCCAAGTACTTAAATGTGAATTGCAGAGTAATCATGTAGATGTAGATGTAGATATAGATGTAGAAAGCCTGTACCTTAATCTACTTTTCTATATAATTTCTGTCAATATTGAGACACTTGTCATAACGTTGTACCAGTTTTTGAATACTCTCCTCATAGAAGTCCGCCGCCTGACTTATTAACCACTGCATCACCTCTGTTTTGACTTCGTCATCGTCTTGAAGACACTGACCGCCCAGGTGTTTCTTCAAGATGACGCATGAGTGGCCTAGGTCACACCAGAATCAAAGCAACAGTTCATGTGAAAACTCCCCTTAGAAAAAATAATGAATTACTGTGCTGATAAACCCCTTACGTTATTTGATTTTCAAGCAGCTGAACAAAACTGAACGTACTCAGACATTACTCTCTTTACTTATTCTGATCAACACTAAACTGACACACTATATTTTTAGCACAACGCAATCTGACTTTTTTTTTCTTTTTTTTTTTTTTGGGCAACGCAATCTGACTTTCATTGATCTCTACAAAAGAATGGCGCTGACTAACAATAACCTATACCTTTCATGAATCACTTACCTAAAAAAAATCTTCGTTACTCGAACTACTGAAATAAAGGGAGCACCACTGCCGCCAGCTAAATAAAAGATTCTAACTACTGATAGGCATAGTTAGCAAACGAAAGATTTTGATAGAGAACAAACAATGTATATACCTTAATAGTGTTCAAAAGTCGTAATATATATTTCAGTTCATGACATCCAGTCTCACAAATTTACTGTCCCTGATGGACACACGTAAACTCTGCCATCTCTCTCCCCACATCCACCACTGCTGGCGGCTCACCTCCAATGCGCAACGCTACGCGCTGTTCACATCCAACTGCCCAACACTACAATAGTGAATATTCCAACAATGCCAACCAGCCGCAGATTGCACACAGCACAGCCAGTGATTTTCATATAGAGCGCTTCGTGGCGTTACCAGCATAAAAACCTACACAGCCTACTTACACATGGCATGACGGCATTCAGATTCACCCAGAAAAGTGAAGTTTAAGTAAACAATTTCTGCCCGGAAAATCATGTGCATAGTTTTTTGGGACAGAAAAGGAGTATTGCTTGTCGAATTTATGCCTCGTAATGAGATAACCAATGAATCAGCTTACTGTAAGACATTGCACAATCTGCGCCGTTCAGTTCTGAACAAAAGACGTGTCAAGATGAGCAAGGGCATCGTTTTGCTGCAAGACAATGCCCGTCCGCATGTGGCGAACCAGACCAAAGATCTCATCACATATTTACGGTGGGAAACTCTAGATCATCCTCCGTACAGCCCCGATATTGCCCCCAGTGACTGCCGTCTGTTCCTGCACTTGAAGAAACACCTGGGCGGTCAGCGTATTCATGACGAAGTCAAAACAGTGGTGATGCAGTGGTTAACAAGTCAGGCGGCAGACGTCTATGAGTAGGGATTCAAAAACTGGTACCACGTTATGACAAGTGCCTCAGTATTGACGGAAATTATGTAGAAAAGTAGATTAAGGTACAGGATTTCATGTAAAAATAAAATTAGGGAGATATCTTAGCACGTCTTTTTTTAAATTTCATAACGGTACTTACTTAAAAAAGACACCTCGTATTTGCTCGTCTAATGTGCTGAAATGGCCATTTCTGCAGCAGCCTTTTTGTGTTTGGCTAGTTCCCAGACGTGATCGCCTTTTACCCTGAAAAGTCTAAACCACTGCCAAGCGCGACTCTGGCTGCCGTCTGGTAGCGTTGAAGGCATATGACGCCGTAACAGGAGTTTGTAAGCGGAGTGTACACGGACGGGGATTCATCCTAGCGAATATAAGGGCTGCACACGGGGAAGTCCATTGAGAAAAGCGACTTTTACAAAGGCAAGATTATTATTACTCAGAGCCTGTGGACGAGTATCTCGAAAACGGCGTAGCTGAAGGAATGTTTGCTAATGTTATTGAAAAGGCTGTGTTTCTAAGGATAATTGATCATTTTATATCTCACGATTTGCTGTCGCCTTTACTGTTCGGCTTTATAAGTCGTTTAACAACTGTAAATGCTATATTCTTTTCTCTGTGAGGTAATGGATAGGTTTAACAAAAGGTTTCGAACTCTAGTAATATTTTTTTTATTTAACAGTGTCTTTTGATTGTGTTAATCACAAAATATCGCTTCAGAAGTTGGACCTTTACGGAATATGGAGAGTAGCTCACAATTTGTTCAACTCTTACTTTATCAACAAACAGCATAAGGTCATTAGTCACGATATTGAGAATAACTGTGATGTAAGGTTTGAGTGGGGTACAGTCAAGTGGGGGGGTGCCCCAGGGATCAGTGTTGGGGCCACTCCTGTTCCTTATTTATATAAACGATATAGCTTCTAGTATAACGGGTAACTTTAAAATATTTCTGTTAGGTGATGATACTAGCTTGGTAGTAAAGGATGTTGTGTGCAGCATTGGCTCAGTTTCAAATAGTGCTGCTAATGACATAAGACCATGGCTTGTAGAAAACTAACGCTAAATCACATTACGACTCAGTTTTCATAGTTTCTAACACACAATTCAAGAAAACGTGACGTTTTAATTTTACATAATGGGCATATGATTAGTGAAACTGAACAGTTCAAATTTCTCGGTTTTCAGATAGATAGTAAACTGTCGAGGAAGTCCCATGTTCAGGATTTTGTCCAAAGACCTAATATTCCTTACTGTCATTCCTTGTTAACAATATTTGCTTGCTCCCACGAATAAGCAGCTTTCATACAGTTAATACTCGGCAGAAACAAACCTGCATTTGGATCGGACTTCCTTAACTCTTGTGCAGAAAGGTTTGCAGTATACTGCTGCATCCATTTTCAATAAGCTACCACTCGAATTCAAAAATTTTAGTAGTAATCCACGTGCTTTCAAATCGAAACTGAAGAGTTTCCTCATGGGTAATTCCTTCTATTATCTCAAAGAGTTGCTTGAAAAATTAAGCTGATTCTTGACCTATTGTTGATGCGTTTACTTAGACTTACGGATTTACTTTTTTCGGCTTCATAAACATTTTATTTTTATCTGTTATTACTTTAATGTCGTAATTTCATGTACTGACACATTCCATGACCTTCGAGATCTGCTCCTCAATCTGGTCCCACTGAACTTGATGTGTAAATAATAATTATACATATATATATTGACGAACTACTGTCGTGAGCATCTATGGAAAGAGGTAGAAGGGCAGTGAAACTACTACTAGGCGCTAAACGTCCACGACTACTAGGCGCTAAACGTCCACGATTGTTCACACAACGTGGGGTTCGGAGGTTGGTCCGCTGTGCACAGTGGCATAGATGGTGATCAGCAGTATCTCTGGCAAAAGTGCACAATCCTGGTAAACGCACAAGTGTTTCGGAGCACACGGTTTATCGTACAGTGTTGAACATCGATCTCAGCTGTAGATTGCTCCAAAGTGTTCACACGGTGATCGAACGACATCGTCAGTTACAGTTGCAGTGGACACGGGACCATCGGGATTCGACCGTCGATCAATTGAAACGTGTCGGCTCTTCGGATGCGTCACATTTTTGCTACACGAGGTCAATGGTAGTCTCCACGAACACCGTCACTGAGGTGAACTGCCGCTCGAAACGTGCAGCTCACCACGGACGGATGTTGGTGGGAGCAGTATTGCGCTGCGGAAAACATTGTCCTGCGCTTGTATGGGACCTGTGGTAATAATTGATGATGCTCCGGCAACTGCGAACCATCTGCATCCAATCATGCTTGATGTCTTCCCCGACGTCGATATCAGCTTTCAACAGTATAACTGTCCATGTCTCGGAGCCAGAACAGTGCTACAGTGATTGGAGGAGCGTTATAGTGAACTGGTGCCGACCTGGGTCGCTATCGGGTGCCAACACCGCGTACGCCAATCAGTGGCCCGTTATTTGCGCGACATCGTAGGCATCTCATGTCACATGGCTCCCCTAACTTACCAGCAAACTATCGGATCCCTGATACGCAGAAAAAATGATCTATCTCGTTCTGAAGAGGGACCAACAAGATATTAAGCAGGTGGTCATAATGCTTTGGCTCATCAATGCATTAAGTGGCATCTTCATTGGATATTCTCGTAGTTTCCTGATCACACACCATGGTCACCAGTTTTCTGCTATGTTAACAGATTCTTTGCGTCTCCGTTTTATAATACTGGGTGCCAACGGCCTTCACGCAGTGCTAACACCGGTTCCAGTAAAATCACCGAAGTTAAGCGCTGTCAGGCTGGTCTAGCACTTGGATAGGTGACTACCCGGTCTGCCGAGCGCTGTTGACAAGTGAGGTGCACTCAGCCCTTGTGAGACAAACTGAGGAGCTAGCTGATTGAGAAGTAGCGGCTCCGGTCTCGGAAACTGACGTACGGCCGGGAGGGCGGTGCGCTGTCTACATGCCCCTCCACATTTGCATCCAGTGACGCCTGTGGACTGAGGATGACAAGGCGGCCGGTCGGTACCTTTGGGAGCTCATGGCCTGTGCAGGAGGAGTTTATGTTATGATACTGTATGAACTGACGTCCATAACGTCGACTGCGATCTGGGAGCTCTTCCTCGCTCACCTCCTTTTCCCTTCTATAAGCTTTCCCGAGACTATTTTACGCTGTCCGCTGAATTAATGTGACCACCTATCAAAAGCTGCAATGCCACATTTTGGAGCACGAATCGCTGCGAGACGTGTGGGAAGAGAGTCAGTGAAGTTCTAGAAGGTACCGATAGGAATCTGGAGCCACGGCGACTCCATGGCGTGGCCATCTGCGCCCGATTTCTAGGTTGAACATCCATGGCGCGTACAGCCCGATGTCCCACAGATTCTCAGCAGATTTTAAATCCTCGGAGTTTGGTGCCCAGGAGAGTATAGTAAACTCATCTTTGTGCTCTTCGAACTACGCACGTACACTGCAAGCTGCGTGACGCGTTGAATTTTCTTGCTGGTAGGGGTGCATGTAAAAGTGGACGTGATCCCCAAGGATAGATGCATACTTGTGTTGATTCATTGTGCCTTATAGACTGACGAGATTACACAGGGAACGCGCGACAACTTTCCGCAGACCATAATACTCCCTCATCTTGCCTGCACCCTTCCGACGATTGCTGCAACGTGTTTGCTTTCAGCCGTTTCACACCTTACACACCAATGGCCAATTGTCCAATCGAACATAAAACGTGATTCATCTGGAATGGCGCCTGTCGCCACTTAGTGGACGTCTTCCACCCTTATCATCTATGGCCAGGGTGTACCATAGCTCCCACGGTGGCAGTTTTCAATAGCGAACCGTTTACAAATTTAGCTCCAATTCTTAACCCGGAAGCCAATGATCACAACCTTTTGGATGTTAAAATAAATCCCTCTGTTTCCGCAGGACAGTAACGACTGCCCTGCTTTCCGTGTCCCCCAAGAGGCTTTATACACCCTCCCCTGCTAGTGCTACCACGTGCCGTCCCTTATAGGTTTTTGCACGTTGAAGTCTGACATCTGCTTTTGTCACGTTAATATCAGTGGGTCACGTATATAATCCCCCTAGCCAAAATATTTGATCAGGTAAACATCCGAAACTGAGGAACATATTTATAGAACAAAAATTAACTTCAGTTTCCAGTAATTTTCTTCATTTATTTCTGGACTAATTTCGAAGCTTAAAGCTTCATCTTCAGGTTCCCCCAAGCCTAGGACCAGCAACCACAGCGTCTACCTGGTGAGCACGACACATAAGTGCTGTCCAGGCATGCTCTATGGTTGCTCGTCTTATGCTTAGTGCCACTTGAAGATGATGCTTTAAGCTTCTAAATTAAGAAAACTGCTGGCAAATGAAGCGAATTTTTATTCCATAAATACCCTCCTATCCACTTCCTTATTCTTCCCTTTTTTGTTCAGTTACTGTATCTGCTTCCATGTCTTCTCAGCACTTCATCATTCGTCGCTCTGCTCTTCACCACCTCAACGTCTCAAAAGCCTCCAACCTTATATATATATTTGTCCCCCATTATAAGTGGTTGAGCACCATATGCAAGGAAACTTAACACTAACAAAATCTTTGCCCATATTGCTATAGATACTCTCCTTTCCTCAGAAAAATTATTTTTCGCATTTCTGTTCTGTTTTCAATTTCCGCGCTGCGCGTCTAGTCAACATTATTCTGTTTCATAGGTATTCGCAGTTTTCGTGATTTAAATGACAAAACTCTGCACCATTTATGTATTTTTCCGCGGTTAGCTCGACCCCTTTCGAGAACTTATTGTCATTATCAAGTGCAAATATGTACGCTGGTATTTTACGTGTTGGTTGTGTGTGGATTGTTCTGATTCTCTTGCCCTGCAATGGTATTTTATGATTTTACTGCAACTGAAAAGTTGGAAAAAGTAAATCTTGAAATTTTTGTGATTATGTTGCAAACTCGTTTTTTTATCTTTGTCTGCTTGCTTCATTGTGCAGAAGGCCACACACACACGCAAACCATCAGTCATACTGTTTGTTTAACTGAAATCAAAATATGGTACAAAGATATTACGAGAGTGTTGTTTGATTTCACATAAAGAAATATTAGTGATGGTTTGAGTGTGTGTCGATTTTTGCAGAATTAAGGAGGCACAGTTTCCTATCAGTGGATACAAAAAGTACTTTTTTCTAAGATAATAGATTTTCTAAGATTATAGAATTTGTGTTTTCGGATTTTCAGTTTGCAATGAAACCGCGAAATGATAACTGCAGGGCAAGATAGACAGAATAACACACCAGTAAACTTTACGTAAAATATCAATGAATATGCTGTTCATGCAGATTTACGCAATTTGTGCGGCATTTTATTATTCATATCACGAATGATACAGCTACAGTTCATCAAAAAACACCCATTGCGATAACTGAAATTAAATTTAAAATTTTGCACATGTTCTAATGCTTCCCCGTTCAGCATTGTTTTACCCTTGTTTTTCCTCCTAGCGCTGCTACTTTTGTTTTCTTTGTAGTGAGTTTCGTTCCACAGCTTTTATCCTTACTTTCAATAGCATCCACTGTTTCGTACAACTCTTTTTCATACGTCATTAGAAGGATCATGTCGACTGAAGATCACGAAACAATATACTTCTTTCAATTCTTACCCGCTGTCATGTCGTGGGCATTGCTCAGTCACCTTCTCTAAGAACAGATTCAAGAAAGACAGGAGACAGACGGTAGCCTTGTTTTGCGCTTTTTCCTAATTCCTTCAACTGCTTCTTTGTCCTATAACTGATTCTTTTTTATTTTAGTTTTATAAGTTTGAGTCGTAAATTTTCCAGTCCACTGTCTTTTGTCAGTATGATTGTGTATCCATAGTCACACTGTTACTATTTGAATACATTAATCATATACTGAAAGCTATTAACGATCTATTTTTGTGAAAAAAATTAAATTTGCAATTATAAGTTGCCGGAGCCGACGATTTTTGTTTTGTCTCATTTGCTCAGTGGTGGAAACAGGCACTGCCTCCACATTTAAGAAAACTCGGCGTATGTTTATGTCGAATTCTTTTGTTTTCTTGGTCGCAATACATATTACACATAAAACAATGCCTGAAAAAGCAAGAAAATGAACATTTTGGTAAAAATATCTGAAATTTTTGTAAGTAAACAGGAAATGTTACATTCATCCTGCGACCATGTCAAAGAAAAAACAGAAGTCGGCAGGGCAAGAAAAAATAGGGCCATTTCATTTGCTCATGAAAAAGACGAGAACTGTTCTAAGGATCAATGCATATACATACAAAACTATACCATTTCTGAACGTCCATTGAAGATGCTTTTCATCTCAATGGAGCACATTTCATTTATAAATGAAAATTCACTCTTCGTCGATGGGAGAACCTAAGCTGAGAGCGCACAAATAACTTCCCAACAGAAGTTGTACTGTTCTGACAACATTCAGTCACTGCCAAGGGATTTCATATTGATCAAAGTAGATTGCCTTTCGACGCAAATTACATAACTGATGACACTTTCGTACAAGATTTAATTAAGTGCTGAAAAAACTCTGTAAGACCGTAATTGGACGTCAAGGACTGTCTTTCAACTTGAAAGTTGCCTGTTCATCCGCAGTTTCATTTATTGCTTCTTCTATTTTTGCTTTTCATCAATCGCATAATTACCTTTGCAATGATTTGCATATTTCTGTTGTAGACACCTTCGACTTGTCAAAAAAGGCTATCTGAGAAATCTTGTTGTGTTTCATTGAGGCATTTCGCATCTTTGGAGGCCGATTTTGGCCATCAGCCAATCTACAGCTACATGGATAATCTGCAAGTCACAATTCAGTGCCTGGAAGAGGGTTCATCGAACCACCTTCGTAATAATTCTCTATTGTACTACATAGGTCGGCGCCAACAGTTTTCGCATTCGGATGGAAAGCTGGTGACTGAAATTTCGTGAGAATTTTTACCCTACGCACTTCCCTCCAATACCCTTGATGTCTCAGAACGTATTCTACCAACACATCCCTTCTTCTAGTCAGGTTGTGCAGGATAGTCGACAGGGAGTTTGGAAGGGTGACAGACTTCAAGTACCTTGGGTCGACTATCACTGAGACAAATGACATTGGCAGTGAGGTGAAAGCCAGAATAGCAGCAGGTAACAGATGCCACTTTGCCTCATTACCCATACTTACGAGTTCGCTTCTATCACGAAAATTCAAAATCCTCATTTACAAAACAATTTAAGACCAGTTGTTATGTATGGTGCCGAAACGTGGACCATGACTGTCAATGAGGAAAGGATCGTTAGTATTTTGGAGAGAAAGGTGCTACGTAAAATATATGGCCCAATAAGTGATCAAGAAGATTAGCGAATTCGTACGAATGCAGAACTACAACACCTATTTGAAGAACCTGACATTGTCACTACCATTAAAATAAGAAGACTGCGGTGGGCAGGGCTCGTGGTCAGAATGGAAGAAGACGGAGCATGTAAGAGGATTTTTGATGGCAAGGCTGGAGGTAGACGGCGGAGGCGACGTCCCAGAAAGAGATGGGTGGAAGGAGTCGAAGAAGACATGAAAAAGCTGGGTGTCTGAGGATGGAGACGGAAAGCCGTTGATCGGATAGAATGGCAGGATATTGTGATGCAGGCCAAAGCCCTTCACGGGCTGTAGAGCCGAGGAGTAGTTATAGAACTGATGTCCACAGTCTGTTTGTTCATCTGCATATTAAGCCAATACAGAACTGTGTTCGGGGACACTACGCTACTCAGAATGCGTGGGAAACGGACCCCGAGTGGCTGGCAGCGCGTTGCGAGCAATTAACTGGTCAGTCGCTGTGCAGTCGCGACGTCTGCTGAGCCTGGTGTAACTATACAGGATGCGATTCGCAATCTACCTGTTACCAGTTCAAGTCGGCAACCATTTGCATTTGAGTTGCTCCGTGAGCGGACGGCCTAGAAGTATCGCTAGTGTTTGGAAATTATTCCTTGTGTACCGAGTAGAGGACCAAATGCATCAGGAAAAGAGTGATGAAAATACTAACAGTGATAAAGTACCGCGTGTGACATCAGAAATGATAGGTTAGTACACAACTGGCCATTAAAATTGCTACACCACGAAGCGGACGTGCTACAGACGCGAAATTTAATCGACAGGAAGAAGATCCTGTGATATGCAAATGATTAGCTTTTCAGAGAATTCACACGAGGTTGGCGCCGGTGGTGACACCTCCAACGTGCTGACATAATGAAAGTTTCAAACCGATTTCTCGTACACAAACAGCAGTTGACCTGCGTTGCCTGGTGAAATGTTGTTGTGATGCCTCGTCTAAGGAGGAGAAATTCGTTCCATCACGTTTCCGACTTTGATAAAGGTTGGATTGTGGCCTATCGCGATTTTGGTTTATCGTATGGAGACATTGGTTATCGCGTTGGTCGAGATCCAATAACTGTTAGCAGAATATGGAATCGGTGGTTTCAGGAGGGTAATACGCAACGCCTTGCTTGATCTCAACGGCCTCGTATTACTAGCAGTTGAGATGACAGGCATCTTATCCGCATGGCTCTAACGGATTGTGCTGCCACTTCTCGATCCCCGAGTCAACAGATGGGGACGTTTGCTAGGCAACAACCATCTGCACGAAAATTTCGTCGACGTTTACAGCAGCATGGACGATCATATCGGAGACCATGGCTGAGGTTACCCTTGACGCTGCATCACAGACAGGAGCGCGTGCGATGGTGTACTCGACGACGAACCTGGGTGCACGAACGGCAAAACGTCATTTTTTCGGATGAATCCAGGTTATGTTTACAGCATCATTATGGTCGCATCCCTGTTTTGAGATATCGCGCTGAACGCACATTGGAAGCGTGTATTCGTCATCGCCATACTGGCGTATCACCGGGCGTGATGGTTTAGGCTGCGATTGGTTACACGTCTCGGTCACCCCCTGTGCATTGACGGCACTTGGAACAGTGGACGTTACATTTCAGATGTTTTACGACCAGTGGCTCTACCCTTCTTTCGATCCCTGCGAAACCCTACATTTCAGTAGGATAATGCACGACGGCATGTTGCAGGACCTGTACGGGCCTTTCTGGATAAAGAAAATGTTCGACTGCTACCCTGGCCAGCAAAATCTCCAGATCTCTCACCAATTGAAAACGTCTGGTCAATGGTGGCCGAGCAACGGGCTCGTCACAAGACGCCAGTCACTACTCTTGATTAACTGTGGTATCGTGGGAACTGCATGGACAGCTGTAACTGTACACGCCATCCAAGCTGTGTTTGACTCAATACCCTGGTGTATCAAGGCCCTTATTACGGCCAAATGTAGTTGTTCTGTGTACTGATTTCTCAGGATCTATGCACTCAAATTGCGTGAAAATGTAATGAAATGTCAGTTCTAGTATAATATAGTTGTCCAATGAATATCCATTTATCATCTGAATTTCTTCTTGGTGTAGCAATATTAATGGCCTGTAGTGTACTTAGTACGCTGTTATGGATAGATTATTTAAACTACGACATAAACACATGTGATTAAGAATGGCCGTATTGTAAATAGTTTTTGTTCATCACTAATTTGGCATGATTTTTGCTACATTGAGTTTCTCTTTTTATCCCTAACCCCTTAAAATTAAGGCCGCAGATTATATTCGAGTGTTGCTTGTATTCGAGCCTCTACAGTACATGAAATTAGATGGCGATGATAAAAATAATTGGTGTTGATAACAGATGGTAGTCGCAGGTGCATTAAGATGTAGCTTATTTGTCAAATGAATGTAAAAAAATACTGGGCTGAGCAATGGTATCCCCCGATTCATCCATTTTAAGCGCGTTTCTGTGTTCCGCTGAGAAAGACTTTGGTTCAAACGGCTCTGAGGACTATGGGACTTAACATCTGAGGTCGTCACTCCTCTAGACTTAGAACTACTTCAACCTAACTAATCTAAGGACATCACACACACCCATGCCCGAGGCAGGATTCGAACCTGCGACGTAGCGGTCGCGCTGTTCCAGACTGAAGTGCTTAGAGCCGCTCGGCCACAAAGACTTTGGTGCTCATGGATTTTGTCACCTGCGAGAGCTTGGAAACGTGTTTTCGTTATATTATGTAATAGTAGTGCGTGGGTACTTTTAGAATTTTGATACTGATATTTTGTGGGCAATGTGTTCCTTGAGTCTCATTTGAATAGAATTAAATGTAAGTGAAGTAATATTATTGAGTCGCAATTTAGAGGACTAAGATTTCTCGTAGTTTTTCATTTGACATGTTAGTGACTTAAGTATGATGTGAAACGAATCAACCTTCTCTTACTCATAAGCATGCCCTTATTTTGCGTGTAGTGCGATGGTGACATTACACTGAGGCGACAATAGTCTTTGGATGGCGATATGCACACATAAAGATCACGGTAGTTTGGCGTGTACAAGATATATAAGGCAGTGCATTGGCATTTGTACTCTGATAGTTCATGTGAAAACGTTCTCACGACCAGTATTAACAGACTCGGAATGGTAGCTGGAGCTAGACGTATGGGACAGTACGTTTCTGAACTCAGGGAATTCTTTAGGTTTACTCTAAGATTCACAACATGACGACTGCGTCGAAATGTCTGTGGAATCTTATGGGACTTAACTGCTGAGGTCATCAGTCCCTAAGGCTACACACTACTTAACCTGAATTATCCTAAGGATGAACACACACACCCATGCCCGAGGGAGGACTGGAACCTCCACCGGAACCAGCGGCTCAGTCCATGACTGCAGCGCCTGAGACCGCTCGGCTAATCCCGCGCGACGAGTGCGTCGAGGATACCAAATTCCAGGCATTACCTATCACCATAGACAACGCAATGGCCGACAGCCTTCACTTAACGACCGAGAAGAGCTGCGTTTGGGTAGAGTTGTCAGTGTTAACACACAACTAACACTGCTTGAAACAACCGCAGAGATAAATGTGAGACGTACGACGAACGTAGCCGTTAGGACAGGGTTTTGAAATTAGGCGTTAATGGTCTATGGTAACAGACGACCGACGCGAGTGTCTTTGCAAACAGCACGACATCGCCTGCAGCGTCTCTCTCGTGCTCGTGATCATGTCGATTGGACCCTAGACGACTGGAAAGCGTGACATCGCCGGCTTTCAGTTGACAAGAGCTGACGGTGTGTTTCGAGGAAGGTGCAGAAATTACGAAGCCATGAACCCAAGTTGTCAGATAGGACCTTTGCAAGCTGGCGGTGCGTGCATACCGGTGTAGGCTGTGTTTGCACGGAATGGACTGGGTCCTTTCTTCCAACTGAACCGATCATTAGTTGGAAATGGTTATGTTCGGCTACTCTGGGATGATTGCAGCAATCCATGGACTTCATGTTCCAAGAAATAGATGGAATTTATATGGATGACGATGCGCGATCGATTTGTAGAACATTTGCAGCAACTGATCTGGCCACCCAGATCTCCCGACATGAATTCAGTCGAACATTTATGGACATAACAGAGAGGTCATTGCATGCATAAAATTATGGACGACTGTAAAAGCTGCATGGCTCAACCAACATTTTTGAGGGAAGTTTCAACGACATGTGGAGTCTATGCCACGTCGAGTTGTTGCACTACGCCGGACAAAAGGAGATTCGACACGACGTTAAGAGGTGTCCCACGACTTCCCTCACCTCAGTTTTCATCCTAATGTTCATTTACCGTATAGAATATCATCTTCTTCTCCGACATAGTTATCGCTGTCAGCAAGCCTATTGTGACCTCCAACAAGAATTATACAATTCATAATACGAACAAAGAATACAGCAGCGTTAGGCATTCTAGTGGAGAAGTAAGCAAGCAATAATTAGTAAAATGGGCTTTCGTTAACACAGATTGGGATCTGGGTTCTTGCGGTATTACCTTAGTAATGGGTACATAAGAAGCATTTTAACGTAGATAGACTGCGTTAACGAAAATAGATATGAAAAAACATCACTTCATATCGGAGCGTGCAGAGCTCTGAAGCTATTGCACTTTACGAGCGACAAATTGAAAGGCCACTGGAATTCTTCTGGCGCATCGTCCAGTAAAGCCGTAAAAGGAAATGTGCACACTACGATCCCCCTCATGCGAGCGCGAGAGTCCATGCTAACGCGCGAAACACAATTACGTAGGCGCATAAAGTGACCGCCACATAGCAGTCAAACAGTCCCAACCGCTCAATGCAGTCGCGAATACTGGGAGACAGTATTCAGCTGATAAAAACAAC
This sequence comes from Schistocerca gregaria, assembly GCF_023897955.1. Lineage (NCBI taxonomy): Eukaryota > Metazoa > Arthropoda > Insecta > Orthoptera > Acrididae > Schistocerca > Schistocerca gregaria. The sequence continues at coordinate 183,195,485 of NC_064927.1, forward strand.
ACGGAATAGCCACATATCAATCAATCCAAGACAGCGTTAAGAGGCAAGCAACAAAGGTTTCTGGGATCAAACGCAATAAAACGAACAACAGATACCTACATGTGTCAAGTCCCCTGGGAGACGGACAATTCGTTGGTCACTGTAGTGCTGACAATGCCGAGGTTTTCATTAGAGCGCGAGTGCGTTTCCATGTAGTCAGTTCATCTGCTGGAATCTAGACGAGGTAATTAGGAGGAGGAGAAATACGTGGTATGCAAGCAAGGGAAATGTTTTGAAATAGCACTCGTTATGGCGTGTATGTAAAAGTTTATAAGTAGTTATTAAATAAATACTGCAGAGTGGTTCAAGTGTTTAAAATTAGCAATCGATAGTGAAACATGAGAAGCAGAAATTGTCCATACGGTGTCCCTTCTAATTTTTTGTGCATTTAATGCGGAATATTCCAGGATGATACTAATCAGAATGAAAGTCGTACAGTAAAAATACTGGCCAGTACAACTGCCAACTGACGTTGTATCTGAGTTACCTGAGTACTTGAGCTACCTTGTACATGAGCTACCTGAGTACTTGACGTTACTCAGAGATGTATTTATTCTAGTCTTCTATTCGTCCTCTCCCTCCTTTCTCCTCCATATCATCCTTTCTCCCTCTCTGCCCATCTCTTACTATTCCTCTCTCTGTCAATCTGCTCCTAGCCGTCTGTTAATCTCCTCCTACCCCTGTCTTTGTCAATCTGCTCCTAATCCTCACTCTGTCAATGTGCTCCTACCCCTCTCTATGTCAATATGGTCCTATCCCTCTAGTTTCATGCCCATCCCCCGTATAATTCCATATCCTCCTGCCCTGTCTCTGTCGATTTCCTGTCCTCCTTTCACCTCATTCTTTACCCATCTCATCCTTGCTCATTTGCCTAGATACGCTCGTTTAAAATATATTTTACGTATATTTAACATATTTCACACGTACCTTTACACATATTTCACCCGTGTCCCTAACGAATTGCCTCCTGAGGTTTCATTCACGCTGGTTAACGTTCATGACGTATCTCCTGACGTATGCGTCGTTGAATAACAGTTTCGCAGGCACATCCACTTCAACAACTTATGAATAGAGTTAGTAATAAAGAAGTAAAAAATTAGAAATATCATGCCTGATGTGGCAGTTTTTGACTCATCTTAGAGCTCATGACGCTACATCTGCTGACTTGTTGACTCAAGTGTCTACTTCTACGTCTGCATCTACATGATTACTCTGTGATTCACAATTAAGTTCCTGACAGAAGGTTCATCGAACGACGTTCAAACTATTTCTCTAGCGTTAGACTCTCCAACAGTACGCAGGGAAAACAGCACTTGAATCAATCTGTGCGAGCTCTATTTCTCGTATTTTATTAAAATGGTTATTCTTGCCTATGTAGGAGGGCGCCAGCAGAATATTTTCGCAATTGGAGGTTAAAGATGGTGATTGAAATTTCAAAAGTAAAACCTGTCAGAATGAAAAACGCCATTGCTTTAATTCACATACCACGTCACATACTCTCCCCTCTATTTCTTAACAGTACAAAACGTGCTGCCCTTCTCTGAACTTTTTGGACGTCGTCCATCAGCCCTTCTGATGCCGATTTCACACTTCACAGCAACACTCCAGGAACATAGAGAAGTGTGGTATAAGGAGTCTCTTCATAGACTTATAGCATTTTCTAGTGTTTTGCCATTAAATCGCAGTCTCTGACTTGTTTTTCCCACAATGTTATCTCTGTCATTGTCCCAGTTTAAGTTGTCTGTAACAGTAATCTCTAAATATTTATTCGGATTTACAGCCAGTAGATTTTTGCAATTTATCGTGTAACCGAAGCTTAGCGGACTTCTTTTAGTACTCATGTGGATGACTTCACACATATCGTTGTTCAGTGTCAAATGCCACTTTCGCACGATACAGATGTCTGAATAATTTCGCAATCTGACGACTTTGCATAATAATAAATAACAGCATCATCTGCAAACAATCTAGGAGTGCTGCTCAGATTGCCCCCTACGTCATTTATGTAGATCAGGAGCAGCAGATGTCCTATAAAACTTTCTTGGCGAAGCCAAGATAGTACTTCTGTTTTACTCTATAACTTTCCATCATTTACTATGAACTGTGACCTTTCTGACAGGAAATCATGGACCTACTCACACAGATGAGGCTATACTCCATAGGCACGCAATTTGATTAGAAGACTCTTGTAATGAGTGGTATATAAAGCCTTCTTGAAATCTAAAAATATTAAATCAGTTTGAGATCACATGTTGATAGTACTCATTACTTAGTTAGACTAATGCGCTTGATGTGTTTCACAAGAACGATATTAGTTCAATCTGTGCTTACTATTTATCACTAAATCGATTTCTTAGAGTAATTCATAATGTTCGAACACTTTATATATTCTAGTGGGCTACTGCAAATCAATGGTAGTGATGTGGGCCTGTAATTCAGTAGATTACTCCTATTTCCTTTCTTGGATACTGGAATGAATTGTGCAGCTTTCCAGTCTTCAGATACACATGTTAAGAAGAGCAAGTGGATGTATACAATTGATAAGTATGGTGCTACTGTGTTCGTATAATTTGAAAGGAATCTCACTGGTGTACGATCTGGACCAGAGGGCAACCCTTCATTAAGAGATTCAAGGAGCTTTGCTACTGTCTACTTACATGAAACTCACCTTGGCATTTGTTTTACATTAGAACTGTGAAACTTTTTTGGTCAAGGAGTCTCGGAAAACAGTGTTTAGTAACTCTGTTCTACTAGTATTGACATCAGTGCACAGTGCAGTAAAGATACTGATTGAATCCTGCTGATGGTGTACTTTACATATGACCAGAATGTCTTTGGCTTTTCTGTCAGATTTTGAGACAAAATTTTGCTGTGGAAACTATTAAAATCATCTTTTACTTACATCCACACCAAATTTCGTCCATCTGTAAGACTTCGTCAATCTAGGGGATTTTCCGTTCTTTTAAATTTGGCATGCATTTTACAGAGTTTATACACCATCATTCTGACCCCTTTTGTATACCATGGGGGATCAGTGCTACCTCTTACTTAATTTTCTCTAATTACTATGGTATATATCTCTCAATAGTTGTTAAAATTTATTCCTTTGAATTCAAGCACACCTGGCCTACAGTTACATAATCAAATTGAAAGGATTGCAATTTGCCTCTTAGAAAGGCTTCAAGTGAATTTCTGTCTGCTTTTTTGTGTAAATATGCTTTGCATTCATTTTTGGTAGGTTCATGTGTTATGGTATTCAGGCTCACTAGAACTGCCTTATGGCTGTGCGGTATCTGGCATGATACACCCTATCTACTCGGCTAAGAGATCAAGTGTGCTTTCGAAACTATTTCCACTTTGTGTGAGCTCTTAAAGCAATTGTTCAAAATATTTTTTTTCAGAAAGCATTTAGTACAATTTCGGATTACGTTTTATGCATACTAATAGCTTTAATCAGGTGTTTCTGCCAGCATATGAGTACAACTTAAAGTTACCACAATTGTATGAGTGGGCTATCTATTTGTAAGAAGACTCAAATTTCCATTGAACTGTTCAGCAATTTATAATCTCAGTCAGGGTGTCAATAAAAAGAACCAAATATTGACTTATTTCATCTGTCAAATATGACCTCAACCTATGTAAAATTACAGGAAGTGCCTACTTCAAACTCACTGCAATGTAAACTGCTTCTGACACCAATAAACCCTCCACCACCAACTGTATTTAATCTAGCCTTTCTGAACATGGTTAGGTTCATAATGTAATGGAGAATCACGTAATTTAAAATCATAGGTGGTCTATATTAAAGTGAGTGGAGGTCGAAGCCCACAATAGTGGTTTATTTTGTTTTTCCCCATATGACAAATGGTTTATTTTAATCTCAATTTTTTATTTTTCATTCTTATAAAATTCACATTTAATACAATTTTTTCTAATAAAAATAAATCAATTATATGTTCCTTGATTCCAAAGCTATATTCCCAACAATCATAATCTTCTCATAACTCATAACATTAATAATATTTGAGACACATTCTTAATCATAATTCTCTAAGCAAGATGTATATAATTTTTAAGGAAATATCGACATAAAACGTTTACCCACCAGATTAATCGAGATTGCTAATGCGTTGATTCCTGGACTTCGGTTTGCACGCCAGCCCCAGATCGGATATGCCTGGCGGATTAACGATGATGGCCGGTGTGCTGGCCATCCTTGATGTGGTTTTTAGGTGGTTTTCCATATCCTACTATGTCAATGCTAGGCTGGTCCCCACGTCCCATCTCAGTTACATGACTCGCAGACATTTGAAACACATTCACACTATTTCACGATTTACACTAGAGCAGACAGCTGTGGTACACTAACTTTGCTCTGGGCGGTAGGGGTGGCAGCAGGAAGGGCATCTGGCTACCCCTTCAATAAACCTTGCCAAATCTGATTAACTATGCTGACCCTGTGATGTTGCAGGATAAAGGCACAGGCAAAAAATGAAGAAGAAGAACGACATAAAACTTTTGATGTTTCTTTTAAAAATATATTCTATTTTAAAACTACTATTTTAACAGAATAAACTCCTTTTCATATATTCTAGCATAAATTTTTCACACTTATGTGAACAGCAGTGTTTAGTCTTACAAAAATTATTTAGGTCTTCGAAACCTTCTGGCAGGTTAAAACTGTATGTTTGACCAAGACTGAGACTCAGGAGAGCCAAAAGTCCAGAGTTTGAGCCTCAGTCTGGCATACAGTTCAAATCTCTCAGAAATCTTTGTATCAGCACACACTCTGCTACAGAGTGAAAATCTCATTCTCTATTTAAACCTTTAATTTATTGATATTTACAGATTTTTTGAATTTGTGGAACTTGAGTTTTCATCATTATTTTTTATTGGCCTTACATTATAATACATTCACAAATTAATCACTCAGAATTCGATGTAAATGTTCATAGTAATAACGTTTAGAAACTTTTTCCATGTAACCAGGAATTTTACTTTTATAACATATTATTATGATATTTATTTAAGGAAGACCTACACATGTTTCTAGAACCATGGCCTATATATTTTTGTGAAGTAAGATTAGCAACTCGTTTCTCAACCTCACAGTTTTCAAAAAAACTTAGTTTGGAACACATCCATTTACAAAGAAAAGTATTATTAGAAAAAATGAAATTTTTTTAATAAAAAGGTTGTAAAAAATGGACTGATTAAATAAATTGATACACAATTCTTAAAAGTCATAGATAAAAAATAATGTTTATATTTTACGCTATATCATTATTTTTCGATATCCAGCTATTACATGAATTAACAAAACCAAGACATTTAACAAAAACATTATCATATTCCTTTTTTAAAAAACTTTTTCAACACAATGTAACCTGTGTAATTAGCTTTCTGTGATGGATGTTCCTGAAAGTTACATTTCGTTACCACTCCAGCCAACACCTTCAATTTGTATGTGATTGACTTAGAAAAAAAAGTTATTTTCAATTTCAAAAATTTCTGTCAACCCATTAGTGATGTATACGTTTTCAAAAATTCCCTTAGTTCACTTACCAGTGTTCTGTACTTTAGTTTATTATTTTATTCATCAGAAACTCTTCAGAATTTTTCATTTACTTTTATTGGCTACATTTATAGTTTTAAATGTTTTGTACTATTACAATTATTAATATGTTTTTCACTAAATCACAAATTAATAATGCCCTTGAAACTCAAAATTTTTCTATGTTTTTTTTTCATTCAAGGTTCTCTCAAGACTCAACAGGTGTTCTTATGTTCATATAAATTGAGTAGTTGTTAGTTCAAATTTTAGATGACTTGTTGACTATCTTTATTGTAAAATTATTTTCGCTTTTCTGGTTGCAAATTTCTGGGATATATTTACTTTACAATTTTCCAGTAATTATTGAAATAATTTTAGTTTTTTTTTACCTTCAATTGGAATTTTCAAAGTAAATTTTGAAAAAAGGAAACATTAATTGTAGTTAATAAATAATTCTATCTTTTATATATTTTTGAAATTACTTTCATTTACTTGAATACAACCAATCATCTTATAATTTTTTTCATTCATTCATACAATTGATTAATAATTTCATCTTGAGTAATCAAACAGTTACCTAAAAAATTTTTAACATATTTGATCATGTTTCACTTACAGAACAACTAACTTAAATTTTTCTTTCTTGTTTTTCTTCTTAAATGGTGTGTCACAGTAATTGTTTTGCATTTTACTTGACAAATATGATTATCTGCAAGGTGATCAATTTTATTCATTTAAATGTAGGTAATTATTTTTGTTTTCTGAACAAAAATAGTTCTGTAAATTTTTTAAATAAAATATTGTTATACATTTTTAAAAGAATTTATGTAGTTATGCTAAATTATTCGATTTATGAATTCTATATAATTTTTTTCTATACTCATGAACAATTTTACAATTGCTTTTACTTTGGTAGTGAGTATTAAAATTATAGCTAAAGTATTTAAAATTAAATTAAATACTGTAAAATTTATTGTGCTAATTATTTTTAACTAAAGCACAAAAGAAAATCTATGTTTTTACCTGTGGATATTTGCTTATATCATTAAACACTAAATAGTGAATATTTATTGAACGTCTTATAGTGAAAGGAAACCCAGTTTCTGGATTAATGAAACACAAAGTAAAATTTTTATTATATTTGGCTGCAGTACTATATCTGGCTAATATTAGTGGAATAAAGGGTGGAGCAGCTGGTAGAATACAAAAAACCATAAAATTAAAAAGCTAAAGAATTAGAGGAATCAAAAAAGACATAATTTAGGAACAGAAAACAAAATTACTGTCAATCCTTTCAAAAAACAAAAAAACCATTCTCCAATTATAATATACAAATTCTACCTGACGGATTTCAAATTAAACATTTTATAGGCGATTTAATTTTGATGAATTACTTTAAAAATGAAAAAATTTCAATGTGTTATAGTTAATTTAGCTATTTCTGTTGATGTTGGTATTCATTGATTTGATTATCTTAAACTGAATAACATAAAAAACACTTTTGGTAAGCTTAATACCCCAAAAGAATTCATAGATTCTTTGGAAAAAACTATTTTGATGTATACTCGTTTGTTGATTTTAAAAGTATTATCTGATTATGATAAGTGACAATAATTAATGTCAATACAATAAAAATAACACATTGAAAATCATATAGATTTTAAAATAAGAAACTAAAGCTGTTATTAATGAGGATTCATTAAAAAAATAAAAGTGAAGCATGTCTATAAATACTTCAGAATGCCTTAAGTGAAACTTTCCATTACACTTAAATTGTTACTTAAAAATAGAACATTAGTAGAAGTACCAATTTGTGGTTATTATAAGTTATACCAAATAAGTTATACAATAAGATTTAAAATATTAATTTTAACAACTTTAATTAAAAAATAAGGTAACAAATTTTACTAGAATAACTATATTTATGACATTGCTGCAGACGATTAACACTAGAAGATACATTACATGATTTCAAGACTTACTTGTGCCTTAAATAAATTAAATGGATTAAAAAAATTACCTGTTATAAGCAATTATTGAATTTTCATTAGTCAATAGGAAAGAACAAAAATTCCTAAATTCTAAGAGTATGATTTAATAATTAAAATAGGTGTTGCTGTTTGTAAAAATATAAAAGAAATTTCCCTTTTATTGATTTAACTGTTAATCGTTTCAATATTTTTCTAAGTGATATTCATAACCATTATAAAACAAATACCAATTACAAATTGGTAAAAATTGTGAATAAATCAATTGTCTAACAGTCCCAGAAGGTTTAAGAGTAGTTTTACTTTGCTTAATATAATCTTGTTTAAAGAGATTCATTTCTATTTTGAAGAATGCACTATGAAAGTAACATAAAAGCGAAAATATAAAAATATTCCCTTTAGTGTCTCAGGACACATCAATTAATGTTCTTGTATTTTATTAAAATTTTACTTAAGAAACTCAATCTGATCAGATTATTTGTATTGAAATAAAATTGCAACTGAAATATTTTTTAAATAGTAGTGAGCTAGAAATAATTTTTTTTATAAAATATTAATTAATATGGTAAAAGATTTATTGGAGCTTAACACAATGTTAAAAATTTTTTGTCGAAGATGTATGGTACACTAACTGATAAACATGATTTTCAGCTTTTTTAAATTTTCAGTTCTTTTTCAGTAAACTAAAAGATAAAGGAGGAAAAAAATAGTAACATTTATGATCTAGAAATCACTAATATGTTTCATGTCATTAAAGCTTAATAGTAGTTTCAGTGTAAATGAACTTCATGATTGTTGTATATTAAAAAATTCATGATGAATTATAAATTATATAAACATAATTTATTATACTTAAATACTTAACTGCTTACTAAGGCACAAAATAAATGAAAGGAGAAATGTTGTATGATTACTTTATCCTAATTTTCGAAATGATTATGAAGTTTGTAAAAGTGATACAGCCCTACAACAAATTAGATGAAACAATGAAACTTCTACTTTTCTTACAAACATATTTGGAAAACAAAATGTAATACCTCACCTGTCCCTTGTCTGGATTTTGCATGTGTTTGCCCCTGGCAAACATCTTACAGAGAAATTGAGAGCAGAAATGTACACAAGAATGGATAATGCCACATTTAAATGTCGCCCTGTCTCCCCTATTTAATCTGCAGTAGTATTGTCGATGATAAATCACACCTTTTTTTATTCCAAACAAAAACCATAATGAACACTTAGGAGGTTCAATGATATCAGGCAATTACACAGAACTCACATAAAGCAAAAAGGTGAATTCAGGATCTTATTACTGAAAGTAAAAGCTCTACTGAATCACAATAAATCTGTTATCAGACGAATGCTGAAATTAAAAAAAAATAGATCCATTTACAAATAACCCGTCTAGCTTGGAATGGCAGTGAACTGTGTCAAAGTCGGTACAAAACGCCATTTCTTTTAAAATTGGCTGACCAACTGACATCGACACAAAACGTAAAATAGGAAGGATTACTACATCCCAAAGTATCGTGAAACCTCAGTGGAAATATCAATTGCACTCGATCCATGATTTTAACGATACACACAACGCAGGCTGAAGTGGGAGCGATCTAAGCGTAATACTGCTGCTGTGGGTGCAATTTCCGGCGGGCGACGGTGCGCCCGGGAATCCGGGTTCGGCCTCTCGGAAATTAGAGTCCTACAATACTTGGAAAACAGATTTCTGTCCATAAACTTCTCAAATTGCGACAGTATTCCCATCTGCAAAGAGCTCCCATGTCTAACGTCCTCTCAGAACGAAAGCACAAGATGGAAGACCTCTAATGAGTGTCGAACAAGGTGGTTCTTAGCCTCTGTTTTCCCCACCAAAACTTTCCTGTGCCAATAACATCTGTAGAAACGCTCAAAATACCCAGGTTCGCAGTGCCGATCACTGTACGACCTAGAAATTGAAATATTTTCCACGATTCTTCCCTTTCTACCAAGTTTCATGAGGAAACTCTTCCCAAGCCACCTTGGAAGATCCCCAGCTGCTAGCAACAACACATTTTCATGGATTTTTCCTAAGGACTGCTTCAAATTTGCTCACAAAATTTCCCATCCTAGCGAACAGAGACTACCTTTGTAAACACTTGAGTCTATAGACCTGGGGCACCCGTGCCTGAGGGGATTAGCACCTATTGCTAACACTTGGCTGAGCGGGTTACAGGGCCTAACAGCCCGTTCCATTCATAGTGTCAAGCTGCAGCCTGCAGTGGCTGGCTGAGAACTGTCTCTAGTGCCTCACATACAATGGACTGGTGCAAAAACAGATAATTACAAAATCGGGTAAATCTCCCTGTATTAAATAACCAGCATGCTGATGCACTTCCACAGACATTTCAAACACCATAATCGAAACATCAAGTAATTATCTGCAAAGCGATTGTGCCGCTGTCAAGCACTTTTATTGACCTAGTCATGTTAAGTGGACTCATGTAATGAGCAAGACCGTTGCCACTTTACAGAAGTTAATTGTAATTTTCTTCAAAAACATTACAAAATATAAATTCAGAAAATAAAATTAATTGATCCTAATAATTTCTTACACATGTTAGAACCAAAAATTACGAAAGCTGTTAAAGAAAATTTAGAACTTTTTAATAGCCTGAAACAAAGTACATAATGGTGAAGCAAAGTAATTTATAGAATATGAGCATCAAAACCAACATTAGAGGAGATAGCAGAATCTTAATATGTTTAGGAACAGAAAATAAACATTTTACCAAAAATGGCTACTTCTCAAGCTAGTGGTAATGGTCAGACAATAAATAAAATTATTCGAATATAGATTGCAATTAATAAATATGTTTCTTTACATAAGTCATCTAGCAGTGAATTACATAAACGATAATAAACCTCTAGAAATGTAGAAAATAATGATTGAAATAGTTTACAGTGGTCTACAGGTTCCACATTTAATCCAGTAAATGACAGAAACGTAAAGAGCACGAAGAAAATAATATCTAATATTTATTTTCTTATTCAAATATAAGATATGGGAAAAATTGAGGTTAAATTTGATGTATGTATTAAAGTTTAGGCTTTCAATGAAAAATAACAAGTGTATCCATTAAAAATGGCCAATTCTAAGAAAGGAAAAGATAATAGTCTACTATATTTTAAAAAGAAAATATTACACGCTACTGCTGGATGAAAAATGTATCTGACCTTGTTGCAACTCAAATTAATAAAAATGAGCACCCAAAATTCGTTTGTTATTTATGTTATTACATTTTAATAACAACAAAAGGTTAGGTAACTGAAAAAAATCATTGTTCAATTAATAAACAAAGAAAAGAAAATCAGTAGAAAATGATCAACATTATAATTTAAAAATGATAGAGTTCTTCATTTGGTTCCTTCCTTTATTTATGCTTATTTTGAGAGTTAGTATGACAAATGGACAACTGTCAACCCAATCCAGAAAATGCTTTTGTTTTAAATTGAACAACATGTAACAACTGGGTCTTGTTGTTATATTAATCACATTATTTAACATTTTAAAAATTCTGCTTGTTAACAGACTACTGTCTTCTAGAAATATTTCTGGAATTAAAAAAAAGACAAAGAAATTGTGGAAATGAGTTCCGAAAGTGAAGAAATGAAACAATCAACTTCTGACGAACAGTCAACACATAATAAATCTGAAATTTGTTCTTTATGTGGTTAACATTATAGAAGAACTAATTAATAAGTTTATCATGAGGATGATTTGACTGGAAAATTTACACATGAAACATCCTAACATGGCAACAATTTATTTGCAAGATTCATTAAAAAATGGTTCTCATTTCTTTGTAAAAGAACTTATTTCCAATACAAAAAAAATAAATTTAAAACCAAATACCAAAAATTTATGAATTATTGTCAGTAAAAAATCACAAAATTAGTAAAAGGCATTTATTGATGCACTGAAATTTATGGCTGCTACCCCTGATAACATTTCTTCAAATTTAAGAAAGGAAAAATGAAAAATTTACGAAAATGTATCAAGAAAACAATTAAAAATAGTAACAGAAATGGGGGTTTAGCCTTACGGTTATAACAAAATCGGAAGAAGTTTGAGGAACCACAATTTTCAGCAAAGAAGGAATTGTAAAAGAAACTGAAAGTTTGTGAAATCAATGGTGAAGGGTGACACATTCCCATTTAGTTTGGAAAAGAATTTGATATAAGAAATCTTGTTGAATGCCATTAGTAACCTCTTAAATCTGACGTTTCATTATTAGCTGATGTTTTTGCAACTTTAAGAAAACCTACATAAAACCATGTGATTAGGGTCCATTTTGGTATTAAAAAAATCTTGTTTCTTATTTCATCTCATGTTGAACATGATTGACAAGCAACTGAATTATTACATAGTTGCGTTGTGATTTTAATGTTTGAGAAAGGAGTAAGCTGTTGTATATCCCAAAGTTGTAAAATGTATGTTAAAGCAAATAACAAATATACAAAATATTATGTTACAAATATAATATCAATTTTTATAATATTCAAATGTAAGTAACTGATGTAGCTAAACTATGAGATAATATTTACCATATGGTGGATCTGATTCTAAAAACAATAAATAAAATTTTATACCCTTCTAAAATAGGTTACATTTTTAAAGTCGATTTACAGCACCCAAAAATTACATAGTTTATGTAAAGATTTACCTCCTTGCTCCCTGAAATGCAATTGTTCCCAGAACTTAGGAAATATTATTAACTAACTTAGATAAAAATATAAGTATATTAATATTAATATCAATTTAAATTACATTAATATTTCTGACTGATAATAACATATTATGTAAGGTTTTAAGATTTAAACAATCTGATTTCTTACTAAGGTATATAGATTTAAATACAGATTTGAGGACTTAAGCAAATATTACAACAAATTGAGAAAAAATTGAGTATTTGGAAAAATGATATGACAGGAAAGAAACAGAGTGGATATAAAGTTCAAGTTCTGCTAAATGTGTTAAATTAACAAACAAAAAATTCAATACTTAATGAAAATTAAACTGCTATTAATATGAATAAAATTAAAATTTTCTTTAATCAATCTATTTATACTGGGATGGCTATACTTATTCTATCGAATTAATTACTGTATCATCTTCAGTTCAATGTTATATCACCAAAATATGGAGAAGACAACTGACTTCATTATCAAGATTCTGATAGTTTTATTTATAATACAGAACTGGATGATTTTCATGAAGGTGTAAAGAAAATGATAAACGTTATACTAATGGTTACCCTGAAAATAATATTTATCACATATCTCATGTAGATAAAAGGTGTTAGGAAGGATGAATGTACTGGAAAAATAATGGAGGAATTTTGTATGCTTATCAAATTGGCGATAAGGAAGGGGAAAATGGAAAGGACAAAAATGTGTGATTAAAAACATAATTTTACAAGTATATAAAGATGGTTTATTTAACAATAAAAAGGAATAGAGCTATGAATTTAGTAAGAAGTGAGAAACACGAAATTTATGAAGTTTAAGTCAATAAAAAGATTATATCCATATGAAATAAAGTAGATAAATATTGGGAATCCTTAAATAATACTTCATAATGTTGGCTTATTTAGAAAATGTATAAAACTATTTTATTTAAGACAGTGTAACTTGTTTTCTGTAAAACAAGTAGAAAATTATTTTATGAAAGATTTATGTAGATCAAAAATACTTATCTCATTTCTAAAACTTTGGTGACAAAAGGACAATTCAAATCGATCAAATTATTATTGCCAGCAGTTACAATTATTTGAAATTCTTGTTCTTTAATATGAATATGAAGAAATGAAGAAAAATGAGGTTTATAAATTACTGGAATAGATCTTCCAGTTTAGAAGTGGCAGTAATACATATTCTTTAACTGAAATAATCATTATATTTTATCAATATTATCTCAGCCAAAAAATTTATGTTAATGTATTCGAATTCCATTATTTTGCCAAATTATTAGCAATATTTTTTTCTTTAGTCGTATTAGTGTCATTGTTAATGCACAAAGATGTTCCGGTATTGTATTTTACACCCTTATGTAATATTACATCACTTCCTGAAATAACTGTAATTAAATTTTTATCTTTATTAGTATGTATACTAGATTTATTTGTTTGATTCAGTTTATGTAAACTTTTTTAACTCCATGACCTACAGGACCTACTATTGCTTTTCTAAAACAATATAAATTAATATTTTTAGGTATTATTATAAGTTAAAAAGTGGTATAAAAATAAATCAAAGCAATGTTTATTAAATATTTTGTGTGGGTACTTGTAACTGTATTTCATAATTGATGAATCATCACTTAATTGAAAGGGTCAACTTATTAATTATTAACAAATCACTACTTCACCTAAATGAGGAAGTGTAATAAAAAATAGATTTCGAATCACAAATATGAATGTTTTACCCAAAATTAAAAATATATCGAATTCTATTCAGTGGATTATAACAGGAGCAAATGGATGTGCAAAAACAATATGAATGATCGATAAGTATATTTAGGCTCCAGGATGGTTGAACTGTGATAAACTGAACCATTTTTATAGTGTATTCTGTAAGTTTAGACCAACCAAATTACTCAGAATTTGTGAGAAGATGGGAGCAAATTGGAAGTAAAAACAATAAAAAAGTGGTTACTTTTATTGACAATGATAATGAATGTGAAGACAATTTGCTTCTTACATTTGTTGATTTAATTCCTGAAAAATCAAGATACAGTTGAAGATTGCTTTTCTACAGGAAGACATAATGAAATGGATTGTTTTTATTTATCTGAAACTTTAAAACATAATTTATTTCTTTAGCTTATGGCATAACAAACTACATTAGAAAGAGCATAAAAGACAATATGAAATATTAAAATATAGGATACAAACATGATAAAATAATGTAAATTAAACATTGGCATGTAACAATAAATTTATAACTAAAACAAAATTACAGTAAGGTTGCATAGAGTTCAGATTCCAGTATTTTCAGCAATCACAATTCCACACTTAGATTCTGCAGCCACTCCACAGCTTGTGGTGTTGCTCTCAGGAAGTCATCATCAGTGCCAGTAAATACTCTCAGTGGACACTCAGTGATGATCTGGTGGGTGGTTTGTTCTTTGGCACCATCTACATCTACATGACTACTCTGCAATTCACATTTAAGTGCTTGGCAGAGGGTTCATCGAACCACAATCATACTATCTCTCTACTATTCCACTCCCGAACAGCGAGCGGGAAAAACGAACACCTAAACCTTTCTGTTCGAGCTCTGATTTCTCTTATTTTATTTTGATGATCATTCCTACCTATGTAGGTTGGGCTCAACAAAATATTTTCGCATTCGGAAGAGAAAGTTGGTGACTGAAATTTCGTAAAAAGGTCTCGCCGCGACGAAAAACGTCTATGCTGTAATGACTTCCAACCCAACTCGTGTATCATTTCTGCCACACTCTCTCCCCTATAACGCGATAATACAAAACGAGCTGCCCTTTTTTGCACACTCTCGATGTCCTCCGTCAATCCCACCTGGTAAGGATCCCACACCGCGCAGCAATATTCTAACAGAGGACGAACGAGTGTAGTGTAAGCTGTCTCTTTAGTGGACTTGTTGCATCTGCTAAGTGTCCTGCCAATGAAACGCAACCTTTGGCTCGCCTTCCCGACAATATTATCTATGTGGTCCTTCCAACTGAAGTTGTTCGTAATTTTAACACCCAGGTACTTAGTTCAATTGACATCCTTGAGAACTGTACTATTTATCGAGTAATCGAATTCCAACGGAGTTCTTTTGGAACTCATGTGGATCATCTCACACTTTTCGTTATTTAGCGTCAACTGCCACCTGCCACACCATACAGCAATCGTTTCTAAATCGCTTTGCAGCTGATACTGGTCTTCGGATGACCTTACTAGACGGTAAATTACAGCATCATCTGCGAACAGTCTAAGAGAACTGCTCAGATTGTCACCCAGGTCATTTATATAGATCAGGAACAGTAGCGGTCCCAGGACGCTTCCCTGGGGAACACCTGATATCACTTCAGTTTTACTCGATGATTTGCCGTCTATTACTATGAACTGCGACCTTCCTGACAGGAAATCACGAATCCAGTCGCACAACTGAGACGATTAGCTTGATTAGAAGTCGCTTGTGAGGAATGGTGTCAAAAGCTTTCCGGAAATCTAGAAATACGGAATCAACTTGAGATCCCCTGTCGATAGCTGCCATTACTTCGTGCGAATAAAGAGCTAGCTGCGTTGCACAAGAGCGATGTTTTCTGAAGCCATGCTGATTACGTGTCAATAGATCGTTCCCTTCGAGGTGATTCATAATGTTTGAATACAGTATATGCTCCAAAACCCTACTGCAAACCGACGTCAATGATATAGGTCTGTAGTTAAATGGATTACTCCTACTACCCTTCTTGAACACTGGTGCGACCTGCGCAATTTTCCAATCTGTAGGTACAGATCTATCGGTGAGCGAGCGGTTGTATATGAGTAGGGACCTATAGTATCAGCGTAATCTGAAAGGAACCTAATCGGTATACAATCTGGACCTGAAGACTTGCCCGTGTCAAGCGATTTGAGTTGCTTCGCAACCCCTAAGGTATCTACTTCTAAGAAACTCATGCTAGCAGATGTTCGTGTTTCAAATTCTAGAATATTCCATTCGTCTTCCCTGGTGAAGGAATTTCTGAAAACTGCGTTCAATAACTCCGCTTTAGCGGCACAGTCGTCGATAACAGTACCATCGGCAATGCGCAGCGAACGTATTGACTGCGTCTTGCCGCTTGTGTGCTTTACATACGACCAGAATTTCTTCGGATTTTCTACCAAATTTCGACACAATGTTTCGTTGTGGAACCTATTAAAGGCATCTCGCATCGAAGTACGTGCCAAATTTCGCGCGTCTGGAAATTTCAGGCCATCTTCTGGATTTCGCGTTCTTCTGAACTTCGCATGCTTTTTTCGTTGCCTCTGCAACAGCGTTCGGACCTTTTTTGTGTACCACGGGGGATCCGTTCCATCTCTTACCAATTTATGAGGTATGAATGTCTCAATTGCTGTTGCTACTATATCTTTGAATTTGAGCCACATCTCGTCTACATTCGCATAGTCAGTTCGGAAGGAATGGTAATTGTCTTTTAGGAAGGCTTCTAGTGACACTTTGTCCGCTTTTTTAAATAAAATTATTTTGCGTTTGTTTCTGATGGGTTTGGAAGAAATGGTATTGAGCCTAGCTACAATGACCTTGTGATCACTAATCCCTGTATCAGTCATGATGCTCTCTATCAGCTCTGGATTGTTTGTGGCCAAGAGGTCAAGTGTGTTTTTGCAACCATTTACAATTCGCGTGGGTTCGTGGACTAACTGCTCGAAATAATTTTCGGAGAATGCATTTAGGACAATCTCTTGTTTGTTCTTTGGCACCACAATATCACTCAGAGTCAGGTCTGAAATTCCATCTGTACAGAGAGGATCCGCATTAGCTCTGACCTGTCCATATTCACGAATTCTGTTCTGTGTTACCCAAGTACTCCTTGGGAGGTGAAAGCCTGCTGGATGGTTGGGAGTCTCAAATAAAGTATGCCCTCTTCGATTGACCCTATTTCTCCAGTCCATTCGCCATTTTTCAACGCCATTGTACTTCTGGCTCAGAAATTGCTGTGCAGTCTTCACAGGAGAATGTCTGGATTTGAGTCCTCTAAATACAGAAGGTCCTGGTGTATTGGCAGAGCTGTAATACTGGAGATCTTTTTGAACTCTCTTATGAGCATGTTGCATAGTCGAATATAGGCGGTTTGATATAACTGAGGACTGGCAGCCAGTAGAGTTGAGTGGTTTTAATAGCTATAGGAATTATTCACATCATCTGATTAACCACCACATCTACTTTTCCCATGTGTGGACTGTTTAGCCACACCGATGTGCAGTAGTCTCTGTTGAGTAGACCAGGCTTAGAGTGGTGGCACAGAGTGTCTCTGCTCCAGCTCCCCAGGTCGTTCCCTCTAATTTGTGGAGGATGTTCTTATGGGATTTCAGTTTTGTGTCTAGGTTTGATAGGTGTTTTTTATAACAGAGTGTGTGATCCAATGTTACACCCAGATATTTTGGATGGGAATTGTAAGGAAGAGCAGTACCATTCAGAGATATCTGTTGAGGTGTTCCAGCCAGCCAGTCTATTAGTTAGGTGGCAGCATATGGTGTCTGTTTTAAGTGCACTTGGGATTAATCGCCATTTAACCAAGTATTCAGCATCATAACATGGGTGAGAGTCTGTTCAAGAGCCGTCATATTAGTATGTTGGGATGCAAGAGAGATGTCATCTGTTAAATAAATTATCTGGATGCGATAGCTGGTAGGTCGGCTACATAGAGATTGAACAGGAGAGGTGCAAGTACAGATCCTTGGGGGAGACCATTGCTCAGGAGTTCTGATTTGGTGAAAGAGACACCTATTGAGATTGGCAAGACACTAAAAGAGACATCATCGTTTCACATCTAGTAGCTTTTAGGATCTTATATGTTAATCCCTCTCTCCAGACAGTATCCAGTTTTCAGGCATTGTTCATGGCCCCACTCAATGACCGTTGTTAATGCGAGGACCCTATCCTCGCAGTTTTGATTACTTCTGAGCCTGGCTTTGTCGATAGGCAGAGATTCCAGTATGATGGGATTTAATCTATTGAAAAGGAGACGCTCAAGTAATTTGTATGCTACACCTAAGAGAGTGATGGGGCTATACCTTTCTTGTTCTTTGTCCAACTTTCCTGATTTGAGGACGGCAATGATCTTTGCCCTCTTGAATTCTTTTGGAAAATCTCTTCACTGGAGTATGTGTGAGCAAAATGTCGTCAATCATCGTTTTGTTTGTGGTCCACAGTTTGTTAGGAACTTAGGGTGCATGTTGTCGAGACAAGGGGCGTTGCCATTTCTGATGCCTTGTATGGCCTGTAGCGTTTCTGTGACTGTGAATGGTTTTGTCAAGTCTTGTTCTTCACTACCGTTTTTTCTGTAATGTGTTTTGTTCTTTCTTTATTTTATGTGAGTGTTCTTTATCGACATGTGATCGAGATGTTTCCACTATATTGTTGGCAATTTGGTCTGGTGCAATACATGGTTTAGTATGTGGTTCATGTTAATTAGCTGTTTCTTCAGAAGGCTCCATGCTATTCTGGTACAGCATCTAAAATCCAGTTTTTCCATGGTGTTCCTCCACTTGAACCTTGTAGCTTCATCCAGACTATGCGGGAGTCATTTGTGACTTCAGATCTTCCGTTCTTCTCGTAGTCCTCATATAGCCATTCACTAGGTTCACCCCATCGTGGTATATTCTGCTTTCTAATACGCTTAGGAATGTGTTTTTAGCGGTCTGTAAAATGCTGAGGATGAGGGGGTACAAATCGTATATTAGAGTCCAGGTCTCTAAAAAAGCCAGACCAGTCAGCTTTAGAGAAATTCCACCAGGACAGTGGAGACATAAGGATCATGGGGATCTGTATGCACACCTCAAGAAAGATTGGTCTGTGCTGGCTATGCGGTAACTGTTTAACAATGTAATGGTCAACAGGTTGGGATTTGTCTCTAACCCCCATCTGGCTGATTTCATGGTTGCCATGTTTATATGGCTATAAATTAGGTGCATGTTCTGCATTTCAACTCATTCCGTAATCCTGCGTCGTTTTCGCTGTATTTCCATTCAGTATAGTGGATATTAAGATCACCTGCAATTAGGGCAGGGTGGCCAACGAGTGCATGCTGAATTGCTGGCCAGGAAACGGCGGAGGTTTTGTACATGTTAATGATAGTTGAACCTCCTACTTTTATAGCAGGGTTACGGATATTACCACTGTAAGATGTAGAGAGATACTTCACATTTGTCTTTGTGTGGGTAGTGGTGCCACAGTTTGGGTGGTATGTTGCGCAAATCAACCTGTACCCTTGGATTTTTCCTCTTCACTAAGCTGTGCTTCAGGTGCAGTGTATGTTTCTTGCATTAAAACATTGTCAATATCATAGTCTAAAAGATCCTTTGATAAGCATTCACTCTCTGGTCCCCTTATGTTTTCTAAATTAAACTGCCTTTGACCTATGGCCTTGGGAAAGGCAGTTCACTTGTTTTGCTTGCATTGTGTCCATTTACCTGGAGGTCATAAAATAGTTTGCATTGCCTAGATTTCAAAATCTTTAGCCACTTGACAGTGTTATCTTGGGTGTTCCACATCGAGGCATGTCAGAAATTACACCCCATTAAAAATAATAAAAGAATTAGTATGATGTAATTTAAATTTCTAAATATAATTAGACAAGACGATACCGATTTGGATCATGCAAATAATGAATTTGCTACATGATTTAAAATTTGATGAATTTATTGAAATGTGTAGTAAATATTGGAATGATGATAAATTTGGATTCATTGCAATAAATATGAGAAGAAAAATTAATGGTGGAAAATATAGAAGGGAGACTAGAATTTTTCTAATATCACACCCATTTTATTACAAAATGAGAAATTAGGAATTAATATATGTTAAAGAACTGAATAATAAAACATTATAAATTTCTTTTAAATAACGAAAAATTAATTAATTAAAAGAATTATAATATTTCATATGTGAGATTTTAAGAGTTTTCTATCTTTTTCATATTTGGCTTATTTTATAAGTATTCTGATCTTTATTACATAATATCTGTAAAATTTTAGTTAGTGAATTGAGTTAAATTGCCTCATTTTTTAACTAAAGGTTTTTGGCAGTAGTATATGGAAATTACCAACACAGCCACAAATTTTGGGGCAGTTGACAATTCCCATCTAGTAATATACATACTCACATACAGATAAATGAACATACATAAATGCATCCATTTTCATAATATGCATCGAGTATCAGATTATGTCCTACTGTATACTATTGGACAGAACCAATTTTAACATGCCTTACATGTTTCATCTTTATTTTGTGAAAGACATCATTACAGCCCTAAAATGGATATATACACTCCTGGAAATGGAAAAAAGAACACATTGACACCGGTGTGTCAGACCCACCATACTTGCTCCGGACACTGCGAGAGGGCTGTACAAGCAATGATCACACGCACGGCACAGCGGACACACCAGGAACCGCGGTGTTGGCAGTCGAATGGCGCTAATTGCGCAGCATTTGTGCACCGCCACCGTCAGTGTCAGCCAGTTTGCCCTGGCATACGGAGCTCCATCGCAGTCTTTAACACTGGTAGCATGCCGCAACAGCGTGGACGTGAACCGTATGTGCAGTTGACGGACTTTGAGCGAGGGCGTATAGTGGGCATGCGGGAGGCCAGGTGGACGTACCGCCGAATTGCTCAACACATGGGGTGTGAGTTTTCCACAGTACATCGATGTTGTCGCCAGTGGTCGCGGGAAGGTGCACGTGCCCGTCGACCTGGGACCGGACCGCAGCGACGCACAGATGCACGCCAAGACCGTAGGATCCTACTCAGTGCCGTAGGGGACCGCAACGCCACTTCCCAGCAAATTAGGGACATTGTTGCTCCTGGGGTATCGGCGAGGACCATTCGCAACCCTCTCCATGAAACTGGGCTATGGTCCCGCACACCATTAGGCTGTCTTCTGCTCACGCCCCAACATCGTGCAGCCCGCCTCCAGTGGTATCGCGACAGGCATGAATGGAGGGACGAATGGAGACGTGTCGTCTTCAGCGATGAGAGTCGCTTCTGCCTTGGTGCCAATGATGGTCGTATGCATGTTTGGCGCCGTGCAGGTGAGCGCCACAATCAGGACTGCATACGACCGAGGCACACAGGTCCAACACCCGGCATCATGGTGTGGGGAGCGATCTCCTACACTGGCCGTACATCTCTGGTGATCGTCGAGGGGACACTGAATAGTGCACGGTACATCCAAACCGTCATCGAACCCATCGTTCTACCATTCCTAGACCGGCAACGGTACTTGCTGTTCCAACAGGACAATGCACGTCCGCATGTATCCCGTGCCACCCAACGTGCTCTAGAAGGTGTAAGTCAACTACCCTGGCCAGCAAGATCTCCGGATCTGTCCCCCATTGAGCATGTTTGGGACTGGATGAAGCGTCGTCTCACGCGGTCTGCACGTCCAGCACAAACGCTGGTTCAACTGAGGCGCCAGGTGGAAATGGCATGGCTAGCCGTTCCACAGGACTACATCCAGCATCTGTACGATCGTCTCCATGGGAGAATAGCAGCCTGCATTGCTGCGAAAGGTGGATATACATTGTACTAGTGCCGACATTGTGCATGCTCTGTTGCCTGTGTCTATGTGCCTGTGGTTCTGTCAGTGTGATCATGTGATGTATCAGACCCCAGGAATGTGTCAATAAAGTTTCCCCTTCCTGGGACAATGAATTCACGGTGTTCTTATTTCAATTTCCAGGAGTGTAATTTGAGTATTCACCATTTTTTTTACTTCTAGAAGCTGTGCTTACAGGTGAGTTGTATAATGCGGAATACTAATTGTGACTGACATTTTAGAACATTATTTTAACAGGGAACACTAACATTCAGCCAACTCAGTTGTAGGGTAGGAGGGCTGACCCTAGCAAAAAATAGCAACTGCACCATTCACAGTTCAAGAAAAATCATAACAATTTATTTAATAAATCTCTACAGCAAAGCAAGTAAATGATTTTACTTTTTTAGTTAAGATAAATAGTGGCCAGCTTACTGAAACAGCTAAAACAATGGGAAAAATTATCACCACATATCAGTTGAGGTTCTGTTCTTCTACTTTACACTAATTCAGCCAAATGGACATATCTTTACTTCAAGATAATAATTTTTCCTTGAAAAACATAATGTTAATTTTATTTGAAAATTAAAAAAAATAATATCAAAATTTAAATTAAGTAACTTGGTAGAAGCATCAGTGAATTAAAAGATACACCAAAAGAATGGTTCTAACATGAAATACCAAAATTTGAGGTGAATACAATCACGTGTTCCATAAATCAGTTTGTTAAATTACTTGAAGCTCAGTATGTAGCAACAGTAACTTTGTTGCAAGGGCCCACACTGGCAGAATGCCCCAAGGAACGTAGGGCAGGGCTGCCTGCCAAAATAAGCTAACCATCGAATCACCCAGATCAAACACAGCATTACAGAAACCTATAACAAACTAAAATTAAAATTAGATTCACAGTTACTGGCCAAAATAATGCACAAACTAATGTAAAACCAGGAAAAACTCCAAGCAGGAGCTGCATGATAATAAAAGAAGTCAGGCCAATTTTACTAGTGGATGGGCTTAACATTTCTCAATACTACTTTTTTACTTCATTAATTAGAACTCAGATTTTTATAACATGCCAGGCTATCTTGAGCTTAAATAGCCAGTCTAAATGTTACATAAAAAACGCCAGATTATAATTACGACTTGGGAGAAATTTAGTACGGTGTTACTACTGACGCAAATATGTTACAACAAACCGATTCGCAAAATAACGGCCGTTATAGCAAAAGGAACGGTAAAGAGTAGGATATTTATATCTCCATTATGCTTACAGTTTAAGTGGCAATGCATTCACACCAATGAAGAAATGATGTAACAAGTGCACAGAGATTTTAATAAATATAATTACTTAAGGCAGCTTACACAACTAGCCATACTCGAAGCACCAAATACAATTCATGTAATTGGAAATTATTGAGGACAGCTCACTCACCTGCTAGCTTCTCAGGATGGAGGCTGCTGGAGATAAACAGCGGACATCCCTCAGTGCCCAAAATGTAGTTTGCATTCAACTCCCACTGCCTAGCTGAAACACGCCCAACAGCTCTCCAAAACCTAGACCACACCACTGCCTCACCGCGCGGTTCCCTGTCAGCCCCTGCTGCGCGGAACGCTCTGTCCCCGACAGCCGCGCGGAGTCACTCTCGTCCCGCCGCCGAGCAGCTCTCCAGCAAAACGACCGCATGACAGCGCAGTTAGGTCTAACCCAACCTCGTGACTCAGTCAGTTTCCCCATGTTGCTTTGACTATGTAAATGCTTCGCTAATTTTAAATATCGCCATCAGTCTGTCGATATTTCAGCTAGCGCAGTAGTAAGAACATGAACACACGTTTTGTTTTGAAAGTTATAACCCACTATTAAGTGTTGCTGACAACACTCAAATGTGTGTACGGTCCCTATGGTCTGTGTATTTGTCCGTGTGTGTGCGTGTGTGTGTGTGGGTGTGAGAGAGAGAGAGAGAGAGAGAGGGAGAGAGAGAGAGAGAGAGAGAGAGAGAGAAAGAGAGAGAGAGCGAAAGAGAGAGAGAGAGAGAAGAGAGAGAGAGAGAAGAGAGAGACAGAGAGAGAGAGAGAGAGAGAGAGAGAGAGAGAGAGAGAGAGAGAGAGAGAAGGAGAGAGGGAGAAAGAGAGAGAGAAACTCTCAAGACCAAGAAATTTACTTACACCACTATGTCCGCCAACAATAGAAACTCTACATCAACCATTGCCTTGAGAAAACGTATGATTAACATCGAAACTAAAGTCACATTACAACCACAGAAACAGATGGACCATCAAGTATATAATGAGCAGCAACAGATTTAAGAGGTGTTTTATTCTTCTTCTCATCAGATGTTGTAGCCAGCTCAATATTGTCTATTGATTTATGCACTCTATGTCTGGAAGGACGACGATATCTTCTCCATAGAAGCATGAAGCTAGTGTAACTACGCAACTGGATGAAGTTCAAATATTCTGCTACATTTTTATGGCCAAGCGGGGAAGCCGCGTGGTTTGAAGCGCCTTGCCACGGTCGAAGGTTGGAGTCCTCCCTCGGGCACGGATGTGTGTGTTGTCCTTAGTGTAAATTAGTTTTTGTTAGATTAAGTAGTGTGAAAGCCTAGGGATCTATGATCTTCATTATTTTGGTCCCATAAGAACTTACCACAAATTTCCAAATTTTACGTCTGTACAGAAATTCGCTAGGCGATAGCTGAATATTGTAGGAACAAGTTTCACGTTAACTGGAAACCTGCGTTCACGCTTCATTGGTTACCTTTTCTCCGTTACCCTAACCTACAGCTGTATCGTCGAGCTGGAGCGGTAAGAATGCGCCAAGAGCCGCTGATTCTTCGGCGTTGTAGGTCGGCTGGTCAGTGATCCAATGTGTGTGATGTCCTTAGGTTAGTTAGGTTTAAGTAGTTCTAGGGGACTGATGACCTCAGATGTCCCATAGTGCTCAGAGCCATTTGAACCATTTTCAGTGATCCAATCGCATATACAAAATGAATGTGTACTACATGAACCAAAATAGCTGACACAAAAATATGAACACACTTGCAACCCTCCTCTGCGACAGTTAACAGTTTGTTTTTTTCCTTCTTCTCTTCCCTGGTTTTACCTGCTCTGGCTCCATATAGGTAGCATTGTGTACAGACGGACGACTTCTGTGGCGTAGTGGTACTAAATCATATATATACGAAATTCACTCGTCAGGCATTCTGTCTCCAAGTGAAAATCCGTATGGTAGTTCCTGAGATTAGCCATCACATACACACAGATAAAATCGGCAGGGAACTTTAATATATAATATCAGGCCACTGATGATCCCTTTAAAAATATGTCGGAAAGCGTGAGGCATGATAAAACAGGATTTTACGTAAAAGTTTTCTGAATATGGTACCAAGTCATACTGTAAAAAACTGTACTGGAGAAACTAATGTTTCAGCTACAACTACTGTGGCCATCTTCTATATTTCAATTATACAGAGTAGACAGAAACAGTCTGCGTGCTGGCAAACGACTGATAAGAGAGAGAAATAGGTACGTTTCGCCATTTCCGATATAATTAGCACTGAAATTAGCCCATCAGGCGACTGCGCGTGCAAATTCAAACTGTCCACCAGAGATGGTGTCATGAAAGCGTGTCCTTCGTTTGGTTTCCTAACTTCGAAGTAGAGAGCGATACAAAAATTGGACATGAGACTGTAGTAAGGATCGAGACCAAACCATAGGCTGAGTATTTTCCTGCAGTATCATCTACGCTATGAGATCAACTGACACTAACTGTATCTAACAGGTTGGTTGAATTTGCACACAAGGGCCTGATTGGCTAATTTCAGTGCTAATTAACTAAAAAACGGTGCAACGCATCGAATCTTATTCTTAACAATTACAAAGGTTGGAACTTTAATAGTGGCAACTATTTATTTACAGCTCGTACAAAATAGATATGTGTTTCAAAGTTTTACTAATCTTCAAAGTAGTTACCAACATTGCGTACAACCCGTTGCCAGCGATGTGGAAGTCGCAGGATACTCTTAAGAGTGCCAGTTGTGTTAACAGATCGAGCGGCGCGGTCTATTGCCCGATGCATTTGTAGCAGTTCTGAAGCGAATGCCGTGAAGTCTTTCCTTCAGTTTACAACTCGAACTCACGAAGGCTTACGTCAGGGGCGTGCAGTATGTGGTATACCACATAGCAGCCCCATCAATCAAATAAATCAGTAACAGATTGCACTGTACGTGCTTGAGCATTTTCCTGCAAAATGATGGTCAGGTCCTGCAGAAAGTGTTATCACTTCTGTCTCTAAGCTGGTCGTAGGTTTGTGTTCCAGAGTGACACTTTCTGCAGGACCTGACCATCATTTTGCAGGACAATGCTCGAGCATGTACAGTAAAAGATGTTACTGATGTGTTTGACTGATGAGGCTGCTAAGTGCTATACCACCTGCTGCACCCCCTGACTTCAGCCCTCGTAAATTCAACTCGATTTATAAACTGAAGGAAACACTTCACGGCATTCGCTTCAGAGCTGCTATAAATTCGTCGGACAACAGACCCCGCCGCTTGAACTGTCAACACAACTGACATTGCTGAGAGTATCCCGCGACTTCCACATCACTGATAGCGGATTATACACAACGGTGGTGACTGCTTTGAAGGTCAGTAAGTCTTTGAAATACGTATCTATTTTGTACGAGCTGTAAATAAATAGCTGCCACTATTGAGGTTCCAACGTTCGTATTTATCATCACAGCCTCTTCTGCCCACCCTGAATACCATTCGTCCATTTATTTTGAGTATGAATCAAGTACATTCTGTCACTTGTATACTATGATTGATGCGGATGTACAGAGCTGCACCATACCCTCATTCCGAAGCATCATAAAATACGTAAATCTGCACGTCACGATCTTTGGTAGTTGATATCCATCATGGGATACTAACGTAAGACAATGGCTGTAAATCAGACGCCTAGCTATTCCACTGCGTAGCCAGATTGTTGGGTAGCAGTGCATGCCAGTCAGTTACCAGACATTAGGTTTCCTCGAACAACAGTTTTATGCATGAGAGAGTAAGCCTAGTGGATCATAAAATTTAGCTACACTCTGTAATAGTTTCATTCCGGTGGAAGGTGCATCAGATAATTTTTCTGTGATATCATCCGTGTTACTTTAGAAGCTGCCCATTGCTGTGCTCCAGTATTCGCCTAAAACTAGAGTAGAGTCAGTTATATTTCGTCCTTCGGTTATCCATATGTCCTGTAACTGATCTGAAGTAATGGCCCATTTCGTTAACTGAAAGTTCAATAGTTTGATAGCGGCCCTTAATTCGTAATACATAGAGATAGCTTTATTGTCGTCATCTGCACCAAACGCGAAGCTATCCATGAAAACATTGTTCGCTAGTATTTGTGCGGCAACGGGAAATGCGGTCTCATGTCTAGAAGCGTGTTCTTTCAGCATTGCCGAAAGCAGGAATGGACTGAATGTCAGGACGTATGGAAGTCTACTGAAATGAGAACTCGTTACTTGGTTCGTCTATGGTAGTTTCCGTGGCCATCTTGAAAAATTTTGTGCCACAGAAATCTTGTCAAGTACTTGTCGCCTTTGTGCAAGACAAGTTGCTTTTGTAATATCGCTAAAAACAGCCACAAGGTGTATTCTGAACCGTATCAGAACAGAAAGTATTTCTGGCAGAATATTTGGTTTCGCTTCTAAAGTCTTGTTGAGAAACGGTGCGCTGATTTCGTGAGAAGACGCATTGAAAACGATCCGCCACTATTTTACCAAGTTTTTCTTAAGTGCATGATGTGGAAGGTAGAATATGGTGTTACTTGGGACTTCAGGAGGAGCGAGTTCTACTTGGTTCTCTGTACTCTAACATAAGACGTCGATAATTGTCCCTTAAGGAATCGTCTTTCATGTAAACTTGGAGACCTACTTTCTGCGTTCATTCGGTTAGTAGAATATAAAATAATATCTTATTTCCTAAGAAGACGCACGATTCTTTGATGATCCTGCTCAAGATCAGATTCCTCAAATTTTTGAAGGAGGACAGAATCTTTATTAGTCCCTACCGCATCATGATGTGCACTTATGCGAATAGTATCTAAATCCCAGAACCGTCTCAATTGTCCATCTATATGCATTTGAATGTGAAGTACAAACGTAACGACAGCTAAGTTGGCAGAGACGGCAGATCTGCAGCCATTGGTGATCCAAATGAATGAGGTGGCAAACAGAACAATGGATGTAGAAATATGGATCGGTAAATCATCGCAGACAATCCATTCTTATGTCGTGAATCGCAGTAGTAAGCAGCGATTTGTGGTCGTACCATAACTCTTTACTTAACAGTCACTTGACATATATATAATATAAATTTTCCAACATGCTATGTATTACAAAGATTATTATTAATCAGAGATATAAATGTCCCAAGGGCTTCAATTCCCAACAACTATAGAAGACAACAGAATGCTTCTAGCAAATCCCACCAATGAGGACACGAAACAAGTTGTTCAAGAGGTCCCAAGAAATAAGTCATCCGCAAGGCATGGGCTCGCTGTGGAGTTTTATTTTCTATATTGGCATTTATCTGAGAGAAACTTACAACAAAGTTCAAAGTGTTTCTAAACTGAGATAAGCTGGGAAAAGGAAGTGGGCTGCAATTATCGTATGGCAGCGAAATGTTTTAGATATTCTAATGAATTAATGTGGAAACGATTTATGCCTGAAAAAAAATAGTTCCAATTTCGGCCATGAAATCGAGAATGACATATAAATGTCTTTGCATATGTAATAGATTACAAATAGGTCACGAGCAGGAAAGGTCAAACAAGTGTGACAGGCATAATGTTGAATTTATTACTGACTGTTGCTTACACAGTTTGTCCAATATGGGCACTGTAGACGTCGATGAGATGCTGCATCTCTAAAACGACGTGATCAACAGTTCCCAGCAGCAGGTCACCTGGAATCTGAGCAACATGCTCCTGTAACTTGTTCCTGGTACACGTTCATTTAGATATCGTCAGAGGCAAAAGTCACATTGATTGAGATCATGTGTTCGTGCTGGATATTCATAGGGAAAACCTCTGGAGATAACGTAGTCCGGGAGAGATTGCATTATGCATATCTTTCACTTGGTGAAAGATGAAGATTATTGGGACAAGAGCAGTTCTGGAGCATTTTGTTAGTGCAGGTTGCCTACATCAGGGGCAGGTATGCACTCAGGGGCTAAACTGTTAATGCTTTTCCATGTCAGCCTATTAATTTCCTTTGCTTGACAGGTACTTAACCTATTCTTCTGATAAGTGCTTTTCCATGTTGCTGCACTGAACCTATTGTTCCCCCCTCCCCCTCCCCAAACTTCCTCTCCCCCTTCACTTTTACAGGTACACTTTCAGATCTGAGTTAACCTATTGTTCTGTTAAGTGCTATTCTATGTCACCCCCATTTCCTTTTGACTGACAGGTACTCTTATCAATTCATTTGTCTACTTAATTAAATTGTTCAATTGATTAACTTCTCTTGTGGGAAAATGCCTTGCCACCATGGTGGGAAGTTCAAATTCCATCAGGACAATACAACCTCTACTAATGTAAAGAAAATGGAGGGAAGATAGTTCACACTGATTACCTAATTAAATTGATTAATTAATTAACCTCTCAGGTGGGAAAGTGCCATGCCCTCCCAATGGTAAGTTCAAATTCCATCAAGACAATGCAACCTCTACTAACCCAAGGAAAAATGGCGGGAATATAGGTCACATTGACTACTTAATTAGGTTGATCAATGAATTAAACCCCTCCCCTCTGACAAACCCACCTCCCTTCCCACCACCTCCTCCCAATCTGAAAATGGCTGGAAAAAGACTCATTCATCAGTGATTTGGAGGGAAATTGATTATTCTGTATGGAAAATTGTTTAAACAATTTATACAATATATGGAATAAATGAAAAGAGTATATTGTTTATTTATAAAAAAAATCTGTTTGTGTGAGTTGGATTTCTATTGCTCATCATTCTCTGCTGTTTGGAAACACCTAGTTCTTGCAAGAATCAATTCAATGGGGAAAACATGTTGCATAACCAAATTTTCGGCATTGTACTCTGAGTGGCTTAACCTAGTGTCTGGCCTTTTGTCAGCACTTAAACTATTGTTCTGTTAAGTGGCTTTCCAGGTCACCGCACTTAAACTGTTGTACCGCCTTTGGTACGAAATTAAGTAGTTAGTTTCTCCCCCACCATTTTCTGGTACACTTTACAAATTTCACATGCTTTTGAATGCCATTTCTGACGCATTCTTCTCTGTCACTCACCCCCCTTAAATTGTACTGCACTTTACATAAAAATTATGCAAATTAATGTAGTGTTGTGCACATAACCTGTTGGTCTGCTCCATGTCACCCACTAACGCACTTCTTCCCATTAACTGCTGTACCACTAACACGACATTGATATAAGAAATTAATGCAAATTAATTAAATCTTTATTCTCCACATGTAAAGGTAGTTTTTCCTAATTTGCAGCATCCGATTGGTTGGTGAAATCGATGAAATATGGTTTAAACAAAAGATTGCTAATAAAAGACACATCCAGCCACTCGACAGCCGACGCTGACGCCGCCACAGCCCCTGCGAAGTGACGCGGCCGTCAGCTGTCAGACCACGCACAGGCCCCTGCTTGAGTCCCGCAAGCATGAGGTAGCCACATCCGTTCCACACTTGATTTCTGAGAAATTCCTATCCAAATATGTGTTCACCTAGACACAGGTCCCGGCGTGACCAGCCAGGAACACGTGCACTGTCACAGTTGCGAGCTGCTGCCAAACGCAGGTGAAAGTTCCCTGCCTCTATTTTCGTGTATACACTCACGCTTATACTGCCATCACGGACCCGCTCACATGAGACACCCCCGAGCAGCAGTTGTCTTTACCGCTGATGACAGAATAGCACACGGCACATCGATCCTAGCGTGACATGACACACCAGTTTAACCATACTTAACTACCCAGTGTGATTCTCGCCTCGCTGCAAAACGTCTGGGTGGCGACTCTGCCATCTAAAACGTTCTCAATGTTAATCTTACGTCACATGGCTTTGTAAAAAAACATAAGAGCCAAGTCGACCTCTCGGGAATTGTATAGTGTCCCAGAAATAGGTACCGCATGCCTTCTACATGTCTCAGCTTGTAGGCACAGAATTTGTTACCCTAACAGAACCTGTTTACGAAAATAACATCCAATTCACTCGTCCCAGCGCACCTAACGTGATACCCTTCCTGCTCTCAACATATGCAAACGTCCTCAACGATATGTAGAGGCTCCTATGTCCCAGCACAAAGGATGTGAATCAGTCGAGCATTATGATTCGCTCTTATCGAATCCACCGGCCGAATTACTGATACCTCCAATATCAAAGCACTGACTGCTTTTTTCCTTCTTCAGGCGAGACCTTCAGCGGTTATTTTGCACAGATCGCCATATTTCACTGACAATTAAATCGTACAAACTTCCATACATATCATCAAATACGGAAAGTCTCTTACTATAGGACGCATCCAATCTAGTCATTCCATAACATAAACCATAATATCCTTACAATGCAATATATACACATTATACACAATGTAAGCCACAGTAACTTTACAGTACAATACATACACATTTTAAACAAGCAGTGCACTTATCTTTTATATCTGTACAGCACCCGAAAAAATTATACAATGCCTACACTCACACAGTCTATATGTCACCATGCTCCCCAGTCCTAGGGCAGTACCTTCCGCCTTTTCTTTCTTTCTACAGATGTGACATTCAGTGCCGTACAAAATCATCTCTTTTACATCAGAGCACCCACAGCGGACCGAAGTCGGTGTCTGAATTCTTCGGCAAATTCGAGATAGTTTCCCCTCAGCACAAACGCGTTACTGTTTCTGCTCCGTACCTGCTCGCTTTTCCATAGACGACTAGGGGATTACAAGAACATTCGTATTTTCGCATTGTTCAACATAATATTATACCAGTTTCACTGTACTTCTCGATATCAAGAACTAGGCGTCCTCCTACTGATCGCTAGTTCAACATAACTCCCAAGATATAGACTGTAAATTATTTCTCTACAAATTCCAAACTTTAGCGATGTGCAGCATGCTGTAAACCGCTGAGTAACTAGAAACAAATAGAGCAAACTCATATTTCAACTCTCGAATACCAAAGTCGATCATCTAAAATGCTCAATATCATCCCTATAACTAATAAGCCAAGTAAGGTCTTGCATATGTCTAGTTTTATTTCTACACACGTGACATTCAAGGCCATACAAAATCATTCTTTTTACATTAGAGCACATTCAGCGGACCGAAGTCGATGTGGTATCTCTTCTGCAAATTCGAATACTTTCCCCGTCGACACGAACGCGTTACTGATTCTGCTCTTTGCTTGCTCGTTTTTATATGCACATCTCCAGGATTACAAGAACGCACATATTTCCCCCATAATATTATACCATTTTCGCGGTACTTCTCGATATCAAGCACTAGGCGGCATCCTACCGATCTCTGGCGCAACATAATTCCCAAGATGTAGACTGGAAATTATTTCTCTACACTCTCCAAACTTTAGCGAGTTGCAACGTGATGTAAACGACTGAGTAACTAGAAACAAATAGTGGAAACTCATATTTCCACTCTCGGATACCAAAGTAGATGATGCAACAGATTCCAAATCACGCCTGTAATTTACAAGCTAAGGTCTTTTCAATGTCTAGAGAACAGGCAAACGTGTCTTCCACACACCACAATCGATCATCTCTCACCTAATAAAGGCCCAAAATCTGCAGAAGCAGTCAACCAAGCAATTTACATGGGAGCGAATAACAGTCCAGCGCTAACGCACCTCCATACACAATCTTTCCAAATTTCCACGAAAACCGCCTAACACATACTAAGTATTATTTCTCTATTCGATCGTTTAGAGACGTCGAAGTTAACTCAGATACATT
Source organism: Schistocerca gregaria (assembly GCF_023897955.1). Classification (NCBI taxonomy): domain Eukaryota; kingdom Metazoa; phylum Arthropoda; class Insecta; order Orthoptera; family Acrididae; genus Schistocerca; species Schistocerca gregaria. Next base: position 183,228,373 of record NC_064927.1, read on the forward strand.
TGTACAATCCAACAGGGCTCTGCATTCGGATGGCTGCTGCCGTTAACAGGAAAAGTGAATCATTACCACCACAGGCCATGCATACACGGAATTATTCCACAAAACGGGTCAGGTATATGTTTCATCACTGTACTTGCAATTAAATGTTACGATCGCGGTTTCAATTGAACAGCATTCGACAATGAGCAAAGTATCGGAAATACAGTCGCCAGTGGCTCTAGAAATGGATATATCTGTATCTTCCTTATGACGACATACTCTCCCCTTTTCCATCACAGTACTCCAAGCCAAATCCATACCCTCCTTACCACTAGACGCAGTCATTTCCGTTCCAAAAACACATACTTTATAAATCAGATGCTCAAATGTTAACATATCCTGCTTTCCCTAGTGCTACTAAGTACAATGCTTCGTCAATAGATGACTGCCTGCGATACGAAATGATACTGACCGAAAATCAACGATGGGTGGTCATATCTCTTATGTTTTTCTTGCAAGTGCTATCACTGTGTCTTAGAAAGAGAGACGTAATGGGATAGGTATTAAAGGAAAACCCGATCGCAGCAACTACTGTATGTAGGGTCACAACCGTCTTAGTTCTACAGGTACACACAAGTATCCAGGTTAAACCCGCTTTACGAATCGAGATACGACATTACCTCTGAATGGGGTGGTTTTTTCCGGACAAATACCGTGACGACGTCGTAGGAATGCGTATTGCCAGCCGACGATGCAACCTCGTGATAAAATTACCTCATTTTGAAAGTGATTCGGCTAAGGAACCTGGTATGTAAGCTGTATTTGCGACTCCCTCACCCCACCCCACTTACATAATTCTATAGTATTTCTAGCGCTTTTTGTCTCGATACCACTGAGTTACAGGCGATGGCTGATTGAGGAGGAACACAAACACTAGTAGTAGTTGATGTGCCGATTGAGGTCGTAAGAAGAAAAATGTACACTAGCTTCTCAGATCTCTTACGTTATCCTCTAGAAAGGTGTCAATCATTTCGAATCAGGTCTCTCCATTCAATCACATACCTGCATCCGATCACACCCACAAGTGAATCATATTTCTAGCATTCCCATATCTCGAAACGAGTCGCCTTTCCCGAATCTAGCTGCTACAGTGAAATTGCAACGTCGTTTTAGTCACCCCCTACACGTCTTGCAACTGCTCCCATTTCTACAGCTGTCCGTATGTGATCGTTCCAATTTAAGTCATAAGTGAGCAGAAGTCGGAGAAAGACATACCCACCACCTTCCGCAACCTGTGTAGAAACAGAACGACCTGAGTTAGTACACCAGGACACTGTTTTGACCATTCGGCGGAAATGCGCCTGAAACTATATACAAGTACTCCAGATCCACGTCCATTCAAATTAATCATCCCAACATGCTATCATCTTTATTCTCTACCACCAGTATAGAAAATTTACGAATTACAAAATGTCATCGCATTTAGAAGTAATCTACGCACTGATGCTGACGCAATGACGCGTAGCTGTGGCGCGGTCCAGATCGAAGAAACAGATTTCGCAATGCTTTCCTAGAATAGCGAAGCGTGACGCCATCCAAGAATTCCCTCGCCGAATTTACACCTCAGACTGCTACTGCTATTAACGCCTATTAAATATACAAGCTCTGCACCAGTTACACTCTAGCCAAATGATCTTATCCCGTGGGCTATACTAAGTTGCATGAGACGCTCCCTCTGGTCCTGGTTCAAACACTGTTTTCTAACAAGCTTTTGTACAATGCGAAACATTTCGTTTCTCTGCCACGACTTCGAGGCCACTGTCAGGTTCTCAACTGATATTAAGAAGTTCTGATCTACGAGGGTGTGGCTTTGAACGTTTTCTTCGGAGGAGAGACGGTATGACGCCACGCCACTGATTGCTGTTTTGTCTCCGTTTCGAAGTGATGAACCCATGTTTCATCACCTGTCGAAAAAAAAAGTTCACCATCAGCCTCGTACTGACAAAAAAATTCATCACAGATTCTTCAGTTTGGAGTCGAGGAATCCAGCGGGCAAATACCTTTGAGCGTCCCAGCTGGTAGATGAGGGTTTCAGCACTACAGTTGTACAGCGCGGTGTTTGATTGCGGTACAGTGAGCATCTAGAATGAGAGTGTCCGCACGTTCCAGCACTGCAGAAGTCGCAGCTGTATGCGGACGGCCGGGACGCGGGAGATCGTGGAGGTTTGCGCGACCTTGTTGCGATGATGACAGACGCTTCCCCCAACGACTCACTGTGCTTTTGTGCACTGCCATGTCTTAGAGAACTTCTTGCAAGCGCGTATGAATATCTGCAATTTTCTGATTTTGCTGTAAATGAATGATAGATCTCTGCCTGGAACACACCCCAGTCACAGAAGACATTTTGAAGACTACGTACAGCGCCGCCACTTATGGGATCTTCATGAAACTACAGGGACTGAAGCGGGAATATTCCTTGATATCTCACAGCAAATTCCACATTCAACAACTGAAACTGGCTGAGAGAAAAGTGTGTTGCCTTACTTATTGAACGCTCCCCGCAGTTCATATCTTACGTACGTGACTTGAACACCGAAAACGAATGTGCACTTACGTTGGTAGGACTACCAGTAGAGGAAGCAAATGTTACAATGTATGGGACCTGATTAAGTGTAGCTTCATGCACAGGGCGACAGCTTGCGATGTAGGGTGATAAGTCAAATCGGGAAAGAGTCTGCATTTCGTACTAAACAGCCATTTCAGCCTGAGTATGATATTACGTATCGATCCTGTGGTACCGATAGCTACGATACCACAGATTAGGTTGACACTATGAAACCACAGCGCCCTCTAGCCGACGCTGTGCAGCTCTACGAGCGCCGCTACACTTTCGCCCAGTTCATGAACAACTGACGGCCGAGAACAATTGCTTTAGCTTAGCTTGGTATTGAGACTTTCTTATCTAGACTTTGGACGCACGCCTACTGGCTCTTCACGTAAAGTTATGTAAAATGTTTGCATATGTTTATACTATAGTAAAACCTCTTTTACTTCACTTGCAGTACCGACGTGCTTTACCTAAGCTGCTCCTATTCGCTTCCATCATTTCAGCCTCATTGTCAGATTTCAGGAGCAGACGCACCCGCCCCCTTCCAGGTGGGATACAAAAGATCCGATATTTTTGTAGATACACTCCTGGAAATGGAAAAAAGAACACATTGACACCGATGTGTCAGACCCATCATACTTCCTCCGGACACTGCGAGAGGGCTCTACAAGCAATGATCACACGCACGGCACAGCGGACACACCAGGAACAGCGGTGTTGCCCGTCGAATGGCACTAGCTGCGCAGCATTTGTGCACCGCCGCCGTCAGTGTCAGCCAGTTTGCCGTGGCATACGGAGCTCCATCGCAGTCTTTAACACTGGTAGCATGCCGCGACAGCGTGGACGTGAACCGTATGTGCAGTTGACGGACTTTGAGCGACGGCGTATAGTGGAAATGCGGGAGGCCGGGTGGTCGTACCGCCGAATTGCTCAACACGTAGGGCGTGAGGTCTCCACAGTACATCGATGTTGTCGCCAGTGGTCGGCGGAAGGTGCACGTGCCCGTCGACCTGGGACCGGACCGCAGCGACGCACGGATGCACGCCAAGACCGTAGGATCCTACGCAGTGCCGTAGGGGACCGCACCGCCACTTCCCAGCAAATTAGAGACACTGTTGCTCCTGGGGTATCGGCGAGGACCATTCGCAACCGTCTCCATGAAGCTGGGCTACGGTCCCGCACACCGTTAGGCCGTCTTCCGCTCACGCCCCAACATCGTGCAGCCCGCCTCCAGTGGTGTCGCGACAGGCGTGAATGGAGGGACGAATGGAGACGTGTCGTCTTCAGCGATGAGAGTCGCTTCTGCCTTGGTGCCAATGATGTTCGGATGCGTGTTTGGCGCCGTGCGGGTGAGCGACACAATCAGGACTGCATACGACCGAGGCACACAGAGCCAACACCCGGCATCATGGTGTGGGGAGCGATCTCCTACACTGGCCGTACACCTCTGGTGATTGTCGAGGGGACACTGAATAGTGAACGGTACATTCAAACCGTCATCGAACCCATCGTTCTACCATTCCTAGACCGGCAAGGGAACTTGCTGTTCCAACAGGACAATGCACGTCCGCATGTTTCCCGTGCCACCCAACGTGCTCTAGAAGGTGTAAGTCAACTACCCTGGCCAGCAAGATCTCCGGATCTGTCCCCCATTGAGCATGTTTGGGACTGGATGAAGCGTCGTCTCACGCGGTCTGCACGTCCAGCACGAACGCTGGTCCAACTGAGGCGCCAGGTGGAAATGGCATGGCAAGCCGTTCCACAGGACTACATCCAGCATCTCTACGATCGTCTCCATTGGAGAATAGCAGCCTGCATTGCTGCGAAAGGTGGATATACACTGTACTAGTGCCGACATTGTGCATGCTCTGTTGCCTGTGTCTATGTGCCTGTGGTTCTGTCAGTGTGATCATGTGATGTATCTGACCCTAGGAATGTGTCAATAAAGTTTCCCCTTCCTGGGACAATGAATTCACGGTGATCTTATTTCAATTTCCAGGAGTGTATATTCATCACAGTCCTCTGAAATACGGCTGGCGGACATTTAGCAGGAGACAACACCCGGGTCACTTGACATTTTAGAGGTAGATGGCTCACATGAGCCACAATTCCATTCACCTGCAGTAACAACATGACGTTACGAATTTCATGGATCTGGCGGATAGTACCATGTCGCCTTTGACCTCTCTACGTTTTTGTTAACTGGCGGTACATGTATTTAACGCCGACTTATTCTGATGATTTCAGTGATTCTCTTTGACATATTTGTGTCTTCAGTTGTCGAGGCAGGATGGTCTGGGAGCCTTAACGATACAGATAGTCGTACTGTACATGTAGCCACAACGGAGGAGTATCTGTGGAGAGTCAAGACTGACCAGTGCTTCTTGAAGAGGCGCAGCAACTATTTCGGTTGTTGCAGAGGAGACACTCTGCAAGACTGACGGATCTGGCCTTGTGGTACTAGACAACATGGTCTTGCTATGCCGGTTTGCCGAAGGGCTGACACAATGGGAAACTACAACAATTATTTCTTCCCATGGATATGTTCTACTGTTTGATTTAATGATAGTGTCATCCTCTTGGGGAATATATTCTAGAAGTAAAGTAGTCCCCATCCGGAACTCAGTGAGGGTGTTATTCAGGAAGAATAACAATACTGGCACACGTTCTGCATGTCGAAAGGTGGGAAGTTGGGTACCTTAACCAAGTAGGTAGTTTACAAAATTTGAGAAAAGGAATGGATAGCTTGAAATTAGATTTGCTGGGAAAGAACAATGTGTCTGATCAGGTTAGTATATGGTCTTCAATACAAAATCAAGTACGGGTTCCGCAGGAGTGGGCCTGATAATGAATAAGAAAGAAAATGGGAATCTAGTTTAGCTTATATGACCAGCATATCGAACACACAGACACGAAGCCATCATCCACCACAGTAATAGAAAGTCATATGCTAACTACTTCTGCATATGCTGCAGGACGAAAAAATGTATGGTGACAAAAGAAAATTATTGAGATAGCTAGTGGATACGAAAATTTATTTGCATTTGATGACTGTAATACGACAGCAGAAAATAGACGAGTAGTAAATATAATAGGAGAACATGGATTGGAAAAAAAGGAGTGAAACAGGAAACCAGTTGGTAGAATTTTGCACAAAGCATGATTTAATCATCTGTGACACTTGGTTTAAGGAGCTTAAAAAGGAGCTGTATACTTCGGAAAGTTTCACTGACTGAAAAGTTTCAGATTTATTATATAATGGTAAAGAAGAGCTTTCGAAAACAAATTTTATACTTTAATGGTAAGAGGTGTGACTAGCATAAACCAAAAGAACCATAGGTTGTTGAGAGTTTCAGAGGCAGCATTATAGCATTAGGCAACGTTGAACTGAAACACGGGACAAGAATGCAGAGGAAGACAAATAGATATGAAATGGTGCGTACAGCAGTGGATCACGTATGTAAAAAGCCAAGGTTTTGCAAAAATCGTTGGATTAAGTAGAAAGATTTTTAATTTTAGGACAGAAGAAAATATAAAAATTCAGCCAATGGAGTAGGCAAAAGGAAATATGGACGTACAAAAATCGAGACTCAGCTAAAATGCATAAAGAAAATCAGGAGTAGCTGGAATTCGCAGAATAACGCTTCAGGTGTTGAATGTAACTAACGAAAGAAGAGAATATAAAAAAATTCAGAAATGGAGCAGGCAAAAGGAAATACGGTCATCAAATAAATGAGACTGAGAGAAAATGCCATATGCATACTAGGACACGCCAGAGAACAAATGCAGGGTTGTAAAAACTTACATTCGTGGGGGATAGACGGATGCTACCAAAGAGAAAGTTAAAGGGAACTTTGGAGAAAAGAGAACAGGTTGTATGGATATCAAGGTCTCCAATGGCAAGCAAGCACTAATCGAGGAAGGGATAGCTGAAAGTTGAGAGGAATATGTAGGGGGTCTATATAAGGGAAGCAAATTTGAGAACACTGTTACAGAAGAGAAAAATAGTAACTTCATGAATGTAGAGATTCGCTTGATAATGGTAAGGATTATTTGAAATGTGGTGCTTAACGCTTCGACTTTCAAAAGCATTAAAAAGCCTCGTTCTCTATTCAGCTCTATTCAGTCTTCTTAAATCACAGTAATTACAAAATGGTTCAAATGGCTCTGAGTACTATTGGACTTAACTTCTCATCAGTCCCCTAGAACTACTTAAACCCAACTAACCTAAGGACATCACACACGTCCATGCCCGAGGCAGGATTCGAAGCTGCGACCCTAGTGGTCGCGCGGTTCCAGACTGTAGCGCCGAGAACCGCTCTACCACTCCTGCCGGAACAGTAATTACACCTTGCGTTTGAATCTTATCCATTCGCTTACAGTAATTATTTGTATTTTTTCTATTCACTAGAATATTGATGATTAGTCACACAAGAATTCTTTTCACTGAACTATTAACATCTAAGGAGTTGTGTCAAAGTACATTAAAGGTGCAAATATTTGACTCTATATTTGTACTCAATTATTGCGAAGACTGTGTTATCTGTATGTTATAAGTAACTGTGAGGAATGAGGTTTTAATCATTAGGCATTGCATGTCATTTAACATTAGACACTGTAATTTCTTAGAATTAATCAGAGCGCCCTTGAAATTTTCGCAAAAGTCAGTTGTTAGTTTAACTCGATCGCTAAGGACCTCTTATAGTTACTCAGTCTTATCAGTGAAGACTTTTATTTCCTCAGGGATGTTAAGCTTTTCGCTTTTACCAGCGTAATGTAAAACCTACAATTCGCTCTCAGTGTTATCCGTTAGATGTTTAGTAATTGCCAATTGTTTTTCAAATATCGATTTCCTTAAATTCTTGAACTTATGTGACGTCATAAGGAAACAAAAGTAAAGTTATTGCGAAATCCAGGATAGTAACCACAAAAAGTGGATTAACCGCTGGACGTCCTAAGAATGTAGGTAGAGCAGAGTCCATAGTGAACCTTACTGTAGTTTTCCCATTAAATATGAAAAGCCTTGGGGAGTGTAAAGACATTTAGCAGAGGACGTTTACCCGATTCTGGAGAGATCGCAATGTGTAGTTATTTAGGGTCTCCCACGAAATCTGTCAAGAATCCCTCTGCAAGAGCGGTCGTAAATTGTGAATTTATGCCGACTGCGGGAAGCGGTGAGCAAACAGAGGTGCCCAGTGGCCGCCGGGATTTTTCGATGCGTCGTGCCGGTCACTCATAAATCCACCGCCCGCCGAGAACCTGCTGTAAATTATGGTCGCCGGTGTGGCGCATGTGGTGCTCAACGGTCCGGCGCTCACCGCAGCTGGAGGAACCTCCAGTAGGGGCTGGTCCTCATTTGGAGCCCTCTTGTTTGCGAACTACGCCATGGAGGGCCAAATGCTAGCGGATCTTTGCGCTTCTGCCTCCTACACTCACAAGGGAACATTTCAAGTTGTAAATAAACGACCTTGATGAAAATTGGCAGGTTTGAAGGGGGGCCAAAATAATGTCACACATTTTTTTTCCGTTTCTGGCTAATTTCATTTTTAAGGAGTAAAACATAGCCAGAAAAGAAATTTGGCATATTAGATTTAGAGGTAATACCTTCGAAACTAGGATATATAAAAAATATGTTTCACATAAATGTAGTTAAATTTCCTGTAAATGGTATAATCAGCTTTAAAAAATTTTGAAATTTTGACGAATACACCAACATTATTCACTTTGAAAAATGAAAACTTTTGTTACAACATAAATTAAAAAAAGTTTTCACACCATTTACATCCATATGTAATAAAGTTGTTTTCTGTAATATAACTTTTGGAAAAGAAGCTGTACAAATTGTGCTATCGGAGTATGTTAAACATACATAATTAAAATATCAAAGTGCTCATTATTATTCTAATTATTTATTTTACTTATCTTTGTTTTATGTTTTAAGTTGTTATTTTAAGTTTCACATTTAAGTTTTCTTCCTGTTTTTTACTCTACCATTCCACATACATAATCTTGTTAATCGAAAGTAATGAGCAACTCACGATACAAAATCAGGATAATAATGATGATATGTAAATAAATATTTAAAATGTAAAGTCTTACTACACTGTGCAATAACATAATCGACATTTGTTTACATAATATATACAACAGATAACAAAATACAAAACCAAATATAGTAAGATTCTCAAATTGTGGCAAACCATCCTGTCATATCCTGTGTTATGTCACGCATATCTCAATACACTGGAAACCTTGCTGAAAGAACTGACTCGGTACCAGTGAATGCAGCTTGATGACATTACTTTTCAACTGGAGACTGACATCATAAGCACTTAACAGAACTACATCTGAAAATCTTTGCGCAAAGTTCTTCCACCAATGAATGCATATATGGCCAAATAATGTACCTGTCCCATCAAGCCTTTCGAGTTCACCATATGATCAAGTTCCTGGTCCTCAGATACAATGATCAGAATGGTTCTGTGACACTGTCCACCCCACTAATTTAACAACAACACTGATATTTCTCCAGCACTGAGAGAGAAAACTTCTCTAAAATATCTTTTGATCTGGTAAGATGTTAGTTTACCAGATTTTTCTGTCGTCTTGAGAACATTTGGGGCTTCAGAAAGAGGATCCCGGGTTCTTGGTCAAAACTGCCCAATGAGTTTCTTTTAAATCTATGAAGCGATTGTAGTGAGTGAAAAAATTTCAGAATAACGCTAAATGTGTTTTATATTGTGTTGTCCATCATGTGTGTTATATAAAGAAAACTTGTACACTTTATGTGCAAGGTCTAAAAACATTTTGCTTTAAGCATTCATTGAGCGATTGTCATTATTGCAATGATCTCGTATAATAATGAATTCATATAGTAATGAGTTACTTATTGTTTTCAATTACTTGTGAAATGCACATGTTTGAAATGTCTAACAAAAAATGCATATACACAGAAAAATAAAAATTTAAAACATAAAAAAAGAGATAAATAATTTTGTGTTACATGGGTAAGTTTGTGGTGTGTAAGTTTCCTTAAGTTTCTTTGCAACAAAAGCTTTCACTTTTCAAAATTAATTAATGGGTGTGGTTTTTTGCCAAATTTCAAATTATTACAAACATTTACTTAACAGTTTTGATGAACGTTAATTACTTTTAGACTTACATGTGAAACACATTCCTTATATATCATATCATTGAAGATATTCCCTGTAAACCCATTATGCAAAATTACTTTTTAGTGTATGCTTCACACCATGAAATTGAAACTGGGAAAAAACGAAAAAAATATGTATTCTATTCTTTTGACCGCTCTGCACATCTCCAAATTTCATCACGATCGTTTATTGCCACCTGGGAATGCTCACTTGTCAGTAATTTAAAAAAATAAAAATGTTGAAACATCTAGAGCCAAAGACCTGATATCGATGCAATTTTGTGGTTACATAAATAATTAGAATTTCAGTCTTCTAAGGGCTGCAACGACTACCAGCGCACATTAGCTTTGACACTACGCGATCATGTTAAGTGAAGTGTTCAATGGTAAGTAATCATTCTGAAGGATAATGGAGATGCTGCAGCTCACGAAAGACATCCATACCAGGCATCATTGTGGGGCTGCAGGTGGCTGACAGGTGACGTGTGCAATATTCAAGCATGTGACTGGATGAGATGTATGTGACGTTTCCATCAGGAACGAAACGTTTGGTTCACATAACTATCATTTAAAATTGTTGCATCTTCAATACAACCTAGTTAGTCATTTCAAAGTCACTTAGGGGATGGATCACTGCAACCCACATGGGAATGTACATTGAGCACTACGCACTGAACATGAAGTATGCAGTAGCCTCAGCCCCTGAATGCCTAACAACTGGACATAATCATGTTTAAACACATTCAAGACATAGGCATGCAAAATTCATGTATAGTGTCAGAAATCATGGCAGATGCCACAGGGTGACGCTATCTAATGGTTACCGCTAGCTGAGTACGTAGCTGTTCTTCCCAAACAACATGCCATATCCCATACGAGCAAACCATTTGCATCTTAATTTGTGGTTACTCGTACTTTAGGTATATGGGCTATACACGGCTCTGTTTAAAGAGAAATAGCTCGAGGTTGTCATAGAGGAGACCTTTAATTCCCTGTATCTGACGGCAAATAATCACCTGTAGCTGTGATCCTGAAGTTAAATAGCCTATGCATTGACTAGCATTGCGAGTTAATAAAATACACAGAAATTTCGTGAATAATTAAATAACAAGGGTTCTATTCTAATGCCTGTAATTGATATAGATGGCAGAGAACTATTTATTTACTAAAGAAGCGTCATCTTAGTTGAATAGGAAGTGGTCCCATGATATTCATTTAACGTACAGGCAGAAAATACTGTTATCAACTGCAGTATCAGAACTTCCGTATCAGAGCCCTGAAATCCCGGCATATTTCAGTGTGAGGAACACCTGTTCAGTGACCTTGCCAAACCAGCTTGACTCACAGGCATGACGGTGCGTGCTGGAATTGTCAAACGCCAAGCAGCCAACTCATGACGAATAAGTTCACCCTCGTGACAGACCTTATGTCCGACATGATATGCAGTTCCACCGCCGGTACAGTTGGAAACCGACACTGGCTCTCGCTCCACCACAAGATACAGACCACAAGTTTCACCCACTAGGGAAAGACCTAAGACCTGAAGTTCTCCGCCAAGAGAGGACAAGAGGACGAAGAAAAGCAAAGAATCACAACCACTTTGAATCAAGCATCGGCAAGGAAGCCGAATTAGCAAAAAGAATCCATATGAACTATCCTCTACTCATTGAATTTCCCCACTTGACCGTTCTGTTGGTCTGGTAGCCAATCCAGACACAGCACAGGGGTGCTCACGTTGGGGGACATTGCATGTCCTGAGAGGAGCCAACCAGCGACTCCAAATCTCTCTTGTCTGAAAAAAAAAGAAGATTTTAGAGTAGGGAGGTGTCTTTCTCATGGTAGACAAAAGAGTTGGAAGGTATCGGTGCACCAAACAGAGGAGAGAACGTTACACCAGGGCCAAATCACTGTACATTCTTTCCTCCACAGCCAGCGATCCTCTCCTACCCTCTTCACCTGGTACTTCACCTGTATCCTACCCCCCTGCACCGTATCCACACTTGGGGCTAATCTGACAGGAAAATTCACAGACTAGTTAAGGAAGATCACTTCCCCCTCAACGCCTCACTTTTCGATATCATCCTGAACTGAAACAAGTTAATCACAGAGTATAGTGATTCTTGTTAATGACAGAGTGCGCCACTAAATTTAGCAGCTTGCTGTCACTGGCACCGAAAATGAAGAACATTCTTTTCACATCTCCTGCTTTGTATTCTGTTGCCTTCCTAATCTATGAAATATCATGGTCCTTCTTTAATCCACACCTGCCTCCAAACTGTGCTACTCTGTTCATATCCCTATGCAACACCAAGGAGCATTACTGCACAATACCTGATTTATATTCCCATACAACTGCCCCCTCCCCCTTCTTTATATCCTATTTCTGTCATGTGAGATTCATAGTTAACCACGAACCACCTAATGCCTCAACCTACTACAGAGCTCAAGTTCGACTTCAGTGGCTGCCTCTTCACCCATGCCATCTTGATTCTCACCCTGTCCTGTCATTGCCTCACCCCTCCCTCCGACAGCCATATCAGCTTCTCGGAGTTATGTACACTCAAATAGTCCTTAAAACATATAATTTATATCACACCCCCTGGCCTCAGTCTTCGCCAGCCCCTGTCCTACATCCACGTTCACATCTACCCAAAACCCCTATTCACTCATTTCGCCACTATTCCCTTATTGCCTCTCCACTCTTCCCTGCACTGTTCACTCTTGCTCCACAATTAATTTCTTTTTCTCACTCGCTCCACCCGATACAATCCCCACCCTTCACTGCGAGCTACACTGCTAGTACATAGTATTCAGTTGAGAAAATGTGTCTGTGCGTTTTTATGTGTCTTCTGTAATAGTTACCTTTGAACGAAACTGAAACACGCCATGCTCTTGTTGTTTGTTCCATTTTTCTTTTTTTGCCTTGATTAAACTTTTCCTCGTTAATTTCGCAGGGTGTGAGGGCCGATTAGGGTCATTCCTGTAATGAAATCTGGAATGAGAGTTTTGATTTTCTTTAGATAATAACTGGTTGACAGATCTGGAGCCCTTTTTTAGGCGTGGGACGATGTGTGGCGGACCGGCTAACTGAGCTACACGAGCTCGTCGTACAGCAGGAGGTGCCAGGCGTTTCGCCTTTTGTAGCGAGGCGAGCAGGATGTCTGGGACGTGGGCAGTATCGGGTCAGGCGCTAAGCAAATCGTGTTAGTGCACTGGGGCCCGCCGCTTCCATATCAGACTACGCTGGACGCTGCATTGTCTGCGTCGGTTGTCGGTTTGGAGAATTTTAATGTCTGCATCCAGGGAGGGAGGGGGAGGGGGGTCGATAGTACGGCGCCCACGTAGACCAACGCCGTCCAGCGGAAAGATGCAAGGTCTATGCTTTCAAACGCATAGACCGAAAAACGCCGTGTGATTACTGGATCGGTATGACGTGTACTTATGCAAAAGAGAGCACTCTGAATTTGTCTGGATGACCCGCGATAGAAGGAAAATGTGTTGTTATGGTTTGGAGGGGAAAGGAGCGCCAATATCTAAGAGTATTAGAATTACATTAATACCTTCAGCTTCAAACGGGCGTCGATGTATACCAACGGGGACAGGTGAATATGTGCGCGCCGACCGGGACTCGAACCCGGGATCTCCTGCTTACATGGCAGACGCTCTATCCAGCTGAGCCGCCGAGGGCACACAGGATAGCGCGACTGCAGGGACTATCTCGCGCATTGCCTCCCGCGAACCGACATTCTCACCTTGTATGTCGACACTACGATCCCATCCCAACACACTCATTACTCGTGGAAGACATTCTTACCAAGTCCCGTAAGAGCTCGGGGAGTATGTGTGCATCCGCACAGAAGAAGAAGGTCATGGCCGATGTTGCCAGAACTATATACACTCCTGGAAATGGAAAAAAGAACACATTGACACCGGTGTGTCAGACCCACCATACTTGCTCCGGACACTGCGAGAGGGCTGTACAAGCAATGATCACACGCACGGCACAGCGGACACACCAGGAACTACGGTGTTGGCCGTCGAATGGCGTATAGTGGGCATGCGGGAGGCCGGGTGGACGTACCGCCGAATTGCTCAACACGTGGGGCGTGAGGTCTCCACAGTACATCGATGTTGTCGCCAGTGGTCGGCGGAAGGTGCACGTGCCCGTCGACCTGGGACCGGACCGCAGCGACGCACGGATGCACGCCAAGACCGTAGGATCCTACGCAGTGCCGTAGGGGACCGCACCGCCACTTCCCAGCAAATTAGGGACACTGTTGCTCCTGGGGTATCGGCGAGGACCATTCGCAACCGTCTCCATGAAGCTGGGCTACGGTCCCGCACACCGTTAGGCCGTCTTCCGCTCACGCCCCAACATCGTGCAGCCCGCCTCCAGTGGTGTCGCGACAGGCGTGAACGGAGGGACGAATGGAGACGTGTCGTCTTCAGCGATGAGAGTCGCTTCTGCCTTGGTGCCAATGATGGTCGTATGCGTGTTTGGCGCCGTGCGGGTGAGCGACACAATCAGGACTGCATACGACCGAGGCACACAGGGCCAACACCCAGCATCATGGTGTGGGGAGCGATCTCCTACACTGGCCGTACACCTCTGGTGATCGTCGAGGAGACACTGAATAGTGAACGGTACATTCAAACCGTCATCGAACCCATCGTTCTACCATTCCTAGACCGGCAAGGGAACTTGCTGTTCCAACAGGACAATGCACGTCCGCATGTATCCCGTGCCACCCAACGTGCTCTAGAAGGTGTAAGTCAACTACCCTGGCCAGCAAGATCTCCGGATCTGTCCCCCATTGAGCATGTTTGGGACTGGATGAAGCGTCGTCTCACGCGGTCTGCACGTCCAGCACGAACGCTGGTCCAACTGAGGCGCCAGGTGGAAATGGCATGGCAAGCCGTTCCACAGGACTACATCCAGCATCTCTACGATCGTCTCCATGGGAGAATAGCAGCCTGCATTGCTGCGAAAGGTGGATATACACTGTACTAGTGCCGACATTATGCATGCTCTGTTGCCTGTGTCTATGTGCCTGTGGTTCTGTCAGTGTGATCATGTGATGTATCTGACCCCAGGAATGTGTCAATAAAGTTTCCCCTTCCTGGGACAATGAATTCACGGTGTTCTTATTTCAATTTCCAGGAGTGTACTTGTGTGGACACGATACCCATCTAAGTATCTAACAGTATGATTGGCAGCTGTGTCTACGTCCTCCCATGACTGTAAATTTTCCGACGCCATTCGTATAACGCGCTAAACTTTCAGTGTGAATGTGAAGTGAGGAGTTCTCATGGGATCCGATTCTGGACGGTCGCAGAGATCGGCTTTGTTTTCCTTCTGGACCATCGGAGCGAACGTTAGTGTTCTTCACTTGTGGTGAGCCAGAGAGAAGGTGATCGCAAGAGTGAGAAAAAAATGGAATGAGCGTTTTGGCGTCATTGACCGGGAGGCCCCATGCGGGGGCAGGAGAGGCCGCCGTGATAAAGGTCTCATTTCATTCGACGCCATATTGGGCGACCTGCGCGCCGGATGGGGATGAAATGATGATGAAGACAACACAACACCCAGTCCCTTGGCGGAGAACATCTCCGACCCAGCCTGGAATGGAACCCGGGCCCGGGTTCGCTTTGGTTCGTTGTATCTGCTCGTGGCGGACGTCTTAAGACATCCGTTTAAGTTCATTGTTGATCGATTACCTCAGTTTTTTATTACAGAGGGCAGCTAACCCTCTGCTACCATGCCGGCATCACTCAGCTATCGGGGCGGACACAAGAGCGATAAGTATTACTGTGACAGTAGTCGTGCCAGAGATTGTCTGTTATCACTTGGTGAAATAATCGGTATTGTTTCTTATTTCGTCCTAGCACTGTTACGACCGGGTCTTTACCTACGGGGACGGACCACCAATGAGAGCTGCTGCCGGCGCGTGGTTAGTCTTGCAGGTGGTAACGTATTCGCAGCTTCGACGCAGTTGACTATTTAATTTGACCCCTGCCAGCTTACACTGTCGCCTTGTCACCATGCATGTGTGACATGTATCAAGTACCGTCATTAGATAATGTTGTAACAGTCATGGTAAAGTGTTAAGGCACATTCTCACACACAAAAGCTCTATAACGCGATAGTTGACCCTACTCCTGTACACAAATTATGCCAGCATCTCATTCCCCAAGTTACATTGTTCTTATTTATATTCCATTCAGTATTTGCTCTTGCAGTTCTTTAGGAATTCTCACAATGAACCACTTTGCGATACCAAAATTGTTGTATTATTTATTAGTTGAATTTCACCTTTATTATCAGGGCTATTTAATTATCATCAATAGAATTATGTCGAAGGTGCAACTCTTAAACTGCCCACAAATGAGGCCATCTCGTAACTTCCCCCATAAACTGTCTCTCATGTAATAGAAACTGTGGTAGTTTAAGTGTTTGTTAGTGTGTTAGTCTAACTAACACGGAGTTCGGTAATGAACTTGGGAGACGTGTCTACCTCTCAACTACGGCACCTCGCAAAATTGCCCAAAAGCCTAGTAACATTCTGTGTCTGGTTTATGAGCCTATTTTCAGTGGTTTGTCTTTGCATTGAATAATTACCTTCACTCTATCCACTATTCATTCATAAACAATTCGTTAGTGCAAGAAAGGTGCATGTGACACTGCAATTATGGATCTCCAAACTGTAGAGTTGTTAATAACATAATTTATCAATTCCTACATTATTTTAATGTAACATACTTCTCAGTGAATGTTTTCTTGAAAGGTTCTATACTGGTTCAAATGGCTCTGAGCACTATGGGACTTAACATCTGTGGTCATTAGTCCCCTAGAACTTAGAACTACTTAAACCTAACTAACCTAAGGATATCACACACATCCATGCCCGAGGCAGGATTCGAACCAGCGACCGTAGCACTCCCGCGGTTCCGGACTGAGCGCCTGAACGGCTAGACCACCGGCAAGTTTCTATACTGTTGCCATACACTAATACTACAAAATCCTGTAAGTAACAAGTTTGTGTTATAAAAGTCACAGTTTGTAGGAAATGACGGAAGTCTTCTAGTAAACCGAAGTCGTATCACGGGCTGCCTAAGGAAGTGTTGTATCCCCTCCATACTGCTTTCTTAATACAAGTGGTTTATGAGACACTCTGCGTATTCCTTTTTGACTCTCTGCAAATGATTTTGTCGTTTGCAATGTAGTAAAGTCAACAGAAAATCAAGAGGAATCACAAATAATTTATGCAAAAGTCTACTTAGTGAGAAATCTGGAAATGACTCTGAAGAAATACTAAAAGCCGTTAAATTTTGTTTGCTTGGTGAAGCAATGAAAGTTAATGGCTGTCGATGTTACTAAATAGCTAGGGATTACAATTACGAACAATTTAAAATGGAATCGTATTATGGAAAGAGTGATCACAGAACATGGTTTATTGTCACAAAACTTAGGAGATGGATCTAATATGCTAAAGAGACTGCCTGCTCCAAATTTTCGCGATCTCTTCCAGTGTATTGTGACATGGTATGGGATCCTCACCACATAACGTTGCGAAAGGTCCCAGGAAAAGCTCAAAGGAGTCCATGTAGTTTATTACCATCACGAAGCAGCGCAGAGAGTGACGGGGATATGGTACGTAACTAGAAGTGACAGTCATAAAATAAACGCCTTTTCCGTTGCAGTGACACCTTTCACTAAATTTCAATTACAAACTTTCTCCTCCAAATGACTAAAAAATTTCGTTACGTACTAATTATGTAGGGAGAAATTGGCATAGAGAAACTGGACCACGCTCGGAAAAATTTAGGTGTTCATTTTTCCAACATGTTATTGGAAAGGGGGACGAACGAGAAGTAGTTTGAAACTGGTTACATGAACCCTCTGTCAAACACTGAAGCTTGAATTGTAGAGAAATTACGTAAACACAAATTTATAGAAAGAATTCGTAAAAAGACATATTGGTGAAGCAGTAATAGAGTATACTTTAACGTCAAACGGCGTGAGTACAGTTTGTGAACGTATGATATCGGGAACGAGCGTTTTTCGGTGCTTCAGATCCCCTCCAGCGAATCGTGTGAAACGCTGTGACTCTGAAAGCTTTGTCCATAATGAACGAAACAGCTGTACCTCATTTGCCTCTGGCCTCGTGAGCATCACACAAACATTGTTGCTTATACGATATATGCATCAAGACAGAGAAACGGTACATGTATCAGCCAGGTTTTATGTCATCCAGCTAAGTTCCATTAGGCTTCCTCAGTCATTCCTTTATTTTGGATTCCAGCTGAAAACTTCCTTGGTCCATCTCTCATCCATTCACGTCCCAGTCTCGCCTATTCCCATTTCATTTTTAATAAGTCATAATTACGACTTCCCCTCCTGTCCATCCCTTCATAGTTTTCTTATTTTCTTATCTCCCCAAGTTGTTCCCAAAATGAACCACTATATTGCTTGATTAGGCCACCTTAGTTTTATAATCTTTTTCGTTATAAAATACCGTATTTCACTTTCAAACTGGTAAAACACACCAGCGGTGAGCTTTCCGTTACAGACATGCTGAAGTTTTAATTTTCAGTACGATATTTGACTGTCTTTCCAGTTGGTATCTTCAACTGCTCTACGTACAAAAATGATCAACTGTATCTCTGACCTGATTGCTGTTTGGACTATTTTTTGTTTAGTTTATTGTTTCTAGAATATTTTGGTTTTATTGTAACATACTTTCTCTATTAAGACCTTACAGCACTTTTCAATATATTATATACACTTTATAGAAACTGTAGAATGAAATGAGCAAAACTAACGTGGTTGCGCTATGTTACATTATCACACCTCCACTGGCGCCACTGGAAAAAGTTTGTTGGTGGGGAATGTGTGTGCCTCCTTCCTCTTTTGTCAGAGAAATTTCCACTATCCTGATGAAGTCGTGCTCATTGCTCAACATACAAACACAGTTTGCATCTAGACAATAACTACCAGCGTAAATATAGCTGATATTCGGTACAGAAAATCTAAACGTTACACGACACCGGTACCTAGCACAGACACCCATCGGGCAGTAACGTCTCAGTCTTTGTCAGAGCTGGAACTAAAGGTGTGGATATCGTAGAAGGCTGTAAATTTGATGTCTAAACGTCTGCCTGACAGCTGAGAGATTTGACATTTATTCTGAGGCTAACATCATAACTGCTTCTAACGAGTAGCGCGTGTGGGTATTTACACATTTTCATTTCCAAAATAAATTACATACAGAAGTTAATGTGTGGATGTGTTGTGTTTTAAAAAGCTGTATTGGTATTTAGGCAACAAATTCAAAAGTAAGCTTATGCATCGGCGTCCGTTGCCATTCCCAATAAAGCTTTTGAGCGTGTATGGACTCACTATCACTTTTCACGTACTGTGGCAAGTGACCTTCGAGAGAGCGATGAGGGTTGTGCATTTACCACTTGGCCAGTGCATAGCTGAACAGCAAAGACACATCGACTCAGATTACGTGTAATAGATCATTCGTTGGCAACAGCTGTGTGCTCGTCCATCTGGTAGCTATCGTATCTAGCAGCTCCAGTATCAGAGGGAAGGAAGTGTTTCCCTAATCCTTGTAAAGTGTAGTTACTGCACAAGATGGTTGTTGTTTTCTGATACGTATCCCATAGAAATGTCTTAGAGGCCTTCCAGGAAGTAGCACCTTTCAGGAAATAATAAATAAAATTCCTACATTCTGTACGTGATTCTGATAGGATGGAAGGTTCAAATGTTGTTAATTTCGTGGACCGTGTTGGGAACTCGTGAAATAAGAAGAGTCGGTCAGTAGTCCCCTCGCGTGTATGTGACGTCGTGTGACCTCTGAATTGGAGGTAGTGTTCTAAGGCGTGTTTCCAGAGTCAGTATAACACTGAGTGATCAAACAAGTTTTTGTACGTCAGTGTGAAGAGTCTACAAGAATCGAATGCGTTCACTTGAGCCAGCAACCTATTTAGCTTTGGCACTTTTCAGTTTTCTAGGTGGGTGTTGCTCTGAAGTGAAGTATCTAGCTGGGTGATGTTTCAGTTAATGAGAGGGGAACGGCTAGATTTAATCGATGCCAATAAGATACTTATGTTTACATATAAATTTTCAACTTCCTCTTGTACCATGGACGTTGTTATCTGCTCTCTTAACACATGTCCTATCTTTCTGTCCCTTATTCTTGCCAGAGTTTTCTATGTACTCATTTCTTCGCCGACTCTGAGGAGAACCTCCTCAGTCATTACTTTATCAGTACACCTAATTTTCAACACTCTTCTGGAACACCACATCTCAAATACTTCGATTCTCTTCTATTCTGGTATTCACACAGTCCATGTGCTCCACTCTCAGAAATTTCTTCTTAAAACGGAGGCCTATGTTTAATAGTAGTAGACTTATCTTGGCCGGGAATGTCCTTTTTGCTTGCAATAATCTGCTTTTTCATGTTGTCCTTCGTATCTCATCCGTGACTGACTATTTTGCTTCAAAGATAATATAATTCCTTAACACCGTCTACTTTGTGGTCACCAAATTTCATCTTGAGTTTCTCCCTATTTTCATTTTTACTACTTCCCATTCCTTTTGTCTTTCTTCAGTTCACTCTCAGTTCCTGTTGCAAAAGGTTTTAATCGATAACATTGGAGTATTGAGAAGTTTAAGCTAGACTCGTTGGTTAAAGTGAGAACGGTGACCCTCATTTAGATTGATGTGCAGTTCTACAGAGAAATAATTTGTATCCGCCAATCAACGTAGGTTTTTAAAGCGGAGCTGTACGTGGCGCAATTTGTCTCACTTGCAGAACTCCGCAAAGTCCGCATGGTTTCTGGCTACGACCGGGAGTGTGATTCTGCGCGATGCCACATAGGCACCGAGAATAGTAGAAGGGAACGTTTCAAACTCAATAAGTCGCACTGACGGCGGAAGAACTATACGGTTACGATAAATTTCTAATTTTTCCTGAAAAATGTCATGTTTTACGTTGCGTTTTAATTCCAAAGGGGGCTACTGAAGCCTGAAGCAGTCTGCCAGCTTAAATTGCGATGTCGGACACAGGTTCCCATCTGCGTGGCTCTGAGGACACAGGAAAAGACAAATTGCATCACTGTAGGAGTTGCCCTCTTTTTGCTCGTAAGAGCTAATACAAATTAAGTTTAAAAATAACTACTATCCGTTTACTGTGTCAGTTACCTCTCTCACTCCACTGACTCTCATTCAAAACTAGTCCTAAGATGCTCTCAATAAACTGACTCTAGGAGCAGGATAAACTTTCTCTATGTAAGTTATTGACGTGAGCACTAGCCCAGTAGTAAAGGTATCGGCCTGTAGTATGTCGCCTATGTCAAAATCTTGGTATGGAACTGGGTGACATCTATTCAGTAAGTTCCTATTTATTCAGTAAGTTCCCATATGGCGAATGATCTTTGTACAATAAACTGTATCACTAAGGAAATCTGTGGAAGCTGCAACAAGCCTGATTTGATCCATTATAAATGGTTTTTGAAAGTCTGCGACTGTAGATACAATAGATTTGTTTATAAATAAATAAATCTTCTGCTACCAGTCTCGATTTTTTCTGTATTTTAATATTCGCACGACGCGTTTCGAGAAATAATTCCTATTTCCAAGTGCGTTTTTTGGTGCGTATTAAGCCATTTCTTTTGATGTTGTCAGTACGTTTGAGTCTGCTTCATTTTGTTGACTTTTACTGTAATAAATAAGAAACACGCGATTTTTTGTTGGGTATCAGTTCTTTTTCTGAGGTTAGTGGCTAAAATTTAGAAGAAATTGTACTTACAGTCTTCTAATGGTCCATCTGTGTAGAGTCTCACACACACTTAACATCACACACAACTTGTTGTACACGATACACATCGAAAATATTTTTAATAAACAAAACAGTTACAAAGAACTTCTTACAGGTAGTTCACAGAGATACCATTATAGGTCTTCCACAGATTACGAAAGGAGCTCCCACAGGAAGAATGCACTAAACAAGATCTTTTTCTAGTCTTTCACCCAGAATTGTAGGTCTGCTTCTTTTAGTTTGTGCTGCTTCCTCTGGTATACCGTACTTCATGCTGTACAGCACATAGGTCTTGTTCTTGGAACATTAAACTGGTTACTTGACTTCTTCCAACACATCATCTTTTTCTGAACTGCATAAGTAGCTTTACTCATTTTACATGTACTCCACTTTCTTCTATCAGTCTTCCCCGTTATCTTCCTCGAATCTAAAATAGAATTCCAAGAGTATAAATATGTGTGATACTACATGCAGTCTCCAACCATGAAAAAGGAAGGGGTCCTGTTTAGGCAACTGAACGAGGTCTAATTACGCAACTGCAACCAATATTTTCTTAACGACTTAAGTGTTCCACTAAACATCTAAGCGGAAAGTTTGGTCATAAACGTTAACCTTAAACCTCACTACTCAAGTACACATGTAGGTAGAAACGCTTACCTGCCAATAACTAAGAGAAATAACGAAAAATGTAGAACAATGTCATTTTCTTTTCATTTGTCAAAACATGTTGTGACTAACTGATAAACAACAGTCAACTCTGCTACACAGAGGTAGAGGCCTAACCTATTATTTGCAGTTGGTCCCACAGAATTCTGGAGAACGCAGAGCCGAGAGACGAGTGCCTTGCATTGGGGGTAGTCCGGTTTTGGCCACTTACATGTATGAAATTAATGTTTCTAAACGAAGGTAATGAATCTGAAACGGTTGTTGAGTGGCTGGAAAAAGGCGACATGTGGGAAAAGGTTCTTTTATTAATAATTTTGTATAAGCCTGTTGCATGTCTACTGTCAAAATGGTCTGAGCCGCCTACCATCTTCGTGTTCCGTGGAATGGAGACTGAAATATGTAAATGCGGTGTAAGCGACGAGTAATGGTCTAGAAACGAGAGGCATGATGGCCACAACCAGCTGTTATTTTTTCACGAATCATCCCGAATTTTACGCTGAAAAATAATGTAGTTGCATTCACCCCATTCTGTTTGTTGTTTGTAGTTGGCATATTCCCGGGCTACTAATACTTTTAGAAGCTGTTAGGAAATTTAATACTGTGAGATGCAGTGGCTGTAAATCTATTGGGAGACTCCGTTATATTACTTGAGTGACAGAACTGGTGTGGAATTCTACTGCCAATTATTTTGCTTGGTTTGCTGTTTTCAAATCTTGTACTGAAGTGCACTGATTTATTCTGTAGCTTGATGTTTTGTGTTCAGTTGTTTAATTAGCAGTGCCTGTAGCAGCAGAAATCTTTTACAAAGTAGTACGCATACTTTCAGTCTTTAATTACAGTCGCTACAGTAATCTGTAGCTGGAACTTAATGACCTGCACAACAAGCAAGTTGCATCGCTTCTCACACTATGTTGTGACGCTTTCCTGTGCTTTCATACTCTGTTAGTTTTTCTTCGTCCACTATTTTCAATACAGGATTTTTCAAAAAGAATATTCGTATTGCAAAGTATTATTTTGTCCGAACTATCGATCGCTGCGCCTCGACTCGGCTATTGGAGAAACGAATACATAGTCTAGTTTATATTAATAGCCGCTAGGTGTCAATTGTCTTCTGGTAACCGTCATATGTTTAAAATGGCTATTCCGCAACAGAAATCATTTTGTGTTCTCGAGTCGGCGAAGTGCAATTCCGTGATTACAGTGCAAAGACGTTTTAGGTTGAGGTACCAAATTGATCCTCCGAATGGATGGAACATTCGCATATGGTGTCGACAGTTTCTTAATACAGGATGTGTATCTAAAGGAAAGAGTCCTGGCCGCCTCGTGTTCATGAAGAAAATGTTGCTCTAATTCAAACTAATTTCCAACGTAGTCCTTCAAAGTCAACTCGTCGTTCCAGTCGGGAGTTACAACAACAATTTGGTGTGTTTTGAGACGTCGTTTGGTTACGAAGCTGTACAACTTACAAGCTCTGCGTCCTGATGACAAACGCAAACGTGTGGCATTTTGTAACGAGATTCTTGATGCTATTGACAATGATAACACTTTCTCACAGCACATCGTTTTCAGTGATGAAGCGACTTTCCATGTTAATTGTCAGGTAAACAAACACAGTGTTCAAATTTGGGGCCTACAGAACCAACATGCAGCCGTTGGACATGTACGACATTCGCCCAAAGTCAATGTGTTTTATGCGATATCACGATCAACTGGGTAAGGCCCATTATTCTTTAATGGAAACATGGTTAACGGTCAGCAGTATCTCGTTATGTTACAAAACTGGTGGTTTCCGAGGCCGCACGAAGACAACTTCATTTTTCAACAAGACGGGGCACCCCGTCACTGGAGTCGCCAAGTGCATTAGTATCTGAATGAAACTCCACCGAACAGTTCGGTTGGTCATCAAAGAGCTGGTGACTTAGCATGTCTCAGCTGGGCTTCACTGTCACCTGATTTGACAACCTCTGTCTTCTTCCTGTGGGATTTCGTTAAAGACAACGACGAAGGACATGCTTCCCCGAGCGTGGGAGGAAATTGAGTGTCCATGTGATATTGTTCGTTTCGCTGATAGAGGACATATTGAACATCTGTAATCTGAAATTGAGAGCTGTGTGTATCGTTTCATATTCGTATGTCTTAGAGGTTAATAAATATATGCATTCGAGGTATATATTTATTATTTTTGAAACGGACTGTATTTTCTGTACCTCTACATGTATAGTCCACAAGCCACTCTACGTCGTGTGGAGGAGGGTACTTTGTGTAACAGTATCGCTTCCCCCTTTTCCAGTTCCAGTCGCGTCAATTTCGCTGGAAGAACGATTGCTGGAAAGCCTCTGTATGGATTCAAGTCCCTCTGATTTTATTTTCATGGTATTTCCACGAGATATACGCGGGAGGAAGCAATATACTGTTTGACTCTTCTAGGAACGAACACTATCGGAACTTTGTTAAACTACACAGACATACAGAACGCCTCTCCTGCAGCGTTTGTCAGTGGAGTTGGTTGACCATTTCTGTGACATTTTCGTGGTTACTAAATGAACCTCAGAGGAAGATTGCTGCTCTTCTTCACATTTTCTCAATTTCTTGTATCAATCCTATCTGGTACAGAAAACATGCTAACGATCAATATTGAAGTATTGGTCGAAAGAGAGTATTGTAAGCTGCTTCCTTTGCTGATGGAGTACACCTTTTAAGATTCCTCCAATGAATCGGCCTGCTATCTGACTTACTAGCGATTGGTGGTTGTTCCACTTCAAATCACTCCGTACGCATATTCCTAGATATTTTACAGTTTTCAGCGATTTTTCTGCAATTTGTCAGTCATACAGTAAAAGATCTTTCTCTGCATGTATTCGCGGTAGGTCATACATGTTTATGTTGAGAGTCAACTGACACTCTCTGGAACAACCGCTGATCCTCTCCAGGTCTTCCTGCGCTTCGCTACAATTTGCCAGCGTCGTAACTCCTCTGTATAAAACAGCATGCGTACTCAAGATGTTTGTTGTACTTTACAGACAGTATGGTGATCTCCTGTGTTGACATCCACATCGCTGTCTTAATATCATTTAATGACCAAAATAATCAAGAAAAGAAGAGGACGGCAGGCAACAGAGAAAAACCGTTGCAGTGACATGCCTCTATAAATTAATCAACTCACAAATTTTTCGGTAGCGCTTCTTAGAGATTATTTAGACTCAGCTGAATAAAGGATAACTTTTTATTGTGTCACAATACGAATCAACATTCATCACGTCAACAAACATAATAGTTATGGTGGAATTATAATAATGTAACGTAATATAAAAGTGAAACGTTAGAAAAGTGATATCAAACCAGAAACCTAATACGCATCATAAACGTTGGTAGTAGGTCGGAAAGGTTCACTAGAAAATATCATAAAACTAGAGAGAATTAGAAAAATCTTAGGGCCCATTAACACTATAGAAGGCTACAGATCGTAGAGAAAAGAGCCTGGCGAGCTACTTAATATAGCGCATGACATGAAGAACCGTCGACAGACATTTTACAGTCATATCAAGAGACTGCCGGACACCCGACAAACTAAACAGATCCTAGAGTAGGCACACAATACATTAAGAACATAGAATGGATCACAGAAGTCAGAAAAGACCAGAAGGATGCCGGCATAACAAACTCCACTATACAACACATATAAAAGAATCAAGCACAAAACACTACAGTGAACAGTGAGCCAAGATATCAAGATATTCACCACCGAAACGGTAGGAAGAAAGAAAAACAGTGACAAAATGGAAGAAGTGTGGCTTGTGAGAAAATCCCATCAGGTAAACAATTCGCGTGGCACAATAGTGGCGTGTAAGAATAACAATAATAATAAATGATAGTAATAATTACGGAACAGATTTTTGTGTAAATAAATGTTATTTTTGTTGGGTTGTTTGGGGTAGGAGACCAGACAGCGAGGTCATCGGTCTCTTAGGAGTAAGGAAGGATGGGGAAGGGTGTCGGCCGTGCCCTCATTTCCTGGAGCGATCTAGGGAAACCACGGAAAACCTAAATCTGGATGGGCGGAAGCGGGATTGAACCGTCGTCCTCCCGAATGCGAGTCCAGTGTGCTAACCACTGCGCCACCTCGCTCGGTTTGTTTGGAGAGAAGAAATTCCTGAAAAAGCAAAGTTCGATTGTGTACAATATTCTATTTCATATCAAAATACATATTTTTGTAATATCTTAAATAAATGAATGTTTGAAATACTTTTTCCT
The DNA here is from genome assembly GCF_023897955.1 of Schistocerca gregaria. Classification (NCBI taxonomy): domain Eukaryota; kingdom Metazoa; phylum Arthropoda; class Insecta; order Orthoptera; family Acrididae; genus Schistocerca; species Schistocerca gregaria. Next base: position 183,254,855 of record NC_064927.1, read on the forward strand.
AAAAACACTTAATTTCCCACTTTTCCTTGTTATAACATTTAATTTTAAGAAAAGTCTCGTGCATTGACATATCACGAGAACGCAGTTTCAACGAGCTTCACTTTTAAACCTATTGCATAGTATGCGATTTCCACTAAACGTCTTACCTGGCTGTCTGAGAGGAGAATCCCTTATGTGTGATGTGAACGGGTGACGCACAATGCCGAATATAAAGCTAAGCGTTCGCTCTCGTTTGCAACAATATGGTGCTGAATTTAGTGGCATCTATACAAGTGATGGAAGCATTCTATTCTTTCAAAAAAGTGAGGAGTTAGCAAAGTAACCAGTCCTCTCAGGTCTTGCAGAACTTAGTAGGTAGTAAACAAAGAATATCTGTTTGACGTGCGACTCGTAGGCAAGTTCTTTAGGTGAAGCAGCTTCCTCTTCACACATTAGAGTTTCAAAAAGTTCCCAATAGTATTCGTATTTCGGCAACAGTTTTCTTTCGTGTGATATTTCTTCATACAAGTTGAGAAATCCCGCGCTCATGAATTTTTTTATTAAATACATAAATTTTGAAGCACCAGAAGAATCAACGTTAAGATAAATGTAGCTGCCTGCCTGTTGCAAAGAAATGCTAAGAAAGGTTAGAGCAGAAAGTGAAAATTTAAAAAGGAGGATAAGCATTTATAAAACACCCTACTCCGATGGTAGCAAAGCGGGAAGTGTTGCGGTAACTGTGCTAGAAAATGATGTAGTTTCCAAGCAGCGTTTTCTGCTAACATGTAAATAAATATCAGCATCGAATCATTTAACAATGGCTCGTTTATTCAGTGAATCTCTGCACTTGTTATGGCTGAATAGGGCGAAATTTAATAGTGTATTACTATTGCTTACGGCTGCTGCTACGTGTATGGAGATGGAAGCCGAAAGCCTTTCTGTAAGCTTCCTACACACAGTATATGTAACTTGAGTAGTACATCGTTTACACAGAGTATGTGAGTAGATATTCACATTGTATTCTAAAGAGGACAAACTGATCTCACATTTCAAAATGGCGTTTGTGAAAGAGTAAACAAGAACTGATTTGTTCAAAGCCAACAACACAGATCTTGTACTTCCACCTGCACGCCCTACACGTTGGGGGACGTGGATAGAAGCAGCAGTGCACTATGCCAACAACTTTGAAAATTTTAAGTCGATGATTAGTGTACTAAATGAGGGTGACGTTTCTTCAACTGAAATTACTCAGAACTTACTCGCCGTGAGTACACTAAAAAATGAATTGTCGTATATATATGCTATCTGGGTTTTCTGTTACAAGGTATCAAATAATTAGAAATATCAATCAGCTTGTTAACTGAAACAGTTTATGAAGTGCATGGTACTGAAAGGTCCAAAAGTGGAAGGTACTAAAGAGAAATTTAAAAGTGTGTTAAAGAAAAAGTGGTCGATTTCATACGACGTGTGAAACTGTCAAGATTGTAGAAGGAGAAGTAGACACCGGTGAAATTGAAAATGTGTGACATTCCTTTGATTAAATATACAAGACTATCAGCATGTGATGTTGAAATGTCCTTCTCCCGGTATTCTGCAATGTTCCCAGTCAACGACATCGGTTTGTGATGGAGAATTCGGAGAAACTTTGCATAGTTCACCACAACAGCGAATTATTCCAGTTCTGCGTCAGCATGACAGGTGAGTGATTTTTTAACATTAAGTATCTACATTTTGTAATATTGAAACAAAATATTTTTGCATTTCTTATGCGTATTTCTTTTAGTATTTTACCCAAAAAGAGGTAAAGTATTTTAATAACTCTTAACACTCTAATATACTTTCCCTAGTAATAATAACAATAAAATTAATGACAATAATGATAATGATAGTGCAAGGAAAAGAAAGGTAACTGAGGAAAGGTCTTTCTTAGAAACAAATTTCGACACGCCGTACATGTCTCTAAGAACATATGCTTTTCGATGATTGTGTTTTGGTCTCATTTTTCGTTTGATGAAACAATTTAAATTGTCCTGACACTTTCTCCTACGTTGTATTTTGGTGGAAGGGATCTGTAAATTTACCTGTCTCTACAAAATGAAATTAGCTTCAAATCATACAGTCAATCTGATCCAACATTGACTTTACTTTTAGTGATAGTCAGACAGCAACTATATTTTATTCTCTTTGATTCCGCATTGCAAATAAATCAATTTCATTTGCATATCGCTTGACACATTTCAGAAGGTACATTAAAATGCCAGGCAAGCAAGGCTTATGAGGCAGAAAAGAGGAAAAAGTGCTAACGGAATTTCCATTAGGACACCTCTTGAGTCGTTCCAACTGCGACGTGAAATTCTACAAGGAAAGTAAGCCATCCATTAATTATAACGATCCGCTGGACTGCTACATCCGCCTCAGACGTTGCTCTGATAACGGCCATATCGGGAGTCGCAAACCAAGCCCTTTTAGACAGTAGTTGCTGTTCCAGGAAAAATGAAGCATGGTACAGCACAGCGAAGTTAGGTGGACGTCGTTTACAAGGAGAAAGATTAGGATTTAACGTATCATCGACGCTGTGCCCAAGATAGATACGAAGGCCACACCTACTACAGTAGTAGAAGTTTATATGCCAACTAGCTTTGCAGATGACAAAGAAATTGAAGAAATGTATGATGAAATAAAATAAATTAATCAGATAGTGAAGGGAGATGAAAATTTAATAGTCATGGGTGACTGGAATTCGAGTGTAGGAAAAGGGAGAGAAGGAAACATAGTAGGTGAATATGGATTGGGGCTAAGAAATGAAAGAGGAAGCCGCCTAGTAGAATTTTGCACAGAGCACAACTTAATCATAGCTAACACTTGGTTTAAGAATCATGAAAGAAGGTTGTATACGTGGAAGAACCCTGGAGATACTAAAAGGTATCAGATAGATTATATAATGGTAAGACAGAGGTTTGGGAACCAGGTTTTAAATTGTAAGACATTTCCAGGGTCAGAGTCCACTGACTCTGACCACAATCTATTCGTTATGACCTGTAGATTAAAACTGAAGAAACTGCAAAAAGGTGGGAATTTAAGGAGATGGGACCTGGATAAACTGAAAGAACCAGAGGTTGTACAGAGTTTCAGGGCGATCATAATCGAACAATTGTCAGGAATGGGGGAATCAAGTACAGTAGAAGAAGAATGGGTAGCTTTGAGGGATGAAGTAGTGAAGGCAGCGGAGGATCAAGTAGGTAAAAAGACAAGGGCTAGTAGAAATCCTTGGGTAACAGAAGAAATATTGAATTTAATTGATGAAAGGAGAAAATATAAAAATGCAATAAATGAAGCAGGCAAAAAGGAATACAAACGTCTCAAAAATAAGATCGACAGGAAGCGCAAAATGGCTAGAGGACAAATGTAAAGATGTAGAGGCTTATCTCACTAGGGGTAAGATAGATACTGCGTACAGGAAAATTAAGGAGACCTTTGGAGAAAAGAGAACCACTTGTATGAACATCAAGAGCTCAGATGGAAACCCAGTTCTAAGCAAAGAAGGGAAAGCAGAAAGGTTGAAGGAGTATATAGAGGGTCTATACAAGGGCGATGTACGTGAGGACAATATTATGGAAATGGAAGAGGATGTAGATGAAGATGAAATGGGAGATACGATACTGCGTGAAGAGTTTGACAGAGCACTGAAAGACCTGAGTCGAAACAAGGTCCCCGGAGTAGACAACATTCCATTGGAACTACTGACGGCCTTGGGAGAGCCAGTCCTGACAAAACTCTACCATCTCGTGAGCAAGATGTATGAAACAGGTGAAATACCCTCAGACTTCAAGAAGAAAATAATAATTCCAATCCCAAAGAAAGCAGGTGTTGACAGATGTGAAAATTACCGAACTATCAGTTTAATAAGCCACAGCTGCAAAATACTAACACGAGTTCTTTACAGACGAATGGAAAAAGTAGTAGAAGCCGACGTCGGGGAAGATCAGTTTGGATTCCGTAGAAACACAGGAACACGTAAGGCAATACTGACCCTACGACTTATCTTAGAAGAAAGATTAAGGAAAGGCAAACCTACGTTTCTAGCATTTGTAGACTTAGAGAAAGCTTTTGACAATGTTGACTGGAATGCTCTCTTTCAAATTCTAAAGATGGCAGGGGTAAAATACAGGGAGCGAAAGGCTATTTACAATTTGTACAGAAACCAGATGGCGGTTATAAGAGTCGAGGGGCATGAAAGGGAAGCAGCGGTTGGGAAGGGAGTGAGACAGGGTTGTAGCCTCTCCCCTATGTTATTCAATCTGTATATTGAGCAAGCAGTAAAGGAAACAAAAGAAAAGTTCGGAGTAGGTATTGAAATCCATGGAGAAGAAATAAAAGCTTTGAGGTTCGCCATGACATTGTAATTCTGTCAGAGACAGCGAGGGACTTGGAAGAACAGTTAAATGGAATGGATAGTGTCTTGAGAGGAGTATATAAGATGAACATTAACAAAAGCAAAACGAGGATAATGGAATGTAGTCGAATTAAGTCGGGTGATGCTGAGGAAATTAGATTAGGAAATGAGACACTTAAAGTAGTAAAGGAGTTTTGCTATTTGGGGAGCAAAATAACTGATGATGGTCGAAGTAGAGAGGATATAAAGTCAGGAAGTCTTTTCTGAAAGTATTTGTATGGAGTGTAGCCATGTATAGAAGTGAAACATGGACGATAAATAGTTTAGACAAGAAGAGAATAGAAGCTTTCGAAATGTGGTGCTACAGAAGAATGCTGAAAATTAGATGGGTATATCACATAACTAATGAGGAAGTATTGAATAGGATTGGAGAGAAAAGGAGTTTGTGGCACAACTTGACCAGAAGAAGGGATCGGTTGGTACGACATGTTCTGAGGCATCAAGGGATCACCAATTTAGTATTGGAGAGCAGCATGGAGGGTAAAAATCGTAGAGGGAGACCAAGAGATGAAGCAGATTCAGAAGGATGTAGGTTGCAGTAGGTACTGGGAGATGAAGAAGCTTGCACGGTATAGAGTAGCATGGAGAGCTGCATCAAACCAGTCTCGGGACTGAAGACCACAACAACGACGCTGTTATCATTAGAGATAGAGCACAGTCTAGCACTGGACAAGGATGAATAAGAAACCATCCTTGATCCTAAATCCAGATGGCGAACGCAAGATGTAACCTGTTATGGAAGTAGTTTCAATTTGAGTTCAGTAGGAGTTACAAATAACCATCTGCACGAAGTTGCGCAACATAGTGACAGAATTACCAGATGTCTATTATACTGATTCGCAGCAAAGGCGTGTACTAAGACGTACTATTTGTACTTTCGATTGGTGTTAAGAGCCGTCAAAGTTAGATTTAACCTAAAATGTTCGCATTGGAAACTAGTCACTAAAGTCCAAGTAATTTACTGGCGTTTAAGTTCTGTTAGTACAATGAGTTGTCGGAGTGGAGATCGACAAACTAGTCGATGAGGATTATGATAATTAAGCTACTGATGCAGATACACAGTAAGAACACTAGAGTTGTATTACAAGCAAAGAGTGGAACGATTTTACAAATGATCGCTTTTTTCTTACAGACACTCTCCGTTCTTTTCAACTGCGCCCCGAGTCTTCTGTCTTTGCAGAGCTAAAATGCCACTGGGAAGGAGTCTAATTTTTATTTCTTCGTCCGGGACTTACCCCTTCCAAATTTCTCCTTGATTTCCTATCCTGCACTGAATCACATCGGGGTAGTTCACAAGCCTCTCTCACTCCCTTTTCAACCACTGCTTCTTTTTCATGTCCTTCGACTCCCCAAAGGCATTGTGGTTTCTGTAAATGTTTTACATAACTGATCGCATCCTTTGTTTTGTACCTGTTACGTTCAAAATTTCTATAGTGTATTCCACACAACGTTTTCGGAAGCATTCTCTAGATCTACAGATGCTACAAACCTGGCTTTGCCTTTCGTCAGTCTGTAGTCTAACTACCGACACGGAAGTTGGCAGTGATTTGAAAGAAGGCCTTGTGCCGATTGGCTGCCTCATGGCTTACAAAGGACTCTCATCGTCACCTATGTCTGCAGCCGATCCACATCACTGACACTTCCTTTACCAGAAAACTGGTATATGCATACGCACGGATCTGGTGGCTTCACGTGGTCCGAAAACGGTTTCTACCATGAGCGTTGGAAAAGTAAACTAGAGCCCTTAAAAGATGTCGAGTACACCCCGTGGCTTTCGAAATCGGTCGCCTTTTACTGTTCAATAATATTTCCTTTAAACTTCATACCTTAATTGTTATAACTTTATATCTTGAAGGGTCCCATTTTGCGGTTCCATAGCAATGTCACTGTTGTTGTTTTGGTCTTCAGTGCTGAGACTGGTTTGATGCAGCTCTCCATGCTACTCTATCCTGTTCTAGCTTCGTCATCTCCCAGTACCTACTGCAACCTACATCCTTCTGAATCTGCTTAGTGTATTCATCTCTTGGTCTCCCTCTACGATTTTTACCCTCCACGCTGCACCCCAATGCTAAATTTGTTATCCCCTGGTGCCTCAGAACATGTCCCTTCTTCTTGACAAGTCGTGCCACAAACTCCTCTTCTCCCCAATTCTGTTCAATACCTCCTCGTTAGTTACCTGATCTACCCACCTAATCTTCAGCATTCTTCTGTAGCACCACATTTCGAAAGCTTCTATTCTCTTCTTGTCCAGACTACTTATCGTCCATGTTTCACTTCCATACATGGCTACACTCCATACAAATATGTTCAGAAACGACTTCCTGACACTTAAATCTATATTCGATGTCAACAAATTTCTCTTCTTCAGAAACGCTTTCCTTGCCATTGTTAGTCTACATTTTATATCCTCTCTACTTCGGCCATCATCAGTTGTTTTGCTTCCCAAATAGCAAAACTCCTTTACTTCTTTAAGTGACTCATTTTCTAATCTAATTCCCTCAGCATCACCCGACTTAATTCGATTACATTCCATTATCCTCGTTTTGCTTTTGTTGATGTTCATCTTATATTCTCCTTTCAAGACACTGTCCATTCTGTTCAACTGCTCTTCCAAGTCTTTTGCTGTCTCTGACAGAATTACAATGTCATCGGCGAATCTCAAAGTTTTTATTTCTTCTCCATGAATTTTAATACCTATTCCGAATTTTTCTTTTGTTGCCTTTACTGCTTGCTCAATATGCAGATTGAATAACATCGGGGAGAGGCTGCAACCCTGTCACTAATATATGAAATAATAAATCCACCTCGGCTGTTTAATGGTTCTTTAATATGCCGTCTGGGGCGATATGTTTCAGAAGCTACATCCATTTTCGAGAACATTTAGCTTACAGCAATATGTTGTAACGTGACGATCAAATCCGGTGCCTATTCAGTCAGGTATCAATGAAAAACTAATGATACATTACGTAAGACAGGCACCCATATCGTCATACACTGTGCGTCTATTGCGGTGTAATGTAAGGTCGTAGAGTTACTATTTGTTCTGTAAGGAGATGTATTTAACTAACTTTTGCTTCTCCGCTATACTTCCATTCGAAAATTCGAGCAGATTCGCTACCAAGAAAGGGTGAAGCGCCTCGTGGGACGATAAGTCAGTCATAGTGTGTGCGAGTGTCTTTCAGGATCTTCATTTCTTAAAGTAACACGTCTGGACCTTACGTTTAGTTACTGATTTAACCCAAAGTAATGAAAGAAAATAAGAAATAGCTAAATAACGCAACGGAAAAGCTAAGATCAGACACGACGATGCAGCGACGAGCTATTGACCGTTATCTTTGATAGTTTCTCGGATCTTGACTTAAAACTCTTTCTTAAATGAAACTCTGGCTGTGTTCAGAAAAATGGTCATTTGTTACAAACTTTACCAATGAATAGGACATAGCCATAACACAGAAAACCTTTGCATCAGTCCATTACATACACATGAAGGAGGAATGGATCACGTTAATAAAGCATGGGTATTCAGACCTCTTCATACTAGGAGGAATCTGCGGTCGTGCACTCACATGGAGAGTCTAAAGAGACAGAAGTTAGCAAGACTGGACAGCCCATAATCCCAAACTACAATAAATTTTAGTGAGTCGTAAGACGTATCTTTTATACCACAACCATGGGGATTGTAGGCTCAACGAAGTGGATTACAAGGAAACCAGACCGGCCAGTGATCACGAGGGTTCCGACACCGTAGTAAGACGATCAAAGAGCTCTTTCAGCACTGACTTTAAAGTCACATTTGAAGATTATGGAAAGAACTTCCAGACAATTAGTAACCGATTTCATAGCAACTATGCTACTTAACAGAAGGGCACAGAATAGTTAGAACTCATGATCCTGGGTTCCACTCGGAAATAAATCAGTTTTCACGAGCGAAGTGAAGTAAGTGGAATGAATCACTCCCTACACTTGAGAATCAGACACCAACAGGTTTGAATGCGACATAAGTATAAATTCTCAACCCGACTTAACAGAGGACACCACTTTCCATCGGAAAGTAGGTGCATGCCGGCTGTCCGTCTTCGAGACTATGGTCAAAAATTTCATTGACCTCCCTGAGGACACCGAGTTTGGATCAGTTATTTATGTAATGTCGGTAACTTACTAGTCTCTAGCGCCTGTTAAAAAACCATGGGCCGCCGAGCCAACCAGAGCTGTCGAAAAAGAGCGACCAGCCGTTGCTCTTAATCTCTCTCTGAACAACGAATGGCTCCAGAAAGTCCTACAGAGGCTGTCAAAGGACGCGATTTTAAGAACGGCTGGCTGGGCGGCTTCTGCCGTTGAAACTATGCCCTACCAGAAATGCATAAAGAAAGGCCAACGAACTTTCCCCTGGCTCCCAAAGAAAGAAAGAGCGCAAATTCCTATAACACGTGCCGATGTGTCCATGTTCTCATCTCATGCAGGTAGCTTGACTGGGACTTGGTGTAGGGAAAGGAATGAGGCACTGATTTCCTTGACAAAATAGAAAATAAAATAAAATCAGACAACCCTGTATGTAGAATAACCAGAGGTATGAGTAACAGTGTTCGGTATTAATAAACTACTTCAACTGTATTTAGTCCTTTATTATTAGATCACTACCGGTTTCATGGTACTAAAATACATGTCTTCAGTTGAACATCTCAATAACAATTAATCAAGAAGGAATAGCAACGCTGAGTCATCCACTGATGTTTTAGTATGTGAGTACAAATAATTTAATATTCTAGTACAAAAGTTTTAATAATTAAAAAAATTAAAATATTTAAAACAATTTTGTGGAATTACCATGTCAGTGGATGTCAGTGCGTTGTTATTCCTTCTTGATTTACTGTTAATCAGATGTTCACCTGAAGATCAGGCCTTTAGCGGCATGAAGCCGGTAGTGACCTAAAAATAAAGGACTAAACACAGCTGAAGTGGTTTATTGATGCCGAACAAAATACAATCAGTTCTCCAGCAGAGAATCCGTCTCCAAACATCGGTGTGAAAGACTACACAAGCAGCTGGCAGAAAACATTGTCTAGCAGTAATTCAGAGAAAGATAAAATTATGAAAGGGTATGCGAAATAATATATCACTTTCATTCCTTCAAAGAAGTTACGCAGAGGCATTTATCGCAATTCATACAGTGAAATGATTATGCCTGTTTGCTACGTGACCAGCCCCTTGCGACACAATACTGTGGACTGCAATGTATGATCATAGCTAGGATAAGAGGAAAGTCGGGTTATATGCGAGAGTAACCCTGTAGTCTCGTAAGGTCTACAAAGTTCTTCATGCTGTAGTGTCTGTTGCTAGGGTCCTGTTCTGAAGAGAACGTAATGCTGCTGGATGAGTGGTTAGGAACATACAGCGGCACGCGACATTTTACTCCTGACTGACAGTATGTTTCACATTTGGCATGTTGTTAAAGGAGCACCAAACAGTCAAGGTGCAGTCATTATTTCAATAAATAACTTCACATCTGATGCAAATTTTCCTCTTGTTTGTAATAATTTGTTCACGTTACCAACTTCTACGATTTTATTTCCGACACACATTATGAATACAGACCACTGAAGTACAAGATATGGATAGACGTAGCAGAGCATTCAAAAATTATGCCCTCCAGGAAGATAAAATAAATAACCATAAAGCCTGTGGGACAGCTGTAGGAACTGTTGGTGACTTTGGATTCATTGTTTGGAGGCTCCATATAGAGTACTGGAAAATATTCCAGGGTGCTTGCTTCTTATACAAGTTCCAGGAAACAATAATAATGTGCTACAAATTGGGGAAATTCTCACGCACAAGTGTATGCGGTAATGGCAAACAGTTCCAGGGTGGCGCCTAGATTTATATTCAGATTTTTAGCATCGGCATGCTAAGTACACACACATCTTTGCAGTGGTCTTGATTTTCTTCTGATGGCAGTGAAGTGGTTGAAACTATCGAAAGCCAATGACCTATTCATTATTGAGGTGTACGTAACACTGACGCCGTTAGAAGCTGTGTTTTGGCGCGTAAAAGTCATGCGGTGGTGTCACGCACAAAGTTATTCCTGCAGGTGTGCCACGATGTCTCCGTCCTGGACATTCGGGCAGGTATCGGACCATAAATTTTATGTCGCCGTGTGTATTTTGTTGTAGCGGTCGCTGTGTTTATTCCTATAATATTTTCTCAGCCCTGTGTTTTACTGCCCAAGAGGGTCATAAGCGGAGCAGTGTACATAACACAGATAGTTGCTGCTTTGTGTCCCTTGGAGACAATTTTGCTACTCATTCAACCTGTTTTTAACGTCTTTGTGTCAACCATTGCACAAGATTTGTGCACGTTTTATGCGCATGGAGGATACTCGATTATCAGCAGAAGAAAGCTGACTGTAGCGGAGGTCATTGCATATAAATCACAGATATGATACCCACAAGTCGAGCCACTTTCTAAAATAATTTTCTTTTGGCAAAAAATTTTGCAAGTGATTTATTCTCGGGTTGTATACTAGTCAGGATGAGCGTGTATGGAGAATTATGAATACTTTCTATGGAAGGGAGGATGGAACATTGGAAGTAGAAATGATAGAAGGGTGCTCAAAACTCTAAAGAGATTATCAGTTTAGGAGTAATCTTCTCAGATATTAGAATAATAAAACAGGATTTTTTGTGATTCGGGTATAGACTGAGACTCAAAACGTTAACTAGTGTCAAAACAGGTAATAATTTTATGCATTTATAAATTTATAAATTATAGAGTGCAGCAATCAGTCGTCCTTTCTTTTTTTGTAGGTTTTATTTGGAAAATCCTGATTTCGGCTAGTGCCTAGCCATTATCAATGAACTGTTTTCCTGAGCGCCGTTGCCTATACTGTCTTTCTTATTGGCGTTTAGTTGTGAATTTTTAATGGCTCATAGCCGATGGTTGGGATTTGTGTGCTTGTATTTGTGTTTTTAAAATCAAAGCTTCGAGCCGTTTTAAAAGTAAGTTTTCTAAATTGGGAAAGTCTTACTTTTTGGAAGATAAATCTATGAGCTTTCTTCCTGTTGAAAATTTTTTGTAGTGTATTGTTTCTAGAAGCATCAGCCTTCAGCCGCTTTAAGTTTTAAGGATCTTACTTATCAACTACTGCTTTTTGGAAGATAAAGCTGTGGGCTTTCTGCCTACTGAAAATTTATTGTGGTTGTATTGTTCTTAAAATGACGCTTTAAAATTTTGGATTCTTAGTTATCAAGTCTTAAATCACTTGGGCTTAGATACCATTTAAGGTTAAAGGCTTTAGGCCTTTTGCCTTGAAAAATGTGTTGCAGGTTTTTCTAAGCAAAGGTCTTCAGCCGTTTTGAAGTAAGGTTACTTATTGCTCATAAAGCTTGCACCTTCTGCTTATTGAAAAGTTATTGTAGTTATGTTGTTTTAAATGTATGGGTCTTCAGCCACTTCTGGAATTAAAGATGTTTTTTGTCGATAGTGAATCTTAAAACTTGCGCTGTAATGTTTGCACAACTAAATAAAATGTTATGTTTGGAGTGTAAGTGACAGCCGCTCTTTCTGGTCCCCCTCCCGCAATGCCTACTACTTGTCCTGCCCTGCGGATTCAGCAGGCGTTTGTCCGCATCTCGTGGTCGTGCGGTAGCGTTCTTGCTTGCCGCGCCCGTGTTCCCGGGTTCGGTTCCCGGCGGAGTCAGGGATTTTCTCTGCCTCGTGATGGCTGGGTGTTGTGTGTTGTCCTTAGGTTAGTTAGGTTTAAGTAGTTATAAGTTCTAGGGGACTGATGACCATAGATGTTAAGTCCCATAGTGCTCAGAGCCATTTGAATAATTTTTCAGCAAGCGTTTGATTTAGGAAACTACATTTCTATTTGAGAATTTGAATAACACCTCAGCCCTAGTCGTTAATATTGACTGCTTCAGCTGAGGTCATGAACTGGGGCTAAGCACTTCCATGCTCGACTCTGCATTGACCTCTGTGCGAGGGGGCTTCTGTTGCGCAAGAGGGGGTTCATTTTCTTTAGCCTTGTGCGTATTGCGGCGAGACATCACTAGCGTCTGTGGTATCGATGCGCGTTGCTAACTTTTGTGGTACTGCGATGTTTGGACAATACCACACATGGACAACATCGTAAGGAATGTTCGCCAATGGTCGGCAACAGATGGTATGAAAATCATTGCATATGTAGACGATGTGATGATTTTGGAAGAAAGTAAACAGAAATTGGAAGAAAAACTAATTACCTGGCAGAGACTAATCAAAGAAGCAGGTATGGAAATAAGATCAACAAAACCAGAAGTAATGAAAAGCAGCAGGAGAAATTGAAAAAAGAAGAATGTTAGTTATAAAGGAAAAGTCGTTAAATAAGTAGGTGCTTTCAGTTATGTAGGAAGTAAGAAAGAAAATACCAAGGACAAAATTTCGGAGAGAATAGAAGATTGTCAGAAATACTGTTGTTGTGTGTTGGACAATATTAGAAAATGGTAAATGTCTACCAAAGGAAAGATCATGAAATACAAGTCATATTATTTGCTCAGTACCTATGCATCTGAACATTGGCTTGAACGTTGCACTTGGACAAAGAAAGACCTGAGCAGAATAGAGACAACAGAGATGCGCTTTCTACGAGGAATCCTGGGTAAGACAAGAGGGGACAGGATAAGGAGCGAAACAACATGAAACACTGTGTAGATCAAGTCCATAAAATAAGGTATGGAGACAAATATGTTTCAGTAGTTTGGCCTCATGAGAAAACTGACACCAGAAAAACTTCCAAAAAGAGCCCTAGCATAGCCAAAATCTGGATGAAGTTCAGCCAGACAACCACTAATAAGATGGAGAGACCAGGACTGCAAAGGATGGAGATGGTGTATGACAGACTGTAGGAGAAAAAAAGAGTTTGGTAGAGGATCTGTGAATGACGTGCATAAGCTGGAATGTTCCAGGAAACATAAGAAGGAAAAGGAAAAGAAGAATACATGATTAAGTTTTTAGGTGAGTTTGGGGTGTATAGACAGTGACATTCAGTACGCAGAGCAGCCATCTCTGACAGCAACAATAACTCCAACCTGGCTAAACATCGAGTCGAACTGAGCTTGAATTCTCATGAGCCAGAGCTCATCAGTCGTATTGGCTGGTGAGTAAGTGGCGTGCCAGTCTCTCAGCAAACGATGACTAGATGTTTTAAGTGAGAAAAAGTAGAAGTCGAAACCTCTATGGAAGGAGGTAGGCCAGAACAGAATGGGTAACAAGCGGTTTTTGGTTATATTATTGAATGATTGCACTGAGGTGAAAAAAGTCATGGTGTACCTCTTAAAATCCTATCGGATCTCCTGTTTCCTGGCGAAGTGCAATATCTCGACGTGGCGTGGGCTCAGCAAGTCGTTGAAAGTTCCTCTGTAGATATATCGAGCCATGCTGACTCTATAGCTGTCCATAGAGTTGCTGGTGCAGGATTTTATGAAGAAACTGACCTCTCAGTTTTGTCCCACGAATGTTCCATGGGATTCATGGCGGGCGATCTGGGTGGCCAAATCATTCGCACAAACTGTCCAGACTGTACCCTCAAACCAATCGCGAAAAATTATGGCCCTGTGACATGGCAAATTGTCATCCATAAAAATTACATCGTTGTTTGGGACATGAACATTTAACCCTAGGATGCATATACAGGGCCTCCGAGGCCCCTGTATGTCTTCATTTTTTTAAAAAAATCTGTAATTTTTCTTTGATTTCAAAGTGCTTTCCAGTACTCTTTCACTAACACTGTGACATTCCTCCTATCAAGTCTGAACTGGATACCCTTTTAAGTTTTTTGTATAATTCAATACGTTTACCCATACACCGTGAATGCATAAGCACGGCTTCAGAAGCCCTCACACATTTATAAATGTTCTTTAGCCTATATTGTCTTCAACATTTGTTTGGGAGCAGTTATTTATTCAACAATAACTGTAGTGATATTTCCAGCAACAGGAGTGCCAACAGCAGCAGTAGCTGTAGTAGTAATAGTATAACTAAAAGATAATACACACTACTTTCACATATTGGCGATGTCAGTGTATAATTGATTTTTTGCTATCAAATGTTTTATTGTTGAATACTATTGTTATCTTGTGCTGCTCTTATCAGCCACATTGTGACTGTAGTTTGTTTGTTGTTGCAAGGCCCATATTGTTACGAGTATGACTCGTTTAGTGCTGCACAAGCTGATGTTCGAGAGACACGCCTTCTGCTGTGGCTTCGACACGCAAAGTAAGATGATAAGTCTGTACAAATGCAGATAATTTTGAAAGTGTTGTGGCTCAGTGGTTTGAAGAAGATGATTCATGCGAGGAAGGAAATATTTTTGAAGATGCAAGTAGTGAAGAATCAGCCAATGAACCTGCAGATGTGAATATAGAGGCAGATGACAGTCCTTCCGATAATATTACTTCATCAGAGTCTGAAAATGGAGAACCACCACAATAATGTATAGAAGACCACACATACATTAATCGGAATGGAACGATTTGGAAATTAGATCCTCCTGTAACTTTTCGTACGCCTGTCCATAATATCGTAAAGAAGGCACCTGGTCCAGCCTGTGGTTTGAAAACCTGTAAACCTAAGGATGCAAGGGACTATTTGATCTCCAAGCAATTACTAGAGGAAATCAACAACTGCACAAATATTGAAGGCAGAAGAGTGGCTGCTTTACGTGGTAAAACGTGAAAAAACGTTTCGCTTGCTGAAATGGAGTGTTTTCTTGGTCTTTTACTGCTTTCTGGTGTTGAGAAGAGTTGGGATGTCCCTATTTGACAATTATTCTTGGATGAAAAGGCAGATCCTACATATAAGGCCACCATGTCAGTAAATAGATTCGAGGATATAAGGAGCATGATTAGATTTGATGACAGGCATACCCGTGAAGCTCGATCTGCAGATGACAAACTTGCAGCTGTTCACTATGTATGGGAACTATTTCTTGACAAGTGTAGAAATAGAATGATTCCCAGTGATTCGCTCACAGTTGACGAAGAGCTAGTCCCATTCCGTGGAAGATGCAGCTTCACCCAATATATGCCCTCTAAACCAGCCAAGTATGGCATAAAAATATTTTGGTTATGTGATGCTACATCTGCATATGCTTTAGGCGGAATTGTTTACACGGGATGGAAGCCCCATGAACCTATTCAGAAAAATCTTGGATTGAATGTGATGAAAGATCTTGCTAAAAGCATTGAATGAACATTAAAAATATTACTGTTGGCAACTTCGTTACTAGTGTGCAGCTGGCAGAAGAGATGCTTCAGCAGCAAATTACAGTAAACCAGAAATTCCTAATGAGATGAAACCATCTACCTCAAGTGCGATTAATTCATCTTTGTATTTAGAAGTGACATTACAATGGTGAGCTATGTTCCCAAAAAGTAAAAGTCTGTAGTTATCATCAGCACAATGCATCACGACTGAAACACTAATGAAACTGATGCAAAAAAAAAGAACAGATATAATAAAGTTCTATAACTCTACGAAGGGTGGAGTAGATCAAATGGACCAGAAAATTCGTAACTACACTTGCAAGAGACAAACAAGAAGATGGTCTTTTGCATTATGGATGAATATAATGGACGTCACAGCAATGAACAGTGAAAGTCAACATCTGACATACCATAGTGGAAGAAGTGATAAAATGCGTTTGTTCCTAAGAGATTTAGCAGAGGAAATGGTAAGACCACTAATGGAACTTAGTATTCAGATCCCTAATCTTCCAAAGAAAATAGTTGATGCCATGCAAAGATGTAGAGTTCAAGAAGATGTCATATTGGCGAACCAACTACCTGTTTCTAGAAAAAGAAGAAGATGCAATTATTGTCCATGTAATAAACACAGGAAAAGCGCTGTGACATGCATTAAGTGAAAAACCAACATTTGTAAGGAACATAGTGGCGTTCTTTGTGCTTCTTGTTTGTCACATGTTGAAAACTAAGAAAAATGCTATTTTATGTGAACAATTAATAATAACTTTTTGTCAAAATATTGCCTATATACATAATACTGTGAATAATGAGAATCTTTTAACTGAAGAATTTGGTTGTAATAAATGTTATAAAATGTAAACTGCAACTTATAAGAGAATTAATAAAATTAGTTGTATATGTTGTATGTAAATGGATGTAACTAATAAAAATACACACTTAGAAAAATTTTTTTAAAAAAAGAAAAGATCCAGTTACTGTATCTTAGGAATCTTTCAATATGACAATAAATTTGACAGAAATAAATTTAACTCCAAAGAATGATTATATGAAAAGAAGAAAATTTTAAATTAGGGCAGGGCTTTGGAGGCCCTGCATATGAATTCATGTGTGTTTTCGGCACCATGCATCCTAGGGTTAAACAGACTGCACCATTATGCAGCAGCCACCAGCTAGCACAGTGCCTTGCTGACATATTGGGTCCATGGTTTCATGTGGTCTGCACCGCACTCGACCCATCAGCTATTACCAATTAAAATCGGGAGTCAACTGACCAGGACACTGTTTTCAAGTTGTTTAGCGTCCAACCGATATTATCACGAGCCCAGGAGAGGCGCTGCAGGCGATGTCGTGGCGTTAGCAAAGCCACTCACGTAGATCGTTTGCTGCCATTTCCCATTAACAGCGTTCGTCGTACATCCCACACTGATTTCTGCGGTTATTTAACGCAGTGGTGCTTGTCTGTTCGCGCTGGAAACTCTACACCAACACTGCTGTTCTTCGTCGTTGCTTGTGGTGAGAGGTAATGCCTAAAATTTGGTATTCTCGGCACTCTCTTGATACTGTACATCTTAGAATACTGAATTATCCAACGATTTCCGAAATGGAATGTCCCACACATTTAGTTCCAACTGCTATTCCGAACTCAAGTTATGTGAGTCCCTACCATACGGCCATAATTACGCTGGAAACGTTTTCACATGAATCAATTGAGTACAAATGACTGCTCCATAAATGCACTGCCCTTATATACCTTGTGTACGCGATATTATCGCAACTATTTTTGTGCATATCACTACCCCATCACTTTTGTCGCCTTACTATAAGTTGCAGTAGAAAAATTATTAAAGAAGTAGATGCTTTTAAGTGTGTACGATGTAAATTAGCAAAGAGGGGTTGTATCGAGAATGAAATTTCGGAGAGAACAGAAAATTGTTCAGAATTTCATTATTGTGTGTTGTACAGAATTAGAAGTTCGGAAACATCTACTAAAGCAAATATCATGTTTAACAAGTCATATTATTTACCAATAAACTAAGGATCAGAATGTTGTTCTTTGACGAAGAAAGATCTGAACAGAATAAGAACAAGAGAAATGCGGTTTCCATGAGGGATCCTGTGTAAAACGAGAAGGGACAGGACAAGGAATGAAACAATACCAAACACCACGCAGCAGTTAAAGCACCCAAAAGAATGTAAGGAGAGAACTGGGCTTAAATGGTTCGGAAACATTAAAAGAATAGGACCAGAAAGACGTCTAAGAAGAGTCCTAGAAAGGCAATTGGAAGAATACGAACAAGATGGAGAGACCAGGAGAAAGATGATATGAGCCGAAGAAGACAGAAGTGGGAGGAGTTGCTGAATGATTGTGGGAGAAAAGAGAAGCTTGGAAGAGGCCCAGTGAACAATCTGCACAAGCAAAAACGTTTCAGAAAGAATAAGAAAAAGAATACATAAATAAAATTGTAGGTGACTTTGGGGTATAGGGAATAAGACTGCAATGGGAAGAGATGCTGAGTGATAGACTGTGGGAGAAAAGGGGAGCTTGGAAGCGGCTCCTTGAACGATCTGCATAAGCACAAACGTTGAAAGAAGAAGAAGGAAAAGAATAGATGATGAAAGTTGAAGATGATTTTGGGGTATAGGGAATGTGAACTTTAGTAGACAGAACTGCTATCTCTGGCGGAAATACTGGATCTAACCTGGCAAGACATTGTGTGAGACCTAATTTGAACTCTAAACCAGAGTTCATCAATCGTATTGGCCAGCAAATGGTGGCAGCCTAGTCTCTCAGCAAACGACGACCAGTGAGCAATAGATATTTCCTTAGAATCCATCATAATTTGCAAAGAGTAGTACTATTCATTCTTAGAACAACAGAAGACAAGATTCAAAGAAAAATTAATTTTTAATGTAACACGGTTTTAAATTTGAACAAAATTGTGTAAAATAATTTCTCCCAGCTCCATACATATTCCTAACTACATGCAGATATTCCTGAAAATTTGTGCTAGTGATTTTTTGAGGTAAGACAACACTTCAATATTTTGCAAGGGGACATGTTGTTGTGGTCTTCAGTCCTGAGACTGGTTTGATGCAGCTCTCCATGCCACTCTATCCTGTGCAAGCATCTTCATCTCCCAGTACCTACTGCAACCTACATCCTTCTGAATCTGCTTAGTGTAGTCATCTCTTGGTCTCCCTCTACGATTTTTACCCTCCACGCTGCCCTCCAATACTAAATTGGTGATCCCTTGATGCCTCAGAACATGTCCTACCAACCGATCCCTTCTTCTGGTCAAGTTGTGCCACAAACTTCTCTTCTCCTCAATCCTATTCAATACTTCCACATTAGTTATGTGATCTACCTATCTAATCTTCAGCATTCTTCTGTAACACCACGTTTCGAAAGCTTCTATTCTCTTCTTGTCTAAACTATTTATCGTCCATGATTCACTTCCATACATGGCTACACTCCATACAAATACTTTCAGAAATGACTTCCTGACACTTAAATCTATACTCGATGTTAACAAATTTCTCTACTTCAGAAACGACTTCCTTGCCATTGCCAGTCTACACTTTTTATCTTCTCTACTTCGACCATCATCAGTTATTTTGCTCCCCAAATAGCAAAACTCCTTTACTACGTTCAGTGTCTCATTTCCTAATCTAATTCCCTCAGCATCACCCAACTTAATTCGACTACATTCCATTATCCTCGTTATGCTTTTGCTGATGTTCGTCTTGTATCCTCCTTTCAAGACACTGTCGATTCTGTTCAACTGCTCTTCCGAGTCATTTGTTGTCTCTGAAGAATTAAAATGTCATCGGCGAACCTCAACGTTTTTATTTCTTGTCCATGCATTTTAATACCTACTCCGAATTTTTCTTTTGTTTCCTTCACTGCTTGATCAATATACAGATGCAATAACATTGGGGACAGGCTACAACCCTGTCTAACTCCGTTCCCAACCGCTGCTTCCCTTTCATGCCCCTCGACTCTTATAACTGCCGTCTGGTTTCTGTACAAATAGCCTTTCGCTCCCTGCATTTTACCTCTGCCACCTTCAGAATTTGAAAGAGAGTATTCCATTCAACATTGTCAAAAGCTTTCTCTAAGTCCACAAGTGCTAGAAACGTAGGTTTGCCTTTCCTTAATCTTTCTTATAAGATAAGTCGTAAGGTCAGTATTGCCTCATGTGTTCCAGTATTTCTACGGAATCTAAGCTGATCTTTCACAAGGTCGGCTTCTACTAGTTTTTCCATTCGTCTGTAAAGAATTCGAGTTAGTATTTTGCAGCTGTGGCTTATTAGACTGATTGTTCGGAAATTTTGACATTTGTCAACACCTGCTTTCTTTGGGATTGGAATTATTATGTTCTTCTTGAAGTCTGCGGGTATTTCGCCTGTCTCATACATCTTGCCCACCAGATGGTAGAGTTTTGTCAGGACTGGCTCTCCCAAGGCCGTCAGTATTTCCAATGGAATGTTGTCAACTCCGGGGGCCTTGTTTCGAATCAGGTCTTACAGTGGTCTGTCAAACTCTTCACGCAGTATCGCATCTCCCATCTCATCCTCATCCACATCCTCCTCCATTTCCATAATATTGTCCTCAAGTACATCGCCCTTGTATAGACCCTCTATATACTCCTTCCACCTTTCTGCTTTCCCTTCTTTGCCTAGAACTGGGTTTTCATCTGAGCTCTTGATGTTCATACAAGTGGTTCTCTTATCTCCAAAGGTCTCTTTAATTTTCCTGTAGGCAGTATCTATCTTACCCCTAGTGAAATAAGCCTCTACATCCTTACATTTGTCCACTACCCATCCCTGCTTAGCCATTTGCACTTCCTGTCGATCTCTTTTTTGAGACGTCTGTATTCCTTTTTGCCTGCTTCATTTACTGAATTTTTATATTTTCTCCTTTCATCAATTAAATTTAATATTTCTTCTGTTACACAAGGATTTCTACTATCCATCGTCTTTTTACCTACTTGATCCTCCGCTGCCTTCACTACTTCATCCCTCAAAGCTACCCATTGTTCTTCTACTGTATCTCTTTCCCCCATTCCTGTCAATTGTTCCCTTATGCTCTCCTTGAAACTCTGTACAACCTCTACTTCTTTCAGTTTATCCAGGTCCCATATTCTTAAATTACCACCTTTTTGCAATTTCTTCAGTTTTAATCTACAGGTCATAACCAATAGATTGTGGTCAGAGTCCACATCTGCCCCTGGAAATGTCTTACAATTTAAAACCTGGTTCCTAAATCTCTGTCTTACCATTGTATAATCTATCTGATACCTTTTAGTATCTCCAGGGTTCTTCCATTTATACAACCTTCTTTCATGATTCTTAAACCAAGCGTTAGCTATGATTAAGTTGTGGTCTGTGCAAAATTCTACCAGGCGGCTTCCACTTTCATTTCTCTTCCCCAATCCATATTCACCTACAACGTTTCCTTCTCTCCCTTTTCCTACAACCGAATTCCAGTCACCCATGACTATTAAATTTTCGTCACCCTTCACTATCTGAATAATTTGTTTTATTTCATCATACATTTCTTCAATTTCTTCGTCTTCTGCAGAGCTAGTTGGCATATAAACTTGTATTACTGTAGTAGGTGTGGGCTTCGTATCTATCTTGCCCAAACAGGTTATTTAATTTGCATATATGCTATTTTCTTCTGTTTCTGGAATGACTTAGACACCTTCCAAATTAATGAAGTAGGATTTCAGTCACCGCTAAATGAAATGAGAATCACAACTGATTCGGGTGATTACATGAAAGTGACATTAAAGTCAGCTTACAAGCAATAATAGTTTTAAATTAAAATGCTGATACACACGAAAAAAGTGTCTGGGGTATGATTCTAATATTCGCATGTGAAAATGATACAAATTGTGATAGTGAAATTGTGCTATGATTGTCCTAATGTCAGTATTAAAGACAGGTAGTGCTACAGGAATAAATGGATTGTATCTGTGGCCAGAGTTGGAAGCAAACTGGTCATTCGAATCCGAAATCGAGGCTTCTTGAGATTGTTCAAGTGCTATAAAATAACTCTACTGACCCTACACATCATGTGACTGTCGCAGCTCAGTCCTACCATACCAATCCCTAGGTGATAGGTGAGCTGCTGCAGAGTCAGTCATTGGCCAAGCACCAATGGCCCATATCTTCTCGTAAGTTCGAGTTAGGAACCCAGTGGCGGTAGAGGCTGATGGAGGGGATGGTTCCCTACCGCCAGACGAAGAAAAAGTGCCAAAAGCTGAATGTGAGATGAATTTTTATCAGCTAAATCTTAAAATGAAACCTGGTATTTCTGTATTTTGCGTCATTTACTTCGCTCATGTTTGATGGGATATGGATATTCTGTCAGTCATCGAAAATGTTCCTTAAAAGAAGCTACTGCCTTTCCCTGGAGTTCTCTTCAGGCGCTTGACTAGTAACGCTCTTCCTACCATTCAAGGTGGAACGTTGATGAAAAACACATTATTTCAAAAATGCACCAAATCCACAGTTTTGGAGATATGGTGAAACGTCCCCTAGGAAAAATTATACATAACTGTGCTTAAACTGACACACAATATTTTTTTTAATGCAACGCAATCTGACTTTCAATAATCCCTACAAAAGAACGGCCCTCACTAACATTAACCTATACATTTCACAAATCACTTAGCTCACTGCTGCCAGCGAAATAAAAGATTCAAACTACGGAAGGCACTAACTGCTGATAGGCATAGTTAGCAAATGAAAGATTTTGATAGAGAACAAACAATGTATTTACCTTAATTGTCATTATATATATATATATATATATATATATATATATATATATATATATATATATATATATATATATATCAGTTCATGACATCCATTCTTACAAATTTCAAAACTCCGCCATCTCTCTATCCACATCCACCACTGCTGGCGGCTCACCTCCAACTTCGCAGCGCTACGCGCTGTTAACATCCAGCTGCCCAACACTACAATGGCGACTATTACAACAATGCCAACCAGCCACTGACTGCATACAGCACAGCCAGGGATTTTTCATACAGAGCGCTGTGTGGCATTACCAATAAAAAACCTAAACAGACTACTTACATAGCCCCCATGCTCCCCACAAAAAAATTTACAAATTGTTTTGGGCACTAGCCAATACAGATTTTAAAATTTTTTTCATAATTACAATAACAAATAAATGAAATGCACACACTTATCGTGCTCCATTGTTTCCTATCATTCCTTCTAAATTAAAAGAATTTGCTGCTGTTGATCTCTTGGAACCGCTTGTCAGAACATCTAATGGATTTTCGTACGTTCTAGTCGCTGTTGAACTTACTTAAAAATTTGTTTATTTCACACCGTTACGTAAAGCCACTGGACGGTCTGTATCCATCGCCTTTGTTAAAAATTACTCACGTGAAGTTGGACACGTTAGTAAAGTCATTTCAGATAAGGGACCGCAATTCAGATCTGCTGTTTGGTCACGCATGGTTCGTAACCATAAAATCAAATCTGTTTTTATTTCATTGTACTCACCACATTGTAACCCGTCTGAACGGATTATGAAAGATATCAATAAGCTTTGCAGACTTTATTGTCACAGAAAGCATTTGCATTAGGACAGATATATATACTTATTTCAAAACATGATGAATGAAATGCCTCATGACTCCACTGCTTTACCACCTGTTCTTGTACTGAAGAATAAAGAACCACCAAACAGAATCAGAGAGCTTGTACCTTTTCCGAATACATGTAAACTTCGGCACAAAGACGTAGTTGATTTGGCTATTAAAATATAAATTCTGCTGCAGACAAAAGGAGAAGACTACAGGGGAAAGCGAATGCAAATAAATTATATATTTGTCAGAAAGTTCTCATTAAAGCTCATTCATTGTCACATAAGAAGAAATACTTGAGTCACAAATTCTTTCTAGTTTACAATGGACCTTACACAATCCTTCGTATACCACATGATAATTGCATTGAAGTTGAAACTCTGCATACTAGAAAGAGTAAAGGTTTACACCACATTTCAAATGTAAAACCGTTTATTGAAAGATAATGTGCTTTTTAACTTTGTCTTTGCCATTAAACATTTCACTTCACATTTCTAGTATGCTTTGTCACACTGAAAAACTGTTAACATGTTTTGAAGTTAACTATCCAGTCTAGAACATAGGGAACATTTTTAAACAAAAATTACGAATGCATTGTTATAGTGAACAGACGACACAGTGTTGTTATTTGTATATTCCTGCTTGTTAGTTGCACTATTATGTAACGACTATAAGGGTTACATACTTAGAACATATACTGTTAATGAGATTTTAAAGCAACATTTTGGTTTAGTTGAAAAGACATTCTTTATTTGAAGTACTTTCTGTGAGATCAAAGATGACTTAGCCTTTGGTTTCTTTGATAGCTACTATCACGACGCTACTAATGTGTGACACAATTTACATTGTGCTTTTGCGGTGTATCTGTTTTATATCTGCACAGTTTTTCTGAATTCTTCTGGAAATTTTAGTAGTAACTTTATGGTATAGCTACAAAGAGACAGCCTTTTCTGTAGCACAACAATACGTTACAGTACAGTATCACGGCAATAAGCGTAGTAACTACGATATCTATACGGATAGCATTTCACTTTTGTTTATCATGAGGTAAGTACATTGACTTCTGTAGAACTTAGCTTTCAGAGGACGATAACTACGACACTTCCACAGAGATTATCTTACAACAAGACTCAAAGTTTAGCTACAGTACACGTATTTGAGTGATTAATTTTGTACTTAAAACATTTATTTTTAAAGATATTTGAAGTACAATGATACAAAAGTTTTCCGTGATACATTTCATTCCATTCCATTGCTGTAATCTGTAACACCTGAGGATATAATTACATTAATCCTCAGGGGGGGGGGGGGGGGGGGTACACGCTTACTTTGTGTACCATGTGTTTGGCAAGCACAAGGAGCCCTAGCTAATATGGTATTTGCTTATACAACTTTACACATCGGTACCATATTTCTCTAACACATAAATTACACAGTGATCTGATTATTTAACAGAGAAACAAACTTTCTTTTGCTACATCAGTGGCAGATGTTTACGTAATTACACCGTTGGATAACTTCAGACTTAGGAAATTGTATTTTGTCTGTACTCTGTGAACTGTTCATATTTTTTCGGAACCTTTGTGATATTATGAGAGCTTTGAATGATGTATTTGGGATGGAATCATGATTTTTAAAGTACGTTTGAGGTAGATCAAGCTTTTGACATATGCAGAGAATTTTTTTTAGCTTTTGAAATTATTGGAGGAAGCTATGACGATTTTGAGACTTGGCTGCGGTTTTATGATGTTATGATGACGATGTGTATTACGCTGTTGCGGTATGTTCATAATCAATAATCTGATGCTATATGAGGAATTTGATTATGCTACATATTTCTTATGATGAAATATTGAAGAAGTGTCCACGAATATGTATATGTGTAATAAAGCAAGGAATAATGAGTAGTGGTTAGGGATTTTGGTTTGTGAAAAAGGTTGTTGGAAACCAGGAATCGTACTTTAAGAGGTATGAAATGTATGTAAATGCGTGAATGTATTACAATGCCGACGAAAATTTTTTGGGCACTGTTATATCAATAGGATTTTGTTTCTACAGATTTGTAACGCAAATTCTTGAGCTGTGAAATATTTTTATATGAGACTGTCACTGTAGCGAAAACTGCTGTCGTAAATATTTCGGTAAGAAAGATAAGTGACCACCTTCACGTAATGCGTCGTGGGCACCCAGCTGCGCGACAGACGTCTGGAGAAAAGCTATTAGTGTGTGACTTTCAGAGGCACAGGTGAAAAAAAAAGAGGTCATTATCCTCGCTGTTGACATTCCTTTGTAGAAAGCATCGCAAAAACGACATGCTCATTACTTGGAAAGATACTTTCTTACATCTGCACACCTGATAATGACAAGCGTCTTTCTACGAGAGTTGAGAGAATTTGTACTAACTTATGAAATGTCACATGACTATTGAATGATATTTTTATGCTTTGCCTTTCATAGTTGCTTATTTCATTTAATATCTAGTTTCTAGCTGCACTGCATCATTGGTTAAAATAAAATTTGATCGATGTACTAATATAAATATTTTCTGTCTACAGATCCAATATATTAATAATGTGATATACTTCCAAAAAAATGAGGGAGCACAAAAAGGAACTGCACACAAAATTTTCTTTTCAAGTACTTCGTAATTTATTTCATAGAATAAGTTTTTGTGGTGCACTACTTTAATTATATAGACATTAAGATGTGAATAGACATTTCCCTTATCTGCATTGTTGTTTTTACTGTAATATTTTTTGTGCTGGAGCTTTATCATGTTTAGATATAAGTTATTGCATTTGCTGCTGCTGTTTGCCAGGCAAAGTGCTACTAAATTTCACTTTGCTTTACTCTGTTAAGCCAGTTTTACTACTGATTTATTTTTCTTGTTTGCTGTTTATTGCCTTATATTAGTTGTAATATTGCTGCTTGCTTTGCCAATTTGATTTTTTCTCATTGCTCTTTGTGTTAATTATTTTGTGCTACTGCATTGCCTCGTCCCTTAATTTAGCATCTGAGCTCAGTAGATTTAAGTTAGCTTAAGATGGGGTAGGCCATATAAGAGAACAAGTTATGACGAATTGGAAGAAATGCATTGAAAAGCTATAAGAAAATGGTTTGGCCCAAGAAGTAGTGTACAGCGGAGGAAAACTATTTTTGAAAGATAATGTGAACAGAATACAGAAAGCAGGCTTAGATAGGACTTTTAGGGAATAATGATGAACGAAGGGAGATCTCTAAGCAAAATACTGCAGTAAAACAAACCCTGTCATTTCCTTTTGTGTTATCCCTCTACCTGTTTGTGTACCCTTGTGTATTTGTATTTTTCCTGTCTTTGTGTGTTTAGCTGATATGAGTTATGTTGTAGAATTTTTCTAATACTATGTTATTTACCTTGTAAAGATGCACAGACATTATTTATTCTGTTTTGTTTTAATGCTCATATGTGAAGTTGATGTTTCTAAAGTTAATCTGATCGTTTATGTATTTACTTATGTCATAATTCCTGTAACACTGATGTATATGTTAATTTCTATTGTTTTGTAAAGCCTGTATTACTACAAATGTTATCTGTATTGTTATGTTCTTTAATGATGTATTTTGTACCTTTGTTATTGTATTCTTATGTTATAAAATTGTTAATTGACACCAGTTCATGAAATTAAGTAACTTGTAATTTACATTTCACTGCACACATTTCTGTTGGTCACAGTATATGGACAATATGTGAAAAGTAGGGACTGATAGTGTTTGCACGTGTGTTAATAATTCAGCAGCAAGGGACTGGATAACAGCATTGCTGGTTCTAAGGCATTTCAAACAAATTCTTTGTGAGTGGACAAGTGGTGGTTTATGGACTTGCTATATTCTCTGCAAGAGTCTTAGATGGTGATTGTGCACCTGCACAGTCGCAACACATGGCTGTTGGCCATCTCTACAAGGACTACAGTGAGTCTGCATCTTTGATGGCCCACCAATACCATTATTTCTACAAGGACTGCAGTGGTTCTGCACCTCTGGTGGACCACCAATGCCGTAATCTCTACCAGGACTACAGTGGGTCTGCTCTGTGATGACCTAGCTACCAATATTCTTCAAAACTTCGACTGACTCTGCTGTGGGTTTGCTCTGTTGTGGCCCATTACCTGACTGCATGTCAAGAGTCAGCACTGTCTTTCCGTTGGAAGGACAACACTACTTCTTCAAGACTGCATGGAAATCCAATACCTCTGTGTGCATTTTCTATTACTGCTCAGACTGAGAAAAAAAACACTGTAATTTTACTGTGATGAATCATCAGGACTGTTTTTATGGACTGTGAGAAAATTTTAGCTTTTGACCAACATTGTATTAATAAGTGCGTGCATTTGATATTTTTCTTATTGTAATTATGAAAAAAAATTTCAAATCTGTATTGGCCACTGCCCAAAACAATTTCTAAAATTTTTTGTGGGGAGCATGGGGGCTATGTAAGTGGGCTGTTTAGGTGTTTTCAATCGTAATGCCACGTAGCGCTTTGTACGAAAATCACTGACTGTGCTGTGTGCAGTCTGTGGCTGGTTTGCATTGTTGTTGGCCATTGTAGTGTTGGGCAGTTGGCTGTTAACAGCACGTAGGGTTGCGCAGTTGGAGGTGAGCCGCCAGCAGTGGTGGATGTAGGGAGAGAGATGGCGGAGTTTTGAAATTAGTAAGAATGGACGTCATTAACTGCTATATACATTATGGTTTTTGAACAATAGTAAGGTAAATGCATTGTTTGTTCTCTATCAAAATCTTTCATTTGCTAACTATGCCTATCAGTAGTTAATGCCTTCAGTAGTTCGAATCTTTTATTTAGCTGGCAGTAGTGGCGCTCCCTGTATTGAGGTGGTTCGAGTGACCAAGATTTTTGTGAGGTAAGTGATTTGTGAAACGTGTAGGTTGATGTTGGTCAGGGCCATTCTTTTGTAGGGATTTTTTAAAGTCAGATTGCGTTGCGCTAAAAATATTGTGAGTCAGTTTAAGCACAGTTATGTATAAATTTTTCTAAGGGGACGGTTCAAAGGCAATGAAATTTTGTACCACGATTTACATGAAATTAGTACATTTACATATAATATCCTTTGACTGTATATGTTCAAGTTTTCTCAATGATATTTGAAGTTTTATTTTCAAAAAATAAATTCTTTTTCTTAGAAAGTATTCAAGAGATTTCTTCAAAAATTCCTCTGTTTCATCTCTTTATATGTTGTAAGCTTCTCTCATGAGGTGTTTGGAATAGGTCAAATAGCAGAATTTTCATATTTTTTAAATTATAATTCCAGAAATGCAATTTTTAATTTATGTAAAATTCCAAGCACTTTGCGCCATATCTCAACCTGCAATCAGAATTTGAAAATTTGCTCTTGAGACAACGTTTATTAGGTTGACAGAAATATGTGTACAAAATTTCATAATTCTAGCATTCATACAATCTGAGGAAAAGGTACATAAACTTTAAAAAACAAACTTTTCAGGAGACGCAATTTAAAGTTCAATGCAACTTTATTCCTTATGCCACCTCTTCAGAAGCCACCACATTTATACTCTGGGTCGCCTTTCTCTTCAAGGCTTCTATTCTGCTTTCTTGTTGTCTATCTTCCATCCTTTACCAGGTCTTCAACTGACTTTTCAGGTGCAGAGACGCGATTTAAATCTACTTTTATCAGGATGTCTTGAGTAAAATTTCCGACGTTCCAATCATTAAATACAATAACTGTATCATAAGTTGCAATTCTGACAACCGTTGCAGATGTAAATGTGTTTTTAGGGTATCGTTTCCATATGAGTGAATTTAGAGACTCATTCGGATTTTGGGTTTTGCAATGAACGCACTTTTTGGGATGTGTAAGATCGACCAAAAATGAACTAAAAAACCAAAGAGTATGTATCACAGCCTTCTAGATGTATCCTGCACATGTTTGGTTGAAAGTAATACGCAGAATCGTGCTCACTGAGATAGTATTGAAATGCTACTTCAAAACGTGGGTGTGGCAGGGAGGCCGCATCACATTTTTAATTAATTTTCAGGCACTTCGCATGCGACTTCAACATCGAAACTTTTTTAACTTATTGTCCATGAGTTATACTAAAAAATAAAAAATAAATCGAAAGTTGATATTTTTGGTCAGTTTCATCAACATCTCCCCTCAATGCTGAAAGAAGACATCTCCCTCTCTCTCTTTCTCTTTCTGTGGACAATGGCATAGGATCTTGGAAGTGCAGTCATGTTTCTCTTTCTAACTTCTAGTTTCTTTACATTAACCAGTTCTGACAGGTCTTGTATTGCGTAAAATCTCGTTTTTGTGGATCTGACTGTCGACAGTGTCCCATACTTACGAAGAGAACTCTCACTCCATTTTCTATATGTTCTCTATGGCGTCCAACGTGTCCCAAAGAAACACAGATTTTTACATTTTCTTCACAATAGTGCATTTCCTGGACCTTGTTAAAATAGCTTTTCATCTCTTTCCAAATTCGAGACGTAAACAGTAATTGCTGGAAGCCTTACGCCATAGGATGTAATATGTATGTGGCTTGTGAGGTGCCTGGCGTCCAGTGGTGGCAACTCCAATGGAAAGCCTGGTTAAGCGAGTGGCATCCAACTGTGGCCCATCCAGTGTGCTCTTCTGAGAATTCACCTGGTGGTGATCCCTCTATCCAGCTACACACGGCTCGTAGCAGTAACCCAGTGTGCTTACAGATGGCACTATTCTTGTATTCACCATTCAAACCCAAATAAAAGTGTTAATTAATATAATTAACTACCGACTGTCACTGGTAGTAATATGCATTTCACTTACTCCCACTCACTGGTCATACTGGACTCGAGAGTCCATTACTGCAGCAACGTGATGCATTTCACTTCCCAGTGTTTATTAGTTATTCTGTCCTAGCAGGTTTTTGTATTCTGATTTTATATTAGTTACGGACAGTTTTGGAAAAAAAATGGCTACATATCAATTTATAACGAAAAATTTGGGATGCATGAAATACAGAATTGATCAATTAATAATTCATCTCCTACTGTCGTTTTTCATTATAAATCTTACAAGTATTGTCATACCTATTAGAAATTCACAAGCACAAATATTCAAGGCTATGTGTATTGGATTAGGGATTTGTATTGGGATAAGAGAACTTATTTTATACTTTTTAGTATGATTTAAAAACATGTTAATTTTAAAATTTCTTTTTGTTTAAATAATAATTTTCTGCTTTTTAGACTGGTGTGCATGAAATTTGTCTACGGATTTTAAACTCTTCGATGACATTTTTTATTTAAATATTTATTTGCATATTCACAAAATTTGTACCTATGGCTTCACCAGCGTTTGTATGTGTCACATATACTGCATATATCTCCTTCTCCCCGTCTCTCTGGTTAGTCATGAACGTCGACCTGGAACACTTTTCCATACTGCACACATAATACATGTGTCCTCCAAGGCTTCTGGGATATCAGACGTTACCAAACTTTTACACCCTTCCCCCCGTGCCCCCCCCCCCCCCCTTATATCAACCGAATAGACCGACAAGAGAGCTAGCTGATATTGCATTTTCATACGGTTATGAGCTATGTTTTAACTGACTACCTTCCTTAAAAAAACAAGCCAGTATTTAAAGGGCATAATGATTATAAACTGTTAAAAAATTTACAATTTCAAATGTAGCTTTATTTGTTACAATATAAAAAAAATTTTACGGTATTACATGCCAAAAAGATCAACAGTGCTGTAAGCTCTGGCCCACGACCTCTTGTATCTCTGTCGATGTTTTCTTGACGCTTCCTACCTCTTTTTTAACCCCCGAAACTTCCTTCTTAACCTGCTCTATACTTTCGACAAGCTGTTCAGCTACCATCCATATCTCCTTAGCCTCCTTAGTCACGAATTGCTTCATCTCCTTCGTGGCTATCTCTCCTGTCTCCTATTCTCTGTATCCTGCATGAACTGCATGAGAACCTCGGTTAATACGTCCAGAAGAAGACACGCGATTCCATAGTTCTGTGACGTATTGTTCGTGAATTTGATCTGCCACTCTCACTACCGGTACGTCTTGCCGTGCCTGCAATTCTATCTGGCACCCTGCTGCTGTTTCACCTTCGTGCTCGTTGTCTGACTAAAGTACCTCGTCATAATCAGGAAATTCTGCGTTCGACATATCCTCAAGGACAGCTACTGCATGCGACCGAGAATAGTCCGCAATTTACTCCTCATCAATGCAGCCGTACCGACACAGAGCCTTTTGCGACAAGATTCGAATATTGACACTACTTTGGAGCAAACGTGCCTTGCTTCTAGTGCGCATGCGTTATGGTTTCTACTCCCGAAAGATTTCAGTTGCTCCTCTTCGGAATACCACAAATTCCACCCTGAAATTTGCTCTGGCGAGCCACTAATTCTACTTATGTGACAATGCATATCAAATAAAAATAACCCTAATAATATACGACAAAATACAAAAGCCACAGACAAGCTATCACACCATACGTTAACACAACGCCTTTCTCCGTCTGGAACAATCGACAAGTGACACAGAAATCACAACAATAAATAAATAAAAATACAAACAAACAACACACACACACAATTTAAAAACCATTAATATATTTAGCGCCAACACTTTTCCTGGTTACGCAGACCTAACTTACATCAGGACATCAACTGAATTTCAACATAGGAATGCAGGAACTTTGTAATGTAAATTACATCTGACAGTCACAGAAGCTGCCCTTAATTAAGAATGCTGACAGTAGTCGCCAAACTGAAAGACTACACTATAACTGCAGTATCTTTTGGAAGGTAACAGGCGACTATGAGTTTACGTCCTGACAACAATCACTTTAACTATTAAGCCTTCTCTTTCAATACCTGCCCCAAAGGTATGCTAAATCGATTTTGCACTTTAGCTGTGTTTGTTGTTGACAGCCTGCGTTAAACGTTATCCCAGTTATCTGAAACTAAATGAACTTGAATGCTGAAATAATATTAATGAAACGATGGCCCTATCATTATTTTAGCCAACTGATGATGGGCGATTAACGTATCAACGCAGGATTGATCGTCTATTAAAGTTATGGCACAAGTTTGTCAATAAAAAAAAGACAAAAATACGTGTTAACTTTGATGACAGATAGAGGTGAACTGGTGGCAGACAAAATGCCACAAACAGTTACCACTCTCCTGAGTGGTGGGTGCTTGGCCAAGACTAAGGTTTGTCAATTTACTCGTACACTGCGCATAATATGGATAACGCAAGATAGACTACGTTGGCACAACTCAGAACAAGTAGGCTATAATCCTGTTTGTCCTGACAAGCCAGAGTAGCAATACAATATCCTTTTTCTCAATGTCTCAGGTGACGCTCGTGGTTGAAGCATCTGTGAGGCACCTGCAGTTTGCTATCACGGGCACGAAATATGCCACGTTGCAGCTGGCAGTCTGTTAGACGGGTCACAATTACTCTCTAAAGGAACTGTGAAATATTGGCAGATTCCAACGTCTAATGTTCCAGTTCGTCGGTCATACCACAGTCAAATTTGACTCTGTTATACGGCAGTGCACACAAGGAGATCATACGTCAATATAGCAGACCTATTATGAATTAGATTGACCTCGGCACAGCGAGTTGTCCAAGATGACAGAGGCTAAACTGTCGGCACAGCTAAGTCCTCACCACGTGTTCCTAAGTCAAGACCAGTATTAATGCAAAGTTACATTCAGGACAAGTGTCCCATGTACAACACACTGATAGCAAAAGTCAGTGCCAGAATGCTCTCCAGACTGGTATCGGAATCAGAAAAACAGTTTTTAATTCTCTCATTTTCTATCAAACCTCCCCCAATTGCCCCCACAAGGGTTCCATGCCAATCACAAGACTCCATGAACTCCCTGTCTCCCTTCTAACATGTCTGCCCTACTCCTCGGCCAATCCTTGCCTAAGTTAGCAATATTCACCTCTTTTCAGGAGAAGAAAGTTTCTGATTCGGAAACTACTGCCCGTTTTTCCCATAGCCACTTTAGGCAGCGTGTTTTGAGATTCCGTGTAGCTCTTTAGTGAGCAACACATTCATCATGGAGGACATTATCCTGATAGCCCAAACGTTACTGCATGTCTGAGCAGTGTCCCCAGCTACGCTGAGAGAGAAGCTTTCATGTCCCAATGTACGCCATTTTAGAGCTGCAGTAAATCTTGTGTTCCTTGCAAAATTGTTTTGAAGGCCAGAGGCTTCCCAAAAAATTCAGATAACGACACGACATGATTGCAGCTTCGACACTGTCTGGTCCGAGGTGAACTTGGAACCTCCCAAAATTGTATGGTCACCACCCCTGTTCAAAAAGTGCGTTTATCACACAGTCGTAATGCGTCAGTTGACTGACCTAGATGCCTTTCTGTCCTTGCCCCTGCTGTGGAAAGAAGCACCTAACAGGTAGGTCGATGTAGGTAGTTTCTTCGCCTCTTCGACCAAATGGACTGACTGCACACTGGTGCAAGAAATTCCTGGGCCGAGGCTTCTGTGCCCAGTAAGTGCTTCAGATGTTTCTTTCCCAATAGCTGCACATGGCTTTCAACCCGAAATGTTAAATGACCAAGCTACCTGCCCGTTCTCAAATCGAGAAAATACTCTTTGAAGGAGAGCCACCATAAAGACCCCACATGAATTAACAAAATAAATGCTCCCATCAGTTCCTGTTCACGCTGATAATTTCCTGTCGTCTTATGGAAACGATGTCTTGGATGTAAAATCAACATTAAGTTGCATCCCTGAATATGGAGAATAGTGAGAGAGTGGATCGTCCTCTCTCACTGTCCCACCGCAGTTGATTTTCGCATGTGTAGTGTCTCAGTTCAAAATATTATAGTGTGACATGCATCAGAAAATGTAATCAAACTGTATTGATATGAGAGTGTTGAGGGTGACTTTCCCAACAAAGAACACACGTAAGGAAACATCCTAACCTAACCTCATTCACCTCATGAGTCACTCGCTCACACAAAGCTACATCCCTGCAAGGTATGTAACTGAATGCCACTGAGTGTTGTATGATTCATGTGAACAGAAGTTAAGACAACGTAAATGCTTGACAAATTATTTACACACATTCAGCTGCATAAAAATTAGTTTCACAAGAAGATATAGTATATTACATGAATATCTGAAACATGGATCACACTATCGCTCCCTCCACAAGATTCCCTGAGGAGACATGTTACATTTAGAAAGACACACAGATAGGACATGGCAGTAAACACACACACAAATGGTCTCTGGAATGGCTGAAGCATCAAGGAGCAGAAAGGTCTCGTCAGAGTGAGGGTCATGTTTCACTCAGCACTTGATGTAGGAGCAGCAGCGGATGGCTCTGGTCATGGCAGCATCAATGAGGCAGCCAGGCTGTAGGGATTATCTGGAGCTGACAGCAGTTGACAGTCTGGCATGGTACTGGGGGCAACGGACACGAAATGTAACGGGAGGGGATGAAACACCGATGTGGTTGCATGAACGCTAGCAACCTGAACTCTGGTAATGATGTCTCTGCCCCTGTTTCGTCTTCCGACCCAGTAACAGATAAAGTGTGGTCTCCTTTTGCATAATGGGTGAAACAGTGCTGCAATGGGTATGCAACCCATCTCCCACTGAGGCTTTTCTCTCTCCTACTGTGCCATTGGGTAACTTGTGATGTCTCCCCACCGCCAGTGGCTGGTTGTTAATAAATGCAAGAGCGGCCCGTATAGATAAGGTCATCTAGTTCTGTTCATCATCTGTAGGAGGGTCGTCTCTCCTTGGAAAATCGATCTGGGCCCTGTTGTGGCGCTAGCTCGTCTATGGGTCATCTGAAGGCATGTTGTGAAGTCAGGGACGATCCTTCATTCTGGTGGATCCATTCACAAATATTCAGTTGGAGGTTGCTGTCAGCTGTCGTTTACTCGGCACCCGTCCTATCTCCCAAGCTGTCAAGTAAGTGACGTGGCAAGAATGGTGTGTTACATCCATTCACAGTCGTGGGGCAGGCTGGTTTACAGCAGCTGTGGCGAATGTCGTAACTGGGTG
The DNA here is from genome assembly GCF_023897955.1 of Schistocerca gregaria. NCBI lineage: Eukaryota > Metazoa > Arthropoda > Insecta > Orthoptera > Acrididae > Schistocerca > Schistocerca gregaria. The sequence continues at coordinate 183,290,234 of NC_064927.1, forward strand.
TTTGTGTTGTCCTCATCATTCATGAAAGTGGCGAGAATAGACTGAGTAAAGGTTGAGAATTTGTACGGATGCTGATAACCGCGCAGTTCAGCGCCCCACAAACCAATCATCATCATCATCAACATCGATAGTGAGTTTGCCAGTTTCCGAAATCTGCATAGTCGTCACACTTCGTTTCAGTGCCACTCTTTTACAACCTTTTACATACACAATTTCCAATGAATAAAATAACAACCCAAAAGTAAGGCTGTGAATAAATACATTGAGAACGCATATATAATTACTTGGTAATCGGAATAACAATAATGAAAAGAAGTAGTATGTGTTATTGTATAGGTTAAATACGACATCCTTAATATTTGTACTTGTCTTAAATACATGGTGTGAAGTGTCTCTGCTACTTGCGGCAGCGTTGTTACCCAGTGACTAAGTGGTCTGAAACCATGCTCCCATTCATCTGCGTAGTTTCTCTCGTGACACCTGCTCCTGTATTCGCACATCTGAAACTTACAAATGTTATTAGTTCCCAAATAATTGTTGCTCTATGTGTTACAAAAACACCTTCAATTTTCAGTTGTTGAATTCAAAAAGGTAAATTAGTTCTCCATATTGGTTGGTCCTCATCCTCACCAATGGTCACATTCGTACTGCTGCTCTCCTCTTCCTGGTCCTGAGGTGCGCCACACCACCGTGACTCGAAATGTATGTACTCATTCCTCATAGTGCGTTGTGCCTAAAACGCTCGCTGGGCGCCAGTAAACACAAAGACCTCAAGGAAGGCTTCATCGCATGACTTACGACGACCCAGAATCACAATAAACTGAGCGTCTGCATGCACGTTATGTACGGGAAGCTGATACTATTCATAACACACCCGAATATCGAGACGAATATGTGCAGTAGCAGGGCCTCAATCTCGTCTTCGCTAAACAGCTTGCCTCTTGGGCAGTGCATGAGAGACAGAAATGATCTCACAGGTCATAGAGATATTATGGAAGACACTACTACGAGAATCATACAGCTGAATATGATGTTCATCATGCGCAAGTTTCTTGGTTAGCATTCTTCTAGTCCTTGGAGAATGATAATGGAAACCACAGTGTCGTAAGAAAAGATAATAGCCAGTTTTCACAAATGTATGTGAAGGTTGGACCATGGGCTCAATTCAGTCAGCGTGCAGAAGTTATCTGCCACAGAGAGTTATCTGTTAATACGAAGAATTGTCACTTACTACGAATTTCTATTCAACTCTGACTGTGATATTCAAGCAGGCAGTGAACATACTGATACGATGATGTAACAACCACACTAATTATTTCACTAAATTCACCAAGGAGTCGTACCATAAGTTAATAAATGAAAATTACAAACACACCAATTAAAGAAATTTAGTATAGAAATAATGTAGACCATGCTACGCAATATCACCTAAAACTTGCTAATATATTGAATATCTATATCCAAATTGATTCTAACCTAATTTGTGGTAAGGTCTTATAGGACCAAACTGCTGAGGTCATCTAACTTAAGTTAACTTATGCTTTGGACAAAACACACACACACACACACACACACACACACACACACACACACTCACATTCACACCCATGCCCGAGGGAGGACTCGAACCTCAGTCGTAGGGAGCCGCACGAACCGTGAGAAGGCGCCTCAGACTGTGCGGGATTCTAACCTAACTGAACTACTATAAACACCTATTCTATAAACGGTTTCATATGACAATACGGTGAATGCCAAGAGATTTCCTTCATTTCAAAGTTTCGAGTTCCAGTGTGTTCATGTGAGCTACACTGCGGATTCTGAAAGGTCCACTGTAAAATGGTAGAATTTGTGGCACAGCTATTTCTGCTTGTTAGACTGAGGGAAACTTTTAGCCAACACCTTTAGACCAATGCAGAATTCTCTGACATGTGCCTTTCTATCCCAGATCTCTTTCCATTTCACTCCCACCGTACGCAGCCTCCTGAATGCCAGGCCAACAATTTTATTGTGTTGCCCTTGGTTCTCTGGGGGAAGTCTATGACTTCATGGATTAGATCCATGGGTTGACTGTTCTTGAGTACAGTCACTGGTACTATCTTAGCCACTCTATGTAGCAACTCCTTCATCTCGTCCTGGAAGTCGTGCAAGAAAACATCCCAGGTGGCGTATCGTTTCATGCAGTATATAGGGCAACGAATCAGCTCGATTTTCATGGTCCTTTCTGCCAGGGATATTCAGGATCCTGTATTGATGTGTATATCAGGTTAATCCTATGTTTTCTTAACATAGCTTTCCATCTATGTGACCAGATATCAGTTTAATCCTGTGGTTTCTTAACACAGCTTTCCATCTCTGTGACCAGAATTAGGGTCCACTGTCAGAGATAATCCTAAAATGGTTCAAATGGCTCTGAGCACTATGCGACTTAACATCTATGGTCATCAGTCCCTTAGAACTTAGAACTACTTAAACCTAACTAACCTAAGGACATCACACAACACCCACCCATCACGAGGCAGAGAAAATCCCTGACCCCGCCGGGAATCGAACCCGGGAACCCGGGCGTGGGAAGCGAGAACGCTACCGCACGACCACGAGATGCGGGCGATAATCCTATCTACATGGCCTACATAGGTGAGGAATTTTTTTGCAGAAGATTCACTGTCTGTGCACTTGCCTTTCTTAGGGGAGTTATGGAGACATACTTGGATGTCAGTTCACTACTACTCTACTTGTGTGCACAAGAGGACCCATTAAATCAGATGCAGTTTGGAGTTTTAGTTTGGATGGAATTATGGGATGCAGAGGTGCCCGTATTGTAACCGTATAGTCCTTTGATTTCTGACAGGCTTTACACATGGCCAAACCCTCCAGATTCGTCTGCCCATATTTTTCAAGTGACACAGTGTGCGTAATTTCAGGTAGAATTTCCTGGCTGTAAAATGTCCATAGATTAGGTGAGTGTGCTAAGAGCCTTGTTCACAAGATAATCTGGAATGCAAACACGCCAGAGCCCTCCTTCCCTTTCACTGCAAAAGAGCAAGGTTTCCTTCCACAATAACTATAGCTGCCTGAGCTTAGTTTCCTTCTTGTCTTTTTAATCTTCTCTTCAAAGCAAGCAGAGCTGGGTCCTTGTCTTGTTTCCTGCGGATATCCTTTAGGCTCAAGGAGATGTAATTCTTAAACGCCATCTTTTGAATATAACGTAGGTTGCAGTGTTCTTCTTCTAGTGGGTTTGCACCATTTCTTTTCAATCCCACAGCTGAATGTGACAAAACTTCCGCGATGATGTTCTCTTCCCCTTATATGTGCATAATAATAAAACTGTACTCGTGTCGTAAGAGTTCCCGTCTTGTGAATCTGTTACTGCGGAGATTCACCGTGAGTAAGAACTCCAAAGGTCTGTGATCGGTGAAGACTCTTGTCTTTCTCCCATACAGGGAGAATCGGAATTTTTCGAAGCTAAACATGACCGCCAAAACTTCAAAACTCTGTTCCAGAGTAGTCTTTCTGGCATTTACTTAGGACATGCCATGCAAAATTGTCCATGACGTACGGATGCGACAAGATCGGTGCAGTTCTATTTCGAAGGTCTAGAATTCATCTTACGCCACATCGTCCCATTCCCTAGGCACGTTCTTTCCAGTGAGCTGGCATAATCGTGGTGTAGCACTTACCAGAGACAGAAGGCTGAGCCCAAGGAGTTCTCGCACCAGTGTGAAGAATGCGTTCGGTTGAAAAAGCGAAGAAACTGCCTGCCCGGACATACCTGTCCTGTCTCTTTCCACAGCATGGCACGGGTGCGCGAGAAATCTATCTTGGACAGCCAATGTGTTATAACAGTGTCGTTAATGCCCAATGTGAGCAGGGACGACGGTCATAAAAATTTGTGCGTTTCCATGTTCACGCTATTGGGACGGGGGGGGGGGGGGGGGCGGCATCACGTGGTGATATCCCTCTGCCTGCAGCGTGTTTTGGGAAGGTACGCAACATTTCTGGCGGCTCTAAAATGATCTATGTTGGGACCCAAAAGCACTTCTCTTAGTTTACCTTGGGGCCGTTGGTCAGACACAAGCTAACGTTCAGCCTGCCCATATAATGACCTCCATGATGGATACGTTGTTCACTTTAGAGCTATGCAAAAACTCAAAACACGCTACCTAACTTGACTGTGGGGAATACCAAGTCGGAAGCACAATGTCTTGTCCTATCTGTTTAGGAATTTGTGAGTCAAGGGTTCGCTGGTTCTCTTGAAAAGAGAAGAATATTGTTAACTTTGATTAGGACCGAGGAGCGAAGCATACGTGTTTGAGACGAGACATGGAGCCCATGGAGTCTTGTGATTCGCACAATACCCTTGTGAAGGTGGTTGCAGAAGTGCAGTATTGGCGTTTCTTCTTCGTTGGCTCTACAGCCTTGAAGAACCTTGGCCTCCTGTATCACCTGCCTCCTTTCTTCTCTGTCCATGGCCTTCTTTCCCCAATTTCTTATTCCCATCACCTTTAGATATTCCTCCATATCGTTCAGCCAACTTTTTCTGGGACTTCCTTTTCTCCTTCTTCCGTTAGGATTTCGCATGACAACTTTCTTGACACTTAGTGGCATTTATCAAGGTTTGATTGAAAGTGAGGAGAGGAAAAACTGTTATTTCTGGCACAAACTCTGGTCTGGAGAGGATTCTGACTTTTGTTATCAGTGGGTTGCACTTGAGACACTTGTCCTGAGCATGAATTTTTACTAGCACTGGTGATAACTGAGGAGCCTATGGTGAGGGCGTAACAGTACCAACAGTTTAGACCTTTGTCATCTCGGACCACTCACTGTGCTGATGTCAGTCTCACTCAAGACAGCTTTGCTGCTTTGACGTTTGATCTGCTTGCGAGCACTGCCTTACAAGTCAGTCAAATTGGTCCATGTTATGAGTGGCGAACAAGAGTGTCGCGCACTGGAATCTGCCGAGACTTCAGGGCTCCATTAGATAGTAAATCTGATCAAATGGTTCCAATGGCTCTGAGCACTATGCGACTTAACGTCTGAGGTCATCAGTCGCCTATAACTTAGAACAAATTAAACCTAACTAACCTAAGGACGTCACACACATCCATGCGGTTGCGGTAACGGTCACGCGGTTTCAGACAGTAGCGCCTAGAACCGCTCGGTCGCACTGGCCGGCTGCATATAACAACACTGAACTTCACAGAACACAATATTCGTATTGCCACCTGGTGTCTGATCCCTGTTGATTTACTGCTTTCATGTGCGTTCTGGCGTCACACTTGCCCTTCTTCACTCTCTCTCTCTCTCTCTCTCTCTCTTTCTCTCTGTAACGCACATTATTGTGTGACTTCATGTTTTTTGTTTAATGTGCAACTGTTTCTGTTCTCTTTTTCACAAAGCTGTTACAGTGCGGCAAATGGCGCCGCCTTGCATGGTGTAATATTCTCATTCATTATCCGTTTCTTGTGTGGTATTGTCTTTTGTACATCTTTTTTCAGTAGTAAATTTTCAATTTACACTGTGGCTTCGTTTTCGTATTTTCAAATCTACGTCTATCGTAGTTGGTTGATGGTTATGGGCGTCTAAGTGTGTAACAAATATCTGGATTGTAGAGACGAGAAAAAGAAATATCTACTGACGGGCAGTTGAAATGCGTTGAAACATAATCACTTGCTTACGTAGCAGGCGATTCCGAATTTCAATTATTTACCCCGAAAACACAGGTGTTGTACGAGTTTTGATAGCGAAATCATGATTTTTTAAATATTTTATTTATTTAAAATTTGTTATGTCTTCTCACTAGTTTGAACGGTTCACCGAGAACTGCTCCACAGTGAGAGTGTCATAGATGTTATTCTCTGATGAGTTAATGGACGACCTGTTATCCTGTCCCTTTTTCTGGTCAGTGTGCACTCTCTATTCTTCGTCAGTTCTGCGGAGAATTTCCTCAGTTCCTGTTTTGTTAGTACATGTGGTTTTCAACATCCATTTATAGCATCAAATCTCTAACCTTTCGAGTTTTTCGTTTCCCTATTTTCTCACAGCTAGTTATTTATTGTTATAAAGTTTTGTGCTCCAAACGCACATTCTCCGAAATTTCTATCTCAAATTAAGACCTTCATTTGACATTTTTAGTCTGTGCTAATATCAAAGTTGCTTCGTCAGTCATGAGCTATGTCGCCTCCTACATAACTGAATTCCTTAAGTTCGTCTATTTCGTGGTCACAAGTTTTGACGTTAGATTTATCACTTATTTCATTTCTGCCACTCCTCATTACTTTTCTCTTTCTTCAGTTTATCGTCAATTTGTGTTCTGCACTCATTACTGTCCATGCAATTCAACAGGCCCTGTGGCTCCTCATTTTCACCGAGGACAGTAGTGACATTATCGTAGCTTATCGTTTATACCCTTCCACCGTTTGTGAACCATTCTTTTTCTCACTCATTACTTCTTCGATGAATAAACTGAACAATGGGGTAAAAGCCTGCTCCCCGGCTCAGACTCATTTTCCTCCAGACAATTTTTCTTTATCTTCCATTCTTATGTTTCTCTCTTGGTGCTTGTTGTATGTTACCTGTCTTTCCCTATGGAATCCTGTTCTCACAATTTCGATGAGATTGCACAACATTATACTGTCGGTTATACTTGGTGGATCATAGCTCACTCTGTGTATTTAGACGTCATAACTTGGACAACAGCAAACGATTTGGAGTGTCACGCACTCAGTGCAGTGTGTGTAGCGACACGGGAGAACGGGGCAGCGCTCTGCGCCTGCGCGATGCGGTCGTGGCCAGGGCAAGGCCGGTCGCGTGCTGCAGGGGCACGCGACGCCGCCCGGCAGCGCGCCGCCTGCGCCTGCGCCTGGTAGCGGAGGCGCTTAATTATTAATTTACTAATCATTCAATTTGGCCGCCGCCGCCGCCGCCGCTGCCGGGGCACGCTATAAAAACACTCAATTACCGCAGCCTGCCGGGCGCGAGCTCCCCACCCTCCGCCAAGCACCCAGCGCTCGTCCGACCCGGTCGCGCACCTCCTCAACGCTCTTCTGCCGGCACCGACCAGCTCTGCTACCTCACAGGGAAGTAAGTGTTCCTCACTTTATGGTCAAATACCTGATTCTCTTCTTCGCCTATAGACTAACGACCTACGAGTAGTCACGTACATGCCGCAAGCATCGCACAACTGACGTTCCTTGGTGAAAGAGTTAAACTTCCTTTACATCTTCTTGACTGAAACCAACCGTTACGTCGCTTGTTAATTTTCCGTATATCGCTCGTTTCCGAATCTGCTTCTGTGTTCTGTAAGTCATTCGAAATTGCATGAGAGCGACAGGGAAAGAAAGAAAGAGAGACAGAGGTAATGAGAAGGAGAGAGTGGTATATATGAATGGGGACAGAGAGAAAGAAAAACAGGGAGACAGAGGTTAAGAGAGAAGGGGGTACAGAGGGTGTTGAGAGGAGAGAGAGAAAGAGAGATAAGGAGGAAAGAGATACAGAGAGAGAGATAAGGAGGGAAAGAGAGAGAGAGAGAGAGAGAGAGAGAGAGAGAGAGAGAGAGAGAGAGGGAGGGAGAGAGGCAGACAGAGACAGGAAGATACGGTGATAGGGACAAAGATAGGAGACACACATCGATCCCTTCAAACACATACACAGGTAGAGTTTAAGGGGGGGGGGGGGTTGCGAGGGAGAGAGAGAAATTGGGAGATGGAGGAGAGGGAGGGAGGAAGAAAGGGAATGAGAGGCCATGAGCAGCAGAGGGACGTTGCGAGGGGGAGGGAGTAGGAGTGGGAGGGAGCTAGGGAGAGGGAGAGAGGAAGCGAGAGAGATAAGCAGTGAGAGAGGGAGCGAGAGATGGAGAGAGGGAGAGATGTAGTGTGTCTGAGAGAGAGACACAGACAGACAGAAATAATGTGCTTTTTAAGCGTTATTTGTTAAAACATATAAATACAAAGAGGGTCTCCAGGAAGTCTCCGTAAACCTGTTAACTATGTACAAACGGAGAAATAAACACACACTCGTGCAAAACTTAAGGACAAAAGTGACATAGCTCTATGAGACTTGGACCTTTCAAAAAATCTGCTACCGTATTGTACAGAAGGAAACTGAAGATAGGTCATATGCGTAAGATTGTACTGGACTGTGGAAGGTGTACATATCAGGAAAAAAGGTTATAAAAGATGTACATTCATTTGAAATGACAGTTTGTTTGATAAATTTGACAGTTTATTTGGAATGTTTACAACTACGAGCACCTTTGCGCGGATGGACACATGAGTAATACGTATTCTTTGGCTACGAGAGTTGTGTTATTGAGTACAGCTCGGGCGAGCGAGGAACGCATACGTCGGCCAGAGAAGAAGAGAAAGTAAAAATTTTATACATGGCTACACGTTCAGAGACTGTTTATAGGTCACAATTGCAAAAAATAAGCCCTCGGTCACTATTTTGTGAGTTAATAACCTGGTTTCGACATGACTAGAAGTGCCTTCATCAGAATTAAAAACGATTAAAGTGGCCCATAGCATAGTCTGTCTTACCCTATAACTCTGTGACTATGTTATGGGCGACTTTAATCGTTTTTAATTCTGATGAAGGCACTGCTAGTAGTGTCGAAACCAGGTTAATTAAGTCAAAAATAGTGACCGAGGGCTTATTTCTTGCAGTTGTAGAGGAGAGAGTGTTATGTGATGGCAGAGTAAAGATCTTGGATGGTGGATGTATCGTATAGAGAATGGAATTTCACTTGAAATGCTCCATGATGTGTAACTGAGGGTAGACAATGATTTGAGATCGCTTCACAGAGAGACGACAATTTTTTTTTAGAAAGTAATGTCCAATAAGCTAAATTTGTTTGCAAGCTTCAAGCACTAGTTGTGCAGTACCGCAGCAACAAGATTTCATTATGTTTATCCATATCTACGTATTGGTATCCTTTGTGATTAGCATTGTAATCAGTTACTGAGCCGTGGCGGCTTCTGTGAGGGCGCGAGCGCGATTCTATTGGTGCCAGTTGCGTGCGCGTTCTATCGGTTCTCGCTCTCGTCGTATCATGTTGGTTATGTGTTCTGTTTGGGACTGTATGGTAGTGAGTGATGTGTGGGGCACGAATTTGTTAGCAGCTACGAGCAGGAGGGCAGTATTATCCTGTACCTGCCTGGAGTCCTGAAGCTACTGGCCACTTTGGCATTTATTTGAAATTATGTGTGAAGACTGTTGAGTACGTATTGTACTTACAGATTTTTAATTCTGCTCTGGTGTGAGACGGGGAGGAATCCGGTTTATTTGTGCCTTTCAGTGACCCTTTTACAGCTGAGTGCGTCAATCTGGAGGTTTCTGTAAGCGCCAAGCTAGTATTTTGCAATGTTAAACTGGTATTTGAAATCGTTGCTTTTCATCATTAAGTGTTTGATACTACTGATTGTGACTTCTGTTTGTTGTAGACCGCAAGGCACTTCCTGAGGCGAGTTATTGGATCTGGCCTGTAACTGAGTTATGTGCACTCAGCCTAAGGGTACGCACATGTGGGTTATGTGTGTGTGTGTCATTGTATTTGCACACTCTCGTACTCCGTGTTCAGGAGCTTTTCAGGTTATAGGTGTGCATTTTAACCGGCCATCTGCGATTTGACGCATATACAAATTACAGTGTCTATTAGTCACTAAGAGACCACAATAATGGTATATCTTAACTTATTTAATCTCGTTTGATTATTATGGGATTATTCTTTTAAATTACTTCGTAAATTGTCTCTTGTTATTGCTAAGGAGATCAACTTGCAATGTTGGAGAGCGGGCCGCTCCTATACTGAAGTTTTAATAGTTGGCTTCCTAGAAAACAATCTTTAATAGCCCGTTTAAGTATTGCTGTGTATGTTCATTTCTAACAAACTTGTTTGCTGTTTGTTGTTTGGTAAATGCTGACAGCGTTGTATGGCAAACGGCTGACGTGTTGCTGTTCTGCCGGTCCGGGACAGCGAGACGTTTTCCTTCCGCTTCGGCAGCTTTCTCGTCATCACACGAGGCCTAGGTGTTGGCAGGTCCCACGCACTTCTGCGGATCTCCCGTTTCAGCATCAAGATGGGTAGTCATTTCTTTGGTATTGTACCGAGGCAGGGGTGGAGGGGGTTGCCAGATTAGGTCTTGGCGTAAGTGATTTTGGCGAAGTAATTTACTCAGTGTTTCTATTATTGTAAGGTCATTGCGGCCGTGTGATGAAAGTATTTAGGCAAACTGAGCACTCATTTTCTTGATCTCTTTACAGAAATAAGGCTTTAATGGTCATCATCATTTAATGGTTTTTTATGGGTTCGGTAATTTGATATTTAACTTTAGTAGTGTATAACAGCCTTGTGGATAATCGAAATGATAATTAAATCAAGGCCCTACGCTGCCGACAGGCGTTGATATGCATCAACGGGAACAGTTGAAAATGTGTGCCCCTACCGAGAGTCGAACCCGGGACCTCCTGCTTACATGGCAGACGCACTATCCATCTGAGCGACCGAGGGCACAGTGATAGTGCGACTGCAGGGACTATCTCGTGCACGCCTCTCGGGAGACCCACATTCTCACCTTATATGTCCACACACTACATTCGTAGTGCCCCTGCCCATTACGCTTATTACTTGCGGCAGACAATCTTCCCGATTTCTGTAAAAGTTCGGGCAATACGTGTGCATCCGCACAGAAGAAGACGATCAATGGCCAGTTACCCTTGACTATTTGAAGATGGTATCTATTCTTTCGGACATGTCCGGAAGAACAGATACCATCTTCATATTGTGGCTAATCAGTGAAGTGGTATTGTTTGCTACAGATTTTACATAGGGGTAGCGTTTGGGCAGCTTGGCGGTATCTTGTCTATGTAGGAGTAAAATAACACTTCAGCATTGTTATTAAAAGGAAAATTTAACGTGATTGTTCACCTCCTAGTGGTGAGGTGGCTAATGGACTTTGGACACCAACATTATATGTGCTCGTGTGTAATTTCTAGCTTATAGTGGGCTTGGAGCTTACTGTTGCAGTTGAGATGTGTGCGTTTTAATGTCTCTTACTTAATATTTGTTGAAGCTATTTTCAAGTCCTTGTGGGATTAGACCACAGCTAATCGCGCGGACAGGGTGTCATAGCAGGTGTATTTGATCAGTTAATCGTTTGTAATTGCGCCGCCATTGTATTGCGATGTTCATATGTTCTTTCACTAACATTTGTAATTTTATGTATGATGCAAATGTCTTTATGCATTGCAATATTAGTTTAGAAACCTTAATTATAAGTATTTTTATGAATTTGGCGTGAGTCTTGGTAATTTTCAGTTGGTTTGTGACAGAATTGTTATTAATAAAAAATATTTGTTTCGGAATGGCAAATGACGCATTAAGTCGGACCACCCTTCAACGTGTTTTCCTTAATTCCGATCCTTGTCGTGGATATCAGTTACCTCTAGCTATCATTAGTTCAAAGAATTTCATTTAAAAAGGAAAAGAATGAAATTTATGTAAATAAAACAAAAGTAATTTGCATAAAACATTCCGTGTAAAAGTTATTTACATTGTTATATGAAAATGCTGAGAAAAAGTTATTGTTCGTGCTAGTTCGACTTTCTTTTCAGCCTCATTAGAAGGATTCAGTATAATTGTCGAATACATTCCTTCTGCCATTTATAAATATTTCACGAAGCTCATTCTCACACATTAAGTGGAGCATAGATTTTGTAAAACCTGCAGTGTCACGTCTTCATAATTATGTTTGGTTTCTGGGGCGCTCAACTGATCGGTCATGAGCGTCCATACTAACTCACAATTTTTACGCAGTCTAATATCTAGACAGTCCAATCCAGCCACTGTCACGAATGTTGTTGATGATGAAATAATGAGGACAATACAAACACCCAGTCCCCAATCAGGCCGGGAATCGAACCCGGAACCCAATGATCCCAGAGGCAGCAACGCTAGCCGCTAGACGAAGAGCTGCTGACTCTGTCACGTCTTCCACTCCTGCGCGGACAGTGAACAGTATTTTCAAAAAGAGAACAAAAGGTTTGTTTAGGAAGGCAGTGATTCATTTTAGGCACTCTAAGTTCAGCACTTCACATTATTATAGTGTGCAGAGTAGAGCCGAGTTATATGTTGCAAAGGTAAAAATCTATTGTAGAGCTTAAACGAACCTTCTGAGATGAAATGGGGAACAGTATTCATTATCAAAATTTCATAACAATACAGTAGATGCGATTTTCTAACAAGGTACATTTTCAGTACGTAGTAATTAGCCATTGTGTGTGATTATTTTAAGAGAAAGCCATTCTGAGTACTACTTAGAGCCATTCTTTATATTCAGTCTGGTTTACAAATAGTCAGATGGAGCTTAAATTATTTGATATCACACTCACCACAAGTAATTTTCATAGTAACAGTGATAAGCCAAAACATTATGCCCACTGTCTACCGCAACGTTGGATGCCACCTGGCGGCGTTGCGGGCATGTCACGCGGTAACAAAAATACGTAAGCAGAGTAGGGGTCACCCTAGTGAAAATATGTGCTGCAAATGGCGAAATCCATTGAGAGAAGCGACTTTGACAAAGGACAGATTATTATTACACAGAGGCTGGGTATCTCTAAAATGGCGAAGATGGTCGAATGTTCACGAACTACCGTCGTGAGCGTCTACAGAAAGAAATAGAACAGTGAAACTACCACAAGGTATTAAGTGGTTGGACGTCCACGACTCTTCACTGAACGAGGGGTTCAGAGGCTTGTCTGTCCTGTAAAGTGGGACATCTCTGCCGCAAAAACACACTGCTGGTGCCCAAACAAAACTTTCAGAGCACACCGTTCATCTTACATTGTTGAACATGGAGCTCCTATGCAGACCATGCCTGCTGTTTACATGGTGACCCAACAACATCGTCAGTTCTGATTGAAGTGGGCAGGCCGGCCGCGGTGGCCGTGCGGTTCTGGCGCTGCAGTCCGGAACCGCGGGGCTGCTACGGTCGCAGGTTCGAATCCTGCCTCGGGCATGGGTGTGTGTGATGTCCTTAGGTTAGTTAGGTTTAAGTAGTTCTAAGTTCTAGGGGACTTATGACCTAAGATGTTGAGTCCCATAGTGCTCAGAGCCATTTGAACCATTTTTAAAGTGGGCACGGGACCATCGGGAGTCGGCCGTCGATAAATGGAAACGTGTCGGCACATCGGGTGAAGTAGATTTTTGGTACACTGGGTTGTTGGTCGTCTTCAGAGACGTAGTCAGCGCGGTGAACGGCTGCTTGAAACATGCACCGCATCACGAGCGCAGGCTGGTGGGAGAAGTATTATAGTGTGGGAGATATTCTCCTCCGCTTGAATGGGACGTGTGTATCGAAGACAAGCTGACAGCTGCAAACCACCTGCATCCCTTCATGCTCCATATCTTCCCCGACGGTGATGGCATGTTTCAGCAGCAGTATAACACTCTGTGTCTCGAAGCCAGGACCGTGCTACAATGGCTTGAGGAGTATTATAGCAAACATACGCTGACCTCTCGGCGACCAAATCGTATGATGTAAATACTATGGAAGTAATCTGGGCCATCGGTCACTATCGGTAGCTAACACAACGTACGCACATCAGCGGCCTTTTATTTAAGCGAATTACATGACTCGTGCGTAGATATCTGATGCCAAATACCTCCACAAATCTACAGGCAAACTGTCGGATCCTTGATACGCAAAATCAGTGACGTATTTCGTTCCAAATACGAACCAACACGCTATTAAACAGGTGGTTATAATGTGTACCTGTGTGTTTAAAAACAGGATAGCAAAGGCGTTTCCCGAACACAACCTGTCATCGAAATTTAAAGCTGCAGTTTAACGCAACGTATTCTAGACCCAAGGCCTACTACTACAACTACTACTACTACTACTACTACTACGTTATCAGGCCCAGTGGACCGCACGCGTCTACAATTTTCCTCCTCCACTGTGTTCTGTCCATTGCTGCTATCCGCCATTCGTTCACATCTATTGACATTTGTTTTAAATCTTCATGGAGTCCATCCCCCCAACGCTTCTTGGGTCTCCCTGGTGGTCTCTTTTCTGTAGGCGTGAAATCCAGGAGCTTCCGAGGCCATCTGTGATCCTCCATTAGGGCCACATGGCCGGCCCACTGCATTCGTTTGGCTTTGCAGTTCCTGCTATGTTGGGCTGCTGGTATAGTTCCTCAAGCTCTTGGTTGTATCTGATTTTCCATTCCCCTGTATCTGCTCCAGAACCGGACCGAAGATCTTCTGAAGCACTTTTTTCTCAAAAACAAGGAGCTTATGGAAGTCCTGTTTCCGGATACTCCATCTCTGACAGCCACATAGAACAACAGGCTGTATCAGGATTTTGTACAGTCGAATCTTGAACCGTCTGGAAAGAGATTTGGACCGAAGCAGTTGTGCTGGGCTGTGGTAAGACCGGTTTCCTGCTTGTATTCCAGTACTGATGTCTGCTTCAAATGACGAGTTCTCAGTGAAAAGTGCCCCTAGTTATTTGAATTCTTGCACTCTCTTGTAGGAATGGTCCCCAACCTGCAGTAATTGTAGATGATCAGCAGTCTGACAATGACCACGCATCATAACGAGGTACTCTGTCTTAGCTTCGTTTATATTTAGCCCACATTTGCTGTCAGCCTCCTTTAGTGCTTTGGTCATTTGCTCCAACTCCTCTCCCGACCTAGGGAGTAAACAGATGTCGTCTGCATAGGCTAAGTATGCCAGTCTCTTTCCTTCGATTTCAATCCCTTCGTTCTCTTGGAAGGTTTCGCGTATGATCTGGAGGGCAAAGTTGAACAGGATAGGGGACAACCCATTTCTTTGCCTGTCACAATTTCAAATTCCTCAGTTACGCGATTTCCCATCTTCACCTTTGCATGTTTTTCTTTCAGACAGATCTTTATCAGATTGATGAGTTTCTCTGCTATGCCAAAATCCCTTAAACAGTTGAGCAGGCTCTTGCGATGTATGTGTGTCAAAATCAACGAATAAAATATGCAAATCTTTACCATATTCACCCAGTTTCTCAGTGAGCTGCCAGAGACTGAAGATGTGATCTACTGTGGACCATCCTGGCTAGAAAACTCCCTGGTACTCCCCAATCACCGATTCTGCCACTGGCTGAATTCTATGTATGAGGCAATTGGACAGGATCTTATAGCAGACCTTAAGCAGAGCGATTCCTCGGTAGTTGTCACATTTCAGTTTGTCACCCTTCTTATGTATTGGACAAATCAGAGCTGTTTTCCATTCTCCTGGTAGTTTTTATTTGGTCCATATTGCCTGTATCATTCGGTATATTTTTTCTGCAAGTTTCTCTCCTCCTGCCAGGATCGTTTCAGCCTGTATTCCATCTTCACCTGGACTCTTATTCTGTTTAAGGTGTCTGATTCTGGTTTTTATCTCATCCAGGGTAGGTGGGGGATAGTCTGCATCGGCTGTAATTGGGTGCTCAAAATCAAAATGCACTTTTGGTTCATCACAATTTAGCAGCTGTCGAAAGTACTCTTTCCATCTGTCAGCTATGTCCCTATCGTTCGTCAGGATCTTATCACGGGAATCTTTGACAAATTTCTGCTTGGCCTGGTGACCTTTACAGAGGTACTTCACCCTCAGAAACATTTCCCTCGTCTTTTGTCCTCTAAAGTCTGTTTCTGCTTCAGTGATGATATTCCTTATGTATTTCCTCTTTGCCTACGAAATAGAAATATTTTTACGAGACATGATACATGTTGAGCTGAAAGAGCTACTGGGTATCCACTTGTCTATGTCTCCAGCGCTATATACCTTATGTCCACTGACGATGAGGCCTGTGACAAACTTCTGAAACGCTCGAGGGAACACTTTGACGAAAACGTAGGTGTTGTGATAACGTAATGGACTAAGAATACAAACTGTTCGAGAGCTTGAGCAACCATTTGAAGTTCCAGCGCATTTGTTTGTAAGATGGCAAGAACTATGCCCCTTAAATGAAGTCATTAAAGATCACTGAACTCATGTTGAGCGAACAGTAGGGCTGAACAAAAATGACGCACTAGGCACAATGCATCTTGTAGAGAATATAGTATGGACATATTGGAATAATTAATGTTGGGTGATGGTTTTAAAGTAATTCATAGGACATGAAAACTTTGTGAAAACACGTCGATTTACTGGAGGCTAGTTTATCCCAGCGAAGTATTCAGATTGGTTCAAAAATGGCTCTGAGCACTATGGGACTTAACATCTGAGGACATCAGTCTCGTAGAACTTAGAACTACTTAAACCTAACTAACCTAAGGACATCACATACATCCATGCCTGAGGCAGGATTCAAACCTGCGACCATAGCTGTCGCGCAGTTCCCGACTGAAGCGCCTAGGACTGCTCGGCCACCCCGGCCAGCAAGTATACAGAGTTGACCGCTTCCAGCTGGCAGCACGGGGCTGGGGAGCGGTGAAGTGAAGTGACAATAGGCAGCTTAGGGCTGCTCAAAATCTGAGAAAGCAGTAACGGGGCACAGCCTCCAGCTGCCTTAAGATGAATGACAGTGAGGGGGTCTTTGACCCCATGCTGGTGTACCGGGAAGCAGATGGAGAACTTGTACACCTGTTGATAAATGTCCGTTGTCCCGTTTTCAGTGAAACATGCAAGAAAGCCATGCAAAGTTATGGTGGAGCAGTCAACAGAGGCTGAAATATGTATGTTCGTGAGTATAGCCACTTCACACTGAATTCACAGTCCACAGAGCCTGAAGTAAATCAGATGAAGAGCGACAAAATGAAATACGTAGGCCTTCAATGGGAATGTAGGACCAAGGAATTTGAAGTACTCTCCTGGGAGTCAGAATTTCGGGAAAATAGGTGTTTTATGCAGATACTAACCTTGATGGGTGGCTTGGGAGTAGCTAAATAGCAGAAGCTGAGAGGAAGGGAAATTTTGTTGGGAATTTGTTCACTTCCCAGAGCAGGCATTGGTCGGCGCTGGGAAGCAGCACATAATTAACGTGACTTGCGTAAGTGATTTTGCTGGAGGGGAAACTGAGGTGAAAAGTGGATTGGCAGAATTCTCCCTAGAGGTATTCCATTTCCAGCTTGCCTAGAGTGTGGACGTGGCGCTCTTTACTCGGCTGGCCTGAGAGAGAGTGAGCATCTCTGCAGTTTAGGACTTAGCAAACCGAAAGATTGAGCTTGGAGATAGAAAGTTCAGGTATGTACTGCACACAATAAAAATGGCTTTGAGCACTATGCGACTTAACTTCTGAGGTCATCAGTCGCCTAGAACCTAACTAACCTAAGGACATCACACACATCCATGCATGAGGCAGGATTCGAACCTGCGACCGTAGCGGTCGTTCGGCTCCAGGCAGTAGCGCCTAGAACCGCACGGCCACTCTGGCCGGCTGAGCAAGATAGCTAGGAGTGAATAGACGAGTGCAACCTTGCAGCACCACGAGGCCGGCCAACGTCCGCACAATGACGCCGCCCCGCCACGCTGAATTCGGCGATATTGCGCCCTCTGCAGCTTGAGTTAGGCCACTGGTTAATTTGTTGGATCACATAGGCGAAGTTTCCACGAGAGTTTCATGGGCTATGTATTGTAGAATTCTTCTCACACTTCGCATTACGTTTGGGTCAGTCGATAGGAATTAATTTTGATTTATCGCGCTTTACTCCACGTAAACGCAATTTATTACCACTGCCTCTCAGGAGAGTCATGTAATGAGATGACTGAAGGTCGCGAGTTAAAGCACCGATGCGCCTGTTGCTCTCTCGTCTAGACCAGGCGGAACGCATGCACCGCTGCAACGAATTGACGACGTTGCGATGGAAGACGAAGAAGAGGTGCCGCATACACCCCCTGCCCTGCTCCGGACAAAGATGCGAGATAGCGTAAATACAAATCACCGTTGCGCTATAAGAAATGGAGCGTAACGAATGAGACCGTAGAGCGGCCTGGAGAAGCTACGATGGATGACGAGGTGCGTCAGCCTATACCCCGATCCGACTCTCAGATCCTAACGTATCACATGGTTTGATGACTTGGTTGGTTCGCTGCCCGTTGAACCGCGCAGTGTGGGGCTGCAGGAGATCCTCAGAGCCCCAACTCCCCCCCCCCCCCCCCCCCCCCCGAGGATGACTACGCATGACTCTCTAGAGTTACTGACATCTCTGGGAGACTTGGCACAGGAGATGGAGATGCAGGATGCGTTCCAGGATCCTGACCATACACCGGTGCCGTTGGCCTTGTCTATGTTGACGGCGACGAGGCGGGCATGGGCTACACCCGCCGCTTCCTATCTCTTCACCCTGAAGACGTTCCACATAGCGAATACCAAGGACAGCTCCCGCGACTCTATGGACCAGGCATACCGCCACGCCACGATCGACGTCAGCGGCATTACTTGTGCTCTCATAACTCGTATGGTGCAAAATACATTATGAGTTGCGCATCTGGATATTGTTTTCCTTGAAGACCAGGACTCTGTCTCGATACCTCCGGATATGACGCTTACGCCATGCCTTCAATCATGGGCAAAAAGGTTCAAATGGCCCTGAGGACTATGGGACTTAACCTCTGAGGTCATCAGTCCCCTAGAACTTAGCAGTACTTAAATGTAACTGACCTAAAGACATCACACACATGCATGCCCGAGGCAGGATTCGAACCTGCGACCGTAGCGGTCGCGCGGTTCCAGACTGTAGCGCCTAGAATCGCTCGGCCACTCCGACCGGCTCAGACATGGGCAGAAGATGTACGGCTGTTCTGCTCAGGGAAGGGATTATGGGAATTGATGCATTCTATTTACCATCGGCCCGTAGAGTCTCACTCTAGTGAACCTCCTTCCGAAACCGACAGAATGAGAGAACGCCGCACCTTAGTGGCGCCGAAGACGTAGCACTGCTCTTCCATGGCAGTGCCGACCACTTGGAAATTTCAGTTGTGTACTCAGACCGTCCGACCAGGTACCACACTATACCACCTGCCTGGCACTTCAGCCGCTCATAAAAGACTTGGCTTTGTTGAACACATGGGTCATATAACAGTGCTATCGAAAGCCATACACCTACTTCACTACACGTTCCGCAAGCCGTTTGGATCCACTTAACGTCACACGCTGCCGGCGATCGGCAGTTGAAATGTGGGCGGCTCTTTCACGGACCACCTAGCGTATATGTACTCCCACCCTCGCCCGTTCAACACATGCAACGAAGCAGCGGTCAGCGGCGTCTCAGTGTTGCCCTTCTTATTATGGTAAATTGCAGACGCAGACGCAAAATTGAGTCCACGTGGAGTAGATGCCAATGGCGGTTACCCGACCACAGTTCCACGATTCAGTGGTGGTTACGGTCTATCAAACCCGCTATGTGCCGAAGATTTGGCAGCTGTGGACGAGATAGAGCGCGCTGGTGACCACTGATTTCTACTACACTGCCCTCCGCGAACTGGCTGTGCAAGAGCCGTCGCCGCAATGACAATCGGCAGAACACCACATCAAGGCACAATTGCTACGTATCACATCGGTACGTCTCGGGAGGGTGCGGGTGCGGGAGAGGACAACTGATGATGTTAGTGGAGAACGACCTTCACACCACCATATCATTCAAGACAGGAGAAGACGCAAGAGCCAGCAGGCTGAGACGGAGGATGGACGAGGAGCTGAAGCGCAAATGAATATCGTTTGAGCATTCACATAGTCATGTGCACTTCTCTACAAGCGAGAGTACAACATGGGAGTCCTATCCGACCTACCCGTCTCTCGGAACCCACAAGATGATGCTTTGCTCTTGTCGGAGGTCACTTTGCAAGAACTACGAGAGGCTATGTTGCTCAGTCCTCCCAATAAAATACCAGTCCCTGACGGAGCCCTTCTTGAATTTTCCAAAATGTTTTTTGAATTTATGGGTCCAACGAGGAACAGGATGTACAGAGAACTACTGAACCCCCATTTTCAACTACCATCTGAATTCAATGAGGACCTCTCCACTGCCAAAACCTGGAGGAGGCTGTTTCCCTCTTGATTTTCGCCCATTTACAATGCTGATACTAACTACAGACTATTGACACGCATTCCCCGCGAGAGGCTCAATCTACGGTAATGGCGGCCATTCAAGCCGATCAAACCTGCCTCGGAGGCAACACTACTGTGTTTGCGACTTTGAGCACCTAAGGAGACGTGGTGGTGCTGATGCAAACATGCCATTTCTACGACGGTCTTGTTGCGCTGGATTTAAAAATGCTTTCGATTATATCGAACATGGATTTATGCGTGCAGTTATGGAACACTTCGGTATCCCGCTAAGTGACATTTCGCGTATGCCGATGATGTGATGTTCTTAGCACGGACTGGCGTCGAAATACGTGCGGAGCTTTCCTGGCTTGAACAGTATGGGCGATGTCTGACAGTGTGATCAACCCACGGATATCACGCCAGATGGAGATGGGATGAAGCATGCCTGCAGAACTAGATGTACCGATGACAAAGGTCCCAATACTCAAATGTTTAGTGATATCGTTCCATCAACAAATACAGTGTACGGCGTCCTTTACATATCGTAAGGTCTTACAATGATTCTGTACCACAGCCTCGCTTCAACAAATTTAGATTGTTGGACATTCTGTAGTGAGCTCAGTACGTCAGTGTGAACAAGGCCTCTCTGCTTATTCATTATGGGCACATATTACCGATGACACACAGGATGGCTTTCAGGATACACTCAGTGTTCGGACACGTGGTGAACGCTGGTGCAGTTTTTAAGATCCGTTTTGTTACTCTTACTTTACCCTTCCACAAGCGGTGTGTTGGACTGCCTCACGTCAAGGACGCATTACTGGTGCTGTACCTTCGCTCAATGCGGCGACTCACTTAAATCTTTATAACCGCCATTGCAGCAGCAGTAACCGATTTAACAACTGCGACTACACTTGTTGTCTTACAAAGGCGCTGCCGACCGCAGCGCCGTATTCTGCCTGTTTACATACCTCTGTATTTGCATATGCATGCATATACCAGTTTCTTTGGCGCTTCAGTGTAAATTCTGTGAAATGTCGTGCCTACCCCTGAAGCGTTGGCTAGAGATAGTCGCCCAGTCAGGTTAGCATTTTTAATAATCGATTTTAAGTCTCATAGTTACGTGTAACATGACGGCACGCTGCACGATTGATACGTGGATTTTATGCATTATAAGTAAATCCGTCCGTGGGGACAGCCATTCATACCCCCCCCCCCCCCTCCCCCGCCCTCCACTTTTTCCTATCCATTCCATCTCGGGCCACCCTCTGAGACTGTCAGGCTGCAACCTCGTGAGGATACTGGTGATTATGATGTTGAGTTTCTCACATCAAAATCATCATTACCATAATCAGTGTAATATATGACTACAGATCTGCATCTACATAGCCACTCCGCAAGCCACCATAAGGTGCGTGGCGCAGGTCGCTCAATCTGGTATCTATAGAGCACTTCAGAGAAAGCTTAAGAAATGTTAATTGGGGAGGTATATATAATGAGCCAAATGCTAATGATAAATGCAACATATTTCCTGTTAAATTTATATCCCTTTTTGAACATTGTTTCACAAAGA
Organism: Schistocerca gregaria; assembly: GCF_023897955.1. NCBI lineage: Eukaryota > Metazoa > Arthropoda > Insecta > Orthoptera > Acrididae > Schistocerca > Schistocerca gregaria. Next base: position 183,311,807 of record NC_064927.1, read on the forward strand.
AAATTACTAAATGTAACAGCACACACTTTTCAAAGAAACCTTGGATTACTACAGGTATTAAAGTGTTTTCAGAAAGAAAATGAAACCTGTATGAGACAGCAAGAACTAGTAAAGATCCAGTAGTTTTACACTATAAAAAGTATTGTAACATGCTAAGGAAAGTTGTAAGGAAATCAAGAAATATGTATGTTAGAGAAGAAATTAACAATTCTGGCAATAAAATCAAATCAATGTTGAATGTTGTTAGAAGGGAGAGAGGAAAATACCCACTGGGGTACGTAGTATTACTATAAAAGAGAACGATACCATCCTAACCAACAGCACACAAGTAGCTGATGTATCTGACAACCATTTCTTAAGTGTAGGAGAATAATTTGGTGAGAACAGTTCAAAAAAAAAAAATGCCAGGCAGTATATGGAAGAGTCTGTTTTGAAAAAATTAGTCAGATTAAGCTTCACTTAATAACCTCTCTTGTGAAATAAGTAAAATTATTAAATCTTTGAAAAATAAATGTTCTGTTGGAGTAGATGATATCTCTAATAAAATATTAAAACAATGTGGAGCAATTACAGCTGATGTTCTGAGTCACATATGTAATGCATGACTAACTCAAGGTATCTTCCCAGACAGTTTAAAATATACCATTGTCAGGCCTCTCTACAAAAAGGGGGACACCACAGATGTCAATAATTATCGGCCAGTATCTTTGCTTACAGTATTTTCAAAAATCTTCGAGAAAGTAATGTATTCAAGAGTGGTTAGCTATCTCAACAGTAATGGGATACTTAATAAATCACAGTTTGGATTTGAAAAATGCTGTTCCACTGAGACAGCAATATACAATTTCACTGTCCGCATAAGTCTTTAAATAGTAAAATGTCAACAATAGGAATTTTCTGTGACTTGTCAAAAGCATTTGACTGTGTGAACCATGATATTATGTTACAGAAATTACAATTATATGGTATAAAGGAATACCATATGAGTGGTTTAAGTCATACCTACATAACAAGAAAGTTTCCTTGTATGGGTCAAATGATTTAAAGAGTTTTGCCACTTCATCTAACTGGGTTGCTGCCATTCATCACACCAACTGGAAATTTTCTCCAAGTCGTCTTGTATCTTCCTACAGTAACTCAGCTTCGACACCTTACCGTACACCACTGTATGATCACAAAACATCCACAGACAGCTGCCCACCGTGTCCGTCAGATCATTTATGTATACAGAGAGCAGCAGCGTTCCTGTCACACTTCCCTGGGGCACTCGTGACGATACCACTGCCTCTGATGAATAGTAGCCGTCGAGGACACCTTACTGGGTTCCATTATTTAAGAAGTCATCGAGCTCTTCACATATATGTGTATTCCATATGCTCGTACCTTTGTTAACAGCCTGCAATGGGGCACCGTGTCAAATGCTGTCCGGAAATCAAGAAATATGGAATGTGCCTGTTGCTCTTCATCCGTAGTCTCAGTATATCACATAAGAATAGGGCAAGCTATGCTTTCTAAGACCATGCTGTTTCCTGCACATAAGCTTCTCAGTCTCAAGAAAGCTTATTATATTGGAAATGAGAATTTCTTCAACGATTCTGCAGCAAACAGAAGTTAGGGATATTGGTCTGTAATTCTGTGGGTCCGTTTTTCTACTTTCTTATATACTGGACTCACCTGCACTTTTGTCCAAGCGCTTGGGACTTTGTGCTGGCCGGCCGTTGTGGTCGTGCGGTTCTAGGTGCTTCAGTGTGGATACGCGCGATCGCAGGTTCGAATCCTACCTCGGGCGTGGATGCGTGTGACGTCCTTAGGTTGGTTAAGTTTAAGTAGTTCTGATGACCTCAGATGTTAAGTCCCATAGTGCTCAGAGCCATTTGAACCATTTTTGAACTTTGTACTGGGTGGGAGATTCACGATAAATGTAAGCTAGGTAAGGGGCCAATACCGTTCTTTGTAAATTCGAATTGGGATTCCATCCGGAGCTGGTGATCTATTTGTTAATCCTTAAGTTGCTTTTCTGCGTCAGCTATGCTTATTTCTGTGCCGCCCATATGGAAGTTTGTCCGATGGTCAAACGACGGCATGTTTGTATTGATCTCCTGCGAGAACAATTACTTGAACGTGAAATTTAAAACTTCAGCTGTCGTTTTGCTATCTTCAACCGTCACATCAGACTGGTCACTGAGGGACTGAATTGAAGCCTTAGACCTGTTTAGTGATTTTACATACGACGAGAACTTTCTCGGGTTGTCTGCCAGATCTTTTGCTAATGTGTGACGGTGGTAGATCTTTTCACAGTCGTAGAAATGGTTCAAATGGCTCTGAGCACTTTGGGACTTAACATCTGAGGTCATCAGTCCCACAGAACTTGGAACTACTTAAACCTAATTAACCTAAGGACATCACACACATCCATGCCCGAGGCAGGATTCGAACCTGCGACCTTAGCGGTCGCGCGGTTCCAGCCTGAAGCGCCCAGAATCGCTCGGTCACTCCGGCCGGCTTCACAGTCGTACGAATCTCTACTAACCTTCGCTTTCCGTCGTTTGTGCGTGCCTTTAGAACCTAGACTGCAAGAGCCTCTGCTTTCTCAGCAACTTAGGAATTTCGTTGTTAAACCACGGTGTCCCTTTTCCATCCTTTAGCCACTTACTAGGCACATAACTCTCCAGACTTTGCCCATCTTACTGGCCCGAGCACGGGGTCCCGGGTTCGCTTCCCGCTGGGGTCACCTGCCTGGAGCTGACTGGGTGTATGTGTTGTTCTCATCATTTCATCATCATTTATGCAAGTGGTGAGACTAGACTGAGCAAAGTTTGGGAATATGTACGGGCTCTGATAACCGCGGATTTGAAAGCCCCACAATCCAAACATCATTATCATCATCAACCATCTTACTGACACTGATGCCAATTCACTTTCTAAATAAGATGTTAATAACTGCTTATCTGCATCATCTATCAGAAACAGTCTTCTGGCCTTCTTGACTGATTTATTAATTTTCGTAATCATAGTTGCTATAGTGACATCACGATAGCTATTCCCCGTTTCTCACGGACATTGTATCTGTTTGTAACTACAAGGTCTAAGGTATTTCCACAGCGTGTGGGCTGCTGAACTAGCTGATCAAGAAAATTGCACAGGAAAAGTGATCAAAAGTATTTCTCATGACTGTCTGTCTCTACCCTTCGTATTGAATCCATAGACATCCCAGTCTATACTCGGCAGGTAAAAGTCGCCTCCAACTAGAATTTCATGATCTGAGTATTTACACACTACACACTCAACTTCGACCTCAACAGAGACAATATGTTTGTCAACTGCTTATCTGCATCATCTATCAGAAACAGTCTTCTAACCTTCTTGACTCCCCCTCCTATGGCCTCTAATCTGTCTTCCGCTGTGTGTGCCACGACTCTGTCACTTCCGGTTTCAGCCAGCTCTCAGTCCGAAGAATAATTTCTCACGAAATCTATTTCAACCCTCGCCGCGAAACTAATATGAGTTGATCCTACACCTCTCCCGTGCCCCCTCTCCCTCCATCCTCCAACCCAGCTCATATGGGTGAGTGCTCTTGCTATTGGCTACAGTGCTTCTACACTGATGTGCAAAACTTGACGACGAGAGTAACTGACGTTTCATGTTTCACTGCCAAGAAACAAAGCTCTATGAAACATGGACCACATATGCAAAAGAATTTCTATCAATACAGTACAGAAGACAAATGAATTAAATATGCAACGAGACGTTAATGCATGCTCCACAACGTGCTGCCATGCTACTCACGAGTCTAGTAATAAATTCTTCTGGTATGGCGTTCCAGTCTTCCATTAGTCCAGTTGACAACTGCTAAATGGTCATGAAATGCAAACACGGTACCGCCACAGCTATACAGTTTACTTGAAAGAAATTAAAATTTGTATCGCACGCGATCTCAAATTCCGATTTCCCGCTTTACCCGAGCCAGTCGTCTTAAAAGCTGTTTCTATCTCACCACTTTCCACAGACTTCCATATGTCCCAGTGCCTGCTTCCCATAGTGCTCGCACAATTATGTGATTCAAGAAATTTATTTAGTTTTCCCGTGTGGTTGCTTTCTCTTTGGCGTGAAATACAGGGTGATAAAAATTCAGTATAAATTTAAAAACTGAATAAATCATGGAATAATCTAGGTAGAGAGGTACAAATTGACACACATGCTTCGAATCACATGGGGTTTTATTAGAATCAAAAAAATACAAAAGTTCAAAAAAATGTCCGTCAGATGGCGCTTCATCTGATCAGAATAGCAATAATTAGCATAACAAAGTAAGACAAAGCAAAGATGATATTCTTTACAGGAGATGCTCCATATGTCCACCATTATTCCTCAACAATAGCTGTAGTCGAGGAGTAATGCTGCGAACAGCACTGTAAAGCATGTCCTGAGTTATGGTGAGCCATTGGCGTCGGATGTTGTCTTTCAGCATCCCTAGAGATGTCGGTCGATCACGATACACTTGCGACTTCAGGTAACCCCAAAACCGGTAATCACACGGACTGAGGTCTGGGGACCTGGGACGCCAAGCATGATGAGAGTGGCGGCTGAGCACACGATCATCGCCAAACGACGCGCGCAACAGATCTTTCACGCGTCTAGCAATATGGGGTGGAGCGCCATCCTGCATAAACATCGTACGTTCCAGCAGGTGTTTATCAGCCAGGCTGAGGATGATGCGATTCTGTAACATATCGGCGTACCTGTCACCCATCACGGTAGCAGTTACCAAACCAGAATCACGCATTTCCTCGAAGAAAAGAGGCCCGATAACGGTAGATGTGGTAAATCCAACCCATACCGTGACTTTCCCGTCGTGCAATGGAGTTTCCACGACAGTTCTAGGATTTTCGGTAGGCCAAATTCTGCAGTTGTGGGCGTTGACAGACCCTCGGAGCGTGAAATGAGCTTCGTTGATCCGCAACACGTTACTCAACCAATCGTTATCTTCCGCCATCTTTTGAAACGGCCACACCGCAAATGCCCTCCGCTTCACGAAATCGCCAGGTAACAGTTTATGATGCCGATGGATTTTCTACGGATAGCATCGGAGGGTACGCGTAAGTGCCAACCAAACAGTAGTGTATGGAATGCCGTTGCGACGTGGGACTGCACGAGCGCTGAAATCCCCGTGCACAGACGAACCCGCTGTAGTCTCCATTTCTTCCTGAACTGTCTCTGCAGCATTTCGCCTTGTGCTCGGTCGGCCACTAAGGGGCCTATCGTCTAAACAACCCGTGGCTTCGAACTTCGAAACCATTCTCGCCCTAGCTGCATTTGTCAACGGACCTTCATCCGTTCGAATCCCCTTCGTATGGCTATAAGAACGTAACGCTGAACTAGCACATTCCGCATTCTGATAATACAGCTTCACTAAAAAGCACCTTTTCAGGTTACGTCAACATGCTGCGACTGCTGGCGCATCCCATTCTCTCTCTCATTATAGCTCCTTTTATACACGATTGTCGTGTGCAGTCACTGACGTTTTGCTGTCTAGTGCCACCTGTAGGACATTTTGTGAACTTTGTTTTTTTTTGTTCTAATAAAACCCCATGTCATTCCAAGCAGGTGTGTCAATTTTTACCTCTCTGTCTACATTATTCCGTGGTTTATTAAGTTTTCAAATTTATACCGACTTTTTGATCACCCGGTGTAGAAGTACAGCGTCTGTGCCAGTAAAGTACGATGCATGTTCCTTCGCCCATCTACGTGTATCAGATACTGTCAAATACGGACACTGTATTGATATATTTCACGCTAGGGCCAAGGCAACCTGATGAAACTAAAAAGTCTCTCGCTGGGCGGGAATCATACAATTCTACGATCACCATGTATAACACCCCAATTACAGAAGCCCTAATAAACAACCCTTTTGTATAAAAGAAGGAGGAAAAATAGTCATCCTGACAGTGACGGCAGCTACTGACGACAAAATTTACACTTGTGATAATTTGATCAACAGGAATGTCACGTGAATAATAATATTTATCATGAAATAGAGACTGGATGAAAGAGTATGATAGGATACACAACAAAAACATCAAAGAAAGACTTGCAAAATAATTAATAACGAAGGTTAAAGCCCAGATAGTAAATTGGCCAAAGATATTATTTACCATAGAAGAGAGTTGTAGCCGCATCGTAAAGGAAGTTCGATGTGACTACAATGTAACTTGGAAATGGAAATGATAGCTTCAGTTGCTATCTAACTGCTCTCTAGTTCAAAATGAAATGGCTCTGCGCACTATGGGACAACTCCAGAGGTCATCAACCCCTAGAGCTTTAGAACTAGTTAAACCTAACTAACCTAACGACATTACACACATCCATGCCCGAGGCAGGATTCGAACCTGCGACCGTAACGGTTGCGCGGTTCCAGGCTGTAACGCCTAGAACCGCTCGGGCTCTCTAGTACTACTGCGATAGTAGCATGCACGTAAGCGCTACTGGATTGTTTTGAGCTAATCGGAAGTTTGAAAGTTTTGCGATATAGACTGAAGTATTATTCAGAAGTCATACTAAAGCAAAGTCATCTTTACCATTAGCAAGGTAACGGGATACGGAGATTCGCGACGAATTTAAATCGTGTGAGATTTTTGAGGGGACTTAGCCTTCGTGATACTGAATAAGCATGAGCATTCATTGAAAAAGACAGATCGCCGACAGAGGAACAATTATTAACCTCGAGTAGGTAGCAGACAAACGTAAACACGAGGAACGTAAAATTGCGTCGAGTTGTCAGAAGTTGTCGTCAGCGAAAGGACTACTGATGCAAACGGAAGCAATTCCCTGAGTGAGAAATCGGTGTTCGTGCTCAGTGTAGGGGCAATAATTACAGGGAACAATAAAATGGATTCACAGTTTAATTTTTCGTGTCTACTACATAATTGAATAGACATTATCATGTGTATTAGTGAAAATTAATTGACTATTACAAAAGTGATTATTTAACAGACATCGATTTGTCTCAAGATTACGACGAGTTTTGAGCATTGCTTAAGTATATGGTATCTCTCGAATTACGTCGTGTAATTATTGAACACGCGACGTAGCGACGTCTCGACCACGGAATATCAATTTATCAACTGAAAATCTTCGCAATTCCGTAATGTGGCCACGACTTGGGTGATGGATTGAAGATTCAAGACTTTATACTATTAATATTCAACATCGATTATCTAACCGGGCATGATAAAAAGAAGAACTACAGTAAGCCAGTTCGCGCAAGCTGAAAAGTCTATCGCGAACTCACAAAAAAGAAAAAAAAAATGGTGGTCATCATTACAGGTCAAGGGAGTTATCGCGTCATCGAATGGTGCGATTGAAGAAGCAAGAGCGACTTACACATTCTGACGCGCTGCTCTATCAAAATATTGACATTAACCACGAAAGACGGCATCCGAAATATGACGAAACCAAGCGAGGAGTTTGTGTTTTTCTATTAGTTACAGGGTGATGTTGTCGTGAGCGAAGGACGCAGTTCCACGTCATACCGACAGGGACAACCATCACCACCGAGTCGTGTCAACTCTAAGGAGACGCAGACGTCACCAGTGGGAAGCAGTCACTGGCACATATGGGAGTCTGAGTCTGTCCGTGGAAAATGCTCGGATAGCCTGAGAGGTAAATTCGATCACTCACATAAAGAGGGAAATCGGGGTTCGGGGTCCAACACAATATTTCATTTGTTTCCCGTAAATTGTGTAGCTGTGGTAGAAGCGTACATGAAATTTACGAATACTTTCGTGATTTAATATGGCGACGGACCGCCAGTAGTGTCTGATCCTTTGGACATGCATGCATGCAAGTCTGAAGGGGCAGTGTATTGAACTCCACAGACGGCGTTATACGCAGACACTGCACTAATATAATATGCTGGATAGTTGTTGGCGCATCTGAGCATGCTGCAAAATGTCTCCCCAATGCATCCTTCAGGTGTGTGGTGGGATTTAAGTTGTGGGAGGGGTATGTCAGTCCATTGCGGAATATTCATTTGGTCCAACAGCTCCTCCACCTGTGCAGCTCGATGAGGTCGCACCCTCCCATCCATAAAACTGCAGTCAGGGGCGAATGCATCTCTGAAAATACGCATGCGGGAAAGGAGTGCAGTGTCGCAATAACGTGAATCAGCAAAAATCAACGGGTGCCAAAAGGGGGCAGTCAACTGTTGTAACGTCCCCTTTGTATGTAATGAATGATAGAGCTGGAAAAACTCTTACGTTATTAGATTTTCAAACAGCTGAGCAAAACTAAACGTACTCATACATTTCTCACTTTGCTTATTCTGATCAACACAAAATTGACACACAATATTTTTAGCGCAACGCAATCTGACTTTCAATAATCCCTACAAAAGAATGGCCCTAACTAACAATAACCTATACCTTTCATGAATCACTTACCTCACAAAAAACCCCGTTACTTGAACTTAAACGTCCCGTTAGAAGAATTATACAAGATTTTGCTTAAACTGACACACAATATTTTTTAGCGCAACGCAATCTGACTTTCAAAAATCCCTATAAAAGAATGGCCCTGACTAACGTTAACCTATACGTTTCACATATCACTTACCTCACAAAAATCTTGGTTACTCGAACTACTGCAATACAGCGAGCGCCACTACTGCCAGCTAAATAAAAGATTAAAACTACGGAAGGCACTAACTACTTATAGGTATAGTTAGCAAATGAAAGAATTTAATAGAGAACAAACAATGTATTTACCTTAATAGTCATAATATATATGGTAGTTCATGACATTCATACATATCGGGGAAGGAGTGCAAAGTCGCAATAACGTGAATCAGCAAAAGTCAGCGGGTGCCGAAAGGGTGCAGTCAACTGTTGTAACGTCCCCTTTGTATGTAATGAATGATAGAGCTGGAAAAACTCTTACGTTATTAGATTTTCAAACAGCTGAGCAAAACTAAACGTACTCATACATTTCTCTCTTTGCTTATTCTGATCAACACGAAACTCACACACAATATTTTTAGCGCAACGCAATCTGACTTTCAATAATCCCTACAAAAGAATGGCCCTAACTAACAATAATCTATACCTTTCATGAATCACTTACCTCACAAAAAACCCGTTACTTGAACTACTACAATACAGTGAGCGCCAATGCTGCCAGCTAAATAAAAGATTCTAACTACTCAATGCACTAACTACTGACAGGCATAGTTAGCAAATGAAAGACTTCGATGGAGAACAAACCTTAACAGTGTTCAAATCATGACATTTTGATGAAGAACAAACAATGTGCTTACCTTAAAGTGTTGAAAAATCATTATATCAGTTCATGACATCCAGTCTCACAAATTTCCTTTTTCTGACGGACACACGCAGTCATGCACTGTTGGGCTGGTCCTGGCGGAGGTTCGGCTCCTCCCTCGGGCATGGGTGTGTCTGTTTGTCCTTAGTATATTTTAGGTTAAGTAGTGTGTAAGCTTACGGACTGATGATCTTAGCAGTTAAGTTCCATAAGATTTCACACACATTTGAACATTTGACGGACACACGTCCAGATCACCCGCTCTCTAAACTCTGCCATCTCTCTCCCCATGTCCACCACTGCTGGCGGCTCACCTCCAACTGCGCAACGCTACCCGCTGTTAACATCCAGCTGCCGCTGCCCAACACTACAATGGCAGACAACAATGCGAACCAGCCACAGACTTCACAAAGCACAGCCAGTGATTTTCAGAGCGCTACGTGCCGTTACCAGTAAAAAAAACCTAAACAGCCTATTTACAGAACTAGTACAATACAGTGAGCGCCAATGCTGCCAGCTAAATAAAAGATTCTAACTACTGAAGGCACTAACTACTGATAGGCATAGTTAGCAAATGAAAGACTTCGATGGAGAACAAACCTTAATAGTGTTCAAATCATTACATTTTGATGAAGAACAAACAATGTGTTTACCTTAATAGTGTTCAAAAGTCATTATATATATCTATCAGTTCATGACATCCAGTCTCACAAATTTCCTTTTTCTGACGGACACACACAGTCATGCACTGTTCGGCTGGTCCTGGCGGAGGGTCGAGTCCTCCCTCGGGCATGGGTGTGTGTGTTAGTCCTTAGGATAATTTAGATTAAGTAGTGTGTAAGCCCGCTCTCTAAACTCTGCCATCTCTCTCCCCACATCCGCCACTGCTGGCGGCTCACCTCCAACTATGGTCATCAGTCCCCTAGAACTTAGAACTAATGAAACCTAACTAACCTACGGACATCACACAACACCCAGTCATCACGAGGCAGAGAAAATCCCTGACCCCGCCGGGAATCGAACCCGGGAACCCGGGTCACCTACAACTGCACAACCCTACGCGCTGTTCACATCCAACTGCCCAACGCTACAATAGCGAATATTGCAACAATGCCAAACAGGCACAGACTGCACGCAGCACAGTGAGCGCTTTTCATACAAAGCGCTACGTGGTGTTACCAACATAAATACCTAAACAGCCTACTTAGACTGTGACCTACTTCCCAGAGCTGAAGTCACCTCGAATGTGCCGTCACCACATGCCGCTGCTGAAGATCGCACCTTGTGAGAGCGAGGCTGTCCCGTTGAGGCCGCTTCTTCGCTCATTCGGCACCTTCTTTTGAGATGAGTAGTTTTCTATGTTTGTAGATAAAAAAGCTTTTCCAAGGAGACAAAGTGAGCGTGGCAACTTCTGCTGCCGAGGTCACTGGGAACTGAAACAATTTCTTAAGCCTGGCGTTAAGATCAATATTCATAGCGACCGGTCATACAAGTAAGTGCATTTTACCGTCCGTTAACTAATAATGACTGTCGGAAAAATCAGCGGAACATTGCCGGGGGCAGACAGCTAATTTAGTTTACGGCCGTTCGTGCTGAGCTGCGCTGGAAATGTCAAAGGTTGGCCCTTGGCAGGCAGTAAATATTGCTTGTAGTTATCTTTACTGGTGTGCATTCGAAAATGCTTTACCAGAAGAAACCTGATGACCTTGCTAATTATTTAGCATGGTGATTAGCGTACCGCCCTTTGTGGAACTCGGTTCTCTTGACTGTCTGACAAGCCTCGACAACGATGAGAAATTGCCTTCTGTGACCATGAGAACTGTGAAAGCCGACAAAGAAAAAAAGAAACAGACATAGATGTGCGTAACACTCAGTGGGAATAATATTTCTTTCCACACTGTTTGACGTACTCAAAATTTAGATCACCATTATCGAGACAGTACACATGTCCAAATAATTTCCAGTGTTAAAAATTCGAAATGTGACATTCAGTGTGTGAGAGATGTAATTGTTACAGAATCCATTTGCAAGAAATTTTGTTGTGCAGTTAGATGACGTCCCCAGAATCAGAAACATACTTTGTAATAATTTCTCTTGTAAAATGGGGAACTAATAGCACATAATGGTTGCCCACGGCATTGAATAACATATAGCAATCTCTTGATCACGATTACAGTTTATTCCAAATGATGCATTTTAAAATCATCATCTACACATTTTCAGCACACATAGATCAAGATAGTGCTAACCATTAGCTATTCCATGACGCTAACCGTCAAGAAAACAATTACTGATAAAATTACAAATAAAAATATGGCGGGTACATAGCACTCCTTAATATATAAACTTGCTGTTTTTAAATTGAAGAAGCCTAAGAGCCTTTATCTACACACTAACAGAAAATGTGATTCAAACAGAGCCTTTCATCGGTAAAGAAAACTAACATATTTTACTTTAAATTTTGGTGCCAATACGCATAAGATACATGATAGACGATTTTAGAACAACAGTGGTGCAATTGCGCAGGAAGCACTGCATGTCCGTTGCAGTTCGGGCGCTCAGTCCGACCTCTGTCATAACTCGCCAGTCTTCTATACTGAGGGCATCCACCCGCTGGCCAATGATATCGTGAATGCAATGTGGCGTTGCAGTCCGTGTGTCATCGGCCGACGATGTCGGTCAGCCGCACACGCCTCAATCGGCCCTTCCTTCAATTACTTGTGCCACCCATTGAACCTTTCAACTTCTGCTACTCTTTAACAATTTTTTGTTCCGCAAAATCCTTTGACTATCACGATATACAATACTTCCATTTGCTCGTCTTTTGAGACCTTCTTCAGCGTGACTGAGTACACTGGGCAGTTGACGCTAGCACATGCTCGTCCTGTAGGTGTGCTGCTGTCTCCCCATAGCGCCCACTTTAAGGCCTCATCGTGCTTACAGGGACCACGCCTTCATCCGTAGAAAAAGGGTATAACGATCGATTCAGCGGTTTTACAGCCTCCAGTTCGTTTCTTTCTGGAAGCTCCTTACACGTACAGGGTTGTGAGAAACAGACTGAAAAGCTTTTAATAATGTTTCAGCATAGACCGTGCTGAGAAATAGTTGTTAAGAAAAGAATTCGACACTTTACGCCTTTTTCGAGACTAGCTAGCTCTGAAGTTAGCCAATCAGGACGTTGTGCACTCATAATCAAGAGATCAGCCAGATACAATTTCTGTCAGTTGTCTCATGGCGTGGATAGCAGAAAATGCACAGCTTTTGGCTCGGGTTCGGTCGTTAATAGCCTCTCATGTTCCGTTTTTATATCGCCCTCTTGTTCTGTCATAGGAAACCAAATGAAGGACACGGCTGGCCATTCAATCTGTGGTGAGCCGCTTAAGTTCGCGCGCAACGGTCTGAATAACTTCCATGCTAATTATTTCTGGAATTCCGCAACGCATAGAATTTTTTCTTGGCAATCATTTCTAAGCACAGCCTGCCCTGCAACACCCTCACAAACTTCACAGACTGTTTTTAACCACCGTGTGTGAGGGTTAATCAAAAAGTTACGGTTTGAGGGGGTTTCTACAGTGTGTACCACCTGATACCCGGTGAGAGGGCCTTTCGCCCAATGCAGTGCAACAGCTCGACGTAATATGGACTCAATAAACCGGTGGAAGTCCACTGCAGGAATACTGAGCCATGCTGTTTCTAGAGCCGCCCATAACAGCGGAAGTGTTGTCGCTGCAGGATTTTAAGCACGACCTGACCTTTTGACTGCATCCCATAAATGTTTGATGAGATTCATCTCGGACAATCTGGGTAGCCAAACCATTGCTCGAATTGTCCAGAATGTTCTACAAACAAATCGCGAACGACTGTGGCCCAGTGACACGGCGCACTGTCTTCCATAAAAGTCCGTTGTTGTTTGGGAACATGAAGGCCATAAATGGCTGCAAATGCTCTTCAAGTAGCCGAACACAAAGATACCCAGTCAATTATCGGTTCAGTTTGACTAGAGGACCCAGTTCATTTCGTGTGAACAGAGCCTGCACCATTCTGGAGCCACCACCAGCTTGCGCAGTTGCTTATTCAGAACTTGCGTGCATGGCTTCTTGTGGCCTGTGCCACACTAAGATCCTATCATCAGCTCGTACTTCCTGAATCGGGGCTCATCTGACCAGACCATCGTTTTCCAATCGTCTAGGGTCCAACCGATATGGACACTAGTCACTGCGGCGATATCGCGCTGTTATCAAAGGCACTTGTGTCGGTCGGCTGCTGCCGTAGCCCATTGATGCCAAATTTCGCTTCGCTGTCCTCACGCCGTGTCGCTTGTCTTTCAGCACTGACAACCCAAGGCAAATGCTGCTGCTGTCGGTCGTTGTGTGAAGACCGTTGGCCAGTGCGCTGTCCGTAGTGAGAGGTAATGCCTGAAATTTGGTGTTCTCGGCACACTCTTGACACTGTGGATCTCGGAATATTGAATTCCTTAACGATTTACGAAATGGAATGTCTCATGCACCTAGCTCCGACTAGCATTACGCTTGCAAAGTCTGTTAATTCCCGTCTTACGGCCATAACCATGTCGGAAACTATTTCAAACGAATCATCTGAGTACAAATGACAGTTCCGGCAGAGCATTACCCTTTTATACCTTGTGTTCGCGGTACTACAGCCACCCGCGTGTGTGCATATCGCTACCCCATGACCTTTGTCACTTCAGTGTAGGCAGAGCAGTTCTAGGCGCTGCAGTCTGGATCCGCGCGACCGCTACGGTCGCAGGTTCGAATCCTGCCTCGGGCATGGATGTGTGTGATGTCCTTACGTTAGTTAGATTTAACTAGTTCTAAGTTCTAGGCGACTGATTAACTCAGAAGTTTAGTCCCGTAGTGCTCAGAGCCATGTTGAACTTCAGTGTATGCAACGTGGTGCGCCTCCAGTGCGGTTATATAAGCACCAACATGTAGGCATGGAATTATTGTGGCATTTGTGTCTTTGCAACATGAATTCGGTAAATGCAGAAACATGAACTACGGTGACATTATTATAAAATGCGTCGAAACAGGACCAGTATGCGGTTATTTTTTTGACGACCGTGGGGGATACTTCCGTAAACCTCCATCGGAGAATTAAGAACGTGTATGGAGCAGTAAAGTCCGTCGAAAGTGACCCTTATGGAATGGTGTGCCCAAGTTCTGAACAGATAAGGATTCGATCTGGGAGGCCAGCCTCATCCTTTCAAGGAACTTGTCCCAATCACTGATGAATGGTGCTACGCAACGCTGGAGAAATTATAGCGTACAGTTAACGCGAAGCCTTCGGGAAAACTACAAGGGGTACTGCTACATCAAGATAACGCGTGTTCCTATATCACAAATGTCGTTATGCAGAAGTAATGCCAACTCATGTGGGAGACGTTCTTAAAGTCCCGATCCCTCCCCATGCTATTCCAGGTCTTTGGAATAGTCGACGATTCCTGTTCAACGAGGATACGAGGATGTGCAGCAGGCAATTACGGACTCTTCTTCACCCAGCAGAACATGGTGTTTTAGCATATGATAAATGGTGTGTGGGTAGGATGATATATACACTCCTGGAAATGGAAAAAAGAACACATTGACACCGGTGTGTCAGACCCACCATACTTGCTCCGGACACTGCGAGAGGGCTGTACAAGCAATGATCGCACGCACGGCACAGCGGACACACCAGGAACCGCGGTGTTGGCCGTCGAATGGCGCTAGCTGCGCAACATTTGTGCACCGCCGCCGTCAGTGTCAGCCAGTTTGCCGTGGCATACGGAGCTCCATCGCAGTCTTTAACACTGGTAGCATTCCGCGACAGCGTGGACGTGAACCGTATGTGCAGTTGACGGACTTTGAGCGAGGGCGTATAGTGGGCATGCAGGAGGCCGGATGGACGTACCGCCGAATTGCTCAACACGTGGGGCGTGAGGTCTCCACAGTACATCGATGTTGTCGCCAGTGGTCGGCGGAAGGTGCACGTGCCCGTCGACCTGGGACCGGACCGCAGCGACGCACGGATGCACGCCAAGACCATAGGATCCTACGCAGTGCCGTAGGGGACCGCACCGCCACTTCCCAGCAAATTAGGGACACTGTTGCTCCTGGGGTATCGCCGAGGACCATTCGCAACCGTCTCCATGAAGCTGGGCTACGGTCCCGCACACCATTAGGCCGTCTTCCGCTCACGCCCCAACATCGTGCAGCCCGCCTCCAATGGTGTCACGACAGGCGTGAATGGAGGGACGAATGGAGACGTGTCGTCTTCAGCGATGAGAGTCGCTTCTGCCTTGGTGCCAATGATGGTCGTATGCGTGTTTGGCGCTGTGCAGGTGAGCGCCACAATCAGGACTGCATACGACCGAGGCACACAGGGCCAACACCCGGCATCATGGTGTGGGGAGCGGCTCCTACATTGGCCGTACACCTCTGGTGATCGTCGAGGGGACACTGAATAGTGCACGGTACATCCAAATCGTCATCGAACCTATTGTTCTACCATTCCTAGACCGGCAAGGGAACTTGCTGTTCCAACAGGACAATGCACGTCCGCATATATCCCGTGCCACCCAACGTGCTCTAGAAGGTGTAAGTCAACTACCCTGGCCAGCAAGATCTCCGGATCTGTCCCCCATTGAGAATGTTTGGGACTGGATGAAGCGTCGTGTCACGCGGTCTGCACGTCCAGCACGAACGCTGGTCCAGCTGAGGCGCCAGGTGGAAATGGCATGGCAAGCCGTTCCACATTACTACATCCAGCATCTCTACGATCGTCTCCATGGGAGAATAGCAGCCTGCATTGCTGCGAAAGGTGGATATACACTGTACTAGTGCCGACATTGTGCATGCTCTGTTGCCTGTGTCTATGTGCCTGTGGTTCTGTCAGTGTGATCATGTGATGTATCTGACCCCACGAATGTGTCAATAAAGTTTCCCCTTCCTGGGACAATGAATTCACGGTGTTCTTATTTCAATTTCCAGGAGGTTATATCCATTAACATAGGTATATAATTATAACAAAATCTGACCACTCAGGGACAGAACCACAAATTTAACTTTCTGTAAGAACAAAATGTGGTCTTATATTAGGTGGAAATGTCCATAAAATGGAGAACACATTACTGTGAAATCTATATTCAATGTGTTTATCAATTAGAGACGCAGCAATAACATTGTCGTGTCTTGGGTAAAAGCCGTCATTATTTTAGACAACATTCGTGAAGCACATACAGCTGTTTACAAGTTCTTAAGCAAGTAATGCCAAAAATATCGCTGGAGAAAAGGTATCATATACATATTATTTTGTATTTCACATGTTGCTGGCATAAAATATCAATCAGCATATTAAAGTTGACAGCACAGGTCATGAGCCAATGTTTACATATATATTCGTTTATTGCCTAAATTGGTTTTGTTCTTTATGTCATTCTTAACACTCACATAGTGCATAGCCAAAGGCTATCTCCGTGTGTAGTGGCAGCATACGTCTCTTCAAACTTCCTAGTAGAGAACTCTATTGTCTTATGCAGGGTGGGCAAAACAAATTGACTCGGAAAGTGATTTATGTACCTGGAGACAGATAACTAAACATACGTGATCTGGGCGAATGTGGCTAATGCAGATTGGGATTCCTATCATAAAGAACACGAAATATTTTTCAGGCCTATTTTATTACGTCCCTGACATCACACAAAACTTGAGGAGAACACGTTTCTGTTTCACGCTGTTTTAGTCATCGGGTAAGAAGTATTGAGAATAATATGAGTGTTGTCACCAATTACGCCAGCGAATGGAGAAGTGCAACGATTGTACGACACTGATGGTCAGAAGTCCCCATCTGGGAATGTTCGGTAGCCGTATCGTTAGTCTTTTCAATTGACACCACACTGGGTGACTTACATGTCGATGATGATGAAATGCTGATGAGAACAACACAAAATCCACTCCCTGAGCAAAGAGCTATGTTGTTGCGTCGTGCGTCGTTTCTAAACCGTGCTCTGTAACCACATTTCTGGACATCTCAAAATGAAGCACCCAGAAAGCCTTTCCTGTTGCTACGCCATTTTGGTAACAGACGATATGACAGTGCAGTAAGCGTAACAAGCGAAGAGAGGAAAGCGCCGTTAACTACTGGTCAGTTGCATCTGCTTATGCTGAAAGGTTTGCCGGTGTGAAAAATAAATCAGTATGCTGTTAATTTTTAAAACAACATGAATTATTTACTAACAACTTGTATTAAAAAACATAAAATATACTTCAGTTCCGTTACTAACAGACCAACAGCACGTGCAGACATCACTGAATATGCTGAAGTAATGACTCAGACTAGTATACAACAAAATGTTCAGTCTTCAAGACGAAAAGAATACACCTCATTCGACTGCCCATAGAAATTAGTAGTCATGTCTATATAACAGTGCTGTTAAAACTGGCTTTCTTTGCGATTGATAAATGCATATGGGAATTTGATATACGTCCTAATCTCCTTCTGACGCTTCTCTCTGTCCATCTTCTCCTCCTCCTCGCTCTCTCCGTCCATGTTATATTTCTCGCTCTCTATGTCCATTTCCTCCTCTTCCCCTAGAGCCTTGTTTATTCCCTTAGCAAACGCAACCATGATTAGGAACTGAAGTCGCTTAAAGTGATAAGGTAAATGGACTGCGATCATTGGTGTACAGAATATCAGAGTGATCTCTCCAGCCACTGCATCCGTGAGTATGGCAGCTTCAGTGGCGACATTTCGCATAGTTTTAGTGCTAACATAGTGGAGTTTGAAGGAAAAACATAGGTACAAAGAAGGTGACTGCGAAGAAACTAAGGATCACAGAAGAAATGTACCTCAGCTGACCGATGAAATAAGAAAGTACAAAGATGTTCGGGGAAATTCAGGAATACAGAAAAACAAGTGACTGAGGAATGAAGTAAATAGCAAGTGCAGGGAAGCTAAACTGAAATGACAGCTTGGGAAATGTGCAGAAGTCGGAAAACAAATGAATGTCGAAAGGACTGACTCAGTATATAGGAAAGTCAAAATAATCTTCGCTGAAACTAAAAGCAAGGGTGGTAACTTATGCTAATTGAAAAGATTTCAACTCATTCGCATATCTGACAACCTATTCCGTATGTTCGGAACTTCATTAACAGTCTGAAATGTGACATTGCATTCACAGTGAAGAATGAGAGAGGTAAGGTAATCACATTCCGTAGCTATTTTCAGGTTACCTTGAAGACTGTGTCGTCCGTCTTCATTAAATAGAAAACGGAGGGACACGATACTGCAAAATTTTTATTATTATAGGACAGATATCACTAATAATAATGTTAAGTATCCTCCCGAAACACTGTAGTTTGGGACGTATTTATGCAGCGACCCAGAGACTAGGTTACCTGTACCTTTAGGGCCCTACCGCACTGGGATACCAGGACACTTCTTCTGGCTGAAATACCACACAACTCATGGGATTCAATGGAACCTTGCAAACCGGTCACCTACCTGGGTGTTGTAGTTCTGCCAGTATTGTTGCTATCACGAGATTCTGCTGGCGGGTCTACCAGCCTGACTGTGCTTCCAATCTAAAGTAGAATGACTTATGGCCACTCCCGCATTAGGATGCCAGGAGAGCTGCCACGCGCTATGTATCACTCACCTGTACTTAGTTTGCTTCGCCCACCTGCGCGGTACAGATAGTTTTTGCATCAAATCTCTTATCAGCTAGATTAAATGAGCAATTTCGAAGATTTGATGTAAGGACTATTCAAAGAACGAACTGAAAAAAAAGAAAAGAAAACGTACTGGAGATCATGATCGTCATGAATGAAGCCCAGTTCGAAGAATACGTACCTCCATGTAGCAATCACATTCCATCTGCTTACAATAACGCATTTTATTTATTTTCATTTATTTATTTATTTAACCTGGCAAGATTAAGGCCATCAGGCCCTCTCTTACTTCTAACCAAGCATTCTACTAATTTTACATTCACATATTTTAGTAGGCATGTTAAACTACATCTAGTACAAAAAGTGAAATAAACAATTACAAAGACACACCTGGAAAAATACATACATATAGAGTTTACATTCGTAGATCATGAGTACAGTTATAATCAGACATTATTAAAGAGACAGATTTTAGATAGGAGTGCTAGCAGCAGGGAGTATGGGGGAGACTGATGGTGAAAGGAGGAGAAGAATAGAGACCTGGTGAAACATAGTTAAAGAAATATAAAGGACAAGAAGATTGAGTGACTAACAGAGATAGATGAAGAGGAAGAAGAGAAAGGAGCAAGATACGAGACGCTAGCTTTGCTATTTGACGGATGAAAGGATTGGCCTTGTACATTAATTTTGTGGAGAACGTTACGAGGATGATAGTAGGAAATGCTTCAGCTTCTTCTTGAAAGCAGCAGGAGATTGAATTTTGCGCAAGATAAGGGGCAGTTTGCTCCAGAGGTGGACAGCGACAACTGAGAAGGAGTTTGCAAAAGTTTTTGTTTTGTGAGTGGGCACAGTTAGAATACCAAATAAGAGTGACCTCATGTTTCGATTATGATGACATGACAGATTCTTAAGCAAGGTACTGGGGTGCTTGCGCGAAGAGGAGTCGGTGAAGTAGATATACACTCCTGGATATGGAAAAATGAACACATTGACACCGGTGTGTCAGACCCACCATACTTGCTCCGGACACTGCGAGAGGGCTGTACAAGCAATGATCACACGCACGGCACAGCGGACACACCAGGAACCGCGGTGTTGGCCGTCGAATGGCGCTAGCTGCGCAGCATTTGTGCAACGCCGCCGTCAGTGTCAGCCAGTTTGCCGTGGCATACGGAGCTCCATCGCAGTCTTTAACACTGGTAGCATGCCGCGACAGCGTGGACGTGAACCGTATGTGCAGTTGACGGACTTTGAGCGAGGGCGTATAGTGGGCATGCAGGAGGCCGGGTGGACGTACCGCCAAATTGTTCAACACGTGGGGCGTGAGGTCTCCACAGTACATCGATGTTGTCGCCAGTGGTCGGCGGAAGGTGCACGTGCCCGTCGACCTGGAACCGGACCGCAGCGACGCACGGATGCACGCCAAGACCGTAGGATCCTACGCAGTGCCGTAGGGGACCGCACCGCCACTTCCCAGCAAATTAGGGACACTGTTGCTCCTGGGGTATCGGCGAGGACCATTCGCAACCGTCTCCATGAAGCTGGGCTACGGTCCCGCACACCGTTAGGCCGTCTTCCGCTCACGCCCCAACATCGTGCAGCCCACCTCCAGTGGTGTCGCGACAGGCGTGAATGGAGGGACGAATGGAGACGTGTCGTCTTCAGCGATGAGAGTCGCTTCTGCCTTGGTGCCAATGATGGTCGTATGCGTGTTTGGCGCCGTGCAGGTGAGCGCCACAATCAGGACTGCATACGACCGAGGCACACAGGGCCACCACCCGGCATCATGGTGTGGGGAGCGATCTCCTACACTGGCCGTACACCTCTGGTGATCGTCGAGGGGACACTGAATAGTGCACGGTACATCCAAACCGTCATCGAACCCATCGTTCTACCATTCCTAGACCGGCAAGGGAACTTGCTGTTCCAACAGGACAATGCACGTCCGCATATATCCCGTGGAACACAACGTGCTCTAGAAGGTCTAAGTCAAGTACCCTGGCCAGCAAGATCTCCGGATCTGTCCCCCATTGAGCATGTTCGGGACTGGATGAAGCGTCGTCTCACGCGGTCTGCACGTCCAGCACGAACGCTGGTCCAGCTGAGGCGCCAGGTGGAAATGGCATGGCAAGCCGTTCCACAGGACTACATCCAGCATCTCTACGATCGTCTCCATGGGAGAATAGCAGCCTGCATTGCTGCGAAAGGTGGATATACACTGTACTAGTGCCGACATTGTGCATGCTCTGTTGCCTGTGTCTATGTGCCTGTGGTTCTGTCAGTGTGATCATGTGATGTATCTGACCCCAGGAATGTGTCAATAAAGTTTCCCCTTCCTGGGACAATGAATTCACGGTGTTCTTATTTCAATTTCCAGGAGTGTAGAGTGTGGTAGTCACGCAATTTGTCCGGCCGCAGCCACCCTAGCTCGGAGTATGAAGCACTAACATGATCATATCGGCGAATGTTGTAGGTGTAACGCACACAGGCTTTCATCGTTAGTTCTAGCCGTCTTTTGTTTTCACTACTCATGCCTTGTTGAATTACATCACCATAGTGGAGGTTCGGTAGAACGAGTGCTTGCACGAGCTGGCGTTTCGAGTCCTGTGAAAATATGTTCCGAAACTTTTTGAGAGCATAGAGACAAGCAGACGTCTTCCGGCACACTGCGACTGTATTCTCTGCCCAGTTTAGATGCTCATCCAAAGTTAAACCCAAGTTCTTAACTGTTTTCTGATATGGTGTTGGAGTACCATCGAGCAGAATATGAGGTAGCCGTTCACCGAAATCTGAACTTATTAATTTCTGATGGGCTATTAAGATTACTTGCGTCTTTTTTGCATTTAATTTAAGCCCCAGGTTTTTCGCCCATGTCACTACTGAAGACAGGTCATCATTCATCTGAGCGATTGCAGTGTTTACGGCTTCGGGTCTGACGCTTAGGTAGAGCTGGAGGTTGTCGGCATAGAAACGATATTTTATGGACAGTTATCTGTTGGAGTACGTGTAAATTATCCGTTTCCACATAGCCTGATAAGATCCAACCACAAGAATTTTACAACATAGATAAGACACATAACTGTCTCTGATATGGAACATCCTCAAAACGTACTTACAGACCAAAATAGCCCAGCTATGTCTCGTACAGGTGGTGATAATGGATCCGAGACAGTAGATGGGACTGAATTATTTCAAGAAATGAGCTGTCCTACTTTCAACCAAAACAATTACTTGTTAATATAATACTGAATTTGATTTTGTGTGAGTAATAAAGTATTTCTCAAATAAAAACTGTTATAGTTACAACCGGAATTGCAAATCATTTTGTGTATATGAAAACATACATATAACTAAGGCGAGATGGCAAATTCAGATACACATTGTGCTGTTTCTCCTGGACGGACTTGGGTTTTAAAGAAATGTAAACTAAATATTACGACAAATTTTATAAATAATCGACAAGTACGTCAAAGAAGAAGCGATAGAACTTCAATGGACGTATTATTTCATGGACTCTTGCGCTTCTATGTATCAACTATCTTTTCTTTGTCATTCGCTTATCGTATCTGCTTGGATTTGGACCTAAGAGGACGTTCTGGTGTAAAGCTCATCTTGCTGTACCAGCTGATAATGTAAGTTGTAGTTAAAACCCGAAAAATATAATGGCTATTTTGTCAAAAGAATTTGTGTATGTGGTCAATCTGGAGTAAATCTGATACCTTTATTCTCTTAAGCAGATATGAGCCTTAACAAAGAATTTTCATTGTTTGGCGCCATCGTAGCAAAACTTTAACATTTTTCTCTTAGCTCATCTACGAGACGTGCTGTCGGTTAGGACAATGAACTTTATTTCAGATCCCACGAGACCGGAGGCAGCTACCAATGATTTAACAATTTTATTTACAGACTTACTTTATATAACGAGTTAACATCCCAGGCAGAAAATGTCTGGTCACAGGAGTACAGTTCCATTATAGGATTTCATTTTTAGACTCTACTCTTGTTATCTTATATTGGGGAATAGAGACGAAACCACACTGTATCAACGACTATGTAACTATCCTGAGAACTGAGCTAGTTTACTGAGTGCTTATACAAGTCGGACTAAATTAAACAACGTATTACACTGTTAATAATATTCGTACATTAGTTATTTCTCTTTTATGCTGAGCCATTGCATTAATGTGTGTTTCTTTTTTGTATAAATCACGGCTCATATTTTCTTTTAGTACATTACGCTTATAGTCACAAAACAAATAAAAAAAATATATTTTATTACATTACAACGTCAGCCTCGAATCCTTACGGGAGTAGGCGAAATGCTGAGAATAGTGACAGTAGTGGACAAGGGGCAATACATTCGTAGTACGTAGATAATCTGAGAATTTGGGTCTGCTAGGGTAGACCGTGCAGTTGCAATGATCACAGAGCACGGATGGCTCAGTGGTCCACCCTGCTTTCGCAGTTGTGAGGCGAACACATTTTGTTTTCGCCTCTCTTGTGTTGCTGCTTGTGAGCGCGCGGTTCTTCACGTGTCCGAATTCATCGATCATCACGGCGTTTTCCTATAGCCAGGCCACGATTCAGTTAACTTTTCTATTTCATCATAAAAGAGCAAACGCATATAAAGTACAACGGTTTATGCGGGACAAAAAGCACCTCCGCCGCAAGATGTTACCGGAATCCATTTTTCTATCCATAGTATCACTGTACACATAAAGCTAGTGAATGAAAAGCTGTGCGCTGACGTTATACAGCATCATGATATCAAAAAAAAAAAATGGCTCTGAGCATTATGGGACTTAACTTCTGAGTTCATCATTCGCCTAGAACTTGTAACTACTTAAACCTAACTAACCTAAGGACATCACACACATCCATGCCCGAGGCAGGATTCGAACATGCGACCGTAGCGGTCGCGGGGTTCCAGACTGTAGCGTCTAGAACCGCTCGGCCACCCCGGCCGGCCTCATGAAATCTAATTCCGCCTCTGATATTCTGTTAGCTGTCGTGTTTGACCACGTAGTTGATACATGGTTGACCACGCTGCTTTTGGTCTCTGAATGTTGGGCGTTCTCGAACTCCTGTTTGGACGTTGTAGTGGCTGCCCTTTGACCTTACGCTAGCGGCGTTAATTGTGATGCTGAAACATGGTAGACGTTCGAAACCTACTGCACCTTCAATGGTGTCTGTCAGATAAAAAACTGGACTGAAGAAACAGGTCACTTCTTACTTGGTTGTTGCCGGCTGCAGGGCTGTCGTCATGTACGGTGGGCAGCCACACAGTTGTTCAGACTGTGGCCAGGAAAGCCATATCCGTTCTGAATGTTTGCAACGTAGACTGGTTCAGATGCCTATTGAAGACGTCGTTGTCCCTGCATCACCCACTGTGTTTCCTGTAGCGTACGTGTCGGGCCGAGGCTGCCTGCGACGTCCAGTCTGAATCAGTCGGCGCCTGTGTCCACTCCTCTGTGCGACACGATGGACGTTTCACCTGTGGCTCCTACACTGTTTCTGTAGGCAATACCAATGGACGATGGCCATCAGTAGCTGCAAGACGTCTGCCGCGACACCATGGTTGTTGATCGTGGAGACGTATTGACCTCTCCTTTTCTTCCATAAGGCCACAAGTCAGACAACAGCTGTTTGCCATCAGACATAGAACAGCTTTTTAGGAAGAAAAGGTCGCTGAGGAAATAGAGGAGACAGCGCAGTACACCTTCTGGTGACCGTCTCCACTGGATGTCTGCACAGGATAATGATCCTTATACTGATGATGGACTGTCCTCTGACACCCTGTCAAAGGGTGACACGACGTCTCTACCCGCTTCTGTCTCCAGTCGGCATCCACCTATGGGCACCGATCTTTCCTACATCTGCATACGATGTGGTTGGTCCCATTTCAGTGCCTGAGGCCACCTGTGTGCGCACCTCTTCGTTGTTCCTCAGTGATTGCCTAGTGAGACATCTGTCTCCTGGCAGATGACGCCGATGCTGAGGATGGGTGTTCTGGAGACGTATAAAGCGATGGAGCCACCTTGAAGTGGTCAGCTAATAAGGAGCTCCCCGTGCTTCCTCTATATTTGTACTGTTCAGCCTCCTGCCGATGGCAGCTGACTTATTTCATAGCCATGGTCAATGTCAATACCATTTGTGCATTCTAGAAAGTAGCATTGCACCATGAAATACAGTAATCTGCAGACGCTGACACTGATGTACCTCAGGAGGTCCATGTTGCAACCTTCTGTGCACCGATACTTAAAAGCACACTGTCTTACATAACGATATCCTCGCTGATACAGTTGCTTATCTCTCTAATGTCAGAGGTATGGCTCTCAGGTTAGTGGCTCTAGGATTATCAAGACACGTGCCATCTGGTTTGGGTCGCCACTTCCTGCTCTAGGTGGTCATGTCTCTCTTCCCGTGTCAGCAGGATACCTAATCATGGGAGGTGACTACAGCTCCACCCAGGCACCCAAAAACCAACTGTTGCATCATTCACTGTGTGTGACACTATTGGAAACTGTCCAGCACCTCAATCTTGGGGACTCTTGACAGCATGTTCCTGGTGACCATCCGCATTTTATGCATTTCACTGGCCATTCTTCCAGTCATCTCGATCGTGTTTATCTCTCGCAATATTGCAGTGGGGTGCAGGCCGCTGAAATCAGGTCCATTGCATTCCCTGACCACGACGCATATTTCGGTGCCATTAATCCCTTTCGCCAAGGGTTCTGGCACAGTCGACAACCATAGAAAATGAGAACGAGCCACCGCACCTCACCTGACTGCCAGCAACTCATTGAGACACCTTGTCGTTGGCCGTGTGATGCACGTCAGTCGGTCCAGTCATTGTGAGACCTCTGCACAAAGCTTGCCCTCTGCAAGACCTTGACTGGTTACAGAAGGTTTTCTACTTCTCCATTCCCTGGGAATGTATTGTGATGCTGTATTCGCCAGAGCGTCAGGCGATGATGAATAACGCCAAATCACAGCTCACTGTCCTCTCTCAACATCTCCTTGAAGGAGCAGGATGTGAACACACAATGAGTTAGCACAGGAGCATGCATCTGTGTACCACTGTCGGAGGACTTTGATTAATATACTAACAACTGGTGATGGGCGGCAGTTAGATATCCAATGTGATACAGGGTCTGTCCTCCATTCACGTTATGCTATGTTGTACCCTGTACAAGGTCACCACCCTGCCCTGCAGAGTGGCCGCCTGGTTTGAGGCGTCATATCATGGATTGTGCGGCCTCTCCTGCTGGAGATTTGAGTCCTCCCTCGGGCATGGATGTGTGTGTGTTGTTCCTAGCATAAGTTACTTTTTTAGTTTAAGTAGTGTGTAAGTCTAGGGACCGATGACCACAGCAGTTAGGTCCCTCAGGAATTCACACACATTTGAACATTTGTCGCCACCCTGTCCACATTACAGCAGTCTCTCAACTCTCCTTTGACTCGGTTCCTGAGGATGTAATGATGAATCTGCTTGCCGAAGTCATAGAGGAAAAACTCCATGATGCTATTGGGATGGATTCTATGAACAAGTCAACCGGTCCTGATGGACTCAGACAAGAGTTTTGTCGGGCATTTCGTACTCTACTTCTCCAATGTGTACAGAAATTTGTCGAGACCTTTGTTACGAATCGTGCAGATGCTGGACGGTTTCCTAGCTGGTCTTCTCGTTCCTACACACAAGCATTAGCGTAAATCACGGATATGTGATTACCATCCCTGGCTGTTGGTTGCACCATTTAAACGGACGGCCTAGTTCGTGTTTTCCCCTGATTAAACCCCTTTCGTAGGTGCCAATAACAGCCGAACTACCCTAAGTCTGTATCAAGACATAGCTGCTCTTGCTCACGCTCGTCATGTGCCTGGACGTTTGGCAGCTCTTGGCATCAGCCAGGTGTTTGATCACCTCGATCCCGACTGTCTCGTGTACTCTACAATGAACGCTTCATTCTTCCCATCTTGATCCGTCGTTCAGTGCATCAAGGCTGCCCATTCATCACACTGTCATATGCTTCCGCCAAGGAACCATCGCTCTGCGGCCTCTGTCAACGCCCATAACACCGATCTGGCATATTTCTCAATGGCCATGTATTTAATTGACCTTACGTGGACGATCTCGTCTTCGTTCTTCGTAGTGATGTTAATGTCAGGGAGTCATTGGTAAGTGTTACCATCCACAACGGAGCTTCTGGCAGCGGCCTTAACGACCTCAAATCGAGCGCTTTGGCTTTAGGTGCAGGTAGCTGCTAGTGTCAGTTCTTAGGATTCGATTTCGCAGGTGATCCGTGGTGCATGTTTGCCCTCAGCTGCTGCCACCTATCGTCCCAGCTACCAAATGGTCACCTAGGTCATCGTTTACTAGCCCTCAATCTTCTGCTAAGGACACGATAGGTAAACCTCTATCTGGCGTCACATACCCCTGCATGCTGGCAGTATTGGATTTATATGTTAGCCACAGTTATCGCAGTCCCACGGTGCAGGGGCGGTTTAGGCCTGTATCATGTCCCTGACAGAGCTGTAGCCCTTTAGGTCAGCCATAAAATTGTGCTGTAGCGCCGTTGTACCAAGTACCTTACCAGCTTGTTGTTGGAGGCTTGCACCACGGGCTCTCTCAGCCTTATCCAGAATCCGAATGTCCTTCCATACTTCCTTTATTTATGACTTTTCTTGTCTCAAACTGACTTATGTCTGTACTGCAACATTGCCAATGTGTTTATCTTCATAGAGGCAATCTCCGGCTTTCTTCAGCAGAACAGGTCACCGAATGTGACTGATTGGAAGCATCCCCACCTTGACTGGTGGGTCGTCTGACGGTTGGTGTGCGCTCCTTGTCTTACCACTGATATCCAGACAGCATAGTACCTTACTGTCAATGGGAAGCAAGTTTGCCGGTTACACCTCCACGGAATGAAGCCTGCAGACGTCCCGTTGTGTGTCACCTGTGATGTTCTGGACAGAGAGGAGCATCGCATGGTGTGTGCATCGGCTATAGGTGTCCATTTCGTGATGCGATAGATGATGACCTTAATTACGACTCCTCATCAGTTACCTCCTCACTTGCTCCTTTTTCTGGACTCGGGCGACTTCCCACGAGCAAAGATTAACTCCCTGAAGCGGATTTGCGGACACGAAGTTCACTACTTGTTTGCTGATGGTGAAAAAAAGTCATTGATTGTTGGCACTTCCTAAATGAACGACATTGCGCATTTTCCCGTAGTCCCAAATACAGACAATTTTTCTACAATTTTCTTTGAAATGTCTTTCCTAGCCCACCCTGGAGGCAGGGTGTCACTGGAACGAGGAGTTCATCATTGTGTTTTCCACTCTTAGTGCCAGTTACTCTTTGTCACTAGACTTTTCTATAACGAAAAATTATGCATCGATTGTCTCACCCAGTGTGGCGAAAAGTTATGCATTGATTGTCTCACCAAATGTGGCTTCTTATCGCTGGCTCCTCCTCGCGACGTCGGTTCCCTGCTATGATCGGCAGTATCCAAATAAAAATATTAATTAATTAATTCAACAATGAGTGTGGTGAATTACCGCTCCACCCTCCTCGCGACGTTGGTTCCTTGCTATGACCGGTGGTATTCAAATACAGAAAATAAAAAACAGTAAAATAAAATAAATAAGTAAGCAAGAGATCCGATTTCGAATCCCGATTCGGCATAAATTTTCAACATATGCCATTGATTTCAATCAATGCCCGCTCTCAACCGTTTCCTATAATTCCTTTAAGTATTAAATAATTAAATGTTGATTAGGCATATAGATACCTTCATGTCACGGAAATCTTTGCTTTTCTGAAAAGATGGCTTTTCTTACAAATGTGTTCTTTTTATTCAGTTCACCTCGGAAGGTTTCCGCTTCCATACATCTGCTGTGAGGTCTGCTCCTCAGATAAATTTACTGGTTGTTATCTTGTCAGATTCTTCTACAGTGTATTTGCTTATTCCCAGCATTTACAGTTTTGGAGAATTCTGTGTTCGGTTAGTCATTTTGTGACCTCTTAGTGCCTCCCTTTGCAACATGCTATTTCCTTTGTATGTTCATCTGAATTTCAGTCGCCGTGTAGCAGGTATGGGCAGATGAAAATATTACCACGCATCATGTTCGTATTTCTTAAGATGCAGCTCGATACGTTACGAAACATCCGAGTGAGTCAGACCTGGATCGAATGAGATCATGGCCTTAGGGATCGTTGTTATAGTGCAATGGCTAGCAAGAGTGCTGTTTTCAGCTTGTCTTCCGCGTCTGATCACCAATATTTTAGGCTTGCACCCATACTCAGCTCACAGCGCAACATGAAACAAGAACAAAATTCTCGATTTATAGATTCATTGCGTACACATCTTTCCTTCTCATTTTACGTAAATGTGATTATGGGGGAATCTGATGATTGAAATAAAATGTTCTCAAGTCACTGACGTAACGTGGAAACGCTGCTATCAAGAAGAGCCAAGGGCTACCGCTAGCAAGATAGGAAATAGAATCACGATTCAGGAAGGGCGATCATCGAAATGTAGGTGACTGATACAGTAGAATTATGGAATTCTCTCATTTCAAAATCAAGTCAAAATGAAATCAGCAACATGGATGGCGAATGGAATAGTTAAATATGTTGAGACACTTCTAGGAAAGTGCACTGTATCGGATAAAGCAACCGCATGCGATATGCTTGTACGACGTACTCTAGATTAGCGCTTCAGCGTTCTAATCGTTATAAAGTCGAGTAACTGAAGATCTTGAAGGAATTCAGATGATGTTGGGAGTGCCATAAGGCAAAAGTGCAAAGAGATAATCAAAGATCTTAAATGGGGATGGCTGGAAGAAAGAAGATACTGGTAGCACGAAATTCTCCTGGGTAAATTTTGAATATCAGTGTTCGTGATAGATTTTGGTTTTCAGCGGGACGTGGATTCTCTACAGGCTGCATATCATTGTTACCATCACAAAAAGTTTTACTTTAATTCCTGAAATAAGTTGCCATTGATTATTCACAATATGTTGTTGTTGTTGTTGTTGTGGTTGTGGTCTTCAGTCCTGAGATTGGTTTGATGCAGCTCTCAATGCTACTCTGTCCTGTGCAAGCTTCTTCATCTCCCAGTACATACTGCAACCTACATCCTTCTGAATCTGCTTAGTGTATTCATTTCTTGGTCTCCCTCTACGATTTTTACCCTCCACACTGCCCTCCAATGCTAAATTTGTGATCCCCTGATGCCTCAAAACATGTCCTACCAACCGATCCCTTCTTCTACTCAAGTTGTGCCACAAACTTCTCTTCTCCCCAATCCTATTCAATACCTCCTCATTAGTTATGTGATCTACCCATCTAATCTTCAGCATCCTTCTGTAGCACCACATTTCGAAACCTTCTATTCTCTTCTTGTCCAAACTAGTTACCGTCCGTGTTTCACTTCCATACATGGCTACACTCCATACAAATACTTTCACAATATACTGGCTTGTAAAGCTATCCGTAGGTATGAACGCGGTCAGCGCTTAATGCTGTCAAATATGGGAAATTGTGGACAGAAAGTTTTGAAAAGTAGCAGTTTAGAGGAGGTAGAATGAAGTAAAACAACGTCTGCGACAGTATATACGGGTGTAGGGGTGCCGGCCGTTTATGTTCTCGACACCGACAATTCATATGTAACTATAAGAATATTTTGCTTATGGGACATATACTGTTGTTATTAGGCATCAAAGAGGTCTCCTAGTCAAACACAGCAGTCTCTAAAATGTAAAACGGCAAAGTCAAAATTTGACTACAAAATCGACTACTCAGTGTATACTATCGTGTTCATTTTGTTAGTGATTTACTTACTACCATCTACCTTGTGGAGGGATGCCTCATAAATATATCTGGCAGAGCCAGTAGCATTTTCTGGAATACGGGTTGCTCGCCGTCGCTTGGTTGCGTTTTTTCTTTGGACGTGTCGTAGGTTGTCAGTTTTCCCTACGAAACTGTGCTTTTGGCTTGTCGTCTTTCCATAAGGGTTTACTGGAATGTTTCTGATCTCTGCATATTAATGTGATGAGTTCCTAGCATAGCTACAAGGGTATCTCGAGGTGGAACAGGTTGTGAAAGTTCATGGTGCGTGTGGATCGTTATTTATGGTTGATAATACCTTATTCTAGATGACCCACAGAAAGAAATTTGTGTAAATTAACCTGCGCCATATTCTCGTTCTTAATTTTCTCACATTAATTACTTTTTGACAACTTAAAGATACCGGTAATCCGTTTTAAACTAGTCGGTAGTCGATTAGGCATAATGGGCCATGAAGTGGTGACAAACGTAACTTCATGATCTTAACTGCCAATGAGGTAAGGTCACCGAATTTCTCTAAAAATAAAAATGAGAGACTATTTGGAACTACACGCTCCAGTCACATTAATATTACCTTGGAAGTCAACGTACAGCCGGCTGAAGTGGCAGAGCGGTTCTAGGCGCTTCAGTCTGGAACCGCGCGACCGCTACGGTCGCAGGTGCGAATCCTCCCTCGGGCATGGATGTGTGATGTTCTTAGGGTAGGTAGGTTTAAGTAGTTTTAAGTTCTAGGGTACTGATGACCTGAGGAGTTAAGTCCCATAGTGCTCAGATCCATTTATACCATTTGTCAACGTACAATAACCACTTACAAAACAGCAAGTGGGAGTATTAGCATGGTAGGGTATGTGAAGCTTGTCAAGGGGTACGGGAGACAGTGCAGTCGTTGTCGCTATACTCCAAAAGAGCATTATAATTGGCTTTCGTGCCAAGGATGGAAGCATTTCCGAAACGGCGAAATATGTAAACTGTTTCCAGAATGAGATTTTCACTCTGCAGCGGAGTGTGCGCTGATATGAAACTTCCTGGCAGATTAAAACTATATGCCCGACCGAGACTCGAACTCTGGACCTTTGCCTTTCGCGGGTATGTGCTCTACCATCTGAGTTACCGAAGCACGACTCACGCCCGGTACTCACAGCTTTACTTCTGCCAGTACCTCGTCTCCTAGCTTCCAAACTTTACAGAAGCTCTCCTGCGAACCTTGCAGAACTAGCACTCCTGAAAGAAAGGATATTGCGGAGACATGGCTTAGCCACAGCCTGGGGGATGTTTCCAGCATGAGATTTTCACTCTGCAACTTATTCAGATAAATATGTCTTCTGTAACTGTAGGTCATTCGATTAAAGTTCATTCAGTCCTCCAAAGTGTAAGAGGTCAAATATTCTACTGTAACTGTAGGTCATTCCATAAAAGTTCAGTCCTCCAAAGTGCAAGAGGCCAAATGTTCATTCCAGTGCATAGGCCCTCTGGAAGATAGGCCACGAGCTGACTTACAGCATGGCCACGTGTTGTGTTGGAAATACCCACAGCTTTCCTCCTTCCCATCCTGGCACATGGATACTCTTTGTCTCTGAACACAAAGTGCTTTAGTGTTATTACATCTGTTGTTGTGGGATATTGTCACATACATAACTTGAAGATGTCACAGTAATTAAGTGCACTACTGCAAAAAGAGAGAGAGAGAGAGAGAGAGAGAGAGAGTGAGATTTGCAGATGACTCCAGAATATTTAAACAATTACACGTTTCATTCTGACGAATAACACGACCACCACACTTGGACATGGGCTCTAAAAAAGGATTGCGACACCCTTGTGAAACTCTCAGGGACACTTCGCGCTTTTGTGGAAAATTCCCTTGTCTTTGACCACGAGCTGCTTCAGGAGTTACTAAATCCAATTGAATATGTCACTAAATACACTTTCAAAAAAGACTACTGCACAGTAGTTTGCTTCAATTTTGCAATTTATACAGCCACACTCGAACATGGACTCTATAAAGATTGTGGGACACTTGTGAAACCTGCGTGAGACACTTCACACTCATTTGTGGGAATACCTGATTTTACACGCTAAAAAGATGATATTAGGAAGATGGAATAAAGATCTCTATAAAACTAAACAGGACGCTCACCATATCTCGAGTATTAGCTGTTTGTTTGAAAGCACTGCCAGAGACGGAAATATTTCTGAGTACTACAGGTGCTGAGGTCTTCATCTCTTTTCTGAAATGGAGATTGTGCTCAGTTTGTATTTTCTGCCGCAGGAGTTAGGCACATCATTTTCCTCACTTCTAGAAGTGCACATTGATGCCTAAGCACAGACAGGGAAATCATAACAATTCGTAACGTTAGAGAATAGACAAGAAAAATGGCTGGAATTCTCAGTGAAGTTTCGATGTCCTACAGCTGCTGCTCTAGAGATGATCTAAAGTCACAATGGTGGATGAGGGACAGCATCCCGCCTGTCTCAACCAGAGGATGATGGTCTGCTAGGGCTTGTCTCTGAACACTCGAACAAAAAAGACACTCTCTGAACTTTCCATGGACATCTTGCTCCCACCTCGAATGTAGAGGCTCTTATGGTCCACACAAAGGTTGTTTTGTGACTCATTGACAGCCTGGAACTTCTGAAAGGAGCATTCTGATTGGTTGTACTTAATTTACCAGCCAAACAACTGCTGTAGCTGTTGGTGTGGAAGCGTTGTCTGCTATTTCCTACAGACAGACCAATTAAGAGATTTTCAGCAGGAGAACTATTTTGTCATGAAACGCCCGCTAAACCCGCTGGCTGAACAGGTGATTAGGATTGTGGAAAGGGCCAAATAAGGTTGGGGTCAATTTCACCTTAAAATTGTAATTTATTGTAATTTAATAACACATTTACAACCAAAGCGGCACATAAGCGAACCTTTACAACTACGAGTTTCAAAAATGCAATTCTTTCACGGCTGGAAGCCTCCAAACAAGAAATCTTAAAAGTCAACAAGATATAAATGAAGTGAAAGTAGCAAATAAAGAATTAAAATATATATAGCCACAGCTAAGCTGAAAGCCTCAAGGCAAAAGTGGATAGACAAATATAAACAAGATACAATAGAAACGGCTGAAAGCCCACAATAAAATTTTCAAGATTTTCAAATAAATTACCATAACCTTTCAAAGGCATAAGGCCTCAGTGTATAAGCTTGATAGGTAATTTTAAGAATAAGGTTCCAAGTCCGAATGTTTAAGCTTGTAAGGTAATTTTAAGAATAAGGTTCCAAGGCTTGAGGCCCACAATTAATTTTGCCAAATTTTTAAAAAATGATAACCATAAGCCTTAAGTTTTAAGTAGCTGAAACCGGACTAAAAGAAAAGACAACACAACAGCAATAACCTTTCACCAAATATCCACTTGCCAGAATTCAAACTTACTTACATGAAACAAAGTAGCCGGGAATTTTTCTTTTGTCATTAGTTATGATAGATTACAAACAGACAATTAAACACCAGTGAGAAAGACAGGAAAGAAAACAGCACTCAGAAGCGTCCAGGGGGTCGGTATGCCCTCGTTCACTTACGTGAGACAGGTGGTGAGCCCAACTACACTTCATCTGTCGGAACCCAACCAAGGGACAGACACAGACCAACCGACGAACGACTTGCTTGCCACCAGTCGGTACATGAGAATTCAAACACAAAATGTCATGGACCTGATTATCCACAATCAAATATGTATTAAGCTGTCAAAACTACACACCGTGTTGTACAGAGACAACAGGCGAGGAAAGGACACTGCCCAAAATTACAATATTACCCAGGGCAGGTAGCTGGAACACTAACACCCACAAGACGTAAAATTCCGTTGGTGCACTCGAATTGTAGTCAACCAATATACTTAATGCCACCAAATGGTGGCTAAATTTCAGCAATCAAACACTCGGTGTTGCTCACAGGAAAACCTCCCCAACAGCGAACCCCCGAAACGAACCACACAACATGAATGGGCGTGGCTTGGGTACTTGAAACCACTACTCAACCTTGACGTCCTAGATCGGCAAACCACGAAGCTCGTAGCAATTGGACAGCTCCACACGTGTTGGAACACTGTGCAGGAACTGCCAGCGGACCCAGCCGACTGCACCGCACGGAGATAACTTCCCTGGTCCGCAGCAACCGACCGACTACCTGCTAGTCCGTCCACGACTGCTGCTCCGTCACGACTGCACTGCTGGTGCGCCTCCCACTCACTTCCAGAGACACGACGGTGGACTAATAGTGACAATATCAACTCCATACTAGGAGTTACTTACGAAACTGAATGGAGCTAATGTCTAGTGGTTAATCAGAGGCAACTCAAATGGTTTAAGTAAACAATATTCCACACTCCATAAAAAATAATGAAGAATTATGTCCATAGTACTTGGCAGCCCTGCACAGACTTTTTCCTGCCAATTCCAGATTGGGGGTGTAGGATAGGTTAGGGTGAGGTAGGGTGGGGTAAGGCTAGGAAGTAGAAATGGGAAAGGTAAGTGGGGAGAGCCAACAGCACCCTCAGGTGTTGGTGTTGTGAACTAGGTCAGTTAATTATGAAACTTCAAGTTGGACAGACAAAATTTAATATTCCCACCAACAAATTTAAATTTAATACAGTTCTTTGAATGTTGTTGTTGTTTTCAGTCCTCAGACTGGTTTGATGCAGCTCTCCATGCTACCCTATCCTGTGCAAGCTGCTTCATCTCCCAGTACTTACTGCAACTTACATCCTTCTGAATCTGCTTAGTGTATTCATTTCTCGGTCTCCATTTACGATTTTTACCCTCCACGCTGCCCCCCCCCCCCCCCCCAATGGTAAATTTGTGATCCCTTGATGCCTCAGAACATGTCCTACCAACCAGTCCCTCCTTCTTGTCAAGTTGTGCCACAAACTCATCTTCTCCCCAATTCTGTTCAGTACCTCCCCATGAACCATGGGCCTTGCCGTTGGTGGGGAGGCTTGTGTGCCTCAGAGATACAGATAGCCGTACCGTAGGTGCAACCACAACGGAGGGGTATCTGCTGAGAGGCCAGACAAACGTGTGGTTCCTGAAGAGGGGCAGCAGCCTTTTCAGTAGTTGCAGGGGCAACAGTCTGGATGATTGACTGATCTGGCCTTGCAACATTAACCAAAACAGCCTTGCTGTGCTGGTACTGCGAACGGCTGAAAGCAAGGGGAAACTACGGCCGTAATTTTTCCCGAGGGCATGCAGCTTTACTGTATGATTAAATGATGATGCCGTCCTCTTGGGTAAAATATTCCGGAGGTAAAATAGTCCCGCATTCGAATCTCCGGGCGGAGACTAATCAAGAGTATGTCGTTATCAGGAGAAAGAAAACTGGCGTTCTACGGATTGGACCGTGGAATGCCAGATCCCTTAATCCGTCAGGTAGGTTAGAAAATTTAAAAAGGGAAATGGATAGGTTAATGTTAGATATAGTGGGAATTAGTGAAGTTCGGTGGCAGGAGCAACACGACTTCTGGTCAGGTGACTACAAGATTATAAACACAAAATCAAATAGGGGTAATGCAGGAGTAGGTTTAATAATGAATAGGAAAATAGGAATGCGGGTAAGCTACTACAAACAACATAGTGAACGCATTATTGTGGCCAAGATAGATACGAAGCCGACACCTACTACAGTAGTAATATAAATTTGTAATACGGTAGTAGGTGTCGGCTTCGTATCTATCTTGGCCACAATGTAGTCAAATAGCTCTGCAGATGACGAAGAAATTGAAGAAATGTATGATCAAATAAAAGAAATTATTCAGATAGTGAAGGTTGACGAAAATTTAATAGTCATGGGTGACTGGAATTCGGTAGTAGGAAAAGGGAGAGAAGGAAACGTAGTAGGTGAAAATGGACTGGGGCAAAGAAATGAAAGAGGAAGCCGCCTGGTAGAATTTTGCACAGAGCACAACTTAACCATAGCTAACACTTGGTTCAAGAATCATAAAAGAAGACTCTATACATGGAAGAATCCTGGAGATACTGACAGGTTTCAGATAGATTATATAATGGTACGACAGAGATTAGGAACCAGTTTTTAAATTGTAAGACATTTCCAGGGGCAGATGTGGACTCTGACCACAATCTGTTGGTTATGACCTGTAGATTAAAACTGAAGAAACTGCAAAAAGGTGGGAATTTAAGGAGATGGGACCTGGATAAACTAAAAGAACCAGAGGTTGTACAGAGATTCAAGGAGAGCATAAGGGAGCAATTGACAGGAATGGGGGAAAGAAATACAATAGAAGAAGAATGGGTAGCGTTGAGGGATGAAGGAGTGAAGGCAGCAGAGGATCAAGTAGGTAAAAAGACGAGGGCTGCTAGACATCCTTGGGTAACAGAAGAAATACTGAATTTAATTGATGAAAGGAGAAAATATAAAAATACAGTAAATGAAGCAGGCAAAAAGGAATACAAACGTCTCAAAAATGACATCGACAGGAAGTGAAAAATGGCTAAGCAGGCATGGCTAGAGGACAAATGTAAGGATGTAGAGGCTTATCTCACTAGGGGTAAGATAGATACTGCATACAGGAAAATTAAAGAGACCTTTGGAGAAAAGAGGACCACTTGTATGAATATTAAGAGCTCAGATGGAAACCCAGTTTTAAGCAAAGAAGGGAAGGCAGAAAGGTGGAAGGAGTATATAGAGGGTCTATACAAGGGCGATGTACTTGAGGACAATATTATGGAAATGGAAGAGGATGTAGATGAAGATGAAATGGGAGATATGATACTGCGTGAAGAGTTTGACAGAGCACTGAAAGACCTGAGTCGAAACAAGGTCCCCGGAGTAGACAACATTCCATTGGAGCTACTGACGGCCTTGGGAGAGCCAGTCCTGACAAAACTCTACCATCTGGTGAGCAAGTTGTATGAGACAGGCGAAATACCCTCAGACTTCAAGAAGAATATAATAATTCCAATCCCAAAGAAAGCAGATATTGACAGATATGAAAATTACCGAACTATCAGTTTAATAAATCACAGCTGCAAAATACTGACTCGAATTCTTTACAGACGAATGGAAAAATTGGTAGAAGCCAACCTCAGCGAAGATCAGTTTATATTCCGCAGAAATGTTGGAACACGTGAGGCAATACTGACCCTACGACTTATCTTAGAAGCTAGATTAAGGAAGGGGAAACCTACGTTTCTAGCATTTGTAGACTTAGAGAAAGCTGCTGACAATATTGACTGGAATACTCTCTTCCAAATTCTGAAGATGGCAGGGGTAAAATACAGGGAGCGAAAGGCTATTTACAATTTGTACAGAAACCAGGTGGCAGTTATAAGAGTCGAGGGGCATGAAAGGGAATCAGCGGTTGGGAACGGAGTTAGACAGGGTTGTAGCCTGTCCCCGATGTTATTGCATCTGTATATTGATCAAGCACTGAAGGAAACAAAAGAAAATTTCGGAGTAGGTATTAAAATGCATGGACAAGAAATAAAAATGTTGTGGTTCGCCAATGACATTTTAATTCTTCAGAGACAGCAAAGGATTTGGAAGAGCTGTTGAACAGAATCGACAGTGTCTAGAAAGGAGGATACAAGATGAACATCAGCAAAAGCAAAACGAGGATAATGGAATGTAGTCGAATTAAGTCGGGTGATGCTGAGGGAAAATTGTGACTAAAATTGTTTCATGTCTCTGTGTCACTTTGTAGCGTAGAGTGCAGCATTCCATAGAAGTTACTAGGTGTTCAGCAAAGCGGGGTTGTTTGGCTCCATTTTTGCCTTTATTTTTATATGTGGCAAGAAAACAAAGGCGAATGGCAGAGAGAAACTATCGCATACATATTTTAGTAGTGTCGAAGATTTGTAACATCACAACGTTTGCTGTGGTAATATAAAAGAAGTAGACCACTGTTACCCGCGGTTCAGGCTACTTTGTACCAGTCAGTCTTTTCTTCATGAAAAAGTGGTAACATGGTGTTCGAACAAAGCAGACTCAATTAAAATCTCTCGTAGGCATTCAAGAGCAAGAAGAACGAGTAAAACACTAAATTTTCAAGTTAAGGATAAGGAATATTGAATAGTAATATACAACTGATACAGTAAATACGCTCACATGGTATACTACGCTAACTGTTTGGAAAGAAAGTATGTCAAATGTTATGGATACTGTACAGTATGGATATTAGCCTTCTTACACAAATTTTGGATGCTCTGGTACTCAAAAACAGCCATATTTTGTGAGTTGTGTTGGACTCACGATTATTATCAAATCCATCCCCAAAGGCAAAATTTTTGCTCTGGCTATTTGCCGTAGGACTTCGTGTTTCCCATACACTTCACTTCAGCGCTTTCGTCACTCACCTTAGTCGCAATTCCGGAACATTAATCTTTGTCGTATAAAACTAAAACATACTAGCCAACTGCTAAAAACCCTTTCAACATTTTGTGGTGTTGGACGTCATGTTGTACATCAGAAAAACTTTCAGAATCACCATCAGATTCTAACACCACTGCACCATAATTTTGTGTCGCTTTGGCGTGGGGTTAAGTAATCCCATGTTGTGCAAAAATGTGTTGCATTTTATAGAAGTTCTAAATATTTTATCTAAACTGAATTTCTCGCAGATGCCGGTTACATAATTGCCTACTACTGGCAGAATGCAGAATTACACTCACCATATTTTTAGCCTGGCTGGTGTGAACCCTCAAGGCAGAAGTTGCTGAGGTGTAATGGATATCATCAACTTTCATTCCAGTGCTGCCAATACTTCATGGAACTCACAATCTTCTAGATCATTTTTCACAGAAAGTAAATACATATTACCTTGTACACTGCATGTTAATGATGCGATCATGGCGGGAAAAAAATTATTTTTCTTACTATTGGGCAAAACTGACACGCAAAGGGCAAAAAAAACCTTGATTACGGTGCCATAATAACTTAGTTTTTTAAGTCAATTTGTAGGTGAGGCAGCCCTTATAAAGTCATCGTACCCGCACAAGTGGCATAGGAAAACTCTGTTGAAGATTCAAAAATGGTTCAAATGGCTCCAAGCACTATGGGACTTAATATCTGAGGTCATTAGTCCTCTAGACTTAGAATTACTCAAAGCTAAGGACATCACACACATCCATACCCGAGGCAGGATCGAACCTGCGACCGTAGCAGCAGTGCGGTTCCGGGCTGAAGCACCTAGAACCGCTCGGCCACAGCGGGTGGCAGCTATTGAAGAAGATGTGGTAAGAATTTATTATTCAATGTGCATAACTGCTTTGTTGCTAATGATACCGTTTTATGTGGGACTAGGTCGGACCTACTTGTCAACTTTCTGCAGCCGGTACAAGGGGGAAAAGTAAGGGAAAGGAAGGACTAAGGCAAACAGAGCGCGAGAGAGAGAGATAGAGTGACACAGACGGCTAGAAGGGTGGGAGGGAGGGAAGGAGAGTTAGAAAGAGAAGTGGCACATAAAAATTTGAGTTTCCCGCGTGGAATGAACTCCCTAAAGGCCGGACGGAGTGCGCTCGCCAGCAGTTACACTACAGGGGTCCGTATATGGAGAGAGCCGTCAGGGAGATAACTCGCGACGCGGCGGCACCCGCTGGGCCATCATAAAATGAAGAGGAAGTGCCGTAATTTCGAGTCCGGCCGCTCTCTTCGCGCCTCGCTGCCCTTTCCTGTCTGCTGTTCGCGACGACAACAGCCGGCGAGTTGCCACTTGTTGCTGCGCTGCCATCACCTCCAGCAAGGGCCGCAGGCTCCGCTCCTTTGCAGACGCCGTTGTTCGTCAGCCGCCTCGAGTTTGGACAGAT
The DNA here is from genome assembly GCF_023897955.1 of Schistocerca gregaria. Taxonomy (NCBI): domain Eukaryota; kingdom Metazoa; phylum Arthropoda; class Insecta; order Orthoptera; family Acrididae; genus Schistocerca; species Schistocerca gregaria. The sequence goes on from NC_064927.1 coordinate 183,352,443, forward strand.
TCCAAAGTGATGTCATTCCGTGTGCGTCCGTGTGTTTCTGTATCTGTGTGTGCGCGCGTGTGTGTGTGTGTGTGTGTGAGAGAGAGAGAGAGAGAGAGAGAGAGAGACAGACAGAGAGAGAGAGAGGGGGGGGGAGGGAGAGAGAGGGGCAGGGGTGGGGGAGGACCAAAGCTGGACAGCAAGCTCGCCCAATTAATTCCCGTCGGCAGGATTAACGCGTCACAAATCAAGAGCGCTTTGCATGGCGCAGGGCGTCGCAGGCGGGGGGCAGCGCAGCGGTGCTTGTTTATACACAACAAAGAGCATTACCATCAGAGGCGCATAAATTTCACATCATTTAATTCCTGTTACCTTCCGGCCCGTCTGCGCCGCGCTCGCTCACGGAACGCGAGGTGTTAAACGGCCCGGGACTCGTCCGGCGCCCGGACTCGCCAAACGACGGCCGGACCAGACCTCCACCGGCTCCGGGGTGGGAGGGAGGGACGGAGGGAGGAGCGCGAGGAGCTGCCGGCACTCCCGGGGGGACGAGTGCTTAAATAAAAACAGAATTATTGTGTACGATTTACGAGGAATAATGTGCGTGGCCCGGGTCTGAGGTAGCCCCGTGGCGGCGCCGACTAGGTGCGAGAGACTTCGAGGAAAATGGAAAAGCAAAACGGAGGCGCGGGACGCGACGGCGTAAGCGGCCGCAGTGACACTGCGGGCCATAAATCTGCCACCTAAAATGACGCCGGCGGGTGTATTTTACTCGCTTAATATCGTTTTTATTTCTCGATTCTCTATTTCCCCGTCTCTCTCTTCTTCTCTCTTCTGTCTCGCTCCTCTCTTGAAGTAAAATTTACTTATGAATTACGTGCGAGTAGCGACCAGTTCCGTGTCCACAGGCGCGCCTATTGCATGTGGGGCCACGGCTCCCTGCCGCTGCCGATGCTGTGCTTTTAGGCGTCGGCGTAATATACATCTGCATCTATACTCTGCAAAACACCTCACGGTGTGTGGCGGAGCGTACTTTCTGTGACATTGTCGCCTCGCCCTTTTGCTGTTCCCGTCGTGAATGAATCGCGGGAATATCGATCGCTGGTAAGCCTCCTTATCGGCACGAATCTCACCAATTTTTCATTGTACTTCCGCGAGATGTGCCTAGGAGGAAGTGATATATCGTCTGACTCTTCAAGGATAGTATACTCTCGGAATTTCAACAGTAAACACCGTCAAGCAGAACGCCTCTCTTGCAGAGTCTGCCATTGGAAATGGTTATGTATCTCCAAGACGCTTTTACGTTTACCAAATGAACATGTGACGAAACGAGCTTCTCTTCTTTGGATCTTCTTTATTTCCTGTTTTAACACCATCTGGTGCGGATTCCGGACTGTCGAGCTAATTTTCAAATTATGATTAGCGATGTGTTTGTAAACTATCTCCTTTGTTATGAAACTTCCTGCCAGATTAAAACTGTGTGCCGCACCGAGACTCGAACTCGGGACCATTGCCTTTCGCGGGCAAGTGCTCTACCACCTGAGCTACCCAAGCACGACTCACGCCCCGTCCTCATAGCTTTGCTTCTGCCAGTACCTCGTCTCCTACCTTCCCAACTTTACAGCAGCTCTCCGGCGAACCTTGCAGGACTAGCACTCCTGAAAGAAAGGATATTTCGGAGACATGGCTTAGCCCACAGACTGGAGGACGTTTCCAGAATGAGACTTTCACTCTGCAGCGTAGTGTGCGCGGTTATGAAACTTACTGGCAGATTAAAACTGTGTGCCGGATCGAGACTCGGACTGGGGACCTTTGCATTTCGCGGGCAAGTAGTAGAGCTCTTGCCCGCGAAAGGCAAAGGTCCCGAGTTCGAATCTTGGTCCAGCATACAGTTTGCATCTGCCAGGAAGTTTCATATCAGAGCACACTCCACTGCAGAGTGAAAATCTCCTTCTGGCTATGTCCTTCGTTGATACATAACATTTCATGAGGATTCTTCTACTACACCTCAATCTAGGATCTGCGTCACTCGCAGTTAATTTTCCATGGTTGTTCCATGCTCACTCTGCTAGATATTTTATGGGAGTTACTATTTCCGGTCGTCACATTATACGTAAGTGAGAGTTTTATTCGACCACCTAAAATTGCTATGAGGTGAAGTGAATTTGTCTGCAGAAACTCAACGCTAGCCGCCATGGCACGAAGGAGTGCCCAGCCAAAGCGACTGGTGAGGCCCCATCCCAGGTGCAGAGGCAGCAGCGAATGGCCGGCTGTGGATAAATCCGGTACGGGGTATTTGGACAACAGTCGATCGCTTAAGAGGACAGTCGAGTTATGAGCAGTGTCGTGTCAGACAAACTGGAAGATGGCTTCTAAACAGCTCTTAGAAATTCGAGAGTAGATTACAGTCAAATAATAGAGCAAATTAAAATCTCAGTTACATAAGGCACATCCAGTTCAACAATGAGATTTTCTTTATCTTCAAAATTACATAAATTAATATTTTACAATGACTAAATATTTTCACAATGAACTTTAAGACCGACAACGTTAAATGCTTAACTCTATTTCAGCAAACGATATCTCAGATGATTGTATTGCACTATAGCCATCATTCCTGAAAGTCGTTATACAGATGATCCGGCCGGGCTGGGGATTTTCTCTGCCCAGGGACTGGCTGTTTGTGTTTCATCATCATCATGATAGTCGCTAGACTGGACTGTGTACAAAATTTGAGTGTGGCAAAATTCGGGACATCGAACGGGCGTTGATGACCCTGCAGTTGAGCGCCCCACAAACCAAACATCATCATCGTCACTGTTATGCAGATGTCTGTCAGAACTTTGTATTCTCCAAAGCAACTAAATGCAACGTGAATGTCTCATATGCTCTCCAACTTGTGTCTTTAATTAATGAACATGTTACTAATTTTGCCAGATAATTATTTAACAATTGATTATTCAAATTCATGGTAATTTAGGAAATGGCCAATTACCTGACTTAGCTGACTCTGCTACTGTAAAGGGTGTCGAAAGACGATACTATAAAGCAAACACACATAATTGTTGAAACAATAGTTACTGACAATTTATTTATAAACAAATCTTTATTTATATTTATTGCGTATGCTCTGAGTGTGACAAAATGTTTATAAAATTTCTTTATTTAAATGCTGCTGACTTACAATAGTTTCGTGAGGCAAGTGGTCAAGTTGAATGAAATCATATCTGTAGAACTTACGAACGGTGTGGATGGCTTTCATCCAATGCGGAATCAGGTAGTAGCGAAAAACCACTAGAGTGAAATTTAATGAGACGTTTTACGAATGGTTCGCTCAAGGGAGCGATGGTAGACATTTTTACGTTCTTCTTGCGGTATGGTGCGTTGTTCGTTAGTGTGGATGATAGATTCCGTACTATGAGACCTTAACTATGAGACTTTTACGTCCATTCTTTAAGAAGGCAGACGTGCCAGTGAGCAGCGCGTTTATCAGTCGATTGTCTGGTAGATTCCGACTGATGAACCGTCGCTACGGTACATAACTTTTGAAAATACTTTACTTTGAGATCTGATGGAAGGCAGACCTGTCTATGGTAATGTAGGTTATTTGATCGTGGGTGATTGATTCTGGGTGCTGAACGGCCACTACAATAACTTTTGGAGGGACTTAGTGTTTGCGAGATATGAATGTCCACCAGTGCAGAACTCTAACTTCTTTCGAATTGCATTATTGAAATATACTGAAGAGCCAAAGAAACTGGTATGCTTGTATAATATCCTGTAAGGTCCCGCCAGAACGCAGAAGTATCGCAACACGACGTGGTGTGGACGCGACTAATGTCTGTAGTAGTGCTGGAAGGAACTGACAACCATGAATCCTGCAGGGTTCTCAATAAATCCCTAAGAGTACGAGAGGACACAGATCTCTTTTGAGCAGCACATTGTAAGGCATCCCAGATATGCTCAGTAATCTCTGGGGTGTTTGGTGGCCAGCGGAAGTGTTTGAACTCAGCAGAGTATTCCCGGAGCCGCACTGTACCAATTTTGGACGTGTGGGCTGTCGCATTGTGCTGCTGAAATTGCCCAAGTCCGTCGGAATTCACAATGGACATGAATGAATGCAGGTGATCGGGTGGCAGGGGGGGGGGGGGGGGGGATGATTACGTACGTGTTACCAGTAAGAGTCGTATCTAGACGTTCAGGAGTTCCAATTCACTCCACCTGGACACGCCCCACACCACTGCAGACCCTCCACCAGCTTCAACAGTCCGCTGCTGACATGCAGGGTCCATGAGCTCATGAGGTTGTCTCCGTACTCGTTACGTCCATCCGCTCGATAAAATTTGACACGAGACTCGCCAGACCAGGCAACATGTTTCTGGTCGTTTACAGCCGGTGTAATGGGAGCAGGAGAGGTATAAACCGTTCTTTCGTACAGTCTTCAAGGGTACAGGAGTGGGTCTTCGGTTTCGAGAGCCCATATAGATTATGTTTTGTTGAACGGTTTGCACGCTTGCAGTTGTTTGTGGCCCAGCACTGAAGTCTGCAGCAATTTGCGGAAAGTCTGCACTTCTGTCACGTTGAACGATTCTCTTCAGTCTTCGTTGGTGCCGTTCTTGCAGGATCTTTCTCCGGCCGTAGCGATGTCGGAGATTTGATGTTTTACATGATTCCTGATATTCACGGTACACTCAAGAAATGGTCGTATGAGAAAATCCCCACTTCATCGCTACCTCGGAGATGCTGTGCCATCACTAGTGCGCCGACTATAAAACCACGTTCAAACTCACCTAAATCTTGATAACCTGCCATTGTAGCAGCATTAAACGACCCAACAACTGCGCCAGACACTTGTTGTCTTACATAGACGTTATCGACCGCAGTGCCGTTTTCTGCCTGTTTGCATATATCTGTAATTGAATACGCATGCCTATACCTTTTTCTTTGTCACTTCAGTGTAAAAATAGATGAGTATGAGTTACTACTCTTTGTGTTTCAAGTGTTTTGTGAATCCTAATGCTGAACTCTGAATTATTTTGAGTTGGAGAATATTTCCTGTTCTGTAATAACGAAATGGCCTTAGTTTTCATGAGTGAGAACTAGCTTGGAGAGTCTGCTACTATTCTTGTGACGGTCTCATTGCAGCTCTACTGCATTTAATAAGCTTAATGATGTCTGTATTGGACTCGTACTTATCTGCAGCAGGATTACTTTCCGTTTATTTGAGTTTTACTCTTTTGAATAATCATAACTTCCTGTCGTCCTCATCAATTACAAACATTAGAAAGAACCATTTTATTACATTATTCATTTATGTTTTACTTTATGTTTCCATGTTTTTATTAATTCGCAATTCTAGCCACTGCATAGCCTATTTTGTTTCAAGATTACAGCTGCAAGTTATCATTTACCGCAAGTTAGCTGCTGGGCATCAAAGCAGATTTGTGCGGCTCAACCCTTTGACACCACTGACCAATCCCCCTTTTTTTTATTTTTGTTAAGCTAATCATGCATTGTCCAGTTACCTAAGATGCGAGCACCATCAGGTACTTTCGTAACTGATTTGTTCGTATGGACTGTTGGGTAGAGAAAAATTACTCATCAGGATAACGTTAGACTACTTGGGATTGCGACTGGTATTGTGTAGCTATACGATATTGGATCTTCATCTCTATTTAATCGTAATACGCTACATTCGTTTATATTGAGGGCTAAATGCCACTTCCTGCACCAAGCTTTGATCCTCCGGAGATCCTATGGAATTTCTCTACAATTTTTTATCGTTGCGACTTCTCTGTTTTCAAAAGCATCATTCGCGAAAAGGCTCATCGGTCTTCCTACGTCATCTACTAGGTCACTTATACAGGGTGAGTCACCTAACGTTACCGCTGGATGTATTTCGTAAACCACATCAAATACTGAAGAACCGATCCCACAGACCGAACGTGAGGACAGGGGCTAGTGTAATTGTTTAATACAAATCATACAAAAATACACGGAAGTATGTTTTTAACACAAACCTACGTTTTTTAAATAGAACCACGTTAGTTTTGCTAGCACATCTGAACATATAAACAAATACGTAATCAGTGCTGTTTGTTGCATTGTAAAATGTTAATTACATCCAGAGATATTGTAACCTAAAGTTGACGCTTGAGTACCACTCCTCCGCTGTTCTATCGTGTGTATCGGAGAACACCGAACTACGTAGGGATCCAAAGGGAACGGTGATGGACCTTAGGTACAGAAGAGACTGGAACAGCACATTACGTCCACATGCTAACACCTTTTCATTGGTCTTTTTCACATACGCACATGTAGATTACCATGAGCGGTGAGTTACACATACACACGTGGTTTCCGTTTTCAATTGCGGAGTGGAATGGAGTGTGTCCCGACATGTCAGGCCAATAGATGTTCAATGTGCTGGACATCATTTGCTGCACACAACTGCAATCTCTGGCGTAATGAATGTCGTACATGCCGCAGTACATCTGGTGTAATGTCGCCGCAGGCTGACACAATACGTTGTTTCATATCCTCTGGGGTTGTAGGCACATCACGGTACACATTCTTCTTTAACGTACCCCACAGAAAGAAGTCCAGAGGTGTAAGATCAGGAGAACGGGCAGGCCAATTTATGCGTCCTCCACGTCCTATGAAACGACCGTCGAAAATCCTGTCAAGGGTCAGCCTAGTGTTAATTGCGGAATGTGCAGCTACACAGTCCACGGTCGCTGTCGCTCTACCTGTCTGAGCCAGCGAGGATTATCCACGGACCAGGAATGCATGTTCCGTAGATTCACTGCCCCGTGGTTTGTGAAACCCGCTTCATCGGTAAACAGGCAGAACTGCAACGCATTCTCTGTTAATGCCCATTGACAGAACTGCACTCGACGATTAAAGTCATCACCATGTAATTGCTGATGTAGCGACACATGAAACGGGTGAAAGCGGTGACGATGCAGTATGCGCATGACACTATCCATTAATTAAGAATCCACAAAAATTGTATGGTGCCAATGTAGCGCAAATTCAGTTGTCCGGCAACATTGCAGTCATACACATTGCAGCCCAATGTACGGCCACGTTACTGGCCACTGTTGCCCGGCAATGTTAGCCACAGCAGACTCCCGAGGCAGAAGTCTCTACACGAGCCACACTATGACCGCGAAACGGACGAAAGCGAGCTACTGGAAGTGATTGCTGCTCTCCCGCACTTGCATTCCACAAGGAAAAATAACAGAAAAGAGAAGAGAAATCGCTCTTCGTTGATGCTTTGTTTCAGAAGTATGCGAAATGATTGCGCAAGTTTAAGTCGTGAACACCGGCAACATCTCAGCAATATGTCAGCCACAGCCTGTTCCCTCATTAATATTGTCCGGTCAGTACCACTGTAGTAACTCTGACGGCAGCACTTTCAGGCCGCACACTGTCGTGAAATATAGTCCACGGAAACGCATCTGTGTGTTCTGTCTGTGTACAGTACAGTTCATAACAAATGCAGAATCCTCACAGATACTTTTCGAAACGTCGTCCATCACGAATCTCGGTATATCACGTGACTGGAGTCATTACGGGCAAGCTGAGATACGAGCAGTTGTGCCGTTATTCCATTGCATTCAGTAAACACGTGCACGAGGTGCATATGCGCCAAGTCTACATCAACATGTCTGATACTGCTGTGTATCACTGTTAACTCAAGTGATATGGAAGACATAGGGGATCCTGTAGTAAAATTTAAAACAGCTCTGGAAGGCTTGACATCTAATAAGGAGAAAGAGAGATACGACTGCATCGGAAAAAAAATGTAGTTGGGGTACGTTCCAACCGAATGACCACTCGAGGTGGCATGTAGAACATATACCACGAACATTCTCGAAAAAAAAAAACATCATTTACACTATTCCGAATTGAGCAAGGAAGCGCCCTAAGTGCGGGAACTATCGCACAATCAGCTTAATAGCTTACCATCCAAGTTTCTCACAAGGATAACATATAGCAGGATGGAAAAGAATATTGAGGGTCTGTTAGCGGACGATAGCATTAGGAAAGGTAAAGCCACCGGAGAGGTGGTTCTGACGTTGCGTTCGATAATGGAATATAGACTGAAGAAAAATCGAGACACACGTGTAAAATTTGTCGATGTAGAAAAAGCGTTCTACAGTGTAAAATGGGGCAAGGTGTTCGAATTCTGAGAAAAATAGATGTGAGCTATTTAAAAAGCCGGATAGTATACGGTGTATACGAGAATCAAGGAAGAACAGTAGGATAGGATGAGAAAGAACGAAGTATTCGGATTCCAGTGGGTGTAAGACAGGGATGCAGTTTTTCGTCCCTACTGTTCAATCCATACAATTAAGAAGCAATCAAGGAATACAAGATTCTGGGGTGGGATTAAAATTCAGGCTGATAGGATATCAATGATAAGACTCGCTGGTGATATTACCGATCTCAGAGAAAGTGAAAGGGGTTTGCAGGATCTGTTGAGTGGAATAAACAGTCTAATGAGTATAGAATATGGCTTGAGAGTAAACCGGAAAAAGACCAAGGTAATGAGAAGCGGCAGTCGAAATGATAGTAGCGAGAAACTTAACAGCAAAATTGGCCATAATGAAGCAGATGAAGTTAAGAAATTCTTCTATCTCGGAAGCAAAATAACCCAAGACTGACGAAGCAAGGAGGACACAAATAATGGACTAGCATAGGCAAGGGATATCTGGCAAAGAAGTCTACTAGTATAAAACATAGACCTTAAGATGAGAAAGAAACACCTGGGAATGTACGTCTGGAGCACAGAACTGTGTGGTAGTGAATCACGGACAATGGGAAAACCGGAAAAAAAGAGAATCGAAGCGTTTGAGATGTGTTACTACAGAAGAATGTTTAGAATTAGGTAGGAGGAAGTTCTCAGGAGAATCGAAGAACATACACACCCCACTGACGAGAAGAAGGGACAGGATGTTAAGGCATTAGGGAATAACCTGTATGGTACTACAGGGAGCTGAAAAGATACGAAAATATATCGGAGGACAGAGGTTACATTACATCCAGTTAATAACTGAGGACGTAAGTTGCAATTGCTACTCTGAGATGAAAATGTCGGCACAGGCGGGGGATTCGTCGCGGGCCGCATTAAACCGGCCAGGAAATTGATGGCTAAACAAACCAATATCACTCTTAACGTACAACTAACAGGGAATGAATGAGGTGGTGTTACGACATGGCGCCTTTTATTGTTGTTAGTTTCAAATGGCTCTGAGCACTATGGGACTTAACTTCTGAAGTCATCAGTCCCCTAGAACTTAGAACTACTTAAACCTAACTAACCTAAGGACATCACACACATCCATGCCCGAGGCATGGATGCCTCATTCGTACTTCACTCACGACTTTGCATATGATGGCAAATAAACTCTTTAGTCATTAGCCAAACCAGACCATTCCGTCGGATTGTCACAGGGCAGATCACAATCTAGTATTGCAAATCCCTCGTTTCCAGAGATCCTCTGTACACTGGTATCGCTCTTTACACCACCTCAGGCTTCGCTCAGAATCGTAGCGGTCGCGCGGTTCCACACTGTAGCGCCTAAAACCGCTCGGCCACCCCAGCCGGCTGTTGTTGTTAGGGTTTGGTCCCCGTAAGATGCGGTAGGGCATGACCACATTTTACAGCATAGTGTATTGCATCCAGTAGAGCAGAGGCGCTGATTCTCTGTGTGTGCAAGACGATGCACCCAGTCATCAATGGTTTGTGGACAAAGACATCTCTGAAACGGAATGTCTCACCCAGACCCCTGGCTTCAACTCAATGACGACACCTTTGGAATACGGCAGAGCGTCCAAACGGTTTTGTCTGTTGAGGAAGAAAGGGCTACCGTTTCTCCAAAGCCATTAGCAGATCTTTTGAAAGTGCCGCTAGCAGAGTTCAAGCCGTCATGAAGGCGAAGGGCAGACATAATGGTTCAAATGGCTCCAAGGATTATGGGACTTAACCTCTGAGGTCATCAGTCCCCTAGACATAGAACTACTTAAACCTAACCAACCTAAGGACATCACTCACATCCATGCCCTAGGCAGGATTCGAACCTGCGACCGTACCAGCAGCGAGGTTCCGGACTGAAGCGCCAGAACCGCTCCGCTACAGCGGCCGGTGAAGGGTACACATATACGATATTTATGTCCACTGCTAGGTGTTCGGTTACTTTTGGTAAGACAGTGAATGTGTGGGCTGAGTTTTCTACGATCTAACGTTCTCGGGATTGGAACAATAAATTACACCAATGAGTCACAAAGGCTCTTTAGTATCAATGCCATTGGGATTCGATGAGATTTTCAGGGCGTACTAAACTAGCCCATGACGAAACGCGCTACTTTTCCTCCTACTTTCTCGTTTTCCTCAACCACTCTAATCTCTTTGGGGTATACAAATAGCGTTCATAAGGTCAGGTGAGTACAGGGTTATAAATACAAAATCAAATAGGGTAATGCAGGGGTAGGTTTAATAATGGTACAAAAAGTAGGAGTGCGTGTAAGCTACTGCGAACAGCACAGTGAACGCATTATTGAAGCCAAGATAGACACGAAGCCCACACGTACCACAGTTGTACAAGTTTATGTGACAACTAGCTCGGCAGATGAAGAAGAGATTGAAGAAATGTATGGTGAGATAAAAGAAGTTATTCAATAGTGAAGGGAGACAAGAAATTTAATAGTCATCGGTGACTGGAACTGGACAATAGGAAAAGTAAGAGAAGGAAAAGTAGTAAATGAATATGGAAAGGGGGCTAAGGAAGGAAAGAGGTAGCCGCCTGGTAGAATTTTGTAGAGAGCGTAACTTAATGAAAGAAGGTTGTATGCGTGGAAGAGACCTGGAGACACTGGAAACTTTCCAGAGATTGAAGAAATGTATGGTGAGATAAAAGAAGTTATTCAATAGTGAAGGGAGACAAGAAATTTAATATTCATCGGTGACTGTAACTCGACAGTAGGAAGAGTAAGAGAAGGAAAAGTAGAAGATGAATATGGAAAGGGGGTAAGGAATGAAAGAGGAGGCCGCCTGGTAGAATTTTATACAGAGCATACATAACTTAATGAAAGAAGGTTGTATGCATGGAAGAGACCTGGAGACACTGGAAACTTCCAGATTTAATAGTTATAGGTGACTGGAACTCGACAGTAGGAAGAGTAAGAGAAGGAAAAGTAGTAGATGAATATGGAAAGGGGGTAAGGAATGAAAGAGGAAGCCGCTTGGTAGAATTTTGTACAGAGCATACATAACTTAATGAAAGAAGGTTGTATGCGTGGAAGAGATCTGGAGACACTGGAAACTTTCAGATTTAATAGTTATAGGTGACTGGAACTCGACAGTAGGTAGAGTAAGAGAAGGAAAAGTAGTAGATGAATATGGAAAGGGGATAAGGAATGAAAGAGGAAGTCGCCTGGTAGAATTTTGTACAGAGCATAACTTAATGAAAGAAGGTTATATGCGTGGAAGAGACCTGGAGACACTGGAATCTTTCAGATAGATTATATAATGGTAAGACCGAGATTATTAACAAGGTTTCAAATTGTGAGACATTTACTAGGGCAGACGTGGACTCTGACCACAATTTACTGGTTATGAAATGTAGTCTAAAACTGAAGAAACTGTAAAAAGTTAGGAATTTAAGGGGATAGGATCTGGATAAACTGACAGAACCAGAGGTTGTAGAGAGTTTCAAATAGAGCATTATGAAACGGTAGAAAAGAACGGGAGAAACAGATACAGTAGTAGAAGAATGGGTAGCTTTGCGAGATGAAATAGTGAAGGCAGCAGAGGATCAAGTAGGTACGAAGACGAGGGCTAGTACGAATCCTTGGGTAACATGAGAGATAATGAATTTAACTGATGAATGGAGAAAATATAAAAACGCATTAAACGAAGCAGGTAAAAAGGAATATAACCTTCTCAAAAATGAGATCGACAGGAAGAGCAAAATGGCTCAGCAGGGATGGCTAGAAAACAAACGTAAGGATGTAGAGGCTTATATCAGTACGGGTAAGATAGATACTGCCTACAGGAAAGTTAAGGAGACCTTTGCAGAAAAGAGAACCACTTGTATGAATATTAAGAGCTCAGATGGAAACCCAGTCCTGAGCAAAGAGGGGAAAGCAGAAACGTGGAAGGAGTATATCGAGGGTCTATACAAGAGCGATGTACTTGAGAACAATATTATGGAAATGGAAGAGGATGTAGAGGAATATGAAATGGGAGATACGATACTGGGTGAAGAGTTCGACAGAGCACTGAAAGACCTAAGTCAAAACAAAGCCCCGGGAGTAGACAACATTCCATTAGAACTATTAACAACCTTGGGAGAGCCAGGCCTAACAAAACTCTACCATCTATTGAGCAAGATGTATGAGACAGGCGAAACACCCTCAGACTTCTAGAAGAATATAATAATTCCAGTCCCAAAAATAGCAGGTGTTGACAGATGTGGAAATTACCGAACTATCAGTTCAATAAGTCACAGCTGCAAAATACTAACGCGAATTCTTTACAGACGAATGGAAAAACTAGTAGAAGCCGACATCGGGGAGGACGAGTTTGCATTCCGTACAAATGCTGTAACACGTGAGGCAATACTGACCTTACGACTTATCTTAGAAGAAAGATAAAGGAAAGGCAAACCTACGTTTCAGACATCTGTAGACTTAGAGATAGCTTTTGACAATTTTAACTGGAATACCCTATTTCAAATTCTGAAGATGGCAGGGGTAAAATACAGGGAGCGAAAGGATATTTACAATTTGTACAGAAACCAGATGGCAGTTATAAGAGTCAGGGGCGGGAGAGGGAAGCAGTGGTTGGGAAGGGAGTGAGACAGGGTTGTATCCTAGCCCCGACGTTATTCAGTTTATTACTGAGAGGAGTAAAGGAAATAAAAGAAAAATCTGGAGTAGGAATTCATATCCATGGAGAAGAAACAAAAACTTTGAGGTTTGCCGATGAAATTATAATTGAGTCAGAGACGGCAAAGGATATGGAAGTGCAGTTGAACGGAATTTACAGTGTCACGAATGGAGAATGTAAGGTGAACATCGACAAAAGCAAAACAAGGATAATGGAATGTGAGGCAATACTGACCCTAAGAGTTATCTTAGATGATAGACCCATCAAAAGAAGTTTTGTATCACTTCGGTTCCTTGAGTTCCGGAACATGTACAAAAACTGGGATAGAGATCAACATAAAGATCATTTCGATCCTTTGCATTGCTCGTGAAAACCACACTTTGCATGCTGTACCACCATACAGCGAGAAGAGGTGGTGGTCCAGATTGCATTACACACCGGTACCACTAATGCCAAGTAGCACGTCCTTTTGCATTGATGTATGCCTGTATTTGTCGTGGCATACTATGTAGTAGTTCATCGAGGCACTGTTGGTTCAGATTGTCCCACGGCGATTCGGCGCAGATCCTTCAGAGGGGTTGGTGGGTCACGTCGTCCATAAATAGCTCTTTTTCACTGTGTCCCAGGCATGTACGATAGGGTTCATGTCTGGAGAACAGCCCGGCAACTCTAGGCGAGCAATGTCGTTATCCTCAATAAGTCATTCACAAGATGGGGGCGCGAATTGTCGTCCATGAACGCGAATTCCTCGCCAATATGCTGTGTATATGGTTGCACTATCGGTCGGAGGATAGCAGTCACGTATCGTACAGCTATTACGGCGCCTTCCATGACCACCAGCGGCGTACGTCGACCCCGCGTCATGCCACCTCAAAACAGCAGGGAACCTCCACCTTGCTGCACTCGCTGGACATTGTGTGTAAGGCGTTCAGTCTGACTGTGGAACCTCCAAACATGTTTCCAACGATTGTCTGGTTGAAGGCATATGCAGCCCTCATCGATGAAGAGAATGTGATGCCAATCCTAAGCGGTCCATTCGGCATGTTGTTGCGCTACGTGATTGCAAAGATGGGCCTCGCCATGGACGTTGACAGAAGCTGCACATCATGCAGCCTACTGCGCACAGTTTGAGTCGTAACACGATGTCCTGTAGCTGCACGAAAAGCATTATTCAACATGGTGGCGTTGCTGTCAAGGTTCCTGCAAGCCATAATCCATAGGTAACGGTCATCCGCTGCAGCACTTGGGCAGCCGGAGGGAGGCATGTCTGTCTGTATCTCCTCCATGTCCAAACAACTTCCCTTTCGTTCACTCCCAGACGCCTTGACACTTGCCCTGTTGAGAGCCCTTCCTGGCACCAAGTAACAATGCGGACGGCATCGAACGGGGGTATTGAGCGTATAGGCATGGCTGAACTACAGACAACACTAGCTGTGTACCTCCTTCCTGTTGGAATGACTGGAACTGATTGGGTGTCGAATACATGCCTCCGTTCAGACAGCAAAGAATTAAGAAACCCATTGTTGACGCAGCATCTTCCAACTATCGCTTTCTGGTAATAGTTGAGTTTCCAGATTGACTTTTTCACTCTGCAGCGGAGTGTGCGCTGATATGAAACTTTCTGGCAGATTAAAACTGTGTGCCGGGCCGAGACTCGAACTCGGGACCTTTGCCTTTCGCAGGCAAGTGCCCTACAAACTGAGCTACCCAAGCTTGGGTAGCTCAGTTGGTACAGCACTTACCCGCGAAAGGCAAAGGTCCCTAGTCTCGGTCCGGCACACAGTTTAAATCTGCCAGAAAGTTTCATAGTTGAGTTTGTTTTGCTTCCGCAAACGTTCTTGCTATTTTCAACATATGTTTCCCGAGTTCACTAATTTCAATGGAAATTAGCTTCATAAGCCCCCTCCCATCTTTTATATGCTTCCTCTATTTTTCTTTCCATCCCTCTAAGGAAAGCTAAAACTCCTTAGGTAGTTCAGATCCCATACTGATAACAGCGGATGCAAGTCTGGAATCTCGCACGCTATTATGCTGGCACCGACTACCCTATTGTCTGTTTGTAACGGGTTTTGTGTTGTTAAAATGGCTTCAATAGGTTCCCTATGGTGTGGCCCAACGGAATGAGAATGTAGTGAGTTCTCCGTTGACGGTCAATCCCAGCATGGTGAAAAACATTGGCGTCTGGACCCGTCTGCTCCCCGTTCTCGAACACCATTTTGGCCCCGAAAATTCGCCGTATTTGTAGCCAATCTGGCTCATCATGTAATTACAATTTGTACGACTCGTGTTCCTAACAACCTCGCCTTACTCTTTGTCAGCACTCAGTCCTGAATAACATTACAACAGCGACACTAACTCAAGCAAGAACAGATCATATAATCTACCATAGTTTTGTGGAGATAATAATCAAAGAAACTTTTCCCCTTCAAAGGGCCACATCCCTAAAAAGATCTTCTGTGACGCTGTTTACAAGGCTGATTTAAGACAATCGTGATGGGTGTGATGGAGGAACCTCAAAACCTTGTCATCACGAAGGATAACTCACAAAAAAAAAAAGATCAAGAAAAAACAAAGATTACTTCATAGGCACCGCCAACTGAAATGTATCTCGGTTCTAAAAAACAATTCAGGTAATTGATGAGGGAGAGATAATTTTTTTTTGTTTTTGGAAATTTGTGGTAAATTCCTATGAGACCAAACTGCTAAGGTCATCGGTCCCCAGGCTTACACAGTACTTAATCCAACTTAAAGTAAGTTACACACACACACACCCATGCCCGAGGGAGGACTGGAACTCCCAACGAGGGAAGCCGCGCGAACCGTGGTTTGGCAGTGTAGACCGCTGGGCTACCCCACGCGGCGGAGAGAGAAAAAGAAACTAATTTGTATCCGTGTGATCCGTTGGGTATGAAATCTAAGGCAAGGGTCGCCAATATCGAATCTAGCCAATTTTTTGCTATAGTGAGACCCTTAGCTGATATGCAAGTTAGGGAGGAAACCCTAATGTTATGCAAATCACACCAAAGTGGGTTTATATTGAATCTGCGCAAGGTGTGTCAAGCAATCTTACAATGGCGCTGGTACGTGGGGTGACTAATCTCTCATAAAATTTGTTGATTAAATTAATTGACAGAAATTACCCTCCAAAACTGATGGGAAAGGATTATGGTGCGTGTGATTGTTTAACAGATAGATGCTGACCAATAAACTTACAAAATGCTTCAAATGGCTCTAAGCGCTATGGGACTTAACATCTGAGGTCATCAGTCCCCTAGACTTGGAACTACTTAAACCGAACTAAGCTAAGGACAGCACACACAACCATGCCCGAGGCAGGATTCGAACCTGCGACCGTAGCAGCAGCGCGGTTCCAGACTGAAACGCCTAGAACCGCACGGCCACAACGGCCGGCAATAAATTTACAGTTACATTTTCTTTTTTAAAATTGAAAACAACATCAATCAAGAATTTGTGCAGGAAACGATCATGTATATTAACTTAAACCAAACATGTACTAGTAGTTAGTCCTCAGTTGACATAGATGTTAGCAAACACCTAGTACGGGTGCTTCTCATGGTTGGCTGAGCTCCAAGCAGATGCAGCTCTGCTTTGGGGACCGACCCAAGTGCAAGCGCAAAGAAAACCTAAGTGTTTATCCGCTTGACCAGACAAGTGTAACGGTGAATGAAATTACTCTGTAGCACGGGCGGCAAAGTACGCGACCGACTCCTGAGGCGGACGGGAGACAACTCCCCTCTCTAATTCCCTTCCATCCCACCCCCAGAGAACGACCGCTTCTCTTGTGCCAGAACTCGCCCAGTCGTCGTTGACAAACAAGGCTTTCGCCAATTATGGCTTTACAAAAAATTGGCTAGACTCCGCCTACAGTATTCCGTCAAATTACGCGGCAATATCATTCCTTCCTGCCATTTCCCAACAATGACTGCAAACTTGTGCTGACGTAACAGTCAAGCAGTCTGTCATAGCCTCCACCAAGACTTTACGCTGGAAGCATTCTGGCGATGGACGACAACAGAATATCATAATTGGGGTGCGACGTGTGGCGCCCTTCTTTTGCCTATCCCGTGGAGCTCGTCGACTATTTCTCCGAAACGTCCTGATCAATAGGACAGTCATGATGTCATGCTGGAGCGTTCCTGCTCAAAACGTGAGGCTCTCCCGAGAACACTACCCCAGCCATTTTAAAAATATCGACCGTCCGTCGCTCTGAACCCTGAGACACAACATCAAAACAGAAGGCGATCAGCCAAGGATTGGGACTCTGACCGAAATTTCCACAGACCAGATGTCGCCCCACCTCCTGCTATTGTGAGCGTCTGGCCTCCTTACAGATCGAAACTTCCCGCAGAATAACAAAATGCATGCGCCCTACTGCTGATCATGTACATGCTGGTACATAGCATCTGATTTCCAACTTTACCTAACAGTGTACTATAGCTGCGAAATTTAGACGTATGCAAACAGCGGTTTTGGGAGTGTGAGACACGCTGGTTTGATGGCCCTGAATAAGAATATGAAGAGGCATTATCTTCGTCGCATATTCCCGTTTGTTATTTTAGTTTTCTGCGAGGAAGTGGAAAGTACAGCTACTTGTGGTAGACGTAATAGGATCTTCACTGGAAAACCTGGAGGTACTTTAAGGAAGGAAGATAGTGAGTACACAAGGACAGTTAGTCAAACGCTGAATGTTCTCCTCAAGCTGCACTTCGCTCATTGCACTCTGGCAAATAAAACAGGCCTAAGTCAGTGAAAGACAATAGTTCATGTGTAATCAAGGAGAAAAGTGCGAATTCTCCAGAGAATGTGCTGATTCCGAAGAAAATCGAATGGACAGAGGGAATATCTCTGCCATTCAAGCTGCCAGAAACAGATGGTATCTTTCTAGCTCTACTGAAACACGTAGGAAGAGATATTTAGCCATGAAAAGGCCGAGGATATGAAACCGATTTGTCTGCCTTTCTTTCATCTACATGTGTTAGGAAAGCTGCTTAATGTGAACGTTAGGGAGAAGATGTTTAGACCAACACTCATGTCAACCAGCCAAGTGTTGTGAAACAGCACTTCACTAACTTGTTGGGAAGACAGAAAAAGCTCTATTCTTTTGGGAAATGGCTCTCTGTACCTTCTTGGATATTGAGGGGGTTTTAGTAACACGGCCTTTGAATCCATGGTTGGTGCTGTAGAAGAGCATGCCACTGAAACCATCGTATGAATTAATGTGGATTACGGCCACGTCAAACAGAAAAAAGATAGAAGCCACGATGATGAATGCGAGAAAATATCTATCAGCACCGGCAGGGGATATCCACAACGAGTGATATTGTCTCGACTACCGTGGGATCTAGTGGTGAGTAAATTTGTTGAAGAGTTAAATGTTAGGCGCTACTTTTCCTAAGGATACAGAGACGATTTAGTCGTAATAATACTTGGCAAACTTGCTGTCACTGTTAGAAAAATGTGCAACAAACATGGTGGAAATATGGTGGGGAAAACAGGATCTAAGAGAAAACTACTGTAGCACCATATAAGAAGAAGCAAATTCAGAACACATACTGGAATCTCATGCTCCTAGATGAAATTCTACCAGTGCAGGGAGTAGTAAAGTTTCTGCGGATAACCCTGTATGCGAAAATATCTCGGACTCCTCATGTGAAGAATACACGTCCCAGGACAGATAGTATTATGGTGAAAATTAGAAGAGCCTGTTATAAAAACTCGGGTCTAAACCCAGGAGTATGAAGTCAATGTGCTGTGCTGTACTAAGCCCTGGCGCTACAGTATTGTGGAATAAAGTAGAACATAACGTGAAAGTTTAGGAGCCTGCAAAGTGCAGCGATTGGCCTACTTAGACATAACAGGTGGAATTAGCAGCCCACCCGGTACTGGGATGGTGATCATTCTGGAAATGCCTCCATTACACCTTTGGATTACAATGCAGGCCCTGGCAGGAGTATACAGTTTAAGAAGTGCTATTACTCGGATTCCTTTAAGATATCCAGAGTCTCACACCAATATAGTGAGTGTGATAAATATAGGAATGGTCAGGGTAATGCCCTCTGACCATAGAATAACTAGAAGCTGCTTCTTTAAACCTTTCATTATAACAACTGGAAGAAGGGAGCCCGGGAGGACTGAACCACGACACCGTTCAGGAGACATTGTTTTGTTTGCTGGCTGTTTGGAAACAGATAAAAGAGCTAGGGCCGGAATTTGCCTGGTCCAGTTCAGACTAGAGAGAGGGATCTGCCTAGGAAACCTGCCATATATTCCAGGACGAAATACCCACAATCAGAAGACGCGCGGAGGAGAATTTGGATAGTTGCTAAAAAGGCATCTACATTTATTCAAACAGCAAAAAAAATTTAAATCACTATGAGCCCCTGCAAGAAGATCAAATACCATGAAGTCCTTGGGAGACTAGCAGAAAGCAACAGGCGGAATGACTCCATTTATTGGACCGGAACATGTACTAACCATCACTAAGGTGATGGTAAAGCCATCACTACGGCTAACTGAAGAACTAAAACAGGTCATGAATTACAGAGACGCTGCACATCAGATATAAAAACTGCTCTCTGTACCTGAATATCATATTGCTACCGAGAAGGAGCGGAGGAGAGTTAGTCAAGCTGTGGGAAATGCTAAACTCAGGCGTGTCCACACATTAACCGACAACAAAAATAGACCAGCTTTCCCATTGAAACACCTACTTGCTCTTGGTACTGATAAAGTACAAGTTGAAGCTGATCCATCTAGCCGAGAAATTGAACAGAACTTCAAATTACCTACAACCACAATTAAGCTTCAAACAGAGACTGATTAATTACTTCACGTGAGTTAACGACCGTAGCCATGAGTAGTTCCATCTGAAGCATGTAACTTTCAATAACATCAAAAGAGCCATCACGCGTATCTACTGGACACAATGACGTCACTGTCTCAATGATGAAGCATATTACTGACCCATTATTGGCCACTATAACAGATATTTTCAGCTACCCTTAACTGCAAGAGTTTTCCCAGGGCTTGAAACAGGGCCAATTAAAACACTACCCAAAAAGGACGTTGCCACTGCATGTTCTAATTATCGACCCGCTTTGGTCGGTGCCAGATCGGCGCACCAACAGACGTACGCTGCTAAAATGACTACAGAGCGCGTACGGCATAACGTCCGCCTGCTGGTGCCTGCAGAGTCCAAGGCGTTAGAATATATAGTTCACGACCAGTCAACCAACTACTCGACTAAAAAGCACCTTGTATATGAACACCAGTCAAGTTTCTGTAAATATCTGATTTAATGAGAACAGCAGACGACCTTAAGCTTACCATGGATAGACAAGAGGCTACCATCATACATTTGATAGACTTTATAAGTGACGTTTTACTTGCCAAACTTAGCAGCCTACATTTCTGCCAAGTGCAGAACGTACCTGGCGTCTCGCCAACAACGCGTCATGTACGGCACTATCAAGTCGTGTGTGTGTGTGTGTGTGTGTGTGTGTGTGTGTGTGTGTGTGGTTTGGGAACATATGAGTGCCCAATGGCGAGGTTATCAGCGCCCTGACATCGATGAAAACAAACAAAGGTGGATAAGAACGAAAACTGTCTTACACGCATGCACACAAAACGACCACACAATGACTATCGCACAGGCACTCTCACATGCATTGAAACCAACGACGGGGCAAGATAGCTAACCAAGAAAGTAAAAGAGGGAAAACAAACCACAAAAGAGCTAAAATAACAGCACAGAGAAATGAGACTGGCTGACCACTTACGGAAAAATTTGGGTGAGCCAGCCACCCCGTTGACACATTAAAAATATCTCCCTAAAATCTTGTTAAAACGTGGGACAATTCACAGAACTTTAAAACACGAACCACATTCATTTGAGCATTGCGTAAAATAGACTGCAGATCCGCTGGTAAATCCGCTGCAGTCCGCTGGTCAGCAAATAAAAAGCACACCAATACGAGTAAAAGGTGGTGCACCTTGATCTGCAATCCACAAGCACCACACATCGGAGGGTCCTCTCACCGGAGTAAAAATCCATGTGTCATAGGGCTGTGGCCGATGCGGAGACGAGTAAGGATGTCTCGTCCCGTCGAAGTGGCTGGAAGGAAGTACGCCACGGCCGAATTGTGAGCTTGATCACACGGATCTTGATGTTGTCACTTCTAGCCACTCACGTTCCCATCGACGCAGGACTTTAAACCTTAGCAGCGAAGTGATGGCATGCAGTGGGATAGCACACTGAAAGACCTGAAGGTCACGACACGCCTCCTTGGCTGCTCGATCAGCCCTTTCATTTCCCAGAATTCCCGCGTGCCCTGGTACCCAGCAGAAAGACACCTGCTTCCCCAGTCGCTGTATTTAGAGGAGTGCGTCGTGGATAGTCGTAATTGAGGCAGATAGCCTCAGAGGTCTCCTACAGTTCGGCATTAGGTCCTAATCTCTTATCATTGTACGTAAATGATGTGTCATCAGTTTTGCCTACTGCAAACACCACTTGTTTTCTGATGGCCACCACTGAACGTAGAGTTAGAGCTCAGGCCATCCAAAACAGAAACGCTACTGACTGATCATTCTAGAATTATTAGTCTAAAATATCGCGGACCCTGCCGTCTTTAATCGTAAGTGGGAGAAATATGAACTTCCCTCCCTTAGTTATGAGTCTAGGAGGAATAACTGATGAAAATCTAAATTGGACTTATCACTTAACTGCAGTGTGCAAGAAGCACACCTTTCTAAGCTCTACAAAGATATAAAAAAGCTGTTCCCTCTTGGCGCGAAAGAGAAATTTACACAAATACATATATTTCCAATTATTGATTAAACGGATCTTAATCTTGCAAGGTGTTTCTCGGGACAAATCAATGCGTCTTAAACTGGTTTGAATGTCTGTGTTCTATGTATCTGCTATGTTCGAGCTCGGTATTACTCCAAAACAGAAACTAAGTAAGCTGCATATAACAGACTCTAGAAATAGTCACGTGCTTTTATCATGGCAAGCTACGTCGGCTATTTTTTATAAGAAGAGAGAGATAATATGCAGGCCACAGGAGCAAGAAAGTAATGTGGGGTGAAAGACACTGACGGTATATTTCAATAATAAATGAACATTCAAAATGACATTTAAATTTTTGCCTTAGACGGCTCCCATGTAATGGGAAGGATATTTACTGTTTCTACTGTCTCGCTGATTGCTTAAGACAGGCTATAAACGTCAGCTTAGAGACGCGAAGGAGACGTCGATGCAACGATTGGGCATAGCAAAAGGTCTCCCAAGACTCTTTCGAATTCACAACCTTCAGTTATATGTAATACCAAATGACGCCGTGTACCGCAAAAAACATGGGGACACGACGGAGGCAATAAAACTTCGAGACAGGTAATGAGAAGGGCGACATGCACAATAACTTAGAGGAACTCGCATTTTCGCATCTGAGTACCTGCTCTGCTGGTTAGCTAATATAGTGTGAGTCAGACCCACATCTTTATTACATACACTGTTTGATAAAAAAATGAAGCACACAGAAGGGGAAGAGGAACGAATGAAATTTGACGGGTTGAGAGAGTATATAAATGAATTTCATTGAATTTGGTCGAGCGCATGTCTCAGAACGACGTTGCACCTCGTCTAGCCTCTGTTCAGAATGTGGTCATATGGCCGTTGGATCCCCTCTTGAAGCAAACTGGCTCACAATCGTTGTAATTTGTCTGTAATATCCTGGATACTGGCACAGGAATGGAGTTGACATCCGAGCTGGTACCACACGTTTTCAATCGGGGACAGATCCGAAGATCTTGCTGCCCACAGCAGTATCTGAAGGTCACGCAGACAGTTCATAGAGACCTGTGTCATTCACTGTCCTGTTGAAAACTTGCATCAGGGTGGTGTAATGTGAGAGGTAACCAAGGAGAAGACAGGATGTTCCTCATGTAGTGTTATGCCATTTGAGTTCTCTCAGCCGCTACCAGTCATAGCCAATGGTTCCACTGAATACGACGTCAGTACTAACACAGAAGTGCCTCTCAAAAGCAGTGAGATATTGGGATCTCTCTCCAGGTCGCCCCTGTACTACCTGGGAATAAACGTCCAGGGTTCTGCGGAACCATAGTTCATTGCTAAACATCATGTGTCAGAGAAGTCGATGCTTCTCGGTCATGGGACCTACATAAACGCAGCAATTTTTGTTGTAGAATTAATGGGAGCTGATTAATGGGACAGTATTTTTCCTCGTCAAGCAGCTGCTAGACTCTGAGGAATGGGGTGGGATGACACAGAATGTTACTTTTGTTTGGATGGCAGGTGATGGTGTGGAGGAGCTATGATGTGCTTAGTATTGGAGCAAGGGGGTTCTGGGCCACTCTCCACTGTTGCCAGATGTATCCAAGATGGCGGATTTTGGCGGCAGGTTTCAATTTCGCAGGGAAGAAGATCATTTGGGCTACCTCCACTAACCTAACCCCCTCCCCTCTCCTCCCCCAGAGAATGGCAGGAAGTTCACACTCCAACAGGATAATGCATCACACCACAGTTTACTAACCTCAGAAAATCGTGGGAAGATAGGTCACTTGGGATACCTAAACGTACCTATGTCATCCAACCGCCACTTCTTCCTACATAACTCGTGTATAATGCTCTGTAATTGCGCTTGCTAGTTGTAAACTGTCAAAAATAGCACATTGCGCAGCCTACAGGCATGCAAAGCACTCGTAAATAATGCAATACATTTACGTCCATAGATACAAAAATCCCGAAAATTGTCAAAATAATGATACATTTAAAAGACTCTGCAAATATGTTTGTCAACTGTTGAAATCATGCAACAATCATTATTTAATCAATTAGAGGCAGTACCACCAACCAGTGTGCTTAACATGAAGTTTGCACTACAACTGACCTAGTACACAGCACTACCACCAGAGGGCACTGCCGTTCAAGATGGCGACCATGCCATCAGGTCATGGCTCAAATACCGTTACCGAAGGTGGTGTCAAACTGTGTATTCACCAAAAGACCTGGAGATAGTACTCAGTACTACCACCAGAGAGCGATGTCGTCCATTTCATGACGTACGAAATAATACAGATAAATGGTGGCAAAATGACTATGCCTGTGCTTTATTATGCAGGCACTCTCTCCACCACTAGATCGAGGCTCCAGCGGACCTATTACACAGTACTGCCACCAGATGGTGCTGTCATCCCTCCTGTGACATAATCCAAGATGCTGATCTGTAGGGAGAAAATGGCGCGAAAATGACTGATCCTGCGCTGGGCTGCTGGGGAGGAGAGCACTCTATTTATTTTGGAACACTTTATTTAGGGATGTAGTATATTTATCACACTGACAGGAAACACTTGCCCTGATGAACTTGGGATCACAATGCACAGTCTGCAGGCATGCAAACAACTCATAATTTACCGAAATAGTTTCATTACAAAAAATGGTTCAAATGGCTCTGAGCACTATGGGACTCAACTGCTGTGGTCATTAGTCCCCTAGAACTTAGAACTACTTAAACCTAACTAACCTAAGGACATCACACACATCCATGCCCGAGGCAGGATTCGAACCTGCGACCGTAGCAGTCGCACGGTTCCGGACTGCGCGCCTAGAACCGCGAGACCACCGCGGCCGGCTGTTTCATTACAGACCTGCAAACTGCTCCTAAATAATGTAGTACACAGATGTGCAGACACGAAATCAACTTGTAAGACTGTCCAAATATCGCATAGGACAGCCTGCAGGCCTGCGCGCAAAATAATGCAATCAACGGGCACCACCCCCTCTTCCACTGCATCGAAAACGAGGTTAGCGGCAGCCCCTGTGAACTGATGTGGCCATAGCTATCAAACCACGCACAGCTTCCCTCAAGCTTAACATACTTGACACCGACAAATTCCGATCGAAATATGTGTTCACCTAGACATCAGTGCAGATGCTCCCTGTGTACACAAAATAATAGCGAAGTCGACGTCTTGGGAATTGTATAGTGTCGGGGAAATTGTTAACGCTCGCTTTCTTGCTGTCTCAGCTTCAGTATACTTCAAAGACGGACATTACCGCATATACTCCTCTCAGCACTAGGGCATCTACGCTTGATGGGTGACCACAGCACCTCAGCAGACCGAAGTCGCTCTCAGAACTGTTCTACAACTTCAGGATCGTTTCCCCTTGGCCCCAACCACATTACTGTTTATGCCCTCAGTCGGCACATCATCTACTACTAGTGTTTGTGTTCCTTCTCAATCAGTCATCGCCTATAACTCAGTGGATATATCTCTGATATGCTCATGAGACAGAATGCGCTACAAATAGTATAGAATCATCTATCTGGGGCAGTGTGAGGGAGTCGCAAATACCACTTATATACCACGTTCCTTAGCCGAATCACATTCAAAATGCGGTAAGTTTATCACGAGGTTGCATCGTAGGCTATGTGTTGATCTGAAAATACACATTACTACGATAACTGTCACGTTATTTGTCTGGAAAAACCTCATTCAGAGGTAATGTTGTACCTCGATTTGTAAGGAGGGTATAGCGTTTAACATGGATAGTTGTGTGCTCGTGTAGAACCAAGATAACTTGTGACACTAACATGCAGTAGTTGTTGGGATCGGGTATTTTTAACATCTGACCAATTACATCTCTCTTTCTAAGACACAGCGGTAGCACACACACGAAAAACCTAAGAGACATATCCACCCACCGTTGATTTCCGGTCAGTATTATTTCGTTCAAATGGTTCAAATGGCTCTGAGCATTATGGGACTTAACTGCTGAGGTCATCAGTCCCCTAGAACTTAGAGAAACTTAAATCTAACTAACCTAAGGACTTCACGCCCATCCATGTCCGAGGCAGGATTCGAACCTGCAAACCGTAGCGGTCGCGCGGTTCCAGACGGATGTGCCTAGAACCGCTAGGCCATTCCGGCCGGCTATTATTTCGTATCATAGGCAATCAGCTATTGACGAAGTATTTAATAGGGGATACGCCATATGTTCGCATCTGAGCTATGTCCAGTCGTAAGGAGGGTATAGATTTGGCTTGGAGTACTCTGATAGGAAAGGCAAGTGTATGTCAAGCCATAATGAAGGTAGTGATATTTCTGTTTCCAGAGCTACTGCCGACAGCAGGATGTATTTCCGATACTTCGCGTATTGTCTAATGCCGTTCAATTGAGACGGGAATCGTAACATTTAATTCTAAGTATAATGATAAAAAATATATGTGACTTTTTTTCTACAATGATTCCGTGTATGCATGGCCTGTGGTGGGAATGATTCAAGTTTCCCATTAACAGCTGCAGCAGTTTCGAATGCAGAGGCCTGTTGGAGTGTAGGAATGTACCTGAGTTAACTACGCTATCCTCTAGATGACCGAACAGCGAGTTAATACTTAGTATGTGTTGGGTGGCTTTCATGATTAAGTGGATATTTGAGTAGATTGTTTATGGAGGTGCGTTTGTACATGACCTTACTTGGCTTGTAAATTATAATAATGATTTGGAATCTGTTACATCACCGACATCTGTATTCGAGAGTGGAAATACCAGTTTCCTCCATTTGTTTCTAGTTACTCAGTGGTTTACAGCAAGCTGCACCTTGCTAAATTTTGGTGTTTGTAAAGAAATAATTTCCAGTCTTTATCTTGGGAACTATGTTATGTTAGCGATCGGTAGGATGCTGCCTAGTGTCTGATATCGAGAAGCACCGCGAAAATGCTATATTATGGCGACCCATGCAAAAATACTTGTGTTCTTGTAATCCCCGAGTCTGGAGATGTGCATGGAAAAGCGAGCAAGCAAGGAAGCAGCTCCAGAGCAGAAATAGTAACGCGTTTGTGCCAAGGGGAAACGATTCAGAATTTGTAGAGAACGATTCAGAATTTGTAGAGCAGTTCTGAGAGAGACTACGGTTCACTGAGATGCTGTGGGCGCCCGTCGGGCGTAGATGCCCTAGTGCTGAGAGGAGTATAAATGCGGTACTGTTCGTCTTCATGGTGTATGTATGATGTAAAACGGGTGATTTTGTATGGCAGAGGATATGAATTGTATGTTTGCTACATCGACACAATAAGCGGTGATATGTTTCTGGGTTGGAGACCAGTTCCGCGGACAATTATTCAAGGTCCTGTCCTCGGTGAGGGAGCAGTGAAAATGAGTAAGAGTCTTTCTGTATTTGATGATATGTTTGGAACTTTGCGAGGTTTAGTTGTAGTTGCAATATGTTGATCAGTGTAAAATAGTTTACTGCCGCTGAAAGTCTTGTCTGCAGAAAGAAAAAAAGGGTGACAGTGCTTCGACACTGACAGGATCAGTAATTCGGCAGGTAAATTCGATAAGAGACAATCATAATGCTCAATTCATTCACATCCTTTGTACTGGGATACAGAAGCGTCTACATAGTGGAGGGAACGTTTGTACATGTTGAAAACAGGAAGGCTAACACGTGATGGACTGGGTACCATGTTAGGTCCATGAGGAAGACTGCATTCGGCAGTATTTTCTGTAAGGGAAGAATTTCCACTCATACGAGCTGAGACGTCAATAAAGCGAGAATTAACAGTTTCTGGACACTATACAATTCCCAGGAGGTCGACTTGGCTATTATTTTGTACAAATCCATGTGACGTAAGAATAACATTGAGAGCCTTTTAGATGGCGAGTCGCTATGCGGACGATTTGCGGCAAGGTGTAGTGACACTGGGTGGGTACGTCTCACTGGACACAGCTCGTATGTGCCGTTAGGGGGAAATCAACCTGTGCTACTCTGTCATTAGTGGTAGAGACAAGTGGCGCCCGGAGGTGTCTCGTGTATAAGGCAGGCGTGAGCGCGCCTCTTAGTTCTGCGACGTCAGTATAACTGTTTACTCGATAATACAGGCAACTTTCACTGGTGTCAGACACCAAATTCCAGCTGTGCACACTCTGGGCTGCGTCTGCACTGGTGTCTAGGTGAACGCATATTTCGATAGGAATATGTCATGTGTCAAGTATGAAAGGGGCGTCAACCCCTCATTAAGGGCAGCTGTGCATGGTTTGATAGCTGACCACTGCGTCACTTTGCAGGGGCTGCCGCTAACCTCCTGTTCAGTCCAGTGGAAGGAGGGGTGCTGTGCATTGATTGCATTATTTTGCAAGCGGCTCTGTAGGCTGTGCTATCCGTTATTTGGACAGCTTCATCAGTTGATTTCGTGTCTGCACATGTGTCCACTGCATTATTAGGAGCAGTTTGCAGGTCTGCACTGAAATTATTTCGGTAAATTAGGAGTTGTTTGTGTGTCTGCAGACTGTGTATTGTGATCCCAAGTTCATCAGGGCTAGTGTTTTTTGTCAGTGTGAAAAATATACTCCATCACTAAATAAAGTGTTCCAGAATAAATAGAGTGCTCTCCTTACCTACTCTCCCCAGCAGCCCAGCGCAGTCTGAGTCATTTTTGCACCACTTTCCCCCTACAGACCACCATCTTGGATTATGTCACAAGAGGGATGACAGCACGATCTGGTGGCAGTACTGTTTACTAGGTCAGATAGACGCTAGATCTCGTAGTGGAAGGAGTGCCTGCAAAATAAAGACTGATGTCCAGCACAGGCACAGTCATTTTCCCGCCATTTTCCCCCATTCAAGACCGCCATCTTGGATTATGTCACAGGAGGAATCACAGCACCCTCTGGTGCCAGAATTGTGTACTAGGTCAGTTGGAGTTTAGATCTTGTGGTGGAGAGAGTGCCTGCAAAATAAAGCACATGCAGAGTCGTTTTCCCACCAGTTAACCCCACCATCTTGGGATACATCACGAAGGAGACAACATCGCTCTCTGGTGGTGGTACTGAGTACTAGGTCCAGACCTTTTGGCGAACACACAGTTTGAAATCATCTTGGATAATGGTACTTGATTCATCACTTGACGTTATGGTCTCCAAATTAGACAAAATCGACCTCTGGTGGTGGCACTGTGTACTAGATCAGTTGTGCTGCACACGTCATGGCGAACACTCTGGACGGTGGTGCTGCCTGTAATTGTTTAATTAATGACTGTTGCATGATTTCAACAGTTGACAAACATATTTGCAGAGTTTTTTATGTATTATTATTTTGACAATTTATGAGTTGTTTGACTCTCTGAACGAAAATGTATTACATTATTTAAGAGTGTTTTGCATGTCTGTAGGCTGTGCATTGCGTTATTTTTGACAGTTTCCAATTATCAAGTGTGTGTGTAGACCATTATACACGACATATGTAGGAGTAGTTTGCAGTTCTGTATGCTGTGGGGCATGTCAGAGCGTGTGTTCTGTATCACTGTGATAAATGTAGTCCATCTCTAAATATATTGCTACAAAATAAATAAAGTGCACTCCTTCTGAGCACAGTGCAGTTTGAGTCCTTTCCCCACCAATCCCTAGGAAGAGGTGGCGGCCAAGTGACTTAGGTCAGTAGAGGTGAGGTTTGTTTTCTGCAGTTTTCTTAGGTTGGTAGTGAAACCTCAAGTGACCTTTCTTTACAGGCAAATTCAAACTTGGGATAGTTCCTAGGAAGAGGTGGCGGTCCGGTGACTTAGGTTAGCAGAGGCAGTCCAAGAGTCCTTTCCTTGAGGGCATTTTCTTAGCTTAGTAGAGATACGAGAATTGACCTTCCTTTACCACAAAAATTCAAACTTGACGCCTGTTCATAGGATGAAGTGCCTGTTGGATATCTTAGGTGAGTGGAGGTAGCCAGGCGACCTATTTTCCCGCGATTTTCTTAGGTTAGTAGAGATAACTGTGTTGTGAAGCATAATGCTGTTGGAATTTGAACTTCCTGGGGGAGTGGAGGGGAGGGGGATTAGGTTAATGGATGTAGCCCAATTGACCTTCTTCCTGCCAAAATAAAAACTTGCCACCAAAATCCGTTATCTTGATGGATGTCATGGCCACTATCTTGGATGATGTCATGCGCTGTTACCAATTCTAGACGCTGTCATCTTGGATGAGGTCATCGGCGCCATTTTGGATACATCTGGCAACAATGCAGAAAGGCCCAATATTGCCTGTGTGCACAATATGTGGTAAAATGTAGTCAACTATACACTGACAACAAGGATGGAGGCCCTCAGGTTCCCATGCATTCCAGCATCAGACCATGGTCATTTCAGAATGCACCCTAAGTCTGGATATTGCATCACTCGACCAGACGACCACATGGAAGCTCACACAGAGGCTACTCTTAAGCACTGTCAGATGCTGATAATGGTGTCTTATACCAGTGTGTTGCATCTCCATGACCACAATAATCATATCATCTTATGCTGTCCATTATCCTTGTAAAGGAAGTCCTGGTAGTGGTGGTCAATATTCCAGAATATGACAGGAACGAACGTTCGGAGCAAAATAATATACGAAGCATGGACTGTAAAATGTAGTTCTTCATCTTTGATACTGTGAACAAAATCTTTTTTTTTCTACAAGCTCTTTACTTTCCATATTTAGAGAAGAGGTAGTATAGACCAAACAGAGTCCAGTAAACAGGGAGTCTAATATGATGTTTACCTTAACAGCTATGAACATAGGAATGGGAAGAGTAAATTGGCTGGGATGATTTCAAAATCTTTAAGCGGGGAAGGGGCACTGAAACTCATGAAGTACCTCTTCTTTTTAAGCTAGAAGTCCTCACACCACACGAGTCATACTTAAGTTTTAATGCTTGACTTTTTGAAGAACATTATGTCTTTTATTTTAATGTATGACTTGAGCAACTCAGCTCTTAAATCTCTGTACATCTCTGACGATATGTTCTTCATGTAATTACCTTACCTTCTGATGAAGTCACCCTTAGAGGTGACGAAACCTGGTCAAGGCATATAGAACATCTATGCAACCAGTTGGCAGATTTTTATATCTTTTTTCAAATTTGTGTATACGGTTGATGCAAACGTCAGCCATGTTCATAATCGTGGCTTTTTCTGTAAGCAATATGAAGCATGACAACCACCTAATGTCTCAAAACACATACATAGATGTTAGACACTTCAAAGTTTAACAATTATCATTATTTATTTAGCGTATGTGGTTTTCAAGTACAAATGGTTTCATGTTTAAATACATACAGACAGATAAAGATAAAATCAACATACATTATAACACATAAATAATGTCTCGTCTTATGGACATTCAATTTAGAATAGAGTAGGCGTACATAGGTTGTTACAATAAGGTATCTTGTCATAGATAAGATAAAATTATCATATAGAAATTATTTCTATAAGTTGATTCAGCAATCACATATATGGAATCTACAGAGTCTCTTTAAAGTTCTATGTCTAGATTTTCCATCCACTAGATGGCTGCAGGGGAGGCTGCATAAAGTTCTCGAATGGATCCTTTATACGCACGTTTAGGGCATTCCTGGATGATGTGCTGGATCGTTTGCTCTGGATGTCCACAATAGCACCGTAGTGAATCTCGTATGCCCCAGCTACAGAGCATTTCGCCACTTTTTCCATGACCAGTTCTGAGTCTATTGAGTATAGCCCAAGTTCTTCTTGGTAGGTCTGTACCAGATAGGTTTCCACCAGGTGATATTTCATTGCAGTTCTTGGATAGTCCAGTCTGAAACCATTCATTTTTCCATGAATCCATAGCATCGTAAGATGTAGCCATTAGGTTTTGAGCTGTTCTCCATGGTGGTCTTCTATATCTGAGTCGGGAAAGATATGGGGCAATGTCCTGATGGATTGGAAGGTTGGTATTGGAGGAGATTTTACGCAATTCATTAACTAAGGCGGTTTGCCGCCTAATAAATGGTGGAGCTATACTGCAGAGAACAGGAAACCAAGGTGGAGGGGTGGATTTAGTGGTCCCAGTTACGGTTCTCATGGTATTGTTTAGTTGAGTATCCACTTTAGACGTGTGGCTGCTGTTAAGCCAATCAGGGCTGCAATATTCCGCAACAGAGTATACCAGCGCTACAGAAGAAATCATCAGAGTATATACGTCAGCTCCCCAGCTAGTATTGGCGAGCTTTTGAATAATATTATTTCTTGTACGTATCTTAGCAGTAGTATCTATTAGGTGTGGTTTGAATGTAAGCGATCTATCCAATTTAATACCAAGATATTTTGGGTTTGGGTTACGCTTTAACTTTCTACCAGCAAACCTAACGTCAAGGGATCGGGTTCCCTGTTGGTTGTTTAAATAAAACACTGTAACTTCTGACTTTATTGGGTCAGGAATTAATCTGCAAGATCTGAAACATTTACCCATTACGCTGAGGTCTTGGTTAAGGGAGTTTTCACACTGTTCAAAACTTTCATGTTGCGCAGCCAGCGCCATGTCATCTGTGTAACAGAACTTCTGTGCATTTGTTGTTGGTATGTCGCTTATGTGCACATTGAAAAGTAATGGTACATTACAGAGCCTTGTGGTAAGCCGTTGTTTGAAATAATGGTTCGACTCTTCTTTCCTTCTAGATGAACTTCAAGGGTTCTATTGCTGAGCATATCACATAGTAATTTGTACAAGGTCTGGCAAGGGATAATCTCAAGTGTCTTGCTAAGAAGACCATGCCTCCACACAGTATCATATGCAGCGGTTAAATCAACAATTACCATAATATTTCATTTAACGACAAATATGAACACCCATTGCTGTTTACAATTTTAGCTGGTTTTTACACAGATACACACTCTAAGGACGAGACTGAGACATACCAGAGTGCAAAAGACAGACTGTTGCTACGAATAACATATCCTCGTGTTATTAATGTGCGACGTCATAGTGTTAAAAATAGTGGCGCAAATAATCAAATAAATGATCACCTCCCGTTGAGGTTTAAAAGTTTTTGATACATTTTTTATGGTATACCGTTTCCACAAAGACGAACCGAGTCTACAAAGAACTAGGTCACTTATTTCTCAGCTGGACCTAAAGCCACCATGTCACTGCCAGTGCCACAGACTCTCACCAGTAAAATACTCCTGCGGCCATGATCTAATGCTGTTCCCTGAGAGGCTCCCATCTGTCTGAAACAGCCAACGCCTCTGTACTTCCCTCGTATGCAGGGTCTATCCCAGAGGACTACCAACACACGTATATCTGCAACCAGCTGGCATCAACTACTCAACAACACACACAGATTGACCCAGCAACTGCCAGAAAAACTACTGTGAGTACCTGATATATGGAGAATCCCCTGCCCTGTATCACTCCCAGTAATTGCCCAGTAATTGCCAAGTATTCCACTCGCTGCAGCAGAACGTGCACCAGCCCCTTCCAGATAACAGTTCCACTGTTTCTTTCTGCTCGTCAACAGTATCCACACACCTGAGATTATACCAGCGTGTGTTGTCAGAAACGGCCAGGAAATGCAGCATGCAGGCAGCCTTCAAAAATATCTGCAAGTTATTTGTTACATGTCTCTGTCAATACCGAGAACATTTACGTTAATAAGTAATTATTAAATCATTACTTCAAAAGTAAGCAATCATCCACCAGCCTTAGATTTTTCCTATGATTTCCGTATGTAGCGATGAACTGATATGGATTCTCTCTCCCCCCCCCCCCCAATTGAAAACAAACATGTGAAACATTTATGTGTGTGTGTCTTGCAGGCTGCAATTGATTTGACATCCATATCCATTAATTTATGAGTGTTTTAATTTGTTAATATCTGTTGATTAAATAATCTCCATCTCAACAGACAAGAGGTTTTTTGGTAACCTACAGTTTGATGTATTGGCATATCAGCACATCATAGTGCTGGTGCATGGATGACTTGTCGGGATTTGTTTTGTGTGTTACAACTCTATGAGAGCTCCATCATGCATGGAGTTGATCAGGCCTGTGAGGTGTTAAATTTGCCCATAACATCTTCCATTGTAAGTCGTTGTGCTTAATCTGGTGTGCAGTTTTCTCCAAATGTTTCCGACTGTTGTCTCCCAGGCGAGTATGGAGATAGAATGTTAGCAATGCTCTACCAACCATATACATTAACATTATGGTGTGTTTCATTACCCAACAACTCTCCCAGTCAAAAGACTTACATCTGAATCTTGTCAAAAGACTTACATCTGAGTCTTTATAAATAGGAAAATTCTTAGCATTTGTGGCAATCTAGAAAATTGGAAAATAAAAAAACCTAGTATTTTCATAATTAAATAAAAATAAATAACAGTACATACATTTACAGAGAAAACAACTGCTTCTTTTTGTTTTGTTTGTTGTAGTTTAAATAACTTCCAAGCTGTAATTCTTCATGCTTTCCCGGCGATCTGTTGACATCTTGGATATTCGGGAATCCAGCCGGATGTTCGCGTCGTTCTCGCACGATATTTAAACAGCGTGCCTCGCTGTCTTCTTCAGGTGCTACCTGAGACTGGTCCTTGGGTCGATCGAGTCCAGTATTTATGCTTGGGAGGAGCTGGGCGTTCCCTAATCGGTCCGCGCCGCGTCGAGTGTTCCATCTGTGGTCTGCGCCTGCCAGACTCGGCTTCAATGGCCCCTCCAGTCGCGGATGATCCGCCTGCCGTCGGCGCCGGCGGAGGGAACACCGGCGACCAGAGAGGGACAATGTAGCCGCGTCAGCGTCAGCGTCAGCGGACCTCAGATGGAACAGACGACGTGGCGCGGACCGATTAGGGAGCGCCCAGCACGCAACAGAAGTGGAAACCGTAGTAACAGTCATGAGATAGAGTACCCAACATCTCAGATCGGGTCTGACACACCTCAAATGACAACCACAACCGTTGAGGACGGCCAAAACCGCCGCGGACGGCAGTCAGAACATCCGCGACTGGAGGGGTCCGTTGAAGCCGAGTCTGGCGGGCGCGGACCAAAGATGGAACACTCGACTCGGCGCGGACCGATTAGGGAACGCCGAGCTCTTCCCAAGCATAAATACTGGACTCGATCGACCCAAGGACCAGTCTCAGGTAGCACCTGAAGAAGACAGAGAGGCACGCTGTTGAAATATCGTGCGAGAACGACGTGAACATCCGGTTGGATTCCCGAATATCCAAGATGTCAACAGATCGCTGGGAAAGCATGAAGAATTACATCAGAAGACTCTACAGGGAGGAGATGTACCGCAACATCAGGGAGCTGGACAAGCTTCGACAAAGGAAAGGGAGGATGCAGTGTTCTCTCAGTTTCCTGCTGACATGCCGAGAGGGGGAGGTAGTTCCAGTTTTCGCCAGGATCAAGCATCGCGTTAACTCGAGAGCGGCAAACAGGATCAAACACCGAGCTAGTCTCGCTCTGGTTAGAGAGAGAGTGCGCGACCTGCGCCACCGATTGGATGTGACGTCCAGGGAGCTGCTGTATCTCTAGCAGCTTCCTTGACCACTCAAGACTGGGACCAGGTTCATGCTGCCCCCTGGTCTCTAGCAGAATGCACCAGCAAGAAGTCAAAGGCACGCCAACTAGCCAAGTTTGAGCGCCTCAACAACAAGGTGCAACAGACTGTGGACACATGCACAGTGGTCAATCTAACTGACAAGAAGCTCGATGAGACCACCTTAAAAGTACTTAGCAAGAACCTCAATTTCGCAGTGACCCCTAGAAACGTTCCTGTCTCAGCCTTCGTCAGTGCAGTTGAGCAAGTGGCCAACACGCTTCCTTCTAGTGTGGCCGAAGAGATCCGAAGAGCGACCTGCAGGGCGCTCACCAAGACCAAGCCACCCAAATCCAACATTTCAGGTGATGAAAGGGTGGCACTGAGGCGACTCTGGGAGGATGACAGCATTGTGGTGTTGCCCGCAGACAAGGGGAACTCCACTGTCATCCTACAAAAAACAGAATATGACAGAAAGGTGCAACAACTTCTGGAGGATCCTGCATACAGGTCAATAGCTAGCGACCCTACAGAGAAAGTGGACAAAAACACCAGGGCTCTGTTGAAGGAGACAGGCTTGCCTGAACAAGTCATCAAGAAGCTTAGTCCCAAAGCGCCAACTCCATCTAGACTTTATGGACTCCCCAAGATTCACAAGGATGGGGTTCCACTGCGACCTATTGTCAGCAATATTGGTGCAGTAACTTACCCTACTGCGAAATACCTGAAGAAGATGTTGACACCACATGTGGGTAAATGTGCACATCACATCCGGAACTCAGAGGATTTCCTACAACGACTGGGCCAGCAACACATCACAGACACAGACATCATGGTTAGTTTCGATGTGGTGTCTCTCTTTACACGTGTACCACTGAAGGAGTCACTTGAGCTTATTGGAGAGAAGTTCGATGGGGCTCTCCTTGACCTGTTCAAGCATGTACTGACATCGACGTACTTCCTATATGGGGGTCAATTTTATGAACAAACGGAAGGGGTGGCGATGGGCAGCCCTCTGTCACCAGTGGTGGCCAACCTATTTATGGAAAGGTTTGAAGAGGAAGCACTCTCTTCAGCCACATATCAACCCAAGTGCTTTTTTAGGTATGTGGATGATACCTTTGTCATCTGGCCCCATGGTAGAGGGAACTTATATGAGTTCCTGCTACATCTGAACTCTTGCCATCCGAACATTAAGTTCACAATGGAAATGGAGAAGGATGGAATACTTCCATTCTTGGATGTCCTGGTGAAGAGAAAGGGGGATGGCACATTTGGACACAGTGTGTACCGCAAACCTACACACACTGACTTATACCTTCAAGCCAGCAGTTGCCACCATCCGGCACAGAAGAATGGAGTGCTCAAAACACTGGTCCACAGAGCACAAACTCTGTCAGATCCTGATAGTCTGGCCACAGAATTAGAAAACTTACAATCTGTGTTCAGCAGAAATGGGTACTCTAGAGATATCCAGAAGGCACTTCAACCCGCCAACCGGCCAAAGAATCCAGAAGTAGAATCAGAAAAGGCAAAGAAGGTGGCATATTTGCCATATGCCGGACCTATCTCTACCAAGATCAGCAGGATTCTCCAGAAATATGACATCAAGAGCATATTTTGACCACCCACCAAAATTGGGGCTATGCTGGGGAATGTAAAAGATGACATGGGGCTACGCAAGCCAGGTATTTACAACATACCATGCCAGTGTGGGATGTCATACATTGGCCAGACCACCAGAACTGTGGACATCAGGTGTAAAGAACACCAGAGATACCAGACTCAGGTAGGCAACTAAATCAGCCATAGTAGAGCATTGTCTGGAACTTGGTCATTCAATGGATTACAATGACACCAAGATTGTGACACAGACCTCAAGATTTTGGGACAGTGTCATTAAAGAAGCAATTGAGATTAAGGTCACAGACAATCTAATCAACCGTGACTTGGGATACCAAATCAGCACTGCCTGGAACCCTGCGCTTGAGCTTGTGAAAACTCAACGCAGGACACTCCGGGATTCTGCAAGAAATATAAGTGGAGACCGAGGGAACAGCCATGAGACAAGGTGTTGGACATTTGAGACCAGATCTGAAACACCCCAGATCAGGAACTCGACTTCAGAAGACGGCCAGGCCGGGCGCGGACGGCGGAGGGAACACCGGCGACCAGAGAGGGACAATGTAGCTGCGTCTGGCGGGCACGGACCTCAGATGGAACACACGACGTGGCGCGGACCGATTAGGGAGCGCCCAGCACGCAACAGAAGTGGAAACTGTACTAACAGACATGAGATAGAGTACCCAACATCTCAGATCGGGTCTGACACACCTCAAATGACAACCACAACCGTTGAGGTCGGCCAAAACGGGCGCCGACGGCAGTCGGAACATCCGCGACTGGAGGGGTCCGTTGAAGCCGAGTTTGGCGGGCGCGGACCACAGATGGAACACTCGACGCGGAGCGGACCGATTAGGGAACGCCCAGCTCCTCCCAAGTATAAATACTGGACTCGATCGACCCAAGGACCAGTCTCAGGTAGCACCTGAAGAAGACAGCGAGGCACGCTGTTGAAATATCGTGCGAGAACGACGTGAACATCCGGTTGGATTCCCGAATATCCAAGATGTCAACTTCCAAGCTAATTTTTAACATTACCACATAAAGAGAGATATTAATTTTTACCTGAAACAATTTGAGAGGTGACATGTCTTTTGTATCTCTTTTCTGGCCTGTCCCCTCTCTTTTTTGCCATCTTTATCATAATTTTTATTATGTCTTAAGACCCCATTGAATAGGTATATATCGCTCATCAGTTACTGGAATTTTCCACTACACCTTTAATTTTATGAAAGATGCGTATTCACTTGGCTGTCATGGCTTGGGAATTTTCCACACTGGTGGGAGTCGCAGATGGCTCAACTTGTAAAGTGTTAAGGAGGACGCTCTGGATCCAGTCCAGAACCACCTGTGTGCAAGTTTCCATGTCAGGCGTTCTTCTCTGTGTCTCCTTTAGGAGACACTTTATCACGAGATAGCAATGCACTGTATCTCTCGCCTTCAATAAATAATTTGTTTGTGTCGTGTAGGTTTGGCCGACTGGTCTTAGGCGCCTTGTCACGGTTCGCATGGCTCCCTCCCACCATCGGAGGTTCGAGTCCTCCCTCGATCATGGGTGTGTGTGTTGTCCTCAGCGTAAGCTAGATTATGTAGTGTGTAAACTTACGGACCGATGACCTCAGCAGTTTGGTTCCATAAGACCTTACCACTAATTTCCAGTTTCCAAGTAATTTGTGTCGTTTTTTTTTTCCTTGCGGGCTTAGCATATTAGAAGAGTCAGCGGCGCAGATCTCAGTGACTGCACCACCGATTTGCTGTTTGTCGACTTCAAACTGTGGTAAAGTATTTCGGCGGCTCCGGTATTGCAGATACTTTGTAAGAGCTTTTGCACTGGAGCTCTCAGCAGCACACGTTCTTGGTGTCGATAATACCGTCCATTTTTTAAATTTTTTCCAGTGACACTTCTCACTATAGACCGTGACTCTGTCAGATAGTCGGGATGTAGTATTTAACATATGGACTCAAAGTGGTTGACCAGATTGACTGACTGAGACTGAGACCACAGAATAATGTCACCAGATACTGCCATCCCACTGGCCAAATCCTATCACATGACCAGATTCAGCATTCCTATTCATTCTTGCCCTTTTTTCTGGTCTACCATCCTGGATTAAGTCATGGCAGCATCCTCTGGTGGTGGTGTAGTCAACTAGGCCATTTGGTCTCTGATCCTCAAGATCAACACCTATGGTTCATTATGGAATAGTGAGAAGTTGATGTGGATTGTTAGACAACTAAAAAAAATGTAGGCTGCTCCAGCACAAGCATCCATCTGCATGGATTCTGAAATGCATCTTCACCCTATCCCCTGCATTATTATTATTTGTCAAGAAGAATTCACCCCCCACGCATCCATTACCCTTACTTTCCACTCATTGTATAGGAGGCAAAGGATACCATCCTCAGCTGCATCTTTATATGTAGTACATTTATTAAATTCATCCCTGCTCATCACCAGCATTCCTCAACTGTACACATAGATGCTTGCGCCAGAGTTAATGAATGTCTTGCCTCTTGCGCTTCGAAATACTGAATGGAATTTTATCGAATCATGTACACTTCCAGCACACGATCAGCATGAGTTGCAAAGTGTAACTTAGTCCCACCCTGCTGAATTTATATTATTTGATGAAGTGTATTCATCTTCTTTATACATTCACCAAATATCAACATTTTCCAAGCATTGTGGAAGAGAGTATGGAAACAGTCTTCAGCTGCATTATTACAACGAATATACCCATTAAAGTCCTCCTTTGCAGCACAGACATCTCATTCATTGAACAGAAAGTAGTCAGTAAACAGTTACGTTCATCCATTATAGAAGCTCAGTACAGACTGAGCAAATTTCCCCCCATTTTTCCCTGTGACCGCCATCTTGTATTATCTTATGGAGGGCAAGGTGGAGAACCAACACGCCCTCTGATGGTGGTATTGTGAACTAGACCAGTTCGTCTCTAGACCTCAAGGTGAACTCACTGGATTGGATTTACCGTCTACTGCTTGCTCATTGAATATTCAAATTGTTTAAATAAACAATGTACTGCACTGCATACAAAATAAAGACTTACAGCCATCCTTTCCAACAGCCCAGCACAGACTGAACCGTTTTCCCACCAATCTCCAGATTGGGGGGGACAGGAGGGGATGGAGGGAGGGAGGGAACCACAATAAGGTTACGGGGAGCAGTTGATGAGTTAGGTTAGTGGTGGTAGCCCAATTGATCCGTTTTCCCGCCATAATTTGAATTTCCCGCCATGACGTCGGTAACAATTCAGAGTGGGACAGTTACAAATTTGCCAAACTACTAACGCCAGAGCCACTTGCAGTACTATATTAATTTATAGATGCATTTGAGTAGTCATCCTTGAGTGCCATTAAAGTTCTGATGTACAGGAGTTAGGAGCAGTTTTGTTGACACTTTAACTCTAAAGAACCCGCTTTTGGCTTGATCACACACTCAACCACCTCTTTCCAGCTATCATGATAACTAAAGCACAAAGATAAATGCACATGGAAACAATCAGTAAAGTGACCCTGCAAATGACAGTTACTAAGAGTTGCACACACATGATAATTTACTTATAGTATGAATTAATTAGTTTCCTTAATGATTATTAATCAATATGGGAGGAAATGGTAGCTATTAATTGACTACTGAATGACAAACAGTTCAAGTATAGCAAAGTTATTTATTGTGTTAAGGACATGGAAAAATATACTATACATGACAATAAACCTTCATATTAAGGGCACAACGATTGGAATATTGAACAAGAACTTGGTCACGTACTTGAAGGTGCTCCCTCTGTTAAATAATAAGGTCGATATCGTGTTGATGTACGGCTATTGTGATCAAAATGCCCATCGGGTGTGTGCTATGTATGCTGCTCGGTATCCTGGACGACTTCATCCAAGTGCCGGTCCGTTCGCAGGATAGTAACGTTATTTAACGAAACAGGAAGTGGTCAGCCACATGTGAAACGTCAGCAACGACCTGCAACAAATGATGATGCCCAAGTAGGTGTCTTAGCTGCTGTTGCGGCTAATCCGCACATCAGTAGCAGACAAATTGGACGAAAATCGGGAATCGTCGGTGTTGAGAATGCTACATCAACATCGATTGCACCCTTACCATATTTCTATGCACCAAAAATTGCATGGCGACGACTTTGGACGTCGTGTACAGATTTGCTACTGGGCACAAGAGAAATTACGGGACGATGACAGATTTTTTGCACGCATCCTATTTAGCGACGAAGCGTCATTCACCAACAGCGGTAACGTAACCCTGCATATTATGCACTACTGGGCAACGGAAAATCCACGATGGCTGCGACAAGTGGAACATCAGCGACCTTGGTGGGTTAATGTATGGTGCGGCATTAGGGGAGGAAGGATAATTGGCCCCCATTTTATCGATGGTAATCTAAATGGTACAATGTATGCTGATTTTCTACGTCATGTTCCACCGATGTTACTACAAGACGTTTCACTGCATGACAGAATGGCGATGTACTTCCAACATGGTGGATGTCCGACACATGTTGCGTGCGTTTGAAGCGGTACTGAATAGCATATTTCATGATAGGTAGATTGGTCGTCGAAGCACGTTCACCGGATCTGACGTCCCCGGATTTCTTTCTGTGGGGTAATTTGAAGGATGTTTGCGATCGTGATCCACCGACAACGTCTGACAACATGCGTCAGCGCATTGTCAATGCATGTGTGAACATTACGGAAGGCGAACTACTCGCTGTTGAGAGGAATGTCGTTACACGCATTTCCAAATGCATTGAGGTTGATTCACATCATTTGAAGCATTTATTGCATTAATGTGATATTTACAGGTAATCACGCTGTAACAGCATGCGTTCTCACAAAAGATAAGTAAACGAAGGTACATGTATCACATTCCAACAACCGAAATAAAATGCTCAAACGTATCTACGTTCTGTATTTTAATGTCAAAAACCTACCTGTTACCAACTGTTCGTCTAATATTGTGAGCCATATGATTGTGACTATTATAACGCCATCTG
This sequence comes from Schistocerca gregaria, assembly GCF_023897955.1. Lineage (NCBI taxonomy): Eukaryota > Metazoa > Arthropoda > Insecta > Orthoptera > Acrididae > Schistocerca > Schistocerca gregaria. The sequence continues at coordinate 183,394,324 of NC_064927.1, forward strand.
TCACAAAGCTAGAAACGTGGTCCAACTAAAACATTAAAAATTTTATACGTACTACACGAATATGTAATTAAAAAAATGGAGGTTCCTATTTAAAGAAACGCAGTTGATACCCGTTTGACCTATCGCAGTGCCATCTAGCGCGCCAACCAAAGCACCATCTGATTTCCCCCTTCATGCTAGGCAAGTTTCCTTCTTTGTAGTTTTTCCGTTGGACGCTTATTTCATGAGATATTTGGCCCGTTCACGATCAATGGACCACCCTGTATATTATGACGACTCCATGGAGCTAATACACTCCAGGAAATTGAAATAAGAACACCGTGAATTCATTGTCCCAGGAAGGGGAAACTTTATTGACACATTCCTGGGGTCAGATACATCACATGATCACACTGACAGAACCACAGGCACATAGACACAGGCAACAGAGCATGCACAATGTCGGCACTAGTACAGTGTATATCCACCTTTCGCAGCAATGCAGGCTGCTATTCTCCCATGGAGACGATCGTAGACATGCTGGATGTAGTCCTGTGGAACGGCTTGCCATGCCATTTCCACCTGGCGCCTCAGTTGGACCAGCGTTCGTGCTGGACGTGCAAACCGCGTGAGACGACGCTTCATCCAGTCCCAAACATGCTCAATGGGGGACAGATCCGGAGATCTTGCTGGCCAGGGTAGTTGACTTACACCTTCTAGAGCACGTTGAGTGGCACGGGATACATGCGGACGTGCATTGTCCTGTTGGAACAGCAAGTTCCCTTGCCGGTCTAGGAATGGTAGAACGATGGGTTCGATGACGGTTTGGATGTACCGTGCACTATTCAGTGTCCCCTCGACGATCACCAGAGGTGTACGGCCAGTGTAGGAGATCGCTCCCCACACCATGATGCCGGGTGTTGGCCCTTTGTGCCTCGGTCGTATGTAGTCCTGATTGTGGCGCTCACCTGCACGGCGCCAAACACGCATACGACCATCATTGGCACCAAGGCAGAAGCGACTCTCATCGCTGAAGACGACGCGTCTCCATTCGTCCCTCCATTCACGCCTGTCGCGACACCACTGGAGGCGGGCTGCACGATGTTGGGTTGTGAGCGGAAGACGGCCTAACGGTGTGCGGGACCGTAGCCCAGCTTCATGGAGACGGTTGCGAATGGTCCTCGCCGATACCCCAGGAGCAACAGTGTCCCTAATTTGCTGGGAAGTGGCGGTGCGGTCCCCTACGGCATTGCGTAGGATCCTACGGTCTTGGCGTGCATCCGTGCGTCGCTGCGGTCCGGTCCCAGGTCGACGGGCACGTGTACCTTCCGCCGACCACTGGCGACAACATCGATGTACTGTGGAGACCTCACGCCCCACGTGTTGAGCAATTCGGCGGTACGTCCACCCGGCCTCCCGCATGCCCACTATACGCCCTCGCTCAAAGTCCGTCAACTGCACATACGGTTCACGTCCACGCTGTCGCGGCATGCTACCAGTGTTAAAGACTGCGATGGAGCTCCGTATGCCACGGCAAACTGGCTGACACTGACGGCGGCGTTGCACAAATGCTGCGCAGCTAGCGCCATTCGACGGCCAACACCGCGGTTCCTGGTGTGTCCGCTATGCCTTGCGTGTGATCATTGCTTGTACAGCCCTCTCGCAGTGTCCGGAGCAAGTATGGTGGGTCTGACACACCGGAGTCAATATGTTCTTTTTTCCATTTCCACGAGTGTAGATCGACTACGGCTGTTCATGGCAGCAGCGGCTGCAGGTAATAAAGCTCAATGTAACGAGTTTTTTTTTTCAATAATATATGTGCTGAGAGGGAGAGAGAGGTTCCATGGTGTAAGTATGGCGACAGTAGTCTGAGAACGGCACAAATAAAGCTCTCAAAACATATCCTCGTAGACATATTATGATTACAGGTTTGAATGACTTATGGCAGGCTGATCTTGTGGATATGAGGGAATATTTGCATGAGAATAATGGACTCAAATGTATTTTAATGGTTTGTGATGCATGCTACAAATTTGCCTGAGCTTTACTTGTTAAAACAAACACAGGACGGAATGTTGCAGATGTGTTTGACTGTTTGTTGCTGACAGGAACGATCGATGCCCAGACAACCTGCAAACCGATCATGATGTACAGTTTTAGAATAGGTGTTTCGTGACCGTTATGCAGCAGCATAGAATACATCACTACTCCGCATTCACACACATGCAGGCGACTGTCGTGGAACGTCTGAAAAGATCAAATGTGGAAGCGTTTTAATCTTCATGCTTCACACAAATGGACAGATGTCTGAACAGAAATAATTGATCAGTACAAGCGAACCAAACATAGCATGATAAATATGAGACCAATCGATGTTCGTGATAACGGACTCATGGATACGGTGTACTATCTCATTTGGTGAACAGAGATATTTACAAATTGCAAAGTGTAAAGAACGAATTTCAGAACTTATATCTCGAAGGATTCTAAAGATGAAGAAACTTGCTTCTACACCGAAGTGTTGTCGGAAACCTCAGAACAGGATGTGTTTCTCGTGGAGCGAGTGACAAGACGTCGGGTAAGTAGAGCGGCACTCAAATGGCTTGGTTTGCCTGCAGCACAAAAAATAGGATTGATGCTGATTTGCTATATGCGTAGATGTATAAAATGCGTGCTAACGATTTGCTATGTGCGTAATGGGGTAACATGCGTGCTAGGAGACGCAGTACAGCTCATGTAACTTCCTAGCATTCAACTGTTTAAGTAAAATGTTCTAACATCTGTCATTATCTTTTTACATAGGCACGAACAGTAACTAACCGTACAGCAGAAACACTAAGTTGTCATGATCCAGCTCAAGACACAATTGTGTTTCAAGAACACCCCTGTACTTGAGTATCAACGGTTTAAACCCAAATAAAAGAAAAATTAGAACCCAAGCTAGTTAATTTAAAAGGCCAGGACACCGTCCTTTGGTGCAATTCGAAATCGACTCTGCAGCTCAGGCGAATGTGTTGTGCTCCTGCTAACACATACTGTTCTCTAGAACAGGCTATCGTAGTCGGCGCAAACCAGGCTCCTGACCGTTCCCAGAAGCGGTTGACTGTGTCTGCAAAGTGCCACTATCTCAATATATTAGTTCACACTGTCGAGAGACACCTCAAAATGTCACCACCAGGAGCATTTTGCAGTATCCTTCAAAAATTATATATAAGCCGGCCGGTTTGGCCGTGCGGTTCTAGGCACTTCAGTCTGGAACCGCGTGACCGCTACGGTAGCAGGTTCGAATCCTGCCTCGGGCTTGGATGTGTGTGATGTCCATAGGTTAGTAAGATTTAAGTAGTTCGAAGTTCTAGGGAGCTGATGACCTCAGATGTTAAATCCCATAGTGCTCAGAGCCAACCAATTACATATACACTCCTGGAAATGGAAAATAGAACACATTGACACCGGTGTGTCAGACCCACCATACTTGCTCCGGACACTGCGAGAGGGCTGTACAAGCAATGATCACACGCACGGCACAGCGGACACACCAGGAACCGCGGTGTTGGCCGTCGAATGGCGCTAGCTGCGCAGCATTTGTGCAACGCCGCCGTCAGTGTCAGCCAGTTTGCCGTGGCATACGGAGCTCCATCGCAGTCTTTAACATTGGTAGCATGCCGCGACAGCGTGGACGTGAACCGTAAGTGCAGTTGACGGACTTTGAGCGAGGGCGTATAGTGGGCATGCGGGAGGCCGGGTGGATGTACCGCCGAATTGCTCAACACGTGGGGCGTGAGGTCTCCACAGTACATCGATGTTGTCGATAGTGGTCGGCGGAAGGTGCACGTGCCCATCGACCTGGGACCAGACCGCTGCGACGCACGGATGCACGCCAAGATCGTAGGATCCTACGCAGTGCCGTAGGGGACCGCACCGCCACTTCCCAGCAAATTAGGGATACTGTTGCTCCTGGGGTATCGGCGAGGACCATTCGCAACCGTCTCCATGAAGCTGGGCTACGGTCCCGCACACCGTTAGGCCGTCTTCCGCTCACGCCCCAACATCGTGCAGCCCTCCTCCAGTGGTGTCGCGAGAGGCGTGAATGGAGGGACGAATGGAGACGTGTCGTCTTCAGCGATGAGAGTCGCTTCTGCCTTGGTGCATATGATGGTCGTATGCGTGTTTGGCGCCGTGCAGGTGAGCGCCACAATCAGGACTGCATACGACCGAGGCACACAGGGCCAACACCCGGCATCATGGTGTGGGGAGCGATCTCCTACACTGGCCGTACACCTCTGGTGATCGTCGAGGGGACACTGAATAGTCCAAACCGTCATCGAACCCATCGTTCTACCATTCCTAGACCGGCAAGGGAACTTGCTGTTCCAACAGGACAATGCACGTCCGCATGTATCCCGTGCCACCCAACGTGCTCTAGAAGGTGTAAGTCAACTACCCTGGCCAGCAAGATCTCCGGATCTGTCCCCCATTGAGCATGTTTGGGACTGGATGAAGCGTCGTCTCACGCGGTCTGCACGTCCAGCACGAACGCTGGTCCAACTGAGGTGCCAGGTGGAAATGGCATGGCAATCCGTTCCACAGGACTACATCCAGCATCTGTACGATCGTCTCCATGGGAGAATAGCAGCCTGCATTGCTGCGAAGGTGGATATACACTGTACTAGTGCCGACATTATGCATGCTCTGTTGCCTGTGTCTATGTGCCTGTGGTTCTGTCAGTGTGATCATGTGATGTATCTGACCCCAGGAATGTGTCAATAAAGTTTCCCCTTCCTGGGACAATGAATTCACGGTGTTCTTATTTCAATTTCCAGGAATGTATGTTTAAAATTTACATACAGCCTATGTCCATCTGGACGTTCATTAAGGTATTGTTCAAAAATTTGAACTTTATATCTATATGTTCGAGTGTATTGGAGCCCCACAGGCAACCAATGACTGAGTTGGGTTTTTTGGGTGGAGGAGACCACACAGCGAGATTGTCGGTCTCGCCGGATTGGGGAAGGACAAGGAAGGAAGTCGGCCGTGCCCTTTCAAAGGAACCATACTAGTACCTGCCGGTAGCGTTTTAGGGAAGTCACGGAAAACCTAAGTCATAATGGCCAGATTCGGTATTGAGCCGTTCTCCTCCCGAATGCGAATCCAGTGTGCTAACCACCGCGCTTCTCACTTGGTAATGATTGAAAGATTTCATTGATTGGTGCGTAGTCTTTACAAATCTCAAAAGAAGTGATGTGAGCGCTGCACACTGCCGAAAACGATAAATTTTCTGGAAAGTTGGGGCCTCTCCCCTGTGTGTACATTCCTTCAAGTTCCATAAAGACCTGAGGTCACCGGCACACAGACGTCTGGCCTCTGCTCCTGGTGGGAGATGTGCCGATATCGGAATTAATAATCGCCGCCTAACAGCCTGAGCGAAAGTGCGCAGCGCGGGGAGGAGTCTTCTAATTACTGTGGAGATGACCCCTCACCGAGGTGAGTCCTACAGAAGCGTCGGCACAGTCCGGGCTATCGTGCCGCACGACAGACTAACAAACTCTGCGAGTGGCTGCAGCCTTAGAAAGCCGCTTTCTCCCCTCATGCATACAGCTCATTGCAGCTGGCCGTTCCCAGAAGGATGGAACGTATTTAACACCTGAACCTTCATCGAAGATCGTGTTATCGAGGTCTTTCACAAAAACCAAAACTTTCTAGCGGGATTCCACGTTTCGTGAAGTATTCCTAACTTAAGGTGAAGCTGTAACTTCACCACTACCTGCTACAAATTTCAACAGTAGATGATTATAAAAATTAAATTGTAAATAGTAGAGAAACAGCAGTATGATTACAAAGGGAAACAATACTATGAAATACAAGCCACGGTCATGTGGTGTTCTAAACGAAATTTGTGACATGGTTGAAACTGTGGTAGGGAGGACCCAAAATTATACCATGGAAAGAGGTTCAACAACAAACGTGCAAGTAATTTGTGGCGTGCCCCAAAGAAGTGTGTTAGGACCCTTGCTAGTCATGCTGTATGTTAAGGACTTAGTGGAAAATATTAAGCCCTTTTGCATATGATGCAGTTGTCTGTAGTGGAGCATAATATGAAAAACAACTGCACGAAATCTGAATAATTCGTTAATTTCGTGCAAAGATTAGAAGTAGACTTTAAACGCTCAGAAATATAAAATGATGCACTTCACAAAAGAAAGCAAAATGTATCCTATGACTCCAATATCAATGAGTGGCAATGGTATCAATCAGCTGATAACATTACCGGGCTGTAACAACTTGGAATATAAAATGAAAGCCGGCCGCGGTGGTCTCGCGGTTCTAGGCGCGCAGTCCGGAACCGTTCGGCTGCTACGGTCGCAGGTTCGAATCCTGCCTCGGGCATGGATGTGTGTGATGTCCTTAGGTTAGTTAGGTTTAAGTAGTTCTAAGTTCTAGGGAACTAATGACCACAGCAGTTGAGTCCCATAGTGCTCAGAGTCATTTGAACCATTTTATAAAATGAAAATGAGCGTTTGGCGTCATTGGCTGGGAGGCGCTTGCGGGCCAGGTCCAGCCGCCTTGGTGCAGGTCTTATTACATTCGATGAAATGATGGGGATGAAATGATGATGAAGACAGCACAACACCCAGTCCCTGAGTGGAGAAAATCCCCGACTCAGTCGGGAATCGAACCCGGCCCGTAGGACGGCAAACCGTCACGCTTACTACTCAGCTATCGGGGCGGACACTTGTTGAGATGTGAAATGAATTGATCGCTTGGGCTCAGTAGCAGATAAAGCTTGTGGGAATGTTTGGTTCATTGGTAGGATTCAGAAGAAGCTGTATACAGGGTGTTACTAAAAGGTACGGCCAATCTTTCAAGAAACATTCCTCACACACAAATAAAGAAAAGATGTTATGTGTACATGTGTCCGGAAACGCTTAATTTCCATGTTAGAGCTCATTTTAGTTTCGCCAGTATGTACTGTGCTTCCTCGATTCACCGCCAGTTGGCCCAATTGAAGGAAGGTAATGTTGACTTCGGTGCTTGAGTTGACATGCGACTCATTGCTCTACAGCACTAGCATCAAGCACATCAGTACGTAGCATCAAGACGTTAGTGTTCATCACCAAGGTGGTTTTGCAGTCAGTGCAATGCCCATTTGATGTATGGATTAGCACGGGGCAATAGCCGTGGCGCGGTACGTTTTTATCGAGACAGATTTCCAGAACGAATGTGTCCCGACAGGAAGACGTTCGCAGCAATTGATCAGCGTCTTAGGGTGCACGGAACATTCCAGCCTATGACTCGCGACTGGGGAAAACCTGCAACGACGAGGACACCTGCAATGGACAGGGCAATTCTTCGTGCAATTGACGATAACCCTAATGTCAGCGTCAGAGAAGTTGCTGCTGTACAATGTAACGTTGACCACGTCACTTAATGGAGAGTGCTACGGGAGAACCAGTTATTTCCGTACCGTGTACAGCGTGTGCAGGCACTATCAGCAACTGATTGGCCTCTACGGGTACAATTCTGCGATTGGTTCATCCAACAATGTGTCAATGTTCATTTCAGTGCAAATGTTCTCTTTACTGATGAGGCTTCTTTCCAACGTGATCAAATTGTAAATTTTCACAGTCAACACGTGTGGGCTGACGAGAATCCTCACGCAATTGTGCAATCACGTCATGAACACAGATTTTCTGTAAACGTTTGGGCAGGCATTGTTGGTGATGTCTTGATTGGGCCCCATCTTCTTCCACCTACGCTCAGTGGAGCACGTTATCATGATTTCATACGGGATACTCTACCTGTGCTGCTAGAACATGTGCCTTTACAAGTACGACACAACATGTGGTTCATGCACGATGGAGCTCCTGCACATTTCAGTCGAAGTGTTCGTACGCTTCTCAACAACAGATTCGGTGACCGATGGATGGGTAGAGGCGGACCAATTCCATGGCCTCCACGCTCTCCTGACCTCAACCCTCTTGACTTTCATGTATGGGAGTATTTGAAAGCTCTTGCCTTCGCAACCCCGGTACCAAATGTAGAGACTCTTCATGCTCGTATTGTGGACGGCTGTGGTACAATACGCCATTCTCCAGGGCTGCATCAGCGCATCAAGGATTCCATGCGACGGAGGGTGGATGCATGTATCCTCGCTAACGGAGGACATTTTGAACATTTCCTGCAACAAAGTGTTTGAAGTCACGCTGGTACGTTCTGTTTCTGTGTGTTTCCATTCCATGATTAATGTGATTTGAAGAGAAGTAATAAAATGAGCTCTGACATGGAAAGTAAGCGTTTCCGGACACATGTTTACATAACATATTTTCTTTCTTCGTGCGTGAGCAATGTTTCCTGAAAGTTTGGCCGTATCTTTTTGTAACACCCTGTATAAAATGGATTACATACAAAACACTGCATTCTATAATACTTCCCTGTTGTGTACTGTTGTTCAAGTATGTGGGATCCATAGCAAGCAGGACAACCATAGCCTACATAAAGTTTGAAGAATCAGCATTAAGTGAGGAATCTAGCCAGAAAGAACAGCGCTCTTCATTTTGCTACCATAGGGACCGTAAAGACATTTAGACAAATTACAGCACGTACAGCGAATTTAAACATTAAATCTCCCCGCACTTCATACGCGAATGGGATGGGAACAAGCCCTAGTGAATGACACAATGTGCAGTACCATCTTCCATACAGTTTACAGTGATTAAAAGGGATGTTGATGTAGATGCGATTTAAACAAAATAACTTTTAGTATATCCATATTTGCAATATGCTAAGTGTACTGCAATGCAACTCATACTGTACGCTCATCACAGAGCTGTTTCCCAGTTACGGGTTATACATTTTAAGACAAAAAAGTGGCGCATCCTGAAGGAATTATCCGAACCGGACGGAAATCGGTAGACGAGACGTAAATGTACAGCCAAAAAAAGTTTAAAATTTCAGATAAATTGGACAATTTTTTCAAGGGAAAGACCTTTACAAATGGAGTAAGTCAGTAGCGCACTGGTCCACCTGTGGCCCTTGTGCGAGCAGTTTTGGGCCTGCCATTAATTGTTGGAGATGTTGGATGTTCTCCTGAGAGACATCGTGCCAAATTCTGTCCAACTGGCGCGTTAGATCGTCAAGATCCCGAGTTGGATGGTGGGCCCTGCCCATAACTCTCCATACGTTCTCCGTTTGGGAGAGATCCCGCAACCTTGCTGACCAAGATAGGGTTTGGCAAATACGAAGACAGCAGAAACTCTCTCCGTGTAAGGCTGTTCATTACCTTGGTGAAATGTAAACCCAGGGCGGCTTGCATGAAGGATACCAAAACGGGGAGCAGAATATCGTCGTCCTACCGCGGCGCTGTAAAAGAGGCGCCGACGACAACCAAAGGGACATTGCTATGAAAAGAAATGGCACCTGGTTGTCGGGCCGTGCAGCAGACGGCTATCAGTTTGGTGTCCCACCGTCTTCTCTGGTCATCTGGGTTAAGTTCGGAGCAGGATTCGTCACTAAAGACAATTATACTCTAGTCAACGAGATTCCAGGTCGGAACGTGTCTGTAGCCGTCCCTTACAGCTATGGGATACCAACCTGTGTGTCGCCCACCATGTGGCATGGCAACCAGTAGTGGTGGTTTGCATGCCCTTTATTTTTACTGTAATCCATACTGGGCCTACTTTTCAGCAACACAATGCCCGCCCACACACGAGCAGAGTTTCTGCTGCTTGTCTTCATGCTTGCCACACAATATCTTAGCCAGAAAATTCGCCAACGGTCTTCCCAACTGAGAGCGTTTGAAGCATTATGGGCAGGGCCCTCCTACCTTCTCGGGTGTTTGATGATCGGTCACACCAATTGGACATAATTTACCACGATATTCCTGAGGAGGGCATGCAACAAGTCTGTTAATCAACACCAAGCCGAATAACTGCTTGCATAAGATCCAGTGGTGAATCAGTGCGTTATTGAGATGCTCAAAATGTGGAGCTCGCCGTCTTGAATAAATCATTCAGTTTTTCTGAAATTATTACGAGTTGTTTGTCTGTGATTGCATATCACATCTACCGTTTTCCGTCCAATTAGGATAATTCCTCCGTGGAGCGTCGCAGATTTTGTCTTTGAGTGTACAAACATATACCGATAGACCTAAGCTTTCCTTAGATTAAACTATATTACAGTCGAAAATAAGTCTGACAGCTAGGATCGGAGAATACCGAGACAAGAATAAACTATGTTGGGAACATGACTTTTCAGTTTAAAACATTTGTTTTAACAGCAAAGTTTATGTGCTGCTCAGTGGGTTTGCTCTCACAGAACAAAAAAGTGGTCACCTTTACTGCAATGAGCTGTAATGTTTGAGTATTCATGATGACAGCATGTGATTGCTGGTGCGCAGTTTTGACAAACCTCTAGTATCACAGGAACTCGCACATATGATTGAGATTCTACGAATTCCTGAAGCTAAGCATTTACAAGTCACCAGTCCTATTGTTTTCTCTTTCATGGCGCTCAGATTTGGAGTTTTTCCAAATATTTGACTATTCTCGAGTGATTTCGCCACCACTTTCTCACGTTATCGGAGAACTTGATGACTTCTTTGGTCTGTCCAACAAATGGCACATCAAGATGCATTTTACAATAACACTTGAAATAAGTGAAACAAAAATTCATGGATCGGTCCATAAGCATGGAACAAAGCAGGCATCACTTCTACATCGACTAGTGCCACAGTGCACTTCAGCCCACACCAAAATTATTAGCAGGTTATAGGAGTACGGCCCACAGAGCAACGGCACAGTCTCTGACAGAAGTTGCACTTGCAATTGAAATCGATACATTAAAGCAGTTAGCTACAAAAATTGTGGCAATATTGAAAACATCAATAAAGTGATGAAAAACCCTTGTTACAACAGAGAAAGGATCAAGCAAATCAGCAACAGTTCCAAAAATGACACCATACAATCTCATAACCTTTATTGGTACTATCTCAAACCACATAGCTAAAGTTCTATAGAACGTGAGATCATCAGCTCCTAGGCAAAAAATAAGTGAGCGACAACTCTATCATATACAGTAAAAATTTATGGAAACTAAAATGTATACTTTTGTATTCAGATGTAAGTCATCAAGAAGTGCGACTGAATGAAATGTAAACCGTTTATTTAACACTAAAAACGTTCGTCAAGCCCCAGCCATTAAAACAATGAAAGTTTTAAAAGGTTACATAACTAGTTTCGACGCACTGAACTGTCATTTTCAAATGTAACCACAAACCTGGAAAACTGTACTGATAACTGCAAATACATGTCTTTCAAATATAAAAAAATACGCTAAAACTAGTAAACTGAAGAAAAGGCAGCACAAACGAGTCATGAGATGTCATGACAATTTTTGGTTGATGTGTCATCTTACACCTTAATGTAGCGTAGATGAAAACTGCATCGGGATGAAACTCAATATTACTCTTGCATTACGTCCTGCACTGATATAACTATTATTTTGCAAACAATGGCTCACAGTCTCATTTTCTTTTTCCTTTATTGTTATTTCATAACCCTGCCCCATATGCGCTGGAGTGGGCTGGCAGCGACACAATTCACCCCTCTTCAGCCAAAAAAACTACATAAAACAACTCAGGAGAAAGTTCCATACATAAAATACGGGGATAAAAATGGCGTTTACACACAAGGGGAAAGCAATGAGCAGTAAAATATACAAAAAAGGGGTAGTTTCAGGAGGCACTTTTATATTATATCCACATATAATTAAAATGACACTCGATAAAAACGGAGTACATAAACAATGGCGGCACGAAGAGCACAATTAAAAACGACGATCACAGTAATGACAGCCACACAGGGCTGCACTGACCAAAACACGACAACGTAGCTTGATTAAAAGCGGTAGGACCTACCAATGGAAGGGAAGTCAGAGAAGGGACAGAGGAAAGACAGGAGTGAGGTCAGCAGAGGAGGACGCGCAGGAAGGGGCAGAAGGCAGGAAGGGTAGGGAGGGACCAGCCTAGTAGGGACCACAAGGACTGGGAAAGGAGAAGTGAGAATGACAGGGAGTAGGAGGGACGAAACAGCAGGGAGAAAGGGAAGGAGAGGAGGGGAAGAAGAAGGGTCACAATTGGAAGAAAGGATAGATATCAGGGCGAAGCACATCCTCTGGAATGGGGAGGCAGTGGGGAGTTTGGAACTGGAGAGAGGGTGAGACACATCAGTAAAGGTGCAAGCAGCAGGAGGGAATTGGAGGGGAAAGGAGGCACCAGGGGATGAGGGGGATCAAAGTTGGTGTAGGGGTTATGCATGTGTTTACGGAAAAGGAGGAGATGAAGTCATATAGGAAAATCATAGGGGATGGGAGATGGATTTGGAAAGCGAGGCGGAGAGCATGGCATTCAAGGATTTGGAGAGATTTTTAGAAATTAGGAGGGGCAGATATCCATGTGGCACTGCGATAGGCAAGGATTTGTAGGCATGAAGGGTGGTGGAAGAAAGCAATCCCCATTTCCAGCCAGAGTGGAGTTTCAGAAGACAGAGTTTACTGTGGGCTTCATGTTGGATGGAACAAGTAGTTCAGGTGAGGTGGTGGATGGAGAGGCGACGTTATTTCAAAAGGGGGGTAAGTTAGATAGGGCGGTCATATATGGTGACGTAGAAATAATGGAACCAGAAGGAGAGCATGATACATCCTATAATGATTGCCTAGGCTTTGGAAGGATTGATTTGAAAAAGCCACTGGCTGCACTAGGCAGTAAACTGGTTTAGGTTGGATTGGAGGGAGCACTCGAAATTCTGAAATCTAGGACAGAGGGCAAGAAAGGTGGTGTCATCAGTGTATTGAAGGAGATGGATGTGTGAAGGTGGTTTGGGCATATCAGCCATGTATAGAAGATACAGGACAGGAGAAAGGATGGAGCCCTGGGGCACACCTGTGGTGGGGCAGAAGATACAGGAATTGGTACTATAAATCGTGACATGGGAATGATGGTGAGAGAGGAAGGAGGGGGTAAGCCTGGAGCTTGAAAAGGAGCTTGGAATGTCATACATGGTCATAGGCGTTGTGAAGATCAAGAGAAACAAAAATAGCAGAGCAACAGGAGTTTAGTTGGAGGGAGATGAGATGTATAACGTTAAAAAGCTGATCATCAGCAGAGAAGAAGGGCTGGAAACCACACTGCGGAAGAGGGAGGAAGTGATGTTGTGTTAGGTGGTGATGGATACAGCTGGAGAGGACGGACTTGAAGACCTTACTGAACACAGAGGCTAGGCATAGGGGACGACAGTAGGAGGTTTCAGAAGGGGGTTTGTTACGTTTAAGGAACAACAGGATGCAGGAAGTCATCCACAGTTTGGGTAAAAGCCAGTGGAGAGGATGGTATTGTACATGGTGGCAATGGTGGCGAAGAAGGGGCGAGGGCATTCCCTGGGGTCACAGTAGGAAATGCAATTGTGACCAGGGGTGGTGTTGTATTTGGAGAGGAGGATGAGTTTAGTGTGTTGTGCTCTGATAGGAGTGTTCAATTCTGAGGGCAGTAACAGGTGCAAGTAGCAAAAGCGGGGAGCAAATGGCAGGAAAGTGGTATCAGTGCAGTCAAGGACATCGGGGAAGAGGAAGTAATCAAAGTGAGGATCGTTAGGTATGGTGACGAACTTGGAGAGGTGGGAACCAAAACGGTTAGCTTAGCTGAGGTTGTCAGGGAAGTCATGGCAAAGTGTGTAACATGAGACTGGATGGTTACCAGCAAGGCAGTGGAAGGCAGTCCAACACTTGGACTCCACAGAGGGTGGGGTTGACTCATGTGAATTATGACAGCAGTCCCGGTGTTTCTTTGCTGCCAGAAGTTTCTGAACATATCTTTGTAATTGCTGGTGGTGGAGGAGTGTGTTTCAGTCACGAGTGTGGAAGAAGGAACGATAGAGCTGGTAGGATTCATGGAGGAGTATGGCCTGTGGAGGAAGGGTAGGATGTTGGAGATGGATCAGTTTGATGGGAACATGGGCTGCCACACATCAGAGACAGTTTTTTGATAGAAGGGCGTTCCATGAGCGATGTCATCATGATGATGGAAGTGAAGGTAGTGGCTTATATCCTGAGTATTAATGGATTCCTGGTAGGCATTCCAGTCTTCATGATGACAGTCGTGAACAACATTGGGAAAGGTGAGAGCATGGTGAGCTTGGGAAGGGCTGGGGGGCAAAGAAGATGGTAAGAAGGATTAGGAGGTGGTCACTGCCAGCAGGATGGAGGACTTCCACTGCAGTACACACAAGGATGGTGGAAGAACTGAGGACAACATTGGGGTTGTGCTACTTTTGTGACAGGTATGCTGAGGGATGGGGAGCAAGGTCGTCTTGGAGGCTGGGAAGAAATAATGCCACCACTGGAGGTTGGTAGGGTCACAGCTATGAATTTTAATGGAGCAATCATGTCGGTTTGGAAAGTGCAATCAGTATGAGAGAGGAAGTCGTAGGGAATGGGAAATGCAGGCGACAGAGAGGGTGGGGAGAAAGATGCTAAAGGTCAGATGTTGGGTAGGGTCATTGAGCAGGGGTTTTGGCTGGAAGGGGACATGCTTAAGATGGCTACACCTTGGTCTAAGCGGCAGGGATTATCAGTACAGTAAAGCATATATGGAGAGGTGTGGACAATGTGGTAAGGTTGGAGGAAGGTTTCATTGAGGATGAAGGGGTCAACCTGGTGCTGGGACATGGTATGTATGAATAGGGGCTTGTTGGCGGGGATGTAGCTGACCTTTTGATAAAGAGGATGATACTGTCATGGTGCCAGGATGGAGAAAGAGGGAGGAGAAGGAGGGAGGGGGGGTGAGTAAGGCTTAGATGAGGGTGTTGAGGCAGGTTAAGAGGAACTCTGCTTGGTTATGGGAGTAGGTGGTGTAGGTGTTCAGGTGGAAAACAGAAGAGGTAGCGAGGGAGACCTGCTAGAGGGCGTGTGGGGGTTGGAAGGGGTGAATGTTTCAAAGGATGATTATAAGGAACTGAATAATGTCTTCAGCTTGGGGGTGGGTGGGTGGAGGGAATTGTTGGGGTGGGAGGGTTGATCAATGGGATGAACAGGGACAATTTGCTCTGGTTGGGTTGCAGGGGACTGTAAGAATGGCTAATGAAATGCGTAAACTCAGGACGATCGCCATAAACATTCTCCCAAGAACGCTGAGGTGCTGGAAGGTTGTTCCTAGCGCCGCGCACGGAGAGTGACGTGGTAGGTGGCATTTGGGTGCCTGTGTGCAACTGAAATCGCCTCCCATGATCAACGCATCCTGGCGACCCAGGAAAAGAGGTGTGATTGAGGAGGAGGGGGAACATTACGGCGGCGACCTGAACCAGAGGGCACATAGACACTGACGATCCATATGCCATATCTCTGGCGCCAGGGAAATAGGCAACATCAGCGAGGATACCGTCACGTAACATGATGGACACACCACTACCAGTAGGGGAAAAATGGCAGGAATGTGCTGTAAAACCATTGGGAGCATAGAAATTTGCAACATGCAACTCCTGAAGGAGAGCAATGTCAGTGTCGGCAGTATACAGCATCTCATGGAGTAAAGCCTGTTTGGTGTATGCCCATGGTATTGACAATGACTGTGGTTATGCTGTAAGTCTGGAACGCTGCCATCACCAGGAGAATAGGTGATTCAAACTTGGAGGAGTTACGGGAAACTTCCCCATGGAAAGGCACATCACTGTGATGGAGAAGGAACCCAACAGGTTCCATCGCTCTGTAAACCTACAGAGCATCCATCCTCAGCATCGAGTACATCCACACAAGAGACAGACATCTCACTGGTCCAATTCAGTGGAACACTATCAGAGGTGCGCCTAGCGGTAGACGCAGAAAGAGAGACAACCACTTGAGACACAGCCGTGAGAAGGCCAGTGTCTGGAGATGGACGCTGACTGAAGATGGAGGTGGGAAAGGACATCATGTCATCAGTAGCAGGGTCGTCATTCTGCGCACACATCCGATGGGGGCAGGCATCAGAAGAAGTACAGAGTTGTCTATTCCGTTTCCTCGGTGTCTGTTGCTTCCTAACATGCTGTTCCATGTCGGATGCCGGGTTCCTATCGTTCGACACGTGGCCAGAAGACAGAAAAAAGGAGGTCGGTACGTCTCCATGATCAACAGCCATGGAATTGGGACAGACAGCTTGTGCCTGCTGATGATCATTGTATTGCCTGCTGCTGGAGTGTAGGATTCGACAGGCAAAACGTCCATCGCATAGTCGAGAGGAGTCGACGCCGGTGAATACTCATTCAGAGGGGGCGCAGTAGGCAGCACCACTGCAGAAGCGTGAAATGGAGGTGGGTGCCTCTGGAAGAGCGACAACTGCGATCGGAGACATTCAGAATGGGCATGGCCATCCTAGCCACAACCTGACAGGTGCGTGGCTGGTCATCATACAAGACGGCAGCCCTGCAGCTGGAAATAACCAGCTAGGAAGCCACGTCTTTTAGTTCAGTTTTGATCTGAGGGACGCAATTGATGACACGGTATATTCTGAACACATTCCAAGTTTCAGTAACGTGTCTAACGATGTTGCTGTAAGGCGGCCACCACAACGTGCAACGGTATCTCAAACGGGAGTTTGAAAACCTACAACGTTAACGAAGGCCAAAACCAACGTGATCAACCACGACAGTCCCTATATGTCCGTCAGAGAATCGGAACTTGAGAGCGTTTGTGTGGTGCCGTGCAACGTCAGCGCACAGCTCGTCATTCGTTGGCTTTACGTACACAGTAGTACTAAGCATTGAAGAAATGTATTCCGAGAACATCTTGCAGTGGGAGGTGCATTTCATCCTGTACAAAACGCTCGACTTCATACACCGTCAGAACTTCGCGCCCCAAGGGGAACGTTAATTTAATTGTCGCTTGGCGGTAAGAAAATGCCTTGCTGGTCAATGAAATCGGACTCAGGCAAAGACGCTATGCGCAGGCAGCAGAACAGGCGAGGTGCAAGCAAGGCGTGCGCGCCTCTCCACTGCCAAAGGCAGAGTGCGGAACCCCACTGCTACGGACGCATTAAGTTTGGTTTACTGCACACAACAGATATATTTACAAACAAAATGCTAATGCTAAATGAAATACTGAAAGGTATACAGGGTGTACCTATTACTGGTTTTTAGGTGTTGTAGAGGGGACATAGTGGATACAGTACTGATACGAAAACCACGTCCTTAAATGTACCGTTTGGATATGAAGAAAAGATTATTTTCGTATCTCTCGTCTCACGGGTCCCTGCGAATTCAGGAGAAGATTCCGTCGTCGGTCTCTGTTATAATTACATCATGACATACAGTTTTTGGACAACAACGGCTGCGAGAAAAAGGTACGTTGGTGACCATTAAGGCTGAGCATGGTGCTGCACGGAGGCGCCGCACTCCACTTTGAAGACGATGATCTGCGTCACATGGAAGACAATCCGGTGACGATCTCACGAAACGTTGCCCTGCCATAGCTTCCTGTAGAGCAAAAGGTCAGAGCTCGTGTTCTCCATTGAGAGCGTTCATACTTATTTTACTTCCAAACCGTACATTTGCGTTAATGGGTTCCTAATGTGAACTTTGTCAGCTAAGTCCCCTGTACAAGTGTTAGTAGCCTGTAGTAGAACGTGTGAAACACCCAATATTTTTAAACTCCGAGTGAAGTATGAGGAACAGTAAAATGAAAACAGAACGCCCGCCACAACGGAACAATGGAGTGCTTCCATTAGAAAGTAACCACCTAATTGAGACATTTATCCGATTGGAGGCGAGATGATCAATTCCTGTTCCATAGAACGCGGTTGGGAGCTGACGAATATACAACAACGCCCACTCATGTACTTCATCGTCCGACTGACACCAACGCCTACGCATGCCTTTCTGAAGGTTGCCAAAGACATGAAAATCACAAGGTGAATGATCCGGGCTGTAGGGACGCCGTTGCAGTGTTTCCATCCAAATCGCCGAAGCGTAGCATTCGTTTGATTGGTAGTGTGTAGGCGGGCGTTGCAGTGCCACAGAATGTTTCCGTCCGATAACATTCCAGGGCGTTTTGAGTTTTGGCACTTTCTGCAAAGTGTCTTCATATGGCTGCTCATTTATTGCAGCTCCATGTTGAAGGGAATCGACAAGCCCGCCTGCAGACTGCCAACTTGACGAAAGCTACGCTTCAGCGATTTGTTTCAGAAACACTGCAACGTCGTCCACACAGCCCGCATCTTCCATCTTGTGATTTTTCAGATTTGGCAACCTGTAGAAAGATAAGCGTGGGCGTCGGTTTGATTCGGAAGACGAAGTGCAAGAGTGGCCGCGGTTGTAGATTCGTCAGCTCCCAACCAAGTGTTACGGAACAGGGATTGATGGTCTCATTCATCAGTCTCATAAATGTCATAAAAAAAGAAGCCATTCCATGGTCGCGTTCTCGGGGGCGTTCGGTTTTCATTTAACTACCCGTTATAAATTATATTAATTTCTTTAATTTCTGTATCGAATATGTAATAAATTTTGCTCTCCACAAGACGAAAACACATAACGTTTCAGAAGCCAATAGATACTAAACATTTTCACCTAAAATACTGGAAGTACTATTGCCCTTGAATGAGCACACTGGAGGCAATAGAGAACAGGAGACGACGTGAAACTGTTACCCGGCGATCACCTGTCCTTTCATTGCTGACGCTAGTCACAGCATTGAAGTGGCATGTGTGCGACATTCGGTTGTGTGGTATCACTGCAGTAACATGGGTGGATGTAGAGACAGGAGAGAGTTAGAGAAAGGTGCAATCTAGTTTGGAAGACTCAGTGATCATATCGTGAATGCAGTTGCACCATTTTTTGGTGTATCAACGCAACTTATCCAACAGATCTACAACGAATGGCATGCCACTCGAGGAAATATAAACCGACTTCAGAACAATAGTAACCAAAATTATGCTAACCGACCTGACGGCTGTCACTCTTTGTGAATGACAGTCGGTTTCAAACCTGATAGGAACTGCTAATGTCTGCGAATGTAGGTCCATCCCAACCACTTCTCGATCGAACATTGCGCAGTGTCCTGCATGTAGTCATAATGGTACACGAAAAGTGGCATGTCTTCAGTGGGACAAACAACAGAGAAATTCTGCAGGAGCTGACTAGAAGGGTGTAGTGAGATCCGAAGAGTTTTGGTTTTGTTACTTTTAGACTACACAAGGCAATGAGCCTGCAGCGGGTAGGGAGCGTAGTTAAGACCTGAGAAGGTTCTTTGTTGTTGCGGACGCGTTTTTCCTCCAATGAGTTGTGCCCACTAATTCAGGGTATTTGTTTCAACATGCTCCGTGATCACGTTTTGCCCTATCTTCTGCTTCTTCATGATGAGATTGCTGGGGACACTCCCATCTTTAAGGATGAAAACAGGTGTGAAGACTCAAAGACTCAGAGGGGGGCACGCATAGAATCCTGGTTTGACGAACACTCGGGAAGCCTGTTCCTATACACTAGTGAAATCAAGAAATCGACACAGTAAAACTTCTGCTCCCACATATTTATTTTCACAACGTCCATTTACAGTGAAAACTTTATACATCTGCTGCTGAGGGCAGAACAATCTAAAGTCTTAACGTAACACCGACAGATGGCGTAAGAGTATTCATCCCCCTACATCCTCCCCGTCGTGGTCCATCTCGAGAGGAGTGACCAGCTGGACCGGTCGACAGATCTTCATGCCATCTGGCTGGCGGAGGACGATGCCCCGTATTTTATTGTCTCTGCCGTGTAGTACTTCTTCCACCACAGCCCTCTTTCACAAGTGTTGTGGTTTGCTGTCTTCTTGGAGCAGAAAAAACTGTCCAATTCTTGGTTTCCTTTGCGAAGGGCTTGATGGTATTGTCTTAGCAGCAGGAGGTATTCAGTCTTCCACCTACGCCAAATGTCCTCATTGACCTTTCGTCTAAGTTTATATTCCTTGGAAATGTCGCTTGTAGTTGCTGGCTCTGGCGCACATGGAATTATTACTGGTTTCCCTCCATTTAGAAAGTGGGCAGGCGTGAGTGCAGTATCGCTCTCTCCTTGAGTGATGGGTCATGAGTTATTGTGGCTTCTATACTGGTCAAGGTGGCGTTCAAACTCTCTTCATCCACCTGGGAGCGGCCATCATGCGTTCTTACAAGCCTCCTCACCAAGCCGCATGTGGTGGTATAAATTTCCAAGTGATTCCATGGTGGGCACAGCTGAGCTGTATGTCGGGTTCCGGCACCAAAATGTGTTGCTACACACTAATGAATCAAGTAATCGACACAGTAAAACTTCTGATCCCATAAATTTATTTTCACAATGTCCATTTACAGTGAAGAAGTTATATATCCGCTTCAGAGAGCATCACAGTCTGCAGTCTTATCACAAGAGCAACAAATGTCGTAAGACTCTTTATTCCTCGACAAAGCCAATCACACCTCGATTGTCTCACTAAATCACCCGATATTAATTCCATAGGAAACATCTGGACTCCTTGGAACAGCTGATGGAACATAGCAATCGTCATCTCCGAAATTTGATAGATCTACTGGATCTAAGGATCAGTGATTAGGTTCAGACTGGTACGTCATACCTGAATAAATATAGGGTCTTTTTCCTCGCAGACTGAGGTCAACACCAAAGCTGAAGGTGTGTAGCTTGATGTCTACTGTGGTGGATTGACTTTTTGTCTCGTGTGCGAGAATGTCATTTTCAACCGGTAGACACCAGACGCATTTTGACAGATGCGACGTTTTATCATTTTACGCATTAGCCGGAAACTAACACAGTACAGATTTTCACACTCACGCATTGTTATTCAAATTATTTGTTACCCTGTTCCCCCTGGAGTCGCATTCGGAAAGACGACCTTTCAAACTCGTCTCTGGCCACCCATATTTACGTTTTCCGTGATTACCCGAAATCGTTTCAGGTAAATGCTGGGCCTGTTCCTTTGAAAGAGGACGGCCGATTTCCTTCCCTATCCTTGCCTAGTTGTGCTACGTCGCTAATGACTTCGTTGTCGACGGGACGCCAAACACTAATCTCCTCCTCCTTAACCTCTTTAATGTTGATCAGCACAGCTAGAGACATAGCCGGTAATATTCATTGGTCCTTCTGCGATGTGCATAAAGATGTTCGAGACACCGAGATGCATTATGGAGACGAAGTTTTAGCGCTTTCACAGTGAATTGTGACGCACGCTGGTGAATTTCTCCGTAACACTAGATTTGGTTCAAGGACCAGCAGAAGCCATTGGCGTTAGGTGTGCGCAGAGGACCTGAGGTGCCGTGGGAAAGCTAGGACAGGGCAGGCTCCCTCACCCATACGTCCAGCCGACGAACATCCGCCGACCTTGCCAGCGACAGTTACGACCGCCCGTGTACTGCTGCTGGTTGCTGGTGTAGGACTCACTGCCAGCTCCCAAGCAGGAGTAACTTCACTCGCCTGAGTTCCTCAGCCAAAGCTTCCTTCTCCGTCGCGCAAAGATGCTGCCCAACGTTGCTCATAAGCCTCTGGCTCGTTGTTTAAGTACTGCACTGAAAGTACTTTTTTACGTCTATACTCTACGGAATATTCTTGAATAACGTAGATCTGTGACCGGTAGCCGCAAAGAGCTATAGCCTGTACGGCAAGTAGCACATTTTCATTTGTTTAATGTGATGTTTAAAGTATATTTATATAAATGTAACTTATAGCAAGCACGTGCTGACATCTGTCAATATTGTCGAATTGTCACTTTAATAAGTCATGGTTGCAAACTTGTAGGGGAAAAAAAATCTGGTAGCAGCCGACCTCGAAGAAGATCAGCTTGATCTTTGGAGAAATGTAGCAACATACGAGGCAATACTCTAAGTCACATTTTAGAAGATAAGTTGAGGAAAGGCAATCCTACGTTTGTATCATATGTAGGCTTGGAGAAAGCTTTTGACAATGTTGACTAGAGTATTCGATTAAAATTTTGAAGTAGCAAGGGCAAAATATAGCGAGCGAAAGGCTGTTTTAACTTTTACAGAAACCAGGCAGCCATTATAAGAGTCGAGGGGCACAAATGGAAAGCACTGGTTGAGGAGCGAGTGAGACAGGGTGATAGACTATCACCGATGTACACTGAGCAAGTGCTAAAGGAAACTAAATAAAAATCTAGAGTAGGAATTTAAGTCCAAAGAGAAGATATAAAAATTTAGAGTTTTGCCTATGACGCTGTAATAATGCCAAAGACAGCAAATGGACTGGAAGAGCAGGTAAACGGAATGGGCAGTATCTTGAAAGGAGGATATAAAGTGAACATCCACACAAGCAAAGCAAGTACAATGCTATGTTGTCGAGTTATATCAGGTGACGCTGAGGGAATTATATTAGGGAATGAGACACTTAAAGCAAAAATGAGTTTTGCTATGAGGGCAGCAAAATATCTGACGATGGCCGAATTAGGGAGGATATAAAATGCAGCCTGGCAATGACAAGGAAAGCGTTTCTGAAGGAGAGAAATTTATTAACACCGAATATAGGCATAAGTGCTAGAATATCAATTTTGAAGGTATCTGTATAGAGTGAAATGTGTGGAAGCGAAACATAGACGATAAACAGTATGCACAAGAACAGAACAGAAATTTTTGAAATTACTGCTGAAGATTAGATGGATAGATCATGCAACCAACTAGGAGGTACTGAATAGAAATGGCGACCAAGAAATTTGTAGCATAACTTACCTACAAGATGTGATTGGTTGATAGGACACATTCAGAGACATCAAGAGATCACTAGATTATTATTGGAGAGAAATGTGGGGGCTAAAAATATTGTAAAGGGAAACGAAGAGACGAATGCACTAAGCAGCTAATCATAACACAAAAGCATCAGAATTGACATGTTTCCAAGGAGCAAGTCTTGATCAGCAGAATCACTCTACAAGAATCTTATTTATTAATAAGGGTTTCGAAGGAGCATATCTGTGTCAAAGAGACTGTTGTGGAATAATTGCGATGATTAAGATTTGTTCTACGGAAAAGCGTAGATTTTGATGCTTTTGCGTTGTGATCGATGATTGAGCTTACAATTTAACGTTAAAACTGACTAGACTGGGCTCAAAAACTTTGTTTCAAAGGTGCTCATTTACAGTAATTTCACGGTACAGGTCTATCACGTGATGAACAAAAAGATTATTATCAAATGGTCCAACGATGATATGATTGTGGTTTGGTAAC
The DNA here is from genome assembly GCF_023897955.1 of Schistocerca gregaria. Classification (NCBI taxonomy): domain Eukaryota; kingdom Metazoa; phylum Arthropoda; class Insecta; order Orthoptera; family Acrididae; genus Schistocerca; species Schistocerca gregaria. The sequence goes on from NC_064927.1 coordinate 183,417,518, forward strand.
ATGACTGGCACCAGTCTGGTTCAATGAGTCGCTCGATGGAGAGTGCGTATGCTCCCTCTGGCGGATAGAGTGATGCCTCACGGCGACTGCGAGCCGACTTCTGGATTCCCGGTTGCAGAGTGCACGGACGCTGCCCTGTCCTGTCAAGCAGAGAGCACACCCCGCGTTTCGGAACCAGTGGCTTGCTGGTGTTGAGTGTACAATTTTGGCTATGATTTCTGTCATATGCGGCATGCAGTGATACGCAAGTAAATGTGATTAGCATGTGCCTAGAAATACAGTGCTTCGATGAGGCATTGAAACTTGATTTTTTTTTTTTAATTTTGCACTTGCTTAGCCACCGTGGTACAACTGTTTTAGGTATCTGGCCGTTAGGAATCAGGTTATATGCCGCAGTGAATGATTGTTCAAATGCGTGTAGGCTGATGTCTTGTGTGTAATGAAATAAACTGTCGTGTAACTAGGGCCTCCCGTCGGGCAGACCGTTAGCAACATGCGCAATTTACTTCGTTTTGTTTAATGCTCACCTTAAAATTACATCGCTAAATGAATTGCATTATTATGCACCCATTTTTGTGCTCCTTTTCTTCGTTTTTTAACAGCACGTCACCTGCAAACTAGCCATGTAGAAAATGCGCATTTATCAAGAATTGTTTCTTGGGTAGAGGTTATGTGCGTTCTTGTACTTAACATTTTTTCGTCCTGTTGCGTGTCTGCTTGGTATCTCGATCAACGGCTATTCAGTGCACTGTATACACAAAGTTTTTTACACAACTTTTGCTCACTAGTTCACTCCCACTTACACAAATTGTGGCGAAACGTGGTATCAGAAAACACTCCTGGCTCCATTCTCAGTGAGAGGTGTTATGTTATTGCCGCTGCTGACTTGTTCATCGTTGGTCTTACGTTTGCTGTCGCGCAAATTTTGGATGTTTTGTCAAAACTGATGTGGTGTGGCTGCTTGCGGGAGAGCTGAATTTATGTAACATGTATATGCCTGTGTGCTTGGAATAAGAAAGAGAGAGAGACAGAGAGAGAGCGAGAGCTGGAAAAAAGAGTGGGGAGATGATCGAGAAAACAGATTTTCTATCCTTTTTCTTTTTTTGAGTGTTATGTTTTTTGTAGGGAGGTGCCGCTGTATAATTCACTGAGTGTTCCAGACAGTGTTTTATTGCACAGTGATGTATTTTCATTAAGGACTCTCTTTCCTTGCGTTATTGCATTTTGTATGTGGTAATTCTCGTTTATTCTAACTTTTTGATAGAGACTATAGGTTTCTGTGAGGGTCTTAAGATCAGCCTCCACGTTATTTGGGTGGTGGTTTTCTTGTATAATATGATGTGCAAAAGTGGAGTGTGTGCTATCACTGTTTAGGGCTCTGAGGCGTTCAGATTATCTCTTTTGGAAATTTCTTCATGTTTGGCCTATATAGACCGCCTAGCATGACCTACAGGGTAACTGATATATTCCGACTTTGGAAAATTTGTCTCCTGAGGTCTTCTCGTAAATCTTTACAGGACTGTAGAAATCCCTGTTCATTTTTTAACTCTTATCAACGGTAGTGCAGTGTACTTCATTTTTGAGATAACCTCAGACAGAAAAGTCCAGAGAATCGATGTCAGATAATCTTTTATTCAAATGTATAGGCCCCGATCATCTTAGTCAGCATAGACCATACGGCACGGTAGATGTCTTTCGCAGCAGCAAAATATGGTGACATCCCATCATGCATCTACCGCCTTCTCAAACCATGTGCCATGATTCAAATTTGACTCCAATTAAATGGTGACTTAACCGAAAAACTCACACCTGAAATACATTTTTAATAGTTTTGGAGATATTTCGTGGTGAACTCGGTGGCACACATCGCTACGAGGGCTGCTATATATATTTCTGGCCTAGGCAACACTAAGTGTTGCCAGGTGCAATCTGACATTTCCATTGGAAAGTTTGACATTTTTTAGCATAAATGTACTCAGAACTTTTTGACTTACGACAATTTTTTTTCTTTTACAGGGACTTGAAGAAATCAATTTGGCACAAAAATGGAATTAACTTGTGAACATTTTCGTGCGATCATTTTTCACAACTTTCGACGTGGATTATCACGACAAGAGTGCATCGATGAACTTAAATCTTTGTATGGCGACGAAGCACCATCCTATAGCACTGTGAAAAACTGGTACAACGAATTCAATCGTGGCCGACGCTCGCTCAAAGACGAATTCCGTGAAGGTCGTCCAAAAACAGCCGTTGTGCCAGAAAACATCGATGCCGTACGTGAACTGATAATGCAAGACCGTCATGTGACATACCGTGAGATAGAGGCATGCTTAGGCATTTCTCCCACCAGCATACATTCGATATTGCATGAACACCTGGCCGTAAAAAAGGTTTGTTCTCGTTGGATCCCGCACAATTTGACAATCGCTCAAAAGAAAGCTCGTGTGGATTGGTGTAAAGAAATGCTGAAAAAATACGATCGCGGTGCTTCAAAAGACGTTTATAAGATCGTCACAGGTGACGAATCATGGATCTATGCGTATGAGCCCGAAACAAAACAGCAATCGACCGTGTGGGTCTTCCAAGACGAGCCAAATCCAACGAAAGTTGTTCGTGGAAGAAGCACTTCGAAGCAAATGGTCGCCTGTTTCTTCGGCAAAACTGGTCATGTGGCGACTGTTCCGCTTGAGAAACGTAGGACGGTCAATTCTGAGTGGTACACCACCATTTGTTTGCCTGAAGTCTTCGGAGAAATTCGAAAAATGAACAAGAGAAGACGAATCATTGTGCACCATGACAATGCGAGCTGTCACACATCGGCTCAAACCAGCGCCTTTTTGACCGGCCAAAACGTCGAAGTGATGGGTCATCCGCCGTACAGCCCTGACTTGGCACCCAATGACTTCTTTTTATTCCCACACATCAAGAAAAAAATGCGTGGTCTACGATTTTCGTCGCCAGAAGATGCTGTTGCAGCATTCAAAAACCATGTTTTGGAGGTGTCTCAATCGGAGTGGAAAAAGTGCTTCGAAAATTGGTTTGAGCGCATGCAAAAGTGTATAAATCTTGATGGAGAATATTTTGAAAAACAATAAACCATTTTCGTTGATAAATATTCTTATTTTCATTATTAGGCCAGAAATATATATAGCAGCCCTCGTAGTATGTGACAAGCTGGAACGTTTTTACCTCTATTGTTGTTTATGTTCACTGGTGTTAGTTTTAGCCACTAATTCTGACATGTAAATGTAGTCGTGTCAAGGGGATGCCATTTCACCAAAAATACTTTTGACAACGTTTGCGAAAATTTTCATATCCCTAAACTGGAAAAATTAAAAAGGAATACTACTTAATGAAAAATATATAAATCACATTCTTTTCCCTGCTGACATTACACTGGTTGTTTTTCAGGCAGGTAAACTTGAAATACGAATGGGAGAACGTAATACAAGACATTTGAAAGTACGTCTGAAAATCAAGTATAATATGCAAAAATACTGCATAATCAGTAAAGGTTGAAGAGTGATACTTATAAATAATGATGTCATACGAGCAATAGACCAGATTATGTGTTCACGATAGTTGAAGAAGACGACTGGATGAATACGAAAGGAAATATATAGTAGGGCAAAAATAGCCTGCGTTGTTTTTAACAAACTAAACAGCTTTCAAAATGACTTTTCCTGTATGTCCGAAACGGAGAGCTTAGAATCAATAGGTAATACCTGTTTTGAACTACCGCACTAAGATAAGGACTTATAATGTTTACACTATCTTAAGTTTACCTCAAGAAATACACTCAGTTTCGTAGTGCAAACTACCAAGCACACATGTTCAGAAACAAATACGTACAACTTTTCATACTTTTTTTAACAAGTAACTCCAAGAAAAGGATCAACTTAGAACTTTCACCAACAACCGTAAAGGCCACAAACAACATATTCCAACAGCTTTTACGGAGCAATCACCGGGTCCAACATTCCAATCATATTCCTTTCCCAGACAGATATCAATTATCATATAGAGCTGTTCAAACTCTTTAGTGATCTGAAACAGACACAAAAAGCCATTGTAATAAATATCTAAAAACAAAATATGCGTTTAAAACCTCTTACACTATAAAATAAAGGAACACCTTACACAAAATTCCCTTACTATAAAACAGTAAATCATTTTCGGTAATGTAATTTGACAACCAAGTAACGGTGCTAGAAAATATATTAAATTAAAGGGTTCTCATTGGATAAAAGTTTAACTTTTGACTATGACTTGAATGAACAAATTTTTGTCAATACTTGGCCAAAACACTAGAGATAAAAAATTTAAAACCTTTCTCAAATACCACTTCAAAAGCACCTAGAGTGAAATGACTAGCCAGAATTGCTCTCTAGAAAAGACAGACTACTAATTTCAATCAAAGGCAAAGCTATAATCACACATTTATTTTCTAAAGCCGTTTAAAATATTCAGAAAGATTTAGCAAGAATAAAAGTGCCTGATCATATATGATTGAAAACAGGCTGCATTAATAACGACCAAAACGAGTAATGGAAATGCTTAACGCCGGCCAGTGTGGCCGAGCTGTTCTAGGCGCTTCAGTCCGGAACCGCGCGACCGGTTCGGTCGCAGGTTCGAATCCTGCCTCGGTCATGTGTGTGTGTGATGTCCTTAGGTTAGTTAGGTTTCAGTAGTTCCACGTTCTAGGGGACTGATGATCTCAGATGTTAAGTTTCATAGCCCTCGGAGCCATTTGAACCATTTGAAATGCTTAACGTCACATAGTCACAATTAAACACCGAAGACATCGGTAATCAGTCTGACAACACAGTACACCACTCACTGAACACAAATTGTACACAAACGCTACCCAAACATCATAAAAGTATTAAAGAAACTTAGGCAGTGGCATCCATTGATACCAGAAGCTTACAAGTGTTGGTGTACTAAATTGTGGTGCTCACCGTTTGCTGGTTTGTGTTCTTCCTTCTTTTAATATCCACAAGCAACCAAAACTGCTAAATCCAGCCAAATTAGAAAATTAGATATTCTGTATTTGTTGCACCTACTGATCTTTAGTAATGATGACCTTCAATAGCGCATAAACAGCTCGCAGAGTCGACGGAAAACTAGCTTGTCCACCAACAGTAACACTTAGACGTCCATGCTTGGGTTACTCAGGACATAAGTTGAGATCCTGTTCACTTTCAGGTGACATTTCGAACATACGTGGTAAGTGATGTCACGGAGCTACCGTCAAAGGTAACACTGTGCCTACCACGCAGTATCAACTCCACATGCGGATGGCTCGCCCATTATACCGCATGACTCACTAACTGACTAACACTTGCATTCGCTGAAGGTGACAAGACCACGAGCTGATCCTCGTACAGTGCTCTATTGCCTCATAGCTCGACACCGCGCCGCCTAGCGGGACGCCGAAGTAGCGATGCGTCAAAAAGTTTAGAAATCGAAAGTTACTTATCCATTCATGTAAATAAACATATTGAGAATAACTGCAAGGACAGGAAAATAAACAGATACTTCAGAGAACAAACTTGACACTGATGAAAATGAAAGAGAGATGCATGGCATACACAGCTGCTTGTCTCCCAGGCAGCAGTAAGGACCAAGGCTAACGTATGATGAAAGACTGGTAAATGACATTAGAAAACACATAAAAAAACGTGAATGCTCGTCGTTGAAGACCGTAGTGCATGGTTAAATCTGAAGGAGAGCTTTACAGCGATAGATATCACATGGTTAATGATAGTTATGATGATGATGGCAGGTAAATTAGAAAATACCACAGAACTGCGTCCTTGTAACCAGTCTGGTCATGCACAATTTTGCTGCCTTCGCGCTTCTCCAGTTACTCAATCGTTTATCTCCGACTACACGTGTTACTGTCTTTCTTCTCAAGAAAAAACTGTCCTGTAGTCTCCTATGTTTACAAGATGCATGTTTCACCATTGCCATAAAATACAACTTTGAAGCATGACATGTAGCTTCCTAAGAAAACCTATAGAGACTATCACAAGACAAGTTAATCTAAAATAACGACAAGGTTCCAGTGTCACCACTAAGATTCCTAAATAAAACAGATACCTGTCTCTTCTTAGATGAAAATAATTATTTCACTTTTAGACGAAAAGGTGCTATATTGAATTTCATCTACTGTGTATAACAAACAGTCCAAAAACGACGCACCACGAACGAATTATCCGAATGACAGATATCGGTAGATGTGATTTACATTACAGACAAACAAATGATTAAATTTTCAGGAAATATGGTGAGTTATTCAACAGAAAGACCTTCACAAACTGAGCAAGTCAAAACGCGTTGAACAGACTCTGGCACTTATGTTAGCAGTTATTCTGCTTGACAGTGGCTCTTGGAGTTGTCAGATGTTGTCCTGAGGGACATTGAGCCAAATTCTGTCCAATTGCAAGTTAATCTTCAGACTACTGGGCTGACTGGAGCATCATGACCATAATGCTCCAAACGTTCTTAAATGAGGAGAGATCTGGTGAGTGTGCTGGCTAAGGTAGCGTTTGCAAAGCAGGAAGACAAGTAGTAGAAACTCTCGCCGTCTGTGGGCGGACATTATCTTGCTGAAATGTAAGTCCAGCATGGTTTGTCATGGAGGGCAACAAAGCAGAGTGCGGAATATAGTCAACTTACCACTGTGCAAGGGGTCCTGCTATGAAGTGAAATGACATCCCAGTCCATCACTCCTGACCCGATTGTCGGGCCGTCAGGTTGGCATCCCACCACTGTCCAGCGCCTGTCCAGACGCATCATCACCCAGGAATCTCACTAACTATGGAATAATTGTCTTCAGTGATGCCTCCCGCTTCGAAATGAGACCAATTGGCCAGCGAAGAGGTGTCTGATGACTGGTGCTTGTCATACAGGCCAAGGACCAGTAGGTCTCGGCTGCCATTTCTTTTCATAGCATGACTTCAGGGGTTTCATCCGCAGCACCCTTATAAGACAACAATAAGTCGACTATATTCCCTTTTTGTTGCCCTTCATAGCAAGGTATTCTGGGCGTACATTTTACCAAGATAATGCCCGCTCGCACATGATGAGAGATTCTACTGTTTATCTTAGTGCTTTCGAAACCCTGTTTTGGCTAACAACGTCATATGATCCCTCCCAAACTGACAACGCTGGCAACATAATGGGCAGCGCCCTCCAACCGATTCGGGATTTTGACAATCTAACAAGCCTATTGGACAGAATTTGGCACAATTGATCCAAGGCGGACATCCGGCAACTATATGAAACACTGCGAAGCCGAATAACTGCTTTCATAAGGGCCAGACGCGGACCAATGCGTTTTTTGCTAGCTCCGTTTGTGAAGAATTTATTGTGAAATTGTAATCATTTGTTTGACAGTGCATGTAGGAGTACATCATATCTATCAATATCCGTCCCATTATGATAATTCCGTCGTGCTTCCCTTTTTTATCTCTTTTTTTGTGTCTTACAGTGTATATGATGTATACAAATAAAATGCATGGGTTACGAATATGGATAAAAGTGCGGAATCTGATTGTAAAGGAATTGTGGGCAAAGCTTGAGCAGATTGTAAATCATGGTGTGGAGAGTTATGTGCCTATTAAGTGTATAAAGGATTAAAAAGACCCACCATGTTTAATTACGCAATTCGGCGTAGTAACCAGAGGCTGTTGCACTCTCTATTCAAAAGGAAACACATAAATGACGGCAAGCGAAGGTTAGTAGAGATTCATGCGTCTGCGAAAATATCTGTGCGCGAAGTGTAGAACAGATATCACCGTCACACCTTAGCAGAAGTTCTGTCAGAGAACCCGAGAAAATTCTGGACGTATGTAAAACAGCTAAGCGGGTCTAAGGTCTCCATTCAGTCCCATGTTAATCAGCCTGGTGTGTCAGTTGAAAGATCGTTCGTACAGGAGAATCGAACGAACATACAATCGTTTGACCACAGAGCAGACTCCCGTATGGACGACAAAGTAATAAGCACTCCTGGCGTAGAGAAACAACTGAAGAATTTGAAAGCAAATAAATCACCAGGTCCGGGTGAATTCCCAGTTTGTTTCTCCAAAGAGTACTCGGCATTGGCCCCTTACGTAGCTCGCATTTACGATTAATCTCTTGCCCAGCGCAGTTTCATGCGCTAGCTAGTGATTCCAGTATATAAGAAAAGTAAAAGAACGGATCCGCAAAATTACACACCAGTGTCCCTAAATTCTGTTTTCTGCAGAATCCTTGAACATATTCTCTGTTAGAATATAATAAACTTTCTTGAGACTGAGAAGTTTATGTGCAGGAATCTGCATGATTTTAGAAAGAATCCCTCTTGCAAACCTATATTCACTCTTTCCTCACATGACATACTGAGAAGTATGGATGAAGACAGATTCTATATTTCTAGATGTCCAGAAAGCATCGACATGGTGCGCCATAGCAGGTTCTTAACAAAGGTACGAGGATACGGAATAGGTTCACAGATATGTGAGTGTCTCGAAGACTTCTTAAATAATATAACCCAGTATGTTGTCCACGTCGGCGAGTGCTCGTCAGAAGCAATGGAATCGTCAGGAATGCCACAGGACAACTGTTGTTCTCTAAATACGTAAATCATTAGGCTGACAGGGTTTGCAATAGTCTACGATTATCTGCTGCTGATGTCGTGTTGTAAGGTAAGGTTGAAATGTAGTGCGGGACAATACGTTGAGTATGTGGGTTTCGCGGGAGACGTGCCAGAGATAAATCCCTGCAGTCGCGCTATCCTTTGTGTCCTCGGTGGCTCAGAAGCCGGCACGGTAGCTGAGCGTGTTTGGTCAGAGAGCTGGTTGGTCTCTGTAATAAAAATAACTGAGTCAAAAGATCAACAAACGAACTTTCACGGATGTCATGTGACGACCGCAACTACGAAACACAACGAACAAAAATAAATAAGCGTAGTGAGTAGCGTCACTAATCGCTGTCGATAAGAGTAATAATAAAAAAGAAACGAAGATGGATAGAGCGTCTGCCATGTAAGCAGGATATCCCGGGTTCGAGTCCCGGCACACATTTTCATCTGTTCCCGTTGACGTATGTCAACGCCTGTAAGCTGCTGAGTTTGTTCATTTCATTGTAATTTCATTCTGACGAGCTGCTTGGTCACCGATGGTATCTGTTCTTTCGGACATTTCCGAAAGAACAGATACCATCTTAGTATATATATATATATATATATATATATATATATATATATATATATATATATATATTCTCCAGTTGATGTGACGAATGGCAGATATATACATTCTCCAGTTGATGTGACGAATGACAGCAAACTATAAATGTGGCAAATTGTAAGTTAATGCGGATGAGTAGGAAGCTCAAACCTGTAATGTTCGGGTACAGTATTTCCAGTGTCCTGTTCGACCTAGGCAAGTTGTTTAAATATTGGGACGTAAAATTGCAAAGCGATATGAGGTGGAACGAGCATGTGAGAACTGTGGAGAGTAAGGATAACGGTCGACTTCGGTTTATTGGGAGAATTTTAGGAAACAGGGATTCACCTGTTTAGGAGACCGCATAAAGGGTTGCGATGTACTCTTGAGTACTTCACAAAGGTTTGGGATCTGTGCCAGGTCGGATTGAAGGAAGATATCGAAGCAGTTCAGAGGTGGGCTGCTAGATTTGTTACCAGGAGTTTCGAATAACACGAAAGTGTTACAGGATGCTTCAAGAACTCAAATGGGAATCTCTGGAGGGAAAGCGAGGTTCTTTTCGAGAAACACTGTTGAGAAAATTTAGGAAACCGGCATTTGAAGCTGACTGTGAACCATTCTACTGCCGCCAACATGCATTTCGCATAAGGACCACGAAGATAAGATACGAGAAATTAGGGCTCGTACGGAAGCATACAAACAGTTGTTTTCCCCTCGCTATATTTGCGAGTCGAACATTAAAGGAAATGACAGGGAGTGGTACAGGGAATCCTCCAAAACGCACCGTGCATTGGCTTGCAGAGTATCTATGTAGATGTAGATGTAGATGTAGATGTAGAAACGTTGATTGGATATAAAGCCATGAGTGTGTCCTTTTCGTACTCTTGGTTAGGTACAACGACTACGGAAATTTCATATACCTACTTACGTAAAACACAACGGACACATACTGAGCGTCATATACGACTGTCGTAGTGTATTTCACACAGAAGCTAAACGGAAGAAGCTAGATATATTACAAGAAATTGAGATACTTATAACAATAGAAAAGAATTCGAAAACGGGTTAGATAGCCAAACAAACGTCTACAACTTGAAATTTTTCAGTAATTTTACAAACTCATTTATTGAAAAGAACCTAATGTAGCAGGTACAACCTTTTAAAACATCTGAGTCAGCTACGAAATCTACAGAAAATAATAATCGTAACTGTGGACCAGGTTTAGAATAGAAAAATATGCAACAACTGTGTATGCAGTAATTCTGTTGAAACTGAAAGTAGAATGCAATAGCTTAAATGCTGGAATCCGTTATGAAATATAGATCGTGCTTTTCTGACAAGATACGTCGAAAGCCACGGAGAAAAGGTAATCAGGTAGATGCAGTATTTCATGACTTCAAAAAGCATTTGGTTCAGTATCAAACCATTGAGTGCTTCAAAAGTATGACCGTATGGGGCAACAAATATAATTTTTGACTAGACTGAGAATTTATTGATAAGTGGGCACAACATGTTATCTTAGATGGAAAGTCATCGACATACAGGGTGTTTCACTAAATGAGTTTCCCTCTGTAAGTTACGAAATAATAGGCGATGGAAATATTTATTGCGGTAGGTCACCATAAGAAACGTTATAGTGTCTGCGGAGCTATGAACATAGTTTATTGTGTTATTATCCAAAGAGTTACAGCAAAAAGATACAATTTTTTAAATGGAACAATAGTTATTTCTATCATGCACTGGAATCAGTAACACCAGCTGTATATACATCAATTTAAATTACATTCCTATCACTTTTAGTTTGGGAGCTACAACCCGTCAATGTTTTCGGGGCAAATACCACACGCTGTACTCAATACATGGCTGTGTGGTGGGTGATGGATGTCCTGGCGGTAGGAAGTTGATTTAAATGAGATGTTCCTGAATGCACTGTGCAATGCGCCTTCTAAAGGATCTGCGGACGAGATGTAACATGGCTGGTGTCACGGAGCAACATGCGTCCTCGATGCGCCGTTTTAGATTATCCGGGGATGTGGGCTCTATAACATAAACACGGTCCTTTAGATATCCCCACAAAAAAAAAGAAAACAGATTGTAGATATATGAAATGGGATAATCACTTATGGACACGCAGGTAACGTAGGTGACAGATTTCGATTCATTGGTAACACGCTGGAGATATTTCATCAGTCTACAAAGACAACTGTTTACGACTGACTCATTTGACCCATCATAGAATACTGATCAAGTATGTGGCACCAGTATCATATTCAACTAACAGGAGATACTAAACATATACGAAGAAGCGCAGTACCAATGTCCATATGTTTATTTGACAGGCAGGTAATCTTCATCGAGATGCTGTGAAAACTGAACTGGGAGATGTTTCAAGACAGGGGCCAACTATCAAGCGAAGGTCTACTTACACCGTGTTTTTGTTCGCTGCCAGATCTGCGTAAACCTTCTGCAAGCGCCTGTGAATATCTGCGATGCTCTGGTTTTCGGCAAAACAAAGCGCAATGACATCTTTCTGCTGGAACGCACCTCCATCAGTGATGCAATGTTGGAGAGTACACATAGCGCTACAATCTCTCTGACTTCATGACAGTATAGGGGCGGAAGCCAGAATATTCCTCGACGTTATACAGCAAACTGAATGAACCGTGTAATTTTTTATGTTGCACTAGTATACAAAAATCCAATGAAACGTGTAAATCTATGTTTGTACAACGCAAATTATTATGTTTCATGTCCGAGCAATTGCAATCTGAAGCAGTTTTGTTTGAAACTTGTTCTGTTCTGCTGACATTCGAGTCATCATTAGACAAAACGTAATTATTTAAGATGACACGTACCAACTGTCATATAAGAATAATGTCAAAATAACAAGTCATGTACCTGTAGGTGGGCCTTCGGTGCACGAAATGCACTGTACTCTAAATAAAAGCACATTTGCGGCTGAAATGATGTTTTTTCACTTTGTATTTTATGACACTCTCCTCGTATTTAACCTTACGTAAAGGTAGAGGTTACCATGAAGACGAGATATGAAGCAAACGCTTGGTATCGCAGCGACCTTTGTATGAATAAGACCCAAGAGAAAGTTCAGAAGAACAATGTCTGGGTCAAGGTTATGTTGCGGTTCACCGCTCCAATCGCCCGATCAGGCGCTGGGATTAACAGTCGTGTCCGTTAGCTTTATGATCATCGCCTTGAGTATCAGCTGACTTTTCTCACCAGGTAAACTTCTTCATTCCACTTTGATAAAAATGAACTTCAATTCATGTCCCAGGTGATTGTTTCGTACCAAAAGCTTAGCATTATTGCTGCATCGAAAACCTTTGCAACGTATATAATGGAGGTGCACACTGATCATATTCCGTAATATGTCATACCTAACGAATAGTAGAATAGTAGGGGGGGGGGGGGGGGTAGCCCGAAGTACATGTTTGGATTGGTTTTTGTAATTTTATTTTACTTAGGGATGATTAGATAAGCAAGCTGATATCTCACACGTAACAATTACCGCTACTGTTTCCAGCAAATATTCATAAAATTACCATCCTATGACTCCGCTACCACCCCTTCGCCTCCTCCTCCTCCCCCCCCCCCTCCGAACCACACACGTACACACATACATATATCACAATTCTTGATGCTACACTTCTTAGGAGATCATCTCAGAGACATTTTTTAATGATCGACTGAGTCACCCACAGTGAAATCTCTACGTGCGCTGAGACAACGAAGTTATATAGTAATTTGACGACCTCACAGAACTTAAGTACCAGACTAAGCAGGACGTCCAAGGTGTATTTCCATTTCAGGAAGGCGACCACAACGGTATTACTGCCCTTTTCATCTCTGATGTAACGATATTGTGATTCTACTCTACCTTTTCGATTGTAGATTTTATTTAAAGCTTGTATCATCGAATTTTAGGCACTCCAGTGTTACGATGAGTTTATATTCTACGTTTCGTTCAGTATACGACTGTAATTTAATTGTACATGAGTACATCCTCTGCGGTTCAGTAGGAGCAATAACGTACGTAACTACAATACCAGAAGAGAAGATAGTCATTATTTCAAATTAGAGTTACGTTTTGGACAAAAGTTCGTACATAATTACTGCTGCCAATGCTTTTTGCCACTTACAGAATGATACAATGTTTCTGACGGAGAGAAGTTTCAGAATAGCTCGAAGAAGTATCTTCTTGACGTGTCCTTCTATTTTGTAGAAGACTACTATTTATTGTAAAGTGTAAAAGATGATGGACAGGAATTACTCATTCAGATTTGCATTTTCAATATTAAAAGAATAAAATGGAAAGAAAGCCATATTCAAATGATAGCCATGTTTATAAACGAATGTACAACGTGAACGTAAAATAATTGGTTCCTCATCATTACAATCAGTTGTCCAAAAGATCCTTGGAACAGGAAAATAGCTAATTAACTAAACTAACTAACAATATCCCCTCGTAGTACTAGATTGTTTCCATCCGATTACCACTAGTTCCTTAACGCACCTTGCAGTTGGATGAGAATATTGTAATCGGTGGGGTTCCCCAAGTAAAATCTGCTGAAATATGATGCGACAGCCTTTCTGAAAGACTGATCAATTAACCGCTCCTACAGCCAATGGATACGGGAGTCCTGTGGCACTCGTAATTCACCTTGTACACTGATACGAAGCCAGTAGAGATTAAACAATACGACTAAAATTCGTCGAGTCGTCATGAAGTTTATAGTCATGAAGTCCATGAAAGACTGTCGCGTGCGCACATAAAATTGAGTAGCTAAAACCCATGTCGGGTAATAATTCGTTTGGAGACGTTCTGTGTATGACACCGTAAGTTTGCGACTAGTGGCGTGTGGAGCGATGTCTGCGCAGTCTGTTAGAAACAGCTATGTAGGGAGCACGGCAGAACGTTGGGAATGAACTGAATTTTAACCTGTGATGATGACTCATTTGACACGCATGGGTCAAAGTATATTGGATATTGCATAAGAACTGGGGTTCATGAAGTAAACAGGGACTGGGGTGGATGTTCAGTATCGCAGTCACAACACTTACCCTTGCATTAAAAAAAAAGGTTCAAATGGCTCCGATCACTATGGGACTTAACGTCTTTGGTCATCAGTCCCCTAGAACTTAGAACTACTTAAACCTAACTAACCTAAGGACGTCACAAACATCCATGCCCGAGGCAGGATTCGAACCTGCGACCGTAGCAGTCGCGCGGCCTCGCATAAGTCGCCGCACTGGATGAGCATGAGTATTTGATGAATGAGCATGAGTATTTGATGAATGAGCATGAATTCTCTTCAGCAGAACCATTCGGGACGTTCGACGGTCTTACCATGAGTCATTGCCGTCGGTTTAAATAATGAGCGCCAGGAACACACTTCTGGCAAGACAAATGTACCGCACTGTCTCAGCAGCCGAGAAGAGCGTCTTGTCCCTTTACCTTCCCATGTTGGTCACTTAGCGTAAATGAATGTATTGCCAGCGAGAGCGTTTGTTCCATCCAGTGGACATGACCTTTACCTTAAGGAAGCCAAATGTCTACGGACATATCACGCAGTTCCAGAAAAATTACAAACCGGTGGTTTAGGGTGGGAAGCTCAAACAATAAAGAGTCTCTGATGTGTTCTGGTGGGTTCAATTCTGGCAAACTTTGTGTGGCAAAGACGTCAAGTATCTGTTGCTCATGCCACTGCACCACGATTCTGGTCTTGTGACGCACATAATTAGCGTGCTGGTAGATGCTCAACGTCGACGCTTAACGCAACAAACGTAAAGCGATGTACATTGCCTGCAATAATTTACACGTGGTTCAACGCTGCCATGGTGCCTTCGGTTACTACTGTAAGGGGCAGTCAAATGAAAACTGAACACACGACAACGTGACCATCAAAGGTTTCAATCAAAAGTCGGCAACTGACATCTCCACTACCTCACACCCTCTTCGTCCGGCAGAAGCCGATGTCCACACGTGTCTTTCTTCGGGTCGCCAAAGATGTGAAAATCACACCGTGAAAGATTCGGGCTGTACGAGGGATGTCGTTGTGTTTCCCAACCAAACAGCCGAAGCGAAGCCTTCGTTCGATTGGCAGTGGCAGTGCGGGGGCGGGCGTTATCGTGCGGCAGGATGCTTCCTCTGTCCGTCGAGATCCTCTGGCTTGGAACGACAATGAATACGCAGCGTTATGAAGACGCTGCTGAAACTGTGATGCGCCATAAAGTCAAAACGTCCGGGAATGCTGTCGGACGGAATCATCCTGTTGCAAGATAACGCCTGTCCCCAAGCTGCCACTCTGACAAAGGTTATGTTTCAGTGATTTGCTTGGGAAACACTGCAACATCCTCCGTAGAGCACATAAGAGACCTTCCAACACATAATTTTCACATCTGTGGCGAGCTGAAGAAAGATGTTCGTGCACGTCGCTTTCAGTCGGACCAGGAAGTATAGGAGTGGGTGCAGTTGTTGATCTGTCAGCGGCCGACCGCGACCTACGAAACAGGAATTGATCGTCTCTACCTCTACATCTACATAGATACTCCGCAAGCCACCGTACGGTGCGTGGTGGAGGATACCCTGTACCACTATTTGTCATTTCTTTCCTGGTCCACTCGCGAACAGAGCGACACAAAAACGATTGACTGTATCACTCAGTATGACCCCTACTTTCCCGTACTTTATCTTCATCGTCCATATGCGCAATGAATGTTGGTGGCAGTAGAATAGTTCGGCAGTCAGCTCCAGAAGCCAGTTCTCTAATTTTCTCAATAGTGTCTCCCACTGAGCTGTGCTGCGGCTTGGGTTGGTGCTGTTTGTTGGTTTCCGCCCTCTGTTGGAGGCCACACGATATCCTTTTGTTGGCGTTATTTGTCTTTTTCTCGTGGTGACTGGCGCCACTCGGTTTCGCAAGCGTTGCCTATCCGCTAGTGGCAGCAGCAGCGGTTATGAATATGTAGTAAGTGTTGCCCTATTTTGGGAAGACGTCTTTGTTTTGCCAGGTCGTGTGAGTGGAGAGTTCGGTTGGTGCGAGAACACGCCGAGACCACCGTCAGCACGCATGGACTGCCGAATGGAAGGGCTGTGGTCACGAGGGTGCACGACCTCGCCGTTAACTGGATCCTTCAAGCTTTAAGAAGAGTGCATTTCAATCCAAGTAGAGAAAACACCACCATTGTGCTATCTCGCGATTCTCCAATGACTTGGGTTCGTGTTGCTGCTCGTAGAGTTGCCGAGGCGAAGAGCAGGCATGATTCTTCTACTCTAGTGGTAGTGGTTCGATTCTCCTTCCGGGCTCTCTAAACACAGTATTCTGGAGACGTAGTGCAGCCCGCCGGTTCCGGCTTTGGCGTATTGTTCCATCGTTGGTTTATCGGACGTCAGGTAGCTTCAGCAAGTCATTCGTTAGACTGCCACTAGTCTGAGTTACCATCTTGTGAAGTGAATGCAACTCTTGGCTGCCTGTCTCATAGCTCGCAAAAGTGTTTGTTGCCGGACCCTCTCAGAGGTCGATTCCTGGAGCACCGTCTGTAATTGGTCCTTGTGTTTTATTATTGTATTATTTATTGCCATACCTTGTGATGCCTACATTAAACGTTATGTATGTATAGTTAATAGTTCCGGTCGCCTTCTGGAATAAATCTAGCAGTGTAAGGGTTGTGTTACAATGTTACCATCATCTTATTTCACCAGTTTGGTGGTCAGTTGCTTCTTTCTTTTAATTAATCTTTGCTTGTATTTACTGTTTTGCAGCAGGTATCTAAATTTTTATGTAATTTCAGTTCCTGACGTGTGGGGCCTTCAGCCGTGATTGTGGTCATTTTCTTTGAAAAAATAATTCGTTATTTGTATTTTAGCAGTAAGCCTTAAAACCTTATTTACTGCTATTCGTGGCGTCTGATACCTTCTGCCGTGGTTTTGACCACTTACTTTTTAATATTTCAATACCAGTAAGTTGTAATTGCAGCGAGTTCTTGAACATTATTAATGTATTGCCATTCTTGGCGTGTAAGGCCTTCAGCTATGATCACAGTGGCTTGTTTTTCTGTACCTGATTTGCTAAATTGTAACGCACTGAAAACACTATTATTTACACAGTTGTTTATTCCTTCATTAATAACGTGTGGTATTTTTTATTTATTGTTGAGTCTGGAATTGCTATTTTAAGAATCAATGTGTATAACTGTAAAAGGTAACCAATAGGAAAATATTTGAAATTTTCTAAAACACAGTCAGCGATCTTAAAAATTGTTAAAATTAAAATTTAAAACAGTCTTGATCGCACTTTTTTTTATTGGGGTGAGTGATCGGTTTCGACTCTTTCATAGAGTCATCTTCAGACTCCAGAGCTGCCTGACGAGTTACACGACCTTACGAGTTACACGAGCGTCTGGCAGTATCCATCCACCGTTCTGGAGTCTGAAGATGACTCTATGAAAGAGTCGAAGCCGGTCACTCACTCCAATAAAAAATTGCGATCAAGACTGTTCTAAAATTTAATTTCAACCAATAGTAACTGATTACGACTCCATCCACAATCGTAGCTGAATCCTGCCTTCTCTTGACTGATGTCTCACCCCCCTCTGAATTGCTTCGATGTCTTACTTCAATCCGAACTACTACGAGCCCCAAACATCCCAGCATCACTCCAGAATAGGTCGCACTCTCGTTCTACGCGCGGTTTCCTTTACAGGTCAAGCACACTTCCCCAAAATTCACCCTACAAAACGAACCCTACCGTTTGCCATCCTTACAACGATCGTCACCTACTATTCATCACACCAAATATAAATTTTGTGTAAATCATCTTGCAGCCTCCTTTCGTCTCTGGAATAAATACCTTAACTCATGTGGAGATTACTTTTCAGTGGAACCATTCCATGGTCCCGGTGTGGCAGGTGTTCTGTTTCTATTTGACTGCCCCTCATACAAATCCAAGTAAATGGCAGTTCGTGTTTCGAACAACCTTTCACCTGCTTGACGGAGTATCTGGGTAAGATGTTCGACCTAGTGTAACAACAAACGCTATTAATACTACAAGACTTCACCTCTACGTTGACCCACATTGCAATTGTGATAATCCAGCGCCCACTTTATTCTTGGTTTACAGTGTCATTGGGTCAATATCGGAACATGTGGGGCATCTGCTTTGGAATCCCATGTTCAACAAAGTGCGCTAAATGGTGAGCTCCCAAATTCTTTCTACCTGCACCAGCAATTTAGTCTGTCGCCAGTTACGCCACAGATCGCCGCCTATTCCGCTATACAGAGTAAGAGATGAAGGGTGAACGTCCAACACCTTGTCGCGTACTCTTGTATTCATCGTCCTTCAACCACTTTTCAAAGATACTCAAGATAGTAGCACGTGAACAAATGGGTAACCTCACCGTTTCCGAGATGCTCGATCCGAGGTGGCGGACCATAACAATCTATCGTGTCAGGATATTTCCTCATTTGCGGCACGAGCAGTCACTACAATGATTCACCATTCGTCTATTTACTTTATTAACAGAGGGGTATCTGTTGAGAGGCCAGACAAACGTGTGGTTCCTGAAGAGGGGCAGCAGCCTTTTCAGTAGTTGCAGGGGCAACAGTCTGGATGATTGACTGATCTGGCATTGTAACAATAGCCAAAACAGCCTTGCTGTGCTGGTACTGCGAACGGCTGAAAGCAAGGGGAAACTACAGCCGTAATTTTTCCCGAGGGCATGCAGCTTTACTGTATGATTAAATGATGATGGCATCCTCTTGGGTGAAATATTCCGGATTTAAAATAGTCCCCCATTCGGATCTCCGGGCGGGGACTACTCAGGAGGATGTCGTTATCAGGAGAAAGAAAACTGGCGTTCTACGGGTCGGAGCGTGGAATGTCAGATACCTTAATCGGGCAGGTAGGTTAGAAAATTTGAAAAGGGAAATGGATAGGTTAACGTTAGATATAGTGGGATTTAGTGACGTTCGGTGGCAGGAGGAACAAGACTTCTGGTCAGGTGACTACAGGGTTATAAACACAAAATCAAATAGGGGTAATGCAGGAGTAGGTTTAATAATGAATAGGAAAACAGGAATGCGGGTAAGCTACTACAAACAACATAGTGAACTCATTATTGTGGCCAAGATAGGTACGAAGCCCACACCTACTACAGCAGTACAAGTTTATATGCCAACTAGCTCTGCAGATGACGAAGAAATTGAAGAAATGTATGATCAAATAAAAGAAATTATTCAGATAGTGAAGGGGGAGGAAAATTTAATAGTAATGGGTGACTGGAATTCGAGTGTAGGAAAAGGGAGAGAAGGAAACGTAGTAGGTGAATATGGACTGGGGCAAAGAAATGAAAGAGGAAGCCGCCTGGTAGAATTTTGCACAGAGCACAACTTAATCATAGGTAACACTTGGTTCAAGAATCATAAAAGAAGGCTGTATACATGGAAGAAGCCTGGAGATACTGACAGGTTTCAGATAGATTTTCTAATGGTACGACAGAGATTTAGGAACCAGGTTTTAAATTGTAAGACATTTCCAGGAGCAGATGTGGACTCTGACCACAATCTGTTGGTTATGACCTGTAGATTAAAACTGAAGAAACTGCAAAAAGGTGGGAATTTAAGGAGATGGGACCCGGATAAACTAAAAGAACCAGAGGTTGTACGGAGTTTCAAGGAGAGCATAAGGGAGCAATTGACAGGAATGGGGGAAAGAAATACAATAGAAGAAGAATGGGTAGCTTTGAGGGATGAAGTAGTGAAGGGAGCGGAGGATTAAGTAGGTAAAAAGACGAGGGCTAGTAGAAATCCGTGGGTAACAGAATAAATATTGAATTTAATTGATGAAAGGAGAAAATATAAAAATGCAGTAAATGAAGCAGGCAAAAAGGAATACAAACGTCTCAAAAATGAGATCGACAGGAAGTGCAAAATGGCTAAGCGGGGATGGCTAGAGGACAAATGTAATGATGTAGAGGATTATCTCACTAGGGGTAAGATAGATACTGCCTACAGGAAAATTAAAGAGACCTTTGGAGGAAAGAGGACCACTTGTATGAATATTAAGAGCTCAGATGGAAACCCAGTTCTGAACAAAAAAGGAAAAGCAGAAAGGTGGGAGGAGTATATAGAAGGTTTATACAAGTGCGATGTACTTACGGACAATATTATGGAAATGGAAGAGGATGTAGATGAACATGAAATGGGAGATACGATACTGCGTGAAGAGTTTGACAGAGCACTGAACGACCTGAGTCGAAACAAGGCCTCTGGAGTAGACAACATTCCATTGGAACTACTGACGGCCTTGGGAGAGCCAGTCCTGACAAAACTCTACCATCTGGTGAGCAAGATGTATGAGACAGGCAAAATACCCTCAGACTTCAAGAAGAATATAATAATTCCAATCCCAAAGAAAGCAGGTGTTGACAGATGTGAAAATTACCGAACTATCAGTTTAACAAGTCACAGCTGCAAAATACTAACCCGAGTTCTTTCCAGACGAATGGAAAAACTAGTAGAAGCCGACCTCGGGGAAGATCAGTTTGGATTCCGTAGAAATGTTGGAACACGTGAGGCAATACTGACCCTACGACTTATCTTAGAAGCTAGATTAAGGAAGGGCATAACTACGTTTCTAGCATTTGTAGACTTAGAGAAAGCTTTTGACAATGTTGACTGGAATACTCTCTTTCAAATTCTGAAGGTGGCAGGGTTTAAAATACAGGGAGCAAACGGCTATTAACAATTTGTACAGAAACCAAATGACAGTTATAAGAGTCTAGGGACATGAAAGGGAAGCAGTGGTTGGGAAGGGAGTGAGACAGGGCTGTAGTTTATCCCCGATGTTATTCAATCTGTATATTGAGCAAGCAGTGAAGGAAAAAAAGAAAAATTCGGAGTAGGTATTAAAATCCATGGAGAAGACATCAAAACTTTGAGGTTCGCCGATGACATTGTAATTCTGTCAGAGACAGCAAAGGACTTGGAAGAGCAGTTGAATGGAGTGGACAGTGTCTTGAGAGGAGTATATAAGATGAACATCAACAAAAGCAAAACGAGGATAATGGAATGTAGTCGAATTAAGTCGGGTGATGCTGAGGGAATTAGATTAGGAAGTGAGACACTTAAAGTAGTAAAGGAGTTTTGCTATTTGGGGAGCAAAATAACTGATGACGGTCGAAGTAGAGCGGATATAAAATGTAGACTGGCAATGGCAAGGAAAGCGTTTCTGAAGAAGAGAAATTTGTTCACATCGAGTATAGATTTAAGTGTCAGGAAGACATTTCTGAAAGTATTTGTATGGAGTGTAGCGATGTATGGAAGTGAAACATGGACGATAAGTAGTTTGGACAAGAAGAGAATAGAAGCTTTTTGAAATGTGGTGCTACAGAAGAATGCTGAAGATTAGATGGGTAGATCACATAACTAATGAGGAAGTACTGAATCGGATTGGGGAGAAGAGAAGTTTGTGGAACAACTTGACCAGAAGAAGGGATCGGTTGGTAGGACATGTTCTGAGGCATCAAGGGATCACCAATTTAGTATTGGAGGGCAGCGTGGAGGGTAAAAATCGTAGAGGGAGACCAAGAGATGACTACACTAAGCAGATTCAGAAGGATGTAGGTTGCAGTAGGTACTGGGAGATGAAGAAGCTTGCACAGGTTAGAGTAGCATGGAGAGCTGCATCAAACCAGTTTCAGGACTGAAGACCCAAGAAACAAACACACAACACGTAAAATCACACAACGTATAATCTGCTATGTAACAACGGGCAGGAGGTCTTTACTTGAGAAATAAATAAGTTAAATCTCTCTGTGGACTGTACCCATAACGTCTTCGCTTATCAGTTACAGTATGTCCTCACAAAATTTCTTTTTCAGCCGTCAGATTCACTACCGATCTGATAATGTCTGTGTTCCAAAACCCACCAAGAAAAAGTATGAGGCGCGTTCAATAATTAATGCAACATATTTTTCAGCCACTTTCATTTGAATAAAAGCGGAATTTGTTGTGGGACATTGTTGAATATTCTCGATTCAGTCCCTATAGTTTCATGAACTTCCGAAAGACAGCCGCGGTATATGTAGCCTTTAAAATGGCGTCAGTAACAGAGATGCGTTCCAAGCAGAGAACTGTCATTGATTTTGTTTTGTCAGAAAACTAAAGCATCTCAGATATTTATAGGGGCTTGTACAATGTCTATGGTGATCTGGTAATGAAAAAAATCACGGTCAATCTTTGGACGAGGCGTCTCTCTTAATCGAAACGAGATCGCGCAAATCTGTGCGATTTCCTGCGTGCCAGCTGGTCACAGACAGCTGTGATTCGTGCAGTGTTGGTACATGGGGACATTCTCATCTGAGGTGATCGATTGATCACCATCATACCTTGCCACACAACTGGACATTTGTGTTGGCAGTGCTGACACATTGGTCCACCAGTGGCGTACTCAAACCTGTGTGCCCACTGCGTTCCTAGGAGCCTGATGGAAGACCATCAAGAGTAACGAAGGACTATCTGTGCTGAATTTATTTCAATTTACATCGCTGATCGTGACAATTTTTTGCCGAACAGCAACACTGGTGATGAAACCGGAAACAAAACGGCAATCAATGGAGTGGCGCCACACCACTTCTCCTCCAAAGGAAATGTTCAAAGACGCATCCTCAGTCGGTAAAATGGCGACAGTCTTCTGACACTCTGAAGGGGCTATTCTGTTTACTGCCCTTCATCATGGGGCAACTATCAACTGTCACTGACCCTACAGTCCGGATCTCACACCATCCATCTGTACGGGCCTTTGCACGCCGCGGGAAACAGTGCGTGGATGATGCGGAGGTTATTCATACGGCAAGACGTGGGTTCAAACGTCGACCAATAGAGTGGTACTGTGCGGGAGTACAGACCATCCCAGTATGGTGACGTGATGTTGTCACATTGAACAGAGATTATATTGCAAAATGGTGCCTTGTGGTCGAAAGAATGGGGAATGATACGGTATATAATAATCCTGAATGATACCAACCTGTTTTCAGAAAAAATTGTGTT
Source organism: Schistocerca gregaria (assembly GCF_023897955.1). Lineage (NCBI taxonomy): Eukaryota > Metazoa > Arthropoda > Insecta > Orthoptera > Acrididae > Schistocerca > Schistocerca gregaria. The sequence continues at coordinate 183,440,798 of NC_064927.1, forward strand.
GCTTCGCTTATTAAACACCCCTCGTATATCTGTTAGGCTAGTAAGTAGTATGTGTAACGGGTCAACGCCGCTCACAGCAGGAAGCCGTTGCTAGGCAGCGAGTCCAGCCTCCCAATCTACGCTTATGGAACACTTCACATAGTCACGGACGCAGTTACTGGGAAATTGGCACCTCACATCAAGGTAAGCCGAATATACTTATACCACTTCCTTAAGATATTATTACGTATGTCTGCTGAGCTTTTCTGGTATTAAGATACCGGGGCAATTATATAGTGATTAGTTCAATCGTTTGATGTGTATTCGGGAACGAGCAATTTAAAAATCACAATAAAACACACATTTTGTCTATAGTTCACAACTTTTTGTTTTATGATACCTAAATTTGTGGTTACGATACCGTCTCCTAGCATTCCTATTTCTAAGCTGATGTACACCTCTTTTCCAGAGATTTCTTTTTAAATTGGACATCGCTATTCAGCTGGCTGTGCGTGCCCATTCGTCTGTATTTCGCTTATATGCTTTCCGTATCGTGCCCAAAACGGCACCAGGAGGTGTTCAGCTTCTCAGTGGCCCTAATGTCTTGATTCATTAATGTGTACGTTAAGGGTCCTTGGAATTAATGTTCTCTGTTCTTTTATCCAAATTACTCATAACAAAGAATTTCAGTCTACATTATATTGGTTACCTATCGCTAATTACATAGGAAACCTATGGCAATTTACTGGGGACTTTATTTTTGCTGTCCACCATCTTATTCACGACTTCTCTTGTTGCCTGCCGCGGTGGTCTTGCGGTTCTAGGCGCTGCAGTCCGGAATCGCGGGACTGCTACGGACGCAGGTTCTAATCCTGCCTCGAGCATGGATGTGTGTGATGTCCTTGGGTTAGTTAGGTTTATTTAGTTGTAAGTTCTAGTTGACTGATCACCTTCTTTTTGGGGGAGCAGTAATTGTTAGCGACTTAACTTTGTGCTGTTTTCGCTGTGTTATATCACATTCCTATTTTCTGCAACCAGAAACCACGGACTCGAAATTTACGGAAATTGTGGGGTATATGCCTGCAAATCCGCATATACTTCGGGAAACCTACCAAGGGGCTGTCAACTCTATGTCACGTAAGATCCCTGCTGTGCTAAGTTACAATGTGGACCGACTCGGTGTTGAGCATAACGTTTCCGTTCATCTCTGTATATACACTGTACAAAAGCCGCGCGGGATAGCCGCGAGGTCTAGGGCGCCTTGTCACGTTCCACGAGGCTCGCTTCGAGTCCACCGTCGGACATATGTGTGTGTGTTAACCTTTGCGTAAGTTATTTTAAGTTAGATTAAGTAGTGCTCCGTCGGACATATGTGTGTGTGTTGTCCTTTGCGTAAGTTATTTTAAGTTAGATTAAGTAGTGTGCAAACTTAGGCACCGTTGGCGTCAGCGGTTTGGTCCCATAAGATCTTACCACCACTGTACAAAATAATTAAATGACCGCTTTTTCTAAACCCCGTAATATTGGCCCATTGCAACGCATTATTTTGAAATTGGGCTCAAATGTGCCTATGACCAGGAAACATTAGCGACAGTCCCGGACATTTGCACAAGCCCCGCCCATTTACCCCTCTCCACACCTACCAAGAGCGCATCAATATGATCTTTGGTACTCCTCGTCGCTGTCATGTTTTTGTTCGTCGTTTTTTTGTTTAACCGCGGTTATTCATACTAGCAGTGTTGTGCTGTTTGTATTTCTTAGCAGTTTGTGTAGTTAACAGTATTTAAAATGAGTAAATCTAACAGAAATTAAAGTACAATATGATGTGTTGGAATGACACTGACGAAATTATATTCATATGTTTAACAATAGACAGCTCTAAAGCTCTCAAACACTGAAGAAGAACTCAAAGTAATCTCGTGTCTGCTATAAGCAAGCTGTCATAAGAGTTAACAAGTAAAAATTCACCAATTACACAGGCAAATATTAATGAAGAATGTCACTGTGTAAATATCTGACTGCTTGCATTACGCATTTTTACATTATCCCACTCTTATATTCTTTAGTCTTAATGAGTTAATCAGAAACAAACCAAGACATTGACTTTGCCTTGTTTATGCACAATATTGACTTTAGACAATCGAGATAATGCACAGCATTCTTGGCGATACTACCAATTAATTTTTCTTACACTACGCGAGATGACGGAAATTTGCGCTCACTGCGGTTAACAAATATCAGATTTTTTGATGTAGTGCAGATGAAAGCTCATGAAATAAAAAAGGTAGTGTGGATACCACTTTTCTTTTTCTTTCTTATTAATGATTTTCCAGCATCGCATATTCAATGAACATATTTCTAATTCTTTTCACAGTGCTACCGGAAAAACTGTATTTCGTACTAACCACTGATTTTCTCCCTTGTTATGACTGGCATATCTGTGATACGAACAACTTTGATGTTGGAACATGCGCCAGACCATGCGCGGAGCTTATGGATGAGTATGGCAGGGGGTGAATGGGCGGGATTTGTGCACCGTCCGAGGCTGTCGCTAACGTTACTTCCTAAGACCCTCATTTGTAATGATGCAAAAGGATGTCGTTTTGCGACGTCATCCGCCTGCTCGACGAAATTTCGTTCAGCAATGTGTCGACGGATGCGAAAGAAAGGCCAGAGCTCAGAAATTTATGAGGGCTGTAGGGTAGACCAATTATGTCACATTGGCGTCAAATTTTACCACAATTCTGCCACGCCATCCCATCTTATTCACATTTCACAATTTCTTTACACCTGTGCGATTGAGGTCAGAACCGAAACATCTGATGTTGAAATCAAGCGGCGTTCTTATGACTGGCCGAGGAAAACATATGAAATACACCGGCACCCACAATCGACACGAAATAGCCTCAGGGGTGGAATAAAGGCCGTAAATGAAAGCACTCCTATTTGGGCGTTGATTGTCACACATTTCGCTATCAAAAATGGCATTCTGCAGTACAGTGACAACTTTGCACACAGCTACAACCCGCTGGGCATCTCAACTCTACTGTAAACACATCGTCTGGCGATCTGACCCCTTTGGAGTTATTTCGACCGTAATTTTTGCTCTGGTATACAAGATGGATCCATTAAGGGCCTTTCAAAACCGTTCGAGAAGATTTGAAATTTGGACGTGGTACGACGTAGAAAAGGATGTTTATGCTTTTTCAGCCCTCCTCAGGCGTCATCACGGGAAGGGTGGGGGTGGGAGTGTAATATTTGCATATGCGTGACACTCGGCGACACCAATGACGTCACCCGCACATCTTTATTGACCACTTTTAAAACATCACGCCGCGAGGTGTAGCCAAGCGGTCTTGGGCGTCATGCCATGGTCCGCGCGGCTTCCCCCCTCGGAGGTTCGCGGCCTCCCTCGGGCATGGGTGTGTGTGTTGTTCTTAGCGTACTTTAGTTTAAGTTAGATTCAGTACTGTGTAAGGTTAGGGCTCCATGACATCAGCAGTTTGCTCTCATAAAACCTTACCACAGATTTCCAATTTACAAAAAACGTGACCCTAAAACGTTTTCTTCGACCACATAACATAAAACCGCGCGATTTGAACGCTGGGGGTCGCGGTGCTCACTTCCATCGCAGAGGCGTCAAAGAAAAGGATGAGATGGGGGTAAGAGGATGTGTGACGACCTTCCCATTGTGTAGCACGTGCAAAGTGGAGTCGGGCAGAATTGTGGTGAAATTGCCGACCGGGGTGGCCGTGCGGTTCTCGGCGCTACAGTCTGGAACCGTGAAACCACTACGGTCGCAGGTTCGAATCCTGCCTCGGTCATGGTTGTGTGTGATGTTCTTAGGTTAGTTAGGTTTAAGTAGTTCTAGGTTCTCGGGTACTGATGACCTTAGAAGTTAAGTCACATAGTGCCCAGAGCCATTTGAACCATTTGTTGTGAAACTTGGTACCAGTGTGGCATCATTAACCGAGCTTACAGGTCACAGGAGCTGCGCCCATTTTTCGCATGTATCGACACCTTGCCGTCTGAAACGCCGCCAAGCGCGAGCAGGAAGTCACGGGCGCCACACTGTTGTAGCATTACAGAGGAAATCTGAAGGCACCTTTGAGTTCGATTTCAAACCAATGCGTCTCAACCGCAGACAATTAAGGGATTTCGAAACAGTGGTCCTTTAATTTTGTTGAATATTGCAGAAACTTATGCCCCTCACTGAAATCATACCAAAACACCATGGATAGCATCACACCACTTTATAAACCAACGCTGTCGAAATCACTCCCACCTAAACACTGGAAATAGAATTGACGACTATAGCTGCACAAGGCTCAGCCGCTGAAGTGTTCGTGTCAGTACAGTTACTCATCACTCATTCTTGCACACATGACACTCACAGGAGTTATAAAGCAGTACAACTTTGACATGCGGTATATACTTCAGAAATAGTGACTGAAAGCAACAGTGGTATACTTTCTTGAACTGCATGGCTGCTCTGTGCAATGGAGCCCAAAATATATTCAGCAGTTCGATGAATTTTACTAGTAATTTTCATAATCTCCAACGTAAGATCGAAAGCAGGTGTAATTTTGTAGCACTTCTTCATTTTGATATGACTTTAATTTTTAAGGGGCAATACATTGTCCTTTTTTTTTAATCGATTGTTCATATACTACTTTTAGTCTTTATAAATGAAATAAGTGGCCCAGTTAATTTTTCAAATGTAATGCAAGGGAACGCTATAGAAGCGGTGCTTCACCGGAAATTGCAGTGATGACGTCGCAGTCTGCGCAGCCAGCCGCGCCATTGCGAGCATGACCACATCGCCTCATTCCCAACGAGCGTACGAAGTGTTAAGAGTTCAGTGTCTCGAGTACGATTCTTACTTACGTGCAGCCCGTTGGCAGTTACGTATTAAAACTACAATACTATTTCACTACTTATACAGAAATTATACATTGACACAATGGTTTCATTTTTATTACGTTTCATATTAACATTTACAAGAACAATACTTCTGTGGTATTGTATTACAAACTGTCAAGTTTCCGTTGTTAATAATGTCATTTAATATCTTACTATATGCCTACGAACAACTGAATAAATGTAAATGTACGTTCTCCCATCCACATTTCTTTTTATATGCTTAAGGTATGTTCAGTGTCTCGAGAGACTTACATGTTTTCAGTGGTCTGAATTACGTACATGTATTTACTTAAATGCAACTCTCTTAACTTATATATTACGATGTTTCGCAAGTAAACTACAAACAGTTCTGGTCCTGGTCGTTTCGTCCTCAGTAGATATGTTTTATTATTTGCACTATTGTTGGTGTTGCGCATATGTGTTTCTGTTGTTGCGCTCATGAAACTGTTCTTTTAGCTATGCGACTACAAAGTCTCATCAGGAAGACAAATATTCGATAAAAACACAACAAAACTAGTAGGTTATTACGTTGTTGTGTCTGTAAGTGTAGCCAACTGTAGAATGTGTTTATTTGATGTCTGTCGTCAAAGGCTACATTTCTCCTGATATAAAAGATACAGACCTTGTTTGGTCAACTATTGTATGAGTGTTATGCATATGTATTTGTTGATTTATGAGATGTCTGTCCTCTTCTATGCCTTTCTGGATATGTTTTACATTTGGATGAAATATTTGTTTTGGTTATTTCTTTTGATAAGTTCTGCACTGTGTTCTGTACTTGTAGATGACAGCTGCATTGTTTCAGATGTGTAATGTTTAGTATCATGTTTCCAATACGTGATATGTTGTTTCAGATGTCCTGGAATATTTGCTAATTACTCCTGCATACACTGAATTCCGGCTTTGACAATTTAGTTAACATTTCCATGCTCACAGAAATTTGTCTATCTTGGCTAATGAGTTTGGAGAGTGTTTGGTTTTTTACATGATGTGTATAGGTCTTGTTTCTTTGTAGAGTTTGCACCTTTATATGTGTAAAACTTTGGGAACCTTGTCTGTTTCTTTTATGTCATGAGATGTGTACATGTTGCCTCTGTATGCAGTTTGTTGTTTTTTGGATTTTCCTGTATAGCATTTGTGTAGTTTTTGGCCTATATTTTAGTTTCAATTCAACCTGTCTGCCTTTTTTCCATACCTGTTGTTCGTTCGCATTTGTTTCATTATCTGCCTCCCTTTCTTTCAATTTCCCTTATTGAATCTCAACCTCCTGGACCAGTCTGTGTACTAAGTCCATATGGAGATTGTTCTTAATCCTGGTTACATAGACAGAGATGTTTGTTCAAAAGAGAGATACGTTATTCATAACATATTTTATAAGGAGTAAATATACTGGGAAACAGCCATTAGCATATTCAACTCTTTGAACAGGGTTCTGGAAGACATCCTTGAAATCGTCTCACACTTAATTCGTATTACGCGTTTTCAGACGCAGAAAACATTTTTTTGGTGTGATGAGTTACCTCAGAATACTATACTTACTGTGGAACAATAGTAATCACAGAATGCAAGTGCTTCTTATTTCTTTTGGGGTTATTTATTGTAGAATTTTAATCCAAAGAATTCAACACTATCTCACAGCTCTGTCTCATTTTAAGTCCGGAATTACTCATACTATAATATTTCAGAGTTTGGTTGGATGCCGTCTATGAATTCAAAACAATATCCAATGAGATTTCTCGGAGATTGGTGGAAGAAAATTGTGTGATTGATCCCCATGAAAATTTCAGTAAAGGCATTCCTAAAATTATATTTTATTTAGTTACTATTGGTTATCCGTTTTGGGCTTACCGCAATTTAAATAAAGACCGTTACACTAGACGCGTTGCGCTTTTATTTATAAAGCATCTTCGGTGGTTAATCAGCAAATTGGATACGCACGTTTGTATATTTTGGATCATTTTAGGTTAAAAACAGCGTTTTGTTTATAAAGTTGGCGTGCAAATAACTTACGGTATTCCTTACATATTCTACTCCATCCGTCCTTGCTGGCAGTGGTTGACGTCGGAAGACTTCAATTCACACATGTATTTGGCAGTTTTCTCCATTGTGCTGTATTTCGTGCAGTGCATTATTTACACTTCAATTTTGTAAACTGTTTCTCACTCTGTACAGTGATTATGTCTGCTCGTTTGTTTTCATTCACTTCATGAGTGTTGCAAACCTGTGGAACTAATTTTTCTGTGTCTGTGTGAGTTAGTATAAATTAGTGAAACTGTCTTGTATGTGAAGTACAGATGTGAGAGGAGAGGGCGGAGGAGGGGTTGATTGTGTTAGGTGGGAGGGGTAGGAGGAGGGGGGGGGGGGGTTAAGAGCCTGGATGTTGATTATAGGACAGAATAGGAAGCAGACGGTAGTGGAAAATGGAGTCTGTGATTATATGTGTGTATTTAATGTTACATTAAGTACTCGGTAAGTGTAAAGAGTGTGTGATATGCCAAGTTTTCCTGATCATTTATAGGTTTTTTTTCTTTTATAATTTTCTGAATGTGTTAGTTTTCTGGTAAGGTGAGCAGTTGTTTTTGGTTGTTTATCCTTATGATTTCCATATCTGTGTCTCTGGTGGTACTTTTATGTTGAAGTTGGTGTACGTGTTCTGCAAAAGTTGCAAACCATAATCTCTTTACACTGGCTGGCTACTTAATATAACATCAATTATGTACATATAATCACGGGGACCATTTTTCACCACCATCTACCGCCAGATTCTGTCCTACAATCACCATCCGGGCTCATGCCCCCCCCCCCCCCCTTTCATCCTTCCTGCCAAAAAAATGCAATCAACCTCCCTCTCCTCTCACATCTCTGCCTAACATACAATACAATTTCACTATTTTACACTAACTCACACACACACACAAAATATAGTTTCGTAGGTTGGTAACACTCACAACGTGAACAAAAACAAACGAACAGACGTATTCATTGTTAGTATGCAGAGTGGGGAACGGTTCACAAAAGTGAGTGTAAATAATGCAGCGCAAAAAATACAGCACAATGGAAAAAACTACCAAGCATACACGTGAATCGAAAGTTTCCGACCCCAGCCACTGCTGGCAAGGAGGGAAGGGGCAGAACATGTAAAGAAACACCTAAGTTACTTGCGCACGAACATTATAAACGAAACGCTGTTTTTAACCTAAACCAACCAAAAAAGTACAAACATATGAATTCAGTTTGCAGAATAACACAGGGAGGTGCTTTATAAATGAAAGCGAAACGCGTCTGATGTAACTCCCTTTAATTAAGTTGCAGTAAACTCATGATGGGAAATAAATAGAAACTGATTTTAATAGCTGCTGCGGAAGATGACCATTCAGACAAACGTATTATATTTTATTAGTTATTCATCGTAATATTTGAATAATAGCCGAACAAAGGGTACTTAGCATCTCCTAATGTTACTACTGAAATATTATTTGTGTACGCAAGGAAAACTAAGCATCCTCCAGCCCTCCTGACTCTCTTAATATCCTTTAAAGTAACGTTGTTAGAATCTGTATAGTCGAGAACTGATTAATGAGGGAAAATGGCGAATAGAGAACTACGTATACTTAAACAAATAAATGCATTAGTAACGAAAGGTGGTCAAGTTGTTTCCGTTTTGAACATTATTAAGTTTACATGGCCGGTATCAGCCTTAATTTAGATTCTGGTCAAGTTGTTTCCGTTTTGAACATTATTAAGTTTACATGGCCGGTATCAGCCTTAATTTAGGCCATTATCGAGTGGATCTGATACAACCAAATGTAATTACAATATATGATGCGCATATATGTATTTTCGTTTTTTACTATAGGAGATGAGAGACAATATTTGTGAACATGCACAGCACAACTGCAGAAGTAATATACTTCTTACGTTATGCTGTAGAGAAGCAACGTCAAATGACAAAAACGGTAGAAGTCTAATGGATTTAAAAAAAATAAGATGTTTCAAAATGTGATATAAGATACATACAGAAAGAAGAGCCCTAGGTGGCAAATCCACGTTCGCAGCTTACCTCATACAAGACAGTCACAAGGTACACATTATCGAGAACAATGCGGAACTACCTGGCGATCTTCAGCAACCATCTTCAGTTCTGGGCTTGGTGTAGTCAAGTGTTGAGTACCGTGCACCTGTTTGGATGAGCAGTCACTATACAAGCCTTGTTGACACCCAGCCGAATACGACAATGCGCATAATATCTGGCACAATCAGATCTACTCCAGTTTATTGGCTTCCACTGTTAACCGGTCTAATGCCTCCTGATCTTAGCAGATGTACTAAAAATATGAGATAATTCGACAAGATCTCCAGGAATTTTAACCTACCTGTGCATAGCGACCTGCCACTTTTAAATCGTAAGAGACTTAAATCACGCCATGCAACTCTGTGCGATGTTGTTGACATGGTTGCTAAGGGTTTCAAAATCCTTGAAGAATGGAAAGGTCGGTGGAAAGCAGTGACAGATGTGCGCCTTCATAACATCCAATCAGGTGCCAAACTCCCAAGTGGATTCGACCTACCACGCAAGACCTGGACTACTCTCAACAGAATCTGTACTGGCCATGGCCGATGCAGATATGCTCTCTTTAGGAGGAAGAAGCCGCCTAATCCAGCCTGTGACTGCGGGGCACCTTACCAGACTATTCGCCACATTGTCAGTGAATGCAGGATTCGAGCCTATCACGGCGCCGAAGAGGACTTCCTGCTAGCAACTCCAGATTCAGTGCGCTGGATTGAAGGACTTGATATTCAGTTGTAAAGCAGTCAAACTTAACTTTCTTGTGTGTCAATATGTACATACGTATATGTAATTTATTTTTATGATATGTCTGTATTAGACATACGGTAAATAAAATCGATAACAATCTTGTAATCCTTCATAGAATTAGGTAGGGATACTTTGTGGACATATATGAAGAGATAGAAATTTAAGCTCGCATGAAGAAAGCCAAGGCAAAGAGCTATTCACCTTAAGGAGCACCAATATTCTGGATATCTGCCACTCAGTTATTGACTGCTTCCGTTAAAGATTTTCCGCAAGTTCGCAGCTGTAGTTAGATATTAGACACACTTTGGTAAGTAGTCGTCCAAGCTGTTCAAGAGCCCTCATCAGTTTCCTACGTTTCTAATCTCACTCGTTACTGATTATACGTTTACACTCGACTTAGAGAAATCGTTGATTGCAACTATTTTACATTTACATTGATTCCGAATACTTAATTAAAGCTTTTATTTGCAAAAGATACAGTTGCAGTTCTGAAACACTCCAGAATATAATTATTTTAACTCAAAGGGTATTAACGCCTTTCTGACTGTACGTTTTTATAATTTGTGGTGGTAAGGTTGTATGGGACCAAACTGCTGAGGTCATTGGTCACTAAGTTTACACAGTACTTAATCTAACTTAAACTAACTTACGCAAGGACGACACACACACCCTTGCCCGAGGGAGGATTCGAACCTCCGAATGGGACCGTGGCAAGACGCCTAAGACCGCTCGGCTACCCCGAGCGGCCTTTTATAATTATGACATGCCCATTCATCTCATGACGGTACTGGGGGTAAAACATTATTTTTTAACATCCACTTGACTGTTGCTGTAATTTCGTTTACTATTGGCTCTTTATCTAAGAAACATGAGTGTAATTTTGAACCATATAAGATAACTCTTTTTAAGATAAACAATGTTACCAGTTTTAAAGATCAGATTGTAATTTTTGTAATTACGATACGTCCATTTTTCTCTTGTGGTCATTGGGGATGAAAATTTTTTTAAAACGCCCTACATGTAATGATTTCTTTTTTGTTATTTGATATTGCTTCTGTACAGTATAACGTAAGCTATATATTGTTTCTACAGTTGTATTGCATATGTATCAGCATTCTCTCTCGTCTTCTATCTATATGCCCATCATATTATGTAGGCTATTAACATTTGGCAGTTTCAGAAACACTAGGTAATGGCTTAACATGAAGGAACTTAATAAAGTTCCGATAAAAGCAAATGTGGTGACTTTCCATTAACTGAAAAACAGTTGCAGATTCAGCGTCGTTCGGATATGGACAAACTAATAAATAAATGATGAATTTGTATTTAATATTATGAAAGACAATTGACACGTGCCTGGTACATTTCTAAGTATTTGGAGAAGATGGAGGGTTTTTATTGTCCGTTAACTACTTTAAGTGAGCCCTTCAACGCAGTTATCTGTTCCGATAAATACAATGATGCGCAGAAATATTATAACTACCTGCTTACTAGCGTATTACTCTATCTTTGGAATGAAATCTGGAAGTGACTCTGCGAGATATGGATTCCGCAAGTCCTTAGTTGGTCTCTGGATATATATGCTACCAGATGCCTAGGCCCACGTCATACAGTTCCAGTAAATTACGGGATGGTGGACTGTGAGAGAGTGGACCTGGCTGCCGAATGTGTCTCAGATGTCTACTATTGTATTGAGTACAGTAGAATTTGGCGGCCAAGATATCAAGGTGAGTTCACTGTCATGCACCCCATACGATTGTGGGCTTAAAGTAAGGATAGTTATCCTGCTTGCAAATACCATCACCATCAGGGAAGGCATCAAGGATGAAGTGATGTAGGTCGTCAGGATCAATGGTCACGCAGTCCACAGCTGTTGTTGTGTCTTCGGTTACCACCATAACACCCCTGGGAGAGCAGCTGAATCTCCTACATACCATAATACTGCTCCCACTGGCCTCTGTCCGTGGCGCGGTGCACGTTCGCTGTGCCCTTTCACCTGGATGACTGCCGACCTAGCGTTACAATCAACATGATTCATCCCACCAGCCGCCACGCTCCCACTGACCTGCTGTTCCCATTTCGTGCGCACTGCAGCCGTAACTGACAATGTCGTTGGGTCAGCATGGGAAACGTAGAAGTCATCTACCGTGGAGCTGCATGTTTAGCACCGTGTGCTGAACGGTGTCCTCTGAAACTCTTATCCCTACATAAATACCGTACTCTGTCATCAGATCTGCACAGGTCGTTACCTATGCTACGTTAGAGACACTTGGACCTCCACGATCTTCAATAACGTGGACGCCTAACACCTTGTCACCTAATTGCAGTTTCACCTACGTTCAACCACTTTCATAGCTGGTCTCAACAGTAGCACTCCAGGGGCCGACCAGATTCGCCCTTTCCGAGACACTCGTAGCTACCCTCTCTTTGTTGGAAAAGCGTATCTCACTGGATTTCCACCTCTGCGGCCCGTATCGTCACTATAATGTTTCTCCGTTCGTCTATGCTGGGCTTTTGTTCTTTCGTAACGTCGTCCGGCGCTCACGATGTAACCTGTCAGCATTTAACCTCGCGGTGGGCACAGGTGGTAATATTTTGGCTCCTCAGAGTATACTGGAACCACTTCTCGAGGTTGGAATTGCCGACTCCAGTGAAAACAGAGACCCCTCCCTTCGTTGCACTGCCAAGTAGCAATTCCTTATTTCACCAAGGTCGCGAAAATGTTAGGCAGCGTGCCATCACCCATTTCGGGTCTCGTTGAGGCAGCGAGGATCATTAGTAGGCGACGAAATGTGGTAGTGGTAAACGTTAACTGACAGCAAACAGTAATCATAATTTCTTATGTGCAGTCATTTGCTGAAGTTCCATCTCTCATTGTCTATGCCTACTGAGACACCTGTGTTAATCTGTCTTCCGCCGATGATGGAGATTGTTATTCGCCCTCCTAGCTTATTACTTCCTCCCAGTTGCTCAACTACTCTCTTACATCTCAGAAGTTTGCTTAAGTTTCACTTAGGTATCTAACTGAACGTAACGAGCTGGTTACCATCGGTTTGAATATCTCACATTACTCTTAGAGTAAAAATGGGCTACATCGGTCAATGGTGCAGGCAATAAAGCACTACAGAGAATTCACAGTCAACAAAAAGGAGTAATGGACTTCAATTGCATCCCATAGATTTTGTAGTCTTGAAATATTCTGAGTTCCAAGGGAAAAATGAATGATCACTTCTTAGTTTTAAGGGAACAGAAATGACTGCCGAAGATCGTGGAATTCGGCTGGTCGCGAGGAAGGAACGTTGGTGGGCAACTATTTTTTCGACTGCCTTGTTGAAAGATTTATAGGGGATTTATGGTTGCCTCAATACACACAAGACAAAATGTACACTTGAAACTGAACTTCGTGGACAAAATTTCGGAGAGTTGTTTCCTTTGTTCAGTCGGTGGATCGTTATAGAATAACTGCGTTTCGGTTGATCGTTTCCCCTATTTTACCTCTGTACATGCAATGCTCCGAAAATATCTGCACATAACCCAGCAAATATCGACGACGTGCGCTTCGTGTCTTATTTGGGAACAAACTTGTTCCATTCAGTTACAATAGTGGCTGTTAACAATAGTGATTCCCACTTATCTCTTCGCCCTCAAATTTTCATTCAGTAGTAAGTTTCCTGAACGACCTTCGTAATGTCGGTGAAGTTTTAGCTCACCCTGTGACCACTGTACAGAGAGATTTGTGCGGCTCTTGTTATTTGAAGATTTATCTCATTCCGCACCAAAACTGCATCCCGCGAAGAGTATGATTTCTTTGGCTGGCTGGAATGACAACATTTCTTATCTCTGAGCAATTCCCCATAGGAATTTGAACCGTAACGGTTTGGTGCCGTATCACGATTCACAGCACAGTCTCTGAATGGTTGTTTTGAACACACAGTTGGTTTGTTTGGTTGCTAACATGCTTATAGACATGAACGCGTCTGTGTCTCTGTCCAAAAACAAATACAATGGAACCTCACTTAACGAGTGCAATTCACATAACGAGCAAAACAAATTGTAAAAAGATGACACTCTTAACGAGTAATGTTTCGATTAACGAGTGACGACGATTTCGTATGATTTCACCAGCAGTTCGCGCGCTGTGGGGGAGACGTTCAAAAATATGAACACCTTTCATTGTCGGTAGCGGCATTTGAGCAATGTCTTCAGTAGGTCCTGCAGTCAGGGTTTAGCGCTCTTTCTGCAAGCATCTTAGGGCAGCTTGTGATCACAGAGTGCTTTTTGCGTGCAAATTTTAATAACTTCCGTAGACATGTTCCCGAAGATGAAGGCGCAAGAATATAACGATAAGAGAAAGATCGTGACCTTAGAAATGAAATGTAAAATCATTGAAAAACGTGAGCGTGGCGTGATTTAGCGTGCACAATACAATCGTTCTACATCAACCATTTGCACTATCCTCAAGATAAAGAGCAAAATTATGGAGATAGATGCGTCAAAGGGTTCTGGACGATAGGTTTCTCCTCATATAGAAAGATGAAAACAATTGCAAGGCAACACTATCAACGTGAACATCATTTCTGAGATGGCGAGATGATTTTCGCCTACCTCGTTAAGAACACGCCGGATTCATCAGCGGCCGAAGAAGTGTTTAACGGAACCCCTGAGTCGTCCGAGAAGTTCAAGAGAAGAACCGACATCCACATTGTTGTGAGGCACGGCGAAACAGCCAGATCTGACACAAAGGTAGGGAAGATCACAGACAAGAAATGACCACCGAAGGGCTTATGGAGGTGCAGTGGGTTTCATAGAAGAAAGTTGTGAAGAAGACTTCTTCAGAGGAGCCGGTCTCGGTGGCCGAGCGGTTCTAGACGCTTCAGTACGGAACTGCGCGACTGCTACTGTCGCAGGTTCGAATCCTGCCTCGGCCACGGATGTGTGTGATGTCCTTAGGTTAGTTAGGTTGACGTAGTTCTAAGTTCTACCTGACTGATGACCTCAGATGTTAAGTTCCATAGTGCTCAGAGCCATTTGAACCATTTCTTCGGAGGAGGAGAAGGTGGAGGAGGAGGCAGTAACAGCAAAGCAGTAATCTTCTGGCGCAATAAAAGAAATGCTGAAATCAGTTGCATCGTAAATAGAAAATCATCACCCCAATAAAGCAGTGGCTACGCCAGCTACAAATTTATTTGACGATAATTCTGTGCCGCATTTTCGTCAACTGTTGAAGCATCCGCAGACTTTAGATAGATACCTAGTAAAAAAAATTAATTATGTATGGTGCATAATGTAGTGCATAATATTGTATGTATAATTTTCTTTGAATAAATGGCATGAATATGATAAAACATATACTACTATTTCTACATGGAACGTATTATCATATATTAACTTAATTTATACGGGATAAATTGCTTAATTTAAAGATTGTTTCGGACTATGAGCAAGTTTTTTGAACGAATTATGCTAGCTATACGAAATTCCATTGTACGTTGCGTTTGGGGAACAACATGGACCCTTATTACTTTTGCCAGTGCACCCTATCTAGAAATCACCATTGACGTTGTCGCCGAAGAACGACTGTCACGGCAATTACGCTAGAGGAACACGAAGAAGCAAACTACATATCGTTCATGTGGACGTTTCCAACGTTTTTTTTAAAAATGGAACCACGTTTGTTTTGTTAGCACATCTGAAGATATAAACAACTACGTAATCAGTGCCATTTGTTGCATTGTAAAATTTTAATTACATCCAGAGATATTGTAATCTAAAGTTGACGCTTGAGTACCACTCCTCCGCTGTTCGATCGTGTGTATCGGAGAGCACCGAATTACGTGGTGATCCAAAGGGAACGGTGATGGACCTTGGGTACAGAAGAGACTGGAACAACACATTACGTCCACATGCTAACACCTTTTCATTGTTCTTTTTCACATACGCACATGTACATTACCATGAGCGGTGAGGTACACGTACACACGTGGTTTTCGCTTTCAATTGCGGAGTGGAATAGAGTGTGTCTCGGCATGTCAGGCCAATAGATGTTCAATGTGGTTGCCCTCATTTGCTGCACAAAATTGCAATCTCTGGCGTAATGAATGTCGTACACGCCGCAGTACATCTGGTGTAATGTCGCAGCAGGCTGACACAATACGTTGTATCATATCCTCTGGGGTTGTAGGCACATCACGGTACACATTATCCTTTAACGTACCCCACAGAAAGAAGTCCAGAGGTGTAAGATCAGGAGAACGGGCTGGCCAATTTATGCGTCCTCCACGTCCTATGAACATCCTGTCAAGGGTCAGCCTAGTGTTAATTGCGGAATGTGCAGATGCACCATCGTGCTGATACCACATGCGTCGACGCGTTTCCAGTGGGACATTTTCGAGCAACTTTGGCAGATCATTCTGTAGAAACTCGATTTATGTTGCAGCTGTTTGGGCCCCTGCAATGAAGCGAGGACCAATGAGGTGGTCGCCAATGATTCCGCACCATACACACACAGTCCATGGTCGCTGTCGCTCTACCTGTTTGAGCCAGCGAGGGTTGTCCACGGATCAGTAATGCATGTTCCGTAGATTCACTGCCCCGTGGTTTGTGAAACCCGCTTCGTCGGTAAACAGGTAGAACTGCAACGCATTCACTGTTAATGCCCATTGACAGAACTGCACTCGATGATTAAAGTCATCACCATGTAATTGCTGATGTAGCAACACATGAAACGGGTGAAAGTGGTGGCGATGCAGTATGCGCAGTCCATGGGCTCTCGCAATGTCCCGTGTACTCATGTGTGGGTTCATGGAAACAGCAGCTAACACACCAACTGCCCCCACCTTCTCCTGTGGCGGGCCTGTTACGGATCCGTTTGCGTGCTACGACCATACTTGTTGCATACAGTTGGCGGTAGATGCTTTGCAATGTGCGGCACGTTGGATGCTCTGTCCGGGTACTGTTCTGCATACACCCTGCAGGCTTCAGCTGCGTTTCGTCGACACTCGCCATAGATGAGTATCATCTCCGCTTTTTCAGAGTTCGAATACACCATGGTCACAGTTCCTACAACACTACACTATCACAGACGTGTGGTAACACGGTGTACTACAGTTGGTCTGCGAGCGGAGACGAATGCAGAATAACAATAGCAGCAAGCGCTACATGCGGACACTGCGACAGCTAGACCAAACCACAACAGTGCACTACAGCCACACTCGTAAACACGTTCGTCATCTTAAACATGTCCTTGCAGATGCTGCTCGCCGACCGTGGCCCGTGTTTGTTACAATACGCAACTGAAAGTCGGAGGTTTTAAGCGTCAACTTTAGGTTACAATAGATGTGCTAACAAAACTAACGTGGTTCCATTTCAAAAACGTAGTTTGTGTTAAAAGGCGTACTTCTGTGCATTTTTGTATGGTTTGTATTAAAGTTCGGTCTGTGGAATCGGTTCGTCAGTATTCGATGTGGTTTACGAAACTATATCCAGTGGTAAATATATCGAACAATATTTCAGAATTTAAATTTTTACACATAGTGTGATATTTCTGGCTGTGGCCGCCAGTGTTTTATTTTGCTAGAAGCTCACCATGATCAGCTTGATACAAGTTAAGTAGCATATGGTACAAAAGTGGAGTGTGGTACAAGCGACAGATGCTACAGTATGTACCAGTCCTATGGGAGAGTCCAACAATTGATCTGAACTTGCTTCTGATTGCTCGGTACGTTCGGGTGCCTGGCGTCAAAACGCCTAACTTCTCTTATTAACTGTTTATATAATTTTCATTGTATTTAACCCTGTTTTTAGTATAACAGTCTCTCGTGGTTGCCCTAGTGGTGTATCGCTTTTGTTTATTAAATTCCAATAGTTTTGACAAATATAAGAGTAACGATATTGCAACCGAAGTGATTCGGACACCTTGAGGTCACTTTGGCGCGCCTGTAAGACCAAGTACTTCGACTGCACTAGTCATTGTTTTCCGGGCGTTCTGGAGGGCTGGATATGTATCTCTGTTCTGGCAATTCTAAAGGGTCAGATATGTACACTCCTGGAAATGGAAAAAAGTACACATTGACACCGGTGTGTCAGACCCACCATACTTGCTCCGGACACTGCGAGAGGGCTGTACAAGCAATGATCACACGCACGGCACAGCGGACACACCAGGAACCGCGGTGTTGGCCGTCGAATGGCGCTAGCTGCGCAGCATTTGTGCACCGTCGCCGTCAGTGTCAGCCAGTTTACCGTGGCATACGGAGCTCCATCGCAGTCTTTAACACTGGTAGCATGCCGCGACAGCGTGGACGTGAACCGTATGTGCAGTTCACGGACTTTGAGCGAGGGCGTATAGTGGGCATGCGGGAGGCCGGGTGGACGTACCGCCGAATTGCTCAACACGTGGGGCGTGAGGTCTCCACAGTACATCGATGTTGTCGCCAGTGGTCGGCGGAAGGTGCACGTGCCCGTCGACCTGGGACCGGACCGCAGCGACGCACGGATGCACGCCAAGACCGTAGGATCGTACGCAGTGCCGTAGGGGACCGCACCGCCACTTCCCAGCAAATTAGGGACACTGTTGCTCCTGGGGTATCGGCGAGGAGCATTCGCAACCGTCTCCATGAAGCTGGGCTACGGTCCCGCACACCGTTAGGCCGTCTTCCGCTCACGCCCCAACATCGTGCAGCCCGCCTCCAGTGGTGTCGCGACAGGCGTGAATGGAGGGACGAATGGAGACGTGTCGTCTTCAACGATGAGAGTCGCTTCTGCCTTGGTGCCAATGATGGTCGTATGCGTGTTTGGCGCCGTGCAGGTGAGCGCCACAATCAGGACTGCATACGACCGAGGCACACAGGGCCCACACCCGGCATCATGGTGTGGGGAGCGATCTCCTACACTGGCCGTACACCTCTGGTGATCGTCGAGGGGACACTGAATAGTGCACGGTACATCCAAACCGTCATCGAACCCATCGTTCTACCATTCCTAGACCGGCAAGGGAACTTGCTGTTCCAACAGGACAATGCACGTCCGCATGTATCCCGTGCCACCCAACGTGCTCTAGAAGGTGTAAGTCAACTACCCTGGCCAGCAAGATCTCCGGATCTGTCCCCCATTGAGCATGTTTGGGACTGGATGAAGCGTCGTCTCACGCGGTCTGCAAGTCGAGCACGAACGCTGGTCCAACTGAGGCGCCAGGTGGAAATGGCATGGCAAGCCGTTCCACAGGGCTACATCCAGCATCTCTACGATCGTCTCCATGGGAGAATAGCAGCCTGCATTGCTGCGAAAGGTGGATATACACTGTACTAGTGCCGACATTGTGCATGCTCTGTTGCCTTTGTCTATGTGCCTGTGGTTCTGTCAGTGTGATCATGTGATGTATCTGACCCCAGGAATGTGTCAATAAAGTTTCCGCTTCCTGGGACAATGAATTCACGGTGTTCTTATTTCAATTTCCAGGAGTGTATCTCAGTGCCCTCCAGGGTAGCCGAGAGCGGTAACGCGCTGCTTCCTGACCTGGATAGGCGCGCTGGCCCCGGATCGAACCCGCCCGGCGGATTCACGACGACGGCCGGTGCGCCGGCGAGCCTGGATGTGCTTTTTAGGCGGTTTTCCACATCCTACTAGGTGAATACCGGGCTGGTCCCCACGTCCCGCCTCAGTTCCACGACTCGCAGAGATTTGAAACACATTCACACTATTTCACGATTTACACTCGTTGCAGACAGCTGGGGTACTCTAACTCCGTCCATGGGGTTTTGAGGGTGACGGCAGGAAGCGCATCCAGCCAACCCTTCAGTTTAACCATGCCAAATCCGCACTAAACCCTGCCGACCCTACGCACAATGCGGGATAAAGGCAGTAGCAAAAGAAAGAAAGAAAGACAAGTATCTCAGTATCGTTCGTTACTTAGATGTGAATATGTAACAGTCACTCAATTTTGCGTGTTCTTCAGAGCCGGACATGTTGTACTCTATATCGGATGTAACTTAGTTGTGAATTGCAATACTCACTGGGTCTAGTGCGATTCAGAGAGCCGGACTCGTGTATCATATTTCTGAAGTTGGATGGAAAAGTTACCACACAATTAAGAAATCCATGTCGAGTGTGCCGGCCGGCGTGGCCGAGCGGTTCTAGACGCTGCAGTCTGAAACCGTACGACCGCTACCGTCGCAGGTTCGAATCCTGGATGTGTGTGATGTCCTTAGTGTCCTTAGGTTAGTTAGGGTTAAGTAGTTCTAAGTTCTAGGGGACTGATGACCTCAGAAGTTAAGTCCCATAGTGCTAAGAGCCATTTGAACCTTATTGAACCATGTCGAGTGTGGTGAAAGACAGTGTAAATGTGTAATATTTGAATAATAACCAAACAGTGTACGTTAATGAGAAATGTCGCCTACCATGTTTTTTCAGTGCTACACATCTTGCCCTCTGTAGATATAAAGACTAACCTGGCAAGTGGCATCCCAGACAATCACAGGTTCGAAATGACAGTGTAGCAGCCTTCACCAAAGAATATCCCACGACTGACGACCTGTCTTCTGTTCTGGGGACACAACTTCATAAGATGACAGATTGGTGGAAAGATCGGTCAGCGACTCTTATTCAATCGCTCCAGCTTCCACATCTGACTGCCAAAGGGACACATAATTTATAATAGACAATACTTAAATGTAGATTATAATCTTTCTGGGCTTCGTCAGGTGTGCCTTTTTCGGAAGCAACCTAACAACACGACGCCTAAACGTAGATACTGTCAGCAAAAACTGTAGCTACAAGAGAAACGCTCACCGTGAACGAATTTCTAATACGAAGGCACGTACAACTCTACACATTAGTAGTCCTGCGTGGCATGGCAGTTTCTAAAGCATTGTGATAGGTGTAACGCTACTTTACACTCCGTGGATTCCCACGTCGTCCTCCTTCGTACTTTGTGTTTTATGCAAACTTTGCACATCTTTGATTCCTTTCTTCTTTTGCCTCGGACATGTTGGGTAATGGGACTAGTATTGTACCTGGAGTCGAAGAGGTGTTTCGCCTAGTGATGGTATTTCGTACTATTCATGGTCTGACAAATGAACATCTTTTACACATTATCTCTGCTACAATTACTGGGTATTCAACATAAGTTTCCTTTCTCTGACCGTGTCTTGTTTTTTGGATAGTGTGCGTACTTGATTAGAGGCCTATCCGACGCCCAAAAAATGTTTGGCTCGACTTTTCCAACGAGTGTTACTCGTGATGTTTACATTAGGTTCGCATTTGTTTCCACGAGTCGGACTCGTGACAAAGTACGGCAAAGGGGTCAATGGCCGCCCTACAGCCAACAGAAACAAACAATATTTACGTGTTAAAGACAGTAACTGTTATCCATACATAACAGAAGACCATTCGTGACTACTTGCTTCATCGAGTTAGAACCTCAGTTATTTCGCTCGCGTGTTGACATGTTACCCGTTCGCTTGGTTGGACTTTGTCAGTATCAACAGTTAGGTGCTCTGTAGTTGTTCATTCCGTATTGCTGTCGGTGTTATATACAGTGTGACAAGCACTGTAATTTCAACAGTGTATTAACCTACCTGAACACACACAAAAGAGAGAAAGCACCATGAGGAAAGAAAGTGGCAGGGGTAAAAGAAAAATGACTGGTTGTCCTATTTAATCAAGTAATAGAATCCAAATTCATGATGCTCAGTCATCGTGGATAAAATAAATACAGTACTTATCCAAGCCAAATACGCTCACGAGACAGCGTCGCAGCACGTTGGTCAAATGTATCGTCCGTGATGGCTCAAAGGCGAGGCAGAGCTCAATGTACAAATCAGGAGCCTCGCGTTCATGCAGCGGCTGGCAGCACTGCGACAAGACAGGGTGGTGAGGGGAGAGGGAGGGGGAAGGGGAAGTCCCGCGGGGACCCCCCGCTGCACGCTGAGCCGGCGCAGGACGGTGCGCCATTTGTCAGCGCGCGCTATTAGCGATACATCAGCGTTTATTCATAAATAAGCCGTTTATAGCCGCGCCGCGCTGCCGTGCTCGCTGACCCCTTCGCCTCGCGAGGCGTCCCTCGGACTGCGTCTCCGTCCCTCTAGGGATGAACTTGCACCGCACATCGTTCTGGTCGCTGTCCGCACTGCAGAGCGCGTCCGGTAATGAGGATGCCGGCTTCGTGACCGGGCGTGCACCGAGACACTGTGGGAACCTCCTGTACTTTATCAGTGAACGTAACGAGTGTATTAGTCGCGAGACCTTCTGTCCAACCTACAGTCAGTTTCACCACAATGTGTATATGTCACTACGAGCTATGTGGTCAATACGCTCGTATTTTATAAACAGATGAAAAATTTGAAACAAAGTTTGCGACTAAAAATTTTCAAGCGGGTAACTACCTGGGAGTTGCAATAAATAGTGCAATACATTTTTTTCTTAGCCAGTTTCGGTTGAAAAATGCGGAATTTTTTGTGGGACATCGTGAAATATTTCTGCTTCCGCCCCTACAGTTTCATGGAGTTCCGAATGGTGGCGATGGTATACGCAGCCTTCAACATGGCGTGTATGTTCCAAGCAGAGAGCTCTCATTGAGTTTATTTTGTCAGAGATCCGGAACATTGCAGATATTCATAGGCGCGTACAGAAGGACTACGGAGAACTGGTAGTGAAGAAAAGCACAGTGAGTCGTAGAGCGAGGCAAAAAAAAAAAAAGGTTCAAATGGCTCTGAACACTATGGGACTTAACATCTGAGGTTATCAGTCCCCTAGAACTTAGAGCTACTTAAACCTAACTAACCTAAGGACATCACACACATCTCTGCCCGAGGCAGGATTCGAACCTGCGACCGTAGCTGTCGCGCTGTACCAGACTGTAGCGCCTAGAACCGTTCGGCCACAGCGGCTTGCCTGAGCGAGGCGTCTGTGATCATGTCAACAATGCCGAGCAAGACTTCCTGCTTGCCGGCCGGCCGCACACAACTGTGACACCTGTAGTGTTGGAACGCGCGGACACACGCATGCTAGGTGATGACGGATCACAACCAAACATCTCGCTGCTCAACTGGACATCTCTATTTGTAGTGTTGACACATTCGTCCAACAGTACGGAGATCCTCACCACCGATAGAGGGACAAAAAGAGCATTTGTTTGCCGCAATGAACGATACGCTCCGCCGGAAGCGGCACGTGGATTATCTGGAGGTTTACTGATGAACAAGCCCTTGGCTCCGACGTCGACCACGAAAGTGGTACCTTACGGCCATGCAGACCCTCTCACTAATGTGGCGTAAGACCTGTCGCATTGATCGGAGATCATATTGAGAAACAGAATCTGTGGCCAATGAAAGATATCAGAAAAAGAAGTTGCATTACTTATTAAGGCCCCTCATATGTTACAGTAGAAACAGCCGAGAAATGGAAGCGCAACGACAAACAGTCTTAAAAGAAGCTAACGCATTACAGAAGGTTTCCGAAAGTTCATTCGATTTTACAATACTATGTCTTCTAGACAATAGAAGACGGAAACTCGGGCTGAAATTTTTAGCTACACGTAGTATAATCTGATTTTACAAGGGTATGTCTTACGTACGCATCTGAATATTACAGTTACTTTTGGTATCAACGTTTTCATTTATATACTTGTTTTGTAAATAAAACTGCCTTTTCCTGCTGCTAGTTACTTTATTTATCCCATACGCGTTTCGCCTTCTCCTGTTCTAAGGCATCACCAGTGGGATCCATAACGATACAGTTTTGTTAGTTTTAGATTATTAAACAGTTCACTTCGCGATTTTTTTTATAAAAAAAAGTAATTTCTTGCGATTTGCTGATTTGCGTCTCCTCGTATCTGGTCTGGAGGTCGCACTACCACTTTTATCACTACCATATAATACATCTTTGTGTTCTCGCGTTCCACACACACTTTTTTGGGGTGACTATTGTTCTTTTATCACTGCCGTGTACTGTTTTTCAGAACGTAACTCCATTATGTGTTTCATCTTATATAGCATGTTTACCTATTTGTTGCCAAACTAAAGAAGTATATGTCCGAGACCAGCTTCTGTTTATGATGTTTATACCGTGTGTGTTTATGAGTGAGAGAGAGGGGGGATAGAGCCAACGAGGTCTTTTTTTTCTTTTTTTTTTTTTCGACTGGAGGGGAGGCTGGTATAGCGAGTGGTTGAAAACTTTGGTGACAGATTATCTTACTTTTCGTTTCAATATTCTGAGGAGAGGTTCATGGATAAGTGAGTGCAAAGATGTTGGGTTCTATTATTATTATATTGGACAGTATTATTATATTAACACTTTTTGCGAACGTTATCTTATTTTTTATCTATTAGTGTAAATAATGAATTACTTGGTAAGTGTACTTGGTCATTCAACAGGATTTTCCCCTCTGCTTTGGTTTTCTGAATGTGATAATTTTCTTGCATGGTTACGAGGTGTCTTTTATTGTTGATTCTAATTATTTTCATTTCATCTTTTTTAGTGGATGGTTTATGGTCATTTTCCCTTAGGTGTTCTGCAAATGTGGAGTGATTTGTCCCGTATTTCCAGGCTCTCATGTGTTCTTTGTATCTGACATCAAATGTTCTCGCTGTTTGCCCTACGTATGTGCCTTCACAAGTGTTACACAGTAGCTGATATATACCTACTTTCTGGTATATATCTCAGTTTTTTTGTCAATTTTGGTTTTTTTTTTGTATAGAATTGTCTGTTGTGTATGCTATGTTTATTCCCTGTCTTTTGAAAATGTTGGTGATTTTATGCGCGAGTTTGTGTTTGTATGTCACTGTGTACCATCTTGTGTTTTCTTTCATCTTTTTCTGATGATCCTGTGTAGTTTTATGGGACTGTGTGTTCGTATTTGTATTTGGTTCTGTTGTGTTGTTGTCCGTGGTTTGGAGCTTTCTGCTTTTATTTTAGTTTTAATTTTGTTTTTTCGCTTTGTGACTGTGTTATTATTGTAACCCTTATTTTGTGCTATCTGCATAATTATGTCCAGTTCTTTTTGGTAGCTTTCTTTGGTGAGTGGTACTGTATTGAGTCTATGGAGCATGTGTCGAAGTGCTGCTTGCTTTTGTGTTTGTGGGTGGTTCGAGGATGTCTGTTGCTTTGGGTTCGAAGTAAATTTCAAACATATGCTTATTGTTTCGTTGTTTGATTGTTGTATCCAGAAAGTTAATTTGGTTTTTCTGTTCTCTTTCAATTGTGAATATTATATTTTTATGTATCTTGTTGATGTCAGTATGTAGCTTTTCAGTTTTTGTTGTGGTTCATCTATTAAGCAAAGGATCTCATCCATATACCAGAATCAATATAATATGTTGTACTCTTTTGCTACTATTCGGAAGGACAACAGATGGAAAGAAAGGAAGAGGAAGACTCAGAAGTAGGTGGAGAGATTGCATGGGGAGGACACTAGGATGAACACGAACACTGAAAGGACAAACAGTGCTCTCAACACAAGGAAATGGAAGTGGCTTGTAGATCAGTCATATGGTCAATGAGGCCCTTACCTCTTAGTCAATCAGTACATTATGTATCTTGTGAAGAGGATGTGTGGCAGTCTTGTTCAAAGTTCACTTTTACTGATCTACCTTTAAACACTGGTCTACTAATGAATTTAGAGAACAGTAAGTAATACAACTGAGAGAATGTAGGTTCACAGCTGGGCTCCATGAACGGTGGCTGTAGAGACAGCCGGCCGCGGTGGTCTCGCGGTTCAAGGCGCGCAGTCCGGAACCGTGAGACTGTTGCGGTCGCAGGTTCGAATCCTGCCTCGGGCATGGATGTGTGTGATGTCCTTAGGTTAGTTAGGTTTAATTAGTTCTAAGTTCTAGAGGACTGATGACCACAGCAGTTGAGTCCCATAGTGCTCAGAGCCATTAGAACCATTTTTTTGTAGAGACAGTTCTGACGCTGTCTTGAGGCACGATGTTGTTGATACTGCCTGAGAGGAACAACGTAGCTGCTTATAAGAGCATTTGGCATGTTCTCTTCGCAAGGATGTTCACTTGGGAACTACATGCTTGACATAAGACGGTTAAATAACGTGGTGTGTTTTGTGAGCGCATTCATTGGTATCTTACGACAGGTATGTTGCGCCTTTCCGGAGCCTGGGTGTTACCGTGTCTTCTGGCGTACGCAGCAGAACCAATGACAGGAAAAGAAATCAGAACACCATGTAGGAATTGTGCAACATAAACTAAAGCTGGTAGGCGTGTTCTATAACTGAAAGATAATGTGTATTCAAACTTCGGGCCTATCACATAATATTCGCACTAGTAGCACATGTCTGAGGCTGAAGATGAGGTTTGCTTTAAACATACGCTATAACGGTCGTGAACGTTAGTTACCTTTGAGATTGGGAGTGATGAGTTAGTGTTAATCAAGAATGCCTGTAAGGGGACAAAGACGCCATTACCAAGACGTAACTAAGTTTGAACAAGGTCTTGTAAAAGAGCTATGAGAAGCTAGATGTTCCTTATGCGATAATGAAGAAAGACTTGGCAGGAATGTAGCCACTGTACACGACTGCTGGCAGCGGTGATCACGAGAATTTAATGTCAGAAGAAGAGTGGGCTCCGGACGGTTACGTACCACTACCGGCAGGAAAGACCATTGTATTCGGAGGATGGTTCTAACGAGTCACACTGATTCTGCAGCAGCTGTTTGAGCAGCAGTTGGCACCATAGTGACATAGCGGATTGGTACAGATCGGTTGCTTTAAGGGGTTTGTGGTGTCAAGTGTGAGCCCGTTGGAGGGTAGGATGGAGATATGCTGTGTTTTCTGACGAAAGCCCGGTCTTTCTCGGTAGCAATGATGGCTGTGTGTTGGTTAGGAGGAGGCCAATTGAGGTCCTGCGCCCGACCACTCTCTGCACTAGGCACACTGGTCTTACACCTGGCGTGATGTCTCCAGTGTGATTTCATATGACAGCAGGAGCACTCTCGTAGTCATCCCACGTACCCTGAGTGCAAAACTGTGTGTCAGTCTGCAGATTCGACCTTTTGTGCTGCCATTCATGAACAGCTTTCCAGGGGTTGTTTCCCAACAATATAACTCCCCCCCCCCACCCTCCCTCCCTACATACCGCTGTTGTAACCCAATATGCTCTACAGAGTGTTGTCGTGTTTCCTTGTCCTACCCGACCACCAAGTCAGTCTCCAACCGGCCACGTGTTTGATGTCATTATCATTCACAACCATTATTAAGCACCCCTGTATTACCGTCCAAGTGCATCAAGACTGAAACTCCATCCCAAATCCTCAAATACAGTCCCTGTACACACGCGCGATTGCAAGCTTGTATTCAACAATTTGGGGAATACACCTGTTATAACTATACCAGCATTTTAGATTTGCAGTATCTCATGTCGCGCTTACATTAATATATGATCTTACGATTTTAATCGCTTAAATATGTTGCCCAGGCGAATGTATATCCGAAAATTGTTTCCCTCCATTAACTACTTTTTGGTGTTGCGAATTATTTTCCCGGTGAGTGTATATGCAAACTTGGGAAATCGGACGAATCTTTCTGAATCATCATGTACTCTACTGGCCATTAAAATTACTACACCAAGAAGAAATGCAGATGATAAACGGGTATTCATTGGACAAATATACTAGAACTGACATGTGATTACATTTTACTCAATTTGAGTGCATAGATCCTGAGAAATCAATACCAAGAACAACCACCTCTGGCCGTAATAACGGCCTTGATACGCCTGGGCATTGAGTCAAACAGAGCTTGGATGGCGTGTACAGGTACAGTTGCCCATGCAGCTTCAACACGATACCACAGTTCATCAAGAGTAGTGACTGGCGTATTGTGACGAGCCAGTTGCTCGGCCACCATTGACCACACGTTTTCAATTGATGAGAGATCTGGAGAATGTGCTGGCAGCAATCAAACATTTTCCGTATCCAGAGGGGCCCGTACAGGACCTGTAACATGCTGTCGTGTATTATCCTGCTGAAATGCAGCATTTCGTTGCGATCGAATGAAGGATAGCGCCACGGGTCGTAACACATCTGAAATGTAACGTCCACTGTTCAAAGTGCGGTCAATGCGAACAAGAGGTGACCGAGACGTGTAACCAATGGCACAACATACCATCACGCCGGGTGATACGCCAGTATGGCGATGAAGAATACACGCTTCCAATGTGCGTTCAACGCGATGTTGCCAAACACGGATGCGACCATCATGAAGCTGTAAACCGAACCTGCATTCATCGGACAAAATTACGTTTTGACCTTCCTGCACCCAGGTTCATCGTTGAGTACATCGTCGCAGGCGCTCCTGTCTGTGATGCAGCGCCAAGGGTAACCGCAGCCATGGTCTCCGAGCTGATAGTCCATGCTGCTGCAAACGTCGTCGAACTGTCCGTGCAGATGGTTGTTGTCTTGCAAACGTCCCCATCTGTTGACTGAGGGAGCGAGACGTGACTGCACGATCCTTTACAGGCATGCGGATGAGATTCCTGTCATCTCGACATCTAGTGATACGAGGCCGTTGGAATCCAGCACGGCGTTCCGTATTACCCTCCTGAACTCACCGATTCCATATTCTGCTAACAGTCATTGGATCTTGACCAACGCGAGCAGCAATGTCGCGATACGATAAACCGCAATCACCATAGGCTACAATCCGACCTTTATGAAAGTCGGAAACGTGATGGCAGTCATTTCTCCTCCTTACACGAGGCATATCAACAACGTTTCACCCGGCAACGCCGGTCAATTGCTGTTTGTGTATGAGAAATCGGTTGTAAAGTTTCCTCATGTCGGCACGTTGTAGGTGTCGCCACCGGCGCCAAGCTTGTGTGAATGCTCGGAAAAGCTAATCATTTACATATCACAGCATCTTCTTCCTGTCGGTTAAATTTCGCGTCTGTAGCACGTCATCTTCGTGGTGTAGCAATTTTAATGGCCAGTAGTGCATTTTTATGGTATCTGTTGCAATTCCTTTGAATTTTTTGTAGTAGATACAAGAGTGAGGAACAGATGTGGTGTGGACAGAGAACGCAATTTACGCCACATCTAATATCACGTGCTAGAAGCAACTTTATCTGTTGCAGTTGCAGCGTCAGCTTCTAACTGCAGATTTGAAGTTTAAATATACACAGATACAAAGGTTTACAATTCAGTCAGTGTTCAATGCAATAACAGTTCCGTGGATGACGAACCCCGATCCTTATGAAAGTCTGTATATGTCATGAAATCTCAAACACACAAAACAGGTTGTGTACATCGTTGTTTGAACTTAAGTAGACCAGTGGCTGGAGTTCTGGAGAGCGGATGCCCGCATATTGTTCACAGCAGTGTTACGCCGTGACGTTCGTGACAGCGCCCTCACGCCTCGTTGACGGCTGTAAGAAACACGGCGGTGCGACTGGCGGCGAGCATATTTTAAAGTGCGGCGACCGGATGGCCGCCGATTCCGCAGTATAGTGTAATACTTCAAAAACTGAGTGTAGAAATGAGAGTCTTCTGAATGCTGGCAGCTAAGCATATCGTAAAAATGCAAGGGGTGTCTATGATACTCATCAACGACACGTTATTTTCAAAGAAACATCTCTCAGATGCCTTTAAACAATATTATTACGTGACCGGAGATAAGTTATACTATTTTGGACTGCACTACAAGAAGGCATTCGCTCGGTGCACGGGTTAAATAGCGGGGGAGGGAGGGGGAGGGGGGGGGGTGATCGAGCGATACGAAACAAAATTACCCGGCAGGCATTAACAGCTTTGCCTCGCTGCCAACATAGCCTAGTTACATTAGCAGACAATACTAAAATAATTCTGAATCGTGTTAAAACAAGTTACTAGAAGCAAGAGGGACTTAAAATGCATGATATTCACTTCTGGTTTAGTTTATTTAGTTTCAACAACTTAATCAGGCCAGACACATATGCATCACAAAAAAGCTGAAAACATAATAAAGTATCAAATATACGTGTGCTTTTTTGCAGTGTCAATATCTGCAACATAGCATTTCCTGGTCACAAATGTGTTGTTCTCTTCCATCGCTATCATCTGCCATAAGGAACGTTGCTGAGGGAAGGAGGCTTTCTTCAGCCTGGAGCTGATGGGGAAGAACTTTACCTATTCCTACGACATGGACATTGGTCTGAGCATACGAGACCATCTCAAGGACGAGTAAGTTCCCTTGACAGCCAGTTTTTTGCAACACTCGCAATTCTAAAAGTCGTCTTGTGATGCAGTATCCTACAGAATCGCTATAACCCTCAACAGGAAATGTCCAATGAAAGTGCCTGCATGTGGTGAATGAGTCTGATTGGCTGAAGGCCCACAGTGTTAGATTATTTTGTGGAGTGCTCAGGGTGTAGACTGTAGCCTCACAGGATTGAAAAAAAAAATGGTTCAAATGGCTCTGAGCACAATGGGACTTAACTTCTATGGTCATCAGCCCGTAGAACTTAGAACTACTTAAACTTAACTAACCTAAGTACATCACACACATCCACGCCCGAGGCAGGATTCGAACCTGCGACAATAGCGGTCGCCCGTTTCCAGACTGTAGCGCCTAGAGCCGCTCAGCCACCCGGCCGGCACAGGATTGAAGTGGCAGATCGTGAGTAGGAGGGAAAAGCCAGTATCAGCACAGTTTGTTAGTGCTGGTTGCTTACATTCAGGGGCAAGTATACATTCAGAAGCAAATCTATTGTTCTCTTCTGGTTGACAGGTCCTTAGCTATTGATTCAGCTAGGAGGATTATGATCCCCTGGGGATAATCCATTTTTCCAAGAAACCCCCCATCTCTCCCCTCTGCCGATTCTCCCCCTCCTCCTCTACATCCCTCTGGGAACTCCATTCGCTGATACTAGCACACTTTCGATATCAAATTAATTGACTAATTAATTAAATCGATCAATTAGCTAATCCTTCCATCTTTGAGAAATTCTCCAGCCTCCCCCACCTGTAAATTGGTGGGAAAAGAGTCTGTGCTGGAGAGGAAGGATATTATGACAGGAAATTCTAATCAAATTCAATAATTTACTGATACATATTCTTTATTTAATCAGTTGGTGGGAGACAGGACTTTTCCTCTTGTGTAGAGTTCACGACTTCAACCAACACCCTCGCTCCCCATGCCATAATAACTGTAATCACTGAGATATGGATTGAAGTGAGGTATAAGAGCCACCATTTGGGGTCTCCTGGATATCAGTCTCCTTTGATCTTTCAGCCCCCAAACAAAGCATCAAGTTGAGGCATTCTGTTGAATCCAGATTCGATTCCCATATCTGTCTCTCTCAAGAGGCCACTCCCTGTTCATCTGTGTGAATGAACAGATGACTTCATCTGTTGTCAGAATACTGTATCCCTGTTTGTTAATGCTGGAGACAAAGGGAGAGCTGAAGCAATTTCGATAGCAAAAGTAGAGTGAAATAATTCATTGGCACTACCCTATCAAATGAATTGCTTAACAATTTAAAGCAGTCAAATAGATTACTTAAAACAATCACCTCCAACTTACAACGATCCTTCTTTCTAATAAAATATATTTTCAAAGTTTGAGTATCACACACAAACATTATGCAGATCAAGTAATGAAATTTCTGCCACAAATAGATCATTGCGCTAAATATAACTGATGGTTTAAATGCACAAACATTCGGGAAAAAAGACACCCTCCTCTACCACAACATTTTCAAAAAACACATCGGATAAAAAAAGGCTCTAACGACCATACAAACTCGCCACTACGATGCGCGCGCCATCCACTGACTGCACTGTAGGCCTGTCCACACCGGTTGGGGGAGAGACCAACAACTGCGCCAGCCATGCCGGTCTGTACCAGACGCTCTAATGTTAGCGGGATTGTTAGCAGTCAGTCAACCAATCAATTTACATGGGAGGGCATAACTGTCCAGGGAAAACATCGATGATGTTGAATCTTCTCTCAGTCGACACACACGACAGTTTCTGTCGACGCTCACCTAGAACGTTGTTCACTTCACCAGCCCCCGCTGCCACTGACAAGATCAGACAGGTGGGCACATTCTTTGTATCTAACCGCCCGTCGCAGGTGGAGGTAACTCGCCGAAGCCCAGTGACAACTCCTGCTGACAGCCGCTGTGCTCTGCGAAACAAACACAACCATCCTTCGTGTGCTGTGGAACAAACAGCTGCAGCTTGGATGTATACAGTAGTTCGAACCAATTCCCCATAGATATAGCGCCCCCCCCCCCCCCCGCAGTTTAAAAAATCCACTTTACCTAATGCGGGATATCGATGTTGTTGGCCATAAACCTCGCATTTTTTATGTGAGCTGTAGATTGCTCCCCTATTATACCAGTTATTTTCGAAGACAGAAGGATTTGGGGAGTACATGCGTTTTCGTATCGCTGAAGTTTCCTTACCTGTTGTGAAAATCCTCTTACAGAATAACATAGGCTATCTTTCCTCTAAGTATTCTCTCTTCAGGCAAAAAAATCTATTCTAATCAGCTTTATATCTGTTACGTCCTGCATCGTAGGTCTAGAATATTAAACTCCCTTTTCGCCCGTGATGGAGTGCTGAGATCTACCTCTGTTTCAGGGCGCCTCCTCACTTCCGAACTCCCTTAAAGTAAACAAATGGTTCGCCACATATGAAATCTCTTAGGGTAACAGCACAGAGAAGTTGTAAATAACATTTTATACCTCGTGTCACTTTATACATTCGATAATACCTGTGAACTTATTACGGTGATCATATCTCCCGGTGTAGATGAAAGCTGAAATTTCGTTAAATGATATCGCTGCAGCGAAAAAACTCATGATAACCGCCCCCACTCCCGAATCATTTCCGTGGTTCCCCATCCATCGCTTCCACCTGCCAGGCGGCATGTCATTGATATCAAATTGACAGGGTAATTAATATAATTAAATAAATAAATTTAATAAAGTGACAGCTTTACTGTTTCTCTTCGTGCTAGGATAAAATTTGGAGCGATGTCCCTCAGGATGATTTTTTTACGTGAACATGTACATCCCATCTACCGATTTTCGTCCCATTCGGATAATTCCCTCGTGGTGCTTTATTTTAGGTTTAAGACACACGCACTAGGTATTGCCAAGAGTATATGGATGTGGAGTTTTCCTTCGAACGAGGCTGCGGATGCTTCAGAGACAGACAATGTGAATATTTCACCAGATGAGCCTTGGTTAGATTCAAAGCAGTGCGCAGAACCTCAACTTTACCAGCTGGTTGCGTCGGCCGTCACACCATTAGTGACTGGAAGCACCGACGTCGCACAGTCACCAGCTGCAAGGAACAACAGTCACATCATCACCACTGGAAGCACCGATAGTCAGCTGCAGTGAGGTATGCGTTACGGCGTAGCAATCTGGGAATGAGTGATTAGCTCAGCCGTTTTTCCCGTTAGTTACGCAGCTGCTTAAAGTTGTGTTCATGATTTGTAACGTAGATATTATAGTTTTAAATGAGTAGTTCGAAGATTTAGTTTTTCAATATTTGTCTACTTTAGAGAAGTTTCGATCAAGTGAAATAATGGAAAGCCAGTTAAATATCTCTGAAAAGGAATTGGAAGAGACAGAACGCAAGAATGAAATTTGGAAACTATTTTTATTTCTGAATGTTAACGTACTAAATCAGATACTAGACAAATGTGCTGAACGATATGATTAATGAAACTACCTGGCAGATAAAAACTGTGCGCCGGACCGAGACTCGAACTCGGGACCTTCGCCTTTCGCGAGCAAGAGCTCTACCCACTTTTTTTTTTTTATCAAATGTCTTGTTAATTTTTCAATTTTCTTTATTCTTTTTTTTTCTTTAAATTTCTAATAAGACGCTACCCCCCCCTTTTTTTTATCTGGACAGGAAAGGAAAAACTACAAAAAAAATGTCTATTTGCCACCGCCACTTGTATTCTAACAAAAAAATAAAATTAAATGCACCTCTTCAGGCGTTGGCACCTATCTACACCTATTCCAAAACAACTAACCTATTACTGCAAAGGTGTAGGAAAGGAAGAAAGTAGGGGGGAAGAAACATAGAGAGTAGCGATAAAAAAATGAAATTTGTTGTGAACAGGAACTTTTTTTTTAGTTTATTGTATTGCATTTTTGTTTTCTTTATTTTTCTTTGTTTTTTTTTGTATGTATGTTTTTATTTATTCTTTTTTTTTTTTTGTGTGTGTGTGTGTGTGTGTGTGTGTGTGTGTGTGTGTGTGTGTGTGTGTATTATGGCAGTCGTTGCTCCAGAATTCTAGGAGTCGCTTGCGCCGTGTGATTGGCGGAACATCCAAACGTGTCTTCTCGAAATTTTAGTGGGGATTCCATGTGTAGTACGTTCAGAACATCATATCGGCAAAAAAGCATCAGCATCTCATGGCTTGGACGTTCCAGCTGGAAGGCGGGTCATGAAAGGCGCTCCGTAGAAAATTGGAAAAGAACTGCTTGTATCTGGGGTTGCGAACAAGTGCACAATGTCGATCGTTAAGGTACGTCCAATAACCTAGTTCTGATTTCTCATCGGGCCCAAAAAGGTAGCGGACTGTATGACCGCGTATCCAATTCACGGCATTAGTTTTTGTTGTGGGGTAATGAATCACATCCGGGAATAGAAGCGTCAGGAAAATAATCTGAGCAGTCGGCTGTCGGGTGAGGAAAGCCAGGATACGCTGCGCGAGCCTCCAGACGTCAGCAGACGGACCACATGAGAACCGATGAGCGTCCGTGTCCTCTACACCACAGTGAACACAGAGTGGTGTGTCAGCAAGGCGGATGCGGTGCAAACGAGACTGGTTGACCTGTTTGCCATTGACGGTGATATACCAGGTGGACTGAACGCTGGTGTCGAGGTAACCAGCATGCACTGCTTTCCACACACGGCGCCATATGATCTGGGGAAACTTGTGTTCAATGGGGTTGGGGGTTTGACACATTTGTAAGGTGTCGTATACAGTCTTTGTCTGGAGTATACGGAGAAGGGGTAAGGAGTGCAGAATGTAACTGATTTCAAAGAAGAAGTACCGAAAGTGATAAAAGGGGGGTGGAATGTCGGATAACATGACCGGGGCTGACATGGAGACTGGTGCGTATTCACGCAAAAGCAGTCCGGTCAGGCTCGTCGGGCAGCGACGCCAGACTTTCAGTTGGGAGCTAACAAAAAGTGCGGTAACTCTGTCTGGCACATGGAATAAGCCCACTCCACCACGCTCCCGCGGGAGGGCAAGGGAGGAATATTGAACTTCAAATAACATCCCGGCACAGACAAAGGATCCCATCGCCATCAACATACGACGTGCGAGGGTAATCGGAACCGGGAACACTTGTGCCACATGGGGGATGCGTGAGGCGTGATAAACATTCACGTATTGCGCGCGCTGTATAATGTCGAGGGATCGAAGCCGGTGGTCCACAAGGCCAGCCCTGATCGTTTGTAGGAGACGTCGACCGTTGGTTGCCGCTGAGCGACGGAGGTCATTCATAAAATCAATGCCCAAACAGCGGACGCTGGTGGCCACACTTAGAGGAGCGACAGATCTTTCTGGTAGACCCTCACCAATGAGCAGAACCTTCGATTTGGAAATGTTAAGAGAACTGCCCGATGCCTCCCCATAAGTCGTCACCCAAGTCAGAGCAGCGCGAACATCGTCTTCATTGCGGAGGTAGAGGACTAGATCGTCAGCATAGGCTGTACAACAGAAGCGGTGCCCATGCAATGTCAGGCCCACCAGGCGTTGGCGAAGCCCCTGTAGGAGGGGCTCTAATGCCAAAGCATACAGTATCGTGGAAAGTGGGCATCCCTGTCGGACAGAGCGCTCGATCGTTAGAGGCGCGGTGAGGCGAACATTACAGAGTATTCTTGAAGTTGCGGCGCTCAAGAGCCGCATTACCACGGTGATTGTACGAACCGGAAAACCCATGTGTTGGAGGACCGATTTCAGAAAAGTATGGTCGACACGGTCGAAAGCTTGACGGAAGTCAAGCGATGCCAATGCGCCAGGTAAATGTCGCGAGCGCGCGAGCGCAATCATGTCCCTATAACGGCAAAGGGCCGTATGGATGTTGTTGTCACCGCCCAACGAAGTCTGATCAAGGGAGGTGACGGATCTTGCTGCCTTCTTGAGGCGTGAGGCCAACAAACGGGTGAAAATTTTCATGTCACTGTTGAGTAGAGTGATGGGCCGGTAATCACAGATCCGTGATCGCCCATGTGGCTTAGGGACCAGGATGATGACCCCATCAAGGAAGGTGGCTGGGATCATCGTTGTGGGTGACATCAATTCACGACAGATGGACGTCCAAGCAGGTAACAAAAGGTAGCTAAAATACTTGTAAAAGTCGAGGGGGAGGCCGTCAGGTCCAGGGGACTTGTTGACAGCCCCCACCTTGATTGCATCTAGGACTTCATCAGAGGTCACTTGTTCCTGAAGTTCTTGAGCCACATCCTCTGGCATGGTGTTGACAGTCATTGCTGCCACCTCCTCAATTAAGGTCGGGGGATGAGGGACGGCAGCGAACAGTTGACGGAAATGAGAATAGAAAGCGTGACCAATGTCGCATTGCGTAGTGTGTCGTCGTCCTTCCGCATCTGTGAGATCGTGGATGAGGGTTCGACGACGACGTCGGCGTTCCCTGAGAAGGTGGTACATCGATGGCGTTTCATGAGGCATATGGTCACGGGTGCAGGATCTGACAAGAGTCCCTTCTAAGCGCCGTCGCGTGAGGGAAGTGATCTGCGCTTTAGCACGATGCACCATCATCTGACGATCAGGAGAGAAGGCCATCGAAGTGCAGTCACGAAGGACTGCATAATAAAAGTCCATGGTGCTCGCTTGCCAGGCTTTGAAGTCTTTGCCATATCCTATCAGCGCCCTGCGTAGAGCTGGTTTCGCGCATGATACCCACCACGATAAGGTGGATGCGTAGGCGGGGCGACGACGATGACAGAGGGCCCACGCATCCTCAACGATTCGTCGGCAGTCAGGGACAGTCAGGTGGGAAACGTTGAATTTCCACAAGCCGCGGCTGTGCCACACTTGTTGGCGGGCGAGGACGACATCGCAGATGTAGGCGTCATGGTCAGAGAAAGCCAGAGGCCATACTTCGGCATGTCGAGTGTCGGCAGCAAGGGAACGTGTGAAGTATATACGATCGAGACGACTAGATGAATGCGCCGTATAATATGTGAAACCTGCACGGGTGCCATGCACCTTTGTCCATGTGTCAACAAGCTGGAGTCTGTCGATGATGACGGAGAGGGCCGCACAAGGGGAATGATGCGGTAATTGATCTTCAGGCCTTTGCGTGGAGTTGAAATCGCCACCGAGGACCATATCATCTAGGGGACCCTCAAACAGCGGCGTTACCTCGTCAGCAAAGAAAGTGTGTCGATCACGACGTCGACTGGAGCCGGACGGCGCATATACATTGAGGATACGGACGCCGAACAGCGTGAGAGCCATACCCCTAGCATTAGCAAGGTACACTACATCTTCAGCAGGGAGTCCAGAACGGAGGAGGATGGCAACTCCACTACCGTTGTCAGAAGCATGGGAGATGTGTGCCACGTAGCCAGTGGGGGCATGGAAATCGGCGACAAACACTTCTTGAAGGAGGGCAATGTCGACATCAGCAGCATAAATGATCTCACGGAACATTGCCAGTTTATGGGGGGCCCGAATGGTGGCCAGATTCATCGTCGCTATGCGGTAATGTTGGGGGCGTGCTCCCACCATTGGCACAGATGTTCCGGCAGCGATGTCTGGCTGGCGTGTAACATCTGACGTAGTCACCGTTGTCGTAATCACTGGCTGGAAGGTGGGTCAGGCACCTCCATGGGGCACTGCCTGATGGGGGGACCACCATCTCGAACTGCTCCTTCGTCGATATCATCAGCCCAGGAGACTGGAACAGACGGTGAGCGACTGTCACACTCCTCGAGGGCGAGTTGTAGCGACGCTGCTGTAGTGGGGTCCAGGGAGGCACCCTCCTTGGAATCCGTCATATTCGTGTGAGATCGTTCTTCAGATGGGACATCAGGAGTAGCCTCTCCTGTCGTCAGAACGCTCGAAGGGAGATCACTGTCGTGTATCAGCTCCACTGCCTGTGTTGCCACATGAAGAAGTGTGTCGTCAGATGGCGTTTGACTCCTCTTCTTCCGTTTTCTGGGCGACCGTTGCTTTCGGAGGTGCTGTTCTGAATCAGAATGTGGATGTTCGATGTCCGAGGTCGCGCCAGTCTGAAGAAAGGCAGAGGTAGGCACCGCATTCGCGTCGATGTCCATCGAGCTCTGGAGAGTTGGTGGTGTCGTAGCCGTCAGAGGAGATGGTGCCGGTGAGGCCATGGCAGCACCGTCATTTCCAGTGGGGAGTGCCGGGTGGAGAAGAGGTGCTTCCTGAAGTGACGCATCGGGGCTGCGTACGGCTGTGGCGTAGCTATCTGGTAAAGAAGCGGCCGTCACTTTGGGAGCTGAGTCACTGGTCGGGACCTGGAGCAAACGTCGGCGGGGACATTCTGACCGAACATGGCCCTCCTGTCCGCAACCGACACACGTCCGCGGCTGGCCATCATACATAACGATGGCTCGCACGCCACCTATCAGCAGATAGGATGGTACATGTTTGGAGAGTTCGATTTTGATTTGGCGGACACCATTCAACACGTTGTATGTCGTGAATGTCTGTCATTTCTCCGCGATGTGCCCCACAACATTGCCATAGGGTCGGAAAGCTTCGACGACCACATCTTACGGCACTTCGAAAGGGAGCTCAAAAACCCGGATTGTTCGAAGTCCGAAACCAGCGTGATCGACCGTCACCTCTCCAATATGCCCGTCAGAATGTTTGAACTTGAGTCCGCGTGCGTGTTGTCGAACTACGTTAGCACACGCTTCCTCCGTCGTCATCTTAATATAGACGATGCTGCTAGTGATAGAGAAATGAATACCTATCACTTCCTGAGGGTCCAGACGTAGCTCTTCGCGAATGAATTGCTCAATTTCAAAAGCGCGTGGTCTAGCATGTTCGGCTTGGAATGTTACTTTAACTGTCGCTCGGCGGTAACAGTGCGCCATGAGGTGCAATAGAAATGGACGCTACACAACACGAAATACCGCGACGCGGAAGTAAACAAACTACGGTGCGCTGTCCGGCGCGCGGAGCCGGTCCGCACGCGACCACGGCCGAAAGCCGACTAAAGTAAACAAATGGTTCGCCACATATGAAATCTCTTAGGGTAACAGCACAGAGAAGTTGTAAATAACATTTTATACCTCGTGTCACTTTATACATTCGATAATACCTGTGAACTTATTACGGTGATCATATCTCCCGGTGTAGATGAAAGCTGAAATTTCGTTAAATGATATCGCTGCAGCGAAAAAACTCGTGATAACCGCCCCCACTCCCGAATCATTTCCGTGGTTCCCCATCCATCGCTTCCACCTGCCAGGCGGCATGTCATTGATATCAAATTGACAGGGTAATTAATATAATTAAATAAATAAATTTAATAAAGTGACAGCTTTACTGTTTCTCTTCGTGCTAGGATAAAATTTGGAGCGATGTCCCTCAGGATGATTTTTTTACGTGAACATGTACATCCCATCTACCGATTTTCGTCCCATTCGGATAATTCCCTCGTGGTGCTTTATTTTAGGTTTAAGACACACGCACTAGGTATTGCCAAGAGTATATGGATGTGGAGTTTTCCTTCGAACGAGGCTGCGGATGCTTCAGAGACAGACAATGTGAATATTTCACCAGATGAGCCTTGGTTAGATTCAAAGCAGTGCGCAGAACCTCAACTTTACCAGCTGGTTGCGTCGGCCGTCACACCATTAGTGACTGGAAGCACCGACGTCGCACAGTCACCAGCTGCAAGGAACAACAGTCACATCATCACCACTGGAAGCACCGATAGTCAGCTGCAGTGAGGTATGCGTTACGGCGTAGCAATCTGGGAATGAGTGATTAGCTCAGCCGTTTTTCCCGTTAGTTACGCAGCTGCTTAAAGTTGTGTTCATGATTTGTAACGTAGATATTATAGTTTTAAATGAGTAGTTCGAAGATTTAGTTTTTCAATATTTGTCTACTTTAGAGAAGTTTCGATCAAGTGAAATAATGGAAAGCCAGTTAAATATCTCTGAAAAGGAATTGGAAGAGACAGAACGCAAGAATGAAATTTGGAAACTATTTTTATTTCTGAATGTTAACGTACTAAATCAGATACTAGACAAATGTGCTGAACGATATGATTAATGAAACTACCTGGCAGATAAAAACTGTGCGCCGGACCGAGACTCGAACTCGGGACCTTCGCCTTTCGCGAGCAAGAGCTCTACCCACTGAGCTTCCCAAGCACGACTCATGACCCTTCCTCACAGCTTCAATTCTGCCAGTTCCTCGTCTCCTACCTTCCAAGCTTCACAGAAGCTCTCCTCCGAACCTTGCAGAACTAGCACTCCGGAAGAAAGGATATTGTGAAGACATGGCTTAGCCACAGGCTGGGGGATGTTACCAGAATGAGATTTTCACTCTGCAGCGGAGTGTGCACTGATATGAAACTTCCTTGCAGATTAAAACTGTGTACTGAATCGAGACTCGAAGTCGGGGCCTTTGCCTTTCGCGGGCAAGAGCTCTACCAACTGAGCTACCCAAGCACGATTCACAACCCGTCCTCACAGCTTCAATTCCGCCAGTACCTCGTCTCGTACCTCCAAAACTTCACAGAAGCTCTCCTGCGAAGTTTCATATCTGCACACACTCTCCTGCAGAGTGAAAATATCATTCTGGAAACATCCCTCAGGCTGTGGCGAAGCCATGTCTCCACAATAACCTTTCTTCGAGGAGTGTTGTTCTGCAAGGTTCGCAGCAGAGCTTCTGTGAAGTTTGGAAGGTAGGAGAGGTAGTACTGTGAGAAATGAAGCTGTGAGGACTTGTCGTGAGCCGTGCTTGGGTAGCTCACTTGGTAGAGCACTTGCCCGAGACAGGCAAAGGTCCAGAGTTCGAGTCTCGGTCCGGCACACAGTTTTAAACTGCTAGGAAGTTTCATATCAGCGGACACTCCACTGCAGTGTGAAAATCTCATTCTGGATATGATTAATGACTTACACAACATTAAATTGTAAAGAAAAGGAGCACTAAACTATTTTCTTGGCGATGTTTTGAATGAAAAATGAGCAACCTCAACTCTAAATTTATGACAGAAACAAGAAATAAAGTAGATTCTAAACCATATTTTGCTGGAAAATCTGAGAACTTAAAAGGAAGCACAAAGGGAAAAGACATAAGTGACTAAAACTGTTTTTATGAGTCGGGAGTTGACGAATTGGTTAAAAGAGTAGTGTGATACATGAAACTTTGTTCTGAAGGCATATCGTCTGCTCCTGAGTTTTCAGAAAGCTCACAATCAGTATGTGAAGTCGCACTGCAAATGAGTTTCATTCCGGAAACCGATACAGAATCGAAAACAGAGGCATGAAGTGAATTCGAATAGATGATATTGGATTTACGAAATGATGCACTTTAATCAGATATTACTAAACCTCTGACCGTATCTGACACCAAGGATCATCTAATTCCTCTTTCACTTCAAATACGAGGTGCATTCAAGTTCTAAGGCCTCCGATTTTTTTTCTAATTAACTACTCACCCGAAATCGATGAAACTGGCTTTACTTCTCGAAGTAATCGCCCTGGAGACGTACACATTTTTCACAACGCTGAGGCCATGATTCCATGGCAGCGGCGAAGGCTTCTTTAGGAGTCTGTTTTGACCACTGGAAAATCGCTGAGGCAATAGCACTACGGCTGGTGAATGTGCGGCCACGGAGAGTGTCTTTCACTGTTGGAAAAAGCCAAAAGTCACTAGGAGCCAGGTGACGTGAGTAGGGAGCATGAGGAATCACTTCAAAGTTGTTACCGCGAAGAAACTGTTGCGTAACGTTAGCTCGATGTGCGGGTCCGTTGTCTTGGTGAAACAGCACACGCGCAGCCCTTCCCCGACGTTTTTGTTGCAGTGCAGGAAGGAATTTGTTCTTCAAAACATTTTCGTAGGATGCACCTGTTACCTTTGGAACGCAATGAGTAAGGATTACGCCCTCGTTGTCCCAGAACATGGACACCATAATTTTTTCAGATCTGGTGGTTACCAAAATTTTTTTGGTGGCGGTGAATCTGTGTGCTTCCATTGAGCTGACTGGCGCTTTGTTACTGGATTGAAAAATGGCATCCACGTCTCATCCATTGTCACAGCCGACGAAAAGAAAGTCCCATTCATGCTGTCGTTGCACGTCAACATTACTTGGCAAAATGCCACACGGGCAGCCATGTGGTCGTCCGTCAGCATTCGTGGCACCCACCTGGATGACACTTTTCGCATTTTCAGGTCGTCATGCAGGATTGTGTGCACAGAACCCACGGAAATGTCAACTCTGGAGGCGATCTGTTCAACAGTCACTCGGCGATCCCCCAAAACAATTCTCTTCACTTTCTCGATCATGTCATCAGACCGGTTTGTGCGAGCCCGAGATTGTTTTGGTTTGTTGTCACACGATGTTCTGCCTTCATTAAACTGTCGCACCCACGAACGC
Source organism: Schistocerca gregaria (assembly GCF_023897955.1). Lineage (NCBI taxonomy): Eukaryota > Metazoa > Arthropoda > Insecta > Orthoptera > Acrididae > Schistocerca > Schistocerca gregaria. The sequence continues at coordinate 183,483,089 of NC_064927.1, forward strand.
ACTTTCGACACATCCACAACTCCATCACCACATGTCTCCTTCAATTGTCGATGAATGTCAATAGGTTTCACACCACGTAAATTCAGAAAACGAATGATTGCATGCTGTTCAAGTAAGGAAAACGTCGCCATTTTAAGTATTTAAAACAGTTATCATCCTCGCCGCTGGCGGTAAAATTCCATCTGCCGTACGGTGCTGCCATCTTTGGGACGTATTGACAATGAACGCGGCCTCATTTTAAAACAATGCGCATGTTTCTATCTCTTTCCAGTTCGGAGAAAAAAAATCGGAGGCCTTAGAACTTGAATGCACCTTGTAAAAGATTAAAGGTTAACTGTCTGATTACTAGCAAGAAGGGAAAGTGGAATTATCTTAATGTATTGAACTAAGGAACAAATCAGTGATCTCTGACTCGAGGCTAATAGCAAAAGTCGGTATTTTAATTCCTCTATGGATTTTGCAATGCAATGATTCTTTATAAAGTGTCAGACTTCGCGTGACAAATTTTTAAAAAATTCAGTTTCTAATACTGACGATGTGATGTGCATTTACGGCTGCTGTAATAGCGAACGATCAAAGACATCACCGTATTAGCTTCCAACTTAACTCCTTGCTGACCTTCACAAAAGGATGCAAAAGTATTTAATAATCAGGGTTAGGACAAGGAATCATGATAATAGCAAGTAAAGATCTTTATCTCTCTCAAAACCATTTTATTACTCTAAGAACTACAAAAACTTGAATGTAACCACCTTATACTAGCCATTGTGACAGAAGATGCGTCAAAAAGAGAGAGATTCAGGAAACCAACGTTTTATCCACCACTTGTCTGTTTACAGAGTTTCCTCGCTTCACAGATGTTTATAATATTGTCTCAGTTCGCATATGGCTGTGAGCGAAAAAAAATCGCAATACTAACCAAAAATAATTATTATAAAGTAGTAAACTTTCGTGAATACATTTGTCTAGGTAACATATTTAAGGGATTAATACAGTAAGATCACAGCTTAACGTAAGCGCGACGTAAGTCATTGCAAATCTGAAATTGTGGTGCATTTATAACGAGGTGGCGGACGTCAATTTGTGGGATGGAGTTCCATGGCCGTTGCACTTTGGGGATCCATACAGGGACGGCTAATGTTGTTTCTTGGAGACGCTGGAGCTGTCGTCCGATGATGTCCCAGTCGTGCTCGATATGAGGCAGAGCTACAGACCGAGCAAGTCAAGGCCACATGTCGACATTCTATATTCGGTTACAACAGCGGTATGTGAGAGAGCATCATCCTGTTGGAAAACACCTCCTGAAATGCTTGAAATGAATTCGCAATTGCGAATAAGGGCAACCATCAGCTGTAGAACGGAATGACGGCAGTGGAGATTTGTGCCTGACCGGGAATCGAATCCGGATTTACCGCTTACCGCGAGCGGTCGCCTTGCCACTTGGGTATCCGTGTGCAACTCACGGCCAGACCCAAACATCCATGTGTAATCAACTATGCTGTTCATGAAAGGCAGCACAACAGGTATAGCCACCAGACTGATGCAATATAACTCCTGCTGTCGGTCCCGTGTGTCTAGCATGCAGACAGGTTGGTTTCAGGCCCTCAACTGATCTCCTTCTAACGAATACACGGACATCACTGGCATCGAAGAAGAACCAGCTTTCATGAGACAACACAACAGACCTCTACCCTGCCTCCGAATGAGCTCTCGCTTTACACCACTGAAGTCGCAAATAATGGTCGTTTGGGGATCAGTGGAATGCACGCGACAGGGAGTCTGGCACGGAACTTTACCTGAAGTAATCGATCTATGACAGTTCGATGTGTCAGCGTGGTGCCAGCTGTTGCTGAAACTGCTGCTGTCCAATGAGTACGGTGCGCCACAGCCATACGCCGAACACGATAGTCTTTCCTCTCGATAGGGCTAGGTGGCCGTCTGCAGCCCGGTTTTCTTGCGACCGTACATTGTCTTAGCCACTGACACCAGCAGTCGTCAAAGCAGTGGTCAAAGCCTTCTGTCACACCGCAGAAGGAATATCCAGATTCTCATAGCGGTATTCCACGACCTCGTTCAACTCAGTTGGGGTGCTGATAAAGGCGTCTTTGCCTTCTTATTGACGTTCTTGACTAACATCAGCTTAATATGTCCAGTCTCCAAGGTACCTAAGGCTCACGATCGTTACAGCGTACATTTAAAGCAAACCTGATTTGCATCCTCATAGTTTCGATATTCTGATGCGACTGGGGTGAAATTGGAACAGACATCATCTTTCACATGTAGAAACACGTCTAAATATATTTTTTTTTATTTTAGAGCGCCCTTGGGCGGCGTTGGCACAGTTCTTTATGCAGCTTGATAATGCCATTCAACAAATCGTCATTTGTTACAGACACTCAGTTGCGTTCACTGGTTCTCACTGACTGTCACTGCCAGAGTTCAACTGCAGTTACAAATAATGTACTTTCTCCACTTCTAGGTTGAAATCCATGAGTGCACCTTACGTTAGGTTCGTAGATACAAATATACCGAATAGATTCGTCTCAAAGACGTAAGTGAAAGAAAGTTACATCTAAGGTAATAAATTTCTTTTAATGTTTCATACATCTCCTTACTTCCACATTTGTTACTCTGAGTTTAGTGTTCATTAGTGAGATACAGGGATACAATTTTTCTTCACAGAGTGACTACATATTGTTCTCATTAAAAAAATTGGTACAGTTTCACTTACCGCATTGTCAGCGCGTTCTTTGAAGAACACAGATCGAATTTATGGCCAGATGACAGGTGACGTCAGTGGCTGTCGGATGGTACCAAGTTGAGAGGTATAGACCAGGCGACGAGTTACGTGGCTGGACCGGCACTTGGCAAGTCAATCTAACTGTGTAGTCACTCTTGCAGATGCCAGATTTTTAGTATGAGACAGGTTTCATGGAACAATCGTGGAGTTGGGTTAAAAACATCTTTGCCCTATCCACAACAGTTGTTCTGAAAATAAAAGCCCTTATTGCAAAGATATGGATCTTACGTGAATTATGCATAGGTAGAAGATCCGTGCCTTATTATGGGACATAGTTTTATGGTTGATATCTTTATGTCTATGATGATTTTTTGTTTGACCTCGTAGGCGATGTTTCTAGTACTCTAATTTTTCCGTAACACAAAGTGCGTTTAATTAGTCTTACGTATCACTAACGTTTTTAGCTGGCACAGGAAGTGTCCTTACTAAAACTCTTATTTACCTTAGTTACGCAGTTTGAATATTTCTTAAAGATACTGGGGGTGCGACATTCAGCTTCGACAGTTTAGTTTATCTTGGGTCACTGGGATTGCCTTCGGGTCCATGGGCGCCTAGCGTTAACAGTCAGTCGTCGAAACAGCATAGTGACTACTATGTTCGAATGACTGTGTATATAAAATGCGTCGCTGTCCTGCATAAGGACATCCCTCTTCGGGACATCGAACCACAAACAACCATCTGCTCATGCGACTGAATCTAGCTAAGTGAAGTGTCCACCTTTTTGCGAAGTGTGTGCATCGGCGAAATTGTCTCCACTACGCAACACACACCAGACACAACATTCACTCACACGCGTGCCCGTGTTTAAGTGCCCTAACTAGAGTCACAAATGTTACTAGGAGCACTCACAGATTTGACAATAGCTTGAACATAGTTTTCCGCTTCAAAGCTCCGTCATTTAGACTGCATAGACATATTCCAAGTTCCTGCTACAAATTTCGTAATTCTCAATAGAACGAAAAATACATTTACACACATATACACAAAAATATTAATTTTACATTTTGCTTTATATTTTTTTCTACTCCTACTCCTACTCCTATTATCATTGCATGACAGCACACTACTGTCGCTCAACAACTGGTTACGTAATGATTTCAAGAATTTGATACCCTACGGACTCCGCGCTGTTCAAATCTTGGACGACAGATTTTTCTCTATTCCATGAACAGATTGCATTTACTTATAGCAGAATAATGACCAGGTGGACGCGCAAAATACACGCAAATCCAACAGAAATTACCAAAGGTAGGTTCAACCAAAATAGCATCATATTCTACTGTATGCAGAGCTTCAACATTAGAGTATTTGTCCATCACTTAACTACATCTACTTATCTACTTATGGACTAGATGTTTGCCTCAGTCAGGTTCTTGAACTTTCATTTCATGATTATAAATTGTTAAAGTGCAACACAACCATATCTAAACCATTAATTAAATCAGAAATATTTACATTTTGCTCTCTGTGCTCTGCTTAAGGGCTTATTCAGTTTCAGTCATTTCAACGTCATAGTTAGTTAACCTCTCATTATGCACAATGCAAGTTAAACACTAATATATAAGTATACAGGCACTATATTTTCCTTTTTGTAAGAAATGTGATGATTAGCTTGAAGATAAAACTATTCCTTTAATCTTCGTCAGAGAAAAGCAATAGTCTCTTCGCATACTGATTTACCGTTTTGTCTTGAAGTACTTCTCTGTCGTGTCCATTAGCGTCACATACTGGCATCCTGTATTCCCTGTATATCTTCTTGCAATATATTGTTTTCCTCTTTCACACTCAATCTACTACATAGGGTCACATTTGTATAAAAATTTCTGACTAGACACTTCAGAATGTCATGCAGCACTTACTGTTCGCCATACTTAAAAATATTTTTTAATTTTACATATAAGACTAATGAAAGTACGTTTTCACATGGATCACTAGTCATGGATTTATAACTTTTATGTTTTCTCAATTCGAGGAATGCAGTCATCCCTGGAACCTGTTCAGATATTTTTAAAACCTTAATTAGTGTCACATATTTTAATTTTGTTTGACTTTAGAAAAGACACAAGGAAACTACCTGGATTTGGAATCTGGATAACCTTATGTGGTCCCATATACAGTAGCTGCCATTTATTATTTCATTCCTGTAGGGTAGAAGGTTTTGGGTGTGTTTTAAGCAATTGGTTGCACCAACTAACTATTTCTGTTCATGTCTTAACATATCTCTTAATTTTTTATCATTGGTGTGCTCTCTAATACTAGCATGTTCAGTGAGTGCACTTACTCTTTCCCCTTAACTTTACTTCCAGCACATATTCTCCTTTAGAGAGCTGTGGCAGCAGATTTACCCAACAGTTGATTTATTTACTGTTAGTCAGTGGATCTAATGATGTATAAGGGGTTGTGCAGACTGACAAATTATTTAATTTGCGTTCAAAAGGTTTCGATGTGATTCCCCTGAAGATGAAATTTCGATATTAGAATTTTTTTGATGTTACAGTTCCATAGAAAGTCTTTCCGTGTCTTATATGTGTAATACGATGAATAACCGGTTAAGAGGGGGCTTAGTTTGCCAACTTACGGTATGTAGTGTCTAAGAATCCTTCTGGTTATGACAAACACATCTGTCGACTTTATGACATATAGCTTAACGTATCTCGAAAAAAGATCATAAGCAGGAAACAAGTACTTAATTCCACCTTGTGCAAATGGCACTAGACAAGCAACAGCGACGGATACAATATGTAAATGTTGTGTCGGTAACATAGAGTGTAGTGCTGTGTAGCAAAATTTGTTTATCGGTTTTTTTTGTCACATCAAATAATTTATCAACAAAAGTTCTACATATCTTTCCATATTCGGAAAATAATTAAAATGTTTAGCTTTCTCAGACATTTCGTTGCTCCGTAGTGTCCTCCAACGTAGTATATATATATACTACGTTGGCCCAATTGAAGGAAGGTAATGTTGACTTCGGTGCTTGGGTTGACATACGACTCTACAGTACTAGCATCAAGCTGTGAACGTTTGCGCAGGCATTGTTGGTGATGTCTTGATTGGGCCCCATCTTCTTTCACCTACGCTCAGTGGAGCACGTTATCATGATTTCATACGGGATACTCTACCTGTGATGCTAGAACATGTGCCTTTACAAGTACGACACTACATGTGGTTCATGCACGATGGAGCTCCTGCACATTTCAGTCGAAGTGTTCGTACGCTTCTCAACAACAGATTTGGTGGCCGATGGATTGGTAGAGGTGGACCAATTCCATGACCTTCACGCTCTCCTGACCTTAACCCTCTTGACTTTCATTTATGGGGGCATTTAAAAGCTGTCTACGCAACTCCGGTACTAAATATACAGGCTCTTCGTGCTCGTATTGTGAACGGCTGTGATACAATACGCCATTCTCCAGGGCTGCATCAGCGCATCAGGGATTCCATGCGACGGAGGACATTTTGAACAATTCCTGCAACAAAGTGTTTTAAGTCACGCTGGTAACTTCTGTTGCTGTGTGTTTCCATTCCATAATTAATGTGATTTGAAGAGCAGTAATAAAATGAACTCTAACATGGAAAGTAAGCGTTTCCGGACTCATGTCCACATAACATATTTTCTTTGCTTGTGTGTGAGGAATGTTTCCTGAAAGTTTGGCAGTACCTTTTTGTAACTATTTATATTATTTAGGTTTTTTTATAATTTTTGTTGAACTGAATTGAGATGGATGGAAATATTTAAAAATCAGTGAATATATTTAAACCTTGCTAAGATGGCATCGGATATATACTTTGAGAATTTCGTCGCCGTAAGAAGGAGGTTTATGTGCCACATTATTTGTGAGCTAAAATGAGATAAATACTGAAAATACAGTTTACATATAATGATGAAATTTTAGGATCATAGATTAAACAAATAATGAAATACAATATCGTTAATCATAACTACAATTACTGAAATGCACTATGCTACTTACATCGGGACTACAATATTAATCACTAGTAATAAGTTGATTATCCGCACGTCGGTATCTCATCCGCGCGCAGTGGAAATTTCCTTACATAATTACTAGCATGCGCGAGTATGCGCCCTGCAGTACGCAGTGACTTTTTATAAAATTACAGAGTTTAAATTAGAGCGGCCAGTCTAACTCGCGAGGCTCTCCCTCGACCCCATTCCAGAACAGATAACAGAAGAAGTAATTAACAAAAGACTAGACATCCTTTCTGTGTCTCACCAGTGATCACATGTGACCGCGCACAAGATAACTTGCACTGCCTTTCATGCTTTATTAAGCAGGGTTCTCTGATAAAAAAAGTAGATTTACGTGCTATGACTAAAAATGTGCCTTACACCGCCCCAAAAGTTGCGAGGCAAAAGATCACATCTTTAGACAAGCACCTTTCCCATGTGGGTTGGCAAAAATAAAAAAATTATAAATAATAAATACTCATACAATTCCTTAAACATAACAACATTTGCATTTATTTGCATTTTGACAAATCAACTTCATAGCCGGTCATTAAGTTGCTGGATTATGTCCCTTTGTTGACCATAGTCTGTTATTGTAGTCCGCGCGCATGTGCTTCACTGTAGGTTCCTGCCGCGCCGCGATCGTTGCTAGATACTCCGTCTAGCATAGTTGCCGGTTTCTGTCTCTGTTGCCGCGCGTACATTCTCGGATGTATAACGTTCATATGACCTCATACCAAAGTTCCTTGCAGGTGAGTACTTCATCCATTGGTTTTCAATGTTAATTTTACTGGTATGGTTTAGAATTTATTCATTTTTTGCATCCGTTAGGTTCTCGTGCCGTCAATTGACGTCAGCGGTCAAAGTCCATTTGTCGGTGTTATTGCAGATGTGATACAGGTTTGTATTGTCCATTAAAGTTCATTACAGTGCACCTTTTCCTCGCTTTTAACGAAGGAAAGGTTTCATTTTTGTCGTTTGATTGACTATTTTGTCGGTGCTCACAGATTCGGTCGTACGTAAGAAGTGGAGTGCGTAACTTCAGGTGTGCCACAAGTGTTTAGTCTCGGAAAAGATATGAAAATCACTTCCGACGCTCAGTTTACTGATTTGCTTACCCAATGTTCTAATGTTAGTATTCGTCATATGTTGAATTACTAGCATTTGGAAGTGTTCCATAAGTTGCTCCTCCGGTCGCTTGCATGGCATTACGTAGTTAGTTTCTCACGTTGTTAGTGAGTGCGAGCGTACTCCGACGATAATTGTTCGCGACAGCTTGCGCTCGTCGTCAAACGTAATTGGCATAATGTCTTTGTTCAGAGTCGTTTGGAGCGCAAATTCCACCACATCACGTCGTTGTCGTTGTTCGTATTCACACACAACAGCTAACAACGTACTTGTTCATACACGTGAATAACTTCACACGTAAACACACTGAAAAGTTTCAATTTGTGGACATTTATATATTCTGGTCGTTTTCTACACTCTTGTCCTTATTTACAGGTATAGATCAATACATTGGCATGTAAATAAAATTAAGAGTACAATTACAACTATATTTCTCACTCATTCATGTGAGGGTTTCATGTTAGACATGTACAATATTGTTCACATTTCTCCTTCTGTTGTGATCTAGTTTTCACAACTAAATAACATAATGAAATAAGTATCCTTTGTCAACAAGGTATGGAAAGAATTGTTTGCAAATCAGAAATTCAACAAATATATACACGTTTAAATTCACCTTAAAATAGAGAATATAAGACAAAATACATCATAACTAGAGCACTGGACCCTGAGGCGCTTATTAAACACAAATGTTACCGCGTAACGAAAAGGAAATTTATTCGGTAAATCATAACCTAAGGTAACCATGCAATTAATTGGCCACTGGGTTCGCGTCACTCAGTGTCGTGTGTTTTTGTCTCACATCGCTGTGCTCAAGAATTTCTAGAACGCAGGCGTGTGTGTGAATCGATGTCACAATCTACACATCGTACTGCAAACTTCTTTACTAGATGTGCCTTGCACAATCATATATACTTAATAACAAGTAATATCACTTACCTTCTGTCTTAATGACTATTATATTCAGCATCAGCGTTCTGCAATCATGTCTTATTTCTCCAGTCAGGTACATAAATATCACTTAATTAATATTAGGATCCTCTGCCTGTCATTATTCAGTATATTCCTTTAAAACTACTACTTACATGTAGTTATTCTGTGTTATATTTTTTAATGTCTTTATACAGATATAATCCTATATTCTCGTCATTTCTCCTGTTCTTTAGTAAGTACGCTTCTGGATGAGACATCCCGTGGATTATGTATCGACCGTGGTAGACAACTCTCCACTTAGCATTCCTATGCATCAAAGCTGAGGATTCGTGGTGAGTACACAAAAGTACAAATTCACCTTGCTTGTAGTTTAGTCTTTTCTTAGTTTGTTTACTGTAGTGTCCTTGTCTTATCTTACTTTCCCTTTCCAATGTAATGTAGATTTCTCTTAGCTTGTCTTCTAGTGGGATTTCTTCGTGTTTCAACTTCGGTATTGGATTACCCCGTTCATTTCTTTCTGCTATGTTATACATGATTTCCATAGGTGTGTAGGTAGTGTCATATATGTTTACATTATTATGCACTTCCTCAAATGAGTTCAATAGGCTTACCCAATTGGTTTGCTTATTTGGTATGTAAGTCCTGATAAACCGATTTTGTTCCCTAAATAATCTTTCTTCTGGGTTACTTTGTGGTGCAAATTTACTAATGAATATGGGTTGTATGTTGTTGTCGGATAAAAATTTTCTACAACGAAATCCTCTATAGTATATGGTATGTAATCGTTCTTAAATCTCCTGATAATGACATTTGCTGTTGCAGATTTCAGTGCAAATAATTTTACATGTTTGCTAAAAAACATTATAAAATAAAAGTATATATTTTGCTCCTCCAGAGCTTGTAAGATGAGGTCCAGATATGTCAGTACCAATTATTTCCAGTGGTTTGGTAGCCAGTATTGAATGTAGTTCTGTTCTGTGTGACTGGTTACTTGCTTTTGTTTTCAGATATATGGTACAAGTTTTGAGTGTGTTATGTACTTTTCTCCTCATGTTCGTGAAGTAACAGAATGAGCTTAATTTAGAAAAACATTTCTTAGACCCATAATGACCAAAGAGAAAATGTGTATGCCAAATAAGATATCCTTCATGTTCCTGGGGAATACAAACGCACCAGTTTTTACTCAAAATGTGTCTTATGTAAAATAATACTCTTCTATCTAGTTTATATCTATTACACAGTGTGTGCTGAGGCTGATCTGTAATAACTTTCCTAATTTTGGACCAGTGAGGGTCTGCCATTTGTAGTGTTTCCATGTTTGTACACAAGTCTTTGTTATACTGAGTATAATGGCTATTCTGCATTTGCAAAATTCTGTAATCATGAAGGTTCTCTGGTTCTTTTGTATCCTTACTTCATCCTTTTGGAATTCGTGATAGTGTGTCTGCTATGACATTATCTGTACCTTTAATTATACTCCTGGAAATGGAAAAAAGAACACATTGACACCGGTGTGTCAGACCCACCATACTTGCTCCGGACACTGCGAGGGGGCTGTACAAGCAATGATCACACGCACGGCACAGCGGACACACCAGGAACCGCGGTGTTGGACGTCGAATGGCGCTAGCTGCGCAGCATTTGTGCACCGCCGCCGTCAGGTCAGCCAGTTTGCCGTGGCATACGGAGCTCCATCGCAGTCTTTAACACTGGTAGCATGCCGCGACAGCGTGGACGTGAACCGTATGTGCAGTTGACGGACTTTGAGCGAGGGCGTATAGTGGGCATGCGGGAGGCCGGGTGGACGTACCGCCAAATTGCTCAACACGTGGGGAGTGAGGTCTCCACAGTACATCGATGTTGTCGGCAGTGGTCGGCGGAAGGTGCACGTGCCCGTCGACCTGGGACCGGACCGCAGCGACGCACGGATGCACGCCAAGACCGTAGGATCCTACGCAGTGCCGTAGGGGACCGCACCGCCACTTCTCAGCAAATTAGGGACACTGTTGCTCCTGGGGTATCGGCGAGGACCATTCGCAACCGTCTCCATGAAGCTGGGCTACGGTCCCGCACACCGTTAGGCCGTCTTCCGCTCACGCCCCAACATCGTGCAGCCCGCCTCCAGTGGCGTCGCGACAGGCGTGAATGGAGGGACGAATGGAGACGTGTCGTCTTCAGCGATGAGAGTCGCTTCTGCCTTGGTGCCAATGATGGTCGTATGCGTGTTTGGCGCCGTGCAGGTGAGCGCCACAATCAGGACTGCATACGACCGAGGCACACAGGGCCAACACCCTTCATCATGGTGTGGGGAGCGATCTCCTACACTGGCCGTACACCTCTGGTGATCGTCGAGGGGACACTGAATAGTGCACGGTACATCCAAACCGCCATCGAACCCATCGTTCTACCATTCCTAGACCGGCAAGGGAACTTGCTGTTCCAACAGGACAATGCACGTCCGCATGTATCCCGTGCCACCCAACGTGCTCTAGAAGGTATAAGACAACTACCCTGGCCAGCAAGATCTCCGGATCTGTCCCCCATTGAGCATGTTTGGGACTGGATGAAGCGTCGTCTCACGCGGTCTGCACGTCAAGCACGAACGCTGGTCCAACTGAGGCGCCAGGTGGAAATGGCATGGCAAGCCGTTCCACAGGACTACATCCAGCATCTCTACGATCGTCTCCATGGGAGAATAGCAGCCTGCATTGCTGCGAAAGGTGGATATACACTGTAGTAGTGCCGACATTGTGCATGCTCTGTTGCCTGTGTCTATGTGCCTGTGGTTCTGTCAGTGTGATCATGTGATGTATCTGACCCCAGGAATGTGTCAATAAAGTTTCCCCTTCCTGGGACAATGAATTCACGGTGTTCTTATTTCAATTTCCAGGAGTGTATTTCAGATGAGTATCCTTGAAGGTAAATCGCCCACCTGGCTAATCTGGAGTGTAATAATTTACATGATGGAAGACATGTCAGCGCATAATGATCTGTGTATACCCTTGTGTGCTTGCCAAAAATATGATAGTTAAATTTCTTGAAAATCCAGACTATTGCTAATGTTTCTAGTTCTGTAGTTGTGTAAGATCTTTCACATTTGGTCAAAGTTCTGAAAGCAAATCCTATAACTCTAACTTCTTCCTTACCATCTTTATTTACAGCTCGGAAAAGACATGCTCCTAAACCATAGTTGTAAGCATCACAAGCTAAACAGAATTCTGAGCTAAAATCTGGGTGGCATAATATGTCTTCATTCATTAGTGCATGTTTAATTTTCTCAAAGCCTTCCTGACACTCCTTACTCCAATGCCAAGTCTGGTTTTTCTTAAGTAGTTTGAGTAGATGTGGGTTGTTTAGAAGTGGGTGAGGTAAAAATTTTCTAAAAAATGAGAAAAACCCAATTAGTGACCTTAGTTGTTTCTTTGTTCGAGGTGCTGGGAGATTCTTCAGTGCATCCAGCTTCATGGGATCTGGCCTTTTGCCTTGTGCGTTTATTATATGCCCTAGAAATTTTATTTGTTCACAAGCAAACTTAGATAGATTCACTGTAACACCACATTCCGTAAATCTGTTTAATAGCTTGTTAAGAATATATGAATGTTCTTCCCATGTGTGGTGGCAATCAAAAGATCATCCACGTAGTGTGTGACAGAATGTTTTAAGTCTTCATTCAGTACCGTCTCTAAGGATGAGATGAAAACACCAGAGCTGATATTCAAGCCAAACGGCAGTACGCAAAATTGATAACACTTTCCATTAAACGAGAAAGCTGTGTATTTTCTACCATCAGGTTCTAGTCTTGTTTGCCAGAAGGAATTGACCAAATCTAAGGAACTAAAATATCTTGCATCTAGAGATTTCTGCAGTTGCTCTTCAGGGTTCTCAGGCTTAGTTCAAACAGGCGGTATAAACTGTTTTATTGCCCTAGCATCTAACACAAGTCTAATGCTACCATTAGTTTTCCTTACAACTAATAGTGGGCTGCAATATGAAGATGTGCTGGACTCAATAATATTCCACTCCAGCATCTGTTTTAACTCTTTCCAAACTGCTGCTTTCTGTGAGTGTGGTACACTACATATTTTGTGGTACAATACTGTATGAGGCTTCACTTCATTGTTATAAGAATATGTGTTAATTACTCCTGGTCTATTTGAGAAAACACTGGCATATCTATGCAATAATTCTGCTAGTTCACTTCATTCATCATCAGATAAGGCCGATGATTCCTGTACCTTACTCTGCATAAATGTATCTGTCTCAAAAATGTCTTGCTTAGGTACTGGTGTGCATGTCTCTGTATCATCATGTTCATGTATTATCTGTAACTTGTACCCTGGACAGTGTTTATCATGGTTACTTCTCTAGTTTCTAAGTGCATGGTGTACTGATTGCCAAAATCCTTAAAACTGCATGTTTGTGCAGAAAAGTCAATTATGGCGTCCTTTTCACTCAAGAAATCCAGTCCCAGTGTAGCATCACATATTAAATTAGGTACAACTAAGAATGCCCAATTGATCGATCCATTCTCTATTTGAACTGGTATATAAACTAGCTTCTTAATACAAATAGGCTTGTTACCTACAGCAGTTGCATCTTTGCACTGGAAGCACATCCACTTGTCTATGTTCTAGCATTAATGTGGGAGCTGTAGTTATACCTCCTACTATTCTTTCAGTGGAAGCAAGTACTACTATTTTGTGTGATGAACGGCAAATATTGTCATCAGTTTCAGTGAGTTCATCCGATAAATTTTGACCATAACTATAATGTAAGAATAACACAGGTTTATGTTTGTAAATATCTCCTACTTTTTCTTGTTCATTACTTACTGTGTCAGTCTTAAATAATTCTTGTAAATCAAAGTCGCCCCTATAGTATTCCTCAGCCACAACTTGGGCTCTAGTAATGGCTGTCGTTAGTTTAAATATCTGTCTTGTGTTCCGTCAGTCTGTCTTCGTGTAGGTGGCTTATTGTCTACCTCTATTATGTTTACATTCGGGTCTTGTCTATTCCAGTCACCCGCATTCCTTCCTTGTTGCTGTGTAAAAGTTGCATTAGGTGCCTGTTGTGCTGTGTTCTGTACTGCATTGCTGTAATTCCTTCGCGGCGGTGGCTGTGATTGAGTTTGATGTTGCCATGCGCCGTTGTTTACATTCTGAGGCTGCGGATATGCTTGATATTGCATTCCGTGTGACGTATGCATGTAACATTTAGGCATCTGGAACGGGCATAAAATGTCTGATTGGCGGAAACGAACTAGGAACGAGTAAAGTGCTAAGATTTTGACGCAGTTTAATGATAGGGCCCTTGCAATTGGCAGAGAGAGTTTTTACAAAAATAAGAGGAGACAGTTTTGCTACAAGAAAGACAAGACTGAATTTTTTGGGGACTCTTCTCTGAACTGGCATCAAGTGCAGAACAGGGTGCTTAACGCTCTGAACGAAGGAGAAATTTGTGTAAACACTGTGTTCACTGCTGCTGACATTCATCTAGATATTAGCTGTAGCGTGGCTGAGCTCCAGCTGTGGAGAAACGAACCAGCCAGTTAGTTAATTGTTCTTGTGAGGACTGAGGGGGCATTTTAATATGCACACTGCTCTAGCCTTGTGCGTGCATATCGCCATATTCCAAGACTACGCATGAGTACATGTTTTCTTGCATAGCAAGAAACATAGGGAGAGTATCTGCTGGAAAAACCAGCAAAGGCTTAATTAATTTTTGTAGGAATTTCAGAGGATGAGAGCAGCCATGCAGAAAACAGCTCATCGCAGCTAAGGTAATTACCACGAACATAGACCTAAACTTGTTGGTTCACCAGCTTGCGTCCACTGTAAACTCGAACAAGCTTTGGCAATCACATTGTAAACTGTGTAAATGAGTGTAAACCAGATATTTACAGCTTACACAGTTTTGTTCTGTCCTCAAAACCTTAGAGGATGGCGACCCTGCCAGGATGATAGCTGGTCTGTGTGGATGGCAATTATTCAAATTAGAAAGAGAAAATCAAATTTTTGAATTGAAAAAAAAAATTTGTTTTGTTGTTTTTGCGACAAGGTTACCCCATGTATGTGTATGTCTGGTGGTCACAATACAGTAAATGTGTGATTCCAAGTGCAGAAAAGTTGTATTAATAAATAATATAATGTTTATGTTGGTGTAAAAGTAGCATGTGCAAGACCTTGCTGGCACACGCGAAGTTATTCACGGCTTTGTTAAGTTGGTGTGAAATTCTACAAAGAGTGAACGGCGTTCCTCATGATGTGCACATAGTCTAAGAAACTTTCTATGATATTTTGGAAACGAGTAAGATCATATAACTTGATGTAGAGAGCACAGGCTCGCGCAATTCGAGAAAGACAGAGGTTAATTAGACGATCGGAGATGCCGGAAGAACGGAGATTATCACAGATAGGGCAAACTGAAGATCTGGATAGGATAGATACTGATATACAACAAAACGTATAGAGTGCGATTCACGGAATGGAACGTAGTGATAGTGCAGAGGGAATGCTGGTAGTTTCGCGATAGGTATCACAGTCTGAGAAGTCACAAAAGCAAACAAATGATGGATCTAGTGCGTCAGAAGTAGAATCAGAGGACGAGAACCTTCAGTACGTTGAACCAAATACAGTAATTTTAAATCATACGGGACAGTTTCCAACACAAAGAATGAATGTAAGTGTGTCTGCATTATGTACGGAAGTCGGTGAGACGCCACATGAAAGACGTGAACGGCCATATTTACATCAGATAGAGACAGGTGACGACGGTGAAGACTCAGATAGTATGTTCGCAATATTGAAGCAACTCACTGTGCTCGTAAGGCAGACAAATGCAGTATGAGCAGACTTAAAACTTGAAACAAATGTAGGGTTAGAAGATTTAAAAACTGAAACAAATGCAATGTTTGCAGATTTAAAAACAGAGACAAATACTGGCTTAAATAGTCTCAAATTTGAAACCTATGCCGGATTAGAAAAAGTCGGCGAAGATCAGCAAGAACTGCGAACAGAAGTTAATGAACAGTTTACTAAAATCTGGAGAGAGGCGACACACTCGGGCGAGCTTATACAATCGCTAATGGCTGACCAGAAAAAGATGCGTTCTGATGTTGACCCGGTGCAGGATGCAGTGTCTAATGTTAATCAAAGAGTTGATAGTTTAGCACGTAAGACGTCTGGTAAGACGCAACAAATCGTGGAAGAGCTTAATGTCACAAAACGTGTCACGCGAGCCGCATTAAAAAGATTCGATTCACGCACTGAAAATATAGTCTCGAAAAATCATAAACGCTATGAACAGCTTCGTACGGAACTGAAACAGTTTATCGATAACCGTACGGAAAGCAGTGGCAACGGAATCGGTAGTATCATCCGACATAGAAATGGACAGAAATCCAGAAGTAAATCAATCAGTTGTGCAATCTTCCGTAGCAGTAGCGGAAACACAAAAAAGTCTCGAGATTCCAGTCGTGTATCCACAAGAAGTTGCGCCAATAATTACCGAAACAAAAGAGAAGCAACTGGGAAGAAAACAGTTCACACAGGCGATCGAAGCAGGTAATGTGCGGTCACAACAGACAGTGGAGCGAGAAACGGTAAATGCGGGCATTCCAAAAGAGCGGTTGCCGATCCTTCGAACGTACTCGAGTGACGCGAGAACAGAGGATGTTGCGACGACACATGTACCAATTTCTCAATTTCCAAGTTATAATACAACAGGTTATAGACCGCAAGTCAATATGAATCGAATAGGAAGACAAAGCACTGATCCAGTAACGGGAAATTTAAACGAATCTTTCAGTCCGATACACGAGGAACGGTACGGGTTAGATAACTGCACATCACTGCGTAGATATGATGCTAGATGGGACGTAAATCTGTCATCGAAGGATCCAAACATGGCACAACGAATACAAGAAAATATGACGCAGTTGAAGGGAACGCATAATATTTGTGAAAAAACAACCGCCGTATGATGGAATAGAAAAAATTGACAATGATCACTTTTAGACGGTCAGAATATTCCAACATTACAAAGAAAGCGGGAACGGCTTACACCCACGCACGTTTATAAATCAATTCCGGATCGGTTTACCAGAGAATTGGCCACTTAGACATAAACTTGTCTTCATTAGTTGTCATATTGATGGCGCAATAGCGGAAACCATGCAAAAAGTAGCAGCAAACTGTCAATCGTATGAGCAATTTAAATGCGCATTTTTGGAGCGATACTGATCCACGGAAACCCAAAATAGAATAAAATATGAATTGTTACAAAAAGAGTTATTCGAAAATTCAGGTGAAAAGAAACCAGTTAGATTTATCGAAGGAATGACGGAAAAGAATCAGTGTTTAAATAATACATACAGTGATAGGGAACTGATACGTATGTGCACAACGAGGTTGCCGTTACGTTATCAGCAGTCATTGGTTGGTAGGGCAGGAGATAATATACAAGCATTTAAAGGGATGTTAAGAGAACTTGAATTCATCTTCAGTGAGAGAAAACAATGGTAGGGGGGATAATAGCAACCGATTAGGCTTTAATAACAGTTACAATGGCAATAATATCGTAGGAAGAGGTAATCGTTTTGGAACGAATGGTAGTCGCCCGTGGGATAACAATAATAGCTATGGTTTTGAAAATTCACAGAGGTCGAATAATAATTAGGGTTTTTTGGGCCGCAGAATTATAATAGTAGATTTGGTACTAGGAACTACGACGGTAATTATGATCCGAGATATAATCCCTGTGCAAACGAGGCAGGAAGGTTTAGATGTTTTCAACAACAAAATCCAAGTTACTCAGGTGGAAATGGAATGGGCAGAGCGCAGAAAGGTTGGGTAAATCAAGCTTTATCAGAACAAAACACACGAAATGAACCGGTACAGGAAATTGAGTTGAGGCCACCAAACCCATTAAAAGACGGAACTGACGAGATGAACGGTACGAAAACCAGTCACAAGTGATTCAGTCGCAAAATGAAATTAATTATATAATTAAACATGTAGATAGACTTAGTTTTGATCAGCAAGATTCAAAAGTAGGCTTAGGGGATAATCGGATACAGACACCAGCATGCTGGGATTCAGTTGACTGAGAATCGACCCATGATGAGGAACATAAGTTATTAACTATGAATATAGACAGAAGTACAAAAACTGATGAAGACCAAATTGTAAGAGATGTAGCTCATTTCTACTAAACGGAGAGAGAAACAGTATACCAAGAGGATAAAGCACCACTGATAACACCAATAGTGGTACATAACGCAGATGATATATATAGGACTGGAAAATCATAGGGTTTGCACCATGTGAGACATTTGAAATTGTTTAAAGGGTAAAAAAAGAAAAAGAAGAGTAACATTAAACGTGAATTTAGTTGTATTAAATGTCCAAAATCAAAGAGTATGAAATATAATCAAAATGCACACAGATAAAACTTTTAACTTGCCCTTATTTCAGTTAAATAAATAAATGAAACAACAGTTTACTGTTACCAGTCACCATTTTATTTATTTCCACGACGCGTTTCAAAGGCTTAAACCTCTATCATCAAGTGGATTTACATTAGTTAGAAGGACATTTGTGTGTGTGTGTTATGTTACGCTTTTTTGGAGGAACTTGTGGCTTTGCCTAGTGGATAAACAAGACATTATTTCAGAACATGGTTTCGGATTTCTTCTGACAAAAATTAAACTGATATCTGATGGTAAACATTAAATAAGTAAACTACAGTACCTCCAGTGGTCACAGGTTCCTTTCACCGTCGTAACACATCACATGTATTCTATAACATTTGTAAACAAATATGGCGCCGGGAATCTGCTGGGTGCAAGGTTCGTATATCAGAAGAGAAGAATATACAACGCAACAACATTATTACAGAATAATGGTTTAAAGCATTTAGAGGTGTTTGTTTTGAGATGTCGAATACATGTGTGTGTACTTCAAGTGGCATATAAATCCAATTTTGACAATTTTAAACCGTTTACCTTTCGTACTCGTTTATACAATCAGGTGAAATGTTAGAATGGCTTAAACTTCATACTTGTTAATAACAATCAGGTGAAGTGTTACAGACTTGAAGTACAATAATCATATTGGCTACAACAGTAAAATCATACACAGATGAGAGGCTGGAGGCAGAAGGAGAGGAAGAGAGACAGAATGTGAGAGAGAAAGAGGGGGAGAGAGCGAGAGAGAGAGAGAGAGAGAGAGAGAGAGAGAGAGAGAGAGAGAGGATGGAAAGAGAGATTATATGAGAGCAAACATTTACATGGCAAGGGGTCTTAAGATTACATGTTACATATACTAGCTGTCTAAATGTTGGGGTAATACATCGGTTAATCCTATAAGATATGCAGATAGATATACAATGTGTGCCAGTAGTTGATGTACATTCGTGTGCCGATATTGTGGGGTAACTTCCGTCCAACCTTGTTGTCTGTTGTAAAGGATATGCTTATGCCACTTCGTTTGAAGACATTGGCAATCTGGTGTGAATGTTACCTAGGAAATGGGTTGTATGGAAGATGTTATTTTCTTTTTGTTTTTTGTGTTGTGATTGCTTTGCCATTATTGAGTGTTTTAGGGTGTCTACTATGGAGCTGTTATAACCATTTTCAATAGCTGTTGGTTTTATTATTTCAATTTCCTGATCACATTTGTCTTCAGAAAGAGGTAGTTGAATCACTCTATTAATCATGTACCGGAATGCCATTTTGTGTGCTGCAGGGTGAGAAGAGGAGTTGTGGAATATGGTATGTGTTGTGGTAGGCTTCTGATACATTTCAAAATGATGTCTGTTATTCTTTATTCTAATGGTAGGGTCTAGAAAATTTATACTGTCATCTTTCTGGTGTTCAACTGCGAATTTTACGTTTTCATGGGAGGTGTTGAAAAACTGGTTCATCTCACTGATGTCATCTTTTGTGCCTTTGATTAAAACGTTGGTATCATCCATATATCTATAGTAGTAAATGATATTTTTTTGGAGGTGGTGATTGGAATTCAGGATTTTGTCTTCTAGGTTACTTATGAATATTTCTGCTAGCAATCCGGAAATATTTGAGCCCATTGTCAGACCATCTGTTTGTTTGTAGATTTTGTTGTTAAATTTAAAATAGTTGTGTGAAAGTGTGATTTCAAGCAGGTGCATTAGTTCAGTAATGTGAGTTGAAGGGATTTTTTTTTGTGTTTATGTAGGTTGGCTTTGATTATCTGTAGTGTGGGATCTATTGGCACAGAGGAATAAAGGTTTTGTATGTCAAATGAGGCAAGTGTGGCTCCATCATGTACTTGTATGGTTTTGACCTATTGTGTGAATTCTGCTGCGTTTTTAAGTGTTCTCTCATTATTGAATGTGTATGCAACTTCGAGAATTCTGAAGAACATTTTATTGAGTTTGAATGTTGGGCTGTTCCTACAGTTCACTATGGGCCTGATGGGGGTCCCATTTTTGTGTATCTTTGGTTGTGATCTAAGGCAAGGTGCTTGTGGGCTCATTGTTACAATGTTTCTTGCTTCTTGGACGGTGAATAGATAGTTAATGTTGTTTGAAATGTGTTTAATCTCCTATTGTATTCTGGCGGTTGGATCTTTATGTATTTCTGTTATGTTGCTGGTTTGGAAGAAGTCTAAAGTTTTTTCTAAGTATGTTGCTCTGCCCATTAAAACAGTTGTGTTGCCCTTGTCAGCTTTTACAATTATTGCATTATTCATGTTTAATTTAGTCTTAATGGTACGTGTAAGGGCTTCTTCTCTTTTCGTGTATGCTGGGAAAGGTTTTGCAATTTCCTTTTCAGTGATTTCGTTAATTTTGTGGCAGGCTGGTATTCTGTCATTTTGTTTCTTAAAGGCGATGGTAGAGATCTGTGTGACACAAGTGATGAGCTTTTGTTGGTTCTTTTGGTCCATTGAAGCTTGAACGTTGTGTTTTAAGCCTTTGCAGAGTAATGCCTCTTCTTCTGCAGTGAATATTATCTTCGTGTTGTTGAGGAAAGGTGTGTAGAATGTGTGTTTCTTTCGGCTGTTTTGGTTCAGTTTAGGAGGTAATTGTTGCTTATGAGATTGGCTAGCTTTTTCTTCTGTGTGGCTTTCGTTTTCTGTACGACGAACTCGGTGTACTCTTTGACTTTTTAGGTTATGGTCTCATATTCTAATATAAGAAGCAACTTTCCCAACTGTAATTCTGCATTATAAAGCTGTGTGATGAACATTTGTTTTTTGATACAAAGTACTTTCAGTTCATTTTTCACCCAGAGTTTTCGTGCGTTTTCCAGTGTTCTCTTTGCAGATGTCGTGTTTTTTTATGTCAATCTTGACATAATTTGGAATGACGTTATTTTTTAGACAATTCCTATTGAAGTGTACGTGTTGTGTCGTCATTTCGACCTTTTCTGCACTGCTTTTGCACTCGAAAATAGCCTTGATTACCTGACTGGGCAGATTAAATGTGAACATTTTAGGTTAGGCTTTACCGTGACTGTTATTGACATTAAAACAATAAGTTTACTGTTACCAGTCACCGTTTTATTCATTTCCACGACTCGTTTCAAAGGTTTAAACTTCCATTTACATTAGTTAGGATGACATTTGTGTGTGCATTGTGCCATCTCGCCCGTAACCTTTGATATTTTTCGTCATTACTTCCAAAAACTGTCATAACATGTACATCAATGAATTTTAACCGTAACTCCAACAGAGTTTGCAAATTTCGGTAAACTGCTGCTGCTGCTGTTGCTGCTGTTGCTGCTGCTGCTCGTGAGTTCCACGCAGCCACAAAGTACAACGCCTGAGCCAGAGGTCTGGCACACTGGACTGCTGGGACTTGAGTGGACCCAAGATGTGACAGGCATGCACTCCTATGCATTCTTTTGACCTGCTTGTTGCTAGTGTTCAGCTTCGATACAGCAGGGAGAAAGGGGGTCTTGTTGTTTCTACCACCACTGATATATTTCGGTCTTGAAATGCTCCACACAACTATGTCACAGACCATTGCTCTTGTAAAATTTACTGCATCCATTTGTCAAGTATTTGATGGTTACTATTTGCCTCGTCAGTTAACATAAACCGCCGCGACCGAAGCCAGTTCCCCCTGAGCAGCCATAGCGTACGGATCTCCATACTTGCACATTCACAGAAGCTCAGTCCGTCAGTTCACCTGATAATGGCGACATGTATGATCGCCGAAATATTGTGCCCGTTGGACACTGTAGACCGGCAGTACACCCGTGGATATTTTGATTAACATAAACATGTTTTGCTGTCATGTCTGGTGGATATGTCGTGAGTTCACATATGGCTGACATATTGTCGACAGAATTGTTACTTAGCTATTACTTTTTATGGTGCATTTTAGGAACTTAATACCTCAACCCAAGCACAAGTCCACAACGGATGATGAAAAAGTATCTGTAATTTTGAATGTCTCTCCATGATAAATGAAGTAACTTGGTCCTCTGGGACATACGTGTGAGCCATTGCATATCTGACGTCATTTTAAAGTTAGAATAATTTTGAACTGCCTGCTATTTTTTATTGTCGACGAGTGGGCTTTTCATTTTGCAAGGTTTGTGAAGGATGCATAGATGAGGCGAAGGGTGGCATGGGGGAAGAGGAGAACAAATTTGTTATTTCCACTGTCTTCAACTTGAATTGCCCAATATGTTTAACTTAGGGCGTCTGGACTATTGGATTATACACCTGAGACTCAGTCCCTGCAGTCTGTATTAATGCAGTGATGGCTGAGGCGTCCACGACTGTGCAGGGATGTCTCTGATGAGGTGGCCCCAGAGGTACAGTGCAGAAGAGACCACCAGTATATTTGATTGAATAAAGACGCAATGTTTCCTATCTTGTCCCAGTGGTGGTGGCTACAACACAAGTGGCATGTAATCTGGAAGGGGGAAATTGTTAAACATGCTAACATTGTCAGTAATCTCTGTCATTAGAGGGATGGGGAAAATTGTTTAAAACTTAGGAAAGCTGGGTTACCACCATTTTAAACTGATTTCTTGCATTCGACAAGTGGTCTTTGACAGTAAGAAAAAGCCCTGTGACCGCCTTAGATTTTTGCAAGTGGCCACACTAGGTTCTATACCTCGGGTAAGAGACCTGGTGTCCACCAGGTCCACCATCTGGGGTTCTGATGTGACAGAGCTGGGGAAACCCCAGAGGACAAGCGACTGTCTAAGGTATAATATTTAGTCTATGCAGCTTGTGATGTCATACAGGCTGGGCCAGAATCCCCAGTCCACCATCTTGGATTCTGCATCGCTGGGCTGGGAAAAGCTCAGAAAATTTGGCAAACATTCAGGTTGGGCTATTATCCTCAAGTCCATCATCTTGGAATTTATATATGTACTGAGGGCAGCTGGGCTACTCCCACTGTATTAGTTTTCTGAATTACTCGCAGAGTTTTTCAATTTCCCGCCGTTTTATACACAGGGTGTTTGACCTGTGATGTCAGACAGGTGAAATATGGCACCAATCCTTTCTTTCTTCCTTTCTTTCTTTCTCGGGCCTTTGTACCGCTCCAGCGCGGGGTCGGCTTTGTTATGACAGATTTGGCAGTGTTAATGGCAGAGGGTGGCCGGATGCCCTTCCTGCCGCCACCTCGAACCCCCGGAACTGAAGGAGTTTACCCCAGCTGACTGCGACTAGTATAAGTCATGAAATCGTGCGAACGTTTTCAAATGTCTGTGAGTCGTGTAACTGACGCGGAACTTAGGGACCAGCCCTGTATTCACCTAGTGGGATGTGGAAAACCGCCTAAAAACCACATCCAGGTCGGCCGGCATACGGGCCCTCATCGTTAATCCACCGGGCGGATTCGATACGGGGCCAGTGAGATGGCACCAATACCTTGTGACATTATTAATTATTTCACTGGAAATCTGGCAACTGTGCAGCATAGACAGCATGGACTGATAATAACTGAGTCTCAATATTATTTTCTAATAATAAAGAGACTTACCTTTTTGAACAACTTGTATTGTGTAAATTAACTGAATGCTTTCATCTCATTCCATAGTAGAAATCGTAAAACATTTTCAATGTAAAATCCAACTTAGGTAATGTGTCTATCTCTCAGCTCACATCACTAAATATTTAACGTTGTAAAAATCAGCCCCTTCTTTGTATACGAGTAAAGACAAACGAACAGAGATATAGTGCAACTAGACAAACGCATGTTGGCAAAAGGTTTCACAAAACTCTTTAAATTCTGCCGTGTAATCATTTTGCTAGAAGTTACAAAGTTCATAACTATTCGTATTTTGACAGAGATGGAAATCTGCTATAACATAACAAAATCAATAGTACCATAAATCAGGAGTTCCAAAAAGACGTCTAATTACTTTGAGAGGAAACAGCAGAGAAACAAGCTCATTAAACGTGGGTAAGCAAATGCATGATTTCTGTGATCTGGAAGTGTTCAATCCAGAACCTGTCCACGGCAGTGCTTGATTATGGCCATCCTGACACCATCGATTGAATATGTGTCCAATAGTGGAGCAATCCTGGTCGATGTGAGTAGCAATATTGCGGAACGATATGCCTTATTCTCTATAGTTCTCAGTCCAATTACTGAGAATTTTGTAAATCCCAGTCACCAGTTTTGTAAAGGCCTTTTGGCACGGATAGAACAACAACGGAGGGACATCTGTTTAGAGGCCATACAAACGTGTGGTTCCTGAAGAGCGGCAGTAGCCTTTACAGCAGTTGTAGAAGCAACGGTCTGGATGAGTGACTAATCTGCTATTGTAACATCAACCAAAACGGCCTTCCTGTGCTGGTAATGCGAACGGCAGGAAGCAAGGGGAAACTACAGCTGTAATTTTTTCTGAGGGCATACAGCTCTACTGTATAGTTAAATGATGATGCATCCTCTTAGGTAAAATATTGCGGAGGTAAAATAGTCTTCCACTCGGATATTGGGCGAGCACTACTCAGGGTGTCGTTATCAGGAGAAACAAAACTGGCGTTCTACGGATCGGAGCGTGGAATCACAGATTACTTAGTCGGACAGGTAGGTTAGAAAACTCAAAAAGCCAAATGAGCAGGTTAAAGTTAGATACAGTGGGAATTAGTGAAGTTTGGTGGCAGGAGGAACAGGACTACTGGTCAGCTGAACACGGGGTTATAAATATAAAATCGAATAGGGATAATGCATATGTAGGTTTAATAACGAAAAAAATAAGAACGCCAATAAGCTACTATGAACAGTATAGTGAACGCATTATTGTAGCCAAAATAAACACGAAGCCCGCACCCATCACAGAAGTGCAAGTTTATATGCC
Organism: Schistocerca gregaria; assembly: GCF_023897955.1. NCBI lineage: Eukaryota > Metazoa > Arthropoda > Insecta > Orthoptera > Acrididae > Schistocerca > Schistocerca gregaria. Next base: position 183,508,232 of record NC_064927.1, read on the forward strand.
AACTGCCTCCGTAGATGTGGATAAGATTGAGGAAATGGGTGATGAGATAAAAGAAATTATTCAGATAGTTAAGGATGACTGGAAATCGATAGTAGGAAAAACACGCGAAGGAAGACTAATAGGTGAATATGGATTGGCGGAAAGGAGTGAAAGACAAAACACCCTGGTAGAATTATGCGCAGAGCATAATTTAATTATAGCTAATACTAGAATCATGAGGGAATATTATATACGTGGAAGAGACCTACAGGCACCGGAAGGTTTCCTATAGATTATATAATGGTTAGACAGAGATTTACGAGCCGTATTTTGAATTGTAACACATTTCCAGCGGTAGATGCGGACTCTGACGACAATTCATTGGTTACGAACAGCAGATTAAAACTGATGAAACGGCAAAAAGGTAAGAATTTAACGTGATGTGACCTGCATAAACTGAAAGAGCCAGAGATTGTAATAAGGTTTCAGAGGGAGCGTAACGGAACGATTGACCAAAACAAGGGGAAGTAAAACAGTCGTACAGGAATGGGTAGCTCTGAGGGATAAAATAGGAAAGGTAATAGAGGATCAAGTAGATAAAAAGACAAAGGCTAGTAGAAATTCTTGGGTAACACAAAAGCTATTAACTTTAACCGATGAAAATAGAAAATACGAAAATGCAATAAATGAAGCAGGCGAAAGTAAGTACACTCCTCTCAAGAATGACGTGCAAAATGGCTAAGAAAGAATGGCTGGAAGACAAATGTAAGAATGTAGAGGCATATATTACTAGGGATAACATAAAAGTAAAGAGACCTTTGAAGAAAGAGAACCACCTGTATGAATATCAAGAGCTCAGATGGAAAACTCCTAAATGAAGAAGGGAAAGGAGAAAAGTGGAAGGAGTATAAGGAGGTTCTACGTAAGGGAGGTGTGCTTGAGGGTAATCTTTTGCGACAAGAAAGTGAGAATGGTCAAAAAAGTCATAAGATAGGTACATGCAGTGAAGTGTATAAATACCCACAGAAACGTTAGAGAAGTAGCAGTAGAAATAAATAGAAATAAAGACAACATCTCGTGACAGGTAACGTAAACTTAGAGAATTCGTCAGTGTGTAGAGAAATCACCTGAAATTGGTTGTCATAGCGAATTACATAGATGTAAATTGGATCGGCCAATGAGAAATAGGACTAGGATAAATAAATAAACAAACACTGCGATTTTTAATATATTCGTGTATACTCTTTACCGTGATCATCATGTTGGCGAGACGTTGTTTTGGTCCCAGCAGCCGGCCGGTGTGGCCGAGTGGTTCTAGGCACTTTAGTCTCGAACCGCGCGACTGCTTCGGTTGCAGGTTCGAATACTGCCTCGGGCATGGACGTGTGTGATGTCCTTAGGTTAGTTAGGTTTAAGTAGTTCTAAGTTCTAGGGGACTGATGACCATAGATGCTAAGTCCCATAGTGCTCAGAGCCATTTGAACCATTTTTTGCTTCAGATGGCTCTGAGCACTATGGGACTTAGCATCTATGGTCATCAGTCCCCTAGAACTTAGAACTACTTAAACCTAACTAACCTAAGGACATCACACAACACCCAGTCATCACGAGTGAGAGAAAATCCCTGACCCCGCCGGGAATCGAACCATTTTTTGGTCCCAGAATTGACTGCTCAACTGCCTAAGTGACCCATATTGTAAAATGAATGAACGTGAAACCTCCACAATATCTTTTTTTCTACCACTGTTAGCTCCGCTATCACATGCAACCACTGTGACCCAAGAGAGAGTGGCATGACGCCAGATATGTAAGTGGCGTCGAATTTTGGTGTTTGCACGCGCTGCTGTCAAAATTCTAGTGGACCCGTTATCAATATGGCATCAACTAAGATTGTTCGAATGGACAATGAGGTTATGACGCTAGAATTGAGACAAGAATCGAATAAAGTGAAAAGGAAGCATAAATGTAGGATTTGGACGCGGACTTTGCTAGGAAACTTCGGATGACGTGATACCACACTATAATGTCACCGTAGGACGTCCCTGAGCTTTTTCAACACATTCGTTGGCTGCCCAACAACGGCAGTTACATCCGTTTACAAATCCGCCAACGTGAAAAAGTGCCTTATCAGTACACAGAATATTTAAAAAAAATTCAGGCTAATAGTCATTCGGATCCAAGAAAATTTCTCCAAATTCCATTCTGTTTTCAGAGTCACCGGGAAATTGCTACGCATAACGTGGCTTCCAAGGCGTAATAAGATGTTTTTTTCGTTACAACTGCGTAACGTGAAACACCACTCTTACGAGATCCTTTACGCAACGATTTATTAGAGCTCCTTGTGAACGTTTGATGAACTCTGTCAACAATTTCTGGTGTCCTCGAAGTTGATGGTCTTGCTAATCTTCTTACATAGGCGAGAATCTCTGTTGTTAGTAATACTGAATGGCAATTCCTAACTCTTTTTGCATCCAGTGTTGCATGGGACCATCGTTCATGACCCCACCATCTTTCTACGCGCACCACAGATCCTCAGATCTCATAACGATCTGATACTTTGGCCCGTTCTATCACACTCATCGCAGGCGTTATTTTTCAACTGACACAAAAGAAAAAAATATACGTTAAAAACAACGCCAAGGAGTGGTGTCTCTAACAACATTAGATCTAAGAACATTGATTCATAAATAAAGAAATTTTAAGTGTTTAAAAAAAAGGGAGTGACTGATCAGGTGGCAAGTAGTTGGTGATTGAATACTTACGTGGAACTATTAAAAACAACAGTCAAGCTGAAATTATATTACCACTAGGAGCGTTGTTACTTCCTTTCTCAAAGTCATATGACAGGTGTTTGAATAACAAGAAACCCCAGTATAGCGGCGGTGCTTCGAAATTCAGCCACAAGATGACAGTCGAATGACACTACACGGTATTGAGGGAAAGAAAGTGACATCAAAATAAAAAATGCTTTAGCGTTTAATTGCATGGATTGTCAGGCTCTTGTGGTTAGCGTCGTTAATAATGCTCCGGGCTCGATTCCTCGAATCGAAGAATTTTCCCCGGTCTCACCAAAGTGCCATCAAATAAAAAACTTGCACCGGACGGCCGAACATCCTGGACTGCATTTTCCGTCCAATAATACCATATGTATATTTCATACTTTTAGTGGCGTGGCTAAAAGTGGCGTAACTTGAGTGATGCCTCAGGAAAATGTGTATTTCCACATGAAACTGCGGTGGCGCCACTCGGGAGGCGGCCGAGTGAGGTCATTTTGATTGCATGTTGAAACCCGACTTTGTGGCATCACGCGTGAATAGGATCAGCACGCCGGAGGGAACAGATAATTATGTTTACATTCATCCACTCAGCTCGCGATGGCTTGTGAGGCTGTGCCCGGGAGTCCCGAATCTGAGATGGGGCGGACGAGCGGCCGTGTTTCCGGCGCCTTACGCCTCACGGCGGGACACGCACGACACGACACAACAGGACACGACGCGGCGGCACGGACAAGAACACCGAGCGACGACAAACTGGTTCCGGGCGGCTGGCGAATTAGCCGACCACCGCCGACCGCCGACCGCCGACCGCCGACCGCCGACCGCGGCCTCGCCGCCCACCGCCCACCTGTCACTTTACGACAATGCTACCGCTTTCCAATGGGTGGTCACCGCTAATGGGATTCCGGCCCCTCTAATGTTAAACGTCGCAATCGAAACCTCCGACAGTGGGACGTCGGTATTCATAAGCTCGCGACCAGCGATGCTTGTCCGCGTAGTAGCGCCTAGCAGAAGCCTAGTAGCTGGTCGAATCAGGCCCGTGTCCAAGCTACGTTTAGACGACAGGGCGATCCACTGGCGCAGTTGTAACACGTCACTTCGTGACCGCGCCTGTTTGCTCGTGCTGTGGCTACTCTGCGTGCCTGTACAGGCTTTCGGTATCCGAGGGAAGGAAGCTTCTGTCCTGTATGGACTGGCTGCGTTGGGCCTTTCCTAATCTTCTTAAATGCGTTGTGCCTAGTGTCAGCAACGCTGGTTTGAAAGCTCCTGATTGCACATGATGGCGTCCGTTTTCAAACAACTGTTCAAAAAAAGCCATTTAAAGTCCTGGAGTCAATCGGTATTTTCTAATTTGCAGCTTTATAAGAGGCCTGTGACAAAAGAAGTTAGACCTATTTCTTATCTACCAAAGTCTCATTTTTTCAAACAAAAATACTGTCTCCTTCAAAGTAGTTTCATTTGGCGGAGTCGTTTTTTCCACTCTTGGTAGCAGCTCTGAAAGGCTTCTACTGGTAGGATCTTAAACACTTCCTTCACATTTTTTGGACGTTCTTCAGACTTCCAGTATAACGTGTTTCTAGGACTTTTTTTAGTTTTGGGGGAAGAAAACAAATCTCAGATCATGCGAGTAGGAGGTTTGTGGCACAGCAGTAATGCCTTTTAATGTCGAAAGTTCTGTAACGGAAGGAGCGTTTTCATTATGCTGCATCCACCTCTCTGCAATGTCCGGTCACACTCGATTCAACCTTTTTCTGTGCCTTGCACGGACATCTTTGTAAAACACTTTTTTTATAATTTTGAGATTTCCTCATTACAGAGGAGAAACCTCACAGGAACATGCAGACGTTCGATGCTTTCATCATTTTTGTAGTTGAAAGACTCCCTGAGTGACGTTCATCTTCAACGTGTTCTTGGCCTTCTATAACAGACACATGTCAGTAAAAAACTTATTCTATTCATGATAAAAGATTCCCATAGGCCAGTTATAACTTTTCAAAGGTCAGAATCATAGATTTTCCAGGTTCACACAAAACTTCGTGGCATAACGTTGCTCTAAATTTTACTGTTACATTTCCGTAACAAACAACAAAAGATCTCATTGATGACGCCCTGAGATACCACAAAGAGACTGTACGGAGCTGAAATTCAGACTGACCGTCTGGAAGGGATGAACATACCAGTCTTCACAAGTAGAGCAACCCACCATTGTGACATATCTCGCAGTTTTGTTAATGCCATTACCTTTCTTACACACCTCGTATATTGGTAAACATCCCATTCGTTATTCTATGAGGAGTTTGGATTGCAACCGGATCACATTGACTTCTTGCAACAATATTTCGGCTGGCACCCGTCCAGCCATTTTCAGTTGAGTCTCCACCACTGGAGACTGCCAGTTCACGGCATCGACTTTATAGCAAAAATATACGCGGAAATGAATGCGCATTGGCGGCCGTCACAGGAGTGTCCGCTATCGAAATCCGCGCCCTCTGCAAATACTGTTCCATCCGCATGCGTGAAGGTGAAACTACATGTCCGCTCTCTGTCGCTATGCACGCTCACGTATATAAAAGCAAATGACAGATGTCGCGAGACGGATAGTTATGAATAAAATGTTACCTCGCAGAAGAAATTAGAGAGCGCTCAGTTGAAAACTACTGTCACGATTTACAAGATTTAGTGCTAGACGTACTTCGGGAGATTTTTGAACTACTGAATACCACAAATATATCACTGGGGCCAAGATTTTTGTGGTAGAATAACCCATAGAGTGTCCTGTGGTAATGCAATGCTCGATGTTTTCTCGACCTCCATAACGCCTATGACAGTGAATGGCATTCCAGGCTCCTTTTTTAAGCTCCAGACCAACTCCTTTCCTGCCAACTTCATCCATCTCATTGCCCCTTCTTCTCCCACCGTCTCTCCTATGTCACCATCCATAATACCAATTCTCACACTTTCTACCTTACCAAAGGTGTACCTCAGGGCTCCATCCTTTGTCTTCTGCCTTATCTTCTGTATACTACTGAATTGCCAAGACCACTCCCACCTGTTCATCTTCTTCAAATGCTGATGACAGTGCCTTCCTTGCCTCTATCCTACCCTTCAACGGTCCCAGCGCTCCCTCCAAACCCACCTACTCAGTTGACTTATTGGTGTAACTGATGACTCCTTTGTATCAGTCCTTGCAAAACCCAGGCAATCATGATAGAATTTACCACCCACTCCTTCTGGCTCTATGATTTCTAGCTGACCATCTATAACTGTCCTATCCAACCCACTCCCACCTTGTCAGCCAGAGACTTCAGTCAGGTGTGTGCATTTGTGTGTGTGTGTGTGTGTGTGTGTGTGTGTGTGTGTGTGTGTGTGTGTGGTTGTGTGTGTTTGTGTTTTTTGTCTATTCTGATGAAGGCCTGTTTGCAGAAAGCTTAGTTTGACAGACTTTCTGTTGTGCCAACCTGCAACTCAGCATCTCCACTGAATGGTGAGTATCAACTATCCGTTTCATAATAGTGTCATATTCCTTCCTGGATTTTTCGTTGTTTGGTTCTACCATTTTACGAGCTGATAAATTCGCCTACAATGTCATAGTGTTGTGGGAGAAGCTTGTCAACGTTATATGATGTCATAAGGAAAAGGATGAGGGGCGCAAATCTTGTAACAATGCAGACTGCACTAGGAGTTGCTCAGTTATATTATTTTTTACAAGACTGAAATTGCACAGTGAGCATTTTTCCAACAAGCTTTGTCCTACTGACATGCAGTGCATTTGACTTTCAGCTCTACATGATCTGATATGCATGGTGCATTGTGAAACACTCATGAGCACTACTCCTGAGCTAACTGACGTCTAAAGTGCACTAGTCAGTCAGAATTAGCAAAGTACACAATGTTATTGATATGTCTGAATTTGTCAAAAACCCATCCTAATCAAAGTTAGCCAAACATTATAGTGATGTTATTTAACATCATCTTTTCAGTTAAAAATGTTGTCATCTTCTGCGGTTAAATAAGGAAATTGGGTGGCTGGAGGGTGGAGATAGGGAACTGTATTCCTATCATTCTCTCTGAAATTTATTACAATGTTGTTACTTAGAAAATTTATTGTGATGTATAAATCGGAAGGACAATTTTAACTACTGTGGATGTCAGCTACTGGAGGTGTGTCTCATAGGGAAAACTGTAGTGTAACCATTACAGAGAGAGACAGATTGTTTACAAGGGTGTATAACCCAGATGAATAACGGTACTGGACCCTACATGGTATTCTGTATGTACACCGGGTGTCATGTATTGGACCAAAACTGTATTCACTCACACACACACACACACACACACACACACACACACACACAGAGAGAGAGAGAGAGAGAGAGAGAGAGAGAGAGAGAGAGAGAGAGAGAGTGGAGGGGGGAGAATAGACTGAGGTGTATAAATCAAAGATGAAATATACTGGATATGACGATGAGGAGGAGGGAGATGTGGAAATATTGAATGTAATTACTTCGATGTTGTGAGCACATATTAGAGGCGAAAGGTAATGACGATTATACACTCTTCTACCTCTCTTTCAGTTTACCTTAATTTGCTGAGGCATCAGTATTATAATGTATTATGAAGGGAATGAAAGGAATACACTTTCCTCAGTAGCAGACACCTCCAGTAGCAGTCATTCCCAGTAGCTGACATCATCCATCTGATTTACAAATCACAGGTCATTTTCAGACAATGACACTGTAATAGATTACAGAGACAATGGAAGAAATACAGTTCTTTTCCTTCCTCCAGTTTTCACTGCGTAACAGTGTAAGCTGACACCTGCCAGGATTGGAAGATGATGTTAATACTCTAGCATGGGATCATTGTAATGTTTGACTGACTTTGATATTGGACAAGCACTCGACCAATTTTGAAATGTGAATAACATTGTTTATTTTCATTATTCTCATCGACAATATCAATATAAGCTGTAAGTTATATCAGCAATAGTGCTTATGTACGTTTAGCAATGTTATCGAAGTGATTTTTAAATAGTTTGATGAATTTCGAATTATGATCATAGGTTAAGCTATAATTTATTTAAGTAGTGTAATAACTGAACTGTGTATCCTATTTTCATAAGTAATACATGCAATTTAAATGTGGAAATATTTAATATAAGGATTCATTGCGTTCACAAAGTGTGGTACAAAATTAATATTGTGGAACTTGATGTAAACATTGCATTACTTGTCTTGCTGACGTATTTCTACAGACATCTTAGAAGTGGAAGAGACACTGTGCTACTTAATAACCATCATAGAACAACTGAGATGTTAAAATAACTAACTTAAGGGTATGTTCTGTTCATCACTGAGCATGGTTATTAGATCAATGTGTCATTGTTGACAAGTGCAGCAATCTTTTGGCAAGGAAAAGGAACAGGGATATTAATCAGCAGTTGATTTTATTTCGCATTATGAAGTTTTGTGGAATAGTACTTCAAGTGAAACTTATCTCTGGCATATATCTATTTGTGTGAACTAGTTACATAGCATAAGTGAAACCTAGTTTTTGTCTGTTAATGGGAAGTATGTTTTATACTCGTTCTCATGTAAGAGAAATAGAAATGACACAAATTGCATTACAATGCTTACGGTGACAGTTGAAATTCATCACAAATAATATTCGTTTTCAATCTTTAAGCAGCTTTCACTATTTATCTTGCATAATGGATACTGCCTCAGCATAAAATTGTGATTCCACAAGAGAGGTATCTCTTAATCTTGAAAATTCAGCATAACTCTCTCTGGGTCACCATTCGCTCGACGTATCGGGAACAAAATCGAGGTATCAAGATCCAGCGACCTGATGAATGTGCTCTGTGACCGATTAGTATTGAGTTCAAGTTCACAGTTTATTAACATCGACCGTACATTTTTAATTTCTTTTTGTTTAGTATAATTGGACCTGTCAGTCTACAGCTCTCCTTTCCACTATAACAATTTATGCCAAGTTTAATTTCATATACACGATGTCAGTTCCAGATAGAGAGGCAATCCCATTCCCAAATATCTTCAATCGAAGGACAGATACCTTTAATAGTGTCTTCATTTAATTCAGTTGCATAAAAAACTAATGAATTAACGCAGGAATTAATACTACATTCAATGAGAATTTTGTAATAAGCTTGTGTCATTTTTTTCCGTAGTCAAAGTCGAAAATATGTGTAAAACAGCTAGTATCGAATGAGTTGTGAGAGAGGAGTTCTTGATGTAGGATTAACATTGTTTATTCCGATCAGCAAGTGCATTTTAAGCTGTACATATGTCAGCTATTGCTGCTTGTGTATCTTTTCACGCAGCGCCTAGAATCAACTGCATTGGATTTCGGCAAGACAAGACTTGTCGGAACAATGAGAACATTCACTCAGGAAGTTCGGTCTTGCTGATATCTGCCTATCTACCTTGTGACACTTAACAAGTCTCATATAACAATTTATGCTTTGCAGCATCCATGATTCAGAAATTGAGCTTCCCATGTACACAACTGCTTCTTTATGCAAGTTTTGGATCAATACTTCTGAATATCGTGTACGAAATTCAGAGCGTTTGGATAATTTTTACCACTCATGACGTATTTTGATAAACTCCAAATCATAACTTTACATAATTTTTTTGATAAAATATCGTGCAAAAAATACCAGAGCTTTCTTTTCCACAATTTGTCCAGTACTTTCAAAGACTGCAAGTTTTTTTTTAGTCTGGTGTGAATATATTCAAAGCATTTGTATATTTTTGAGCAGCCTGTAAAGCACATTTACTAGTAAATACAGAAAATCACACATTTTATATAATTTTTGGTTGGACATGACACACATAAAGTTCAGAGCCTTTGACCATTCAGTGAAGCACATTTAAATACTGCAGCTTACACCTCTTCATACTTCTTTGGTTAAACATATGCACTCTTTCCTCTGCAAAAGATCTCTTCCGCTTTCTGTCTCATTGGTTTAGGAAAGTCATATGTTACCCATAGGTTAAATGGGCTTTGAAAGATTCACAATTAAGTAGTTCCAGCTCTTCCGGTCGTAACACTGGTGCTCTGACACATCGTGTAGCAACACTGCTTGCTACTCTTCTGACCCCACCAATAAGTCTGTGTGGGCATCACGTTAGGAACTCAGCGGTTTTCTGACGTCGATTAAAAGGAATACGTTTGAATAACTTCGACATTGTAGTAAGCTCCTATGTGGTCGCCTATTTCACTAGTGTTCCTCTGCCTGATTCGACAGACTTAAGTGAGATTAAGTTTAGTGTTGAATTACCTAACCTATTTCGGCATGTGTTAACTACCACTTAGTTTTTATTCAATGACCCTCACTACGAGCAAACCGATGGAGTTGCGATGGGAAGCCGGTTGTCACATGTTATTGCAAATTTGTTTTTGGAAGGCTTCGAGGAACGTGTCTTGGAAGTCGACAGCTTTGAAACTGCCATGTTTCTTCCGACATATAGTCCAACCCAATTTCGTTTCACGATGGAGGTGGAAGAAGATGGTTGTCTTCACTTCCTTGATGTGTTGGTGAGGAGGAAGGCTGATTGTACGATGGGACACGCAGCTTATAGGAAACCCACTCACACCAAGCTGTATGGTTGTCACCATCCTGCTCACCGTGAAAGGGTACTATGTACGATGGTCCACAGGGTGCTCGTCATTACAGATACAGAGAGTTTGTCGACTCAGTTAATACATCCTGTGGTCATCTTTCATCACAAATGATACATTGAAAGACAGATGGGGCGTACGTTGCGCTATAGACCAAGTGTGCACCGGCTGAGTGATGATACCAAGTTATCACCAGTATCTACGGTCTTTCTGCCTTATGCAGGGAGCATTTCCCATAAGAATCACTGTATTCTGCTGAAACGTGCTGTGAAATGCGTCTCCGGATAGCCGTTCCAGATTACAGTCCTTTCACCTTTTACATTCTGTTAAGGATGATCTTGGTTTGCGTGAGGCGGGTGTGTTGCAGTGGTGGCATGTCATACGTTGGTCAGACAATCAGGACCATGGAGGGCCGATGTATTCATGATAAACGTCACACAAGCTTACAACAGTCGAGTAAATCGGCTATTGCAGAACGTTGTCTTGTCTTCTGTCATCCTTTGGAATATAACAACTCGAAAATTCTGACATGTATTTCCGGATAATTTGGACAGTGTCATTAAGGAGGCAGCTAAAATTAAATTAGCAAGTAACCTTGTAAACAGATAATGAGATTTTCGCTTAAATTCTGTGTGGAATCCTGCTCTCTCTCTTATCAAAAGCCAGGGCGTTAATGCTCTGTCACCCGATGTTCTGCAATTTTTACTTTTGGTAACTTCTGGCGTAGATCATCTTTTGTTTTTGTGATGGTGCTGGTGTCTACAGTGAGTGGTATTTGTGTTGTCCTTCCGCAATTTCTCTGAAAGCCGAGGTTTTATATTTCCTTGCCCACAGCTTAACTGTTACAATTTTGCCTTGAAAGTAACAGGCTGATGTCCTGTCGAAATACCGGCGGATGTCGACGACGTCGCCCTACTGCATTCCCGTAAGTTGTCTGAACAAGTCATACCCCTGGAAAAACTCGGGTCTCACAATAAGTAATACGTGAAAGTGGACACGTTTCAGTAAAAACCTATTCGAGATTTAAGTATATACTGTCCAACTCCTTCAGCTTAGCAATTGTGGTTATAAAGTATTTTCCAGACTCGTTTCTGCACAAAACTAGCAGCTTTTGACATGTCAGCTGATATGTTCAATAATTCTGACAATACTTGAAAGTTTACAATCTTTTAATTTCATCTTCCCCATTGTATTTCGTACTTTCCAAATATACATTTCAAAGACTGACTCTTAAAATTACAGCTTTCAATTCCCGCATACTGATGGGGTTATGCTTGGCAAGAAGTAAATAAATAAATAAATAAAAACTTGCCTTCCATTTCTAGGACCCAAACTATGATCCGTTTTCCAAAATCACTTTCTGGACTTACTTTTCCCACCTTCCCTAAGAAACCTATCTAATATGTATCGGATACCGTCTTTGTCGTAGCGCTCCACAATGGAAACAGGTTTACGAATTTCGATATCAGCTCCATGGAACCCAAGATTAGCAGGATCCACTCCTCGTTATTACGCAAGGTTTGGTTTCCTGCATCGGCTTACAGATTGCCAAGAACTTGCGGATTCTCTGATCCATTTTATTGAAATAACAGGGGAATGACAACTTCATTAAGCACTTTCTTGGACCGAAGTCGGTAGGACTCAAGTGGGTGTTCATGTCAGCTTATTTACTATTTCGCCTGGTGTATATAAGAACCGGAGTGATTCCTCCAGATTCTGTCCGTGTAACACGATTCCCTTCCTCAAACAGTAACAGTGCCAAACGACCGTTTGTTCAGTCTTTTTATATTATTCTTCAGTTCTAGAAGGGCGGGAAACATCTCTTGTTCTCTTGATATGTCCTTCACTGACGCGGTTAAATAATCTTGAGACCCTACCTCGTTCATTTAGAAAAGACTGTAATACTTTTCTTCCAGTTCCTCCTTCTTAGTGTCAGCCAAACCAATTGTCAAGGGCGACTGAGCGTCTGCTATTACGTTGGTTGTGACTGGTACACGTACAATCGCGGACTTAAGTTGATGAAGGTAGAGTAGCAATCACGCCAGTCTCCCGTTCGTTATTTCTGCAGTTAAAAATATTTCAACTCTTTGTGATCTGTTAGGAATCGTCTCCTTCGTCCATCTACGAAATAGGATAATTCGTGGGAGCCCCACACAATGGTGAGTGCCTCCAACTTGGTAACTGAGTAGTTCTTTTCACATTCCGATAACATGCGCCCTATGAAGGTAATTGTTTTTCTTACTACCATCCCATTCTCTTTCACTCTCTTAAATGAAACTAATCCTAAGCTAGTCTTTGCACTATCTGTAATCACACAGAAATCACATGACAAATCAGAGCGCACAAGGATAGGGGCTGTAACGAGTGGCCTCTTCATTGACAGGAATTCATATCGTCCTCGACGTCCCACACCCATAGAGACTTCTTTCTAGCCAATTTACTTTGTTGTAGTAGTTATAGTGTCTATACACTAACGAAGTAAATGTAAAAATTTGCAAGACCGAGATATGCCCACTGTTGCATTTTTGTCTTTCGGGCCAGGTAGTGCTTTACTGTTACTACCTGGGATGGGTCTGGTGAGACCCCATTTCTGGTAATTATATGGCACAGACACTTGACTGTGCGACTCCGACGCAAGACTAGTCGATATCTGCGGTACATCCAGAGCTTCGAAGTGCGCTGAACAACGCCATCAATACCCGAGTATTTACTTCCCATTACTTTTCTGCGAACAGAATGTTGTCCACATACCTCAGCACTCAGAGTCGCTATTACTCATCTATCACACTGTCCAACGCACAAATAATGCAGGGGCTGAAATGTTTAATCCGAATGGAAAGTGTTTAAACTGGTAGTATCAGTTAAAGACCAGAAAAGACAAGATGGCTCCAAGTCGACTTGACATTAGCTTGAGCGGTGGTCAGCCTATGGGAATACTTCTACGCTGTGACATTTCTGAACTAATTCGTCCAAGTTTGCTGGGCTATCAGTCTTAAGCGAGATGTTGGTGTTGATTTGATGCAAGTTCAGCATTATACGAACTATCCTTTTTTACGACCAACGGGGATTGTTGCATAATGAAAGTACGGGCTTTATCAAAACTTGTTGCATCACTATCCAGATTTCTTCTATCACGTTCCACTTGTTTCCCTGTGGAACAGCCCACAGTCGGATGAAAAACCTTGTGTGCTCTCTCACAGGAAATTTAAACTGGAATTTCTTTATAGTGGCCACCTCAGGCCACAAGAGAGACGTGATGCTTATTAGAGTTCTTCTCAACTGCCCCTGCACCTTTATAACGACATCTACAGTTGTATCAAAAAGTACCCTCGACATCATAAACAGGTTTTTTTCAGAGATGGTGATCAGTTATAATCTGTTTTAGACAATCATCTGACTATACTTTGCAAATAGAGTAAATTTAGACACTGGGAATGAAATCTAAACACGAAATGTAAATTAAATCCAACAGTAGAACAGTAATTAATATACCCAAAGGCAGTAAGCGGAAAAGGTGGCACAGAGCAAGAACCGTATGTGCAAGACATAGCTGTTTGCTGCTGAATAATGTGAGTGTCCCTAGACATTTTACAGCAATTCAGAAACGATGTGAAGGGAAGTGTAGCAAAAGTAATGTACATATGTGACTATAGTATAAAATATAAGTAAAAGCGTATAATTTTTAGTATAGCGACAACTGCTCTATAGAGTAGTTTACCATAAAAGTTGTGATTAATGTTATAAACAGTGAGCCACTGGCAACAGTTTCTGTGAATGGCTGGACGCCATTGTCTGCAAAAGATGTCGCCAATACTCGAGTAACTGCCAAAAAACGCCGCGACGTAACTACACTGACGGAAAAAATCGTACGGCGATGATGCGCCAGGGACCACCGGACACCATGGGAGCACAACGTTAGCCGCCCAATGCTTTGGAACAACCCACATGGCACGCGAATTAGCATAAAACTGATATAACCAGATTCAGCCAAGACATTTATAAACAACTAATTATAACATAAAATGTGTGTAAAAATGACTTTCTCTGAAAATATTTCAGCACATAATCAAGTATGGTCGTGAAGCATAAAAAGTGTAGACATTAAGACATGAATCAAAATATTTTAGATTAAAATGCCTTTAAGATGTCTAAGAACTGCGGTCAGAGGAAAATCAATACTAATACCTAACACAAAACGATTCAGTGCAGCAGAATGCAATCGTAAAACATAAAAGAGTAAATGACAAAATCCATATTTAAAAATAGTTTAATGTTGATCGAGTAGTAAATAAGTTATACCTTGGCGTTAGAAACAACTACAAACGAAATCAGTATTCAAAAAAATACGAATAGCCTCCTCTAACTCTAACATGCCAGATTTTCCCCAAAACCATCAAGCAACATATTTTATGATATTATATGTTCACTTTAGTCGATCTCTTATGTTGTTGTTGTTGTGGTCTTCAGTTCTGAGACTGGTTTGATGCAGCTCTCCATGCTACTCTATCCTGTGCAAGCTTCTTCATCTCCCAGTACCTACTGCAGCCTACATCCTTCTGAATCTGTTTAGTGTATTCATATCTTGGTCTCCCTCTACGATTTTTACACTCCACGCTGCCGTCCAATACTAAATCGGTGATCCCTCGACGTCTCAGAACATGTCCTACCAACCGATCCCTTCTTCTAGTCAAGTTGTGCCACAAGCTCCTCTTCTCCCCAATTCTATTCAATACCTCCTCATTAATTATGTGATCAACCCATCTAATCTTCAGCATTCTTCTGTAGCACCACATTTCGAAAGCTTCTATTCTCTTCCTGTCTAAGTTATTTATCGTCCACGTTTCACTTCCATGCATGGCTACACTCCACATAAATACTTTCAGAAACGACTTCCTTACATTAAAATCCATCCTCAATGTTAACAAATTTTTCTTCTTCAGAAACGCTTTCCTTGCCATTGCCAGTCTACATTTTATATCCTCTCTACTTCGACCGTCATCAGTTATTTTGCTCCCCAAATAGCAAAACTCCTTCACTACTTTAAGTGTATCATTTCATAATCTAATTCCCTCAGCGTCACTCTATTTAATTCGACTACATTCCATTATCCCCGTTTCGCTTTTTTTGATTCGATCTCTTATGCTGCATCATAAACGACTTCATGGCTCAGGGCTGACTTCAGCGTCTGTAGTCGAAAACAGAATTCGGTTCGCCCACCTACACTATCTCCCAGAAGAACAGTATTTTCTTGACACGGGAAAAAATCGTTTTAGAAAAAATAAAAATCTAAGGTAGGTGCATCCTTTTAGAGACGTTAGGGTACGGGAACCGCCGTTTGTCTCCGCATTTACCTTGCAGAAGAACATTTGTTTCAAATCCTTGTCAATTGGCTTTCTGATTGGTTCGTAGCGTTTATTTCTGTAGAATGCGTGGTTTCTCATGCATGTCTTCGTGAAAGCCTATCTATTTGTCATCTTTTGAATCATACAATGGAGTGAGAGAGATTTTCAGGCTTCCTCCTCATGTAATGGCGCTATTAATTATTTGTAACAAAATCCGCAGTAGTAGGAGTTTCTTTATCCTTTTTACAAAATCATTATTAGACGGACCTCAAAATGTCTGAAACTATTATCTTGTGAGATTCCTGCTCTGGCAGAGACAGCCAAGTTTCAGAGCATTGCGGCAGAAGATGACGTGCTGCTGGGAGACCAGAGAGTAATAACTAGAAACTGGGTTATAGCATTTGCATATTTGTCTCCTTTTCACCGGTTATTCTACATTTTATCTAAAAATTAGGGACGATGTATATTTTCGCTCTATGTTTACAATATTTTAAAAATTTAGACGGACGTTCTCCAACTCGATATATTTTTGATGTCTCACAGATAGACTGGACTGCGTGCAATCACCAACCGAGAGGCCACTGCCTAACGAAATCATTACGGAAGAGGCACAGGAACAGGCAGACAGCGTCTATACTCCTGCGCTCGTGCCACCGATTAATCTCCTCCGCTGTCGTAGCGCACGTGTCGGAAACAAATTAAAGTACGCAAGCTTTTGTCACACGTCCATTGTTTAAGTTTAGCTTTCTGTTTACTTGTACACATTTGAATGTGTTCTCGACGTGCAGTGTGTAACGTGTTGTGCGCCATGCCACCCAGAAAAAGAAACGTCGTTTCGTGGATAGCTGACCATCCTGGGACATTTAGATATGACGGAATTGTTTTATATTGTCGAGTTTGTGAGGAAGGCGTTAGGTGAAAAAAATAGTTTTAAATAGGCCAGCACGTGAAGATAAATCTCCATATCGCAGGAATGCAGAAGAAAAAACCACAACAACTTGTGACAACAGCAAGTTGCATTTGCATGGATTTGTTCAAAGGTAACCAAAAATGTCGGTTTAATACAGATTTGTGTGAAGAACTCATTGCAAGCAATATTCCTCTTCATAAACTTACAAACCTATCCTCTAAGGCTTCCAGTACAAATATTGCTTAAATGAAAATATACTAGATGAATCAACATTGTGTAAAAATTACATACCGATGGTTTATGTAAATGTTCTGGAAGAATTACGCAATGAACTCAAGGACAGCATTATCTGGATTTCAGATAACGAAACTACAGACACTTGTGGCCGATACGTTGCAAATTTAATTGTTGGTGCTTTAAAAGAAGAGCCTTCTTCTTTCTACACTCCTGGAAACTGAAATAAGAACACCGTGAATTCATTGTCCAAGGAAGGGGAAACTTTATTGACGCATTCCTGGGGTCAGATACATCACATGATCACACTGACAGAACCACAGGCACATAGGCACAGGCAACAGAGCATGCACAATGTCGGCACTAGTACAGTGTATATCCACCTTTCGCAGCAATGCAGGCTGCTATTCTCCCATGGAGACGATCGTAGCGATGCTGGATGTAGTCCTGTGGAACGGCTTGCTATGCCATTTCCACCTGGCGCCTCAGTTGGACCAGCGTTCGTGCTGGACGTGCAGACCGCGTGAGACGACGCTTCATCCAGTTCCAAACATGCTCAATGGGGGACAGATCCGGAGATCTTGCTGGCTGGGGTAGTTGACTTACACCTTCTAGAGCACGTTGGGTGGCACGGGATACATGCGGACGTGCATTGTCCTGTTGGAACAGCAAGTTCCCTTGCCGGTCTAGGAATAGTAGAACGATGGGTTCGATGACGGTTTGGATGTACCGTGCACTATTCAGTGTCCCCTCGACGATCACCAGAGGTGTACGGCCAGTGTAGGAGATCGCTCTCCACACCATGATGCCGGGTGTTGGCCCTGTGTGCCTCGGTCGTATGCAGTCCTGATTGTGGCGCGCACCTGCACGGCGCCAAACACGCATACGACCATCATTGGCACTAAGGCAGAAGTGACTCTCATCGCTGAAGACGACACGTCTCCATTCGTCCCTCCATTCACGCCTGTCGCGACACCACTGGAGGCGGGCTGCACGATGTTGGGGCGTGAGCGGAAGACGGCCTAACGGTGTGCGGGACCGTAGCCCAGCTTCATGGAGACGCTTGCGAATGGTCCTCGCCGATACCCCAGGAGCAACAGTGTCCCTAATTTGCTGGGAAGTGGCGGTGCGGTCCCCTACGGCACTGTGTAGGATCCTACGGTCTTGGCGTGCATCAGTGCGTCGCTGATGTCCGGTCCCAGGTCGACGGGCACGTGCACCTTCCGCCGACCACTGGCGACAACATCGATGTACTGTGGTGACCCCACGCCCCACGTGTTGAGCAATTCGGCGGTACATCCACCCGGTCTCCCTCATGCCCACTATACGCCCTCGCTCAAAGTCCGTCAACTTCACATATGGTTCACGTCCACGCTGTTGCGGCATGCTACCAGTGTTAAAGACTGCGATGGAGCTCCGTATGCCACAGCAAACTGGCTGACACTGACGGCGGCGGTGCACAAATGCTGCGCATCTAGCGCCATTCGACGGCCAACACCGCGGTTTCTGGTGTGTCCGCTGTGCCGCGCGTGTGATCATGGCTTGTACAGCCCTCTCGCAGTGTCCGGAGCAAGTATGGTGGGTCTCACACCGGTGTCAATGTGTTCTTTTTTCCATTTCCAGGAGTGTATTTACCGGTCTGCTAAAAACTTGAAAAAGTAAATCATTCTACGATCAACAAATTTTTTGAATGGGGTTGTTATAAAAAAATTTTCAGAATCTTTCACAGATAAAAGGGTGTTTGTGTTTATTTTAGATTCTGCTCACCACATCGTCAAATCAGGAAAAGTCCTCCCCGTATTTTATCCCAATTTGCTTCATGTGACCCAGTTTGCTCATCGAGTATTAATTGCTGAAGAAGTATGTTCCAGGTTTGTGAATGTAAATAAAACTGATTTCATCCAGAAAGAAAGTGTTTCTATAGGCTCCTGCCCGCGTCAAGACTTACAAAGAAAAACTATCAACTGTGCTTGTACCTCATGAACTAGTGGTAACGCATTGTGGTACGTGGGTCGAAGCTGTGTTGCTTTTACAATGAATATTTCGATGACATTAGAGAGGTAGTAAACCACTTCGATAGTGCAGAGGCTTTCGCAGCTAACCAGTGCCAGAAAGCTTTCAATAATTCCGGTATTAAAAAAGACATTGCTGTGATTAGCACTCATTTTTCCCATATGCCGTTTCGCGTGGCCGGGGCGATTCCTCGTAACTGATATGCACAGCTCCAACTTTGAGATACAGTATAATGCATACAGTAACTACCATGATTTCTTTGTTATTTGATCTTGCGTATGTCGACACTTTCCATGCATTTTTAAGTATTTTTAATGCATATTTGCAAGCCTACTTTAAGGTTTTAATGGTGCATATAATCGGGTCTCTAGTAATAACTAAACAATGGGTGACCATAAAAATAAAGACATGCTACTGGAGGATAGATGAGATAGGGGGAAGAGTGTGGTAATACTGAGCCATTATTGGAATCACTGATCTGGCAGGGATGTTAACTCCCAACAAAAACAAATTGCACAGTTTAACGTTTTGCAACCAGATAGAGTCTTCCATCATGCATTTTGGCTATCTTGCAAGTTTTTGTACTTATTTTCCCCATCTTATTTCATTAATCTACTAACCAGTCTATCAGTCATTAGAAATATCCATGAATCATTCTCAAAATTATACTTTCATTGTTATCACCCACCTGTACCAGGGCAATACTTCCACAATTATAACCCCATGTCCATTGATTATATTACTTTATATTACATTAATACTTTTTCCATACATCATGAATACAACATTTCATAACGACCTGAAATGTAACAGTTTAACATAAGTTTTCTTTACACATATGACTTGGGCAGAGAAAGGGGTGAGTTGCAGTGATACAAAACTCTTCAGTCTTTTGTCTAGTAGTGTTAAACGTACGACAGATAGCCAACAACCAACATTTAAAACAATTAAAAGGATTTCTGATTGACAACAATGAATACTATTTCTCTTAACGATGGATTGCTCTAAAATATGAAACTATATGAAAGCTGTGAATGAAAATAGTAGGCTAATTTACTGATACATTTATTACCAAAATCTGAAACAACCCTAAACAAATAAGTAGCTGAATCTAACTGTTTCAGCAGATCATCATTGTGTTTGTTCCAATCCAATTTCTCATCAATGAACACTCTGAGAAATTTTGAACACTCTGCCTTAGCAACAGACTTCTGTTGAAAGTCAACATTTATCAATGCTGTGATGCCATTTATTGAACCGAATTGTATGTAATGTGTTTTTTTCTAATTTGCAGAGAACCACTAAATAATTTTCTGAAAGACACTGTTTACAATTTCCTCAGTTCATTCTCACATGTTAGTTGTGACAGCTATGTTTGTATCACCTGTGGAAAAAACTATCTTTGCACCTTCATGAATTTAGAATGGCAAGTCATTAATATAAATTAAGAATAATAAGGGACCCAAGACTGAAACATGTTGTATACCATTCTTGATATCACCCAAGTTAGAGGACTCTGCTAATTTTTGTAGACTGTCTATATTGTTAAATTCAACCCTTTGCATATTTCAAGTTAAATATGAACAAAACCATTAGTGCACTGTCCCACTCATATGACAATACTAAACCATATCTAGAAAAAAATCATGATTCACACATTCAAAAACTTTTGAGAGATCAAAGAATATCCCAGTGGTGTTATTCAGAGTATTTAATACTGGATCAGTAAAAGCATATATAGCATTTTCTATTAAATAGCCTTTCTGAAATCAAATTTCTGATTTTGTTAGTACTTCTTTTTTTTACAAATATGTGATAACACTCTAGAATGCATTCCATTATCACTAATTTTTGATAAAGCTGTCAAAAGTGAGATCAGGCAGTAGTTGTTAGCATCAGACCTATCCCCTTTTTATGAAGTGGTTTAACAATAGCATATTTCAGTTTCTCTGGGAACATGCACTGCTTCAGTGAGCTACCGCATATGTGCCCGAGAATCCTATTTATCTGTTGGCAACAAGCCTTCAGTACCCTCTTGGAAATACCATCAATTCCATGTAAGCTATTACTTTTGAATGAATTTATTATTTTCCTAATTACAGTAGGAGAAGTGGGTTGAATTTTAATTTTATCAATTTGCATAGGTATCTTCCTATACTGCCTTGCATTTTCTAATGAACAGTGGATCCTATTTTTTCTATAACACTTAAAAATGATTGTCAAAAATTTTTTACTTTCGACTTTTCTTTAATATACTATTCATTGAGTTTGATAAAAATTCAGTTATCCCGTGCTCTCAGTTGCCCTGTTTCCCTTTTAACAGTAATCCGAATTGTTTTAAATTTAATAATCAGAGGTACTAATCTTAGACATAATGCATATGCTTCTGGAGTTTTTAGTATCTCTTCTTAACACAGTGCAGTAATTTTTATAATGTATCTGGATCATTACTCCCTCAAGGAATTAGATAAATTTCCCTTTTCTGTTTACAAGATAGTTTGATCTCTTTAGTAAGTAGATGGTTTCTTACAATTATATGTCACTGTTTACTTATGGAAAGTGTCTCTAAATATACTCATAAAGGTATCACAAAATAGGATAAATTTAAAATTAGCATCAGGTTCCCTGTACACCAGGTCCCATTGTAACTCTTGCAAGCTTTCCCTAAAATTTGCAGTTGTTTAATCGTTAAATGGCAGCATTATTTTGGTGGACTGTTTTGCATTATTGTATGGAGCTATGTTATATACTGTACTAGCTGTGCATCAAGATCACTCAGACCATTCTTAACAGGAAATGGTTTTATTTGATTAAATTTCTCTTGGTATATAAAAAGTTCTCTATCAGTGTGCTGCTTTCCTGTA
Source organism: Schistocerca gregaria (assembly GCF_023897955.1). NCBI lineage: Eukaryota > Metazoa > Arthropoda > Insecta > Orthoptera > Acrididae > Schistocerca > Schistocerca gregaria. The sequence goes on from NC_064927.1 coordinate 183,529,998, forward strand.
CCACCTATGTAGGAAAATCAATAACTGACTTCAAATAGAAAGAGCAAAGTAATACTTCAAAGTCAAGCTTTCTATCAGACTCTTTCACAAAATCTACAATGAAATCCCCAAATCAATAATTTGCTTCCCTCTTTCTGACAGACAGCACAAGAAAGAACCCACGTTTATCTAAAACAGCTGAAAATTTCCCAATGGGGAGCTATACACAGCTACTTAGAAAAGCCCTGTTATTTACTTTAAGCACACATGCACATGCTTCTCTATGTTGCTCAGGAGAAAAGTTCTTAGTTTATAAATTTTTGACACTATGATAAATTTTAACATATACAGCAACTCCTCCTCGCTCCATAGTGTCCATACTTACATGAGCTAAAAGTTTATATCCACCTACATTTACCTTGTCGATATCGCTGATTATATGACTTTTAGGCAAGAACAGTATGTCTGATTCACTCTTAATTTCTAAATCTTTTAAACAAATCACCTCATCTACTTTGCTTTCTAATCACCTACTCTTCTTATGCAATATACTAACATCATATTTTGCTGCAATTTTATGAGAATCTTGTGACATACTATTTTTTTTTTGACTGTACTGTTATGAGAATCTTTTGATATTTAACGTCTCTAGTACCTCTCTATCTGAGCTTTTCATTCAATGTTGATTCGTTGAACACTGATCTTAGCCTAAACACGAGATACTCCCATGTATTTCAGTGCTGTCTCTTAAAGATTTTGCTACCATCCCAGCTAGTTTACCCTTCCATTTCCTACTGAGGTGCAGGCCATGTGTTGTGATGTTCCACCTATCAATGCCTTCAACAGGAACCAAACCTATGCCTTACAAAGCAGTGGCCCAAAGAAGCTAATCTAGCTCCATATCGATACTCTTGACAGAGCTATTGAATTGGGTCCAATCATACTGCATGAAAGCAGTAACCAAACCAACATCTGTATAGTTCATTGAAGATGCTATTTTTACCAGGTCACAGTCAGTGTTGTACCCTGATCCCTATCAATACTGTTTCCCACTCCACCAACTATCACAACAGGAGTGTGCTTTCTAAAACCCATCCACAATGACCCTACATTCTCTATGACTTACCTTAAGACATGCACTGAGCTTGAAAAAACTTGTGATCTGGTACCTGTCACCTAATTTTTCCTGCAAGGTCTGGAAAACAACTCTTCCATGGCTGGTACCTTACAACAGAACTTTACTTTTTCTTTCTACTTTTTTTGAGGCTCTTGGTTTCCTGGTGAAAGTCGGTAGAGTACTGACTACACATACATCTACCTGAGCCTCTTGCTTAGTTAACTGAAGTAGTAAGGCAAATCTGTTGTTTCAGCCAATGATGAAACTGTCAGATACTATTCTCTTTCTGTGGCCCCTGTTCCTTGCTACAGCTCCCCATCTGTCTTCACCTTTCTTGCTACTTAACTTCATCAATTCCTCCCTAGCACTAACTCGATCAGACTTAAAGGCTCAACCCTTCACTTCCTGTTCAACTGTTAACCTATCCCTTTAACGTACCCTGTAATACCATTTACTTACCCAGTTCCCAAGACACTACATTCCCTCCAATGTAACCATCTATCACAACAGCTACATATAATCCCAGAACTAACCTTGCTACATCAGCTCAAATACTTCTCGCTTATGGCTGTATTTTTACAAATTTACTGGGCCATAACAGTTATATTCAACTAACTACAGATAGTAAGAACCACTAAAGTTATGTGAAATACTAATATACATGTGTACCATTAATATAGTAACGCAATGCTCTTAAACTAACGTTATAATTCAAAACCACTGCACCAGAAAAATGAGGCCTAAGTTCGCAAGTGCACGATATGGAGTTTATGGGTTTTGAAAAGAAATTAAAGATGGACTTAATACCTTTAATTCCTCGAGTAGGTACGCACTACTAAATATATAGGTACCGAAAAAAACCTAAATTCGTCGCTTAAAACTTGCACAAACGTCTGAAATTTATATGTAAGCCTACACCTAATATTCGTGGACACCGGCCTGTCGGTTTTTTTCTTTTCCTAGTTCTTTTGTTTGTTCGAGAAATACTTTGAAGCAAGTGAAACATCCAATATATAACATGAAATAATCTCTAATTAACTTCCTTAAGGTGTAAGATTAATTTAATTGTTGTAATAGAAATAAGTACTTATCTTCAGGAGCACAATATTCATACACGTGCCATTTCCGCCAAGGCTATCAACCAATGAGATTATACCTTGATTTGATTGTCTCGGCGGGTAAGTCATATGTTGATGCCTTATGATAACAAACCTGACTGTTACAGTGACCACTTGTTTCTTTTATAGACAGATGATTCCTCCTCTTATTAATAAATCCACGTTTGGTGTGGTATCCATATTTATATGCTTGATTAGGCCTTCCCTATTAATTCCCATTGAATGAAACGTATCAGTTAGTGGGATATTCATGTTCTTAAAATCTCTGCGATCGTAAAGGGTGCTTCCCTTTTCTGTTGGTCACCAGAAAATGGGTCAGCATCTTAGAAGTATGTTATGCAGCTCAGCTGACACACCACATAATCATTGATAAAGTGATACAGTTGTGAATTACGTCACATAAAGATTAAGGAAATAAAAAAGGGGAGTTAGTTTTAGAGCAGTTCATCGAATAAGTAAAAAAAAAGAAATCTCCCTTAAATTCAACTAATTATGCAATAAGAGTAGAGGCTTGTTTTTGTAATGTACAAAAATATGTAACTCCCCTAAGGTATTCAGAAGAAGTCTTCTAGGGTCATTGTCAAGAATTTTTAAATCAGTATTAATGGATCCTTGTGTTTCCCAGATAGTGATTCACAATAAGCTGTACCTGTTGCATGTTCTCAGAATAGAATTTGAAAGCTGCGACCAGTCTGCTCAATGTACTGTTTATCACTGCAGTCTCAGAGTATTTTGTAAACAACAGAATTTCAATGTTTACTGTCACATTTGCCAGAGGTATACTTAAGAATATTTTGTAATAAATTGCTAGTATTGAAAGCCACAATCAGATCAGCATTATTGTATAACGTATTTATTCTTTCGGAAACGTTGTCCATGTACATTAGTTTAGTATACAGTCTATTAGTGGTTACTTCAGGGTTATGTAACTTTTGCAATTTTTAAAATAAGAATTAAACATCTTTGGTTTTAGAGTCATTGTCCTTAGCAATCCCATCAAGAACTGATTTCCTTTCGAATCTCATCTCACACAAGAGGAAGTCTTAGCATTCAGTGAACCATAGACTGAAAAAAATTCAGATCCTAAAAGTTAATGCTGCTGTGATTTTCATGTTCCACAGTGAACAGAAACTTGTGAAGAATGTTATTTAATGCACTACTTAATGAGTGAGTCTTGTCTGTGAAAACATTACAAAGTGTAAACTGATGACATATCTTTTGTAATGAAGGAGCTTACCAGCAATTTCAGTATTACTTCTAAAAATTTCATTTCCACAGGTCTGACAAAGGCTTTTGTCATGGAACAAGGTAGTGAATTTCCCATGGCTAAACCATCTTTTTGGAAATATATTTTACATTACATTAAAAGTAATTAAAAGGTGAAGTATTATCAAGTAGTTTCAAAAGTTCCAGTATTTCTCCTGAATTTATTATTCTATGTTTTATAGAATTATTTTTAATGATATTAATTGTTTTTGCATTTGGTATATTGCTACACAAATTTGTAATGTCAAGTGATGCATATGTAATGTCAGTAATAAAATAATTTTTGTTCGAATTCAAAACTTTTTCTAATATTAAAACTTTCTTCATAAGTATAAAATAAATTTAAATTGTAATTAATATTTTATTCAGCCTATGATGATGATGATGATGAGGTCCCATACTCATAGGAGCAATGGGGATGATGTGGGAGACCTACACCACTGTGCTAGTCAAGGTCCTAGTGGAGGTGGTCTGCCATTGCCTTACTCTGACCATAATGGGGATGAAATGATGATGATGATGATGATGATGATGATGATGATGATGAAGATGACACAACACCACCCAGTCAACTTGAGGCACGGAAAATCCCTGACCCAACCAGAAATTGAACCCGGGACCCTGTGTGCAGGAAGCGAGAATGCTACCATAAGACCAAAAGCTGCAGACATTCAGCCTATAAGAGGGCCAAGTCTTATTACTAACTAAAGGGCACATGGCAATATTTTCTTTGTGTAGTTTTAATTTTGGTCTTAATTTTGGCAGTCGCAGACCATGATTTTTAGTCACATTTTATCATTATGCAAAATAAGAAAATTATCATCATCAATAAATTCTTTTATTTAACTATAAATTTGCCATTGACTTTGTTGTTGACAGCGCTTCCTCCATTATCCTGGCTGGTCTTACAACTAATTCAAAAGTCCCCACAGAGGGTAGCTATTGTTCATAGAACTTTTTGCTGTTGTTCACTGTTTATAAAGTAAATAACAACTCTTTTGGTAAACTACTTTAGACGGTGCTACATTATGTTGTTATTACACTAATAATTATACATTTTCTACTATAGTCACATATGTTTCGTACTTTTGTCGCACTTCTCTTCATATTGTACCTGACTGGCTACAACTGAAGTAGATGGAAGGCAAAGAGCAGAGGTTCCTCACGTTATCTATCAGTTGAATTCATTCTTGTACATATGGTTCCTACTCTGTGTCGTCGTCTCTGCCGACAACCTTTGCATGTGTGATAAATTAGTTAAAAGCTCTTACTCTTTCATTTAAGTTGAAATTGCTCTAAATTTACTCTTATGACAAATTATAGCCTGATGATGGTCTACAATAGATTGAAACCACTCACAACATTTTTTAATAATGTGTGTATATGATCGAGATTTCCTCTTAATTTTTATCAAGTATTGCTCGTAGATTACAACAATAATCTTTTGTTGCCTCTTCCTGGTCCTGAATTCTCTACTTGTTGTTGTCTTCAGTTAGGGGCTGATCACTTGAAACGTGCCTTATTCTTCTTCAAATCAGCTTTCTATGCAGTATTCAAATTTCCTGTTTGACGAGAGAGTCTTAAGCAAATCGATAGTAGTCGTTCCCGAGCCAACTGTTCTTTAGGATGTATTCACGTGGGAGAGCCTTTCTGTACTACTGTTTCTGCTTGCCCAAGATCCAGGATAGACTGAATCTCTCTCAAAATTTACATCCCTAAATTTCCTGAGTTTGGCAGATTCAGCAGTACAATAAAATTCACTCCAATCCATTTCCTTGGCAGAAAAACTCGAATTATATATGCTAGCAAACATCGATGCTCTTTCCTGCTAGCATTCCTCTAACTACAGTAGAGATTTTGTTTTCCTTGCATCTCTGAAATTTATCGAAGCTGCAAACACCTGTCTTCTGGTGTCTAAAATACCTTACAGACGAACATCTTGTAGTGGTTTATAAAAATGAAAAAGAGAAGAGATAATAAAATAAAAGAAAAGGTTGAAAATGGTGTAAAGAAATGGTGAATAAAAAAGGGGGTTTTTAAATCGTAAATGACCGTGAAAAAAGGGAAAGAAAGAAAGAAATGCAAATAGGACTTCGTATCACAAAAAAGCTATCGGACTTCGTGATTCGGAAATGCTATTGTTGGGGTGGTCCTTGTAGCGTTTTTTAGCAAAAGTTAAACCAATTTCCACTACAAAAATTATTGAAAAAGAACAGAGAATAACAAAATGTAACTGACAGGGGGAAATAGCGTAGATAAAAGGCTTTACCAGGTTAACTTGTCTTCTTTGGTGCGGCGTCCATGTCTTCAAAAACCTCCTTCATTTCTGCGTGAAAAGTCTGCTCCGACATTTTGCAATAAGTTTCATTGTCCTGTAATTTCTAATGTATCCAAATCCGCCTTGATATTAAATGAAATTTATTTTAGTTGGTTCTCTCCATCCTCCGAATTTCATAACAACTTCCACAACGTCTACACATTAATAAGTTTTTTCGTCACAATCAGATCACGTCTGCATTAAGCGTCCGTTCTCGAGAGACAAAAAAAAGTAGAAAACAAAAAAAGAGTTACTCTCTGCCGTCGAGCGCTCATACCGCTGCGACGGTACAATTTTTATCTGGGGGAACGAGTGTAGCGCGGCGAAATTCAAAGTCCCACTACAATCTCTTATTACAAACTAATTACTGAATGCAAGTTTTGAGTAACTGCACTCTCCTTTTATTCAAATAAAATATTTCTATTTTCTTTATTCTCTATTTTGTGTACGGCTCTTGTTCTGCGGCCTATCATGTGTTCCTCTGTTATTATTTCTGTGTTTGTTCCGGGTCACTGTGGTGATGTAGCGCTGTGTCCTTGTTCGATCGAGGATCTGTGAACTGAACTTCAGTAATCTCTGCTGGTCACCTGGGTTACTCTCGCTCATTTTGCAGTCTGTATATAGGATTTATGTTTCACTGACAGGTTTTCAGTCTTTATGGTTCAGTTTGTATGGCTAGAGATTTTGTCCACGACGTCTATGCAAATGATTATTAAGGCGCCTACTGTGATGTCGTTCTGGTCCAGGAAAATTATTCCCTCGCATTTTACAAAAAAAGTCTCATCTTTGGAGGTATTGCAACTGTTACAGTAAACTCTTCAAGGCATCAATATCTTCGTTACATATCTCACAACAATCTTCTTACAGTTCACAGGTAAATTCTGTTATCCAAAGCACGTTTCTTTCAGAGGACTGTACGGAACACCAAGAATATGGTTCTTCTTTAACATGCCCGCCAAAAACCTTACTATTCTTCCAGTTCCGGACCCTTCCACGTCATGTCCCATTATTATTTCTGCCACTCTTGTGGAGGTTTCAACCAGTAGTTAGCCAAAACAATGTCTATAAATTCCTTGTATGGCATATATTGTGTTAAATTTGAACACATCCTAATTGCAGTAAGCCTTTGGAATGTTCGTAGACGAACTCAAGACACTGCATTAATTTACCGGTAAGGAGGGAGACAATGGTCAGATTATTCCATTTCAGCCTTTGGGTGCGGAGTGTGGCCACCATCCACTAAGTGTTTGAAACCTGTGTACTGACAGCTAGTGTTTGTCATCAGACTATTCAGTCTCTGATGTCATCATCTGACAGTGAGTGGCCAGGTACTGACAACCTCCAATTTTTCGTTACACTGAACAGCCTGATCTCTCACTGCTTACTTCCTGAATATCGCACCCTGACCCATGCACTCCATTCCTACTGAGTGGTGTGCAGTTATCCACTCGGTCGATTTGAACCTTCCACAGTCTCTTGCTAAGTGTTTGGACTCCTTTGCAGCCCTTTATTGCAATTCCATTGCTGGTCCTTGAACATCGGTAGTAATTGTACTACCACCATTTCTCGCACTGGTAAAAGAGATGTCGTCGGATTCCTCATGCCCAGCCCTCAGTCCTTCCTTGATTATGTGCCAGTTGGTAATCTTCAGGTGACACGGTGCCATATACATCTAGTGTCTTTTTTTTTTTTTACCTCCCATCTCTCTTACTTTTCCTTCTAACGCGCTCACCTGATGCTTAACAATTTTCAGTATAGTTTCCTTGCTCATTTGCCGGCGTTGTATGTCACTGATCTGTTTCTGCATCAGCGGAATTTACCACAGATGAAGGCAAATTTCTGGCAGTGATTCCTCTTGTTTTGCTAACATTTCTTTAGCCTTCTTTCTGATTCTCTGAACTCTTTCTTATGAGCCCCTTGCCTTGACACAGTCCCATTTCGTTATTCCTTGATCTCTCGTCTCATTCCTGTTAGAAATTCGAATACAGAGGCAGTTCCCTCTTATGCCTCAACTAGTTTTTGTAATGCTGTTCCTGGTTGGCTCAAGTGAGCGTAATCAACAGTGCCTATGTCCCATAATGCATCCCATGTCACAAACTGTGGAAGACACGCTTATGTTCGAATATTTAATTAGAGGAACCACCTAGCTCCGAACTTCTGTACACCACTGCCACTTTGTCAACTGAACCTTGAGGAGATGCCAGTCACTCCCTCCAGATACAGATGTGAAATGAAAAGCTGATATACAATGGAAATTTCTAAAATAGTGGCCCTGACAAACTATTCCAGAATGGGATCCTTCCAGAAACGAATTTAGTAAGGGGCTATTTGATTCAATCTAGCTACACTCCTGGAAATAGAAAAAAAACACACTGACACCGGTGTGTCAGACCCACCATACTTGCTCCGGACACTGCGAGAGGGCTGTACAAGCAATGATCACACGCACGGCACAGCGGACACACCAGGAACCGCGGTGTTGGCCGTCGAATGGAGCTAGCTGCGCAGCATTTATGCACCGCCGCCGTCAGTGTCAGCCAGTTTGCCGTGGCATACGGAGCTCCATCGCAGTCTTTAACACTGGTAGCATGCCGCGACAGCGTGGACGTGAACCGTATGTGCAGTTGACGGACTTTGAGCGAGGGCATATAGTGGGCATGCGGGAGGCCGGGTGGACGTACCGCCGAATCTCTACAGTACATCGATGTTGTCGCCAGTGGTCGGCGGAAGGTGCACGTGCCCGTCGACCTGGGACCGGACCGCAGCGACGCACTGATGCACGCCAAGACCGTAGGATCCTACGCAGTGCCGTAGGGGACCGCACCGCCACTTCCCAGCAAATTAGGGACACTGTTGCTCCTGGGGTATCGGCGAGGACTATTCGCAACCATCTCCATGAAGCTGGGCTACGGTCCCGCACACCATTAGGTCGTCTTCCGCTCGCGCCCCAACATCGTGCAGCCCGCCTCCAGTGGTGTCGCGACAGGCGTGAATGGAGGGACGAATGGAGACGTGTCGTCTTCAGCGATGAGAGTCGCTTCTGCCTTGGTGCCAATGATGGTCGTATGCGTGTTTGGCGCCGTGCAGGTGAGCGCCACAACGAGGACTGCATACGACCGAGGCACACAGGGCCAACACCCAGCATCATGGTGTGGGGAGCGATCTCCTACACTGGCCGTACACCTCTGGTGATCGTCAAGGCGACACTGAATAGTGCACGGTACATCCCAACCGTCATCGAACCCATCGTTCTACCATTCCTAGACCGGCAAGGGAACTTGCTGTTCCAACAGGACAATGCACGTCCGCATGTATCCCGTGCCACCCAACGTGCTCTAGAAGGTGTAAGTCAACTACCCTGGCCAGCAAGATCTCCGGATCTGTCCCCCATTGAGCATGTTTGCGACTGGATGAAGCGTCGTCTCACGCGGTCAGCAAGTCCAGCACGAACGCTGGTCCAACAGAGGCGCCAGGTGGAAATTGCATGGCAAGCCGTTCCACAGGACTACATCCAGCATCTCTACGATCGTCTCCATGGGAGAATAGCAGCCTGCATTGCTGCGAAAGGTGGATATACACTGTACTAGTGCCGACATTGTGCATGCTCTGTTGCCTGTGTCTATGTGCCTGTGGTTCTGTCAGTGTGATCATGTGATGTATCTGTGTCAATAAAGTTTCCCCTTCCTGGGACAATGAATTCACGGTGTTCTTATTTCAATTTCCAGAAGTGTATTTAAGAGTTCTCCAAGTTGACCAGGTTTATTGCAACCATAAATTCAAGCCGGAACAAGTATGATAAGATAAAAGCACATTATCAATTATTCCTGAACAATCGGAAGTAAAAGATAATTGAAAAATAAAATCATTAAACAAATTCTATTATACGTGATTGTAATGTGACAAATCGTGCAAGGTTTTCGCATAGAAAACGATCAGAATAATAGTTTGCACTTTATCTAAAAGATCATTGCGCGATTCTACCGAGGACACGATGGTATTTCTATCTGCTTTCGGATGATAGAACATCACATTCAAAACTTCAAAGCACATGAATCGTTAGTGAGCTGCTGAAAACATAGCGTAATTCTGAAAGAAAGTCTCATTAACTTATATGAATGTGAATAAACTAACTGACCTTATCCCCCTTCTTGACTACATCACTCTTTTACAGTGTTTCCTCTCTGCCGCAAAATGGACTGCATTCGGTGTCTGGTCAGTCACGGGTGTATGTTGGATGGTCGATGAGAATTCTATGTGAAGATTGCAGTCACGGAACGTGACTCTCTCACCCGTCTTGATACTTGAAAATCTAGTTTCCATGTCCACATTCACCGCAAAAGATAATGCATATGTATCAACTGATCAACCGCTGTTCCCAACACTAGAATTCTCTCTGCTTCTAGTTCGCCATGGAAAAGCTTCAAAACATACTTGTCTTCAAATCAAAAAGTGTTTTCCTGCCTCTACCAGTGGAACACCTCATGACAAAATTTACCCGCCCTCCTTCGAAAAAACTTATTTAAAAGTAACCCATCTCGCATTTCTCCATGCTGGCTAAAGCTAAACTAACAAGTGAAAATCTCCCAACGTAGAGAAACATTTCTGCACCATCCAATGCGATAATGACCTGCACTGTCTTTTCTCGGAAAACGGCCTCTGACCCAACATTTAAGCTCTCCTTTTTAGCACTGGACAAGCTTCGTTTTCCCGCTATTTTCTGCAGCACTTATGTCAACGAACTCCATCGCCTAGTGACTGTGTCAACCATTGTCCTTTCCCAAAGCGTGGCTGGCATTCGGTAAATTTTTTCTCTCATGAGACAAACAATATATTAGCTGATTTATATATGTACACTGAAGTGACAAATGAAAATTTGTACCAAGGGTAAGATTTGAACAGTGGTTTTGCATAATTGTACAGACTACCCTATCACACCTCCCTCGTCACACCAAATTAATATCCACATCTTAGTTCACTTTCTCCCACCACCCTCGCATCTTTCTTTTACGACCAACGCCTGGCCAGCAGCTAGGAAACACCGCGTGATTCCATTTTAGCTAGATGTGGCACCACGTAAAGAAATGCACCATGCCGACACAGTCCCATGTTTTTCATTAGAGTGCTTGGTAACGTCTATTCGGCGATGCCAGCCTGCCAGCTACCTTTGCTGATTCTCTGGAAAGCCAGCGTGCAGCACGACCTCGGGGCAGAGTAGCAACTGTCCGGCGACATCTTGCTTTCGTAGCTGGCCAGTTACGGCCGTCGCTCTGCACAGGTGTGAGGATGTTTGGATCTCAAGTTAAGCAGTCCCTCAGGAACACCTCACTGCCCCTGGCTATCAAGTTATCCCTAGGGAGATGGCTTCGCAACACTAGGCCGAATTCTCCAGCCTATACTGAATGCAGACTAGACGCTCGGGGTTAATCATATTTATTTATGGAGGGATGGCCTCATCCCCGCTATCATCCGTGTTCTTTGATATGAAAGTTTCAATTACTTGAAAAGAAACAGGAGAAAAGAGAAATGTCATGTTAACCAGTGAATCATTAATAACGAGCAGTTGGTCTGGTACCAGTCTGATGGTTTCCAAGGGTAGTGATGGTCCTATGATACTTACGAATCCGCGGTAAAAGGTGAATTTGCGTAAATAATCAGTCAGCATATCGGTAGCATATGTTCTAGGGCTTGTGACACAATGGATAAGATGCTATTTGGCTGGTAATTCTATGTTTGTTGGGGATTTCGTTCTCAGAAACAATTAGGACTTCACGTGGTGGTCACGACAAAGACTTAGAACGAAGACTGCTTTTGAAAGGTAGCGATTTAGGACAAAGAAAGAAGTATGTCACACCAAGCTGTGGCAAAAAGGAAACCCTCGACGATATCCTGGAGAGATACCAATCCTGCTAATGTATTAAGCTTGCCAGCAGTGATGGTTAATCGATGGGTGCAAATATATGTTGGTAATATAGAAGTTACGTGTTGCTCTGCATTGACGACGCCCACTCAGCAAGACACTGCGGTCTCTTTCCTGCAATATTTAAAAGTCGGAGAGATTTGGTTGATGATAAGCTTCGCTCCTCAGTGTAGGTTATTATGCATATTTAGTTCATGCTTTACTTCTTTGGTGCTGTCTTATAATAGGATACATGGGCATAGCTCAAAGAGCCAGCCATGCATTCTGTTGTACAACGACTCGACAGTATCACGTAGTCTAGGTCATTCGATCTGTAAGTGACGCAGCTGCAATGTTTCTACAAAAAACTGGTTTTGTCTAGCTACTTTTTTATCTATTGTCCCCGTCTCAGCTCCTCACATTCAGAATTAAGGGATTACTTTTGAGTAACCCCACTTACTCGGAAGTCCAGAGTATCTGTACAGGCATACGTCGCTGCTGCGTATCACATTGGCATTCTTATAAGAACCTCTGAACTAACTAACACTGCCTGATATAGGGGAACCTACAGTTCAATGCGGACCCCAGGCACAATGCAAATTATTATTTTTTACATAATCATGTGGGAAAGAAGGTTAGTCACTCCCAGCAAACATCACGCTAATACCGTGTAACACCGCGATCAGCCTTCATAACTACCTCACTTCAGCGCGGAACAGGGTGTACAAGTTCCTTCAGGTACGTCACATGCAGAGGCAGCCAAATGATTAGACACTGTGGATTTACGAAAGTGCTTGGTCACTGTAGCAGTTTTACATTTTTGGGGAGGCAGTTTTCTTTCAACCAACGGCAATCGTTTGCGAGTTGCTGCCCATTTCTACTTTTCGTTAGAAAGGAATTTCAGAATAACTACTCTACATTCAAGTCTGGTTGCTGTTAGGGGTCGATTGGATGCTAGTCAGTGGAACCATGTTTTGGAGAGAACTTTGCCAGGTGATCATCCATAGTGTCGTGTAAATTCCATAGTGAGGGAAGATTAGTTATTGCTACGAGAGTAGACTGATGACCGTGATCACGTCACGAAGTCAGCCACGTGCTTCTGCACAGAAAAATTGAAGCTTATAAGATGCTTGTATTTAACTGAATGGAAGCCGATTACAGCACTTTCTTGTGCTGTAAATTCAAAGATTTTACCCGCTCATGAAATTTAGAATAGTTTTTACTTCTACCAGAAACGTGAGTTGGAAACAGGTTTTCCAACTGCTTGTCGTAAATCTAAATGGTTCAAATAGCTCTGAGCACTATGGGATTTAACTGCTGTGCTCATCAGCCCCTAGAACTTACAACTACTTAAACCTAACTCATCTAAGGACATCACACACATCCATGCCCGAGACAGGATTCGAACCTGCAACCGTAGCGGTCACGCCTAGAACCGCACGGCCACTTCGGCCGACGTAAATCTGAATCTTATGCTGTTGGCTTGAGTACCTCTTCGGGGATATAAAGTCATTTCCTTGTGTTCAGATACATTAGAATTGCGTACCATTACGCTACTTGCCAAGTTGTTGGTAAATGTAGGTCATTATTCTTTGCATCAAGACACTGGAGCGTGCTTCGTTGCAAGATCATCGTCTTGTTGAACTTTAACGCATAGCTTTACGATATAGAACGATTCTGCTTGGCTTCGCCCGTTCACCCTGTGAGTGAACAGGTGGCCACTCCTTCAGCAGGGGGTTATCGATCCCTTAGGCAGATAGCGTTTAGGGCCGGAAAGGATGCCAATGTGAACTCGGTATGCCTGACAGGAGCCCTCATTCAAGATGTGAAGGCGGCATTCCCTGCGTCCATAGAGCGCGCCGGATGCAGTCGTCTGCAAGTTACGTCGTCACCGACGACACCTGTCACATGGGTTCTGAGGCCATCCTCAGCTCATACAGGCGGCTGGCGGAGGTGGTGAAGACCGCTAGGGGTACAAGCAGGGCTCGCAATTTGCAGTGTTGTTCCCAAAGTTGATCGAGATCCTTTTTTAGGCTAGACAGTAGTCTCAGGTCCTCTGATGAACACTCGCCAGTTGATACGCAGCAAGGAAAGTGAGACGGCTTTCACAACAAAGACACTTCTACTCTAAAAATTTTATCCGTAAACTGTCGAGGTATTAGTAATAAATTTGCCTAAATTGTTGTCCTCCAGGGAAGTTCACACGCTCAAATTATTCTGTGGACCAAGAACTGGCAGTAACGCGACGTGGAGAGCTCTGAGAAATTTAGTGAGTCATGTGACGTATATCGGAAGGACAGATTAGAAGTCATAGGTGGAGGAGTGTTCATGGCAGTTGACAAAAATATTGTCCGTATTGAGGTCGAAGTTCAGTCAGACAGAAAAATTTTCGGGACGCGTACGGCAGGTGTAGGTGAAACCAAGTTAATTGTTTTTTGATTTTACCGGCCACCCGATTCTGCTGTAACAGTTCTAGAGTCATTAAAATAAAGTCTACTGTTAGTAGCGCGTAAATATCGAGATCATGCAATAATTGTTGAAGTCGACTTTACCCGACCTAGTATAGACTGTAATGTCTATGGATTCATTGCTCAGAGTAGAGACAGTCATACGAAATACTTCTGAACACGTTTCCTAAAACGTGTCTTGAGTAGATAGCTCGATAGCCCACACGCAATGAATATATCTTAGATCTTGTAGCTACAAATAAGACGGACCTTATCGACAATGTCAGTATAGAAACTATGATTACGAAAGCTAATAAATCAGTCAAGAATGTTAGGAGTGTGTTTCTGCTAGACATAGCAGATAAGCAGTTGTTGGCATCTCACTTAGACATTGAATGACATCACTTAGTTTAAGTAAGATGGATGTAGAGGTATTATGGGTGAAGTTTAAGCAGACTGTATATCGTGATCTGGAGATTTTTGTGCCTCGTAAGTGGATAAAGGACAGGAAAAATTCACCACAGTCTAAAAGCGACATTCGGAAGATGCTAAAAAAGCAGAGGCAGTGGCACTCTCTGTTCAAAAGAGAACGCACAAATGACGACAAGCAAAGTTTAGTAGAGAAACATGCGTCTGTGGAGCGATCTATGGCGGAGCACACAACTACAACCGTCACACTTTAGCAATAGATCTGACAGAGAATCCGAGACCATCCTTTTGCTATGTAAAATCGCTAAGCGGGTTTAGTGCTTGCATTCAGTCCCTTGTTTACCTGTCTGATATGGCAGTTGAAGATGGCAAAACGAGAGCCGAAGTTTCAAATTTCACGTTCAAGAAATGGTACACAAAGGAAAATCGTGCAAACATGCCGCGTTTTGGCAATTGGACTTATGGATGACATAGTAATAAACATCTCTGGCGTAGAGAAACAATTGAAAGATTTAAAAGCAAATGAACCATGAGATCCAGATGGAATCTCAGTTCGGTTTTACAAATACTCTACGGCGTTGGACCCTTACCCAGATTGCATTCCTCGAGAATCTCTCTTTTAGCACAAAGTCCCCAGTCACTGGAAAAAAGCTCAGGTGACTCCAGTGTATAAGATGGATAAAAGAGCGGATCATCAAAATTACCGACCAATATCACTAACTTCAGTTTTCTGCAGAACTCTTGAACATATTATCAGTGAAAATATATAAAATTTCCTTGAGAATGAGAGTCCTAACAGCACGAATCATACCGGTTTTAGAAAGCATCGCTCGTTCGAAACTCAACTTGCCCTTTTCTCATACAATATACTGCCAACTACGGGTGAAGGGCAACAGGTAAATTCCATATTTCTAGATTACCGTAAATCAGTTGACACGGTGCCCCATTGCAGGCTGTTATGAAGGTACGCTCATAGGGAATAGGTTAACAGATACGTGAGTTGCAAGATGACTTCTTAGGCAATAGAACCCAGTACGTTGTGTTCGTCTGTGAGTGCTCATCAGATACAAGGCTATCGTCAGGAATGACCCAGGGAAGTGTGATAGGACAGGTACTATTCTCTACATACATAAATGATTTGACGGACAGGGTGGATAGCAATCTGCTGTTATTTGCTGATGCTGTGGTGTACGGTAAGGTACCGAAGTTGAGTGACTGTAGGAAGATACAAAACTACTTAGAATAAATTTCCAGTTGATTTGATGAATGGCAGATAGCTCTAAATGTAGGAAAATGTAAATTAATGAGGATGAATAGGAAGAACAAAGTTGTAATGATCGGATACAGTATTACTACTGCCTCTCTTGACACAGTCAAATCTTTTAAGTATCTGGACGTAACGTTGCAAAGTGACATGTAATGGTATGAGCATGTGATAACTGTGTTAGGGAACAACAAATAGTCGACTTGGCATTATTGGGAGAATTTTAGAAAAGGGTGGTTCACCTGTAAAGGAAACAGCATACAGGACGATGGTGCAACCTGTTCTTGAGTACTGCTCGATTGTTTGGGATCCGTACCACGTCGGGCTGAAGGAAGACATCGAAGCACTCAGAGATGGGCTGCTAGATTTATTACCCGTAGGTTCGATTAACTCATAAATGTTACGGAGTGTCCTCGGCAACTCAAATGGGAATCGCTGGGGCGGTGGGAGGGGGGGGGGGGGGATGTTCTTTTCGAGAAACGCAATAGAGAAGATTTAGAGCATTTGAAGCTGACTGCCACACAATTCTCCTGTCCTGGCGTAAGAACCACGAAGATAAGAAAAGTTAGGGGTCATACGGAGGCATATTGTCAGTCGTTTTTCCCTCGCTCTATTTGCGAGTGGAACGGGATAGGAAATGACTAGTTGAGGTACAGGGTACCCTCTGCCACCCACCGTACGGTGGCTTGTGTCGTGTCTATGTTGATGTAGATTTAGATGTAGAGTCACTGGATTCCACCCTCACAAGATACTGATAAGCGATTTTGCTTTGCATGCTATTCCGTTGCAGACCGAATCACGGTTCGTGAACGAGAGCCGTTTCTCCTACTGCTGTTATTTATACGAGATGTCATTATTCAGAAATATGACAGAAACGTTCATTTGAAGTAAGAATCTTCATATTGACATATGTCCCATTTCGAATAGTTTCCGAGATAGAAAGTATTTGGTTTTTGGGCTGGTGGCGTGCACGTATGTCTTAGCCATTCAACCTTTTCGATGTTCTTTCTAGCCCAATTTGGCTCGTTGTTTCCTCCTTACGTTTGTGTCTTCACCACATAACCTCCTTGAGGTTTCATTCCTAATCGAAGGTACTCCTTCGCTTCCAGCCTCTTTGCTCGGGATGTATTTCCGCCATTCAACTAGCCTGCTCAACGCTCAGTTATGCAGGGTGTGTTGCGTGTGGAGGAGCGTGAAAGATTGACAGTGTGTCATAAAGAAGCATCGGTTAACTGTGTTTGTACAAGCGCTGGCTAAAATTTAACACATCTGCCAATGAAGACTATGCAGATATGATGTGTTACAGTTTCTGCGATGGCTGTGCTCCTGCTGCTGTTGAAGAATACTGTCAGCGCTTTCTGACATATCGAAGTCCTGGTCGTAGGGTGCTTAACATAGCTTTCAGCACATTTCACTAGACCGGTTTTCCTCTATGTTCTTATTTTCATTTTGAACGTGTAATTCAACAACTTGTGCAGGACCGGCAACACATAGTTGAAATGGTGCCTCGTAATCCTACGATCAGCACACGGGAACTTCCTGCACTTATTATTGTTGTACAAACACGTGTATGGCGAACTAATGAGTGCATACTCTTCAGGTGACTTGAATTTTGTCACATTTCTGTTAGTAGTACTCAGTGATGTTCAGTCGTAATGGAATCAGTAAAAGACATGATAATCATCGATGGTCGCAGGAAAAAGGAAATTCTACCTTCTGCAGTGAAAACCAATTTTCAAATTCCATTTTTTAATCAATGTTTGGTGAAACATGAACGGTAAGATGTTAATGTTCCTTTCCTTTTTGCTCCTATTAAGTTTAGCGTCCGTCGATAATCGAGGTCGTTAGAGACGGAGTACAAGCCTTGATTGTGTCGAGGAAGAGGAACCGAGTCGGCTGCGCCCTTTCAGAGGAGCCGCCCCGGCATTTTCCTGGAACGATTTTGGGAAATCATGCAAAACGTAAATTTGTATGACTGGATGGGACAAAATTCGAGTTATTTTAGACTAGTGAATAACGGGACAGAATTTGGACTCAAGGATTATGTAATGTACTTTAAGCATTACTCATCTCTTCCACGTTTCACCAGACGTGTGAGAGCAGCTCAGAGACCAACTCAGACCCTAAACGCTGTATTTGTCTTAGTATTACAATTAACTGTCTGCCTTGATGGTCAGACGCTACACTATAATTTTTTTTGTTTGTGGGGTTGGATGAAGTTTGAGGTGTACAAACGAAAGCAAATACCCGAGACGATTTGCTTGGTCGCTTCAAACACTGCTGCCCTCATTAGGGAACCTGCACAGTCACTCAGACAAACAACAAAATGGTTCAAATGGCTCTGAGCACTATGGGACTTAACATCTGAAGTCATCAGTCCCCTAGAACTTAGAACTACTTAAACCTAAGTAACCTAAGGACATCACACACATCCATGCCCGAGGCAGGATGCGAACCTGCGACCGTAGCGGTGGTGCGGTTCCAGACTGAAGCACCTAGAACCGCTCGGCCACACATGCCGGCGACAAACAACACAACGTGTTCTCCCAAGAATACTAAAATGCATTGAAGTTTACCGTGGCTTACTGGAACACTGATTTTGAACTGTACAACAGCTGTAATACAACGTGTACGTTAATTCTAAGAGGTGAATGTTTTAAAAATACGTATTTTTTTACGGATGCCGCGCGTGGTAGCCGCGCGGTCTAGGGCGCCTTGTCACGGTGAGCGCGGCTCCCCCGGTCGGAGGTTCGAATCCTCACTCGAGTATGGGTGTGTGTGTGTGTGTGTGTGTGTGTGTGTGTGTGTGTGTGTGTGTGTGTGTGTGTGTGCGTGTATGTGTGTATGTGTGTGTGTGTGTGTGTGTGTGTGTGTGTGTGTGTGTGTGTCGTCCTTAGCGTAAGCTAGTTGAAGTTAGATTAGGTAGTGTGCAAGCTTAGGGACCGATAACCTCAGCAGTTTTGTCCCATAAGGACTTACCACAAATTTCCATTTTTTCAACTGATATTTTGTAAAACGCGTGTTTTAATGTTACTAACCGTTGTACAAGTGCACATGTGTAAATCTCACATTGTACTCAATAATACATAAAGCAAATAACAATGCACAGTAAATGTCTTTTATCTCGGAAACCTCACAGAGTAGATCATACGTCAAAGAGAAACTTTTTGCGTCAAATATCGTTTGTGTCATATACATGAATATTCACTGTTCATTCTGTGACACTCAGTACATTGTGTGGATAGATCTCGTACACATTGCGCTTAAGCTACCAGAAAGTGACATTTGTGAATTACTTTTTGGTTAAGGTGGTTTATAGATTCTTTATATACACAGGCAACAATGGCAAAATTGAAGAGACATTCCCATTGTACAGCTGGACAGTATGACCATAAATCTAACACATGGTCAGTGTCCTTTACGAATGAGTGCTTACTGCGCGATATTCAACAATAAGCTATGCAGACCCCCCTTATTTTCCGTTAAGCCTAATTTACGAATGTACCTGTTTGTATGACTCTTTCTCTTCAAATTTACAAACCAGGTACCGTTTTCAAATTGTTTTTATTCTGTATGAGAACTGGGTGTTTTGTATAATTTAAAGGTTTCGAGGCTTGATTATCACTACTTACAGGAGTGTTATGGTTATTTTTGTCACATACTTCTTTCACTGTGAATACCGCTCTTGTTATCTTGGTAGACGGGAGTTTCCGCAGATTATTCATCATAACGACTTACTAGAAAGGGCAGTATTTTGTCCCAGAGAATTTTGAAATGAGGGTAAGTCTCGGTACGGAAAAAGCCTCCAAAACATGAGAGAACCACCTCCGGTCTGAACTAAATCCTTCACTAATATAAGGTTAAACAACACGTAGTGCTATCAGCGAATACGACGTCTTGCTCAGCTTGCAAAGAGGCAAAATAGCGAGGACTATCCCGTTTGTGTACTTAGTCCAGTGAAGACGTTCAGCTATATGTGCTACTGCATTGGCCATTTGCGAAGTACCCGTGTCCAAATGTCTGTAACGAAATATAGCGTGCACTTCGCTGTGTTCGCTCGAAGTCAAGTTGCCGCAGGCCTGCTTTAACTGACAGCAGCAAGTCCTATTGCGTTTGAAACCGATTGTGACTGGCATGGCGTGACACATGCCTCTGGTCCTTGTCGGTGAGAATCTTTTTAAAAACACTGTTCTTCGCCATCTCAAATGTCTGTGCGTGGTGCCATTCCTTGTAGAAGCCGTGGATAAGTTACCTAATGTGTTTCTCGAACAGGTTAAGATCCTTCTAGATTCTGTAAAGGATGATCCTGCGGGATGTCCATCATTTACCATTGTAGCACTTCAGTTATTGGTGAGACCTTCAAAAACAAGGAGGATCGTTGCGTTGAACATATGTGTCACACACGCTTACAACAATTGATCAAATAATCTGCTAGTACAGAACGTAGCCTATGAATATAACAACACAGAGCTTACTGCGTGCAGTTACAGCTATTGGAACAATATTATTAAGTAACCAGTTGAGATTAATGTAGCTAGTAGTATTTTAAATATAGACCAAGGTTTTTGTTTAAATTCTTCTTGGAAATAGAGCCAATGGTTTTTTAAGTTAAAATCTTGTGGGTTGTTAGGCCGAATCATATTTCTTCAACAATCGACCGTCCCCTCTGCTGGAATTTCTTCAGGATCTTGTGGTGTCCACTGTACCGTGAGCTCCCTAAAGCGGACACCACAAGATCCTGAAGTAGATTCCAGCGGAGGGGTCGAAACGTCGACTGTTAAAGACCTTACAACCCTGAGGATTTTAACTTCAGTGACAATGGCCTCAAAAGCTTGCCGACTAATTGTATTAGTTCAGCTATTATTAATTAATATTTACGATATACTTTCTGACTTTGGTCGTTGTATGGCAGCGCCAGTTATTCGTAGTGTGATCGTTGTCTTTCTATATACAGCCCTCATACAGTAGTGTTAAATTTCCTTGGATTGTATCTTCTCGTTGCATTTGTGTCTTGAAAATTATGGGGTATGCACCTGTTGAAATATCGGCGGTTGTCGAAACTGTCAACCTGTTATATTCCTGTACGTTGTTTGAACATATTATGTGCCTTAAGGAACTTAAGTCTCCCACGATAGCAGCTTTCTGCAATTCTGTCACATCTTCGTGCCGACATAGCCTACTGCAGTCATTCCCCATTACCAAATGGTACACGCACGTCACTTCATTGCGTCAGCGTTGGAGGTTCTATAACACCTATAGCTCTCATTTACGGAAGTGATTAATATTTTGTCCTGTAAGCCTACGTAATTCATTGTCAGAGGTGAAACAACCGATATAAATTCCTAGAATCACTTGACGACTGACCCGCCAATCAACGGTTGTGCTAACAGATACCCAGTTAAACATGGTAATGTTTATATTTTATTACCGGTATTCGAGGAACGCAGTGTAAGCTCTATATATTCATTCAGTTTGTCATACTGCACATCTGTATTCTGGACATTATTCACACAGTATTCTTTAATAGTCGACATGTTACGCTACAGAGGTTCTAAGTGCTAACAACGTAAACTTTGGTTGTCACTAACGTTGTAAATGCAGTAAGTGAGTGAGCTGGATGTTGCTTACATTACTGAGAGGCCTGGAAATAGTTTGCAGAGCATAGAGATAAAGATAGAGAGGTTGTTGAATTTTGTAAATGTGATTTGATAGAGATTAATTTGAAAAGTGTGAAGATTTTAAGGTAACGTTGTTGCTGCATCGCTTGCCGGTATGTAATTTACACTCGACAACCAAAGAAACTGGCACACCTGCCTAATATCGTGTGGGGCACTAGCGAGCACGCAGAAGTGTCGCAACACGACGTCGCATGGACTCGACTAATGTCTGAAGTAGTACTGGACAGAAACGACACCATGAACCCTGCAGGGCTGTCTATAAATCCACGAGAGTGAACAGCACGTTGCAAGATATACCATATATGCTGTATGAAGGTAATGTCTGGTGAGTTTGGTGGCTAGCGGAAGTGTTTAAACTCAGAAGAGTGTTCCTGTAGCCACTCGATAGCAATTCAGGACGTTTGACGTGTAGCATTGTCCTACTGGAGTTGCCCAACTCCGTCGGAATGCGCAATGGACATGCATGGATGCAGATGATCAGACAGAACGTTTACATCCGTGTCACCTGTCTGAGTCGTAACCAGATGTATCAGGGGTCCCGTATCACTCCAACTACACACGTCCAACACCATTACAGAGCCTCCACCAGCTCGAACAGTCCCCTGCTGACATGCAGGGTCCATGGATTCATGAGGTTCTCTCCATATCCGTACACATCCATCCGCCTGATACAATTTGAAACGAGACTCGTCCGACCAGGCAACATGTTTCCTGTCATGAATAGTCCAATGTCGATGTTGACGGGCTCAGGCGAGGCGTAAAGCTTGATGTCGTGCAATCATTAAGGTTACACGAGTGGTCCTTCGACTCCCAAAGCCCATATCAATGATGTTTCGTTGAATGGTTCGCATGCTAACACTTGTTGATAGCTCAGCATTGAAATCTGCAGCAATTGGCGAAAGGATTGCACTTCTGCCACGTTGAACGATTCTCTTCAGTCGTCGTTGGTCCCGTCCTTGCAGGAGCCTTCTTCGGCCGCAGTTATTTCGGAGATTTGATGTTTTACCTGATTCCTGATATTCACGGCACACTTGTGAAATGGTCGTAGAGGAAAATCCCCACTTCATCACTATCTCGGAGACGCTGTGTTCCATCGCTCGTGCGCCGACTATAACACCACGTTCCAGCTTATTTAAATCTCGACAACCTGCCATTGTAACATCAGTAACCGATCTAGGTGTTGCCGACCGCAGCGCCGTATTCTGCTTGTTTACATATCTCTGTATTTGACTGCACATGCCTGTTTCTTTTTTCTTCTTTTTTGCGTTTGAGTGTATGATACGTACTTAAAACGGATTTGTAGTGGGATTTTTCTTTTCAGTTCGGGTCAGTTAGTTCCATTGTTCAGATATGACTAAAAAAAGTTATTTGCTCGTATGCCTTGCAGTTAGATACTATAGACTTACCACTTGTTTGCTATTTCAGTAATTAATTCCACGGCGGTATCGTATTTTTAAAGAAGTAATTTCCTTGTAAAGACGCTTGTAATTGTTAATGAGGGAATCAGACTTTCAATGTCGTTTTGAATGCTAGTCTCCTTCGAGTCATTTTGTTGGTGCAATATCCTCCCCCATCTCCTCGCGAAACTTTTGTTTTGCCAAACAAATAAGTAAATCTAACTGCTTGTCCTTGCATTCTACTGCTCAAGGCATTTTTAGATAGTTTACTGCTGCGCTGTGTTTTTAATGTTCATCACTTTCCAGCAGCACCGAGTTTCTGTTGCCACAGGTAAGCCAGCGCCGGCCGCGGTGGTCTCGCGGTTCTAGGCGCGCAGTCCGGAACCGTGTGACTGCTACGGTCGCAGGTTCGAATCCTGCCTCGGGCATGGATGTGTGTGATGTCCTTAGGTTATTTAGGTTTAAGTAGTTCTAAGTTCTAGGGGACTGATGACCACAGCAGTTGAGGCCCATAGTGCTCAGAGCCATTTGAACCATTTTGAACAGGTAAGCCATTAAATTTATTATGGACAGTTATCATCAGTCAGGACAGTAAGATTAGTAACAGAGTTACGATTTGCAATTCTGAATTATTATAACGTTGAGATTAGGTAAAGTGTAGTTGAGGTCTCATTTCTTACGTAGAAAATCTCATTTTTACAGTGGAGTGTTACGTTTTTTTTGCGTGTAGATCATTTATTGTTTGGAATTCCTTTAGTCAGTTTACTTACGTAAATTAACAAGGAATTTTAATGTGACATTCAGGTTATTTATTCTTTTAAAATTTTAGGAAGCATTTTCATTTTGTTAGTTTGTGTGTGTTGAAACTGTGAGGTTCAAATGTCTGTAAGCACTATGGGACATCTCAGGTCATCAGTCCATTAGACTTAGAACCACTTAAAAGTAACTAACCTAAGGACATTAGACACATGCATGCCCGAGTCCGGATTCGAACCGGCGACCGTAGCAGCAGTTAGGTTCCGGACTGAAGCGCCTAGAACCGCTCGACCACAGCGGCCGGGGAAACTGTAGGGCAAGCACTATGACGTCACGCATTCTAGTACTCTTCACTGCAGTGCACTAATATAGAATTTAAGAGGACAGCTTCTTTAGTATGCAGTTTTATGTTGTATGATTATTTTGGTAAATGTTAATTCAAATACAGCAATAGTTTCAGATAGTTTTGGCGAGTCATTCTTATACGGTACAATTTTCTTAATAGAAGAAGTTGCTCTGTTGACGTTTATAACAGACACACACGTAATTAAGTATAGGAAACCAGTTCTGTCCAGTACAGTTACAGTTCACAATATTCAGCTAAATATATAATTTATTACACAGAAAAATTGCAATTCCAAGACACGCGCCATAAGACACTAAAAAAATGCTACTATTGATGTCGGACATATAGTGAAACACGTGTTGGTGGCCGTAAATAAAACTGCGTTTTGCAAAACGTATTACATTGCACGTCGACAGCGATAAAGACGGCGAGCACGAGAATACGTTGTTTTGTACTGGATGTCCAGACTTCTATTCGTTTCTTAATTTATGGTGGATGTTGCACTATTGTAGTGGTTCGTATCGACGCGTGACCAGCACACAAATTCTCGAGCGGGGCTTTCGCCACGAGCACCGATAAAGTTGTTCCGACACCGAAACGAGCTTCTGCGTTTCTTAATTCGTCCAACACGGCGCGTAACGTTAGCCGGAATAATTCGGCGCGGCAATGGGAGGAGAGAAAAATATCTAAAGGCGGCGCGCGCGTGGGCAGTGGCCGCAAAGATCGTAAAGTAACCGAATCCGGCCCATAAATACACGAGGAAAGCGACTTCTGAGTAAATGCTGTAATTAATTAGTAGTGAAGCGCCTGACACGGAGGGGGCAGCGCCTAAGCGCTTTGTTTTCTTTTCTTAATTAGTCCCCCCTACCCCCCTAAATCGATTTGCATCTCGGGGCTTTATCCCCCGCCGGCATTAAATTCATTGAAAGTAACGGGCAGTTAATAGCCTGTCCGGCGAGGAGTTAGGGCCGGGCACGGCGCCAGCAGACGCAAACCGGAGTTATTGGCTCGCGGCGGAGATGCGACGCGCGATGCGGCGGGCGCAGATTTTTACACACGAACTGTACCGGTCAATTGATTGGGCCGGACAGCGGGGCAGGCGAATCAAAGACGAACAAAGTGGCCGGAAAAGCGGGAAAAAAGGAGGTGGGGAGAGAACGGTGTTCCGTGTCGGGCCGCTTATCTCCGATCTAAAACCGGGCTAAAGCTTGTATTTAAACAAACAAGCTGTTAAGAAGCGACACACGGAGCAACTCTCTCGCTCTCCCTCTCTGCCCATCTTCCACTCACTCACGCACACGAGCGCACCACACACACGCACACATGCGCGCACAGTGGAGGAAGGATCCCCCTCTGGAGCGCTTACAAGGCTTCTTTTCCGGTCGGCCGGAACCAGTCCCAACGGGATATTAAGCCGCACGTCAATGCGGCCGCCGCGGCCTCGCCTCTTAATACAAGGCGATGGACTGCCCCCATTAAGAGCAGCCGGCCGGGCCGATAGCGGGCCGCCGGCAGACACACGGGTAGGGTCGCGGCGTGCGCACGCAGCCCGGTGTCGGGCGTAATCCGAACAAACAGCCGCCGCGATAAGGGGAGCCCAGCTCGCCGTGGTTTGAGCCCCACCGCGTCGACAGCGGGGCTCGCGTGCTCCGGCGAGGTGCCTGACGTCTGCACTGACACGGAGGGGGTGGCCACGGCGAGCTGCTGGCATCGGTTCTCCTGTCGCAATTCGAAATCGGTTCTCCTGCACGCAGGCTACTTGTCATTTCATCGTTTCTTATGATTTTGGCTCTCTACGACTGACGACACTATTCGGGGTAATACACTGTCTGATCAGAGGAACCGGGATATCCCTATTAACGCGGAACTGACCACAAGATGTCACGAGAATCGGACCTGCCCGTATAAAAAGAAGGCGCGCAGTATTGTGTTATCTTTATACAATGATTAGCCAGAACATTTAAGACGACCTACGTAATAGCCGATATGTCCAACTTTGCCACGGATAATGGTGGCGGCGGGGTCAACGGAAGCGTCCGATACCACCCGTCTGCTTTAACCCATGACGTAAGGGTGTTGTGTATGACGTCATTATGGCGTCGAGTTTATGAGTTGGTTGTTTGTACATGTCGTCTTGTTGTGCTTGTTGGTAAAAAGTAATTGTTTTTTGGGGGTCTATTTTTCTCTAGTTGTAATGTTCTGTGTATTTATTGTGTATTGAATGTCTTAATTTATGAAGGGATGTTTGGCTTTTGAATTTTTGAGGTTTGTGGGTTTTGTTTTGTTTTTCGTAGTTATAGGTCTTGGTTTTTTCGTATCAGTAGTTGTGATTGACCTATAAACGTAAAGGGAAATGACCGATTCCTATTTTCGTAGTTTTATACTTAGGTATTGGTGTTCTGGTATAAGAAACAGATGTATTAGACCTACTTTTCTTAGACATTAGAGACTTTTTGAAAAGATATTTCATCACTTCCTCTGTCACTGACAGTGTAATTTCAGTTGGTTTGCAACACCAGGGATATCTACTTCTAAATTATGTTTGCAGCTGTTATTTCGAATTCTGGAATATTTACTTCGTCTTCTTTGGTGGAGGAATTTCGGAAAATGCATTTACTAACTACACTTTAGTTGCACTGTCATCAGTAACATTACCGTCGCTGTCGAACAGTAAAGGTAATTACTGAGCCTTTCCGCTGGTTTATTTAATATGGGACCAGTATCTCTTTGGATTTTCCGCCACATTTCTAGAGCGAGTTTCGTTGTGGAAACTATTAAATGCATCTCGCATTGATATCCGCACCAAACTTTGAGCGTCAGTCAACTTCACCAATCTTGGAGATTTAGCGTTCGTCTAAATTATACGTGCCTTTTGCGGTGCTCCTGCAACAGCTTTCTGTCGTGTTTTGTGTACCATGGGGGATCAGTTCCGTCTCTTATTAATTTATTTGGCATGAATATCTCGAGTGCAGTTGATAATATTTCTTTGAACTTAAGTCACATATGGTCTCCATTTACATAGTTTGGAAGGATTGGAGACTATCTCTTAGAAAAACGTCACCTGAATTTTTAGCTGCTTTTATAAATAGATACATTTCGCGTTTAGTTTTGGTGAATTTCTTTGTTACAGAAGTGAGCCTCTCTACGACTGCGTGTTCACTAATCCCTGTATCCGTCGTGATGCTCAGGATTATTTGTGGCTAAGAGGTCAAGTGTGTTTTCGTAACCATTGCCGAATGGCCTCGTCAACTAACTGTTAAAAATAATTTTTTAAAAAGCATTTAGAGTCAGTTATTAATTTATTACGGTTGTCGAGTATAGCCTCTGCCCATACTAAGTCACATGAACTATCTGCTTCAAAGTTGATTGTGAGCTAACATTATTTTTCCTTAAGTTGTCCTTCTTGCTTCTGTTGTAGAGCGGATAGTTACAATTACGGCTTTTCCCTCGAGAACCTAAGATGCTTTCTCAGTGACCCTGTAAATACCAGAGCTAAACAATGTAGAACAACAACGTACGTTAGAAGTGTAGCATTCTGTATTACTTCATTTCCTTATTCCTAACATTTTAAAACTGTAAGTCGACTTTAGATGACATGTCAATCTTAGATGTTCTTATCTCTATTTAGTGAACGTGTTTTCAGTTGCTCTGAACATTGTCCCACTACATTTTATTAACTAATGTTTTTAGAGAGTAAATTAATATGGAGTACGTCGTTTTTATTTTCAAACATTCACAAACCCATTTATTCTTTCCCTATTGTCTTCTTGTAGTAATTAAAGGAGGCATAAATGCAGTGATAAAAAAGAGATGATTAGCGTACACTTGCATTCTATTTCATCGTTCCTTTCTTGTTGCTCCCATACCGATGGACTGTTTCTATCGCAATCAGTACGAGTGAAAGGAAGCTACCGTACAAACAGACGAATCTATATTTATACTTGGCAGAACTAATTACATACTGACATAAACGTCGGTATTGCTTTCGTTTCCCAAAAGTTATAAATATTTCGATTTCGGAAAAGAAGCTCTGTATTTGGCCAAGATGTCGAAGAAGAAGATCCCTTACGTACTGGTTGTATCGAGTAAGATGTGGAGACGGCGGTTTGAAAGCGGACAGAGGTAGTGCGTGGAAGGGCGTCCCTTACCTGAGGTATCGCTACTCAAGCTACCTGGCGAAGGGGCAAGTGTGGCGAATGTCCGGTGTGGGAAATTTCCGGCATTCAAATGGACTGCGGTAGTCGTCGTGGGGCTGTGGACCACTGCGGCTGCTGCGGGGACGGAGCCTCTCCGTCGTTTCTAGGTCCCCGGTTAACATACAATACAATACAACCTAAGGACATCACACACATTCATGCCCGAGATAGAATTCGAACCTGCGACCGTAGCGGTCGCCTAGAAGCGCCTATAACCGCTCGGCCACCACGTCCCGCCCCACGGATGACCACGTTAATGTTTCTGTTGTGGTTGGCAGGAGAGCCAACCGTATAGTAAAGGAGGCCCAAATGCACGCGTCTCAGCTCACGCAGGCTGGCGTAAGGTCTGGAACATGACAAGGGAATTAGAATTGAAAAAACAAAAACGGACGTAGCTGGTGCTATACTTAACTTTAATCCATTAATGGAGAACGTCGCTCTTTATGGTACATGATTCACAATATCAATAGTACGGATACTGGCGCCTTGCTAGGTCGTAGCAAATAACGTAGCTGAAGGCTATGCTGCTAACTATCGTCTCGGCAAATGAGAGCGTAGAAGTCAGTGAACCATCGCTAGAAAAGTCGGCTGTACAACTGGGGCGAGTGCTAGGAAGTCTCTCTAGACCTGCCGTGTGGCGGCGCTCGGTCTGCAATCACTGATAGTGGCGACACGCGTGTCCGACGTATACTACCGCACCGCGGCCGATTTAAAGGCTACCACCTAGCAAGTGTTGTGTCTGGCGGTGACACCACAGTTTCCCAGATCACGACGGAGCCGCTGCCAGCTTCTCTCCATCTCGCAGGATAGCTGTCGAGGAACTGTACCCCTGGAGAATGAACGAATCGTGCACCCCCATCGGCGTTGTAAAGGCGATATCGGGATTCATCAGACCATGCTACACTCCGTCACTGCGCCAATGTTGAGTGTCGATGGTCACGTTCCCTTTTCAGTCGTAGCTGCTGACCTCGTGATGTTGACATTGCCACATGCAACGGTTGTCGGCTGCGGAGGCACATTGTTGGAAGCGTTCGGTGCACTGAGTGTTCATACACACTTATACGCTGCCCAGCATGTTAGTTCCGCCACAGTTCGCCGCCTGTCTTGCTTTACCAGTGTGCCCAGCCCACGATATTCCACATCTGTAATGAGGTGTGGCCGCCCAGCCGCACGACTTCTTGACTTGGTTTCACCTCGGTTTCCCACGTGTTGAAGACATTCACCACACCATTCCTTGAACACCAGAGAAGTTGTGCAGTTTCCAAAATTCTCGTGCCAAGCCTGTGGACCATCACAATCTGGCCTCGACGAAACTCAGATAGATCGTGCTCCTTACCCATTCTACACACGGACAGCACGCTCATTGGCACTACAGGCACGGTCAGTGCGTCTGACTAGCAGTCATTTCTCACCAGGTGACTCTGCTATCGCCTGGGCGGGTTTATATCGACAACAGGTCAGTGGTCATAACGCTCTGGCTGATCAGTGTATTGATCTGCAGCCACTATGAATTAAGACATCATTGTATTAAATCCATTAGCTACCGGTGCGCATTGATTTACATCAATAGGAAAAGTTCAAAATTTGTGTTGGACCATTATTCAAACCAGGGTCTCGTGCTTAGGAGTCAGAAGCGCTGACCACTGCTGCATCTGACACAATGGTCAACACAACGGGGTAGTCTGCCCAAATTACCCTAGTACATCTGCTGTCAGACCCAATTTCTCAACTAATTCCACACATTACCGATGTAGTGTCTCTGCTTACGTCCGAAAGAAAGGACGCTACATAAGTAATTAAGGCACTGATGGCCAATGATCTCTTCAGCGCAGATACACAACATGCCCGAACTCTTATGACAATCAGCCAGATACCGAAAGTAAAGAGGCTAATGAGCAGGGGCACTACATCAGTAGTTTGTGGTGTAAGTTGAGAATGTGGGTCTGACAGGAGGCATACTAGTGTAGCCTGTGCAGTAGTGGTTACCACTGTGTCGGAAACATATAGTGGTCAGTCGGCCTCAGTCTGTGGAGCGGTGCAGCACGTCACGGCCGCTCCGTGTCGCGTTTCCGGGTCTATTGCGGTTTACCTTGCCACTACGCTAGTTTTGACTGTCATAGAAACGTTGCTGACATTCGATGGCCCTTTCGTATCGGAACATCACGATCAAACTACTGTTTGAAGCAACGTACTCTAGACCCAAGGCTCACACAAAGCAGAGACATTCCTGCGAGACGTGATACATGTTAATCCGAAAGAACTGCTGGGTATCCACTTGTCTATCGTGCCCAGTGTTGTGTATCTTAACTTCACTGACGATGAGACCCGTGGCAAACTTCTCATACGCTCGACGAAAGTTTGTAGATTCTGCCACTCCGACAGAAACGAGGGTGTGGTAACACTTAAACGTATTGGACTCGGAATACAAAATGTACGAGTGTTTGAGCTACCATCTGAAGTTCCAGCGGATTTGGTCATCCTTGATGTTCGACCCGATGGCACAGTCCTAGGTCATAGGGCCGAAAAATGGAAGACTTTCGAAACATCCCCTGTCCTTATCGGGGTGTGGCAGGTCCGTATTGAACTGCACCGCCATATACCTTCGTATCTGACGGCTGCTGGTTGCCGGTCAATAATTATTTACTACGGTCAACCGAGGACCTGGTCTCGATGTGGACAGATAGGTCATGTACATACAGATGTCTACAATGCTGTCTCGTGCAGATGCCCTCAGACGATCAGATTTGACCGTCGATAGCGATTTATATACCGACTGCACGTGTTGCGGTGGCGATACTGGAGACGCCAGCTATCTATGACGACCCTTCTATGTTGGTGCAAGCTTTGGAGGCCCCTGCAACATTTTATAAGCGTCAGTGCCTCTGTTGCCCTCTGCTGCCTCCTCGTCGAGTCCAGGCAGAACGCATCACCACTGCGACGAGAAGACGACGTTTCGGTTGAAGTTGAAGTACAGGATGCCTCATTCACCCCCTGCCCTTCGCCGGACACAGAGGGCAAACAGAAATCGTCAAAGCGCCGTAAGAAACGGCTCATAACGACTGATGCAGTAGAACGGCTCGAGGAAGCAACAATGGATGATGAGGTGCATTAATCGATACACCAATCTGACACTGCCGATCCTAACGTACCACATGGTTCCATGCGTTCCCCCGCTGCTAACAGGACCGCACACTGTTGGGATGCGGGAGATCACTGAAGCCCCACCCCCAGGAATGCACCAACGACTACGTCTGCCTTTTCAGATCCCGTGGTATCGATATCCCTGGGAGACTGGGCGCAGGAGATGTAGGATGCGTTGCAGAACCCTCACGATAGACCAGTACAATTAGTCGCGCTTACGTAGGCGGCGACAGATGTCTAGTACGGCACGATCTATGCTTGCCGCTTCCTATCGCTTCGTCCTGAAGACACTCCACAACTACTGCCCACTTGTAATACCTAGGACAGACTCACGACTTGATGAAACAGGCATACCACCTCACTACAATCAATGTCAGTGGAATTACTTTTGCTCTCAACACCCACACGCTGCAACATACACTAAGAGCTGCGGATCTGTATGCTGTTTTCCTTCAAGAAGTCCGACCAGCACTCTGCCTTCGTACCTACAGATATGACGCCTAAACCGTGCCTTCAGACGTGAGTGGAGGAAGTACAGCTATTCTGCTCAAGGAAGGGGTTGTGGCTACTAATGTATCTAATTTACTGTCGGCCCATGGAGTCGCACTCACTATTGGTAAAGTTCGCCTGGTGATTCTGTATGATCCTTCCAGAACCAATAAAGGGAGAGAACGCCGCACCTTTTATACCGAAGACATACCACCGCTCTTCCAGGCAATGCCGACCACTTGGTAGTAGGTGTAGATTTAAATTGTGTGCTCAGACCATCCGTCCAGATGCCGCACTATTCCACCTGCGTGGCGCTTCAGGCGCATGAAAAGGACATGGCTTTGTTGGACACATGGGTCATGCAACATGACGATCGAAAGGCATACACCAACTTTACTAGCCATTCCGCGAGCCGTCTGAATCGACTTTACGTCACACATAGCCTGCCATAAGCAGT
Source organism: Schistocerca gregaria (assembly GCF_023897955.1). Classification (NCBI taxonomy): domain Eukaryota; kingdom Metazoa; phylum Arthropoda; class Insecta; order Orthoptera; family Acrididae; genus Schistocerca; species Schistocerca gregaria. Next base: position 183,562,291 of record NC_064927.1, read on the forward strand.
TATCGATGCAGCATCACCGACCACGTAGCGTATACGCGTACTCTCACCCTCCCCTGCCAACGCATCCGACGAAGTAGGGATCTGTGATGCCTCAACGTGGCCCTTCTTGATGCGGTAAACTGCAAACACTGAGTCAACAGCAGATGCCAACAGCGATTACCCGCCTACAGTTCCACACTTCAATGGTGGTTACGGTGTGTCAAACCTGCCTTGTGCCAAACTTTAGCCGACTATAGACTAGAAAGAGCGCGACGGTATGCCGCAACCAGCGATTTCTGATACATTTAATTCTGCGAAGTGGCTGTGCAGCCGCCGTCGCTGGAACGACAATCAGCAGAACACCTCGTCAAGGCACCATTGCTACAGTATGTCTCACGGGTCTGCGGGTGCCGTCGAGAACAACTGACGATGTTAGTGCAGAACGACCTTCCCTCCGCCTATCATTTAAGACAGTAGACGATACAAGATGCAGCTCATTACGCAGGTCGAGGCAGAGGATGGATGAGGAGCTGAAACGCAGATGGATAGCGTCTGAGTGTTCACACACTCATATCCACTTCTCTACGAGCGAGAGTACAACATGGATGTAGGATTCAGGGAAATCCTATCCAACCTACCGGTTTCTTGGAACGCTTTTGTCGGAGTTGACTTCGGAAGAACTACGACAGGCTATGTTGTACCGTGCTGACGGATTCCCTCTTGAATTTTGTAAAACGCTGTTGATCTTACTGGTCGAACGTGGATCAGGATGTACAGAGAAGTCCTGAACCCCGATTTTCAAGTACCATCTGAATTCGCTGATGGCCTTATCTTCAAAGCGAGTTCAACAATGAGCTTCCTTTAGTGGCCCGAACAGCATCTTTTAGTACTTCGTCAGAGGTGTGCGGGGGATGAGGCAACACTTCCCATCCAGTTTTCAAAATCTCCTCCATGGCGTGTAAACTGGAGTGTGATCTTGCATAGTCATTCAAAAGAAGAACATCCGTCATAGTTTTTGTTGGACGAACTCGCTGAAGACTTACTTTAAGCTGTTCGAAGGTTCTGATGTATTGGAGAGAGTTTAGTGTGCATTCCTACTCCATAAAGTCAACCATAATCACACCCTCATCATCCCAAATACTGTAGCCATTATTTTCGCTGCCGATCACACAGTTTTGAAATTCTTTCTCTGATGCAATTTCACAGATTAAATATTTGATCCTATTTCAATAAAATGATCCCATGTTTTGCCTCCGGTTACAATTGTTTGCAGAAACTCCTCTCCCTCCAAACAGACGTACTGCAGCGTTGGTAGGCATTCGTTTTCTTGTCTCTTTCCTTTGCTCGGTTAACATTCTTAGAAGTCCAGTTGTACAAACCAATGAGTATCCCAGTCATTGAATAATGGTGATCATATTGCCTTTACTGAGGCAGATAATGCGACACTAATCTTCTGTGGTCACCCGGCGGTCCACACGAATGATGTCATCGAGATGCTGGATGTTGTGTGGAGCCACTACTACCACTGGCTTGCGTTTTTTACCAGACAACAATGTTTGGCATTCAGCTTCGTTATAGAGATGAAATCGTCTGACGATGCATTACCGTACACATTTCTCAGTACTTCATGGATACGAATGTGCCTTCCATCGTCTGCTTTCAAGAATTCTGTCACGAAGCGTTGTCTAATACGGACATCCATGTCAGCCATTTTGTAAGCGACTGCAGTACTGGCATCTGTTGACGCAGAAAGTTACTACTGCAGTGGACTGAAGACGAAACTTTGAGAAATAGAGCCAAATTTTTAATTTTCATTTAACAAACTTTTTTAAGGAGTAAACAAATAGGAGGCATTACTTCTTGACTTATTCTCGTACTTAGGAAGTGCTGAATAGAATTGTGGAGAAAATAAATTAGTGCCACAGCTTCACTCAAAAAAGTAATGGCTTGATAAGTCACATCCTGAGGAGTCAAGAAATCGGCAGTTGGGTAATGCAGGGAAGAGTGAAGGGTGAAATCTGTACAAGGAAACTTACGGAGGAATAGGCCTACAGTAAACTGGTTCAAATGGAAGCACCACACTCTCAACTTTGAAGAGAACGTCCATCTTCACGTTGAAAACAACCCGACCACGATTCCTCGACCATTGCCCATTTCATGAACGGGCCTCACCCGAGTGTCTGGATTATCCTGCATGACCATCAACTCCCCCCTTACTACGAGCACAGTCTCTATGCATCGGCTAAGATAGATTTTCTGTAACTTGTCATTTTCAATAATGATTTTATGTTGATAATTATTACGTCAGACCCGCCTGTGACCACAGAATAAAACAATTTTTTGCCATACGGATCTCTCCTTTATTATTTGCATGGCAACTTCAGTGTCCTGGAATACTACATATTTGTGTACAAATTATGTTACTTTAAAATTAAGACATACTGGCTTACATTGATGTTATGAAAAATTCCAACACATTCTGGTTATCTAAGATGTACTACCATTTTAAATTTCTAATTAAAAATTTCGTAGATGCCGGTCTTCATGGGTTCTTTTCCTGTTTGAGAGCTTTACCTCTTCCGTTGTCTCCGTGACCTGTCACTATGTCTTTTGTGGATGTATGTACGTGTGTGTGTGTGTGTGTGTGTGTGTGTGTGTGTGTGTGTGTGTGTGTGTGTGTGTGCGCGCGCGCGTGTCTATGTTTCATTGCGATGATTTTGCAAACCTCCTTCTTTTATATTACTATTTATAGCATAAAAATTAAGACAAATAAGAACATAGAAAATCTGCCTGATCGCATAATAAAACATGCACACACACACACACATACACACACACACACACACAAAGAGACAGCGCCACAAACGCACATTCAGCAGTTGGTAATAATATTCAGCAGTTGACAACACCATCCAAAATATAACATAAATTAAAGAAATCGTTCAATTCCTACTGCTGTGAAAACGCAGTTTCTTATCGCAGAAAGCAGAAAAAGAACAGTTATATATCACATGCACAGCAGTATCATCAACAACATTTTAAGTCGAAATTTACCTTATCGCTACATCACAGATAAGCAGACTGTGTTAGAACTGTTTATTACCTCAATATATATTGCACATAACGTAAAGAAAAATAGTTTAAACGCAAATATGTATGTATTCCAGGCCACTGAACGTGCCTTGAAAATAATACAGGCGAAACACCTGCTTTTTCAGTTGTTATAAACGGAAGGCGTAGTTACGAACATAATATTACAAGGACGAGAGGACAACAAGCATTTAGTGGTGTATCTATACGTGATTTCCACATTATTTTGTCGACATGCCCTAATTTTCACATCGCTTTCATTTTGCGGATGAGGCTGTTATGAACATCGAAACTATCACATTAGTGATGAAAATCATCATGCCATACACTCACGCTTATTTGAACAAAGGCCAGGTATCAATATACGGGCTTTCATCAATGATGGTCGTCTTCCTGGGCAGTACGTTCTTCTTTACTGCCCAGTGGGTCCCATATAGAGAACATTTCTCCAAGACGTGCAGGTGGAGTTCCTCGTAGATTTTCTACTGCCACTCCATCTGTTATGGTAGTTCTAACATGATGGCGCACTCATGAGTTTTGCATTGTCGTCTGCGAATATCTCAGCTAAACATACGGTAGAAGCTGAACAGATCGAGGTGGACCAACACCTTGGCCAACATGGTCGCCAATTTTGGTTACTCTTGGCTTCTTCTTGTGAGATCATTTGATCTGCCTTGTGAATGAGGCTCCTTTACTGATGGAAGAAAATTTTGCATGGGTGCAGTAAGAAATTATGCAGCACAGACCAGGGTTTCTGGCCTGCGTCCAATTAGGTAGTTAGTTACATAGTATTTAGAACATTTGAACGATTATTTCATCGAAATAATCTGGAGCGAGTCGCTTTACAGGAGACAGATGTGTGATTAGTGCTACTAAAATTGCAAATTAGGTTTTTCACTTTTTGCATACTATCAGTTTTTAAATAAAGATTAGTCCATGTAACAGATGGTGTTGCCGATAGCAAATGATTTCTTTGTTAGATGTAAGACTTTACTTGCTACCTGCCAGACGTTTTATGTTTTGGGCCAATGACAAAATTTTTTTTGCTCCGAATTGAATTCATTTGTGAGCCTCTGACACCTTTAATTATCTCTATACAGACAGGATGTTTCACTAAACGTGGTAACTTACGAAGTAATAGGCAACGGAAATATTTATTGTGGTAGGTCACCATAAAAAACGTTACACTGTCTGCGGAGCTATGAACATAGTTTATTGTGTTATTATCCAAAGAGTTACAACAAAATGATACAATTTTTAAATGTAACAATAGTTGCTTCTCTCATGCACTGGGATCAGTAACACCAGCTGTATATACATCAATCAAAATTACATTCCCATCACTTTTAGTTTTGGAGCTACAACCCTTCAAAGTTTCATGGGCAGATACCTCACACTCTGCGCATAACGTAATGCGCTTTCTAAATGTGGTGCAGCTGAGTTATAACGTCGCCGGTATCACGGAGCGAGAAGCTTCCTCGATGCGCTGTTACACTGCGGACTCTCGCCGCATACGGCCGTATACCCAACAGTTCGAGACACACAAACAAACGGGGCTCAATATACCACAGTTACCGACGTCGGATGGAGATGGCATACACAAACAACGAGTAAGTTCACATGTTACTGATGCTCGGGGAGTGCCGACACGATGCCACTGAAGCAGCCATGGCGTACGTGAGATATCCTAGGCGAAGAGCTCCGGCAGCCACTACGTTCTTACGTGCCAAACAACGACTTCGGGAAACTGGCAACTTGGTAATGCGCCGCAGTAACAGACGAAGAAATGAGGAGACGGAGGTGTTTGTTTTAAGTGCAGTACAACACGATCCTCATGTCGGCTTATGAACCGTTGCTGCAGTCACTGGTGTCAGTCTCACATCTGTGTGGCGTATAGTACACGGCACAGGTTTCACCCGTACCGCCTGTCACTGACCCAGGAGCTGCATGGGAACGATTTCCGTGCGAGAGTAACATTCTGTGAATGGGCCATGCGTAATTTCGCGCTGGAGGCTTTACGAGGTGTCATGCTCTCTGATGAGTCCACGTCCACAAATTATGGTGCAGTGAATCACCATAACGTGCACTACTGGACCGCAGACAGTCCTCGGTGGGTACCACCTGTCGACCGTCATCGTAGGTGGTCTATTAATGTATGGTGTGGAATCCTTGGGGATGAAATCTTCGGTCCACGCAGTCCAATCTGCGCGTGCTCTTGTGGAAGAATTAAACAACTGGTTTACAGGAAGGTGGTTGGGGCGCCATGGTCCTCATTCATGGCCCTCAAGGTCGCCCGTTTTAACAACATTAGATTTCTTTTTGTGTTGATGTCTAAAGGATCGTGTTTGTGTCTCTGAGCCCACATACCGATATGATCTCGGACGCTTCGAGGACGCACGTTGCTCCGTGACACCGGCGATGTTACATCTCGTCCACAGATCCTCTAGAAGGCACATTGCGTTGTGCATTCAGTAATATGGACACACATTTGAACATCTCATTTAAATCAACTTCCCACCACCCTAACATCCATCAGCCACCACACAGCCATGTATTATGCACCGGCCTTCGTTTCATGGCGGTCAGCCAAGGCAAATGAATAGTTTTTCGGCTTCTTGATGTATAACATGCCCTGCATGACAGGCGTATAGTGGGAGTAGTATTGGCCTGTATAACTAAACTGCATTGCAGAGGCTACATGTGCCAATGGGTATGTCTGGGGATAGGTTGCGATATACAGGGTGACATTCGTCACACACAAAGAAAGAAAATATGTTATGTGGACATGTGTCCGGAAACGCTTACTTTCCATGTTAGAGCTCATTTTATTACTTCTCTTCAATTCACATTAATCATGGACAGCAACAGAACGTACCAGCGTGACTTCAAACACTTTGTTACAGGAAATGTTCAAAATGTCCTCCGTTAGAGAGAATACATGCATCCACCCTCCGTAGCATGGAATCCCTGATGCGCTGATGCAGCCCTGGAGAGTGGCGTATTGTATCACAGCCGTCCACAATACGAGCACGAAGAGTCTCTACATTTGGTACCCGGGTTGCGTAGACAAGAGCTTTCAAATGCCCCCATAAATGGAAGTCAAGAGGGTTGAGGTCAGGAGAGCGAGGAGGCCATGGAATTGGTCCGCCTCTACCAATCCATAGGTCACCGAATCTTTTGAGAAGCGTACGAACACTTCGACTGAAATCTGCAGGAGCTCCATCGTGCATGAACCACATGTTGCGTCGTACTTGTAAAGGCACATCTTCTAGCAGCACAGGTAGAATATCCCGTATGAAATCATGATAACGTGCTCCATTGAGCGTAGGTGGAAGAACATGGAGCCCAATCAAGACATCACCAACAATGCCTGCCCAAACGTTCACAGAAAATCTGTGTTGATGACGTGATTGCACAATTGCGTGCGGATTGTGAAAATTTACAATTTGAACACGTTGGAGTACATACTGACGAAACTAAAATGAGCTCTAACATGGAAATTAAGCGTTTCCGGACACATGTCCATATAACATCTTTTCTTTATTTGTGTGTGAGGAATGTTTCCTAAAAGTTTGGCCGTACCTTTTTGTAACACCCTGTTTAGAACAGGGGAGGAGCAGAGTGAGGGAGAGGAGGAAATGGACAGTGAGAGGGGAGGATAGGAAGATACATGCGGCAGGTGGAATGTGTAGAAGGCCGGATCGAAGGTTGAAAAGGAAGAGGCAGAAGCAGAAATGGAAAGAGACAGGGGAGGAAGATATGTTCAGAGGGAGTGAGGAAGAAGAAATGTTCAGAGTGGTTGGAGGAACTGGATAAAGATATGGGGAAGAGAAGATAAAGATATGTAGAGCGTGGCGTGCAGGAGATATACAGGTACAGGTGGGAGTATTGGGTGGACAGAAAGAGGGTGGAAATAGTGGACCCCGAGAGGGAGAGATGAAGTTGTTCAGAGGGAGTGAGGAAGAAGAAATGTTCAGAGTGGTTGGAGAAACTGGATAAAGATATGGGGAAGAGAAGATAAAGATATGTTGAGCGTGGCGTGCAGGAGATAGACAGGTACAGGTGGGAGTATTGGGTGGATAGAAAGAGGGTGGATATAGTGGACCCCGAGAGGGAGAGATGAAGTTGTGCTCAATGTATGTGTCTCATGCATATGGTGACAAATCTGTTGGGAAGAAGCTAGTAAATAATCAAGTAAATGTATTATGCTTGTAACACATACCAGTATGTTTGGAAAATTACTTAGATTTTAGACTGGAATGCTCTTATTGCATTTTTCCAAAGAGTAATTGTTCAGAAGACAGGATGCATCACAATGATCACGACAGGAAGAAGGTATGGAAAGTATCATTGAAACTGGTAATACCAATGTAATATTACTTCTACTATGGATAACCGGAAAACAATCTCCTCAGCAGGCATTGAAGGTCCGAGCAATGTCTACCAGTCACTCTGTCATCCTCTGTTTTGCTGCATCATGTGGACGCAGTATGGAGTGGCACATGGTCAGTACGTGCACGTGCAGAATTTCCAACCATGGAGTGGCTACTACTCGGTCATGTAGTTCCCCATTTAGCATCATGAGGCTGACTGCTCTCTGTACCAGTCTGGCCACCAACGAAATATATTTCACCGTAGTGGGCTGCAAACTCGAGTCCAACATAGGGCAGCTGTCTTCCCTGACTAATCAGCTGTCGTGGCAGACTTCTAATACGGTTAGTCGACATAAATTAACTGGGTTACCTGCGTGGATGATCGTCAGACTACAGATCGTTGTTGGTGAGCTCATGAGTATGGTGATGAAGGACCATGTTTGTATGAAATACAATGTAGCCAAATGATTTGTGTTACATTAAAGGACATAAATCTCGACTTTGCTGAGCTAATTTAGACTGCATGGTTTGGTTTTTTCTGCATAATGCAAATCTGCACATAATGGTGACATGTCACCAAACTGATCTCCTTCCGACATTATGGTGGCTGTAGAAATATGGTAGTGATATTACACAATTTTATATTTGCAGAGCAAGATAATTAAATACATACTGTCATGTGTAAGTGATTGTTTGACAAAATATACGATTAGCTCATTTGAGAAACGGATTTGTAGAGGGTAGCACGGTCGCTAATATTAGAGGAGGTTTGTGACAAGGGGTTGCAGCTACTCCCTGCTGTAACCATCCTGCACTGACAAAAACACAACTTCGTAATAAAGACTACAGTTAAGAGTAGCTGTTGTAGACCTCCCATCACATATACTTCATAGCTGCCGATCGTACACTAAGTGTGAAAAGTCTTAGAGTTATTATTAGCATGTAAGAGGTTGTGTGGTAATGCAGAATGTAGAGCCCAAAAGGGAAAAGAATGCAACTGACATATACTACCTGATCAAACGTATTTGAATGTCTACGACAGTAGTGGACATTATTGTGGGATGTGTCCAACCTTCGCCTTTATGACAGCTAGTGCTGTGCTGTGGACACTTTCCTGAAGAGCCTGGAAGTCATTAGAGGAATGGATAATGCATATGTATCTGAAACTATCAGTTATCATGCATTGCCTGCTTAGCATATTATTTTGTTCCAGATTTCCAACTATAACTTGAAACTGGTAAAGAAAAGGAAAAGCAGTTCCCTAGCATAAAGAAAATTATGATAAATGTTCCAAGTTTTAGCAGCTCTAAAAAAATGCCAATACACTGTACAAAGTGTCTAAAACAACTCTGATTTATAAACATTCTGGAAGATACCCAGTTTAAAGACAGACAGGTACCTTCTCTGTGCAGGGTGAAGTGCATGAAGCTTGTTTATTGAGACAGGTCTTCAGGTGTCAAAAGAATTGATTCCCTTTAGTAAACGTTATCCACAAACAAGTAGCAGAACTTATACTAAATACTCCATTCATATTGGGAGCCTCTTATGCTAAGCATGGTCTAATAACCAAGCTCTGATGGTCTGTTATTTGTTGACGATGTCAAGCTACACGGGTCTACAGCAACAAATGCCTTTATTACGAATTTTGAAATTTTATAGAATGGCAGTTGCTGCAAAGTACATCTTCGTCAACTATGTATTCCTAATTCGCTAATTGCACTGACCAGTTTTGTTATTTAATTATTTATACTGAGCATGTTTATGTTGTTGTTGTGGTCTTCAGTCCTGAGACTGGTTATATGCAGCTCTCCATGCTACCCTATCCTGTGCAAGCTTCTTCATCTCCGAGTACTTACTGCAACCCACATCCTTCTGAATCTACTTAGTGTATTCATCTCTTGGTCTCCCTCTACGATTTTTACCCTCCACGCTGCCCTCCAATACTAAATTTGTGACCCCTCGATGCCTCAGACCATGTCCTACTAACCGGTCCCTTCTTTTTGTCAAGTTGTGCCACATATTCCTGTTCTCCCCAATTCTTTCAACGCTTAATCATTAGTTATGTGATCTACCCATCTAATCTTCAGCATGCTTCTGTAGCACCACATTCCGAAAGCTTCTATTCTCTTCTTGTCCAAACTATTTATCGTCCATGTTTCACTTCCATACATGGCTACACTCCATACAAATACTTTCAGAAACGACTTCGTGACACTTAAATCTATGCTCGATGTTAACAAATTTCTCTTCTTCAGAAACGCTTTCCTTGCCATTGCCAGTCTACACTTTATATCCTCTCTACTTCGACCATCATCAGTTATTTTGCTCCCCAAGTAGCAAAACTGCCTTACTATTTTAAGTGTCTCATTTCCTAATCTAATTCCCTCAGCATCACCTGACTTAATTCGACCACATTCCATTATCCGCGTTTTGCTTTTGTTGATGTTCATCTTATATCCTCCTTTCAAGACACTGTCCATTCCGTTCAACTGCTCTTCCAAGTCCTTTACTGTCTCTGACAGATTTACAATGTCATCGGTGAACCTCAAAGTTGTTATTTCTTCTCCATGGATTTTAATACCTACTCCAAATTTTTCTATTGTTTCCTTTACTGCTTGCTCAATATACAGATTGAATAACATCGGGAAGAGTCTACAAACCAGTCTCACTCCCTTCCCAACCACTGCTTCCCTTTCATGCCCCTCGACTCTTATAACTGCCATCTGGTTTCTGTGCAAATTGTAAATAGCCTTTCACTTCCTGTATTTTACCCTTAACACCTTCAGAATTTGAAAGAGAGTATTCCAGTCAACATTGTCAAAAGCTTTCTCCAAGTCTACAAATGATAGAAACGTAGGTTTGCCTTTTCTTCTTTCATCTAAGATAAGTCGTAAGGTCAGTATTGCCTCACGTGTTCCAACATTTCTACGGAATCCAAACTGATCCTCCCCGAGGTCCGCATCTACCAGTTTTTCCATTCGTCTGTAAATAATTCGCGTTAGTATTTTGTATCTGTGACTTATTAAGCTGATAGTTCGGTAATTTTCACATCTGTCAACACCTGCTTTCTTCGGGATTGGAATTATTATATACGTTTTGAAGTCTGAGGGTATTTCGCCTGTCTCATAAATCTTGCTCACCAGATGGTATAGTTTTGTCAGGACGGGCTCTCCCGAGGCCGTCAGTAGTTTTAATGAAATGTTGTCTACTCACGGGGCCTTGTTTCGACTCAGGTCCTTCAGTGCTCTGTCAAACTCTTCACGCAGTGTCGTATCTCCCATTTCATCTCCATCTACATCCTCTTCCATTTCCATAATATGGTCCTCAAGTACATCGCCCTTCTATAGACTCTCTATATACTCCTTCCACCTTTCTGCTTTCCCTTCTTTGTATAGAACTGGGTTTCCATCTGAACTCTCGATATTCATACAAGTGGTTCTCTTTTCTCCAAAGGTCTCTTATATTTCCTGTAGGCAGTATCCAGCTTACCCCTAGTTAGATAAGCCTGTACATCCTTCATTTGTCCTCTAGCTATCCCTGCTTAGCCATTTTGCACTTCCTGTCGATCTCATTTTTGAGACGTGTGTATTCCTTCTTGCCTGCTTCATTTACTGCATTTTTATATTTTCTCCTTTCATCGATTAAGTTCAATATTTCTTCTGTTACCCAAGGAGTTCTCCTAGCCCTCGTCTTTTTACCTATTTGATCCTCTGCTGCCTTCACTACTTCATCCTCAGAGCTACCCATTCTTCTTCTACCGTATTTCTTTCCCCCATTCCTGTCAATTGTTCCCTTATGCTCTCCCTGAAACTCTGTACAACCACTGGTTTAGTCAGTTTATCCAGGTCCCATGTCCTTAAATTCCCACCTTTTTGCAGTTTCTTCAGTTTTAATCTACAGTTCATAGCCAATAGATTGTGGTCAGAGTCCACATCTGCCCCTGGAAATGTCTTACAATTTAAAAACTGGTTCCTAAATCTCTGTCTTATTATATAATCTATCTGATACCTTCTAGTATTTTCAGGATTCTTCCATGTATACAACCTTATTTCATGATTCTTGAACCAAGAGTTAGCTATGGTTAAGTTATGTTCTGTGCAAAACTCTGCCAGGCGGCTTCCTCTTTCAATTCTTAGCCCCAATCCATATTCACCTACTATGTTTCCTTCTCTCCCTTTTTCTACTCTCGAATTCCAGTCACCCATTACTAATAAATTTTCGTCTCCCTTCACCACCTGAATAATTTCTTTTATCTCATCATACATTTCTTCAATTTCTTCATCATCTGCAGAGCTAATTGGCATATAAACTTGTACTACTGTAGTAGGCGTGGGCTTCGTGTCTATCTTGGCCACAATAATGCGTTCACTATGCTGTTTGTAGTAGCTTACCCGCACTCCTATTTTTTTATTCATTATTAAACCTACTCCTGCATTACCCCTATTTGATTTTGTGTTTATAACCCTGTATTCACCTGACCAAAAGTCTTGTTCCTCCTGCCACCGAACTTCACTAATTCCCACTATATCTAACTTTAACCTATCCATTTCCCTTTTTAAATTTTCTAATCTGTCCTCCCTGTTAAGGGAGCTGACATTCCACGCTCTGATCCGTAGATCGCCAGTTTTCTTTTTCCTGATAACGACGTCCTCTTGAGTAGTCCCCGCCCGGAGATCCGAATGGGGGACTATTTTACCTCAGCAATATTTTACCCAAGAGGACGCCATCATCATTTATCGATACAGTAAAACTGCATGCCCTCGGGAAAAATTACGGCCGTAGTTTCACCTTGCTTTCAGCCGTTCGCAGTACTAGCACAGCAAGGCCGTTTTGGCTCATGTTGCAAGGCCAGGTCAGTCAATCACCCAGACTGTTGCCCCTGCAACTACTGAAAAGGCTGCTGCCCCTCTTCAGGAACCACACATGTGTCTGGCCTCTCAACAGATAACCCTCCGTTGTGGTTGCACCTACGGTACGGCCATCTGTATCGCTGAGGCACGCAAGCCTCACCACCAACGGCAAGGTCCATGGTTCATGGGGAAGAGCATGTTTATACTCATTCCATATTACAATGACGAAGGTCAATGACTGGGTAGCCTTTAGCAATATACAGGGTGGTCAGAAAATGTCTGAAACGCTTGTCTTGATGGTGTAGGACAGATTGTACTGAGACATAAACGTTAAGAAAATATGCGATATGTTGCGCCGTTTCCGAGTTATTTAACATTAAATTTAGCCAATAAGGTCGTTTCGCGCGCGAATTCAAGTTTCTCCTAACCAAACAAAGCACTCGTTAGGTAACACAGCCCCTGGCAGGCCTCTTGAATGTGAGCGCGCGACGCCCCGGTTGGCTACATTCAGGGCTTAATAATTCGGAAACGGTGCAACGTATCGAATTTTTTTTAACATTTATGTCACGGTGCAACCTGCCCTGCAACACCCCTACGACCGTCACAGACACTTTCCGACCACCCTTTATATGAAGATAGTAACTGTTCTCGAAAGAACTGATACCATTGAGGACCGTGTAGCTTCTCTAGAGTAAGTAATAATTAATTGAAACTCATAGTTGCCGACAGGTATTGTTGATATAACTCGATGTGTACAGCTGAAAATATGTGCCCCGACCGGGTCTCGAACCCGGCATCTCCTGCTTACATGTCAGACACTCCATTCATCTCAGCCACCGAGGACACAGATCAATAACGCGACTGCAGGGATTTATCCCTTCCCTGCTTCCCGTGAGACCCACATTCCCAACTGTCCACAATTTACTTACGTAATGTACCTAATAGATATTTGCCTATCCACTCATTACCCAGCCATTGACCTTCGTCTGTGCGAATGCGCACAGGTTGCCCGAACTCTTACGGGAATCGTCACCTTAGTGTGCTTGAGTAATGAGTGGATGGGCAAGGATGTATTAGGTACAATACGTATGTAGATTGTGGACAGTTGGGAATGTGGGTGTCACGGGAAGCATGCAAGGGGTAAGTCCCTGCGGTCGCGCTGTTCATCAGTATTCTCCGTGGCTCAGGTCCAGTCTGCTTTCGGCCGGTGGGCGGCGAGGACGTCTTGTTTACGTCCCTTCCGCAGAGTCGCGAGCGCGCGTAGTTTGTTTACTTCCTCGCCGCAGCTAATACTCGCGTCCGTTGACACTGAGTCGCCATGGCTAATTCGTGCAGAAAAGCTACTATCAAGATCAGTTTCTAGCCCGACTACGCACGACCACGAGCCTCTGAAGTCGAACGATTCATTCGTGGCGAAGTTCAAATACCAACACAGCACATCATCGGTATCCACCTCTCCATCACAAGTAGCGTCGTTTACGTCAAGATGGTCAATGACGAGTTATGTCACGCAGTTGTGAACAGATGCGTGAACACTCTCAAGTTCAAACACTCCGATGGTCACATCGGAGAGGTTACTGTTGACCATGCTGGACTAGGATTACGCACACTAAGAGTCTTCGAACTCCCTTTCGAAGTACCACCGAACGTCGTTACCTCAGCTTTCCTCCCTTATGGGACGGTAATTAGTCACGTGGCCGAAAAATGGAACACCTTCGAAACGTACCAGCTCCTCAACGGCGTCCGGCAAGTGAAAATTGAATTAAAGCAACATGTGCCGTCCTACTTAGTCATAGGTGGCTGTCGAGCAATAGTAATGTACGACGGACAACCTCGTACTTGTACTGGTTGCGGCCAGGAGGGTCATGTGCGCTCGGCGTGTATTCAACGTCGGGTTACACAACTTCCATTGCATGACACGACACCACCTTCTACGCTCACGGCCCTCCCCCTCAATTACCCAGAGGTAACACGATCGATCGTCATGACAGACGACAACCCCCCCGGAAGACAGGAAGCGTTAGGATGCGCACCTGTCGCCGGTCCTGGATTGACCAACACCATTAAGGTGTCTGCAGAGGTTGAAGAAGGCCGCCCATCGACTCCACATGAAGATTCGGACGAGACAATGGAACTCGACGCTAGGGTTGTACCGACCTCTGCCTTGCTACCTGAGGGGGATGCTATACGGGAACCACAAACTCTTTCGGACAAAGAAACCCAGATCCGCAAACAAAGGTCACCGAGAAAACATAAAAAGCGACGTCGCACACCCTCAGACGATTGCCTCCAGCGGACGTCTTCTCCAGTTGTCGACCGGACGGCCGACGAAACGACGAGGAAAGTGGATGACGCGAGATCGTCCTCACCTGTCACTTTGTCTGATTTTGACAAACCCGATTCCTCTCTCTCGGACAAACGGATGGCCAGCACAGCGCCCGCCGTTGGTACACAACCGGAAAAAACTGCGGATTCACCCTTAGTTACTCAGCCCACAAGTGTTCTACCGCATCCACCGTTTACTTACGGGCCTTGGGTGGATGACATTGAAGACGCTTCTACGGCCGCTGTGGTGGATGAGGAGAGGGGTCTCTCCTCCCACACCTCAGCCCCTCCCGAGTAGCAACAGATGACGGCGCGGACGCGGCCAGCAGATCACAGACCCCACCTTTTACGGCAACACTGACGGCGGCCCCCACCGCAGGAGACTATCTACAGACCTATCGCTTAACGACCATCAACATTAACACCATTCGGACACGTACGATGTTGTCGCTGCTTCAAGACATGCTCAATGCAGCAGACGTTGACATTGTCTTTCTCCAAGAAGTCTTCGTCGCCGATTTCCCGGGTATGTATGGTTATACGGCTCATGTGTCCCACGCCTCGCCAACTAACAGTGGAGTCGCAATTCTCCTCAGAGAGGGCCTCGAGGCGGACGAAGTCCGATATCTCCCCGTCGCTAGAGGAATGGCCGTAACGGTGCAAGGCGTCCGGTTTATCAATGTGTACGCCCCTTCCGGAACGAATCGCCGTCGTGACCGATGGCTCTTCTTCGCAGAAAGAATAGCACCGCTTTTTCAGGGCAGGCACGATGACTTGATATTAGGGGGCGATTTCAATTGCACCCAAACACCTAAAGATCAGCTGCAACGCCAATTCACCGTGCCCCGAACTTGGGACACTCATCGACGATCTCCAGCTGGTAGATACATGGGAACATGTCCGAGGAAATAGACCGGGATACACCCATTTCACGAGTCACTCGCCTAGTCGCATCGATAGGATTTACGTCTCCCGTTCTCTCGCGGCAACGGTGAGTGACGCGGAGGTGTGGCCAGTAGCCTCTTCTGATCACGAGGCCTATATATGTGCCGTCACCCTTCGTCGCCACCGGGTGTGGCGCAGCCGACATCCCTGGAAATTAAACCTTGCTCTACTCGCTTCTCCGAATTGTCGACGCGCCATCGAAGACACGTGGAGTTTGTGCGTCCGCCGCCTCCCAACGTATCCTACGTCGATTAGTTGGTGGTTAACCTTCGCCAAGCCGGCCCTACGGCGAACCTTTATTACGTAAGGTCGTGAGACTGCTGCTTGGAGGCGGCAGACCCTTGATTTTTATTTCACCGTCCTTCGCGAATGCGCCTCCTTGCCACCCACACCGGAACGACAGTTGACAGTTCAGCGTGCGGAAGATCGTAGCCCATATGCGCCGACACCTCGAAGGGACGATCGTCCGAGCGCGAACACAAGACAGACTCGCAACGGAACGACCCATCACGTACCACGTCATCCGAGAACGTACACTGCGAAGACGGGCGCTGACACATGCCATCACCACTGAGGACGGCCGTCATCACACCACACAACGCGATATTGCTGCAGCCTTCTTCGACCATTACGAAAGACTTTATTCTGCTCAATGTTCCGACCCGACGACGGTGACAGCAGTCTCACAACTGCTTTACGGCATTGTCCCACAGGATTTACAAACTGAATTATTGAACGACATTACGGAAGACGAAGTTATCGACGCCATCGGTCAAGGAGCGGCGAATAAGTCTCCTGGCCCCGACGGGCTCATTGTGGAGTTTTATAGAACTTTCCAGTATTTACTGGCTCCCGAGTTAACAGACATCTGTCGGGAACTTATGTCCCCCGCGGTGCCGCTCCCTGCGACCTTCGTAGAAGGAATAATTATACCGGTTCACAAGCGTAAAGGTGGGGCTCGAATACAAGATTACCGCCCGCTAACACTCGTCAACTGTGACATGGAGATATTCACCAGACTATTAGCAAACCGTCTACGACCGACCCTACCTTACGTCATCTCGCCAGATCAGACTTCCCTAGGGGGTATCAACAACATCCACACAGCACTGTGTTGATACCGTGACTTAATAGCCCTAGCCAGGGCACGCCGCTTCCCGGGAGCGCTGGCATCAGTATGTTTTAGCCAAGCTTTTGATCGAGTGGTTCACGCGTACCTAATGTCCGTTCTACAGCACATGCAGTACCCACAGCAATTCACAGACGTCGTGATACGCCTCCTCCGAGGGGCGACTTCCAAAGTGCTCGTTAACTGGCGTCTCTCGCTGTCCCTCCCGATTTTCCGCTCCGTGCGTCAAGGCTGCCCCTTGTCGACGTTACTATATGCTCTGGCACTGGAACCGCTCCTCTGTGGCCTCCGTCAACGCCTCACCGGTCTTACCCTACGTGACGTCACATTTCGCTGTACAGCATATGCAGACGACCTGGTTCTCCTGTTACGCAATCGCGACGATGTCAACAGAACACTAGAATGGATTACCACATACGGTGTGGCTTCCGGCAGCTGTCTCAACGTCGCCAAATCGGTCGCCATGGCCATAAGAGACGGGTTGACCCCAGCGTGTGTCGAACCCCTACAGCTTCGTAGCACTATCAAACGTCTCGGAATAGAGTTTCACGACGACATAGTGCGCACTGCGGCTCTGAACTACCGCCGCTTATTACAAAAAATTCGGGTCCAGATCTTCAACCTTCGTCTGCGGACCCTCGACATTCTCCAAAGGACACACTTCGTCAATGTTTATCGCGCATCGCGCCTTCCACACATAGCGCGTGATCTTCCAATACCGTTAACGATGGCTCGCCGTCTATTAGCGGCATTCGGAGCCTACGTCAGTACAGACATGCTCT
The DNA here is from genome assembly GCF_023897955.1 of Schistocerca gregaria. NCBI lineage: Eukaryota > Metazoa > Arthropoda > Insecta > Orthoptera > Acrididae > Schistocerca > Schistocerca gregaria. Next base: position 183,579,764 of record NC_064927.1, read on the forward strand.
TCAAAGTCAGTTACAAGTCACTGACCCTTCCCACAGGAAGGGGAGGTCTTGGTCTAGTCCATGTCCACGACACAGCTGTGGCCCTGTATGTCAGCTCACACATCAAGCTGTGGCGCCACCACCCGGAAAGTTTGACAGGTTTGGTGTTGGAGTCCTTAGCTCCGCCCTCCCTTGTGGCCCCACTGACGACGCAAGACATACCCCCACCCTTCTACTACTTCGGTAACTTTTACATTGAACACAACTATGTCCGTATCGCAGTACCACCGAAGAAACAGGCGTCGGCGCGGGATATATATCATGTCCTACAGCAGACGCGCCCACCAAACATCGTGGAGACCAAAAGCCCTCAGATTAATTGGAAGGTGGTGTGGAAGACGATACACGTGGTTCCACTGGACGCAGCAGTCCGTTCCACATAGTACATCACAGTCAATGGTAAACAGATCACCCGATCACGCCTCCACAAGATAAACATGGCGGAATCGCCTCTGTGCGTAGACTGCGGGATACCAGACACGAACGGACACCGTCTCACATGTGGCGCGGCAGAAGAAGTATGGCGCTTGGTGCGACAAATTTTGTCGAATTTTCTACGAGTGACTCAGGAACACATTACACCTCGGTTTCTACTATTTCCGGATCAACAGTATTTCCCGCGCGAAAAGACCAACGCTGTCACGTGGATCCGTGCGCATGCGATACTCTACTTATTTCACGATGGACCTAAAGATGTATTCGACTTTTGGAACTATCTACAAGAACGTCATTGCAAAATCGTACGGAACCCAAAATACAGACAGTACTTTTCTAATTACTTAGGGAGTGCCCTACGCGACCCTCCACGCAGCTGGATCATCAACAGGTAGGAGAAGACACCCATTGAGTGAGCTGTCAAGACTAAGTTCGAATCTAGGTGGAATAACATGATATACGTGAAGACGTACCTGTATGATGAAGCGCAAGGAGAGTAGCGACACACCCTTCTGCATCCTGTATGAAGCACTTTTTTTTTCGTTTTCCCCATATACATTACCTCGGTGTAGGAACGTGCCGATATATTGTTTTCTTTTTCTCAGAGCACGATGCGATGCTAGATACATTTATCTTTGTTGTGGTATAAAGTACAATCACATTAAGAATGTATTAAAAACAGTAAATAAAAATAAATAAATAAATAATAATTCCCACAAATATTTCCCCTACCCGTCCCTGATTCCTTGATTCCTTGACGGGGGACATTGTGACCAGGCCTCGGGTTACGACCCCTGATCGCTCTGGCTCCCCCGCCCTGCCCCACCTCCGAAAAGAAAGGTCTTTGGTTCAAGTCTTCCCTCGACTGAAAAAAAAAGAAGGTGGAAAGAGCGTCTGCCATGTAAGCAGGAGATTCCGGGTTCGGGTCCGGCTCGGGGCGTACGTTTTCAGCTGTCCGCATCGAGGTATATCAACAACACCTGTCGGCAGCTGAGGGTTTCGATTAATTATCAATGGTATTTGTTATTTCCGTTACTATCTTCATTTTCTTGACAATTTTTTTGTGCTTCCACTGGTTAGTTTCCTAAGTGGGTGGTATCCCTTTGTCCTGGATCATGGAATGGCTGCATTAAATTCAGCGTAACCTATCTTGACACATGCATATCCTGCCGAAATGGCTTTCAAGGCCAATTACAGGATTTATAAGGCCCAGCGACGCTCTCTCGCAGAGCACACAACTTTTTGACTCTGTTTAAAGTGTACAGGATTGTGCTTCTGAAGTAATAGAGGATATGAAAGCCCTAAAATGATTAGGTTAACTAAATTACTAAACTCCGTCTGAACAGGCTTTGGAAGGCCCAGCAGTACCGACCGACCGCTGTGTCATCCTCTCAGCCCAGGGGTGTCATTGAATGGGCATGTGGTCAGCACACCCCTCTCCCTGCCGTTGTCAGTTTTCGTGACCGGCGCCGCTACTTCTCAGTTAAGTAGCTCCTCAGTTTGCCTCACAAGGGCTGAGAGCACTCCGCTTGCCAGAAGCGCTCGGTAGACGGGACGGTCACCCATCCAAGTGGCAGCCCAGCCCACTGCGGCAAGGCCTTCGGCCTGATTGGACTAAACACGTAAATAAATGAAAATCTCTTTTACTGGTGCACTTTTGCCTTGCTTTGGCATTAAATATCGCTGGGCACTATCTGTATTTTACAGTGTCTGTATAGTTCGACACAATGTTCCTTCGGACGTGCATCCATGCGTGCTGTATTCCCTGCCAAATCAAGGCAGTCTGATGAGCAAAACATATAATTTACATGCGAGCACTCTGGGACGTAGAGTCTAAGACTAATAGAAGTCGGTATGATATTGGACTGCCTGTATTATTCCGAATCGTAATTCGGTATAATAGACGCACTGCAATATCGTATTTATCCGCCGGCAAGCGACTTCCAAGTAAAATGTCTCCCCTACACGGTAATATACATAATGGATGTACGAGCACAGGTTGTAGATATATAGTTGAGGCCAAATGGTGGTTTGGCTGTGGTCCTTAGTCGTGCTCTGATAGCCTAATGGTCGTATTCTCGCTTCGCGCGTCGGGCGACTAGGTCGTGCTCTTAGTTCCGCCTCTACCGTAGCGCAGCGTGCTTTCCTCCTGTCAGTTTAGTGCCGTGTTGGTCTCCGTGCGCGTCGCATCGCTGGTTGTCGGCTGGTGTTTGGTGTTCGTGCGGCCCTTCCTGTCGCGGCGTCGTCTCTCGCCGTGATGTCCACCATGGTTCCCACGAAAGTTCCGCGTACAGGTACAGTCAGTTTTACCTTTGACAAATCCACGCGTCACGTCCAGCCCGGTTCTTTGGAGATACATGACTGGTTAGTCGATACAGTTAAGGTCACTACTGATCAGGTGCATACCGCATATTTCGACAGCGAATTATATGTGTTTTTTGTTAAGTTTCTTGACCCGCTCCAGGTTGATAGGCTACTTTCTCGTCATGGTTCTCAGGTACCCTTTACGCACCGTGATGGTTCCACTAGTATGGTTCTCTTGGCAAATGCAGAAGTGATATATACGAATGTTCGGGTATTTAACCCTCCGCCCGAGGTTGACGACTCTTTTCTGAAGTCCGTTTTGCTTCCTTATGGGGACGTACGCCATATTCGAAAGGAACGCTGGTCTGCTCAGCACCGCTTACAGGTATATAGTGGTATTCGGTCGGTGGAAATGGTGGTCAAAAAACCTATTCCTTCTCACCTACAGGTATGTGGTTATAGGGTCCATATCACGTACAGTGGCCAGGAAGGAACATGTTATTATTGTAATGAAACTGGTCATTTCCGTACTAATTGTCCGCGGCGTGTGGTGGTATTAAAAACTACATACGAACAGCGTAAAAAATTGACTTTAGCTGATCTTCTCCCGCAAGGATCTCGGACTGAATCGCTCACTGTTACTGAGGGACGCAGTGATCCGTTGCCCGACAACGGCCGTGATTTTCCCCCGTTGTCCTTGAGTAGGGATGTTGCTGCCCTTAATTCCGATGTTCCCGCGCTGATTTCTCACAACAAGCGTCGGCGAACACAGGATGATGCGGCTGATGAATCTTCCTTATTGGCTCGCCCTTCCGATGGGCCTCCGGTAAAGGACTCTCTTTCTCAGTCGGAAATCGTGGATGAGGAAGCCACAGGTGCTATCACGCCTTTGCAGAAGCTCCCTGACACCTTATCTGACGTTGTTCCTGCTACCGCGGCAGCCTCTTCGGAGACGCCCGTGACGGAACCTGCTTCTGGTTGCCACGTGTCTTCTCCGGTGCTCTCTGACACATCTCCTATTGACTCTGTTTCGCATCCCCCTTCTGGAATTTCTGTCGCCCCCTCTGGGTCACAGCCTCCTCCCATCAAACAACTGATTGATTCTCTAGAGCTAGTGGATCCCGTTGTTATTCACCAACTGTCCCACCGTGAACCCATGTCTGCGGACGAGTGGGATGTAGAGGCCTCTCTCTCGCAATCTGACACGGAATGTCTACATGATGCTCCTACGCAGCCGAACGCTGCAGCGTCGGCACCGCGGAGCCGCAGTCGAATCCGTAAACAGCCACGGAGAGCCGCGTCACGGCCGAAGAAAAAGCAGTGGGAAGATGAGGGTTCTGTTTCGTAGTTTTTCTCTCTGTGGTTCAGCGCTTGTTTCTGGTATGATTACTTGTATGATGCTCCGTCAGCTGACGGCTCTCTACCGATCTTTGTTTTTCTTTCTAGGTTGAAGTTCCATGCAAGCATATACATTTCTTACTCTGAATATTAACAGAATATGTTCTGAGCTTCGGCTCGCCGCTTTGCGACAGTTTATCTATCAGTCTGGGGCAGATGTTGTTTTTTTACAGGAAGTCCTATTCGACCAGTTTTCCATTCCTGGGTTCTCGACGTTTTTTAATGTCGCTTCCGAACTTTCTACGGGCACTGCCTTGTTTTATAGAGAAGGCATTCCGTTGATGAATTTCGAAGTACTCGACAGTGGAAGGGGGATCGGGTGCACGTTTTATGATCTCAGTTTACTCCTTCTTTATGCCCCTTCTGGTTCGGGTTGTACTACCGCACGCTCGAGTTTCTATAAAGAAGAAGTCATTTACCTGCTTCGTAAATCCCCGACAAAGATAATTTTAGGTGGGGACTTCAATTGTGTTCTACGGCCGGTAGATCAGTCTCCTAATTTTAATTTCAGTAAAGAACTCGACGACCTTGTGCGCTCCTTGCACCTGCGTGACGTGTGGGTTTCTCGCTATCCTACACTTGTGCGACATACCTACTTTACTCCCACGTCTAGCAGTCGCCTCGATCGTTTTTACCTTTCCGATTCCTTGTGTGGGCAACTTCTGGCTGTTGATGTGATACCAGCCTGTTTTACTGATCATTGCGCTGTAGCCGTTACGTTTAATTACGATCGACAACCGGTAAAATTGTTTCGTCCTCCTTGGATGCTCAATATCGCGTATTTGCAAGATACCTCCCTTGGTATCGTCCTGGAGGACATTTGGACTCGTTGTTCTCGTACTATGGACCGGTACCCGTCTATCGTGGCATGGTGGACACTGTATGCAAAACCACACATCCGTAGGGCTCTCATGCGTTTTGGGGCTGCGAAGGTGGCAGAAGATCGACGAACGCAAGAATTTTACTATTCTGTCTTACGTCAACTGTACGATAGTGCTACGCATGCTCCCCTCCGGGTTACTGATATACAGCGCATCAAAGCCAAATTGCTGCAGCTCAAACGCATTCAAATGGAGGGCCTGCGGACGAGGTCTCAACCACGTTCCCTTCTACAAGAGGAACTGACGTCACTCTAACATCTAGTCCGTTTACGGTCGCGCCGGAAACGTGGGTGCCTTGCCTCCCTCACAACCGCTGACGGCCGCGTGTTCACCTCTCACCGTGACATTTCTGACTTCGTTTACACCTATTTTACTGATCTGTACGATACTCATGTCCCGGCGGAAAGCTCTCTTGACGACTTTACCTCCTTGCTGCCTCGCGTCGTCACTCCTCAATTAAACGACGCCTTTCTGCGTCCCTTTCAGAAGGATGACATATATGATGTTGTTGCAGGATCGCAGTCCCGCAAGTCGCCTGGATTAGATGGTATTCCTAAGGAGTTCTATGTTCAATTTTGGCCGCTCATTGGTGACACCTTAACGTCAATGGTAAATGAAGTAATGCGGGGAGTCTCACTTCCTGCTCCTTTTCAGGAAGGCAGAATGGTCCTCCTCCCGAAATCCACAGGTCGACCTGCAATTGATTCCCTCCGTCCTATTACTCTCCTTAACTTTGATTATAAACTTGTCGCTCGAGCAATTAATATCCGTCTCTCTAAGCTGCTCGATACCATTATTGCCGCCCACCAAAGCTGTGTGCCTGGACGCACGATACTGACTTCCGTTCTCGAATGTCGCGATGTAATCTCGGTGGCGGCTGCCGCTAATATCCCAGGGGCTTTGCTTTTTCTTGATTTCCAAAAAGCGTTCGATCGCGTCAGCCATGATTTTTTATCGAGAGTGCTCACTGCTGTCGGCTTTAATAATGATGCTCGACAAGTCTTAACTAATCTTTTTACCGGTATCAGTGTCTCGGTGATTGTGAACGGTCACCCTACCCCCCGGATATCGATCAGACGGGGGTTACCCCAGGGAAGCCCCTTATCCATGTCACTTTTTGTTCTATCCTTAGAGCCCTTACTTCGCCATCTCACCATGCACTTACGTGGCTGGAATATATTGGGGGAAATTTTTGCAGTCCGTGCATACGCCGATGACGTCATGGTTTTAGTACGACATGCCGAGGATATACCGCGGCTTAAGGATACCTTGGATTCATTTTGTGGTCTTGCTGGTGCTCGCATTAATGATCGCAAATGCACGTTCCTGCCGTTGAGAGGCTTTGATCATGTCGTCATTCCTTGGGCGACGGTTGTCGATCGCCATAAGACCTTGGGGATCATAGTGGATCGTAATCCGATCAAAATGGCGGCACTAAATTGGCGTGAGGTTACGAGTCGTGTTCACGGGGCGATCCTTGAACATGACCGCCGTTCCCTTAGCCTCCTTCACAAGGCACGGGTTTTAGAGACCTATGTCTTCAGTAAAATATACTACGTTGCGCAGGTCTTCCCGCTTCCCGCGATGATGGCCCGCAGGCTGAAACAACTGTCTAGTCGATTTCTGTGGCGCCGCCATGTCTTACGTGTCCGGTATGAAGTTGTGGCCAGGCCTCGGAAGCTTGGAGGATTGGGTCTTTCAGATATCAAAGTGAAGACGTCCATCTTATTTGCCCGCCGCAATGTTTTAACCTGTACGCGGGCTCCGCATTCAGTCACCTCTCGTTTACTTTCCCGCCTCCGGCCGGCCAGTCTGACCCCTCCTGTTGATGTTGGACGGATTAATCCTAAATTGCGGCACATTCGTGAATACTTTGTACTTGTCGGTGTTCTGGGTGCTGATATACTTTCTATGACGCATATTCCTACCAACATGCTACAAATCCGTTGGGGTACAGCATGTTTCCCTTCTTCTGTTGAACTTGCTTCCCCGTCAACGTCATGGAAAACGGTCTGGTCTCATCTTAGTCTTCCCATTTTGCCGATGGAGATTGTTTCAACGTGGTATAAGGTCATTTACCGTCTGATACCTACTGGTGATCGTCTTTTTCGTATTGGCCTTCGTCCGACTGATCAGTGTGAGGATTGTCATCAAACTGACACCTTACTTCACAGGCTAGTTGCTTGCGGACGGGATCATTGGCTCTGGGTCCGCCGTCAATTAGCTTTTCTTACTAGAGGGCCTGAAACCGCATTCCCAGACGACATCTTCTTACATCCGGACATCTCTTATTTTCCTCAGACGAAAACGAACACGATTGTCTGGCTCTTGGGTTACTATGTCCATTACGTCATCGAAGGCGGTAATGACCCAGATCCCCGCGTTTTTCACCATTATTTGTCAACTGCGCATTGGAAATGGCAGCGGTTACCACAATACCGAACGCTTTTTGCGAATATGCTTTTTCTTGTGTTTAACCGTCAAGGGGTTGGTTAAGTTCCCCTGTGATTCCTGTTTCTTCCCTGAGCTCGAGTCCCCTCCCTTGTTGTATTTTTTCGTGATTTTTTTTTTCTCTCTCTCTTTTGCATGTATATATATACACCCAAAATTCATACGGGTGGGGTAACTGGTTGGTCTTCCCCTTCAGAAGAAATGTTTTATTTGTGTTTCACCTAATTTGTTGATTTTCTTTTTGCAGCTAATATTAAATGATGATTTGACTATGGTTGTCTGAATTCTCGTGAAATATACCAAGTCAATCTGATAATAAAAAAAAGAAATGGTAGGAGACCCCTCGCGACAAGCGGGAAATACGGGTTCGAGTCCCGGTCCGACACAAATTTTAATAGTCGTCATTCCATTACACAGCTGATGGAGTTCCATATTCAGAACTGCGAATAGATTTCATACATGGACGTTTGGGTGGATCCTGGAGGCGTAGTCGGATGGCCGAGGCGGTAAGGCAACCGCTCGCGTAAAACAAGCAAACAGGTATTGCGTCCCGGTGCACCACAAATTTCGATATCTTACTACTAAATCGTATGGCCGTTGTGCATTCGTATTCAAAATTTTGGAATACATTTCGTAGTTTAATACGATTTTCAATCACCAGCAGTGCCCGCTCCTTCGGACATATGCAGACACTGAAAAAACAGGAACAGCCCTAATGTACTGACCTGTTTTAAATCTGTAACATGTGCGTACAAACGGCAGCCCATATGTGCAAAGGACAAAATCCCGTGATACTTCAGGATACCCGCTGGAGATGCCTTGCTACTATGGCGAAACGCGTGTAGTTGCGCAAGTTACAGTAAATAATAAAAAAAGACCTTAATGTGCAGCATTCAAAAGGAGTTTTTGTTTTACACCACTGGAATATATATTCTGCTACTGGGAAAATACCCACCAAAAGAAATTTGCATTTAGATTGTATAAGTGCATTCAAAAGATAACGAACAGAAAGCTGCAGATGGAAACCGCTGAAGGGATCGTAGCGCCAGCGCCTGCAGGTCGACCCCCTATGAGAGCCGAGACCCCAAACTCATCGACGTCTACATCATACTCCGCAAGGACCCTAATGGTGTATTGCGAAGGGTACTTTCGGTACCACTATCTGATCCCTCAAACCCTGTCCCACTTGCGAATAGTGCGTGGGAGAATGGTTGTCGGTAAGCCTCTGTATTGGCCCTAATTTCTCGAATTGTCTGCTCGTGGTCAATATGCGAGACGTATATGGGGGGGGGGGGGGGGGGGGAAGTAATATGTTGTATGACGCCTCCTGAAAAGTGCTGCCCCGAAATTTCAATAGCAAATCTTTCTGTGATGCACAATGCCTCTCTTGTAAAGTCTGCTAGTGCAGTTTGTTTAGCATCTGAGTAACGCTCTCTCGCCAGCTAAACGATCCCGTGACGAAACGCGCTGCTCTGCGTTGGATCTTCTCGATCTCCTCTATCAGTCCTACCTGATAGGGATCCCAGATAGATGAACATCACTCAAGAATCGGGTGAACAAGGGCCTTAAAAGCCACTTTTTCCATCGATGAGATATATTTCCTTAACACTCTTCCGATGAATCTGAGTCTAGTGTCTGCTTTTCCCACTATCTGTTTTATATGGTCATTAGACTTAAGGTCGCTCTGGATATTTTACGGCACGCGATATCTCCAGCTGTTTGTCATCAATAGTGTAGCTGTACAGTAGTGGAATTCTTTTCTGATGTATGCGCAATAAGTTACATTTATTTACGTTCAGGGTCAACTGCCAGAGTCTGCACCATTCATCAATTCTCTTACAGGTTGTTCTGCAAATTCTTACTACCTTCTCTCGTTAATACTTTGCTATAGACAACTGCATCAACTGCAAATATCCTTAACCAGCGTCCAACGCTTTCTACTACATCATTTGAAGGGCCTATTTCAATAGCGGTACAAGTCCATTTTTTCATTTTGAGATACAGAATCCTAAAGTTAAATGAGAGCTGAAAAATCTGCAGTTGAGATACCAGAAATATTCAAGCATACGGCTTCTTGTTAGAGATGAACCTTTCTCTCTGTTTGTTTGGATCATTACTTTCAGAAGCATTATAGGCAGAAAAGTGGAGGTAATGGACTTGTACCAATATTGAAATAAGCCCTTCATTTATATAGTAAAGAGGAAGGGTCTTATCACACTTCCCTGTGGCAAACCGGAATATTGCCTCTACATCTGTCTATTCAGTTCCGTTAAGAGCGACGTGTTGAGTTCTATCTGCAAGAAAATCTTGAATCCAATCACAGGTCTGCTCCGATGCTCCGTAAGCTCATACTTTTTTCATTCAACGGCAATGTGGGACGGTGTCAAACGCCTTACTGAAATCAAGGAACACAGCATCAATCTGATCACCGTTGTCCACTGCACTGTGGATCTGATAGAGCAACAGAGCGAGCTGAGTTTCGCAGGATCTCTGTTTGCCGAATCCATTTTGACTTTTATAGAGGAGGTGCTTAGTTTCGAAGAACATCATAATTCTTGAGCATGAAACATGTCCCATAATTCTACAATAGATTGACGTAAACTATATAGGTCTATAATTGTGCGGATCTGTCTTACGGCCTTCCTTAAAAACGGGAACGACCTGTGCTTTTTTCCAGCCGCTAGAGGGACACGGGCGTACAGCCCCGTGGCCACAGATCATGCACGTTCAGGTGTCGACCGCCCACTGCACTCAATAGTACTGATAACTGGATACCATTGTCCAGTAGCTGGATATCTTCATTGCAGCTGAATAGCGGTGAGTTACGATGGCAGCCACCGAGCCTGAGATCAGAATGTGCGTCGTCATTGTAGCGGACATGTACAGCCTCCGTACACCTGTGCCACTCTGCGATGAATTTCCTATCACGCACTCATTCCGCTGTAAGGAGACTCACTACGCACTTTTGTTTGTTTCGAAGCCCCCTTTCGCTGGTATCAACACTACAGAGTGCAGTGGACGCGCAACCTACGCACGTGCTGGCTCTGACGTCAGGTCGACGAATTTGTGACGTCAGCGCTATTATTGTCACTACACCTTCTTCCGTAGGCAATAAAATTACGAACCCTTCAGCGTTTTCCGCTTTATAGATCCCAGCTCGTTTCTTATTGAATGTACTTGATAAGAAACGATCAGCCACGTGTTACTTACTTATATACAATGTATTTATGTACTCTTACTTGCTCTTCTGATCCAAAAAACTGTAGTAGGTTTTTGTTCCAGTCAAGCAGCGTCCTCCACAGCGTTCTGTCTTTGGTATCTTCTTCCCTTGCTCCATATATCTCAAGTTCTTTGGCCGGCTACTGGTGGTGGTGGTTAGTGTTTAACGTCCCGTCGACAACGAGGTCATTAGAGACGGAGCGCAAGCTCGGGTTAGGGAAGGATTGGGGAGGAAATCGGCCGTGCCCTTTCAAAGGAACCATCCCGGCATTTGCCTGAAACGATTTAGGGAAATCACGGAAAACCTCAATCAGGATGGCCGGAGACGGGATTGGACCGTCGTCCTCCCGAATGCGAGTCCAGTGTGCTAACCACTGCGCCACCTCGCTCGGTCGGCCGGCTACTGTCTCCGCCTTATTTTCGGTGTGCTTGAGGGCCTTCGCCATCCGAGTTGTTTCTCCAACGTTTGTATCAGTCTTGATCCCTCCTCTCTTCCACAGACATTCCTGGTCCATCTCCATCTGTTTGTCTTGGCTTACGCAAATAGATCTGGATCATCATACGCCTCCCTCAACTCCGCGTTTGTTCTTCCTCGCCTTCTCCTTCATCATAAATTGATCCAAAAATTTTAATTTGAGAAACTTTGTCTTTCTCTCCGTTTCTGTTGTGGTCTTCAGGCCAAAGACTGATTCGATGCAACTCTCCATGCTACTCTATCCTGTAAGACCTCTTCATCTCCAAATAACTATTGCAACCTACATCTTTCTGAATCTGCTTATTGTATTCATCTCTTGGTCCCCCCCCACGATTTTTCCCACCCATACTTCCCGTCAGTACTAAATTAGCGAGCTCTTGATGTCTTAGAATGCGTTCTATCAATCGATGCCTTCTTTTGGTCAAGTTGTATCACAAAATCCTTGTTTCCTCAGTTATATTCAATATCTCCGCATTAGTTATGTGATCGATCTACCTAGTCTTCAGCATTCTTCTGTTGCACCACATTTCGAAAGCTTCTATTCTCTTTCTATCTAAATTGTTTATTGTCCATGTTTCACTTTCACTCCAGAGAAAAACCTTCAGCAAAGATTTAATAACACTTAAATATATATTCGACGATAACAAATTTCTCTTCTTCAAAGAGGTTTTTCTTGCTTTTGCCAGTCTACATTTTATATCCTATCAATTTCGGCCACCATCAGTTATTTTGCTGCCAAATAGCAAAATTCATCTACTACTCAAAGTGTCTCGTTTCCTAACTTAGCTCCCTTAGCGTCACCTGATTTAATTTGACTACATTCTATTATCCTTCTTTTGGTTTCCATTCCGTTCAACTGCTCTTCCAAGTCCTTTGCTGCCTCTACACTGAACTATTCCCCATGTTTCTGCTTCTACCCCATATAATAATACTGGTTTGTTTATGCTTTCATACATTGAAGCGCCAAAGAAACTGGTATAGGCATGCGCATTCAAATAGAGAGATATGTAAACAGGCAGAATACGACACTGCGTTCGGTAACGCCTATATGAGACGACAAGTGTCGGGCGCAGTTGTTAAATCAGTTACTTATATTACAACGGAAGATTGTCAAGATTTAAGGGACTTCGAACGTGGCGCTATAGTCGGCTCACGAGCGATGGATGGCACACTGCATCTCCGAGGTAGCGATGAAGTGGGCATTTTCCAGTACGACCATCTCACGAGTGTGCCGTGAATCTCAGGAATCCGATAAAACATCAAATCTACGACATCGATGCGGCAGGAAAAAAATCCTGCAAGAACTAGATTAACGACGACTGAAGAGAATCGTTCAACTCGACAGAAGTGCAACCCTTCCGCAAATTGCTGCATATTTCAATGGTGGGCCATCAACAAGTGTCAGCGTGCGAACCATTCAACGGAACATCATCGATATGGCTTTCGGAGCCGAAGGCCCACTCGTTTATCCTTGATGACCGTTCGACGCAAAGCTTTACGTCTCACTTGAGCCCATCAACACCGTCATTGGACTGTTGATGACTAGAAACATGTTGCCTGGTCAGACGAGTCTCGTTTCATATTGTATCGACTGGGTGAACATGTATGGGTAACGAGACAACCTCATGAATCCATGGAACCTGCATGTCAGCAGGGGACTCGTGGAGGCTCTGTAACGATGTGAGGCATGCGCAGTTGGAGTTATATGGGACTCCTGATACTTCTAGATACGATTCTGAAATGTGGCACGTACGTTAGCATCCTTTCTAATCACCTTCATCCATTCATGTCCATCGAGCATGCCGACGGACTTGGGCAATTCCAACAGGTCAATGCGGCACCCCACACGTCCACAATTGCTACAGAGTAACTCCCCCGAGATTACAAACTTCCGCTAGCCACCAAATTCTCCAGACAATAACATTATTGAGCATATCTGAGATGTCTTGCTACGTGCTGTTCAGAAGAGATCTCCACCCCTTCGTACTCTTGCGGGTTTATGGACAGCCCTGCAGGATACATGGTGTCAATTCCCTCCAGCAATACCCCAGACATTAGTAGAGTCCATGCCACGCCGTGCTGCGGCAGTTCTGCGTGCTCGCGTGGACCTTACACGATATTAGGCAGTTTCTTTGACTCTTCAGTGTATATCCTTATTTTGGTTCGTCTAGATAAAATTTTGGGCTTTAGTAGTTTATTGAGTGAATATGATACTCTGGATACCACGTTTATTCTCTTTTCTATTTCTTGTTTCTCATCAGCTCTGTTATTTACTCTGATCCCCATATATTTAAACTCCTCTGCTTCTTCAAACGCATGGTCAACAATCTCTATGGTTTCCTCCCTTTGTGTCTTGTAATTTCTTCTTACCATCACGATTCTTGTTTATATCATCATTTATCCTTAACCCAGCTTCCTTAGCTTTTTGAAATAACTTTCTTGTCAGTATTTTTAGGTCATCTAGATTATCAGCGAATAATGCTAGCAAAGGCTGGTACATTAATTTTTATTTCTGTTCCAATTCCCTCCTTTGCTTCGTTTGTTACATCCAGCGACTGCTGTATAATTACAATGAACTATAAGTTTTGTGCCTTACAGTTTAATGTATACAGTTAAAGTAACTAAATTTTTGGTGATTTACTGTCTGGTAGCATGTTATTTCTTATTGTGTTAAAGTAGCGTTGTATTTCCCCTCCAAAGACACAAAACACGTATCTGAAACACAAAATTCGTGTAAGGTACGGCGTTACTATGTGGAGATGAGCTTTATCCTTAACCGTGTGAGAGCTACGAACAAGACTCTTTGTCGGCTATACTGCGGACGGCACGGTTCACGCCTTTTCTAGGAAGCGGCGCTTATACTTGCTCGTTCCGAGAGAGCGGGAATCCAATTACCATTAGCGCGCCGTTCAGCTTTACTTAATACCCGGCCGGCGCTGGCGGGAAATGCGTTGCTACAGTAGGTCCCCCGTTCACCGGGAGCATTACTCTACATCAATCACGCTATGACGTTTCGATTAATTTTTTGATCATTACACGTTCCAGCGCAAGAAATGAGGAAGATGTGACAGGGAAATTGCACAGAAAACAAAAAGCGCCTCTTGTCCGCAGCGGCGGGAGGGGAGGGCCGTCTAAAAGTGTCAGCCCGACCGTCGGGTCGTCAGCAGGCGTTTGCTTTTGTCGGCAGCTAGCCGCGTACTGTTTGCTGCTAACTCCGCAACCAGCTGCGGGGAATGTGGAAACGCGGCACCGCGGCTGTCTGTCGTAATTTTCTTTCAAGCCCCGCACAAAAAGGAGAAGCGCTCAGTCCTTACTCTTTACATTGTCTCGTTCTGCAGATGTGTGCACCTCGTTCTCTTGTTATTTCCGGCGATGAAAACTGTAAGCACGACGACAAACTGACGCACTGCCAGTGAATTAAAGGTGAAACGGCAGTCCCGAGCTCATAATTGAGCTGTGAAAAGAAGAACCATACATTTCCGTCCTAAGCAATCCCATGTTAGGTGACATATCATTACTTTGTCTCAGGCTCCTACGCTGCGCAGCAAACACAGCTATCGTACTTACTAGTTTAATAAAAAGCAGTCCAAATACCAGTAAATGATTAATGTTTTGATCTGGGAACCAGTTTCGGTGTATAAGACCATCTTCAGACCAGAAGCTCTGATGTGTACAAGAGTTATAATGGGTCGCGTACGACAACACTTGTCCACCTTAAAAACTAACATTAACGCTGCATGTAAAGTAAAACGACGTTTACCCAGATTTTGTGAAGCGCCGGTTGAAATAGCAGCTGTTTAGCACCTAATGATATTTGCAGCGAAATGCTTACTAGTTAACTTTTTTTTCTTCATTGTTATTTCATCACCCTCGTCCCATATGGACGGGGGTGGACTGTCAGCAGTATAACGTTCCGCTCTATATCCAAGAACATTTTCTAAAAATAAAAATAAAACGCATTTTCCATAACTCATAATATAGGGGGGGGAGTAGGTTGGTACTTCATGCCCACCACCAAAAAAGCATTGAAAACACAAATTTCGTTAAATCTGCTTAACTTCTATTAAGAACGAAATTTTTAAATGAGAACGCGACCTGAAAATATCTTTTAGAACAATCTTAGCAATACCAACGAATTTTCCGTAACGTTTACATTGAGGGGAGGAGTACTTTATGACCACTACAGCAATTTTAAAAAATATTTTTATTTGTCGCTTATTTACATTCAAAACACTCTCTGATGCTATACAGATGTGTAAGAGACATGAATACGATTATTGTTACGAAAAGTCACATTCACTACTAAGATTTAAGTTCTACTGGCAAATTTAAAACAGCTACGGAGTCTGGTCTAAGAACTCATTGAAAGTAATAATTTTTTTTTGAAAATTTCGTAACATAAACAACCAAACTAGATTACGATACTTTCAAGCCGCGTGGAGTGGCCGTGCTGTTTAAGGCGCCATGTCACAGATTGCGCAGTCCCTCCTGCCGGAGGTTCGAGTCCTCCCTCGGGAATGGGTGTGTGTGTAATTCTTAGTATAAGTTAGTTTAAGTAGTGTGTAAGTCTAGGGACCGATAACGTCAGCAGTTTGGTCCCTTAAGAAATCACACACATTTGAACATATGAACGATACTTTCAAAAGATGGGCACAAGGAAACCTCACCCCCCCCTCTCCACCACTTGGGGTTGAGAGGGTTAAAGGAGAAAAGTTGACAGATGGTTTTAAAAAGGACGAATTTTGTTGGAATCTACATAAAAAGCAGCAAAATTGTTTTCACTCTGCAGCGGAGTGTGCGCTGATATGAAACTTCCTGGCAGATTAAAACTGTGTGTCGGACCGAGACTCGAACTCGGGACCTTTGCCTTTCGTGGGTAAGTGCTCTCTAGATATCTCTAGAGCACTTGCTCACGAAAGGCAAAGGTCCCGAGTTCGAGTCTCGGTCCGGCACACAGTTTTAATCTGCCAGAAAGTTTCACCAAGATTGTTGTCTTGTCATAAAATATTAAAATCATAGGGCTAGATCTTTACATTTCAAAAACATGCCTCAGTGTGAAAAGAACCTGGACTGAAAGAAAAGGATTTGTGGAGAAGAGAATATGTTCTACACCAATAATGCAGGGGTCTGTTAGGTAACAGACTATGGAGATGAAGCTAGGAGATTGGGTAGAAAGTGGGAAGCCAGAAGGTAAGGGGAGTTTGACGTGTAGACAGGCCAGTGACATCAAGGGGAGGGGGACAGGGAGCGATGGAGAAGGAAAAGGAGAGGGGAACCGTGATGTCGAGTGAGGTAGGTGAGGAAGTTTTGTAGCTCACCGGATGGATAAATGTTGATGCGCTAACAGAGGTAGTCACTGCAAGCTTCGTTGGGGTAAGATATGGTGTAGGTATAGAGATGTGGAATGCGTTTGTAAAGCCGTTGCAGCATACCAGGGTTAACGATCAAAGGGAAAGCAACAGGATTAGTGGAAACTATTTGTGGATATTGTAGGACATTCGGCGGTTTTGATGTGGGTGAGAAGGGGAGGGAATTCGATGACACTGTAGAGGATGCGGAAAGAAAGGTAGAATGCAAACCTTCAAAGGATTTCGAGGGACTTACAGAACTTTGGTGGAGTGGATGACCATGCAACCTTAGCACAGGAGAGGATATGACATATAGAGGTTTTCTAAGTGTGGAGAACTACCGAAGTGTGTAATCCGCAAGTTCGGCTTTCTTTTGCATGGTTAGCAGCTGAAGTTTCCATATTAGTTGTGAGTCGGCCGTTAGTCAAAGGTATTTTAGTGTATTAGTTAACGTGATAGGATGGCCATAAATGGCAAGGTGAAAGTGACGGAGACAGAAGTTCAGGGTGGTTCGTACTGTAAATATTGTCAGGTTTTTGGAGGAGTAGGAAAGGTCGGCTGCACTAGGAGGTAAACTCATTTAGGTCGATATGGAGGAATAGTTGGGATTTATGTAGACTAGAGGGCAAGGAAAGGCCTGTCATCGATATACTGAATACGATGGACAAGCTTGGCCGGTTTGGGCATGTCGACAGTATAAAAAAGGCAAAGGAAAGGGGAGAGTTTCGGAATCATGCGGCACAGCCGTCTACTGTGGCCGAGCAATTCTAAGCGCTTCAGTCCGGATCCGCGCTGCTGCTGCGGTCGCAGGTTCGAATCCTGCCTCGGGCATGGATGTATGTGATGCCCTTAGGTTAGTTAGGTTAAGTAGTTCTATGCCTAGGCTGGCATAGGGCCATTTTTGAGAAAGCACTGGCGATTAGATATGAAGTCGGCAATGACGCGGACATAGTTTATTGGAAGTGCATGTAATTGGAGTTTAAATAGAAGAACTGGTTAACGAGGACTAGGCGTTATAAAGGAGAAACTCCGACTCCTGTTTCTCAAGTTACCCGTAGTAAAAACAATTAAAATCCACAGACAGCATGTGTATAAACAGCAGAATATTGTATTGTACATAACAAAGCAATAAGAAACTGCGCAAGATATACTAACGCATTTAAAATAGTTTTAGAAGTGCGAAGGTAACGGCCAGAAAACTGAAAACTGCCAGCATAATAGAAACTGCCTTCTGTTGTGTACTTGATCGAACTGTTTGGTTGTGCATGCTTTGCCAGTGTCTCCACAGAAAATCCATTCAGGCAAGCAAAGATCATGCTGCGCAGAACGCCTGCAGTGGCCTCGGGGAGCCAGGTGAGTTTGAACTTTCATTCCTGGTATGCTTTCTCACGCTGGTAGGCGTCCCGCCGAATACTTATTGTCAGCGCTGTAATGTATCTAGTTACAACCGGTCTACTTACACACATAGAATGTATACTCTGTAGTTCAAAAATGTATAACAATACAGTATAATGGCGGCTGTACGACGTACTGCCGCCTGCATATGTTTAAACCAACTGTTATTTTGTGCTTAGGTTATAGTGGTAACTGGCACCAAGATTCCTTTCCTTTGAGACGTCATTATATTAAGCTGGACACACACAGCCGCCATGAAGACGCAAATTAGCTAGTGTTGTTGTGATAGTCGTGGCTCCATCGGTAGTGGGCCGGTGCACCGATGTGCAACGCCTACAGCTACACGTTGGCCATCGTCATGCCACTGCAGTGCCCTGTTACAAAGTTTATATTTGCTTGCAAAGCTAGAACCAAAACTCAAAACGTAGTACAGTAAAATCATAATGGCTACAGTGAACGATGCCACGTACATACACTGGTTTAATAACAATTCCGAAATGATATGTGAATTTCTGTCGGGTATGGTGTATAAATCTAGTAAAATAGTATCTCGTTATGATTAGATCATAACACATACATGTGGCACACGGTAAACTGTTAAAAAGTCTTGCAGTTCCTTGGCAATTAAGCTCTTTCTTTGATATTATAAAACATTTGAGGGGTGAGGGAACGCAACAAATTTACACTTTTATTGCTGAATAAGTACCTGTGCCTTAGATATCCGTCAGTCACGGAAACCAGTAAGAACAGAAATGGAATTTTAAATGTCCGTAATTGGTTTTATAATGTTTATCAGCAATCAGATCAGCAATCAGCGGGTCATATCAGAAGATGTCGGCGATTTACATGTTGTACTTCAAGCTCTTATCAAATACTTTAAGTGTTTGAGGGAAATTGGACCGCCATGATTTCTCCGGTAAACGGCGACAACAAACATTTCACACAGACTGATTGTGACCCACGTCGATATTCAGTAGTTAAACGTTATTTAAATCTAGGACCTGTTTGCAGAAGACAAGTAGATAAAATGACAAAATTTTCTAGTGCGTCTGGCGTACTAGCTGATGCCATTTACCCCAGAAAGGATAGCAGGTCAGTTTCTCTTAAACAGGACAGACAAACAGCAACTCTACGAAACTTAAATTCCTTTTCTCTTACGCAAGATTACCTGAACTTTGACAAAGATTAAATAAAACTCGAATTCACCAAGGAGCTATAACAAAAAAAAAAAAAAAAAAAGGAAGTGGCATTACGTCACAAACTTAAAGTCGGTGTCCGCCACCTTAACTAGCCCAAAACTTACGTTCTCTGCTATCATACCTGTACGGTACACAGAGGTGATACTTACCCGTGACGTCACTCTCACTTTCCCGTGCCCAGTTTAGACAGTGCTGGGTGCTTTGATTGTGTGGAGACGTAGTTGGTTCATCAAAAATGCCAACTTGCGTTGTTTATGGGAATACCAATCGATCCGATCGCAATCTAATGTTTAAAGCAATCACATTTCATTTGTAAGTGGAGCAATTCAAGCAATGTTTTCTTTTGTATACATGAATTATTGTTGCATTGTTTGGTTTTATTGTAATGGTTCTGTTTCTCTCTTTTGACTTCATATTTTGCTCACTGTCCGTTCTTTCTCTTCCTGTTTGTGTTTTTTATTGCCTTCCAAGTCGCAAACGCTCCGACCCCGAGCTGTATCGAAGCAGCATTTTGC
The DNA here is from genome assembly GCF_023897955.1 of Schistocerca gregaria. Taxonomy (NCBI): domain Eukaryota; kingdom Metazoa; phylum Arthropoda; class Insecta; order Orthoptera; family Acrididae; genus Schistocerca; species Schistocerca gregaria. The sequence continues at coordinate 183,599,423 of NC_064927.1, forward strand.
ATCATACTGTATCAAATCTATCGAGTCTGACAGAAATAGTTTCATAGTCTTCTGTGACCCAGATAAACTATTCCCTGATGTGCAGTAGCAGGTTCGCCTTTAATAAGTGGAACATACCTCTAGAAAACATGAAAATAATCCAGTATCTCCTTTCGAGAATATACTTTTCGAAATATTTGCGTAGGCTGCCTCTCCCGGCCTGAAACGGCTCCATGTTGGACACTTCATTACGAAGACTTTATTGTACTCAAGTTGGCCATTAGTCCACCGAGAATGTTTTTACCTTTTTCAAATTACTGTATGTTCTGCAGTATACTTCAGTTCCAGTAGCCCACGTCACATTTTATCACTCGGTAAAGCCACAGACAAAACTTATCTTATGTCAGTAAATGAGCAGACTGAACAGACGTCTTATCTGGTAAAAATATTTGGAATTGCCAATAGCGTATTAATCTCCTCTGGTAACAATGTGGTATAACGCAGCATAGCAACTACATAGCACTGCATATCTTGCAATAACGTGGTCACCGTTACAGCTATATTTTGATGCGGTCTGCTCAATATCATTTCGGTACTGAAATTATTTTCAAAACCTTGTGCTATGGATAGATCCTCTTCCATGATACCTTATACTTCGCACAGAACTTCATTTACGTTATATGTTGGTCATTAAAGGAATCTCTGAAATAAATTATATATCAGCAGGTTCGTTTCGTTACCATGATTAATACAGCACATACAATCTCGAACATCTGCCTTTCTAAAGAAGAATACGAAAAGACATAGCATTCTATATACTGTCTTGCCATTTCTTCGGGTTTAAATTCTCCCTTTGATATGATAAATAATCCACGAAGTGACAGAAAGTATTAAGAATGATGTTATGTTTCATACGTTTACAATTTTGCTGCAGAATAAATACATATAGGCGGCCGGAGTGGCCGTGGGGTTCGAGGCGCTACAGTCTGGAGAAGACCGACCGCTACAGTCGCAGGTTCGAATCCTGCCTCGGGTATGTGTGATGTCCTTAGTTGTTGTTGTTGTTGTTGTTGTGGTTTTCAGTCCTGAGACTGTTTTGATGCAGCTCTCCATGCTGCCCTATCCTGTGCAAGCATCTTCATCTCCCAGTACTTACTGCAACACACATCCTTCTGAATCTGCTTAGTGTATTCATCTCGTGGTCTCCCTCTACGATTTTTACCCTCCACGATGCCGTCCAATGCTAAATTTGTGATCCCTTGATGCCACAGAACACGTCCTACCAACCGGTTCCTTCTTTTTGTCAAGTTGTGCCACATACTCCTCTTCTCCCCAATTCTATTCGATACTTCATCAATAGTTATGTGATCTACCCATCTAATCTTCAGCATTCTTCTGTAGCACCACATTTCGAAAGCATCCATTCTCCTACTGCCCAAACTATTTATCGTCCATGTTTCACTTCCATACATGGCTACACTCCATACAAATAGAATTTTTCTTCTTCAGAAACGCTTTCCTTGCCATTGCCAGTCTACATTATACATCTTCTCTACTTCGAGCATCATCAGTTATTTTGCTCCCCAAATAGCAAAACTCCTTTACTACTTTAAGTGCCTCACTTCCTAATCTAATTCCCTCAGCATCACCCGACTTAATGCGACTACATTCCATTATAATCGTTTTGCTTTTGTTGATGTTTATCTTATATCCTCCTTTCAAGACACTGTCCATTCCGTTCAACTCCTATTCCAAGTCCTTTGCTGTCTCTGATAAAATTACATTGTCATCGGCGAACCTCGGAGTTTTTATTTCTTCTTCATGGATTTTAAAACCTACTCCAAATTTTCCTTTTGTTTCCTTTACTGCTTGCACAATATACAGATTGAATAACATCGGGGAGAGGCTACAACCCTGTCCACTCCCTTCCCAACCACTGCTTCCCTTTCATGCCCCTCGACTCTTATAACTGCCATCTGGTTTCTGTACAAATTGTAAATAGCCTTTCGCTCCCAGTATTTTACCCCTGCCACCTTTAGAACTTGAAACAGAGTATTCCAGTCAACATTGTCAAAAGCTTTCTCTAAGTCTACAAATGCTAGAAACGTAAGTTTGCCTTTCCTTAATCTTTCTTCTAAGATAAGTCGTAAGGTCAGTATTGCCTCACGTGTTCCAATATTTCTACGGAATCCAAACTGATCTTCACCGAGGTCGGCTTCTACTAGTTTTTCCATTCGTCTTAAAGAATTCGCGTTAGTAGGTTGCAGCTGTGACTTATTAAACTGATAGTTCGGTAATATTCACATCTGTCAACACCTGCTTCCTTTGGGATTGGAATTATTATATTCTTCTTGAAGTCAGAGGGTATTTCGCTTGTCTCATACATCTTACTCACCAGATGGTAGAGTTTTGTCAGGACTGGATCTCCCAAGGCCATCAGTAGTTCTAATGGAATGTTGTCTACTCCGGGGGCCTTGTTTCGACTCAGGTCTTTCAGTGCTCTGTCAAACTCTTCACGCAGCATCGTATCTCCCATTTCATCTTCATCTACATCCTCTTCCATTTCCATAATATTGTCCTCGAGTACATCGCCCTTGTATAGACCCTCTATATACTACTTCCACCTTTCTGCTTTCCCTTCTTTGCTTTGTACTGGGTTTCCATCTGACCTCGTGATATTCATACAAGTGTTTCTCTTTTCTCCAAACGTCTCTTTAATTTTCCTGTAGGCAATATCTATCTTACCCCAAGTGAGACAAGCCTCTACACCTTACATTTGTGCTCTAGCCATCCCTCCTTAGCCATTTTACACTTCCTGTCTATCTCATTTTTGAGACGTTTGTATTCCTTTTTGCCTGCTTCATTTACTGCATTTTTATATTTTATCTTTTCATCAATTAAATTCAATATTTCTTCTGTTACCCAAGGAGTTCTACTATCCCTCGTCTTTTTACTTATTTGATCCTCTGCTGCCTTCACTACTTCATCCCTCAGAGCTACCCATTCTTCTTCTACTGTACTTCTTTTCCCCATTCCTGTCATTGTTCCCTTATGCTTTCCCTGAAACTCTGTACAACCTCTGGTGCTTTCAGTTTATCCAGGTCCCATCTACTTAAATTCTCACCTTTTTGCAGTTTCTTCAGTTTTAATCTACAGTTCATAACCAATAGATTGTTGCCAGAGTCCACATCTGCTCCTGGAACTGTCTTACAAATTAAAACCTGGTTCCTAAATCTCTGTCTTACTATTATATAAGCAATCTGATACCTTCTAGTATCTCCAAGATTCTTCCATGTACACAACCATCTTTCATGATTCTTGAGCCAAATGTGAGCTATGATTAAGTTATGCTCTGTGCAAAACTCTACAATGCGGCTTCCTCTTTCATTTCTTAGCCCCAATCCATATTCACCTACTATGTTTCCTTCTCTCCCGTTTGCTACTCTCGAATTTCAGTCACCTATGACTATTAAATTTTCGTCTCCCTTCACTACCTGAATAATTTTGTTTATCTCATCATACATTTCTTCAATTTCTTCATCATCTGCAGAGCTAGTTGGCATATAAACTTGTACTACTGTAGTAGGCATGGGCTTTGTGTCTATCTTGGCCACAATAATGCGTTCACTATGCTGTTTGTAGTAGCTTACCCGCACTCCTATTTTTTTATTCATTATTAAACCTACTCCTGCATTACCCCTATTTGATTTTGTGTTTATAGCCCTGTAGTCACCTGACCAGAAGTCTTGTTCCTCCTGCCACCGAACTTCACTAATTCCCACTATATCTAACTTTAACCTATCCATTTCCCTTTTTAAATTTTCTAATCTGTCCTCCCTGTTAAGGGAGCTGACATTCCACGCTCTGATCCGTAGATCGCCAGTTTTCTTTTTCCTGAAACGACGTCCTCTTGAGTAGTCCCCGCCCGGAGATCCGAATGGGGGACTATTTTACCTCCGCAATATTTTACCCAAGAGGACGCCATCATCATTTATCGATACAGTAAAACTGCATGCCCTCGGGAAAAATTACGGCCGTAGTTTCACCTTGCTTTCAGCCGTTCGCAGTACTAGCACAGCAAGGCCGTTTTGGCTCATGTTGCAAGGCCAGGTCAGTCAATCATCCAGACTGTTGCCCCTGCAACTACTGAAAAGGCTGCTGCCCCTCTTCAGGAACCACATATGTGTCTGGCCTCTCAACAGATAACCCTCCGTTGTGGTTGCACCTACGGTACGTCCATCTGTATCGCTGAGGCACGCAAACCTCCCCACCAACGGCAAGGTCCATGGTTCATGGGTAAGGGTCCTTAGGTTAGTTAGGTTTAATTAGTTATAAGTTCTAGTCGACTGATGACCTCAGAAGTTAAGTCGTATAGTGCTCAGAGCCATTTGAACCAAATACATACACCTTTGATACCAGAAAGCAAGCAAGAACAGAAGTGGGAATTAAAAAGGAGTCTAATTAATCATCTTGATATTGAAGCTCTTTTGTCTGTGTCTCTGTCTAATTATTTTTGTTATATTTATCAGCAACCAACGAGTCATATCAGAAGATCACAGTGATTCATATTTAGCGATTCAAGCTTCAATACAATGTCACATTATCTCTAAAGGAGATTAAATATTACTCGAATTAATTATATTGTGCTACAATATATTGTAGTGTTCCAGACTGTGTGTCATTGGCGAACGACTTCTGCTCTTCCTAGAATCGCTTGTGCCACACATTTACTTCTGCAACGGATATGGAGATCTTTTCATACACTTCATTCTTGTATGAATATCTTTTCCTTGCCCACTCTAAAGAAACGCACCCATTGCTCTTAAAGCCGCCAGTTCTCTGTTTTCAGCACTACTGAGTAGAGTGAATGGGCAACGTGTGCTGGTACTCGCTCTGTCGTCATGTGGGTGTGCAGCCATCTCCCTCTCGCGGCGAGTTTGCAGCCTCATCTTTCTCATAGCGGCCACACTTTCCTCCACCGACAACGGCAGTATGATCCCTTCAGCGGTTTTCATTTTAAAGCTTCCGTATCGTTCCTCCCAAATGATCTTAGCAGAGGTCAGGAAATTTTCGGTAACTTCTCGTACCTTCCTGTCCTCATTGAGCGAAAATCAAATTCCAGTACCCCAACTCTTGGTAATTATGGAAGTCGAGGAGATGCCTGCTGTACGTGCTCAATGCCTTCTTACTATCTTATTTGTGGCTGTGGCGGATAATTTCTGGTATCGAAAGCATCGTTTTAGAAATTGCTCATCCTCATCTGTCTCTTTCAAAGCTTGAATGAAAACTTAGTTAGTGTGAGTGCCGATACGCACTCTTTGGACGTTTAGAAACTCATGTGGCCGCATTGCGCTTCACAGGTCCCTCGACGTATCTGCTTGTCCAAATAACTAGCCAGGATTATCAAGATCATTAGCGTACGGCACCACTGGCACCTTGGATTTTTCCGAAAACATCTCCCTCGAAAATTTAGTTTGATTGGTATTTGTGTAAAACCATTCCAAAACATTCAGAAGAACTTTTCATGAAACTTAGTAAATTTTGCCCCCTCTCTGCACGGAAGTACAAGCCAGGTATCTTCCTTCATGTCGAGTGTTTGTTTCGCTGTCAAAACTTCTGTCGTCCAGGAATCCCTTTTATTTGTACATAATTTTCAAGTTCGCACAAAGTTGCTTCAGTGTTTATGTTACGGCTCCGACCACACCTCAGCATCGGTAATTCCGTACTTGACGCAGGAGCAACTACCTGTTACCCGATGTTCACTATTATTTTACCTCTTCTAACATGCACATCTTTAAAAATTCAGCTCCACTCCGCAATTGCGTCAGGAGCACTTCATTTGCACCTCATAACTCACTCAATCCCTCTCCACAATATTTGAACTACTTTCTAATTTTTTTCGATTAGTTCTGAGATTGTGGGTTCAACAATGTCAATGAGTTTCCTTTCAAGTGCTTTCACATACCATAAGCCCTTTCTGTGAAAATATTGTTTTTTATGTTATCCTATACCGCAGATTTTGTGGCTTACCTTATTGTTGCGAATTACCTCTCCCAGATTATTTAATCTGTGCACGGCCCTAGTGAACATCTCACCTTTGAAATCTGACACCTAATTACACATGTTCTCTAACTTTTGATTTGCATCTTGTAATTAATGTGCAGGTTCTAAATTTGATTCCTCTAGTTTTTGTGTAAGTTTTGCGATCCCGGAATTCACACATGAGATGACTGTGAACTGTTATTCTAATATATTTCTTTTCACACGCGATGAACCCACCCTGCAGTCGTTCATTCTATAATTTTTGCTAACTGACCGTCACTTGTTACATTTAAATCGACTCAGTGACCCCTGAACCCATCATTACAATTTTTCACTCAAAAAGGAACGAACGGTCTGAGAGCATGCTGCAATACTAACAACAGGATTACAGTACAACACTGTAAGTGAACATGGACATAGGCAAGTGGACAAAGTTAAATAATATAGATATAAATTATTCCCACACACTATTACTGTTCCCATACTTATTCCGTGTAATTTTGCTGATCGAGAAGAGATGTAATGGCAGGCATGAAAATTTACAGCTTACCATATACCATAATACATACAAGTGTTTTACTGTGGTATGTGTCTCAAATGAGCTTAGTGTTTATGAAATATCATCTTCTCCCTCTAAGTTAAACGTCGGAAATATAGTGTCGTTTGGCCCATCAAAGTGTTATGTCTAGAATTCTGATTTAGTGAAACGCACAGTAATGCCGTAAGTTTTAGGAGAGATTGAAAATGACTGGTCCAGATTGCTTCACAAATCTGCATCAGGTAGGTAGCATTTATTTTGTATCAAGTGGGCAGTAAAGTCAGTTTGGCGGTTGCTGAAAGGTTCCGGGACTTCTTGTGCATACTGTCACGCTATGGCAGGAAACCTTTAGTCAAGACGTGGGTGGCGTTATTGGAAGGTTCCTAAAACCTGCTTCCCATATCATGAAGTGTGGATTTCAGGTGCTGGTCCCTTCCTGTGACCAAAACAGTGCCTGAGCCCCCAAGTGGCAAATTAAGACGTTAGAAGTGTTTATTCAGCTTCCATGTCAACAAGAATCCCGCCATTTTCGTTTCCCATAAAACGTAAGAAATTTCGTACTATCTCTAGAGAATTTCTGTCCAGCCAGTCCTACATATTGCCTTCCCTACATGCAGTATGTGTGTTACGTCAATCAATATCAAAGACCGTTCAAACTCAGTATTAGCCTAATAAATGGTTTGTGCCTATTTGTTAGACAGGTCAGGAAAACTTTTGCAGTGGTCCTCTCTATTTTCATGCGTCGAGGTACGTTCACGTTCGTCACATAGGGTACAAGTATGCTATGACACCTGCAGCAGAGTTTAGGTTGAGAACATAGAAGTCTGAATTCTAATCATTCGTTTCCTAGCTGTCATCCAATAGTCACTGTGCAGTACGATTAATAGCAGTGTTGGTTTCACATTTTGCAGTCCGTACTCTGAGCAGCTCGCATTTAACTGGTTCTCGGTAAAACTTGGATGCAGAATGCACTGGACTACTTCCTCTTGTTAATTTGAAATTACGAGTTGCGCAGATGTCTGACTCTGATTTGGTTCGCCCATCTATTATCCTAACTACGTCAGTCAAAGTCTCAATTTACGATTGTTGGGGTGGTCATCTTCAGCATCAGCTGTTAACATCTGCTACTGTAGGTTATCCGTCTTGAGCTGGCTGCAATATAATAAAAAGAATTACACCAGAAGCGTTTCGTTTTTGTTTACAAAACATCTTCCGTGGTTTTTTCTGTAGACTGGGTACATACGTTTGTACATTTTTTGATTGTTTTAGGTTAAAAAAGCGTTTCCTTGATAAAGTTGGCCTGCAGGATACTTACAATGTTTCTTTACACAATCTGCTCCTTTCCCTCTTGCTAGCTCTTGTTGGTGTCGACAGGGTTCATTTCACATCTGCGCTTGGCAGTTTTTGGCTTTCTGCAGTATTTCCTGCGCTGCATTATTTACAATCTACTTTCTTACCAGGTGAGAGAGAGAGAGAGAGAGAGAGAGAGAGAGAGAGAGAGAGAGAGAGAGAGAGAAGAGAGAGAAAAGTTGCGTTGTTATGTAGTTAGAGACGTGTGATGAGTTTGTCCTTTTTATTTATTTACTTATTTATTTATTTTTTTATTTTTTATTTTATTTATTTCTTATATTATATATATATATATATATATATATATATATATATATATATATTTGCACGTGTGTGGTGGGAGGAGGGACGAAAGACAGAGATGGGCCTGGACAGTGATTATAGGACAGAATCTCGAAGGAAATCGTAGTGGTAAATGGAGCCTGTGGTTATTTGTGTACTTTTAATGTTATATTAAGTTGTCAATTAGTTTGAAGAGTGTGTTTTGCCAACAATATTTTTGGTATTTTGGGCTACCTCTACTAAACTAACCCCCCCACCTTCCCCTACTTTCCCCAAGAAAATAGCGGAAAATATGTTAGGAGAAAAGGTCATTTGGGCTACCTCCACTAATCTAGGAAAACGACGGGAAAATTTTGGCGGGAAGTACAAATTTTTGCAGGAAAAACGGTCAGTTGAGCTACCTCCACTAACCTATGTCATCCAACCCCTCTTGAAATTGATGGGAAAAGAACTCAACTGAGTCTGTACTGGGCTGGTGGATAGGATGGACGTAAATCTTTATTTTGCGTGCTTTGTTTATTCAAACTATTTGAGTTGTCATAGACAGAAACCCCATTCAGTGTCTTTACCATCAGGCCTGGAGTCCAACTGACCTAATTCACAGTACAGCCACCAGAAGGCACTATCTTCCCTCCCGCTCTCCCTTACTATGGCATAAGCCAAGATGGCGATCTGGGGAATAAATTGAGGGAAAAGGACTCAGTCTGAGTGCAGGTGCTTGAGAGGAACAGATGTACTTCACATGTTTTCGGTGGGAAGCTGGAACAATTTATTTAGGGATGCTTTTCATGTACTAATTGTAAGTATAGTGATCAAATATATATGTAGCTGGTTTCCTAGGAGATTCTGTCTCGGGGTGTGTGGCATACGAGAGCGGTGGCCTGTGGAGGGACTGATTAACATTTGTGGCATACAGATGGAGCTGTCCAAATTGAGAGGCTGGCTGCTGTAGAGCAATGTAGCTGACCTAACCGTGTCTTCCCCCAGACAACTGAATGGAGTACTAGTACTCAGTATGTCTGGGCAGCTCTCATGATCGTGTATGGTCTCTGTGGAAATATGAGAAGATTGAATGTAAACTGTCCAGTCGACTGCTTCAGAACATTTCCCATCTTTATTCGATTGAGAGAAAATCGACTGTGTTGCGTGCTGTGTCCATATGTATGGTGAAAAACGTGTGAAAGACGTGTGAAAGACACGTTGGTTGATTATCTATACATGAGAGACACCTTAGTTGACTTTTTAAATTAGAAGGGTGATTTGGAATCTGTTGTGTCATTGACGTAGGTATCTGTGAATGGAAATATCAGTTTCCTCTATATTTTAGAGTGTTCACGTAAAGATCTTCGCAGACGAGATAAGTTTCTAGTTATTCAGTGGTTTGCAGCACAAGCCACCAACCTCACTAATGTTTCGGGTTTCCAGAGAAATAATTTCTGGTCCTTATCTTCGGAATTATACTGTGCAAGCGATTGGTATGATATTCTGGCAAACCATTCAAAACTACATGAAATCTTGTAATCCGAGAGTCTTGTTATGGGTGTAGAAAGCAAGCAAGCATGTTGGGCCCAGGAAAAGTAAGGTTTTTGTCTCCAGCCCAGCCTTTATACAACAGTTTGGAGAGTTACTGCGGTCTGCTGAGGGCGCTCTCGTCATGCATCAGGGCAGCGTGAATGCAGGGGGATATGACTTGTGTGACTTGTGACTGCCATGGTGGATGACAGCCTGACCTCACGGGAAATCTCTAGTGCTGTGAGAAGTATATATGCTGCATGTCCTTATGCTATCTGTATTCATGGTATATGTACAAGTGCCAGATGGTCGATAGCGATATGTGGAATCCAGAAGTGGTGGTGTGGCGCAGGATATGATTTGTGTGTTTTCTACATCGATTTGATATGTGATGATATAGCTGGGTTGGAGATCGGTCTCACTCTGTAATATTCATACTTCCTCGACAGTAGCAGAGCATAGTAACTGAAGAAGTATTTTTCCGCATTTCATAATCTATAGACCACTTTTGTGAAGATTAACTGTCAATGCGATATGCTCATCTATGGATAATAGTTTTGCCACTGAAAGTCTCGTCTCTATAAAATGGCTGACTGTGCTCCTACACCAGCATCAGTAGTTTGGCAGGTTTCTCATTAAAAAATTTAAGTTTTTCTCAACAATATCAGATGAGTGTAACTGAGGAAGTGTCTTTTTGAATTTAACGATCTGTAGGCTAATTTTGCTGGGTTTACTGTTAGAACAATATGGCAATATGTACAAAATAGTTTTGCTGCTGGAAGTCTCGTCTGTAGAGAAAAATGTCAGACGTTGCTCCCACACAGTCAGCAGTCGCAGTTTGGCAGGTAAAATTCGTAAGAGCCAGTCAGAATGCTCCATTCATTCACAAGACATCCTTTGTGGTGGGGCACAGGAGCCTTTTGAACAAGATTGGCGCAAGGTATCTAGGGAAAGTTCTGAGAGGCACGTGATGTCACCTAGGTTCACATGTTCAAAGACAAGTTGAGGCATAACGTCCATCTCTGGTGGGATGCTGGCCCTCATCCACCATTGTGGCATTAGGACATATCCAGACCAGCAGCTGTAGGACAACGAAAATTCCAGCCATTTTTCTCTTCTGTAGAACAGTGCTTCGCATTCTGGTTGTCAATTGTTCTGTTTCTCCCATCTGTTCTTAGACAGTGGCAGTAGACAGCATTCTGTTAAAACTACTGATGGTTTTGGGGGCGCCAGTCATGACTAAACTCTTCCATCTGGTGGGCAAGATATATGAGACAGGTGAAACACCATCAAACATCAAGGAGTATATTCTTATACACTTATATATATTCTAAAGGAAGCAGGTTCTGACAGATGTGCAAATTACAGAACCATCAGTTCAATAAGACGTGGTTGCAAAATAGTAACACGAATTCTCTACAGCCGAATAGAGAAGAGGGTAAAAGCCGACATCGGGGAAGATTCGTTTGAATTCCGTAGAAATGAAGGAACACACGAGGCAATACTAACCTTACGGCTTCTCATAGGAAATAGGTTAAGGAAAGGCAAACCTACGTTTCTAGCATTTGCAGACTTAGAGAAAGCTTTTGATAATGTTGACTGGAATACTCTCTTTTAAATTCTGAAGGAGGCAGGGGTAAAATTTAGGGAGTGAAAGGCTATATTACAATTTGTACAGTAAGCAGATGGAAGTTATAAGAGTCGAGGGGCATGAAAAGGATGCGGTGGTTGAGAAGGGAGTGAGAAAGGTTTGTAGCCTTTCCCTGGCGTTATTCAGTCTGTACATTGAACAAGCAGTAAAGGAAAGCAGAGAAAAGTTTGGGTTAGAGATTAAAATCTTGCCCACCAGATGGAAGAGTTTGGTCATGGCAGGCTCACCCAAGGCCATCAGTAGTTTTAACAGAATGTTGTCTACTGGCGGTGCCTTGTTTCTACTTACATCTTTCAATGCTATTCGTGAATATATATGAGGAGACGGAGTCTAAGAGATGAATACAATGAGCAGGTTTGCTGATGATATCAAAGACAGAAAAGGACTTGGGAGAACAGTTGAACGGAATGGACAGTGTCTTGAAAGGAGGATATGAGATTAACATCACCAAAGGCACAACGATGCTAATGAAATGTAGTATAATTAAATCAGGTGATGCTGGGGGAATTAGAATAGGAAATGAAACACTTAAAGTAGTAGATGCGTTTCTGTTTGAGCAGCAAAATACCTGAGGATGGTCGAAGTAGAGAGGATATAAAATATAGACTAGCGATGGCAAGGAAGGCGTTTCTAAAAAAAAGAAATTTGTTAGTATACATTTAAGTAGCCTTTTCTGAAAGTATTTGTCTGAAATGTAGCCATGAATGGATGTGAAACATGGACGATAAACAGTTTAGGTAAAAAGAGAATCTTTTTAAATTTGGTGCTACAAAAAATGCTGTAGATTAGATGGGTACATCAAGTTTCTAGTGAGGAGGTACTGAGTGCAAGTGGAGAGAAGAGGAATTTGTGGCGCAACTTGATTAGAAGAAGCGATCGTTTTGCAGGACACGTTCTCACGCATGAAGGAATCACCAGTTTGGTACTGAAGTGAAGCGTGGAGGGTAAAAATCGTAGAGGGAGTCGAAGGGATGAATACACTAAGCAGATTCAGAAGGAGATGAAGAGGCTCGCACAGGATACAGTAGCATGAAGTGTTGCATCATATCGGACTTTGGACTGAAGAGCACAACACATAATCAGGCATACACTGAGGTGTTGTATCAGGAGGAGGAGATTAGTGTTTAACGTCCCGTCGACAACTAGGTCATTAGAGACGGAGCGCAAGCTCGGGTGAGGGAAGGATGGGGAAGGAAATCGGCCGTGCCCTTTCAAAGGAACCATCCCGGCATTTGCCTGAAGCGATTTAGGGAAATCACGGAAAACCTAAATCAGGATGGCCGGAGACGGGTTTGAACCGTCGTTCTCCCGAATGCGAGTCCAGTGTGCTAACCACTGCGCCACCTCGCTCGGTGTGTTGTATCAATGTTACGGTGTTACCGTTGAGCGCAGTGGCTAAATTATTAATAAAATGTAGCACAACATGCATGGTAAAGGTTGCATACGGTCCTGGAAAGGACATAATAGGAATCTGCTGGAGAAATGTGGGATATTGGGCGCTGCTACTTCATCATAACGCACGCCCCTCTATCGCAAATGTCATAGCGCAGAAGCTACTCCAACTGAAATGGGAGACACTCGAGTAACTGCCCTAGTGTCCTGATTCTCACCCTTTCACTGCCATGTCTTAAGCCCCTTAAAAAAGGCCTTGAAGGGACAACAATTCCTGTAGAACGAGGACTTGTAACAGGGAGTTACTGTTTTCCTCACGCAGCAGGAGACTCCGTTTTACCAAACGGGTGTCTTGCAATCTAGTGCGTCGGTTAGGTGTGTGACTGAGTACGCACAGTGACTTTGCCTGATTGACACACCGATTTTGGAAGCTACGACCGTAGAACGGAAGCATTTTGATCACCATTTATGTATTCTTAGAAGAGTTACTGGTGCAGGTAGGTACCACTGGTCACTGAGCAAGACATTCCTTATTTTCAGTAATCACTTTCGAGACATTTTAGCATCATCCAACGAAGCGTGTTATCATTTACGAACTTATTATTAGAGTATAATCTGGACTTCGGAGATTGTTTCATTGTAGGGAAAACATTTATGAACATTCAATTTACTGTTTCTTGTGGTAGCTGTTCTGCAGGGTTGCACTTTATTGCTAGCCAGAGCAGCTTAAGCGGTTTAGGTTCAAAAATTGTTTAGATGGTTCTAAGCGCTATGGGACTTAACAACAGCCCCTAGACGTAGAACTACTTACACCTAAGTAATCTAAGTACATCACACACATCCATGCCCGAGGCAGGATTTGAACCTGCAACCGAAGCAGGCTCGCTGTTCCGGACTGAAGCGTCTAGAACCACCCGGCCACAGCGGCCGGCAGCGGTATAGGTAAAGGCTTCCGTTAACTTGCCTCCTAGTCACTAAGTTAAACGCTATGCTTTACCACATACACACATGCGATGTTCAAAACTATGATGAATAGCCTCAATTTATTGTTTGTGTGTAACTATGTTTTACTGTTGTCATGTCGCCCTTCTTTGAGGTCTACACTTTGGTTGAAATTGATCACATTCTAGGTACTTCGATTTATCAGTAAAAGTTTTGGTTCCAGTTATGTCCAGCATTGACAATAAATCTTTAGTATTATTTGTATTTGTTGTTGTTGTTGTTGTTGTTGTTGTTGTTGTGGTCTTCAGTCCTGAGACTGGTTAGATGCAGCTCTCCATGCTACTTTATTCTGTGCAAGCTTCTTCATCTCCCAGTACTTACTGCAACCTACATCCTTCTGAATCTGCTTAGTGCATTCATCTCTTGGTCTTCCTCTACGAATTTTACCCTTCACGCTGCCCTCCAATACTAAATTGGTGATCCCTTGAAGCCTCAGAACATGTCCTACCAGACGAACCCTTCTTCGAGTCAAGTTGTGCCACAAACTCCTCTGCTCCCCAATTTTATTCAATACCTCCTCATTAGTTACGTGATCTACCCATCTAATCTTCAGCATTCTTCTGTAACACCACACTTCGAAAGCTTATATTCTCTTCCTGTCCAAACTATTTATCGTCCATGTTTCACTTCCATACAGGCTACAGTACATACAAATACTTTCAGAAACGACTTCCTGACACTTAAATCTATACTCGATGTTAAGAAATTTCTCTTCTTCAGAAACGCTTTCCTTGCTATTGCCAGTCTACATTTTATATCCTCTCTGCTTCGATCATCATCAGTTACTTTCCTCCCTAAACACCAAAACTCCTTTACTACTTTTAACATCCTCAGGTATTTTGCTGCCCAAACAGAAACGCATCTACTACTTTAAGTGTCTCATTTCCTAATCTAATTCCCTCAGCATCACCCGACTTAATTTGACTACATTCCATTATCCTCGTTCTGCTTTTGTTGATGTTCATCTTATACCCTCCTTTCAAGACATTGTCCATTCCGTTCAACTGCCGAGTCCTTTGCTGTCTCTGACAGAATTACAATGTCATAGGCGAATCTGAAAGTTTTTATTTCTTCTCAATGGATTTTAATTCCTACTCCGAATTTTTCTTTTGTTTCCTTCACTGCTTGCTCAATATACAGATCGAATAACATCGGGGAGTGCCTACAACCCTGTCTCACTCCCTTCCAAACCACTGCTTCCCTTTCATGCCCCTTGACTCTTATAACTGCCAACTGTTTCCCGTACAAATGGTAAATAGCCTTTCGGTCCCTGTGTTGCACCCCTGCCACCTTTAGAATTTGAAAGAGAGTATTCCAGTCAACATTGTCAAAAGCTTTCTCTAAGTCTAGAAATGCTAGAAACGTATGTTTGCCTTTCATTTATCTGTTTTATAAGTCGTAGGGTCAGTATTGCGTCACGTGTTCCAACATTTCTACGGAATCCTTACTGATCTTCCCCGAGGTTGGCTTCTACCAGTTTTTCCATTCGTCTGCAAGGAATTCGCGTTAGTATTTTGCATCTGTGACTTATTAAACTGATAGTTCGGTAATTTTCACATCTGTCAACACCTGCTTTCTTTATGATTGGAATTATTATATTCTTCTTGAAGTCTGAGGGTATTTCACCTGTCTCATACATCTTGCTCACTGGATGGTAGAGTTTTGTCAGGACTGGCTCTTCCAAGGCCGTCAGTAGTTCCAATTTAATGTTGTCTACTCCCGGGGCCTTGTTTCGACTCAGGTCTCTCAGTGGTCTGTCAAACTCTTCATAGAGTATCGTATCTCCCATTACATCATCATATATATCCCATTCCATTTCTATAATATTGTCCTCAAGAACATCGCCCTCGTATAGATCCTACATATACTCCTTCAACCTTTCTGCTTTCCCTTCTTTGCTTAGTACTGGGTATCCATCTGAGTTCTTGATATTCATACAAGTGGCTCTCTTTTCTCTCCGAAGGTCTCTATAATTTTCCTGTAGGCAGTATCTATCTTACCCGTAGTGAGATAAACCTCTACATCCTTACATTTGTCCTCTAGCAGTCCCTGCTTAGCCATTTTGCACTTCCTGTCGATCTCATTTTTGAGACGTCTGTATTCCTTTTTGCCAACTTCATTTACTGCATTTTTATATTTTATCTTTTCATCAATTAAATTCAATATTTCTTTTGTTACCGAAGGATTTCTAATATCCCTCGTCTTATCCTACTTGACCCTCTGCTGCCTTCACTACTTCATCTTTCAAAGCTACCCATTCTTCTTCTACTGTATTTCTTTCCCTCATTCCTGTCAATTGTTGCCTTATGCTCTCCCTGAAACTCTGTACAACCTCTGGTTTAGTCAGTTTATCCAGGTCACATCTCCTTAAATTCCCACATTTTTGCAGTTCCTTCAGTTTTAATCTCCAGTGCATAACCAGTAGACTGTGGTCAGAGTCCACATCTGCCCCTTGAAATGTCTTACAATTTAAAACTCGGTTCCTATATTTCTGTCTTACTATTATATAATTTATCTGATACCTTCTAGTATCTCTAAGATTCTTCCATATATACAACCTTCTGTTAGGATTCTTGAACGAAGTGTTAGCTATGATTAAGTTATGCTCTGTGCAAAATTCTACCAGGTGGCTTCCTCTTTCATTTCTTAATTCATATTCGTATTCACGTACTGCATTTCATTTTAGCTAAGGTCCCTAAAACATCCTTGCGCGGTTTCCCTCGATTCGGAGATAACTGGATCAAACCCTTTTTGTGAATAAAATGTTCACATCCAATAGCTGGCAGGCAATCGGACGAGATTTGGTGGTGGCGTATTGCTTCTTTCGGGTTACTATCTTCATATATAGTTAAAGGCTACCCGTCCATTGACCTTCGTCTGTGCGAATGGGCACAAGTTGCCCAATCTCTTACGGGAGTCGTCACCTTAGTGTGCTCGAGTAATGAGTGGATGGGCAAATATCTATTAGGAACATTGCGTATGCAGATTGTGGAAAGCTGGGAATGTGGGTCTCACGGGAAGCGTGCAATGGATAAGTCCCTATAGTCGCGCTATTCATCTGTGTCCTCGGTGGCTCAGATAGATAGAGCGTGTGAAGTATAAGACGGAGATCCCAGGTTCGAGTACCGGTCGGGCACACATTTTCAGCTGTCCCCATCGAGGTATATCAGCTACACCTGTCGGCGACTGCGGGTTTCAATTAATTATCATTTATTTCTGCACGGTCATCAGTGGTACCTGCTCTTTCGAGAACAGTTACTATCTTCATATATAATTACACTGATGTTACCGGGATTTACGATGGTCCCTTGGACGTTGCAAAGTATCCTTAACCAGGTGTATGATGACCACGGATAGCGATGCATGTTATACAACGCGCTCCAATGCTGGCCGGAAAGTTACTGAGGAATTCTTGCGGTAGGGCGTTCTAATCCCCCACTAACGAGGTTGACAACTTGTGGATGGAAGTTTTTCTGCATGTGTACGTTTTGCGATACATCCTCCGACCCATCTCACACGTGACCGGTGGTATGTAAGTCGAGGGGAACGGGGCCGCCAGTCCATTCACCGAATATCCATTAGTTCGCAGGATCCTTCACATGCTCTGCTTGATGAGGTAACGCATTGTCATCCATAAAAATGAAGTCAGAACCGAATGCACCCCTGAAAAGAAGCCACAAGGAAGGAGTACAGCGTCACAATAACGCCGTCTGATGGATCTAGCCTGTTCATAAATTTGGAGATAGCTGTGCCCAAGCTCATGCCTTCCCACACCATAACATCTGCACCACCAAAGCGAACCTGTTTCGCAATGTTCCCGGGTGTGTTACGAGTTCCTTCCTCTCACTATATTAGTCTACCTCCAGAATCACTACTCAGACTGAATCTGCTCCCACGCGAGAACAGCACTCAACCCCCTCTCTACGCTCTTGGGACCATCGCAAACGATACCGCCGATGTCTGAGTGCCAATGGAGGAAACGTATGGGTCACCGGGCAAAGAGACCACCCTAATGCAGTCGCCGTGTCAGCCACTGTGAAGCGTGAGACTGCCTGCCTTCCTTTCCTGGTAAATCTGGTTGTAATTGTACCCGCTGTTCGTCATGGATCCCTACTCGCCTGTAGCAAAATGTAATGGTCATCTGCTGTGCTGTAACTGACGATGGTCGACCATCTCCTCTATTTCGGACAACAGTCCCTGTGGTTCAAAACGCTCCCCACCTCCTTGAAGCAATGCTGCCATCAATATGAAACTCCTGGGCTACTCTTGTCACATTTCGTACCTCTTCGAGTTTCCAAACAAATCTTCCGTGTGTGAAGTAGTCCAAATGCTATAAGGTTTAATACTGAAACAGCAACCGGCTGCAAGTATGGTTTAACAAGGTTCATTTGGAACAAACCATTACCATTTTTCTTTTTGAGAATCCATCTTCAGACGGTAGTTAGGCGTTCAGTTGTTTTCCCACTGGGACCCTGCATTGTATCCGTAATTGGTTTGATTGGTTTGCTGCAGTTCCGTATGCTTTTGTGTGACGAAATGGCTGGGTGAACCTCGATCAGCGCTTGCAAAAAATGCTCACTTAAATCTTTTCGTACCAGCACTGATTTCCCATTCTTTATTATGATATCATTTGTTTATCAATGGGTTGGGATCAATAAAATACTTTCACACTTAGAGGAGAAAGTTGGTAACTGAAATTTGGTGCAAAGGTCTCGGCGAAATGAAAAATCCTCCTGTTTTAACGATTACCACACCAGTTCGCATATCACACTCGTGAAACTGTCTATGTCCTGCATTAAACCTATCTGACAAGGATCTCACACCGCGCAGCAATGCTCTAGCAGAGAACGAACAAATAAAGTGTAGACAGTATCTTTAGTGTTTTCCCAAGAAAATGCACTGTTTGGTTTGCCTTTCCTACAACATTATCTATATGTTCGTTCAATTTAAGTTGTTTCTGATTGTAATTCGTAGCTATTTAGTTCAGTTGACAACCTTTAGACTTGCGTGATTTGTTGTGTAACCGAAATTTGACGGACTGCTTTTAGTACTCCTGTGGATGACCTTACAGTTAACCTTATTTAGAGTCAATTGCTACATTTTGTATCATACAGGTATCGTGCCTAAATCATTTTTCAATGAGTTTTGAGCTTCTGATGACTTTACTAGAAGGTAAATGACAGCGTCATCTGCAGTCTAAGGGGGCTGCATGGACATCTGCTATGTCGTTTATGTAGATCAGAAAAAGCAGTGGACCTATAACACTTCCATGGGAAACGCCTGATATCAATTCAGTTTTACTCGACGATTTTCCGTCGATTATTGCGAGCTATGACAGGAAACCTCGAATCCAGTCGCATAGCTGAGAGGATACTCCATGGGCGTGCAACTGATTAGAAGTCTCTTGCGAGGAAAGATAGGAGCTTTTTGGAAGGAAATCTAGAAATCTGGAGTCAATTGATCCCTTTCGGTAGCACTTATTACTTCTTGAGAATAAAGGGCTTGTTGTGTTTCAAAAGAAAGATAGTTTCTGAATCTCTACTAACAATTTGTCAACAGATCCCTTCCTTTGAGGTAATTTATGAGCTTCGACCAGAGTATTTGTTCCAAAATTCTACTGTAAGTCGATGTTAATGGCGTAGAACTGTAATTCGTCGGATTACTATTATTGCCTTTCTGGAATACTGTCATGACTTGCACAACTTCCCAGTTTTTAGTTACGGATCTTTCGTCGAGCAGCTCAAGGCGCTTCAGTCCGGAACCACGCTGCTGCTACGGTCGCAGGTTCGAGTCCTGCCGCGGGCATGGATGTGTGTGATGTCCTTAGGTTAGTTAGGTTTAAGTAGTTCTAAGTTCTAGGGGACTGATGACCATAGATGTTAAGTCCCATAGTGCTCAGAGCCATTTGAACCATTTCCGTCTAGCGAGCGGCTGCGTGATACTACTAAGTATCGAGCTATTGTCACTTTCGGCCTTACATTTGCGACACCAGTGTACTTATTTCCTTTCAGATTCAAGAGCCATTCCCTGCCTCAGTCCTCTATCACCTGCAGGCCTTCCTGTGATTCGACTTTGTTGTCATTCAATAGGTGACAGCATCGTCTTGGAATAGCCTCAGGTAGCTACCGACGTTACCGTCTTTATATTTTACGTTTATTATTAACAGTAACAGACTTGCAGCACTCCCTTGAGGTACTCCTGCAATTATCTTTATATCCGTCGATTTCGTTCCGTCGGAAACAAATTCTTGAGTTTTCTTTGCAAGGATGTCCTGCATACAATCGACAATTGGATCCGATATTCCTTGATCTCGTACTTTGTTCTCTAGTCGGGAATGTGGTGCCAGAATGGATGCCTCGGGGAAGTCAAAAAAGACGGCATCAGCCTGGACCTCGTTGCCTATGGCACTCTGGAACTCATGGGAGAAAACAATAGCTGACTGATCTCTGCTTAGGGAAAGCGTGACTTATGTTATTGATATTTTTATTTTCCAAAAACATTAAAGTTCACGAGCTTAAAACCTATTCCATAACTCTACAACAGACTGACATCAGCTATGTAGGCCTGTAACTCTTTGTATACTACATGAGTACCCAGCATTGTCTGGTTACGTGTTTATCCCAATTCGATTAGACCATCTCATCCATCTCCCTCTCAGCTCATCTCCTCTGACCTCCTCTGTCCATTTCCTTCAATCCTCTCTCTCTGTCCACCTCCTCCACCCTCCACACCTTGCCAGCAAGAGTGTCCGAGCGGTTCTAGGTGCTACAGTCTGGAACCGCGCAACCGCTAGGGTCGCAGGTTCGAATCCTGCCTTGGGCATTGATGTGTGTGATGTCCTTAGGTTAGTTAGGTTTAAGTAGTTCTAAGTTCTAGGGGACTGATGACCTCAGAAGGTCCCATAGTGCTCAGAGCCATTTTTGAACCTTCCATACTCTGTCCCTCTGCTCTTATCCCCTCTCCCACGCACTCTCTCTCTCTCTTCATGCCTATTTGCTGTTCCCCTTCTCGCTCCCCATCTGTTCTTCCCCACTCTCTTAGTTCATCTACCCCTCTACCCTTCTGTCCATCCCCTCCTCCTCTCTGCTGAGTGCAGCTCTCTTCCATTCCATCTCCTCGCCACACCCTCTATCCTATCTCCTTCTTACAACTCTCTCAGTCGATTCCCTCTGCCTTTTGTCTTTTCCTTCTACAGTTCCTCTCTCTCTGTCCCTCTCCTCTTCCTTCCTCTATCAGACATGCATGTCTGCCCATCTCTGTCCATATACTCCTCTTTCCCTCCTCTGTCCGTCTCTTCTCTCTGTCCATGCCATCCTCTTTTTCTCTGTTCATTTCAGCCTTCCACTCCACCTGCCCATCTTTCCTTTCCCCTATCTGAGTTCTTCATCCCTCTCTCTTTGTATCCATCTCTTCCTCCCAGTGTACCTTTCCACATTGTCATCTTTCCATAGTACTTATTTCCAGATAGTAACTAATATGTTTTCGTAGTTCAGCTGAAATCGCTCCAGGTATTTAGATGGAGATTTTTACACACAGTTTAGCCCGAATATGTATATTTCACATATACTTAACGTATTTAACACATACATGTACACATATTGCACCTATATCTCTTGCGAATATCTATATGAAGTTTCTTTTGCTTGCAGCTGAATGTTTATAATTTCATACCTCCTGCCCTACATGTCATAAAATGATATAGTTTTGTAAGTACACTAAGCGGCATGTTTATATACTATATACGAAATATGTAGCCAATAGATTTCGTGGTAAAGAAGTAACAAATTTAACTTCATGGGGAATGCGGCAGTTTCTCGCGCATCTCACTGTTTATGACGTCATATCTTCTAAACTATGTTTCGTACAATGATAAAATTTTGCAGTTAATTTCGTTGGTCTGTCTTGAATACAGTTAGCAACAACGAAGTACCGGTAATAAATTGAACGACATACTTGATGCTGCAGTTTGCTACATGAGAGTCGAAAGTGTAGTAAGTAATAAACTTTCTTTCCTTTCATAATTTTTGGATACTTTCATCAATAAGAAGTTTCGTAATGGTTTCAAATTACATGCAAAGTTTTTGTAAGTCACTATGTACTCTCTTTTACAAATAATGGATGAATAAAGTCTGGGTATTTACTTATTGTGGGCTAAAGTCCTTTTCCAGCACCACCCCCGACCCTTTGATAGGTAGGTGGTTCGTATTTCCACAGCGATTCTTTCCACACTCTCAAGTGATATGAGGATCCAGTTTGGTAGAAATCGATTCAATGGTTTAATTACAAATGTGGAACATACGTACATGTGTACTTCCATTCTTATAATATGGATGAAATGTCGAAGAGTGTTCCTGAAAACGGAAACAACGCTGAAAAGGTAGTCAGTTGTGGGAGCTGAAAATACGGCAACAAAACTTGCGTTTCCAGAATTGATATTGCAGTATTTACGTGGCCAGTGGGAAGCTTTATTCGAAACAAAACGTGGATGCCAATAAAATAGTGTTATGTATGAGTTTGGAGGGGGGATGTGGGTGCGGCGGAGATGGGTGAGAGAGGGGGAGAGAGCTAGCTTTCAGTAGGTTCGTTCGAGATACGGGTGCAACCGCTGTAACCACGCGAATGCGATAGAAGCAGGTATTCTCCCATTTCGCGTGGTTTGTGACTGACTGAAAGCTGTTATAGTAGCGGTCAATGAACGGTTGCAACTAGTTTCGACTCATCAGGAGATATTCTTTGACTGACTCCAAAATGTTTAATAATGCTGCTCCAAATAGATCAGTGCGCGCATTAGCATAACTTTTGTGTTCAGCGTCGTTGGAGAACAAAGTGCTAGGTTCCTTCTTGCCTTTTAAAGGATCAGTACATCTCAACCTTGTGAAAATTTAATGCATCCTAGTGTAATTTTAATCCCGTGTGGTAGTTTTCTGAAAAAATGTGTCGCATATAGTGTATAAAGCCTGGCTTATCAAAAGTAATGGTTCTCGCTATCCTCTGTCAATTTTATTTTCAAAATGAGTAAACTTCGTTTCTTCTACGCAAGGGTCCGCTCACAAGAGCCGATAATTGGGTGTCAATAACTGCTGTAAGTGACTTGCACACACTAACTTGACACCAGATATATTAATGAAATTAAGCTGCATACTAGTTTGGTAACAAGTGGACATATCGCAGCAACTCGCCGGCAACTAAAGAAACGATAATTCTTCTCCAGTTTAGATAATGTACAGTAGCTGTAATGTTTGGGCATTTAAAACATTGTAGTTGATTGATATTAGCACTAATCCTCAACAGTCTATTGTCAATTAGCAACAAAATTTGTGTTACCAAAATATATGACAGAAGGTTATCAAATTTGTCACCGTGTGCATGTAGTAAAAATATTTGAAACGAAATAGTATATTGATGAGAAACGTGATGTGAGGAATAATTAAGAACTTCTTCTGTTCACTTTTTGTACCACTCCTTCTCCTAAAGGCACCGAGTAGAAGTGGGACGTAGATACGTTTCACTCAATTCATTTATCACAATCTATGATTTTAGAATGCCTGAAACGGTCATTCGTTATTTAAATACTGAAACACTGCAAAACTTATGTATTTCTTCATGCTTAGCATGACGCGTTTCGAGAGTTTCTCATTGTCACGATCTATTATTTACATTAATGTTTTGTGTGTTGTGCTGCCTGCAGTCATCTTTTTGAATGTAACAGACACTGTGCCTGCACTATTATGCAGAAAACCACGCACGCAAACCGTCACTGCTACTTTGTGTGTGTGTGTGTGTGTGTGTGTGTGTGTGTGTGTGTGTGTGTGTTTTTCTGCATAATGTAAGAGGCACGCTGCGGTCCCTTACAACCTCAAAAAGACGTCACTGTACAGCGAACGACACGGAGAACACACATACAAACAGCAAAGAGAACACTTAGGTAAATATTTGCACTTGACAATGAGAATAAATTGCCGAAACGTGTAGTGCTAAGCATGAAAAAAATACATTTCTGGCCATTAAAATTGCTACACCAAGAAGAAATGCAGATGATAAACGGGTATTCATTGGACAAGTATATTATCCTAGAACTGACATGTGATTACATTTACACGCAATTTGGGTGTATAGATTCTGAGGAATCATTAGCCAAAACATCCACCTCTGGCCGTAATAACGGCCTTGATACGCCTGGGCATTGAGTCAAACAGAGCCTGGGTGGCGTGTACAGGTACAGCTACCGATGCAGCTTCAACACGATACCACAGTTCAAGAGTAGTGATTGGCGTATTGTGACGAGCCAGTTGCTCGGCCACCATTGACCAGACGTTTCAGTTGGTGAGAGATCTGAGGCATGTGCTGGCCAGGGCAGCAGTCGAACATTTTCTGTATCCAGAAAGGCCCGTACAGGACCGGCAACATTCAGTCGTGCGTTATCCTGCTGAAACGTAGGGTTTCGCTGGGATCGAATGAAGAGTAGAGCCACAGGTCGTAACACAAATGTAACTTCCACTGTTCAAAGTGCCGTCAATGCGAACAAGAGGTGACCGAGACGTGTAACAAATGGCACAACATACCATCACGCCGGATGATACGCCAGTATGGCGATAACGAATACACGCTTCCATTGTGTGTTGACCGCGATGTCGCTAAACACTGATGCGACCATCATGATGCTGTAAACAGAACCTGGATTCATCCGAAAAAATGACGTTTTGCCATTCGTGTACCCAGGTTCGTCGTTGAGTACACCATCGCAGGAGCTCCTGTCTGTGATGCAGCGTCAAGGGTAACCGCAGCCATGGTCTCCGAGCTGATAGTCCATGCTGCTGCAAACGTCGTCGAACTGTCCGTGCAGATGGTTGTTGTCTTGCAAACGTCCCCATCTGTTGACTGAGGCATCGAGACGTGGGTGCATGATCTGTTACAGCCATGCGGATAAGATGCCTGCCATCTCGACTGCTAGTGATACGAGGCCGTTTGGATCCAGCAGGGCGTTCCGTTTTACCCTCCTGAACTCACCGATTCCATATTCTGCTAACAGTCATTGGATCTTGACCAAAGCGAGCAGCAATATCGCGATAAGATAAACCGCAATAGCGATAGGCTACAATCCGACCTTTTACCAAGTCGGAAACGTGATGGTACGCATTTTTCCTCCTTACACGAGGCATCACAACAACGTTTCACCAGGCAACGCGAACAAGAGGTGACCGAGACGTGTAACAAATGGCACAACATACCATCACGCCGGATGATACGCCAGTATGGCGATAACGAATACACGCTTCCATTGTGTGTTGACCGCGATGTCGCTAAACACTGATGCGACCATCATGATGCTGTAAACAGAACCTGGATTCATCCGAAAAAATGCCTGCCATCTCGACTGCTAGTGATACGAGGCCGTTTGGATCCAGCAGGGCGTTCCGTTTTACCCTCCTGAACTCACCGATTCCATATTCTGCTAACAGTCATTGGATCTTGACCAAAGCGAGCAGCAATATCGCGATAAGATAAACCGCAATAGCGATAGGCTACAATCCGACCTTTTACCAAGTCGGAAACGTGATGGTACGCATTTTTCCTCCTTACACGAGGCATCACAACAACGTTTCACCAGGCAACGCCGGAGAAACGGCTGTATGTGGGTGATAAATCGGTTGGAAACTTTCTTTACGTCAGCACGTTGTAGGTGTCGCCACCGGCGCCAACCTTGTGTGAATGCTCTGACAAGCTAATCATTTGCATCTCACAGCATCTTCTTCCTGTCGGTTAAATTTCGCGTCTGTAGCACGTCATCTTCGTAGTGTAGCAACTTTAATGGCCAGTAGTGATTCAGTGTCGGCTGGTAAAGCCGTCGGCACATGGACCGTGCTCTCAAACGTAAACGATGAGCGTGCCAAGTTCAACGTGCTGCTGAACGCTCAGGAACGATGTGACTTGTGCATACGGTATGTGCGCCCCAATGTGGTATACGGGATCGCAACGCACTCCAACGGCGATATTTCTAGTTTGACAATCACACTGTTTACTCACCGGGCGCGAGTAAAATTCCCACGTTAGCTCTATTAAAACGCACATTTCCTTCATCGTGCACGAAAAGAAAAGTACCATGTCCAATCAGTAAGGACACAGGCTTATAAAAGTTCCATTACAAGCAGTGTGGTACCAATTTGAAATACTTCTCCGCATAAGATAAACAATATTTCATCATTCCCACATTTTAGTAAAACTCCAGGGTCAGTCTTACTTGATCACTGTTCCTACCCAGTAGCAGAATCTTTGCAACATGTGAATTACGAAGCGTAAAAGAAAAACGAGCAAAATATCTTTATACAAGTAGCGCAAGCTCTCCTGTAGATTAAGCCAATCGGACAAAGTCACGCCTCAAAAAAAGGTGAACTTATATTTACATAACATGAAATATTATAGTATATACTTATATTGTTGTTGTTGTTGTCTTCAGTCCTGAGACTGGTTTGATGCAGCTCTCCATGCTACTCTATCCTGTGCAAGCTGCTTCATCTCCCAGTACCTACTGCAACCTACATCCTTCTGAATCTGCTTTGTGTACTCATCTCTCGGTCTCCCTCTACGATTTTTACCCTCCACGCTGCCCTCCAATGCTAAATTTGTGATCCCTTGATGCCTCAAAACATGTCCTACCAACCGATCCCTTCTTCTAGTCAAGTTGTGCCACAAACTTCTCTTCTCCCCAATCCTATTCAATACCTCCTCATTAGTTACGTGATCTATCCACCTTATCTTCAGTATTCTTCTGTAGCACCACATTTCGAAAGCTTCTATTCTCTTCTTGTCCAAACTAGTTATCGTCCATGTTTCACTTCCATACATGGCTACACTCCATACAAATACTTTCAGAAACGACTTCCTGATACATAAATCTATATTCGATGTTAACAAATTTCTCTTCTTCAGAAACGCTTTCCTTGCCATTGCCAGTCTACATTTTATATCCTCTCTACTTCGACCATCATCAGTTATTTTACTTCCTAAATAGCAAAACTCCTTTACTACTTTAAGTGTCTCATTTCCTAATCTAATTCCCTCAGCATCACCCGATTTAATTTGACTACATTCCATTATCCTCGTTTTGCTTTTGTTAATGTTCATCTTATATCCTCCTTTCAAGACACTGTCCATTCCGTTCAACTGCTCTTCCAAGTCCTTTGCCGTCTCTGACAGAATTACAATGTCATCGGCGAACCTCAAAGTTTTTACTTCGTCTCCATGAATTTTAATACCTACTCCAAATTTTTCTTTTGTTTCCTTTACTGCTTGCTCAATATACAGATTGAATAACATCGGGGAGAGGCTACAACCCTGTCTCACTCCTTTCCCAACCACTGCTTCCCTTTCATGCCCCTCGACTCTTATTACTGCCATCTGGTTTCTGTACAAATTATAAATAGCCTTTCGCTCCCTGTATTTTACCCCTGCCACCTTTAGAATTTGAAAAAGAGTATTCCAGTCAACATTGTCAAAAGCTTTCTCTAAGTCTACAAATGCTAGAAACGTAGGTTTGCCTTTTCTTAATCTCTCTTCTAAGATAAGTCGTAAGGTCAGTATTGCCTCACGTGTTCCAACATTTCTACGGAATCCAAACTGATCCTCCCCGAGGTCTGCATCTACCAGTTTTTCCATTCGTCTGTAAAGAATTCGCGTTAGTATTTTGCAGCCGTGGCTTATTAAACTGATAGTTCGGTAATTTTCACATCTGTCAGCACCTGCTTTCTTTGGGATTGGAATTATTATATTCTTCTTGAAGTCTGAGGGTATTTCGCCTGTCTCATACATCTTGCTCACCAGCTGGTAGAGTTTTGTCGTGATTGGCTCTCCCAAGGCCGTCAGTAGTTCTAATGGAATGTTGTCTACTCCGGGGGCCTTGTTTCGACTCAGGTCTTTCAGTGCTCTGTCAAACTCTTCACGCAGTATCATATCTCCCATTTCGTCTTCATCTACATCCTCTTCTATTTCCATAATATTGTCCTCAAGTACATCGCCCTTGTATAAACCTTCTATATACTCCTTCCACCTCTCTGCCTTCCCTTCTTTGCTTAGAACTGGGCTGCCATCTGAGCTCTTGATATTCATACACGTGGTTCTCTTCTCTCCAAAGGTCTCTTTAATTTTCCTGTAGGCAGTATCTATCTTACCCCTAGTGAGATAAGCTTCTACATCCTTACATTTGTCCTCTAGCCATCCCTGTTTAGCCATTTTGCACTTCCTGTCGATCTCATTTTTGAGACGTTTGTATTCCTTTTTGCCTGCTTCATTTACTGCATTTTTATATTTTCTCCTTCCATCAATTAAATTCAATATTTCTTCTGTTACCCAAGGATTTCTAGCAGCCCTCGTCTTTGTACCTACTTTATCCTCTGCTGCCTTCACTACTACATCCCTCAGAGCTACCCATTCTTCTTCTACTGTATTTCTTTCCCCTATTCCTGTCAATTGTTCCCTTATGCTCTCTCTGAAACTCTGTACAACCTCTGGTTCTTTCAGTTTATCCAGGTCCCATCTCCTTAATTTCCCACATTTTTGCAGTTTCTTCAGTTTTAATCTACAGGTCATAACCAATAGATTGTGGTCAGAGTCCACATCTGCCCCTGGAAATGTCTTACAACTTAAAACCTGGTTCCTAAATCTCTGTTTTACCATTATATAATCTATCTGATACCTTTTAGTATCTCCAGGGTTCTTCCACGTATACAACCTTCTTTCATGATTCTTAAACCAAGTGTTAGCTATGATTAAGTTGTGCTCTGTGCAAAATTCTACTAGGCGGCTTCCTCTTTCATTTCTTAGCCCCAATCCATATTCACCTACTATGTTTCCTTCTCTCCCTTTTCCTACACTCGAATTCCAGTCACCCATTACTATTAAATTTTCGTCTCCCTCCACTATCTGAATAATTTCTTTTATTTCATCGTACATTTCTTCAATTTCTTCATCATCTGCAGAGCTAGTTGGCATATAAACTTGTACTACTGTAGTAGGTGTGGGCTTCGTATCTATCTTGGCCACAATAATGCGTTCACTATGCTGTTTGTAGTAGCTTACCCGCATTCCTATTTTCCTATTCATTATTAAACCTACTCCTGCATTACCCCTATTTGATTTTGTGTTTATAACCCTGTAGTCACCTGACCAGAAGTCTTGTTCCTCCTGCCACCGAACTTCACTAATTCCCACTATATCTAACTTTAACCTATCCATTTCCCTTTTTAAATTTTCTAACCTACCTGCCCGATTAAGGGATCTGACGTTCCACGCTCCGATCCGAAGAACGCCAGTTTTCTTTCTCCTGATAACGACATCCTCCTGAGTAGTCCCCGCCCGGAGATCCGAATGGGGGACTATTTTACCTCCGGAATATTTTACCCAAGAGGATGCCATCATCATTTAATCATACAGTAAAGCTGCATGTCCTCGGGAAAAATTACGGCTGTAGTTTCCCCTTGCTTTCAGCCGTTCGCAGTACCAGCACAGCAAGGCCGTTTTGGTTAATGTTGCAAGGCCAGATCAGTCAATCATCCAGACTGTTGCCCCTGCAACTACTGAAAAGGCTGCTGCCCCTCTTCAGGAACCACACGTTTGTCTGGCCTCTCAACAGATACCCCTCCGTTGTGGTTGCACCTACGGTACGGCCATCTGTATCGCTGAGGCACGCAAGCCTCCCCACCAACGGCAAGGTGCATGGTTCATGGGGGGGGATACTTATATTAAACTAATAATAAAGTATCAGAACCTAATAAAAACGCATATATTAGGAAAAAATTGGGAGTGTTACGAAGCGAACCACCGCCCCATCAACTACTAATTACGTTTTTTTTTTTTTTTTAATCTCATTTTGTTCGCTTCTGTTCGTTGCATCTTCTCGGGGCGGACGTCGTAAGACATCCGTTTAAGTTCATTGTTGATCGATTAACTAACCCTCTGACCGAACACGCTGAGCTACCATGCCGACATTACTGGACAGAGGCGCAACTCACTACGCCAAAACAACAATATCTCGACACTGAGTCATATTATCTTAGCCATTGGTAAAAACGTTAATTTTAGGTAATTGTGTTACTAACTGAAATTTAATTATAACAAATTGCACCAAGAACAATGCGTTTTGGGTGGATCTTCAGTGTGCCGCTGCCTACTCTCATAATACGCAAGTTACAATAATCCTTTGGCTTCGGCTCGAAATGAATGCCAATACGGCGTCTCACAACTCTGTACTGAAGGGAGACGGGTTGCGTATGACGTAGGTGGCGTTGTTTCATCTCATTGGTCAACGCTCAGAATATCTGACATGCCAGATACTGATCTGCACGTTCGGAAAAAGTCCCGAACGTGCTATTCCACGCTATGCTGTCAGAAACGCGGCACGCTCAACGCTCGCATGTACGGTCCGCGTGCCGACGGCTTAAGGCACAGGAAGCGGCTGCCGGTTGGGTGGGGTGTGTCGGGTGTTGGGGGGTGGTGGGCGGAGGGGGCGGGGTTGTGAGGCTGATTGCTGTGCTGTGTAGCGCGGTGTCTGGAATGTTGAGAGCCGGAAGTGGAGGTCGCCCACGGCCGCTGGGCGATGTCCGCCGCCGCTGCGTCGTCCCGGCAGGCCGCCGCCCCCCTGCCGATACCCTGGTGCGCCCTGTGCCACAGCAGAGTCGGCGCTCCCTGGCTCGGCTCACGTATCGCGGCGCCTGGCGCCGCCAGCCCCAACCGCCCACAACCCTGCCTGCCATCGCTCAACCCCGTCCTCCTCCTCGATACCTCTCTCCCGCCTCCACCCGCACCACCTCCACGTCTGGGGCACGCTCACTTAAGACCGGATCTGGCCGCGATAACGCTGTAGCATGTAACAGTATCATGCCGATGTGCTCTTTGACCATTTATTATTGTATATATATACGGGGTGATCAGAAAGTCAGTGTTGTTGTGGTCTTCAGTCCTGAGACTGGTTTGATGCAGCTCTCCATGCTACTCCATCCTGTGCGAGCTTCTTCATCTCCC
Organism: Schistocerca gregaria; assembly: GCF_023897955.1. NCBI lineage: Eukaryota > Metazoa > Arthropoda > Insecta > Orthoptera > Acrididae > Schistocerca > Schistocerca gregaria. The sequence goes on from NC_064927.1 coordinate 183,630,184, forward strand.
AGTACCTACTGCAACCTACATCCTTCTGAATCTGCTTAGTGTATTCATCTCTTGGTCTCCCTGTACGGTTTTTACCCTCCATACTGTTCTACAGTACTAAATTGGTGATCCTTTGATGCCTCAGAACATGTGTTACCAACCGGTCCCTTCTTCTGGCCACAAACTCCTCTACTCTCCTTCTTTCGACTTAGGTCTTTCAGTGCTAAAAAGTCAGTATAAATTTGAAAACTTTATAAACCACGGAATAATGTAGATAGAGAGGTAAAAATTGACACACATACTTGGAATGACATGGGGTTTTATTAGATCAAAAAAAAGTTCACAAAATGTCCGAGAGATGGCGCTGGACAGCAAAACGTCAGTAACTGCGCATGACAATAGTGAATAAAAGGAGCTGTAATGAGAGAGAGAATCTGATGCGTCATAAGTCGTAGCATGTTAACGCTACCTGAAAAGGTGCTTTTAGTGAAGCTGTATTATAAGTATGGGGAAAGTGCTAGTTCAGCGTTACCATCCTATCGCCATAGGAATAGGTTTCGAACGGGTAAAGGTCCGTTGGCAAATGCAGGTCTGGCGAGAATGATTTCGAAGTTCGAGGCCACGGGTTGTTTAGACAATAGACCCAGTAGTGGCCGACCGAGCACAAGGAGTAATGCTGCTGAGACAGTTCAGGAAGAAATGGAGACTACAGCGGGTTCGTCTATGCACGGGGAAGTCAGCACTCGTGCAGTCGCACGTCGAACCGGCATTCCGTACACTACTATTTGGTTGGCACTTAGGCCTACCCTCGGATGCTATCCGTACAAAATCCATCGGCATCGTGAACCTGGCGATTTAGTGAAGCGGAGGGCATTTGCGGTGTGGACGTTTCGAAAGGTGGTAGAAGATGACGATTGGTTGAGTAACGTGTTGTGGACCGAGGGTCTGTCAACGCCCACAACTGCAGAATTTGGGCTACCGAAGATCCTAGAACTGTCGTGGAAACTCCATTGCGCGACGAGAAAGTCACGGTATGGGTTTGGATATACCACATCTACCGTTATCGGGCCTTTTTTCTGCGAGGAAATGCGTGATTACTGATACCGTGACGGGTGAGATGTACGCCGATATGTTATAGAATCGCATCATCCCCAGCCTGGCTGATAAACACCTGCTGCAACGTACGATGTTTATGCAGGATGGCACCCAACCCCATATTGCTAGATGCGTGAAAGATCTCCTGCGCGCGTCGTTTGGTGATGATCGTGTGCTCAGCCGCCACTTTCGTCATGCTTGGCCTCCAGGTCGCCAGACCTCAGTCCTTGCGATTATTGACTTTGGGGTTACCTGAAGTCGCAAGTGTATCGTGACCGACCGACATCTCTAGGGATGCTGAAAGACAACATCCGACGCCAATGCCTCACCATAACTACGGACATGCTTTATAGTGCTGTTCACAACATTTTTCCTCGACTACAGCTATTGTTGAGAAATGATGGTGGACATATTGAGCATTTCCTGTAAAGAACACCATCTTTGCTTTGTCTTACTTTGTTATGCTAATTATTGCTATTCTGATCAGGTAGAGCTCCATCTATCCGAGTTTTAACTTTTGTATTTTTTAGTTCTAATAAAACCCAATGTCATTCCAAGCATGTGTGTCAATTTGTACCGGTCTATCTACATTATTCCGTGATTTATTAAGTTTTCAAATCTATACTGACTTTTTGATCACCCGGTACTTGCTTTTATCTTTATGTAAATTTATATATACACGATGTATAAATAATTAGTTTATTTTGGTGTATAATCAATTATGTATATTATGTAAATATTACTGAGTAATCGCTGAGGGAATGTTAGGGAAACGTTAGGTTTTTGTCAACGAATTAGTATCGTTGGAGTAGCGGCGTCTCTGGACGCGGAAGGATGTTGCGTCAGAGCGCGCGCTACACTGAGAGAGAACTCTGGTGTGAGACTTGGTGAAGTGCGGACGCGTGGATGGCGTGCACTGTACTGGAGGAGTGATTGTTTAGCGGCACGTGGCAAGTGATGAGCGTGGGCCGTGGAAATATTCGCTGCGGCAACATCAAGAATCCGCCACGCCAATATCATGGCCAATAACTCCCGTGCTCTCTATCATGGAAAGGAGCCAGCAGCAGTATCGTCGTCAGCAACTTCGTTACGGCTATAATGGGCTGAAGTAAGTTTGCCGCATCACAGCTCCACTAGTTTTGTAACGGCATTACTCAGCTTTGTGGTGTCTTGCGAGTGAATAATTACCAAATCAAAACCGTTTACCCGTGATTCTCCTAAAATCATCCAGGAAGTACGTTCCTGTCCTGTCCTATTGTTACAATAATCCGAATACCGTTTATGAAAAATAAAAATTGCAGTGCCAGTTAATTTTGCTTGTGAACTAAATGGTTCAGTTAGATTAAAGATTTGAACTTAAAGCACTCAGTAATTTCAGTCTCACTAACTTTAAATTTGAACTTCAATCTCAGGCGATCTAATTCTTACAAACAGTAAATCAATTTGTTGTTAGCAAAGTTCTGGTTCACATTTCGACTTGCAGTCGTGCTGAAGTATAATAATTACCTTTTGATACAGTAATTATCAATTTCTACTTCCCTGTTCAGAAGTCAAAAGAGCTTCTTTTAAGTATATTTGGCCATATTGCAAAATTCATATGAAAATAGTAGACGTTATTGTGAGGTAGCGCCATTGTCACAACAGTAAGTAACCATTAATCTACGTGTTATCTTGTATGTTTTCAAAATTTCAGCTCAATTAGTTATTGATATTTAGAGTTCAAACTATTTTCTTTCTCTCTTTATTATGTAAAGGTTTCAACTGTTTTTGCTAACGTGCGTGCAGCCCTGTGTTGCCGCGCGTGTTCGAATAATTCTTGACATTGACTGTTCGGCTCATTAATTCACCTACCGAACAGAAATTTTGCCCAACTGGGCTGCCAACCGTATTTCTTTTAGCTATAATTATTTCAGTAACTCTTATTATTCTGTTCCGATCCACGTGGTACCCATTCTCGTTGGCATCGTTGGCACTGAACGTGAATGAAAGCACAAACGTTTCGAACAACCATACTAAATCTTACAGTAATTAAGTAGGCGGAATAAGTTGTCTTAGAAGGCATCTTGTTGTTGACCTCCACCCTCATTTATCGACTTTATATTGAATCTTCGGAACGATAGCCTTTTCAAAATTTTATTCCAATTGTTTAGGCACATGCTTACAAGGTCATATATTTCTGACATTGTCGATAGAAGGGAAGAGGGACGTTACAATACAAGCATTAGGAGGGCAAAATTGTGCTACAGAGTCAATCGTTCTCTTCGTCCTCGTCTCGGAGCTACAGCAGCGTAGCGCGAAATCACATTCTCGTACGCAACCAGAATCCACTAGTCTTGGCGGTGTGCAGCGCGAGAAACAAATTTCGCAGCACGACGCGAAATCGCTAAACACAGTATGTGGTAAGACAAGAAAAGCATGAAAGGGTGAAAGGGTGAAACCATTTTGCCGTTTTATTGTATACATTTATTTAATACAACGTTACAGCATGAATAAATTGAAACATTAACCGCAAAAGATCGTGAGCGACAGGGCAAAGTTAATTAGTTGCTTACACCAATAATATGCTTTACTTTTTTTTTACTTTAACAAGCCACAAAAATCAGTGCCAGAATAAATATAAACAGTAAAAAAAATTTTAATCTTTTTTAATGAAACACAAACTGCTCAAAGTGCCACTGTAACAATCTCTTAAAACAAAGTAACGGTGATAAAGCCTTCAGAATGTTTTCTGGAGGCTAATTCACATATGTTTTTAATCAGGACACCCTTAATATACATCAGGGCAAATTCAGTGCTTAAAATCAGCATAAAATCTACTGAAAATTTTATCAAGTAGTAAAACACCAAAAGTATTAAGGTTATCAACGAGTGAGGAAAGTACAATGTCAAGTTCGGCTCATAATGGTTAAATGATTTGCAAACATTCGGGTAACTTAATCAAGACAGTGCTTTGAAACTTCCTGGCAGGTAAAAACTGTGTGCCGGCCCGAGACTCGAACTCGAGACCTTTGCCTTTCGCGGGCAAGTTCTCTACCAACTGAGCTACCCAAGCACGACTGACGCCCCGTCCTCACTTGCAAGTTTCGCATGTGGGGCTTGGAAGGTGGCAGACAAGGTACTGGCAGAAGTCAAGCTGTGAGGACAGGATGTCAGTCGTGCTTAGGTAGAGCACTGGCCCGCGAAAGGCAAAGGTCCCGAGTTCGAGTCTCGGTCCGGCACACAGTTTTAATCCACCAAGAAGTTTCATATCAGCGCACACTGCGCTGCAGAGTGAAAATCTCATTCTCGAGACAGTGCTTGGTTTAGGAAAAACTTAGTTCCCGCAAATAACAAAATGCGCAGAACAAGCATATTCCAAAGGAAGTGTAAAACTGCAATTAAGGTACCATAAATCAGAACATTAAGTAATGTAGCCAGTATTTAGCATAAAATCTTTTAGCACGCTGCGCAAAGCAGCGTGATAAGGAAGGGCGGGCCGGGGTGCCCGAGCGGTTCTAGACGCTACAGTCTGGAGCCGCGCGACCGCTACGGTCGCAGGTTCGAATCCTGCCTCGGCCACGGATGTGTGTGATGTCCTTAGGTTAGTTAGGTTTAAGTAGTTCTACGTTCTAGGGGTCTGATGACCTCACATGTTAAGTCCCATAGTGCTCAGAGCTATTTTGCACAATTTTTGATAAGGAAGGCGAACCCGGGCGCGCCTCAAAGGTAGCCAATAAACAGCAAAGCGGTGCGTACAAGACCACGTGGCCACCAGCCGCTGAAATCTTGCCGTTGGGCTCAGAAGGATACGGGGGACCGTAAAAGCAAACGCCACTTACGTGAAACATGAGACAAAAAAACAAGTTTGGCAAATAGCAATGGTCATCATCTCGAGAAATGGTCAGCATAACGGCTCTTAACGAGCCATAAAATTTCAAAAAATTATCCTTAACCAAATTTTCATAATATCAAAAGCGTAGTATTGACGAAAGTGAATCTCTTAGAGCATTTTGCAGAATAAAATTTGATGTACGGACACTTGCGTGAAGCAAACAGTTACGCAAGGAAAATGCAAGCTTACCCCTGCGAGGCGGTGTCTTTGGATCTTACAAGCGATGCAGCCTTCCGTGGTATTTAGACATGTAAATGTACAGCACAGTTTTAATAGATATACTAAATGCAGGAAATTTCTGTTAAAGCAAACAAATCTGAAACAAAAAATTAAAAGCAAAATGCTTATAAACACTGAAAATACAGGTACAATTATTTATACAGCCAAAATCGACTGATCAGAGATATGAATAATCTCAAACAACAGAGCCTTGGCTTAGATGATAACGCACAAGCAAATATTTCAACGAGCCACCATGTCTATATCTACATTTGTACTCCGCAAGCCACCCAACGGTGTGTGGCGGAGGGCACTATACGTGCCACTGTCATTGCCTCCCTTTTCTGTTCCAGTCGCGTATGGTTCGCGGGAAGAACGACTGTCGGAAAGCCTCTGTGCAAGCTCGAATCTCTCTAATTTTACATTCGTGATCTCTTCGGGAGGTATAAGTAGGGGGAAGCAATATATTCGATACCTTATCCACAAACGCACCCTCTCGAAACCTGGACAGCCAGCTACACCGCGATGCAGAGCGCCTCTCTTGCAGAATCGGCCACTTGAGTTTGCTAAACATCTCCGGAACGCTATCACGCTTACCAAATAACCCTGTGACTATACGCGCCGCTCTTCTTTGGATCTTTTCTATCTCCTCCGTCAACCTGATCTGGTACGGATCCCACACCGATGAGCAATACTCAAGTATAGGTCGAACGAGTGTTTTGTAAGCCACCTCCTTTGTTGATGGACTACATTTTCTAAGGACTCTCCCACAGAATCTCAACCTGGTACCCGCCTTACCAACAATTAATTTTATATGATCATTCCACTTCAAATCGTTCCGCTAGCATAGTCCCAGATATTTTGCAGAAGTAACTGCTATCAGTGTTTGTTCCGCTACCAAATAATCATACAATAACGGATCGTTCTTTCTATGTATTCGCAATACGTTACGTTTGTCTATGTTAAGGGTCAGTTGCCACTCCCTGCCTATCCGCTGCAGATCTTCCTGCATTTCGCTACAATTTTCTAATGCTGCAACTTCTCTGTATACTACAGCATCATCCGCGAAAAGCCGCATGGAACTTTCGACGCTATCTACTAGGTCATTAATATATATTGTAAAAAGCAATTGTCCCATAACACTCCCCTGTGGCACGCCAGAGGTTACTTTAACGTCTGTCGACGTCTCTCCAATGAGAACAATGTGCTGTGCTCTGTTTGCTAAAAACCCTTCAATCCAGCCACACAGCTGGTCTGATATTACGTAGGCTCTTACTTTATCAGGCGACAATACGGAACTGCATCGGAAGCCTTCCGGAAGTCAAGGAAAATGGCACCTACCTGGGAGCCTGTATCTAATATTTCCTGGGTCTCATGAACAAGTAAAGCGAGTTGGGTCTCCACACGATCGCTGTTTCGGGAATCCATGTTCATTCCTACAGAGTAGATTTTGGGTTTCCAGAATACGCAAGCAAAAAACATGTTCTAAAATTCTAAAACAGACCGAGATATAGTCCTATAGTTTTGCGCATCTGCTCGACGACCTTTCTTGAAAACTGGAACAACCTGTGCTTTATTCCAATCATTTGGAACCTTCCGTTCGTCTAGAGGCTTGCGGTACACGGCTGTTAGTTCTTTCGCGTACTCTGTGTAGAATCGAATTTGTATCCCTTCAGGTCCCGTGGACTTTCCTCTGTTGAGTGATTTCAGTTGATTTTCTATTCCTTGGACACTTATTTCGATGTCAGCCATTTTTTCGTTCGTGCGAGGATTTAGAGAAGGAACTGCAATGCGGTCTTCCTCTGTGAAACAGCTTTGAAAAAAGTTGTTTAGTGTTTCAGTTTTACGCGTGTCATCTCTTGTTTCAATGCCATCATCATCCCAGAGTTTCTGGATATGCTGTTTCGATCCACTTATTGGTTTAACGTAAGACCACAACTTCCTAGGATTTTCTGTCAAGTCGGTACATATAATTTTACTTTCGAATTCACTGAACGCTTCACGCATAGCCCTTCTTACGCTAACTTTGACGTCGTTTAGCTTCTGTTTGTCAGAGGTTTTGGCTGCGTTTAAATTTGCTTTCGCAGTAGTTTCCTAACTTTGTTGTTGAAGCACGGTGGGTTTTTCCCGTCCCTCACAGTTTTACTCGGCACGTACCGGTCTAAAACGCATTAAACGATTGCCTTGAATTTTTTCCATAAACACTCTACATTGCCAGTGTCGGAGCAGAAATTTTGGTTTTCATCTGTTAGATAGTCTAAAATCTGCCTTCCATTACTCTTGCTAAACAGATAAATCTTCCTCCCTTTTTTTATATTCCTACACTCCTGGAAATTGAAAAAAGAACACATTGACACCGGTGTGTCAGACTCACTATACTTGCTCCGGACACTGCGAGAGGGCTGTACAGGCAATGATCACACGCACGGCACAGCGGACACACCAGGAACCGTGGTGTTGGCCGTCGAATGGCGCTAGCTGCGCAGCATTTGTGCACCGCCGCCGTCAGTGTCAGCCAGTTTGCCGTGGCATACGGAGCTCCATCGCAGTCTTTAACACTGGTAGCATGCCGCGACAGCGTGGACGTGAACCGTATGTGCAGTTGACGGACTTTGAGCGAGGGCGTATAGTGGGCATGCGGGAGGCCGGGTGGACGTACCACCGAATTGCTCAACACGTGGGGCGTGAGGTCTCCACAGTACATCGATTTTGTCGCCAGTGGTCGGCGGAAGGTGCACGTGCCCATCGACCTGGGACCGGACCGCAGCGACGCACGGATGCACGTCAAGACCGTAGGATCCTACGCAGTGCCGTAGGGGACCGCACCGCCACGTCCCAGCAAATTAGGGACACTGTTGCTCCTGGGGTATCGGCGATGACCATTCGCAACCGTCTCCATGAAGCTGGGCTACAGTCCCCCACACCGTTAGGCCGTCTTCCGCTCACGCCCCAACATCGTGCAGCCCGCCTCCAGTGGTGTCGCGACAGGCGTGAATGGAGGGACGAATGGAGACGTGTCGTCTTCAGCGATGAGAGTCGCTTCTGCCTTGGTGCCAATGATGGTCGTATGCGTGTTTGGCGCCGTGCAGGTGAGCGCCACAATCAGGACTGCATACGACCGAGGCACACAGGGCCAACAACCGGCATCATGGTGTGGGGAGCGATCTCCTACACTGGCCGCACACCTCTGGTGATCGTCGAGGGGACACTGAATAGTGCACGGTACATCCAAACCGTCATCGAACCCATCGTTCTACCATTCCTAGTCCGGCAAGGGAACTTGCTGTTCCAACAGGAAAATGCACGTCCGCATGTATCCCGTGCCACCCAACGTGCTCTAGAAGGTGTAAGTCAACTACCCTGACCAGCAAGATCTCCGGATCTGTCCCCCATTGAGCATGTTTGGGACTGGATGAAGCGTCGCCTCACGCGGTCTGCACGTCCAGCACGAACGCTGGTCCAACTGAGGCGCCAGGTGGAAATGGCATGGCAAGCCGTTCCACAGGACTACATCCAGCATCTGTACGATCGTCTCCATGGGAGAATAGCAGCCTGCATTGCTGCGAAAGGTGGATATACACTGTACTAGTGCCGACATTGTGCATGCTCTGTTGCCTGTGTCCTGTGGTTCTGTCAGTGTGATCATGTGATATATCTGACCCCAGGAATGTGTCAATAAAGTTTCACCTTCCTGGGACAATGAATTCACGGTGTTCTTATTTCAATTTCCAGGAGTGTATTTACTTCCATATTCAGGGATGCTGCAACGGCCTTGTGATCACTGATTCCCTGTTCTGCTCTTACAGAATCGAGAAGTTCGGGTCTGTTTGTTATCAGTAGGTCCAAGATGTTATCTCCACGAGTCGCGTCTCTGTTTAATTGCTCGACGTAATTTTCGGATAGTGCAGTCAGTATAATGTCACTCGATGCTCTGGCCCTACCACCCGTTCTAAACATCTGAGTGTCCCAGTCTATACCTGGTAAATTGAAATCTCCACCTAAGATTGTAACATGCCGAAGAAATTTATGTGAAATGTATTCCAGATTTTCTCTCACCTGTTCTGCCACTTATCCTGCTGAGTCGGGAGGTCGGTAAAATGAGCGAGTTATTAACCTAGCTCGATTGTTGAGTATAACCTCCACCCATAATAATTCACAGGAACCATCCACTTCTATTTCACTTCATGATAAACTACTACTAACAGCAACAAACAAGCCACCACCGGTTGCATGCAATCTATCGTTTCTAAACACCGTCTGTGCCATTGTAAAAATTTCGGCAGAATTTATCTCTGGCTTCCGTGCAGAGAATAGAGGTGGGCGAATCATAGTACGAGAAATATTGACCATAAACGCAAGATGTGGCCGATGTTTTATAATCCTGGAAATACCCACTGCGGTTGCAAGCACCCAGTCCTGCACGGCACGGAATATCAGAACCGGCTAAGTCCGCGTCCCGGACAGGACTCCGATCTCACCTCGATGTCGTAACTCCGACTTCACCATTTACACCCAGTGTGAACATAAACACAGCTAACTGCCGACCGAACCACTGTATCCGCAATTAGGCCCGTAATGCCCTCTAGTTACTGTGACCCGCTGCCTTGCTCTTATTACCCTCCCAACGCTCCTCAAGGCGTACTTTAGGACTCGCTCCGCCAGAGACAATCAGCGACAAGCTAGAATCGATTCGCGCTGCCACCACTGGCGCCAGCGAGTAATGCCCGAAATCCAGTCACGCTAAATCGATTGCGAGCCCGTCACCGATCATACTGCTCCGTGACTTTAATAGAAAAAGTTTACTGGTTCAGCCGCATTAATTATCTGAAATGTTACACTCCAAATAAACATCGCCAGCTTAGCTTTGATCCTCGAGACAGGGATAAATTTCTCACCACCCATAAATCAATAATTAAAAAGTCCAGCAGCAACCCAACTACTTTCGGGAAAGTTTACGACATCAGAAATCTGGACTGGAATATGTTCATCGCAAACAGATTCTGCACCAGCATCATGCGACCCCTAACAACTCGTTAAGTTCATCCATTTTTAATATGTTGGGACAGCGGTGATATGTATGTAATAAATACCAAAAAATTCGCTAGCTATAAGTAATGTCCGATTTATTTTAAAGGTTACCAGTTTTCCAGATGTAATACTGAATCACTAGGCTCTCTAGCGGCTGAAGTGTTCAGTGAAAAATGTATGTACGTCGTGTATAAAAAGTAGCCGGTGTTTGCTCCAATTCATGTCCGCACGACTTTAGCACACGTCGAAAGCTGATGAAGCGTTCTAAAGTCGTTCGTATGCGAGTTGGTGCAAGGACTGTTTATTTCTTATACATGAGGTACACGCAATTTGTCAGTGAAAAATTCAGTCACTATCTAGAATAGAAGGCGTGATGATGGCGTATTAATCGCCCAAAACGGGTAGCCTATAAAATCTATAACAAATTCTGCTCCATAGTATCCATGACTTGCTTCCTCAAGTCTACAAAGATTGCCAGTTGACATGTCAGTTTCATGAGCTCCAAACCCACACCACATCAACTAGTCATCGACTGGAAACGAAAGTGATATTCTTGTTGGCGATTTCTTGCTCCTGCTTATAGTACTTCTACAACGTGTAACCTTCTGCAAAGACTGCAAGAAGTTTTACAGCAATGGATGTCGATAACAAAAGGTCCGTTAATGCAAAAAGGTGGAAATTTAAGGAGATGGGCCCTGGATAAACTGGAAGAACCAGAGATTGTAGAGAGTTTGCGAGATAGCATTAGGGAACGATTGATAAGAACAGGGGAGAGAAATACAGTAGAAGAAAAGTGGGTAGAAATGAGAGATGAAATAGTGAAGGCAGGGGTGGATCAAATAGGTAAAAAGACGAAGTTATGTAGAAATCCTTGGGTAACAGAAAAGATACTGAATTTAACTAGTGAAAGGAGAAACTATAAAAATCCAGTAAATGTAGCAGCCAAAACGGAATACAAACGTCTCAAAAATGAGATCGACAGGACGTGCAAAATGGCTTTGTAGGGATGGCTAGAGGACAAATGCCAGGATGTAGAGGCATATAACACTAGGGGTAAGATATATACTGCCTCCAGGAAAATTAAGGAGACCTTTGTAGAAAAGAAAATCACTTTTATGAATATCAAGGGCTCAGGCTGGAAACCAGTTCTAGGCAAAGAAGGGGAAGCAGGAAGGTGGAAGGACTAAACAGAGGTGTCTATACAAGGGCGATGTACTTGAGAGCAATATTATGGAAATGGAAGGGGACGTAGGTGAAGAAGAAATGGGAGCTATGATACTGCATGAGGAATTTGACGAAGCACTGAAAGATCTAAGTCGAACAAGGCCCTGAAAAAACTCTATCGTCTGGGGACAAAGATGTAAGAGACAGGCGATGTACCCTCAGACTTCAAGAGGAATATAATAATTCCAATCCCAAAGAAAGCAAGTGTTAACAGGTATATAAATTACTGAACTATCAGATTAGTAAGTCACGGCTGCATAATACAAACACAAATTCTTTACAGATGAATGTAAAAACTGGTAGAAGCCGACCTTGGGGAAGATCAGTTTGGATTCCGTTGAAATGCTGGAAAACTTGAGGCAATACTGACCATACGGCGTATCTTAGAAGGTAGATTAATGAAAGGCAAACCTACGTTTCTAGCATTTTTAGACTTAGAAAACGTTTCTGACAACGTGACTGGAATACTTTTTTTCAAATTCTGAAAGTGGCAAGGGTAAAATGCATGGAGCGAAAGGCTGTTTACAATTTGTACAGAAATCAGATGGCAGTTATAAGAGACGAGGGGCTTGAAATGGAAGCAGTGGTTGAGAAGGGAGTGAGACGGGGTTAAAGGCTATCCCAGATGTTATTCAATCTTTACACTGAGCAAGCAGTAAAGGAAACAAAATAAAAATTGAATTGGAGTAGTCATTAAAATACATTGAGAAGAAATACAAACTTTGAGGTTGGCCGATGACATCGTAATTCTGCCAGAGACAGCAAAGAACCTGGAAGAGCAGTTGAACGGAATCGACAGTGTCTTGAAAGGAAACTATAAGATGAACATCAGCAAAGCAAAACGAGGATAGTGGAATGTAATCTAACAAAATCAGGTGATGGTGAGGGAATTAGATTAGGAAATGAGACACTGAGACGCCCTGCCAAACCCGCAGGGCAGGACAAAGTAGTAGGAATTGTGGAAGGGGGCCAGAATGAGCGGCTATCAGTTACACTCCAAACATAACATTTTATTTATATGTCCAAACATTATAGCACAACTTCTAAGGTTGACAATCGACAGAAAAACGTCTTCAGTTCTAAAACGGCTGAAGCCCCATGAATTAAACACAACAGCTATATTTTTTTTTCTTTGAGACAAAGTTCTAGGCTTTAACCTTAAATAGTGTTTAAGGTCAAGCGATGTACGACTTGACTAATCAGATTAAGTTTTTAAAAGCGGCTGGAGACCATTAAATTTAAAAACAACATTATTCCAATAACCTTTCAATAGGCAGAGGCCCCAAGCTTTACGACCAATAAGAAACCTTACTTCAAACGGCTGAAGTCCTTTGGTTAAAAAACCTGCAACCAATTTTCCAAGACAGAAGCCCCAAAGCTTTTAACCTTAAATAGTATTTAAGCCCAAGTAATGTAAGACTTGATAAGTAAGAATGCAAAATTTTAAAGCAGCTGAAGACCTATCATTTTAAGAACAACACAACTACAATAAATTTTCAACAGGTAGAAGGCCCACAGCTTTATGCTCAAATGCGTAATACTTGATAAGTAGGATCCTTAAAACTTAAAAGCAGCTGAAAGTCGATGCTTTTGAAAACAATGCAATAAATTTTCAACAGGTAGAAGGCCCAAGCTTTATCTTCAGACAACGTAAGACTTTCCCAACTTCGAGAAACTTACTTTTAAAACGGCTGAAGACTTTTGTTTTTAAAAACACAATTACAAGCATACAAATTCCGACCATCGGCTATGAGCCACTAAAAATAATAAGAAAGGCAGTACAGGCAACGGTGCTCAAAAGTTTCCAGTGGCTCGGCCTGCCCTTGAAATCCTAACGTTCGCCTAAGTGAGACAAGAAGTCGGCCCAACTATACTTGATCCGGCGGCAACACATCCAAGAGACAGTCAGGGATCCACCGACAAGACGACTTGCTAACCACCGACCCGTATACGAGAATTCGAAAGCCAAAGCGTTACAGACATAGCTACCCACAACCAAAAATACATTAAGCTGTCAAAAACTACACAACATGTTGGACAATGACAACAGGTGAGGATAGAACACTGCCTGAATTTACGTCAGCAACCAGGGCTGGTAACCGGAACACTAACGGCCACGAGGCAGAAAATTCCGCTGGTGCACTTTAATTTCAGACCGACAAATATAGTTAATTCCACCACACGGCGGCTAGATGTTCACCAACTCGATTACTCGCTGTTGCTCCGCGGAATACCGCCAACAGCGAACCAGCAACCAAGGGGACAACGTAAACAGACGTGGCCCCGGTAGTAAAATCACCACTCAACGTTCATGTCCTGGGTTGGTGAAACACGAATCTCGTAGCACTCTGAACAGCCCCCACATGCTCCGACACTGCGTAGATACCGCCAGCGGGGCCGGCCGAGTGGATCGCGCGGAGACTTCCTTGCTGATCCGCTCCAACCGACCGATTCATTGCCAATATGCCGATAACATTTAAAACCAGTTGTCAGTGGCAATGGGCACCAACTACACACACAGTTTGACAGACACTTGTACGAAGACTTGAACGACACTCGGCAGTGACTGTGCAATCACGAAGACAAATCGGGAGTCGACTTGCGTCGTGGCGGCAACGGTCGGGTGAGCCATCGACACCCAAGCCTCACTGCTGCTCCAACCCGACTATACTAGTGCCGCGTTCCAACTCCCCGATTGGCAAGTCCTAACTGCACTCCTGGCACGTTCCAACTCCCTCACGACAGACGACAAGCGGGAAGTGATAGCAGTGCAGCAAAGATAACACTTGATGGCTATACCGACAGGCACTGCTGCTGTCGCTCACGGGCAGACTCAGTGACAACAGAAATTGAAAATAGCATAATGAGGTGGGAGCACGCAAAAAAACGGGTAGTAAAGTAAAAGATGGTACGAGCGCGAGCGACACACGTCTCAGACACTTAAAGTAGCAGATGAGTTTTGTTATAGGCGGAGTAAGATTAATGATGATGGTCGAAGTAGGGCGGTTATAAACTGTAGACGGGCAATGCCAAGAAAAGCGTTTCGGAGGAAAAGAAATTTGTTAAAATCGAGTATAGACTCAAGTGTGAGGAAGTATTAGAATATTAGTACATAGTGTAGTCATGTATGGATGTGAAACGTGGACGATATATAGTTTAGACAAGAACAGAATAGAAGCTTTCGAAATGTACTACAGAAGAATGTTGAAGATTATATGGGTAGATCATGTAATTAATGAGGTAGTACTGAATATAATTGGGGAGAAGAGCAATTTGTGGCACAACTTGTCTAGAAGAAGGGATCGGTTCGTAGGGCATGTTCTGACCCATCAAGGGATCACCAATTCAGTAATGGAGGACGGCGTGGAGGGTAAAAATTGTAGAGGGAGACCAAGAGATGAATCCACTAAGCAGATTCAGAAGGATGTAGGGTGCAGTAGTTACTTAGAAATGAAGAAGCTTGCACAGGATAGAGTAGCATGGAGAGCTTATGAAACCAGTCTCTGGACTGAAGACCACATAACAACCACAGGGAGAAATCGGCTCACCAGCTCCAGCCCGAAGAAAGCCCGCTTCCCCCATAACTAGAAACGGACTGAGGCGACTGCAAAGGTTAACAGGGCTAGCGCACATGGTTGGATAAGATATGGTAGGATACAAGTTGGTTGAGGAGCATGACAAGGAACTCAGATTGGTTTTTTGGCCATCAAATTCCTCTGGCCTGGGAAGCTTTCGAGCGCCACCGTAGTGCCCACAAACCATCGACCCATACATTAAATATGAGAACTGCGTGTGTGCGTGTATATGTCTGATGCCACATTCACTACCTCTGGAAACCTATCGAGAATGAGCCGAGTCCACGTCCTGCAGAATCACTGCTGTATTGCGTTCCAACGGCCGACCCGGGCCCACACGCTATCTGTCATCATGATCTTTCAGCTCATTAGTATATACTGAAATTTACAAACTACAGTCGATCTCCGCACACAATTTTTCTGTGTGAATTGTGGCACTATGTACCAGCAAAAGGCAAAAAGAGACTATATCAGTACATCATTCCAAAGTCATTCGGATGCTTTGATTACAACGGTCAGCTGTAACATTTGTAAAGGAAAAGGTTGTGTACTAGGACCTAACGAGGGAGAATAAAATATCATATTGCCAAAAGTGGCGAAGTTTACATCGCATCAACTTTATGTTGAATCTTTCTCCCACTCTCTCTCTCTCTCTCTCTCTCTCTCTCTCTCTCTCTCTCTCACTCACTCACTCACTCACTCCGTCTGTCTCTCACTTTCTCTCTCTCTCTCTCTCTCTCTCTCTCTCTCTCTGCCTCTGTGTGTGTGTGTGTGTGTGTGTGTGTGTGTGTGTGTGTGTGTGTTGTGGACGCGTCAATGCTACAAAGTTTTGTATAAAAAAATTCGCCTCTAGTACCAGCGCCATTACATTTAGGGCTGTTTTACTCTTTAGATTGTAGTACATAATCTATCGGTTCATACACTTGCATAAGGTGCTGGATTGAAGCCCCTCCACCACATTTCTCTCTACGTATCTGAAGGCTAATCTCAGGATATTGATGCGGTTTTCACTAATAGATAGAATGAGTCATAACGAACTAGAAGGTATTTATATCAAACACCTACCTATACAAAGCATGTGATATAAGCCCCTGCATATCACATACAAACCTATACAAAGTATCGGAGAAATGTAGAAACAGGCGAGGCAGTACTGACCCCATGACTTATCTTAGAAGATTAGTTAAGGAAAGGTAGACCTCCGTTTAAACCAGTTCTATTTTCGGAGAGTGTCGAATAAAATACACTCATTGAAAGTGTAAAGGCAGCAGCGGGCAAACAAAGAGCGAAATATTTTATACTACTTGTACCAAAAGCAGGCGGCAGTTATGAGAGTTGAGGGGCATGAAGGGGAAGCAGTGTTTGAGATGTGAGTCAGACCGTGTGGTAGCATATTTTTAACGCTATTCAATCTGTGCACTGAGCAAGCAGTAAAGAGAACCAAGGAAAAATTTGGAGAGGGAATTAAGGCCCGGTAATAAAGCAATAAGGCTGTATGCCCTCGGGAAAACTTACAGCTGTAGTTTCCCATTGCTTTCAGCGGTTCACAGTACCAGCACAGAAACGCTATTTTGTTTGATGCTCCAGGACCAGATCGGTGAATCATCCAGACTGTTGCCCCGCAACTACTGAAAGGCTGCTGCCCCTCTTCAGGAACCACATGCCTATCTAGCATCTCAACAGATACCCCTCCGTTGTGGTTGTACCTACGGTACGGCTATGTGTATCGCTGAGTCACACAAACCTCCCTACCAGCGGCAAGGTCCATGGTTCATGGGATAGGGGGAAGGTGTGAGAGGGGAATTAGGGCGCAGAAAGAATAAATCCTCCTTTCAGGACACAGTCCACTATGTTCAACTGCTCTTCCAAGTCCTTTACTGTCTTTACAAAATTACAATGTCATCAGAAAACCTTAAAATTTATAATCAAGGCCCGTCAAGAATAAATAAAAGCTTTCAGGCTTTCTGATGACATTGTAATTTCGTCAAAGACAGACTTGTAAGTTCACTTGAATGTAATGGACTGCGTCCTGTAAGGAGGATGTCGGACGCACATTGCGGAAATAAAAACAAGGCTATATTATGTACTAGAGCTAACCCAGGCGACGCTGAGTGCCTTAGATTCGAAAGTGAGACACTAAAAGTAATAGATCAGTTTTGATATTTGAAAGGTAAATCATCTGATGACGGGCGAAGTAGTGAGGATATAAAATGTAGACGACAATGGCAAGAAAGGGTTTCTGAAGAAAAGAGTATAGAATATAGAATTAAGTGTCAGTAAGTCTCTTCTGAAATTATTTGCCTGGAGTGTAGCCATATATGGAAGTGACGATTAGCAGTGTACTCAAGAAGAGAACAGAAGCTTTTGCAATGCGATCCTGCAGAAGAATAGTGAAGGTTAGGGGAGCAAATCATGTAACCAATGAGGGGGTACTGAACAGAATTGGGTGGAAGCGAAATTTGTGCCATAACTTGACAAAAAGAAGGGATCGGTGGATAAGGCACGTTCTGAGACATCAAGGGATCACCAATTTAGTACTGTTGGGAAGGAAGGGGAGAGTGGGGTAGAAACTACAGAGGGAGACCAAGAAATGAATATAGTAATCAGATTCAAGACGATGTAAGTTGCAGTAGTTACCAAGAGATGAAGAGATTTGCACAGGACAGAGTAGCGTTAAGAGCTCCATCAAACCGGTTTTCGGACTGAAGACCATAACAGCAACAACAATAACAACAACCTGTACGAGCGTAGCCTCAATATAAATTTAAACTATAGTATCTGCTTAAGAGTATCTAGACACCGCTATGTATGATGAACTGACCAACAGATATCAGGAGAGGCTTACCCGCCAGTATAAAAGGCGAAGGGGTGTTTTCTGTTGTCAATAGCGAAGCACTAAACAGCAGAATGGTCAGTCAGGAGGGTGCAGTGATTACAAACGTGGGCTAGTCATTATATGTCACCTGAGTAACAAATCTATCAAGAACCAAACAATCCTTCTGAATCATCCAAATTTGACTGTTCGTGATGTAACTGTGAAGTGGAAACGCGAAGGAACAACTACAGTTAAGTCACGACGAGACAGACCCCATGTACTGATGTACAGAGGCAGTCAAACGTTGCGGAGGGTGGAGTAAATACTGCATGAAATCAGCGGAAGCAAACACTCATGAGCTCCAAAGTTCTTTCAACAGTCCAGTTTGCATCATAACTTGGTCGAGCAGGTCATTATAAGCACACTGTACACAGTTCTGCGGTCTCTGCTTAGAGACACTTGAGACCGTGTAAAGAGCAACGTAGCTGGTCAGTTGATGACTGGAAACGAATGATTTAGAATGATGAATCACACTACACCCTGTGGTAATCCGATGGAGGGGTTTAGGTTGGCGCATGTCTCGAAAACTTACCTGCCATCATGTGTGGTACCAACAGTGAAGGACGGTGGAGGTGGTGTTACGGTATGTGGTTGTTTCTTGTGGGCCGGCCGGGGTGGCCGAGCGGTTCTAGGAGCTACAGTCTGGAACCGACCGACCGCTACGGTCGCAGGTTCGAATCCTGCCTCGGGCATGGATGTGTGTGATGTCCTCAGGTTAGTTAAGTTTAAGCAGTTCTAAGTTGTAGGGGACTGATGACCTTCGAAGTTGTCCTATAGTGCTCAGAACCATTCGAACCATTTGTTTCTTTTGCGCTTAATTAAACAGAAGCGGGTGAATACATTCTGTAGTACTGTGTACTATTTTCAACAGAGCAACAGTTCTGAGACGGTGAATCAGCATAACATTATGCCACGTTAAGAAACAGGACCTCTGAGGTAATGGTTTGCGGGAACAACGTTTTGAAATTTACTGATGTGGAACTCAATGGAAAATCCTTAGAATGAGTAAGGATTTCGACATCGCTCCTGACCGCAGCGTCCACACCACTATCTTTCTTGGTTTCGGCTCTTGAGGAAGAATGGGTTGCCATTGCTCGACAGACATTCAGACTCCTTATTGAAACTCTCCCCAGTAGAATTCTAAACGTCACTAAGGCGAAAGGCGGACGGACGCGTAATATGGTCCATTAAAAAGTGTGCGGATACCTTAGGTCAAATAGTATATTTTACAATCGTTCATTTTCGTAAACAAACAGTGCCTGGTATTGTTGTCGCAAATCACAAAGAGTAGCACGGTCACTGTGAAATACCAGCTCCTTTGTGAGAGTGCACCAACCATGGTGGAATCAGTATTTCGGAATGAGAAACACACGGGATGAAAGTGTGTCTTACCAATTTTTCCACGGTATCTTTTCTTCCTGAACTGCTAGTCCCGCGAGGCATGTAGGGGAACTTGTGTGAAATCTGGAAATGAGGAGAAGATTTTTTGGAGTAATCTGTCTACTGACTCGTTCGATGCGATCAGGCATATATTCCTTTGTCGTGCCAACCTGTTCATCTGAGAGCAGTATTTGTACTTTAAGTCCACAATTATTTTTTGCATATATTCAAACAGTCATCATCCAATAGACTTTTTCCTCTCTAGAGCTCCCTCTAGTACCATGACAGTAGTTATCTGATGTCTTAACACATGCCTGACATTCTGTTCCTTCTTTGTTTCAGTTTATCAATAAGTTCTTTTCTTCCTTTCTTCACCGGCCCTGCAGAAAACCGCCTCAATCGTTATCTCATCAGTCAACGTAATTTTCTGCGTCCTTGTATAGCACTACATCTCAAATGATGCTATTGTTTTCTTCCAGTTTTCTCACAGACCGTGATTTACCGTATTGTCCAAAAATGCTCCTTCTCGGTTGTAGTACATTTCGTAGTTATGTCTTTCCCTGAGCTTACTCCAGCTTTCTGAGAATTTCGGGTCTGTCACCATTTTTCACTGCCGCAGGATTATGGTATTTCCATGTATACAGAATGTGAATGTGTTGGTTTATCTTCAGTTTAGCTGTTATCGATGGCAGCTTTAGAACGGCCTCTTTGGCGCCTGTTGCTTTCCGTACCCCAAACTCATAATGCAGAGGATCTCGGAGAAGAGAGATTACCAGAAGAAATAAATTTGTTAGAACAGGTGGTGTTGAGGGATTGGATGGGACTTGCTGGTCTGTGTGGACGGGGGTACGTTGGTCTTGATTTGGTGGGGGGGGGGGGGGGGGCGAGGCGGACGTCAGTCATGCCTCCATAGCTCACAAGAGGGCCAAAAAGCAACAGGATTTTTGTAAATGTTTATATTTATGTGCTTGAAGCTGTAATATGCTTCTGCCAAAGAAGTTCGATGCAATTCTCAAAAATAATTTAAACTAAGAAAGTGATCATTCGACAAGGAGCAAGGCTATGTGGTATAGTGGGTGGCTGACGTCTGGGGTTGTAATGTGCCTCCTGGTTCAATCAAATTTTTAAACAGAGCTGCATGTTCTGCGAGTACCTAAGCGAAGCTTAAAATACGAAGAGAAACAAAAAATTTAATTTGTAATTTTTTTTCAAGGATATAATCTTGATTAACTATCTTTTATGAAAGATTGGTAACTAAAGAGTAACCAAAACTGGGTTTTGTTTGAAATTTACGAGTGTTGTCCAGAAAATAAGTTCTGATGAGTAGTGAAATTAAAACTACAGTGAAAATCAGATATTTTTTATTTGCAGCAGTTAGCTGCACACCATCAATTTCTCTACATAGTCCCCATTCTGACTTGAACATATGTTGTAACTTGGAGCCAAGTTTCCAGTATCCTTGTCATATAAGACAGGTAGCCGCCTGTGGTTTCAGCCAGTACTTTGCGCTGGTCTGCAACGTGTTGTCTGTGCCATGATGTTGTCTTTGAAGCAAACACTTCCCATGGAAAACGCTGCAGGAGCATTTCTATTGCCCCTACAGTGTGCGGTAGGAGCTGTCATTAACAAGGAAATACATGACAGTTAAGTTGCGAGGGATTGCATGAAATCAGCAGAAATCACTCGGCAGGAACACATACTTGACAGGAGACACTCTTTCATAGCATCTTTAGGCACTACTGTGCGCTCAGATCTGCAAAGCGCAACGTGACACGATTGACGGGTACACTACAGACACTGTCCAACACGTCTGTGCAAAGCGTCATCGGATTTTCACGACCGAACTTAGTTTCTGGACACACTTCACATTATTAGAAATAAGAAGTAGTGCATTTCTCATAAAAAGAGAATCAGATGTGTTAGTTAGCATATGTTTGATAAATTTTGTACTTAAGTGATGTAGTAATTCGAAGTAAACGGGAAGAAACGAAAAAACGAATGACTGAAACGAGACTCGATCTAGAGATGCCAGACTCATGCGCTTTATGTATGCTACACTTCACGAAAATGCTCGTAAAAGACGACCCTTTTTTTAAAAAAAATAATTGATTTCGCCTTGAATCAAACCCATGCTCCCCACACAGCGAGCAAGCGCCCTGTCACAAAGCCACACTGGTCGTCGAAAACCATGAGCCTTATTTTACCATATTAGACATAGTTGGAAAACTTCGAAGTCGATGTTTTTCGAGAATTTTTACAGTTATGTCGAAGTGCTTTGGGAGAAGAATGTTTGAGATCTGAACTTCACGCACAATAAATGTAAGAAATTGCAAAACTCCTGTCGCCAAGGAGTCACTTTCTCAGTCGGTAACAGGATTGTCTGCGAAAAGCATCTACATCTACATACATACTCCGCAATCCACCATACAGTGCGTGGCGGAGGGTACCTCGTACCACAACTAGCATCTTCCCTCCCTGTTCCATGCCAAACAGAACGAGGGAAAAATGACTGCCTATATGCCTCTGTACCAGCCCTAATCTCTCTTATCTTATCTTTGTGGTCTTTCCACGAAATGTAAGTTGGCGGCAATAAAATTGTACCGCAGTCAGCCTCAAACGCTGGTTCTCCAAATTTCGTCAATAGCGATTCACGAAAATAACGCCTCCTTTCGTCTAGAGACTCCCACCCGAGTTCCTGACGCATTTTCGTAACACTCGCGTGATGATCAAACCTACCAGTAACAAATCTAGCAGCCTGCCTCTGAATTGCTTCTATGTCCTTCCTCAATCCGACCTGATAGGGATCCCAAACGCTCGATCAGTACTCAAGAATAGCTCGTATTAGTGTTTTATAAGCGGTCTCCTTAACAGATGAACCATATCTTCCCAAAATTCTACCAATGAACCGAAGACGACTATCCATCTTCCCCACAACTGCTATTATATGCTTGTCCCACTTCATAGCGCCCTGCAATGTTACGCTCAAATATTTAATCGACGTGACTGTGCCAAGCGCTACGCTATTAATGGAGTATTGAAACATTACGGGATTCTTTTTCTTATTCATCTGCACAAATTTACATTTATCTACATTTAGAGTTAGCTGCCATTCTCTACACCAATCACAATCCTGTCCAAGTCATCTTGTATCATCCTACAGTCACTCAACGACGACACCTTCCCGACACATTCCCGTACATCTTCCCGTACTGCAGACAGCCGCACATTGCTATCCACCCTATCCAAAGGATCATTTATTTAGATAGAAAACAACAGCGGACTTACCACACTTCCCTGGGCCACTCCAGATGAAACCCTCACTTTCGATGAACACTCACCATCGAGGACAAAGTACTGGGTTCTATTACTTAAGAAGTCCTCGAGCTACTCACATATTTGGGAACCAGTCTGTTAGGGGTCCGTAGGCCGTTACTATAACTTTGCACTCGGCACAGGTCGATAGGGCGAACAATCGATTGTGACGTGTTGCGAGAGCGAGTGTCGAGATGCGCCAGAGTGGTTGGCGGGAATGGTGTGTGTGGAGGCCATTATTGGAATACAGGGTTTTCAACCGAGAACGTCGCAAAACTCCGGTCGCCATAGAGTCCCTTTCCCCGTCGGTAACAGGATTGTCTGCGAAAATCATCTACATCTACATACATACATACTCACTCACCATCGCCGTGGTTAGAGCCCTGAATAATAAATAAATACCGGGAAAGTGATAAAGTATCTTTATAAATATGATCAATGACGTTACTAGTGCCGATATTTAGTTTCGCGTCTACCGTGCCGGCCTAACCTTCGATTGCAGTGTTGGATGCAGTGATTGATTAGCGTGTGACGATAATGGCAACAGAATAAAGTCTGCGCTGAGATTGGCCGTAATTAGATATATATGACGAAGGCAGTGGCTGTCTCCTATTTGTGTTTTGAGAAGAATATAAGTTTGCAATTAGTAAAACTGTGTTGGTGTTCCTTATTACAATACATTTAGTATTATAGTATTGAACAGGAAGAACTGGAAAGTAACAATTTCCGTAGGAGTCAATTTCGATTACCAGCCCCCTTAGGTTCACGGTCATGTCAATAATAAATATTGGGCTGCTATTCGATCCGATCAGGTCGGGATGAAAACGGAGGTGTTACAAGTCCCATATGCTCGTACCTTAGTTAGGAGTCTGCAGTGGGGCACCGAGTCAAAAGCTTACCGGAAGTCAAGGAATATGGCATCCGTCTGATACCCTTCATCCATGGTTCGCAAGATATCATGTGAAAAAAGGGGAGTTGCGTTTTGAAGGAGCGATGTTTGCTAAAGCTGTGCTGATGCATGGACAGCAACTTCTCTGCCTCAAGGAATTTCATTATATTCGAGCGTTAAGGTCGCGAGTCTCTGACCAGCATAACGTTTCAATGCGACAGGAAGTTTCAAAACAGCGCGCGCTCCACTGCAGAGTGAAACTTACATCCTGGAAAGAGACGTTTTGTATATGCACTGCCTCTAGTGCTTTCACCGTCCACGTTGCGTTTCGGGTAACAGCCTCCATCGTCAGGCGCTGGCGACGCTTGTGTTTAGCGGCAACGAGGCGGCTGGGGACTGCAGCTCCTGTGGAGTGTGTGGTAATTGACAAAAGCCGTGGCTGTGTCGAGGCCTGCGCTGCGCCGTGCCGTCCTGTGTTGTATCAGGTCCGGGGCGGGTGGCGGCCGCGTTTTTTGTCCGCCGGATCGGCGCAGCGACAGACACCCGTGACGGAGGCTCTCGGCTTCGGGGCCGCCTGTGTCTCCGTGTTCTCGGCTGCGGCCTACACGCTCACTTAACAGCCTCCCTGCACAACACGACGCCGCTCTCCAGCTCCAGCTGGCAGCCTCCGCTCCGCTCTTTGTAGGAGATCAAGTGCGGATCCACGGCTCGGGTACGTGGGGTGGGGTTCATGGATTGTTACTTTCTGTAGGATCCCTCCCCGGCCCCTCCCTCTACCTAAATGTCACTTTTAAACGTATTATACATGCCAAGCACTTTATTATTGGCTCTGAGCACTAGGGAATTAACATCTATGGTCATCACTCCCCTAGAACTTAGAACTACTTATACATAACTATCCTAAGGACATCACACAACACCCAGTCATCACGAGGCAGAGAAAATCCTTGACCCCGCCGAGAATCGAACCCGGGAACCCGGGCGAGGGTAAGCGAGAACGCTACCGCGCGACCACGAACTGCGGACCTTTTCTTATTATTATAATTAATAACAATAAATACACGAAGATAGGGCTCTGAAGTCCGATCATCAAACGAGAGTGTCCCTATGGGCCTGAAATACTGATTTCAATTCGAAAGAGGGACCTCGAAGAAATGCAAAATATAGACCCTAGCAGACTACCATCCTTTGAATAGTTTAAACCTGAATCTTCGTGATTAACTGTGAACCTGGTTTGCCCCTGAAGTTTACCACAAGCTCTATAGTGAAAATAAATCTCTAAGACTGACTATCTGTCTGTTTCAACACACCAATTCAAAGCTATTAGACGTAGTTTCTTGGGGTTCTCGCAGGTAAGCTGAACATAGTTTAGAGCACCGTGCAGGCTTTATTTCATGCCGTGCGGGATTATCCGAGCGGTCTGAGGCGCTGCAACCATGGACAGTGCAGCTGGTCCCGGCAGAGGTTCGAGTCCTCCTTCGGGCATGGGTGTGTGTGTTTGTCCTTAGGATAATTTAGGTTAGGTAGTGTGTAAGCTCCTGGACTGATGACCTTAGCAGTTAAGTCGAATAGGATTTCACACATATCTGAACTTTATTTCATCAAAAGCGGATTATATAGAAAAAGATTTCATTATTGAAATGCCTGAGCTAGCATAACAGAGCGGATTGGGTTGTGGAAAGGGATAAAAATGAGTTCCTGTCAGTTGCACTCAACATACAAACTTTATTTATCAACACACAGTATTACAACAAGGATGCAAAACACTCAAAACTTTAATCGACCTTCTTTGATTAACTTTAGATCGGCTGAAGGCCACATCCAAAATCCAAGACACAAGGCTTAAGCAATATTGAAATACAAGGTTCTTCTGGAGGTTTTACCCAAGAATAATTTCTAAATCTTCAACGTAATTGGCTGAAGGCCTTAGCAATTTAAATTTAATGGAACTAGGCTGCAGGTTGCATATTAAGCATTAAGAGGAGTTTCAATCAAAAGACAGAAGGCCTTATCTTAAAACATTTCATGCAAATTGGGCTGAAGGCCTCATTCAAAAGCATAAAATACTTATGCCGTAAGGGCAAAAGAAGAAGATTAAATTATGAGACATTAAAACTCGGCTGAAGGCCTCTCACCAACAAATAATTCAACGGCTTAAGCCCTAGAAGAAGAAATTCAATTTTAAAGGGCAGAAGGCCGTATCTTAAAACATTTCATATAAAATATAGAATAACAATGTCATGCCTTAAGAGCAAGGCATGGACAGTGATTTAAGAGATATTAATGCTCGGCTGAAGGGCACATATCAACAAATATGTTTAACGGCTTAATACCTAGATAGATTTTCAATCAGTAAAGTTCCGCTGAAGGCCCCATATAAAAATACAGCAATCTCATGCCTTAAAGGCAAGACAAGAATATTAATTTAAGAGGTATTGATACGCGGCTGAAAGCCACACATCAGCCAAATAACTAAAATCCAAACAGGAAAATTACTATATAACACACAGCCGCGGTGGTCTCGCGGTTCTAGGCGCGCAGTCCGGAACCGTGCGACTGCTACGGTCGCAGGTTCGAATCCTGCCTCGGGCATGGATGTGTGTGATGTCCTTAGGTTAATTAGGTTTAAGTAGTTCTAAGTTCTAGGGGACTAATGACCACAGCAGTTGAGTCCCATAGTGCTCAGAGCCATTTGAACCATTTGAACATAACACACAGGGAACGGCGCTCTGAAGCTTTTAAGAGTTGTCCTGGGATTGTAACAATAACGCCCATTTAGGTGAGACAGGCAGCCTGTCCAACAACTTCTTAATCTTACATTAACCCTGAGCTGAGCCGTTGCAGTCAACTATGTCCGCTATTGCCTAACATTGCATCCTTAATGAACGCTCAACGGAGTACGATAGAACTTTAATGATGGCCACGGCAACATCTTTCTAGGGCTCCATTATCAAAGAATCCGTAGAAATACGCATGGCAGAAACTCTGATGTACAGTGACAAAGGCTATCAGCTGAATAATGCGTGGAATCCTATCATCTGCACGATTTGCTCAGATCGAATATGACAGAGTACGCCAACGGCTGTAGGGACCGTGGATGCTGAGGACAGCTGAATTCCAGGATCCCGTCAACGAAGAGCTACCGTCGGGTAGTGTAGTCAGTCTGTCATCTTGATTACGACACAAGTGGATAATACTTATAGCGCGCTGTATATTGCAGAACGGAGGACGTCTGCTTCAGCCTTCGATGGCTCTTCTGAGGCGGCTGGGAGTTCCCGATCGAAATAACCTGGAGTGTGGTTAAAGAGATCGGCTGTAAGCCTGAAATTTCTTCGGACGGTAGAGGTACAGTTCAGATATGATGACTGTTTGTATGAGCATGGCAGCGAACCATGTCTGATCGTGTCTTTTCCTTTCCTTTCTTTTCCGTTGGTGTCGAGGTGGCAGTCGTAAACAAAATGTCAGGTCTACACCATTTGCTGAGTGAGACAGCTTAAGTTCAAGCTGATAATGACGCTTTGCATAGGAAATCAGATGGTAATGGTCAACTTCTAGCGTAGCTCCTCCCATCCTCCTTGCTAGTACTGAATCACTGAAAACGTCTTTTTTGGTAAGTCTGGGAAAGATGTTTTTGTCACTTTAGATAGTCTGCAAAAGGTCGCAATTCTAGGAAACTAGAGTTGAGAGCAGTAGTAGATGTAGCTCATTTAAAATTAACACTTTTTTCCTTTTAAATGGTGGAGCCGCTCCACGCCCATACCGACGTGGTGCCTCTCACAAAAGATGTACAGTCACTTCCGTATTTGTCACGGACTTCACGGGATGTGGGGCCGTGATGTTATCCGTGCGTCTGAGTAGGATTACCTACTAGCACGGTTGCACCGAGGAGATAGACAGCGTAGCGAACGAAGGGTAACGGTTTCAAGGGCAGAAAAAAAGTGCCGTGAGAATCGCCATGGGGAAACAAAGCTCAGCGATAATCTGGTCGGATAGTAAGAGCAGTAGCGGTTTCTTACTATCAGTAGAGGACGCTAGAACATTAGTGGGCAACGAAAGACTGCAGGATGCTCTGTCCTTGGCTGACTTTCATTAAGAGTCAGTTCGAAAGAACGAATACCATCTTCACGTTTGACCATCTTGTTCTGTGCAGATGCACAAACAGTGCCCGAACTCTTACGCGAATCGGCAGTAAAGCCGCAAGTAATGAGTATAATGAATAGGGGCACTATGAATATAGTGCGAGACAGCAAGTTGCGAATATGGGTCTCACGGGAGGCGTGCCAGGCATAAGTCCCTGTAGTCGCACTATCCTCTGTGTCCTCGGTGGCTCAGATGGCCGCCACGGTAGCTCAGCGTGTTCGGTCAGAGGGCTGCTCTCCCTCTTCAATAAAAAAACTGAGTTAAGGAAAGAACGGTCAACTTGAACGGATGTCTTGTGACGTCCGCCAAGACCAAACGCAACGATCAATGCCGAACAAAAGGAAATAAGAAAAAACTGTGGATAGAGCTTCTGCCATGTAGGCAGGAGATTCCAGGTTCGAGTCAGGGCACACCATTTCAACAGTCCCCGTTGACTTATATCAAGGCCTGTATGCAGCTAGGGGTATTAATTTCATTGTATTTCCTTTAACGAGCTGCATGGTCACCGATGGTATCTGTTCTTTCGAACATGTCCGAAAGAACAGTTACAATCTTCATATGTGACTAATTTCGTTTAGAAGGGAAACATCTGTATTATGTGGTACAATAAGTTTATTGTTTTGTTAAGTATGTGGTTTATGTAGAATTAGCTGAGCAGACTTGTAACAGTAAGTAGGTTGGTAGTAAATGGGGAAGATAGTGTGTATGCGTGTCACACTTTGGTGCTTAAGATTAAGGTTTCTTTCTTTATAACAGACATTCGGTAGGCCACTTTAGTCATTAAGGATGACGAGCGATTTAAGGAAGTAATGCTCTACATCGTGGAGTTACTGGAATGTCAAACCCGGAAAGTCACCATCTGCCCCACAAAACGGATATAGTCAGTCCCTGAGTCAAACGCGGATATTAAGTTGCAGTCCAAGATGCCTGCGCCCCTGGGCGTTCATTACAAGTGAAACCGAATTCTTTCAAAATATATGGTCACGCTGGTTGTTTTCAGTACCAAACCCAGTATCCGTCATTTACTCCAGCAGTGAACAAGGTCACTTCAGCGATACACAGCGAACAAAACCCGAGAGGCAAGGGTAGCTGAAAAATAATACACGACATTACATCTCAGGAGCTTCTTTCTGGGTACTCGCTATCATCACTGGATTCATAACACTATTCATTAATCTACCTGCCAGACCAACCTTCGAGATTCTGCACAAGGAAATCAAACTTACTTAAATGACATGCTAGGAATTTTGTATCCCGCCTGGAAGGCGGCGCGCTGGTAGGAACAGAAAAAGGTAAAACACGTCGGTACTGGAAATTCAGTGCAAGCACCTTTACTAGTGTCTAAACATATGCAAACATATTACATAACTTTAGGTGATGACACGTAGGAGCGACGTTGTGGTCCCATCATAACTGATGCAAAGTCTCAATAGAAAACTAAGCTGAAGCGAAGTTTCCTGGCTGTCTGTACCTGGTGACAATGGGCTGGGTCTGGAGCGACGCTCGAAGAGCTCTCCAGCGCCGGCTGGAGGGCGCTGTCGTCGGTGTCGGGGTCGTAGTGCCAACCTAGTAACTTGGCATCGTTGCTATCAATACCACAAGAAACGTACCTTCTTGCTTCCTTGGCAGGCGCAAAAAATGATCGCTTGACAATTGAACACCGTTTCGACGACGAAAAAAAAAAAAAAACTTTGGACTGAACATCTCCACCAAGTCATCACCATATTAACTTTCACATAAGCTCCCTACGGAGCTCTTTTAATATTGAAAGGTCTCTGTTGGATTCCTTTCATGTTAATTTTTTAAAACTGTTGTCATTTACGGCATACATCCCACTTCTAAATTTACTGTGGTGTTTCTGACTATCTGGGAGGAGACTGAGCACTGAAACGTGTTACTTTTACACATAAATCAGAACGATCTGTCACACTACTACACTTTAAAACACAGTTTATATGTAATTCATGTCACACAGCCTCATACGGAACCTACACCCGCTTTCTTTTATATACTGTGTGTGATAAGATACTGACATCCCCCTTCCCTTCTGTGTGAAAGGATGAATGAGCAAATGTATTTCTAGTTGCATGCTTGATGGTAGCAGACAAGCCTCTCTGCTAGCGAACAATAGGAGCAACGTCGGAACAAGTAGCTTCGCTTTCTAAAAGCAAAGAGGCTTCTATTCTTAGTATGGTCCTGTCCGTCGCTTGCCATATTGGTATAGGAAACTGCCTCTCTAGTCACTTCCGTTTTGTATCTGGAAGCACCCTTTTTAGGGGCCCACGGCAGTCTGTCTGCGGCGAGCGTCTGAAGTGGTAGATCTTCAGCTAAGCGCGTCTCTGCTAAGTCGGTAGGAAAATGGATTTCTTAAGTTCAGCCTAACTGAAAATTTAATCACCTGTATTTCAGGTTTAGATCTAAAATATCTAATGTTATCTTAAATTGCAACGCATTGTAATTCGAGTGTGAAGTTCAGAATATGTTCCAGTATTTGCTTTGTCACTACTTTGTGAGTAAAGTGGAACCACGTGTTGATGATACGTAACTAACTAAGATCATAAATCTTAAATGCGAATGTGCGTGAGATTAAACGTCTCGTCTTGACAGTATTTTTCAATATAGCAGCTTTTCTTTATGTTCAACCCACGTGCGGTGTACTTTGTGAGAGCAGTACCACGTGCTTATACAACTGTTTGACCCATCAGGTTAATAGTAAGACGATAGTAACCAGTTCGAGGTTTATCTTTTGTAAATTGCGTTTCGACGTAATTTATTTTGATTATCAAGATTATTGTGGAGTTACGCTCCTTGTGTAAATCAAGTTGACCACGTGAAGCATGTGGTGTGATCATCAAAATAGGCCTCAGCTATTCTTTTCGGGAAGATTTCGCAGGGAGTTAGTATGAATTTAGTATACCAGTGCGTGGTAATTTCATGACGGACAGGTTTGCACTACGAACGTAACTTCTTTGGGTGAAAATTGAATCGGTTGGTTGTGGTTAATGTCATCTTGCATATATTTCAACGTTCTTCGTGTGTTATTTTATAAATACAGCGTTGTATGTAGTCTCCCAATCTTGGCTCCCTATTTGATGTGTTCCGTAAGATTACAAACTCACATTTTCACAATCCTAAATAAGGCACCAGTTTAGTTATGAATCAAGTTTGATATGCTGAAATGTTAACGGAGAAATTTCAACGGAACATTGATCAATGTTAAAATAAATGTCCAAATATAAACTGAGAGCCGGCCGCGGTGGTCTCGCGGTTCTAGGCGCGCAGTCCGGAACCGTGCGACTGCTACGGTCGCAGGTTCGAATCCTGCCTCGGGCATGGATGTGTGTGATGTCCTTAGGTTAGTTAGGTTTAAGTAATTCTAAGTTCTAGGGGACTGATGACCACAGCAGTTGAGTCCCATAGTGCTCAGAGCCATTTGAACCATAAACTGAGACACTGAGCACAATATTGGGAGGTGGCAGGCCACTCTCTCACTTTACCAAAATTTTCAGCCAGATTAAAATTCATATTTTAGGTCATGATCTAGGTATTCCCCAGGACTGCATTTGCTATATGTGAATAATGACTTTTTATGTGAGGAAATTACGGGCAGAATGCTCATATAACTGCACGTGTAACCTGCAGAGAACTTGTACACGAAGGGCTGTAGCGGAGGCGACGGAGAACAGGGAGAAATATGAATTAGAGACCGTAAATGCTGAGTGCAACACTCTGGCAGTGTGAGTGATTGAGTGATTCTGGGAAGCGGCGCTCAGTGGATCGTACCTGCAGAGTGACTTGGGCTAAAGCACTCTCCTACTTCCGCTTAGGATCAGACAGAAGGGCGCAGTTTTCGTCATTTGACACTGCCAGGCATAAGTGCTGGTGAAGAGACAGGAAAATCGCTAAATAGACACGAGATGGAAGCCTACAGCCGACACAGTGGCCAAGAGAACTAAAACCATTTTGAAAAGAAATTTTGTTTATAATTTTGATACTGCTAGCCCCTTTGGGTGAGGGCACAGAAGTTGCAGCCCTTGCCGCCGACGGAGAGAATTCGCCGGCAATGGTGTTGTGGAGCGCGGCGTTATGACAGCTGGCCCGGCGCGCCGCTGCCCGGTCCGCCCGGAAGCGGCTGGAGCGGCGGCGGCGGCAGCAGCGGCAGCGGCGTCCCTGGAATGTTATCGGACATCGGAGGGTCGGGGCGAGGGCAGGCGAGGCCGAAGCCGGCGGCGGCGGCGGTGGCGGCGGTGGCGGTACATCAAGATGCGCCCCGGCCGGCCACGGCCCCACAGCGGCGGACATCGCGCCGGCCGCCCCACCTGCCACCGCACGATCGACTCTGATGACCCCCGCCGGGCCGACGCCGCTCCGCGAACACCTCGCGTGTGGCTTCACTGCTCGTACAACGTTCCCGTAAGGCGCGGGTTGCGTCCTGGACGTTGCCGCACCAACAGCGTGTAATAAGTAATCATCACTAATCAGGCCTAGGATATTGTAAAGAAGGACACAATTGATTGACAAAATAGTGAAGGGAGGGGCTAACAACTCCGGACAGGTGGCACTCCCTGCGAATGACCGGGTTCCGCCTACTGGAAGCCAGAATGCCTTCATAAACAGCACTCTTGACGTCATCAGTACGTGCTTCTGAAACCTGGCTGCTCTCTACTGGACAGGACCGTGTATTGTTATTACGGACTATAGCTGTGCTGATAATGCTACCCTGTTGTATTATTACTCCGCTCACGCCGACCCAGGTCAATGAAGTTCCGTAAACTTTAAAATCTTGTTTTGTCATTCAAGACACAGACGCATTAAAGACATTAGCTGCCAGGAGGCGCTGGTTTCTATCAACGTGAAAAGTCGAAAATTTGTGACGGAGCAGGATTTGAGACCGGACGATGCCCTGACTACTACACCATGTGGACACAGTGGTCACCGCAGCTGCACGGCCTGTCCTAGCACCACTGCAGTCATATCCAAATTCTGAACTTACACTGCCCCTCCTCATTAGCGTCATTACTCGTGGCATCTCGTCAATTTCCGTAAAGAGCTTGGTGTGCATTTCCACTGAACGGATTATTGGCAGTGATCGCCTTAATTGTGGATACACTGACAGCTAGAACTTTGTGACCACCTACCTGATACCCGATATGTGCACTTTTGACACGAATAACAGTGGCGATGCGTAGTGGCATGGAAGCAATGAGACCTTCGTGGATCGCTGGAGAAAATTGGCTCCACATCTGCACACACAATTCACCTAATTTCCGTAAATTCCGAGGAGTGGGACGAAGGATCGGCATCAGGTCTGACGAGTTGGGGGGCCAGCACATCAATTGTAGCTCGCCACTGTGTTACTCAAACACACTCCTGGCCTTATAACATGGCACTTTATCTTGTTGAAAAATAATTTTGTACCGAGAAACATAATCGTCATGACGGAATTACGTGATCTGCAACTAGTGTACGGTACTCGTTGGCCTTTATGGTCCCTTGCATCAGTTCCACTGGACACATGGATTCCCACGTGCATGTTCACCAGAGCATAATGGAGCCGCCGCCAGCTTGTCTCCGTCCCGCAGTACAGTTTTCAAGGAGCTCTTCCCCTGGCAGACGACTGATTCACACTGTCCCATCGGCATAATGAAGAAGGTATCGGGATTCATCAGACCATGCAACACTTTGCGACCGCCCCCACGTCCAATGCCGATGGTCAAGTGCCTATTTCAGTTGTAGATACCCTTGTAAGGGTGTTAAGATTGGAACATGCATGGGTCGTCGGCTGCAGATGCCCATTGTTAAGAGTGTTCGCTGCACTGTGTGTTGAGACAAACTTGCACTTTGCCCAGCATTAAAGTCTGATGTTAGTTCCGGCACAGTTCGCCGCCTGTCCTGTTTTACTCGTCCGCCCAGCCTACGACATCTGTAATGAGGCGTGACCGGCCAACCCCATGATATTTAGAGGTGATTTCACTTTGATTTCGTCAGATGTTGAAGACATTCACCGCAGCAATCCTCGAACAGCTGACAATACGAACAGTGTCAAAATGCTAGTGCCGAGCCTCTGGGCCATCACAACCTGCCCTCGGCCAAAGTCAGACAGATCGCGCGCCTTCCGCATTCTGCACATGGACAGCACGCTCACTGACACTACATGACCATTCGTGTGTGACTAGCAGCCATTCCTAACCAGTGTCGCTACTGTTTATATCGATAGTATGTTGGTTGTCATAATGTTCTGGCTGATCAGTGTATGTGGTGTCTATTTTTTCGAAGATATTCGGAAGAACAGACACCACATATACTGTTTTCTGATTGTTTAGTTGTGAAGTGACAGAACCTGTGGACATTAGTACACCTGGAGCTCAGTTGTCAGCGTGTCTAGCTGAAATGCGAAGGGCCCCAATTCGATTGTCAGCGCTGTCAGGGAGTTCCCCTTTGCTGAGAGGACTGGAATGGTGCGTATTCAGCCTCGTGGTGAAACCTGAGGAGCAACTTGCAGCTAAAAGCCAGAGAAAGGCGACAAACACCGGGATTCCCAAGTGCATCATCATGCTCTTCACACCCTTTGCAAGTGATGCCATCGGCAGAGGATGACACAGCGGCCGGCTCATCTGAGAACTTTGTCTTGCTTTGGTTAAATCCGTGAAAGGAACCGAAGTAGCATACATCAGCCGATCACAGTATTATAGCACTGGGGAGTGAAAGCGCTTCGGTTGCGGTGCCGTGTGTTTTTATCGTGATATTTCGCGTGGACACACTGAAACACTTGGTAGTAGACCCGTACGAGTAGATGAACATCTGCCTCGAAATCATTCAGACTGCGATGCGTTTTTCTCAGACACCACAGTACTTGTTTACTGGAAAGTCTCCGTGTGTTTCCTATAACGGCCACGAGGGCGAGATACAATAATATAGTAGTCTGGTGTACATTATCGTTGGACAAAATACGAACTTACCGAGTATTGGACGAGGCCTGTGATTCGATTGAAGACGACCTCCCAGATAGACCCTAACACGTCAAACAAAGTGCAATGAAGACGACAGATGCATAGGTGATATTGGTAGTAGGCCAAGGGAGCATCATATGCCCTTTACTGCCACGTCTTGTGTCAGTAATGTAATGGATAACGTCAAGATTTCCTGAGGGTACTGGAAGGCATTGCTGTTGTCTATAAGAAAGGTGGAACGCCAGAAATCTGTGGCGAAATGCAGAAAGACCTGCAAAGAAATGAAGATTAGTGCAGGGAATGGCAGTTGAGCTAAAAGGTAAGTAAATGTAAGGAATTACATGTAAATGAGCGAAGAGTTCCACAACGCTGTTGCTGATAAACCACTGGAAACAATAACAACCTAACATACCCAGAAAATAAACTTTCGGAATGACCTAAATTGGAACATATTTTAGTACAACAAACGCATAATGAGATTCGTTGGTAGTATATTCAGGAAATTAATTAATGCCCAAAACAAATGGTTTACGTAACACCGGTCCTTGTGTATTGCTTTCCCGTTGGGGACCCTTACGAAGGTGGATTAACGGAAGAGAAATAAAAGGCCTTACAAAGAGCGTCGCGTTTCATCACAGGATCGTTGACTCGGAGTGAAAACCTTACGGACTCGAGAGGCAAGAGCTACAACAGACGCGCTAGGAAGCACGGAGTGGCTTATTGCGGAAGTTTCGAGAGTGCGTGTTCCGCAAAAAGCTGGGTAACATAGTAATTTAGTTGATTGGCGACTCCATAGAGTGCTGTGTGCACAACGACCATATGATAAATAATATTAGAAGAAAGGTCAGTATTGGCCGTAATTTTGATGATTTATTAACAGCAAAATCGGTTTTCGATCACACAATGATCATCTTCAGTGCTTTAGGTTACAAATTATGATCGTTTCATGGCTTCTGTTACTGCTAATATCTAGACACCAGTGCCTGCGAGCTTGAATTTGTACGCTAAAGCACTGAAGATGATGATCATATGATCTAAAATCGATTTGTTGTTAACAAATCATCAAAATTACTGCCAATGCTGACCTTCCTTCTAATTTTATAATACATCCCTGGAAATTGAAATAAGAACACCGTGAATTCAAACACCGTGAATTCATTGTCCCAGGAAGGGGAAACTTTATTGACACATTCCTGTGGTCAGATACATCACATGATCACACTGACAGAACCACAGGCACATAGACACAGGCAACAGAGCATGCACAATGTCGGCACTAGTACAGTGTATATCCACCTTTCGCAGCAATGCAGGCTGCTGTTCTCCCATGGAGACGATCGTAGAGATGGTGGATGTAGTCCTGTGGAACGGCTTGCCATGCCATTTCCACCTGGCGCCTCAGTTGGACCAGCGTTCGTGCTGGACGTGCAGACCGCGCGAGACGACGCTTCATCCAGTCCCAAACATGCTCAATGGGGGACAGATCCGGAGATCTTGCTGGCCAGGGTAGTTGACTTACACCTTCTAGAGCACGTTGGGTGACACGGGATACATGCGGACGTGCATAGTCCTGTTGGAACAGCAAGTTCCCTTGCCAGTCTAGGAATGGTAGAACGATGGGTTCGATGACGGTTTGGATGTACCGTGCACTATTCAGTGTCCCCTCGACGATCACCAGAGGTGTACGGCCAGTGTAGGAGATCGCTCCCCACACCATGATGCCGGGTGTTGGCCCTGTGTGCCTCGGTCGTATGCAGTCCTGATTGTGGCGCTCACCTGCACGGGGCCGAACATGCATACGACCATCATTGGCACCAAGGCAGAAGCGACTCTCATCGCTGAAGACGACACGTCTCCATTCGTCCCTCCATTCACGCCTGTCGCGACACCACTGGAGGCGGGCTGCACGATGTTGGGGCGTGAGCGGAAGACGGCCTAACGGTGTGCGGGACCGTAGCCCAGCTTCATGGAGATGGTTGCGAATGGTCCTCGCCGATACCCCAGGAGCAACAGTGTCCCTAATTTGCTGGGACGTGGCGGTGCGGTCCCCTACGGCACTGCGTAGGATCCTACGGTCTTGACGTGCATCCGTGCGTCGCTGCGGTCCGGTCCCAGGTCGACGGGCACGTGCACCTTCCGCCGACCACTGGTGACAACATCGATGTACTGTGGAGACCTCACGCCCCACGTGTTGAGCAATTCGGTGGTACGTCCACCCGGCCTCCCGCATGCCCACAATACGCCCTCGCTCAAAGTCCGTCAACTGCACATACGGTTCACGTCCACGCTGTCGCGGCATACTACCAGTGTTAAAGACTGCGATGGAGCTCCGTATGCCACGGCAAACTGGCTGACACTGACGGCGGCGGTGACAAATGCTGCGCAGCTAGCGCCATTCGACGGCCAACACCACGGTCCCTGGTGTGTCCGCTGTGCCGTGCGTGTGATCATTGCTTGTACAGCCCTCTCGCAGTGTCCGGAGCAAGTATGGTGGGTCTGACACACCGGTGTCAATGTGTTCTTTTTTCCATTTCCAGGAGTGTATTTGGAGCTCGTATTGAGCTTTAGAAACAGTCGTTCCTCTGATGCTCCATTCGCGAATGGAAAAGTGCGAAAAAAGACAGTGGTACCAGAAGTACTCTCCGGAACCCGCCGTAAGGATGTTCCCGGAGTACAAATGTGGATGTTCATCCACTATCTTTATTCAGCCAGGAAGATTCGAATTCCACACCTAAATTTTGGACGTCATTCAGGTACATCTTCTTAGTATTTTAGAATGAGGAACCCGTGCTCTGAAATGGTTCATTGCAGAGTAGCTGGATCTCGTTTGGCTCCACAGTTGAAGTAATGCACTGTGTCTTGTTTGGAAACAAAATTGTTCCTTTGAACCTTAATACTTGCTCTTGACGTCACTAATGCCGACTTTACCCTTCCCTCACAACCTTGCATTTGCTACTGCTCGGTTCTGGATTCAGTTTGTTTTTCCAGTGGCATAAGTAATTCATTATCAGGGTACACAGCAGTAAGGCTAGGTTTGCTGATGAAGAACTGGCCAACACGCTCCCTGTGTACCACTGTCTGAATGCAATCGAACCATTCACCAAAGACGCTATACTGAGCTTTTCCCGTAGCGTCAACATTCATATCAAAGTACTTTTGCATCGGTACAGAAACGCCAGCGGTTAACTCTATCCTTACAGGATTCCGCACCACCGGCCTTTCCACTGTTGTGAAGAAACCAAATTAATTGCAATAAGAATCACAATTAATCCTAGTTGCGCCATTGCTCTGTAGCGAGCTCAAACTATCCCTGAACATTTTCCAAACATTTTTGAGAGATTTTATTGACATTATTACATGGTTAACATGACACTGTATGTAGAGGCTAACGTCAGGCAGCACTTTCACATTCATTGGCACGCAAGCGTTACATTATTCGACAGTAAACTGAAGGACATTTGGGTCTCTAAATTTACATATAGAGGTATCCACTACATGTATCAAGTTCCACTTCGAAGATTAACAAGAAACTTCATTCTCATCTCTCGGTATAGAGGAAACATATGAGTGGTAGAGGTACAGAGAACTACGAAAACACTGGACTCGCATTCGGGAGGACGACGGTTCAATCCCGTCTCCAGCCATCCTGATTTAGGTTTTCCGTGATTTCCCTAAATCGTTTCAGGCAAATGCCGGGATGGTTCCTTCGAAAGGGCAAGGCCGATTTTCTTCCCAATCCTTCCCTAACCAGAGCTTGCGCTCCGTCTCTAATGACCTCGTTGTCGACGGGACGTTAAACACTAACCACCACCACCAACTACGAAAACACTGTTCCCACGCCTCGGCTCGTTTGTGAAATATTGAGGGTGACCATATTATATGCCCATTCCAGAAAGTACCGTCACTTTTGTGCCCTTCATCCGCGAATGGAACGGTCACATATCTCAATATGAGGTAAAAATTCTCTTAACGTCTTTTTTCCTGTTTTCGATGCCAGAAATGAATTAGAACAGGGAGACTATACGCCCTCGCTCAAAGTCCGTCAACTGCACATACGGTTCACGTCCACGCTGTCGCGGCATACTACCAGTGTTAAAGACTGCGATGGAGCTCCGTATGCCACGGCAAACTGGCTGACACTGACGGCGGCGGTGACAAATTCTGCGCAGCTAGCGCCATTCGACGGCCAACACCGCGGTTCCTGGTGTGTCCGCTGTGCCGTGCGTGTGATCATTGCTTGTACAACCCTCTCGCAGTGTCCGGAGCAAGTATGGTGGGTCTGCCACACCGGTGTCAATGTGTTCTTTTTTCCATTTCCAGGAGTGTATGTTAAGCTCTTAATATAAGCGTTTAAAAGGTTTCTTACTGTAGTATCTGAAAATGGGCTTTTTGAGTCGAAGGTGGTTAATGTTGCGTTATTGTGAAATGATAATGTCAGAAATAAACATAACTTTAAAATTAGTCAATCACTGTCCTCCTTAAACTGGTTTCTTGTAAAAATTTAATGCTCCGTAACTACCGTTTAGTTGTCAGAGACTCGTTATGCATAGTATAATTAAGAAATTATTCTCTTTAACTCAAGTTACAAGCTATAGATGTAAATGTTGATTGGAGGAACGGGAACTCCAGCCAATGTGATCTGGACCTGCTGGATGCCTGCTTTCAAGGCGACGCCGCAAAGACACCCTGAGCAGACGAAAAACTAACACCTGCTACGAGGCGGACAACAAGGCAAAAGCAGAGCTCCTATTCACGCCCGTTCACTGGAGCTCTGTTTCCCGCGTCACAGGTTTCAGTAAACTCTTTATGCGCATTAGTCACTAATCACAGTCCAAGTAGAACTGTATTTCCAGAACTTCCCTTATCGACAGTCTCTTACTTCCACTGATGACGATACACTATAATAAAGCACATACATGTACAGACAAGTCGTGGACAGCTGATCCGCACAGATTTAATAACTTCACAAAGTCCAAACATGGAGCTGCAACTTTGAGAGGAATTGCTGAAAAGTTCTTGTGAAAATCACAGCGTGTACAAGTCAGTGCGTGTGGAGCAGAAAACTTCCCAAATCTGAGGTGCGAAACACTGCATGGGTTTACTCGAGCTTGTGTTCCGTTATTATCTGACTATCTTAAGTGCTTCGCGATTACACTGATGTGACAAAAGTCACGGGATACCTTCTAACATCGAGTCGGACCTCCTTTAGCCTAAAGTACTGCAGCAACTCGGCGTGGTATGAATACAAGTCGCTGAACGCACCCTGAAAAATACTGAGCAATTCCCCTACAGCCATCCATAATTGCGAGAGTTGCCGGTGCAGAAGTTTCTGAATGATCCGACCTCTCGACTGTGTCCCCTACATGTTAAAAGCGACTCATGTGGGGCGAACTAGGTGGCCAAATCATTTGCTCGAATTGTCCAGAATGTTCTTCAAACCACTCGCGAAAAGTTGAGGCCCGGAGACATGGAAATTGTCCTGTATAACATTTCCATCGTTGTTTCGTAATATGAAGTGAATGAGTGGCAGCAAAAGGTCTCCAAGTAGCCGAACAATAACTTTTCCATTGATTTATCGGTTCTTCCCCCCCCCCCCCCCCCCCTTGTACCGGAGGACCCCTTCAGTTCTACGTAAACACATCCCCCACCATTATGCAGCCACCACGAATTTGCAGTCCGCAGCTCGTGGTCATGCGGTAGCGTTCTCGATTCCCACGCCCGGATTCCCGAGTTCGATTCCCGGCGGGGTCAGGGATTTTCTCTGCCTCGTAATGACTGGGTGTTGTGTGATGTCCTTAAGTCAGTTAGTTTTAAGTATTTCTAAGTTCTAGGGGACTGATGACCATAGATATTAAGTCCCATAGTGCTCAGAGCCATTTGAACCACTTTTTTTAACCAATTTGCACAGTGCCTTGTTGACAATTTCGTCCATGGCTTCTTGGAGTCTGCGGCACACTCGATCTCTATCATCAGCTCCTACCAACTGAACAGGCCACAGTTTTGCGGTCTAGGTTCCAACCGATTTGGTCACCACATAGAGAGAGGCGCTGCAAGAGATGGGTTGTTAGCAAACGCACTCACGTCGGTCGTCTGCTGCCATAGCCCATTAGCGCCAAAATTCGCAGCAACTGTCCTAACGGATGCGTTCGTCGTACGTCCTACATCGATTTATGCGATTATTTCACACAGCGTTACTTGTCTGTTAGCACCTTCAATTCTACTCAGTCGCTGATACTGCGTTGTCCGTAGCGAGCGATAGTACCTGAAATTTGCTATTCTGCGCACACCCCTGACGCTGTGTATCTTGGAGTATTGAGTTCCCTAACGATTTTAGAAATGGAATGTTCCATGCGTCTAGCTCCAACTACCATTCCGCAATCAAAGTCTGCTGTCTCCATTCGGGCGGCCGTAATCACGTTGGAAACCTTTCCACTTGAATCAGCTGTATGCTCCGCCAACGCACTGCCCTTTTATACCTTGTGTACACGACGTTACCGCCATCTGTATTTGTGCGTATTGCTATGTTATGACTTTTGTCAATTCAGTGTAAATTTCGCTTCTAATAGTTGTAGTATACAGTGCTTCCGAGAATTTATTGCGGCATCTGTATAAATAAGAACTACACATGCTTGCAGGAGATGAATAGTGGTGAATACAGCCTGTTGGTCGTGGCAAATTGACTGCAGCATACCATTCACTCCTCGAAGAAGTTAACTTGCGGCAACAAGAGAGACAACTTTGGAGACAGTGTAACCCAATGACTTGTCAGAAACACTCGTATAACCTGGATACAGCGTTTGGGAGTAATGTATCTACAAAACCGTCCTGCGATTCTTTCATATCACAAATACTTACGTGTTTCAGTTTTCAATTGCCTTGATGTTAACCAACCGCTGTACAAAATAAATTTAATTGCCCTTATCTTGCAACCAACAAAAATTCCGTCTTTTGAAACTGAACGTTTATTTTTTTTCTAATCAGTATGTTTCACCTATTCGTACTGTATATCATCAGTATTCTATACACATATTTTATTATGAAATCTATAGTGTATCTGGGCAGTTATTTCAACATACAGTTGTGATTTATGACTTAATTTCGTTTTTCTGTTCGTTTCATGTAAACATAGGTTTTTCTGTAGACACTAGAATGCACACAATAGAGGTTTTCAATCTATAGGAGGAAACTACATGGAAATTTTCCTGATGCGTACTGCACGTGGCCTTGCTCACTTGTAGTACGTCTTATTAAGGAACAATGGGAGGTGAGTTGTGGACAACAGTAGTGGGGAGAGGACGGAGAGAGTGTGGCTCGTGGGCTCATTCTGTGCGTATGTGTGTGTGTGTGTGTGTGTGTGTGTGTGTGTGTGTGAGAGAGTGAGTGAGTTTTAATTGACGTATTTTTGTTTTTCGTACACTATTTTAAAATACGTCTATAAATATTTTTATTGTTATATTAATATCTTATGTATTTTAATTTTTGTTGTAAGTAATACACTCCTGGAAATGGAAAAAAGAACACATTGACACCGGTGTGGCAGACCCACAGCCGGCCGCGGTGGTCTCGCGGTTCTAGGCGCGCAGTCCGGAACCGTGAGACTGCTACGGTCGCAGGTTCGAATCCTGCCTCGGGCATGGATGTGTGTGATGTCCTTAGGTTAGTTAGGTTTAAGTAGTTCTAAGTTCTAGGGGACTGATAACCACAGCAGTTGAGTCCCATAGTGCTCAGAGCCATTTGAACCATTTTTTTTGGCAGACCCACCATACTTGCTCCGGACATTGCGAGAGGGCTGTACAAGCAATGATCACACGCACGGCACAGCGGACACACCAGGAACCGCGGTGTTGGCCGTCGAATGGCGCTAGCTGCGCAGCATTTGTCACCGCCGCCGTCAGTGTCAGCCAGTTTGCCGTGGCATACGGAGCTCCATCGCAGTCTGTAACACTGGTAGCATGCCGCGACAGCGTGGACGTAAACCATATGTGCAGTTGACGGACTTTGATCGAGGGCGTTTAGTGGGCATGCGGGAGGCCGGATGGACGTACCACCGAATTGCTCAACACGTGGGGCGTGAGGTCTCCACAGTACACCGATGTTGTCGCCAGTGGTCGGCGGAAGGTGCACGTGCCCGTCGACCTGGGACCGGACCGCAGCCACGCACGGATGCAAGCCAAGACCTTAGGATCCTACGCAGTGCCGTAAGGGACCGCACCGCCGCTTCCCAGCAAATTAGGGACACTGTTGCTCCTGGGGTATCGGCGAGGACCATTCGCAACCATCTCCATGAAGCTGGGCTACAGTCCCTCACACCGTTAGGCCGTCTTCCGTTCACGCCCCAACATCGTGCAGCCCGCCTCCAGTGGTGTCGCGACAGGCGTGAATGGAGGGACGAATGGAGACGTGTCGTCTTCAGCGATGAGAGTCGCTTCTGCCTTGGTGCCAATGATGGTCGTATGCGTGTTTGGGGCCGTGCAGGTGAGCGCCACAATCAGGACTGCATACGACCGAGGCACACAGGGCCAACACCCGGCATCATGGTGTGGGGAGCGATCTCCTACACTGGCCGTACACCTCTGGTGATCGTCGAGGGGACACTGAATAGTGCACGGTACATCCAAACCGTCATCGAACCCATCGTTCTACCATTCCTAGACCGGCAAGGGAACTTGCTGTTCCAACAGGACAATGCACGTCCGCATGTATCCCGTGCCACCCAACGTGCTCTAGAAGGTGTAAGTCAACTAACATGGCCAGCAAGATCTCCGGATCTGTCCCCCATTGAGCATGTTTGGGACTGGATGAAGCGTCGTCTCACGCGGTCTGTACGTCCAGCACGAACGCTGGTCCAACTGAGGTGCCAGGTGGAAATGGCATGGCAAGCCGTTCCACAGGACTACATCCACCATCTCTACGATCGTCTCCATGGGAGAACAGCAGCCTGCATTGCTGCGAAAGGTGGATATACACTGTACTAGTGCCAACATTGTGCATGCTCTGTTGCCTGTGTCTATGTGCCTGTGGTTCTGTCAGTGTGATCATGTGATGTATCTGACCCCAGTAATGTGTCAATAAAGTTTCCCCTACCTGGGACAATGAATTCACGGTGTTCTTATTTCAATTTCCAGGAGTGTAAATTATTGAGATTATTTCCTTCGGTTTCGCTTTTTGTCATTATCGTATTTTCGTTTTTCTGTATGGCTTTCTCTTTTTGTAATATCCCTTGCCTTTATTGCTATGACATAATACCACTATTTTTATTTTTATCTTAGTGTGATGGTTGTGACACAGCGAGGATAGCGAACAATATTTAAATAATGTAAGTGACCGTGTAATCAAGTGGCGGTTTAAGCTCCTTATGTTACAACGAAAGAAGTATGTTAGGTGACAGTGATTAATTACCAATGTGAGATTCTGAGGTGAAAAGTGTGAAATTAAATTTACTGTACAATTTAAAAGTAATAATATTATACCATGTACTTTCCCGGTTCCTATAGTCAAACATGCAGAAACCAGGATCAAGAAAGTAAATAAACAACATTCTTTGTCGTTAAAAGTAGTTCTCCCAAGTAAGAAGTACCAACGTTGTTGAATAGGTATGCGTGCACCCAGAAATGTACTCAGTAACTCGAAATACACTGACACTCCCTACGGATCCAAATTGATTAATACTGTTAGCGAACTGGCCTGAATCACACATACACCAACTGTCAAATTTGAAGTGCGCTACGATTCTCTCTCACGCCGTATAATGGCGGTTTGCAAATTTGGTTACTGCGTAGAGTTATTTACGTGACAAATCAGGAACTACAAAACACAGTAAATGTACTGTATGAATGGGATTAGGTGTGACTACCAAATAGTTTAAAGATTGTAGGTAGAGATGTGAAGTAAACTGTACATTTACGTGTTGGTCTTGTTACAGTGACATTGTTGATGTAGACCGATGTAGACTACGATCGGAAGAGTTTTTTTTATTTTTAAAAAGAACAGCAGCTACTTCTTAAATCGAGAGCCTGATTTCTGTTTGCAGTATTTTTCAAAGGTCTCTACTTAGACTGTACCTCACCTCTTTTCGGGATTCCTAGACTGTGGCGACGATGACGTACGATGCTGGTATCTGATGATTCCGAGTTAAAAATAATGTCTCCAGATCCAGTACACAGAGCGGTACATTGATAGTGACTGGGCTAAATATCTCACGAAATAAGCAACAAACGAAACAACTACAAAGAACGAAACTTGCCTAACTTGACGGGGGGAACCAGATGGCGCTATGGTTGGCCCGCTAGATGGCGCTATGGTTGGTCCGCTAGATGGC
Source organism: Schistocerca gregaria (assembly GCF_023897955.1). Classification (NCBI taxonomy): domain Eukaryota; kingdom Metazoa; phylum Arthropoda; class Insecta; order Orthoptera; family Acrididae; genus Schistocerca; species Schistocerca gregaria. The sequence continues at coordinate 183,675,039 of NC_064927.1, forward strand.
GCTGCCATAGGTGAAACGGATATCACCTGCGTTTTAAAAAAATAGAAACATGAATGTTTTAGTTGGACCACTTTTTTCGCTTTGTGACAGACTGCGCTGTAATAGTCGCAAACGTATAAGTAGGTGGTATCACATAACATTCCTCCAGTGCGGACGGTATTTGCTACGTGATACATTACCTGTGTTAAAATGGACAGTTTACCAATTGCGGAAAAGGTCGATATCGTGTTGATGTTTGGCTATTGTGATGAAAATGCCCAACGGCCGTGTACTATGTATGCTGCTCTGTATCCTGGACGACATCTTCCAAGTGTACGGACCGTTCGCCGGATAGTTACATTATTTAAGGAAACAGGAAGTGTTCAGCCACATGCGAAACAACAGCCACGACCTGCAACAAATGATGATGGCCAAGTAGGTGTTTTAGCTGCTGTAGCGGCTAATCCGCACATCAGTAGCAGACAAATTGCGCGAGAATCGGGAATCTCAAAAACGTCGGTGATGATAGTGCTATATCAACATCGATTGCACCCATACCATATTTCTATGCACCAGGAATTGCATGGCGACATCTTTGAAAGTCGTGTACAGCTCTGCCTCTGGACACAAGAGAAATTACGGGACGATGACAGATTTTTTGCACGTGTTCTATTTAGCGACGAAGCGTCATTAACCAACAGCGGTAACGTAAACCGGCATAATATGCACTATAGGGCAACAGAAAAACCACGATGGCTGCGACGTGTGGAACATCAGCGATCTTGGAGGGTTAATGTATTATGGGAGGAAGGATAAATGGCCCCCATTTTATCGATGGCAATCTAATTGGTGCAATGTATGCTGATTTCCTACGTAATGTTCTATCGATGTTCCTAAAAGATGTTTCACTGCATGACAGAATGGCGATGTACTTCCAACATGCTGGATGTCCGGTACATAGCTCGCGTGCGGTTGGAGCGGTACTGAATAGCATATTTCATGGCAGGTGGACTCGTCGTGGAAGCACCATACCATGTCCCTCACGTTCACCGGATCTGACGTCCCGGGATTTCTTTCTGTGGGGAAAGATGAAGGATATTTGCTATCGTGATCCACCGACAACGCCTGACAACATGCGTCAGCGCATTGTCAATGCATGTGCGAACATTACGGAAGGCAAACTACTCGCTGTTGAGAGGAATGTCGTTACACGTATTGCTAAATGCATTGAGGTTGACGGACATCATTTTGATCATTTATTACATTAATGTGGCATTTATGGGTTATCACGCTCTAACAGCATGCTTTCTCAGAAATGATAAGTTCACAAAGGTACATGTATCACATTGGGACAACCGAAATAAAATGTTCAAGCGTACCTACGTTCTGTATTTTAGTTTAAAAAACGTACCTGTTACCAAATGTTCGTCCAAAATTGTGAGCCATGTGTTTGTGACTATTACAACGCCTTCTATCACAAAGCGAAAAAAGTGGTCCAACTAAAACATCAATATTTATTTAGTTACGTACTATAAGAATATGTAATAAAAATGGGGGTTCGTGCTTAAAAAACCGCAGTTTATATCAGTTTGACCTATGGCAGCGCCATCTAGAGGGCGAACCATACCGCCATCTGGTTTCCCCCTTCAATCTAGACAAGTTTCGTTGTTTGTAGTTTCTTCGTTGACGCTTATTTCGTGAGATATTTGGCCCGGTCACGATCAATGGACCACCCTGTATATCCGTTGCAGCTATTTGTGGGCCCGTATACTCTAGCAGCTGTCTCCAGGAACTTGATGTGGTGGGTTTATAGTTCCAGAGTGCTGCACACTTTGGAATACACGGCACTGACGTAATGTTCCTCTGTACAGTGTCCTAATGAATGATACCTGCGAAACATTTTCTGCTTAATGACTGATAGGACAGTTCTAGGATTATTCACGTCGAAGCACAGTTCTCTTAAAGTTCAAATCTGATTTTGTGCACATGGATAGCTTCAGCAGTGACTTATCGAATTGCGTCTATTTCCCATGCCAAAACTACAGAGTTCACAATTTCCTCAACATTAACCACTGGCTTTCTGAAATGCATTCGATTCGGTACATATATCGAACTACATTTTTCATGTGTGTCTTTATTTACAAAAACCAGCACAACAGCCACACCGTCGCGTCAACAATCCGCGTTCTCATTGGTCGCTGCCCCACTAGTCGACTGTTCAACCTCAGCAGTCGAATAAAGCTCTTATAACAAAGATATAGACAAGTGCATTTCATGCTCAGATAGAAACAGTATATGGAATTACAAAGATTTACTAGTAAATATAACGAATAAAAGTTAATAACAAAAGAAAAAAATTGTTTACTGGTTTCAAACAATTGTACCTCTGCACTGTTGTTTTGTTTTATTAGATATTCTACGACGGGACGTGGGTACATCCACTCTTCAACGCTGTAATATACACTGATCTGCCTGCACGTTATGATCACCTACTTACTGCAGATATAAACCCGTTGAGTCAACTGCGGCATCACCTGGAGAGGAATGAGTCAACTGCGGCATCACCTGGAGAGGAATTACTGCTGGCAGACTCTTACAATGTGCATGTAGTATCAGTGAGCTTTCTGCCTGTGTGTAGAATGGGAAACGCGGGTAATCTGCCTGAGTTTTACCGAGGGTAGAATGTGATGGCCCGGGGTCTAGACGCAAGCACTTCGGAAATTAACCGACTTGTCGGGTGTTTGAGGAGTGCTGTGGTGAGTATCTTCAACACGTGGCGAAACCAAGATCAAACCACGTCCGGGCGTCGTGGGTTTGCGCGCCAATCCTCATTACAGAAGTCTGATGTCTTAGGCTGGGCAGGCTTTTAAAACAGGACAGGCGATGAACAGTGCCGGGACAAGATCAGAATTTAAAGCTGGGCACAGTACAAGTGCGTCTGAACACGCAGTACACTGAACGTTACCAACGGCGGGCCTCCATAGCCGACGACCCATGCATGTGGAAATGTTAAGACATCGCCATCTACTGCTGAAACGGGCCCGTGAGCATCGGCACTAGACGTTGGCGCAGTGGCAGAGCGTTGCATGGTCTACGAGTCCTGATACCTTCTTCACCATGCCGATGAGAGGCCGCGAATCTGTCGTCTTGCTGGGGAACAGCTCCTTGACACCTGAACTGAGGGACGGAGAAAAGCTGGTGGTGGCTCTATTATGGTCTGAATAACATTCACGTGCGCTTCCAATGGTCCAGTGGAGCTCGTGCAAGGCATTATGATGGCCAAGAAGTATCGTACACTGTTTTCAGGCACGTACACCACTTCGTGACAATCATGTTTCCCAACGGCACTGGCATTTTTCAGCAAGATAATGCGCCATGTCACAAGACCAGGTGTGTGAAACAGTGATTCTAGGAAAACAATGGCGAATTCCAATTGACGTGCAGGCCCCCAAGTTCGCCAGATCTGAATCCCATTGAACACATCTGGGTTTTATGATTGAACGTGGCGTCAGAACTCACGGCACCCAACTCCCCCCCTCGGAATTTATTGGTGACTTGGGTGTGTAGATAGGTACCAAACCCTCCCAGCGACCTACCAAGGGTTCATTGCTTCCATTTCATTAAGTGATCGTAATTAGTTGTAGTCATCCCTATATATATATATATATATATATATATATATATATATATATTGGGCCTGAGCTTCTACATTTTGATTCATTTCTTCCCTGAAGTCTTGTATGTATCTTTCTTTTCTATTACGGTGGTGAACTTCCCATAAAAGTGAACAGTAAAAGATAGTAATTTAATAATCGAAACTAGTTACTGAATTAATTTTTAAAAATATAAATGATTAATGGAAATTAAGTTATAAATAAACTGAAAGTCAAATACAGGCTCAAGTAAACAAACACAAATAATGATTCCTCATTACTTCTGGCGAACAGCTTCTTTACGGAGGAGAAGGAGGAAGAGGAGAAGGAGTAGGAGGAGATTAATTTCTTAACGTCCTGTCGACAACTAGGTCACTAGAGACGGAGCATAAGCTCGGATTGTGTCAAGGATTGGGAAATAAACCGGCTGTGCCCTTTCGAAGGAGGGCATTTGTCTGAAGTGATCTATGAAAATCACGTAAAACGTTAATCAGAATGGTTGGACGCGTGTCTGAATCGTTGTCCTCCCGAATGCGAGTCCAGAGTGCTAATCACTGTACCACCTTCCTCGATAACTTTTTTATGAAGGAGTTTGTGGAGGAAACTCTGGAGTCAACGATCCTTAAACTAACTGCATGTTAGAGGATTTCAGACCATTTGTAGAATATAAAGTAATGAAGTTCTTAATCACCTTACCCATGTTCATAAGAATATTCAATTCTCTGAGCTAACAGAGAGAGATATATGTCGGTTTGATTAGACGGAAAACGTCTGGAGCATTCAATTTGTCGTAAGGCCTTTTATCTACAATCCAGGACTTGTCATAACAGGTTGCAAACTATGTGTGTACTTAAAACACTTGCACCCAGAGCTCACACAGTGTCAGATCGAGATAGCTTAAAGAGCTGGGCCCCTAAAAGCAGTGTTTAGAGAAAATCGATATTACACCCAGCAGTTTTACGTGATACTACCAGAATTCGCCATTAAAGTTACAAACCATGAAGTAGATAAAGAGGACAGCACACTGCATATTCCGTAGCTTTTCTTCCCTTTATTGTCAGTATTTCCTAGAATTTCAGGTTCAATGGGATTTTCGTCCACTGTATAACATTACAAACATTCAAGGATCAGTGGAGGTAGATTCATTACTGCGGAAGCCTCGCTTTACAAAGTGCCTTGCTTTCTAATGCGACTTACATAGGCCATAGCACTCCCAGCGTGGACCGACGCTACACCAAAAATCAAAGCTTACCAGGTCTGCTATAGCTGAGAAGTGTATCGCATATTAAACAGTATTTTTAGATAGAACCAAATCTTTTCGGGACACTTATTAAATCCATGGAAATCCGCATGGAGGAAAATCTGATGAACCGTGGTAGAGAGTACCAGCTGGATAAAAACTCGTGTTACACCATCATTTCCAGACTTTGCTCGAAACAAGAACTTCAGAGTACGCCGATGGCGGCGGCGAGCAGCTACCGTGAGAACTGCTGAGTTCCGCAGTTCTACCAGCGGGGGCGTTGCCCGTCTTGGAGTGCTGTCAGCCTGCCGCCAATACCAGATGTACCGGTATGAAATGACCGTTAAGATACAAATGTGCCGATAGGGAACATTTGCTGTGAACGAGCCTTAATTTTTTTTGGACTGGTTGGTATGACATTTGTCAAAGTTATTTAGTATAATCAAGTCATGGAACAACCAACATCATACGTTTTCATCGAGTTAACAATGTCGAATCAATCCAATATTGGATGAAGATGATACTCTGAGTCAGAAGAAAATGGCAGAAATGCTAAATGTTGCACAAAAAACAATTTCTGACCGTTTGAAAGCTATGGGAACGATCCAAAAGTGTGGAAAATGGATGCCACATGAATTGAATGGAAGACAGATTGAAAACCGAAAGGCCATTTCTCAAATTATGCTTCAAAGACACGAAAGAAAATCAATTTTGCATCTAATTGTTACTGGCGATTAAAAATGGATTTATTTTAAGAATCCTAAACAGGAAAAATCATGGGTTAATCCAGGACAACCATCGAGTGCAAAACCAGATTGATTCGGCAAGAAGACAATGCTCTGTGTTCGGTGGGATCAGAAAGGTGTGATATATCATAAGCTTATAAAACCCGGTGAAACTGAATACTAACCGCTACAGACAACAAATGATCAATTTGAAGTATGTGTTGATCAAAGAAAAACCAGAATGGGCCAGAAGATATGACAAAGTAATTTTTTTTACACGACAATGCACCTGCACACAAAGCAAGACTGGTTCAGGATACAATCAAAACACTTGGCTGGGAGCTGCTACCCCACGCGCCGTATTCACCAGACTTGGCCCCTTTCCGACTACCATTTGTTTTCATCACTGGGACACGCATTGGCTGAGGAACACTTCGATTCCTACGAAGAATTCGAAAATTGGGTGTCTGATTGGTTTGCTTCAAAAGACGAACATTTCTATTGCCGTGATGTCCACAAATTGCCAGAAAGGGGGTCAAAATGTATAGAAAGCAATGGTCAGTACTTTGAATAAAATGGTTTTACTTTTCAATTCAAAATTAGTGTTTCATTTTCACAAAAAAGCACTCATTTCATACCGGTACACCTGCCATTCAATTGCAGGTTGGATCAAGCTCTCTTCAGCCTTTGATGGCTCAACTGTAAATGAATGGCAGGTGACCAGTCGAAATATCGTGAAGTGTAATAACCGACGACCGGCAGGAAGCCTGAAACATCGTTGAACAGTGTCTAGTTAGTTAGTCAGGAAGTATTTAATGAAATTAGCGAAAATATGTATTGTGACTGTCCAACTAAAATACGTAGCGCCTCGAAGAGTTGCCTATATGACGCCCGTGGGTGAGCATCACGTATTATGCTTACTGCTTGCTTTTGTGCTATCAGTGCTTTCTTTCTAAGTGGTGAGTTACCTCAGAAAGTGCGGTGCGAGATTGAGGAGTGGAAATATGCAGACAATATCAGGAGATTGATTCGTTTCTTTCTAAGGCTAGCAATCACACGTAGAGCAAAAGTAGGTGAACTGTTTATTTTAGAATCTCAGTAACATGCTTCTTCCAGTTCAGATTTTCATCAATACATGGATGAAAAAATTTCGAGCATTCTACCTTACTTACTGACTCCTGCTCATGTGGTACACCAACTGTTAATGTGTCTCTATAGCGGTACAGAAAAGGTTGTAGCGTATTTCTTCAAAATTTATGGAGAGCCTGTTTTGTGAGAATCACCTGATAATTCCTTGGAAAATATCGTTTACCAGCCATTCTGTTGCTTTCCCTCTAATGGGATTTATTATAGCACTAGTAACGTCTGCAATATGTACGCATTTTGCTTGTTGGATGTTAACTGGAAGATCATTCACATATATAAAGGTTAGGATTGGACCCAAAATTGAACTGGGTGGGTCTCGCTTTGTGGTTCTACGAGACTATCAAAAAATTCCCTTTCGTCCCAAACACTCCGTTTCTAGGGTGTCTTTCACAAGCCGAATAGCATATGATGAATACAGCAGTACTTTATGGGAGTTCAAACTAGGACCGACAGGAAGAGAGCAGACTGCAGATTTAATATGAAGCCAGTGGACGCACGAAAACTCTGGAGATTTGTGAATATGGAGGTACGTTGGCACAGATAACCTGTATCCTCTTCACTGGCTTTTACAGGATGTTTCACTTCAATTACGTCGTCTGTTCAAAAATGGTTCAAATGGCTCTGAGCACTATGGGACTTAACATCTATGGTCATCAGTCCCCTAGAACTTAGAACTACTTAAACCTAACTAACCTAAGGACATCACACAACACGCAGTCATCACGTACGTCGTCTGTCAGTGCATAAGGTGTACCATAGTAACAGGGCGCTGACACTCTCATGGACGCACTGGCGGAGTATGTTCTTTCATAAAATAATTGCACGTTATAGTGTATGTTCCTGAACGTATCAGAAATAGTGGTTTCGTCGAAAAACTTAATATATTGTGATGCATTAATTGCATATCACACTCGCTCTTTTGCGTCATGTAGTATCCCTCGATGAAGCAGATGCGGATGTTTAGAGCTCTCGTCTGTAATGGTATGCGAGCTCACGCATCCTGACACACACAGCTATATTTCGTAAGACAAAAAGAACGCTTCGAGATCAACCTTTCCATTATGCTTGTGAACGGTGAATTTAATTTCAAAACCTTTTCTTAAGAATTTACTTTGTTTACTAGCGATTCATCAAGAACATTAACACATTTAATCACACTATGTGAGCTTGGAAGTAGTTGCCAGTGGGTGACTGATGAAACCAAATCAAATTTCTTTCAAAAAAAAATGGACATTTTATTCCTAAAAGCCTTTTTTTAGAAACAGATTTAAAATTATAATCAGGAAGCACCATCTAAATATTAAGTTACAATTTATTCACAGGCAGAAAGAACAGATTTTTGACAGTATGAGCTTTCGGGCTGAGAACCTTGCCGTTCCCTTTTGACCCGGCCGTATTCACGACTGCTCACAACAACCTCTGAAAGACTACATTGGTGCAAATCTGCAACACACCAGTGTACTTTAAACCAAAAATTTTAACAACTCACACAAGCACATAAACACTGCACCCCGTAGGAGAATTGGAAATGGTACAAAACACTAACATTAAAAGATTAACTTGCCACCGAAGGTGCAACCTGATAAAAAAAAAGAAACTCTTACGGTGGAAGGGTGGCAACTTTATATACTAAAATAACCATTTAAATAAAAACCCATAAATTATACAAAGTTGGCCAAACATGCTCTACATTATCCATACACCGCCTCTGAAGATGATAGGCAAGATAGAAAACGTTTTAGGAATTCGGTCTGCCGGCCGGGGTGGCCGTGCGGTTCTAGGCGATACAGTCTGGAACTGCGTGACCGCTGCAGTCGCAGGTTCGAATCCTGCCTCGGGCAAGGATGTGTGTGATGTCCTTAGGTTAGTTAGGTTTAAGTAGTTCTAAGTTCTAGGGGACTGAAGACCTCAGAAGTTAAGTCCCATAGTGCTCAGCGCCATTTGAACCATTTTTCAGGAATTCGGCCGTTACACTTCAAGCAATAAATTCGCTAACACCTAATCCGACAATCATGACAGAGGCAGCTATTAACGTACGGGAGACCGACAGTCAGGCAGACAGATACTAACTGCCTTATAAATGAGGAACGAGAGACAGACGAGCTAGCTGGGGACGAGAGACTGACCAAGAAAATAAGTGAAATTTAACAAGTAAATGAAACAACATATCACGAATCACTGAACTTCTAATAAACTGCGATGTCTGGTGAAGACCCGGCGCAGCACCCCCAAATCTCTGTCCCGAACCGTCCGCTCCCAGCCGCTTCAACGGACGCAGGAAGGCGCGCCGAACTCCCGTCTTACGGCGTCGCAGCTCGCACCGGTCAGACGGATGTCGTGGGTTGGCTCCTGTTGCTCACGTGTCGGCCGCCAAGCCACTATCCCTCGCTATACGGCGTGGCCCACTGGACTGACGTGGCGACCTCACATGCGCCAACGCTCAAGACGGACCAGTCGTCTTGTGTCCCACTGGGTGTCCTACCAACCTACCGATCCAACCGCCAATACCATTGCCTGAATAAACTCGAGCAGACTGGCGGCCTAACTCATACTAGTACTCCGGACAGACACTGAGTGCCCCACACTGACCCGGCTGAGTAACTGACCCACTGGCGAGCTCATAGCGCCCCTTAAATGCACGTGAACAGGCAACCTCTCCCCTTTCCCACCAGAGGGAGACACCAAACCTGCGACTGCCACAGCGGCGCCGCTGCCAGAAACGGAGGGCGACTGCTTCACACTACGCGCTGCGGCGCGCTCTTCAAAAAAGCAATTTTTACCACGGCTCAGCTTGCAATGCAACAACCAGTTGCGGTACTGACGTCGAAGAGCAGTATCTGGATTATGAATCTACAGGGTTTGTGGCCGTTGTCGTTAGAGGTAAAATCTTCTTGATTTTTCAGCTACTATGAACACCGGAGGCAGCTGAAGGAGGTCCCAGCACCTGGGTGGAAACGCTGATTGTGTGAGAGGACATTCGAGAGGAACGTAAGACAGTCCAACAACCTAGAAGATTTTACCATCATTACGTGGCAGTGGGTAGTTTGTGTACACATGTCACTTCCCTCTTCACTGTTCCCACCAAAGCGGCAGGCCTCGTAACATGTTGATCTGGCCACTCCACAGATGCATCTGTTTCGTCAAGACACGCAAACTGCCCCATCTCTTCGAGGTCGGTGGTTCATGGGGTCAGGGGGGGGGGGGGGGGTATACCAATTACATGCCGTTCCGAATGATGGACAACGACGCTGAGAACACCTGCTTTGTGTTTTGGATCGTGAGCGTAGGTGACCAGCTAGTAACAAGTGACGTAGATTTTCATATAAAGTGTCCTTTAGTAAAAATCAGTAAACTTCTGATTCCTTAAGGAATAAAAGACAATGTATGAAACAGTTTAAAAAGTCTTATTGCTTTACAACTGAGTTAATCTGTTAGATACTTGACGTTAAGCATGAAAACGAGAAAAAATTTAGAATAGTTTTGAAATAGTGCTTAATATCTGCTGAAAGTAAGTAAGTGCTCTCACTGAGGAACACTGAAGTGTGGGTAATTTTTGTTTCATTTCAAGGAAAAGCAAATTTTTCATACAGCTCAATGTTTATGACATCATACCTCCTGATCTCTACGAGGCACAGTGACACTATTTTTTAGGTTCATTCAGTGACATGTGTAGACGCTGCCTGCAAGGTATGTTGCAAATAGATTCAATAGTAAAGATGTAATAAACTAGAACGTAGTGTCTGTTTATGAAATTTTGTTGCACGAACAGCGAAACTGTAGTAACTCGTACACTTTTTTGCTTTCATAATTTTGTGAGGAGTATCAGCGAGAAAAAGTTTCGTAAGGTATGTCTAAAGGTTCTTGGAAATCACTAAGTCATATTGTCAAATACTGGACGAATAATATCCTGATATCAGTGCGCCATAAGTCACACTGCCTCAAGAAAAAAACACATGGTTTCTAACTGTAAGACTTCTCCTGATATGTTATATTTTAACATGATATTACAGTTCTTAATGAGTACATCATGACCGAATTTTGAATTTTTCAACTCTGTCAATAATCACGCGAAATACTGAGAATCAAATTTTTGTTGTCCCTATAAGCTGTTGGACAGCCAATATGCCATTGGTAGTGGGTTGCCTGCTCCGGAATAGTCGCTTAGTAATACAGGATGTCCCAGGAGGAACGGTAAGTATTCAAGGATGTGACAGGAACTATCACTCGTAGCAAAAAAGTCTAGTAAACCTGATACACACGTAATGAGTTACTAGGGCTTACTGCAAAGTAATGCTTCTGAATTTTTGGTCTGAAAACTCTTTAATTTAAAAAAAAAATAAGACAAACGTTGTTAACATTCTGCATCTTTGCTCTTCATATTCTACATATCAGCAGCCCTCTGCCACTACAGGGCAGCTAATTACAGCGTGTGTAACCTAACTGTGTCGACGCATGTGATACCGCTTGCTGTAGTCGAGTTTAGAACTCGAAGAGATCGTCCACACATGGAGCACCCTCTCCTTAAGTATCAAAATGGCAGCCCACATACGAGTGCTGCGGCATTTGCGACAATGCAGCCCCTTAGGCTGCCTGTCACCAATCTACATCTTCATATACATCTACGTCTACATAGATTAAATGAACAGTCACGGTAAAGCCTAACCTAAAAATGTTCGCATTTAAAGTCTACATAGATATTGCGCAAGCCACCATACGGTGCGTGGCGGAGAGTACCCAACACGGCCACCGATCATTTCCTTTCCTTTTCCAGCGCGGGAAAAACTACTGTCTCTGTGTCACATAATGAGCCCTAATCATCCTCGATACACTTCCGACTGGACTCCACTCCGACTTGCATCTATTTCCATTACTTAAAATACTCCTTCGAGGACTTCACTTTGACAGGGATGAGGTTGTGGAACCGTCAACAAAGTCAGACACTCTACAGTGACTGTATGAACAACCTGATATCTCGTTGGGAGAAATGTGTTAGTGGCCATGGTGAGCGCGTTGGCAACTAGCTACGCAGACATGAAGAACGAAGACGCAGAATTTTCAAACTTTCAATTCATTAAAAAAGCTGTAAGAGTTTTGACATAAAAAATTCAGAGACATTACTTTTCAGTACGCCCTGGTATAAGCACTTTTTCATGTTTGATACTGTGAAACGAATATCTCCTGCCGCAAGCTCTCTACTTTAAATATTTGTAGATGGAACAAAACAGCGAAAGTGTCTAGTGAACATCGGTTCTAAAGTGTATACCTTAAGAGTTATCAACAGTTGTTCAACGGGAGAGACGAGTTTCAGAGTAGCAAAGATGAACAAGAGCTCACAACTATTTAAGTATTTTTTTCAGAGCCCATTATTACTAGACTGTTGGCTTCGAATGAACATTCCTGATAAGCCCGAATATCGACCACTCCTCCTGGAACACTGCGTGCAGATGAGTGCGAGACAATGTCTATAATTTACACTGAAGTGGCAAGAGTCATGGGATACCTCCTAGTATCATGTCTGTCCTCCTTTCGCCGGCGTACTAAAGCAGCTCGACGTGGCGTGGACTGAAGGCGTTGGAAGTCCCCTGGATAAATATTAAGCCATACTGCCTCTATAGCCATCCGTAACTGCTAAAGTGTTGCCGGTGCAGTATTTTTGCATGAACAGAATTGGAGATTATGTCCGGTAAATGTTCGATGGGGTTTATGGAAATCTGTGGTAAGTTCCTATGTGACCGAACTGCTGAGGTCATCGGTCCCTACGCTTACACACTACTCAGTCTAACTTACAGTAACTTACGCTAAGGACAACACACAAACCCAAGCCCGAGGGAGGACTCGAACCTCCGACGGAGGGAGCCGCGCGCACAGTGGCTAGGCGCCGAGACCATGCGGCTACCGCGCGCGGTGGTGAGGTTCATGTTGGGCGCTCGAAATGTCCAGAATTTTCCTCAAAACAACCCCAAGAATTCTGGACCGGTGACATGGCGCATTGTGATCAATAGGAATTCCATAGTTTTTTGCGAACATGAAGTCCATAAATGGCTGAAAATGGCCTCTTTGTAGCCGAACATAATCATTTCCAGTCAATGATCGGCTAAGTTGGACAAGATGACCTAGTACATTCCATATAAACACAGGCCACATCATTATGGAGCCACCATCAACTTCGACAGTGGCCTGTTGACAACCTGGGTCCAAAGCTTAGATGGGTCGGACTCTACCATCAGGTATTACCAACTGAAATCGGAACTCATCTAACCACGCAAAGGTTTTAAGTCGTCTGTGGTCCAACCGACACTGTCACGAGCCCAGACGAGACGCTGGAAGCGATGTCGTGCTGTTAGCAAAGGTACCCAGGTTGGTCTCTGCTGCCATAACCCATTAACGCTAATCCGGCGCACAGTCCCAGGGAATACGTTCGTCGTACATTCCATGTGGATTTCTGCGGTTATTTCCCGCAGTGTTGCTTGTATGTTAGCACTGACTACTCGACGGAAACGCGGTTGCTCTTGGTCGTTAAGTGAATGATGTAGGCCACTGCTTAGTCCATGGTGATAAGTAATGCTGGAAATATGTGATTCTAAGGACACTGTTGAAACTGTCAATCTCGGAATATTGAATTCCCTAACGACTTACGAAATGAAAAGTCCCATGCCGTTAGCTCCAGCTACCATTCCGGGTTCAGAATTTGTTAATTCCCGTCTTGCGGCCTTAATCACCTATGAAAGCTTTTCACATGAATACCTGAGTACAAATGGCAGCTCCGCCAATGCACAGCCCTTTTATACCTTGTGTACACGATGCTACTGTCGTCCGCACACAGGATGAGTCACTAACTATTGCCACCTAGAATAACTCCGGAAGTATGATAGGTTCTGAATAGTTTCTGGGACAAAAGTTGCATGGGACAACGGGGGCCATGATATGGCGTTGGATTTTTGTTGCTAGGCGGGGTCGCGTCAGAGATATGAAGGTCAACTTTGTTTTTTTTTTCTTTATTTCCTTTTTTTTTAATGGGGTGCTATAGTTTGGTACTTATTTTCTGATAACGGCTATCTAGACGAATCCAATGATGTGTAACAGTAAGGTCTTTGAAGGTCAACGAAGGTCACAAAGGTGACATGAATGTCAATTTACAGAAGGTGTTCGAAGTGATGAGCATTGGTATCAATGCAGTGCTGCAGTCTTCTTATCATTGTTTAAGTGGTATTGCTTATCACTTCAGCACTTATCGAAGCACATGCTGTGACAATTCACTCTCGTATATCGAGTAAATAGTAAGAACTCGCCGAATACAGCGTATCCATCCTATGTGCCATTGACATGTAACCACCATTCGACAGTTTCGCAATACAACACTAATAGGAACGGTAAGACTAGTATCGTCGAATCAAGTGAATGCGAATTATTTATTCCTTCGAAGAACAAGTCGACATGCTTCTCATTTACCAACGAAATTCAGTGAGATCTAGACACTTATATGCTGAAAGATATCCTTAACGTACTCATCCTACACGCCGTACATTTAAATATGTGTATGATAAATTCAGAACAACCGGATCTTTAACGCATCGGAAACACTTCCGGGCCGAGCGGTTCTAGGCGCTACAGTCTGGAACCGCGTGACCGCTACGGTCCTTATGCTAGTTCGCGTCAAATCGAAAAGGAATCTGACATGAGCCAGAGTAGTGTTGTTCCTGTTCTGCATCGCCGTAAATATCTTCATTGCCGTATCAGTCTCCACCAAGAATTAGCTGGTACAAGTTGTATGCGTCGCATTGAATTCTGCCGATGGGATCATCTTCAGATTCAAAGGGATGACAGTTATCAATTTGATTTTATTTACTGGCGAACTACATTTACTAACCATGGAAATGTTAATTTGCATAACATGAAAATCCATGTTGGCTGCTGCAATATGGGCACCAAAATCCGTGGTCGGTGAATGTGTGGTGTGGGATTCTAGAGGACAGAATTATAGGCCCCTATTTCATCGAATAAAATCTTAATTTTAGGAAGTACACCTCATTCCTGCAAGAAACATTTGGTCCGTTATTGGAAAAGACACCTTTAATAACAAGGAACAGAATGTGATATCAATATTTCGCTAATGGGTAGAAATGAGTTGCAAAGACAATTCCCAAATCGTTGGACTGGACGCGGAGATGTGTCGTCGCCGGCTCATTCTCCAAACTTGACGCCCCTGTGTGTTTTCTTGTGGGTATTCGTAAAAGACACCTGAAGATGTGTGAGGGAGAACTGTCAGAGCATGTGCTTCGATAAGTGCCGAGAAATACCACTCAATCCATGATAAGAAGATTGCAGAACCGCACTGATACCGATGGTCATCACTTCGAACACCTTCTGTAAATGGACGTTCATGCCACTTTTGTGACCTTCGTTGACCTTCAAAGACCTTACTGTTACACATCATTGGATTCGTCTCGATAGCTACTATCAGAAAATAAGTACCACACTATAGCATCCCAGAAAAAAAAGTCTACCTTCGTATCTCTGATGCGACCCCACCTACCAACAAAAAACCAACGTCATATTATGGCCCATGTTGTTGAAATGAGTGTGAATTCCAAAGGGACCAAACTGCTTAGGTCGTCGGTCCCTAGACTTACACACTACTTAAAATAACTTATGTTAAGAACAACACACTAACACATACGCACACCCATGCCAGAGGGAGGACTCAAACCTCCGGCGGGAGAGGCCGGACAGCCCGCGACATGCCGCCCGTAACCACGCGGCCGCTCCGCGCGGCATTCCCGTTGTCCTATGCAACTTCTGTCTCTCAAACTTTTCAGTTAGTGGCCATTATAATTATCCGGGCTGTTACGCCGTATTCGGTTAATGGATTCTGTGCCAATTCCCAACGTTTCGTCCCCGTCTGCGGAGGACTACTGACTGGTTTGATGCGGCCCGCCACGAATTCCTTTCCTGTGCTAACCTCTTCATCTCAGAGTAGCACTTGCAACCTACGTCCTCAATTATTTGCTTGACGTATTCCAATCTGTCTTCCTCTACAGTTTTTACCCTCTACAGTTCCCTCTAGTACCATGGAAGTCATTCCCTAATGTCTTAGCAGATGTCCTATCATCCTGTCCCTTCTACTTACCAGTGTTTTCCACATATTCCTTTCCTCTCCGATTCTGCGTAGAACCTCCTCATTCCTTACCTTATCAGTCCACCTAATTTTCAACATTCGTCTATAGCACCACATCTCAAATGCTACGATTCTCTTCTGTTCCGGCTTTCCAACAGTCCATGTTTCACTACCCTACAATGCTGTACTCCAGACGTACATCCTCAGAAATTTCTTCCTCAAATTAAGGCCGGTATTTGATATTAGTAGACTTCTCTTGGCCAGAAATGCCTTTTTTGCCATACCGAGTTGCTTTTGATGTCCTCCTTGCTCCGCCCGTCATTGGCTATTTTACTGCCTAGGTAGCAGAATTCCTTAACTTCATTGACTTCGTTAACATCAATCCTGAAGTTTCTCGCTGTTCTCATTTCTACTACTTCTCATTACCTTCGTCTTTCTCCGATTTACTCTCAAACCATACTGTGTTCTCATTAGACTGTTCATTCCGTTCAGCATATCATTTAATTCTTCTTCACTTTCACTCAGGATAGCAATGTCATCAGCGAATCGTATCATTGATATTCATTCACCTTGTATTTTAATTCTACTCCTGAACCTTCCTATTATTTCTATCATTGCTTCCTCGATGTACAGATTCAAGAGTAGAGGAGAAAGGCAACAGCCTTGTCTTACACCCTTCTTAATACGAGCACTTCGTTATTGATCGTCCTCTCTTATTATTCCCTCTTCGTTGTTGTACATATTGTATATGACCCGTCTCTCCCTATAGCTTACCCCTACTTTTTTCAGAATCTTGAACAGCTTGCACCATTTTATATTGTCGTACGCTTTTTCCAGGTCGACAAATCCTATGTACGTGTCTTGATTTTTCTTTAGCCTTGCTTCCATTATTAGCCGTAACGTCAGAACTGCCTCTCTCGTGCCTTTACTTTTCCTAAAGCCAAACTGATCGCCGCCTAGCGCATTC
Source organism: Schistocerca gregaria (assembly GCF_023897955.1). Lineage (NCBI taxonomy): Eukaryota > Metazoa > Arthropoda > Insecta > Orthoptera > Acrididae > Schistocerca > Schistocerca gregaria. The sequence continues at coordinate 183,691,864 of NC_064927.1, forward strand.
TCAATTTTCTTTTCCATTCTTCTGTATATTATTCTTGTAAGCAGCTTCGATGCATGAGCTGTTAAGCTGATTGTGCGATAATTCTCGCACTTGTTAGCTCTTGCCGTCTTCGGAATTGTGTGGATGATGCTTTTCCGAAAGTCAGATGGTATGTCACCAGACTCATATATTCTACACACCAACGTGAATAGACGTTTTGTTGCCACTTCCCCAATTATTTTTAGAAAGTCTAATGGAATATTATCTATCCCTTATGCCTTATTAGACCGTAAGTCCTCCACAGCTCTTTTAAATTCCGATTCTAATACTGGATCCCCTATCTCTTCTAAATCGACTACTGTTTCTTGTTCTATCACATCAGACAAATCTTTACCGTCATAGAGGCTTTCAATGTATTCTTTCCGCCTATCTGCTCTCTCCTCGGCATTTAACAGTGGAATTCCCGTTGTACTCTTAATGTTACCACCTTTGCTTTTAATGTCACCAAAGCAGCCATTTCGTCTTAGCTTCCCTGCACTTCCTATTTATTTCATTCCTCAGTTACTTGTATTTCTGTATTCCTGATTTTCCCGGAACGTGTTTGTACTTCCTCCTTTTATCAATCTACTGAAGTATTTCTTCTGTTACCTATGGTTTCTTCGCAGCTACCTTCTTTGTACCTATGTTTTCCTTCCCAACTTCTGTGATGGCCGTTTTTAAGGACGTCCATTCTCCTTCAACTGTGTTGCGTACTGCGCTATTCCTTATTGCTGTATCTGTCGCGTTAGAGAACTTCAAACGTATCTCGTCATTCCTTAGTACTTCCGTATCCCACTTCTTAGCATATTGATTCTTCCTGACTAATGTCTTGAACTTCAGCCTACTCTTCATCACTACTATATTGTGATCTGAGCCTATATCTGCTCTTGGGTACTCCTTAAAATCCAGTATCTGATTTCGGAATCTCTGTCTGACCATGATGTTATCTAATTGAAATCTTCCCGTATCTCCCGGCCTTTTCCAAGTATACCTCGTCCTCTTGTGATTCTTGAACTTGTTACAGACTCAATTAGTCTTTCTCCTCTTTCATTCCTTGTCCCAAGCCCATATTCTCCTGTAACCTTTTCTTCTACTCCTTCCCCTGCAACTGCATTCCAGTCGCCCATGACTATTGAATTTTCGTCCCCCTTTACATACTGCATTATCCTTTCAATATCCTCATACACTTCCTCTATCTGTTCATCTTCAGCTTGCGACGTCGGCATGTATACCTGAACTATCGTTGTCGGTGTTGGTCTGCTGTCGATTCTGATTAGAACAACCCGGTCACTGAACTGTTCACAGTAACACATCCTCTGCCCTACCTTCCTATTCATAACGAATCCTACACCTGTTATAACATTTTCTGCTGCTGTTGATATTACCCGATACTCATCTGACCAGAAATCCTTGTCTTCCTTCCACTTCACTTCACTGACCCCTACTATATCTAGATTGAGTCTTTGCATTTCCCTTTTCAGATTTTCTAGTTTCCCTACCTCGTTCAAGCTTCTGATATTCCACGCCCCGACTCGTAGAACGTTATCCTTTCGTTGATTATTCAATCTTTTTATCATGGTAACCTCCCCGTTGGCAGTCCCCTCCCAGAGATCCGAATGGGGGACTATTCTGGAATCTTTTGCCAATGGAGAGATCATCATGACACTTCTTCAACTACAGGCCACATGTCCTGTGGATACACGTTACGTGTCTTTAGTGCAGTGGTTTCTATTGCCTTCTGCGCCCTCATGTCGTTGATCATTGCTGATTCTTCCGCCTTTAGGGGCAATTTCCCACCCCTAGGACAAGAGAGTGCCCTGAACCTCTATCCACTCCTCCGCCCTCTTTGACAAGGCCGTTAGCAGAATGAGGCTGACTTTATATGCCGGAAGTCTTCGTAGAACTAGTTAAACGCCGGCCGGAGTGGCCAAGCGGTTCTAAGCAGTACAGTCTGGAACCGCGCGACCGCTACGGTCGCAGGTTCGAATCCTGCCTCGGGCATGGATGTGTGTCATGTCCTTAGGTTAGTTAGGTTTAAGTAGTTCTAAGCTCTAGGGTACTGATGACCTCAGCAGTTAATTCCCATAGTCACAGAGCCATTTGAAGCAATTTGAACTACTGAAACCTAACTAACCTAAGGCCATTACACACATCCATGCCCGAGGCAGGATTCGAACCTGCCACCGTAGCGGTGGCGCGGTTCCGCACTGAAGCGCCTAGAACCGCTCGGCTACCACGGCCGGCGCCAGTGGATGTGTTGGACCTTCCATCGAGCTACAGACCCCCTTGAAGATGTCCTCCGCAGATGGGGACGAAACGTTGGGAATTTACACAGAATTGATCAACCGACCACGGCATAACAGCCCGGATAATTATAATGGACATGACATTTACGGCCGTGAAAGTCTACATTTTTTCAGTTCATATCACACTTTCGGAGTTATTCTTGGTAGTTCAAAAAGGGTTGAAATGGCTCTGATTACTATGGGGCTTAACTTCTGAGGTCATCAGTCGCCTAGAACTTAGAACTACTTAAACCTAACTAACCTAAGGACATCACACACATACATGCCCGAGGCAGGATTCGAACCTGCCACCGTAGCGGTCTGGCGGCTCCAGACTGTAGCGCCTAGAACCGCACGGCCACTCCGGCCGGCTGTTCTTGGTGGCAACAGGTAGTGACTCACCCTGAATAAGGGTATCGTCCCGTCGAGGACTATCGCCTCAGTCTTGTTACAAGCTTCAAAACCAAAAATGAGTAGCACACAGTAGTAGTGGTGGTTGACCTACGGTGAGGGGAGACTCCGGGCAGCGCCTGGCGGCCTGACTAAGTGCGGCGGTGGCTGCCGATCAGAAGGCGGGCTGGACTGGACGGGACTGGGGGACCGCGCGCCTGCCTGCCAGCCCGGTCGGAGTGTGGCGGCCGCCCGCGGCGCCTATCGGCCGCGCTTATCTGACGGCCGAGCTTTGTCGTCGGCGTCCTGCACGCCGCCGGCCGCGGCCACAAAAAGCGGCCGGCGCCCCGCTGTCCGGTCTCGGCGCGTTCCCACAGTCGGCGCCGCATTAGGGGCTGCACTCCCCGCCTCTGATCACTGCTCACTGCTCACTGCTCGGCCGCTGGGTGCCCGGCCACCTCGTAAAACCGCTGCCTTATCCTCCGGCACTCGGTGGACCCTTCCTACTTTCGCACCACAGGTTGATTCCTTGTCTGAAAGTGCGTGATTAGGCGGCCCGTCGTCTTGTTAACTTTTTGCCTGCCTTAGACACTTCAGTAGGGCAAGTGCAGAGGAAGCATCAAAGTAATACATATACTGTGAGATACAATTTCCTTGTCGCGCCTGTGTGCACGCCCAGTCACTGTTGCGTATGGTGCGGAGCCATTGTAAAGTAACTGGAGTAAGGCGATTTCTGCTCCGTCTGAAGATGACGCGTCGGTCTTTTCGTAATCGTCCAATGGCAGTGGCTCGAGTGGCAGCACAGTAGGAAACAATAATAATAATAATAATAATAATAATAATAATAATAATAATAATAATGTTTTGGAGAAAACGGAATCACTTGTATGAATATCAAGAGCTCAGATGGAAACCCAGTTCTAAGCAAAGAAGGGAAAGCAGAAAGGTGGAAGGAGTATATAGAGGGTCTATACAAGGGCGAAATACTTGAGGACAATATTATGGAAATGGAAGAGGAAGTAGATGGAAATGAAATGGGAGATATGATACTGCGTGAAGAGTTCGACAGAGCGCTGAAAGACCTGAGTCGAAACAAGGCTCCAGGAGTGGACAACATTCCATTGGAACTACTGACGGCCTTGGGAGAGCCAGTCCTGACAAAACTCTACCATCTGATGAGCAAGATGTATGAGACAGGCGAAATACCCTCAGACTTCAAGAAGAATATAATAATTCCAATCCCAAAGAAACCAGGTGTTGACAGACGTGAAAATTACCGAACTATCAGTTTAATAAGTCACAGCTGCAAAATACTAACGCGAATTCTTTACAGACGAATGGAAAAACTGGTAGAAGCCGACCTCGGGGAAGATCAGTTTGGATTCCGTAGAAATGTTGGAACACGTGAGGCAATATTGACCCTACGACTTACCTTAGAAGCTAGATTAAGGAAAGGCAAACCTACATTTCTAGCATTTGTAGACGTCGAGAAAGATTTTGACAATGTTGACTGGAATACTCTCTTTCAAATTCTAAAGGTGGCAGGGGTAAAATACAGGGAGCGAAAGGCAATTTAAAATTTGTACAGAAAGCAGATGGCAGTTATAAGAGTCGAGGTACATGAAAGGGAAGCAGTGGTTGGGAATGGAGTGAGACAGGGTTGTAGCCTCTCCCCGATGATATTCAATCTGTATATTGAGCAAGCAATAAAGGAAACAAGAAAAGTTCGGAGTAGGTATTAAAATCCATGGAGAAGATATAAAAACTTTGAGGTTCGCCGATGACATTGTAATTCTGTTAGAAACAGCAAAGGACTTGGAAGTGCAGTTGAACGGAATGGACAGTTTCTTGAAAGGAGGGCATGAGATGAACATCAACAAAAGCAACACGAGGATAACGGAATGTACGCGAATTAAGTCGGTTGATGCTGAGGGAATTAGATTAGGAAATGGGTCATTTAAAGTAGTAAATGAGTTTTGCTATTTGGGGAGCAAAAAAACTGATGATGGTCGAAGTAGAGAGGACATAAAATGTTGACTGGCAATGGGAAGGAAAGCGATTCTGAAGAAGAGAAATTTGTTAACATCGAGTATAGATTTAAGTGTTAGGAAATCGTTTCTGAAAGTATTTGTATGGAGTGTAGCCATTTATGTAAGTGAAACGTGGACGATAAATAGTTTGGACAAGAAGAGAATAGAAGCTTTCGAAATGTGGTGCTACAGAAGAATGCGGAAGATTGGATGGGTAGGTCACATAACTAATGATGAGGTATTGAACAGAGTTGGTGAGAAGAGAAGTTGACGTCACAACTTGACCATAAGAAGGGATCGGTTGGTAGGACATGTTCTGAGGGATCAAGGCATCACCAATTTAGTACTGGAAGGCAGCGTGGAGGGTAAAAAACGTAGAGGGAGACCAAGAGAGGAATACACTAAGCAGAATCAGAAGGATGTAGGCTGCAGTAGGTACTCGGAGATGAAGAAGCTTGCACAGGATAGAGTAGCATGTAGAGCTGCATCAAACCAGTCTCAGGACTGAAGACCATAACAACAACCACAACAACAAATACAAATAATAATAAATCTTTATTGTCAATGCTGGACATAACTGGAACCAAAACTAATTTTGTTTCTCCGGAGACTGTAACGAGAAAACAGAAAAAAGATAATTAACACATTTCCACTCGATTAACACAAACAAAAAAGAAAAACAAATCCTTATACACTGAAGCTCCAAAGAAACGTGTATAGGGATGCGTATTCAAAATAATACAGAGAATGTAAGCAGGCACTAAACGGTACTGCGTTTGAAAATCCATATATAAGACAATAAGTGTCTGGCGCAGTTTTCAGATCGGTTACTGCTGCTACAATCGCATGTTATCAAAATTTAAGTCAGTGTTCCTATAGTCGGAGCACGAGTGATGGTACACAGCGCCTCTGAAGTAGCGATCAAATTGGGATTTTCCTGTATAACTATTTCACGAGTGGTCTGTGGATATCAGGAATCCGATAAAACATCAAATCCCCGACTTCGCTACTGCTGGAAAAAGATCCTGAAAGAACGGGACCAACGACGACTGAAGAGAATCGTTCAACGTGACAGAAGTGCGACCCTTCCGCAAACTGGTGCTGATTTCAGTGCTACGCCATCAACAAGTGTCAGCGTGAGAACCATTCAAAGAAACATAATCGATATGGGCTTTTGGACCCAAAAGCCCACCCATGTACTATTGATGACTGCACTACACAAAGCTTTAGGCCTCGCGTGAGCCTGTCAGCATCGATATAGGACAGTTAATTACTGGAAAATGTCGCCTTGTCGGACGAGTCTCGTTCAAACTGTATCGAGCGAATGGACGTGTACGGATATGGAGACAACCTCTTGAACCCGTAGACCCTGCATGTCGGCAGCGGACTGTTCAGGGTGATGAAATATCTGTAGGGGTGTGGGGCGTGTGCACTTTGATTGATATGGGGCCCCTGATACATCTAGATACGACTCTGACTGGTGACACACACGTAAGCATTCGATCTGATCACTTGCATCATCTCATGTCCATTGTGGACTCCGACGAACTTGGGCAATTCCAGCAGGACAATTCGTCACCCCACACTTCCAGAATTGCTACAGAGTGGCTCCAGGAACACTCTTACGAGTTTAAACATTTCCACTCGTCACCCAGCTGCCCAGGCACGAACCTTATTGAAAATATTTGGGATGGCTTGCAATGTGCTGTTTAGAAGAGATCACGTCCCTCTCGTACTCTTACAGATTCCCGGTGTCATTTCCCTCCAGCAGCACTTCATCCATTAGTATTGTCCATGCCACGTCATGTTGCTTCACTTCTGCGTGCTCGTGGGGGGCCTACACAATACTAGGCAGGTGTACTAGTTTCTTTTTCTCTTGAGTGTGAAAGATTCCAGTGCAAATACGACAGATTCTTCTCCCTGTAATCTACCTAAACACATCGTTCATGAACCAGCTGGCCCGTCTCCTAATTGGGGATACACTGAAGAGCCAAATGTTCAGTATTATAGTTGCGGTTATGTGCTATATTTATTATGACTACTGTACGAAAACTTCTCCGGTAACATTTGAGCCCCCCCCCCCCTCCCCCCCCCCCCCGTCCTTCCCTAATAAGAAAGAAATCGCCCCTGATGCACACACTGCGGTGATTTGCCGCCTTCACCGAGCCGCGTTGACGCTGCCATTGAACGGATCAGTTTCCACTCTGCTGCCGGAAGGAGAGTTCCGCCAATGGTCAACACAAGGTTCTCCTGGGCGACTCCTTACGTACGTATACTGTGCTGGTTCTAATTACAGTATTTTAATGTTTAAATTCAACTTTGCTCTCTTTTATTATGATACTCTGCCTTAATATGCCTTAATATGAAAAATGATGATCTGAAATGTCGCCTTGAAACTTTATTACTTACGAGTATTTCGTGAATTACGTAAGGTATGAAGCAGTCAGCAACCATCTCACCAAAATCCAGAACAGTGTGGCTTCAGTGTGCCCATTTCATCATCACAAGATAAAGCGTCAATGCTTTGCAGAACAGCACCTAATCACCGAGCCAGGAGGAAGAAGAGAGTATCCTATTAACTGCAGACCATGCGGCCGCATACCCATAATCTTTATGGTGGCTGGCTCACGTCAAAGTAAAGGCGACTCGTTGCGACATAAACTCACAGTGCTCACGAAAAGATAAGTTAGCCGAGCAGATACAGAAGTGACTACAGATCCTCTTGCACAGACAATTGCCTAATGACGAAACGTGGCAGCAGACGACTTTCAAACTCCACATTAAATTTATTAGATACATACTTTTTAAGAGATTGTAGTTACAGTTCTCTTCTATTCGCTTTTTGTGCTGATACTTCTGAGACGAATAAAAAATTGCCAAGACTAGCCTCTCAACGTCTTTATCACTTAAGTATGCTGTAGCCATAATATCATGATCACCTGCACCATAAAGGCAACGTTCGCCCAATGAGGCTCTCAAGAACCGACAAGACCTAGTGTCCTCGTCCTGCATGACCCGACTTCTACCCACCACTAGGCTCTACAACCCACTCTCTGCTCTCTCTAGTAGCGAGCAACCGCTAAATTCGCTAAACATTTAGGCCTCTTCACCAACCAGCTCTGTGTGTTGTTTCTCTCTGCATTACTTCTTCAGCCCGAAGACTGCAGCTCTCCTCACTAGAGTAACCTGTGAAAGTTTCTTCGTCTCTGCATAACAAGTGCAACCTACATCCACTTCAAACCACATGCGGTGATCAAGCTTTGGTCTTCCGCAACACTTTTTAGTTCCTCACTTCCCTGTATAACCAACAAGATTCCTCAGGATGTGTCCTGTCAAACAATACTACTTTTAGTGATGGCGTGCATGGCGGAGGTACCACCTTCAGACCCACTGTTAAACGCCAAGCGGTTCCACGCACTTCAGTCCATAACCGCGCTGCTGCTACGGTCGCAGGTTCGAATCCTGCCTCGGGCATGGATGTGTTTGATGTCCTTAGATTGGTTAGGTTTAAGTAGTTCTAAGTCTAGGGGACTGATGACCTCAAATGTTAAGTCCCACACTGCTTGGAGCAATTTGAACCCAGTGTTAAACAAATTTTGCGAAACAAGAGACCTGGACCTACAATGCCCGTTGAATGGAATGAACGATAGACTTAATACGGAGTTTGGCTGAAGGGTATACAAAGAACTGATACATGTGATGAAGAATCGTAGGAAGGAGAATAACGACTTGTCATATTTCGAAAATAGAAAGGACAAAGTAATAGAAGTGTAAGAATGTACCTATCCAGGAAGCGACTTCACGTAGGATGACCGAAGCAATGAGGAGGTCGTAAGTAAAATAGCAGAGACAAAACATTTTTCTATTTTTTGTTTATCCAATTTATTTACCCTACTTCTTACAGATATTGACTAGGGGGAGAAGATGAAGTCTCTGAAAGTTTACACCCTGAGCACAGCTTTGCACTGAAACACGTCGGCATCACTATCACCACCGAGTGTCATCGTTTAATACATTCTGGTAGCGTTTCTAATGCAAGAACACAAGCAATAGAAACGCTCCCTGTGTGCGGGAATGTATTATCTTGCTGAAATTTACATTTCAGCCCAGGAAGGCCTGCCATGAAGGGGGGAAAAAAGACAGGTAGTTGAATATGCAACCGATGATTGCCTAAGGAGTTTTGCTATGAAATGAAATGGCATCCCAGGTTATCACTTCTGGCTGTCGAGTCATATGGTGAGCGGCAGTGAGATTGGCATCCCACTGCTGCCCGGAGTCTCCCCAGACACGTCTTCGGCCTGGAATCTCATTGACTGGGATAGAATTGTCTTCTGCTTCTAACTGAGCCTCAGTAACCATCGAAGACGTGTCTGGAGAGGCCCCAAACACTGGTGCGATACCAAATCGACTGTCGCCCGCCATATGACCCGGAAATCAGGAGTGATGGTTTGGGGTGGTATTTTTGTTCCCTTAAAGAACTATTTGATTGAAAACAGTATTCTATTATTAGTTTGTTGCTCATGAAATTCCGTGATTATGATGGAGAATATACATCACAGTATACACAGGTTTGTCAGAAACAAAACCATGTACAGAAAAAAGGTAACTTGTGCAAATGGGCATGTTCACACAAGTAACACTCGCTATGGATTGTTAGTTCTCACAATGCAAGGTATATAGTAAAAATTCACATTTGTACAGATGTTTACGTTTACATGGCATGTTGTATACATCGCGGATAGACGCCAGTCGAAGTATACGTTGCAACACCTTCATACCGACTCTGGGAGGCCGCAGCCACATTTTCCTGTGTGATTTGTTTTGAAAGAAATGAACCTAAGCCAGCTATCTTTCTAAGTATTTTTCAGCGTTTAGGCAAAGACGCCGGGATGCAATTCCATAGAGGCAGCTTGAAGAGGTAATATGATTTAAGATCTGCCACAGGTCATTGTTTACTTACTTTTCAAGTGATAACTATAACAGATGCAAGCTCATTTGCTCTACACGAACAGTTTTATAAGGCGAAATTCACTACAAGTTTACCCTTTGCTTAGACAGTGAACTTAATTAACATTTCATATGTGCTACTTATAAATGGCCATTCGAGTAGAGTGAAGCAGCTGAATGAATATCAAGACTTCAGACGAAAAACCAGTCTCTAACAGCGACGTGAAAGCTGCAATTAGTATATATAAAAATTTGAAGTCGATTTCATAGAAATGGAAGAGGACAGAGCTGAAGATCAGATGGGAGATATGATACTACGAGAAGAATTAGACAGAACGCGGAAAGACCTAAGTCGAAACAAGGCCCTGGCAGTAGAAAATATTCTGTTAGAGCTACAGGTAGCCTTTGGACAGCCGGCCATGACAAAACTCTTCCACCTGGTGATGTATGAGACAGGAGAGACACCATCAGGCTTCAAGAACAATATAATAATTCCAATTACATAGCACGCAAGTGCTGAAAAATGGGAAAATTACCGAACTATCAGTTTAACAAGGCATGACTGCAAAATACTAACACGAATTCTTTACAGAAGACTGGGAAACCTGGTAGTAGCCGACCTCGGAGAAGATCAGGAACATGTGAGGTAGTACTTCTCCTAGAACATAGGTAAAGGAAGGGCAAACGAGTGTTAATAACACTTTTAGACTTAGAGAAAGCTATTGGCAATGTTGACTGCAATACCCTCTTTCCACTTCTAAAGTTGGAAGAAGTAAAATATAGGGAGCGAAGGCCTATTTACAATTCTTACAGGAATCAGATGACAGTTATAAGAGTTAAGGGGCATGAAAGGTAAGCAGTGGCTGAGAAGGGAATGAGACAAGGTTGTAGCCTATCCCGATGTTAGTCAGTTTGTATATTGAAAAAGCGTTAAAAGAAATCTGCAATAGCAATTAAAGTACTGGGAGAAGAAATTAAGAATTTGAGACTGGCCAATGACATTGTAATTCTGTCACTAACAGCAAAGGACTTGGAAGGGCACTTGAACGAAATGGACAGTATCTCTGGAGGAGGACATAAGACTGATATCAACAAAAGCAACACGAGGATAATGGAATGTAGTTGAATTAAATCAAGTAGTGGTTAGGGAATCAAATCAGAAAACGAGATACTTAAGACATTAGATGAGTTTTGTTATTCGAGCAGAAAAATAAGTTAAGATGGCCGAAGTAGAAGGGATATAAAATGTAAACGGACAATGGCAAGAAAAGCGTTACTGAAGAAGAGAAATTTGTTAATATCGAGTATAGATTTTAGTGGCGCGAAGTCTTTTCTGAAAGTATTGGTATGGAGTGTAGATATGTATTGAAGTGAAACATGGATGATAAATAGTTTTGACAAGAAGAGAATAGAATCCTTTAAAATATGGTGCTGCAGAAGAATTCTTAATATTAGATGAGTAGGTCAAGTAAATAATGAGGCGGTACTGAATACAGTACAGTAGGAGAGAAATGAAATTTGCGGCACAGCCTGACTAGAGGAAGCGACTGGATGATAGGATATTTTCTTAGAAGTCAACGGATGACTTATGTAGTACTGAAGAGAAGTGTGAGGGGGAGGGGGTTAAAAACTGTAGAAGGAGACGGGAATATGAACTCAATATGAAGATTCTGAAGGATATTAATTTGCAGCAGTTACTGGGAGGCGAAGAGGTTTGCACAGAACAGAGAAGAATGGGGAGTTGCATCAGACCAGTCTTCGGACTGAAGGCCATAACGACGACATTAGAAAAGCTTTACGAACGTACTGTACTAATTGCGAAGGTGCTACCACGCCAGTAACTACTCTTATGACTCAGACTACGTTTCGAGGGATCCATGTTTGAAAATGTGCCGTATAAATCGTGGTTAGAGTTGCTCAAAATTTCGTTTTAACTTTCAGCTATAATTTTGCACGATGTTGTAAGCTTTCAGCGGGGGAGTGAAATGTGGACTGTGGGGAATCTGGAGTAGAAAAACTGTCAGCTGTCGAAGAATTTTATAAATTAAGTGATCTGGTAAAGTGCGAAATGAAGATGTACTACAGAATACAGATGTTGAAGTATTCTATGGAAGAGCCTCGCCAGAAGATGAATGGTTGGAGACTTGCAGCGGCATACATGAATAATTGAGATGGAAGCAGCAGTAGGGCACGTAATTAGTAGGTGAAGACTAAAACTAGAATGTGTCAATCGAATTGTAGAAGATTTTGAGTGTAAGTAGATACGTACGTATGAAGTAATAGCACAAAATTGTTAAATATGGACGGCAGCATCAAATCATTTGACAGACTGATGAGTCATAAAAACGAATTAGAAAGATCCGTACACAGAATTCTACGAAAACTGCGAGAAGTGAATGTTTCCTCGAATGCCGCACTATGGTTGGAATTTGGGAAATGTATTCCCAATGCATTGTCTGCTGACAGAGAGAGTATCACAGTACCTGTGCAGTTCATAACGTCTTCCCAAAATTCTAGACGGTGCTAGCCTTCGTGCCGTGCTATGAAGTGCAACGGCACACCAGACTATCACTCCTGGTCGCTGGTCAGTAAGGTGGGCGGAAGCCAGGTTGGTAACCAACTGCTGTCCAGGGTGTCAATCACACACGCCTTCGCTGGCCATCAGTGCTCAGTTCGAAGAGGGACACATGACTGAAGACAATTCCAATCCAGTCAGTGAAATTCCATATCGCGCAAGGGGCGCCGTGAGCTCAGCCACGTTTCTCTCAGTCGGATATTAACCCTAGGACGCCTAAGGAGGAGGGGGGGGGGGCGGTCCGTTGAATCCACAATTTTTTTATGTCCCCTGCTTTTGCCCAAGTAACTTTCATACTACATATTCCCTTTGAGTTATTGTTTGTTGGCTATTTTATGAGATGTTAGTGTCAATATATTTTATTGAAAATTACTGCTTTGAAAGAAAAAATAAACTTATTATGGGTCCAACAACCCCCCCCCCCCCTTTAGGCTTCCATGCTACAGAAAATTTCCCTTAGTAGGATTTCGTATTTTTCATCTCTACAACAATGCACGTTAGTTTCTTGTTGATTGGTATTCTTGATATTCACAACAATTGGTTTACTTTCAGAGGAAGTGATTGTTGATTCAGTCAGCTGTTATTTATCTTGTAAACTTGCAGTGAGTTAGTGCAGTTGCCAACACGTAGGCCTCCAGTGACTTTGGTGTCCTACACAGCAAAAACGAAACCAAGTAAAAACTTACTGATTTTGTCAACAATGCAGCAAGATAAAGTCACTGTTGGAGGAGAGAAGAACAAAACCGAGATTAATGCGTATTATAATTCCACTAAATGTGGAATTGATACCATTGATCAAATGGCACGTATATACACCTGCAAGAGGGGAACAAAGAGATGGCCTCTATCTATGTTTTACTCTCTCATCGACATTTGTACTATCAATGCAACCACCATATTCATCCAGCAACATCTAAGACGGAATGAAAACAAGCACAACAAACGGAAATTTTATCTTCTGCAAGCTGGGATGGAACTAGTGACATTGCAGGTAGAAGAAAGAAGTGCCAATGCAAGAGGGTTATCTAACCAAATTTTTCAATCAATGGACACTATTCCACAAAAGAAAATCAAAGAAGTGACAATAGAAGCACGTCAGCCTCTACCGTAGGATGTTGAGCATGGGGTGATTCTCTCGGTAGTTATTGTGATACCGAGGACCTTCCCTCTCTCAGTATACGGTTCTCGAAAGCACAATGCATCTACTCCTCTGCCACACTTACAGTTTCATGCAGTACGCTGGTACTTCTCATGACATTACGCCGTCCTGTTTTTATGTACATTAGGAGTGTCGACAACTTGTCTATCCCATGCTGTACGACCATGTGTCATCACAAAGTGCTGGTACAGTGCTTATAAAGGCGATTATTCACTTCTTCGGGCAGAAGCCCGTTTCAATAACTTCTTCAGCTGTTCCACTTCCTTTGGCAGATTATTTACTTTGAAATGTCATATACTCTACTACTGGGTGCATATTCCTTATCAGATGTATTAACGTAGTAGTAGCATCATAGACTCTTCCGGCACAGCGAGCTACATCATGTTCTCTATGTTTCCATAAATCTCTTATGGACCTGTTCCTGTTTGTGTTCTGTTCTCTACACGTCTGTAGGACATATTTTTTCCCTGTACAAAGTAGCTCTGAACCTCGCACTGTTTCTAACGTTGATTTATATACTGTACTCACATCACAAATTCTGTTTTCCTTCTGCTGGCAGCACTACACCGAATTGACAAAACTGATGGTATTTCTCCTAATATCATGTCGGACCTCGTTTTGCTCCGTATAGTGCATCAATTCGTCGTGGCATGGACTCAACAGTTCTTTACAAGTCCCCTGCTGAAACGTTGAACCACACTTTTTCTACAGCTATCTATCAATGCGAAAGTGTCGCCGGTGCAGAATTTTGTGTACGAACTGACCTCTAGATTACATCACATAAGTGTTAGCTGGCAGTCATGTCGGGTAACCTGGGTGGCCAAATCACTCGCTCGAATTGTCCTGAATGTTCTTCAAACCAGTCACGAGCAATCGTGGCCTACTGAGAGTTAACTAGAAAGGAGAGCTGCGTCTTAGTTTCAACCCATTTTCAGTTTAGTGAGGAGATCAATGAATATCTGATAGGAATAAAGGACAGCCCCCCGGAGTGTCTGAGCGGTTCTAGGCGCTACAGTCTGGAACCGCGCGACAACCACGGTCGCAGGTTCGAATCCTGACTCGGGCATGAATGTGTTTGATGTCATTAGGTTAGTTAGGTTTGGGTAGTTCTAAGTTCTAGTTGACTGATGACCTCACACAGTTAAGTTCCATTTGAACCAATAAAGGACATTAGTCATGAAGGACGAATTAAACCTCTTCTGTACGATGTTGAGGCAAATGCGAAGTCATTAGTATGCTATAGACCCTGACATAATCGTGGAAGATGAAGGAATCATCATGGAACCCAACCTACAGGTATAGAACACACTTCGCAGTCCGCCAATGTTTGAAGTGAGGGTCAATGCACCGTCAAAAACAGCCGTCACTCTAGCAGAAATAAAAGACTGGAAGCTTGAGAGTGGAATGACATGGAGTGATCACAATATCATACTTTATATAGCCACGGAAAGGAGATACAAGATATTATAGAAAACGTGTGCATAAGGTCCAAATAAAACGTCAAGGATAACTCAGAAAAGTGTTTCAGTGTCCAGGAAGTCCATCGCTGGGTAATGATGTAGACTTTAAAGCCCAAGAATTGACAGCGACCATACATACGGCAATGGAGGCATCGATATCTATCAAAAGAGATTCTTCTAGAGCAGTACCTTGCATCTGGACCGAGGCATATGAAAGAAGAAGAACTATTATTTTTATCTCTGCTCAGATGAACATCTAGCTATGTAAACAACACCTTGGCACATACGTCGAGCTGCAGACCAATGTAGAGAACAGGCGAAAAGCAGAAGTGCCCTTCTATGACAAGGCTAATGGAAAGTTTGTACAACTTTGCGACAAGTGTCTAACTGCTAATGGCGACTATGTAGAGAATAGCAAGAAGATGTATCTGATTGTTGCAAATAAAACACTTTCGTTTTTCACAGTGTGTTTTCTACTTCGCGACCTATCGGATCGCACTTCCCGAACAGCCCCTGTATGTAAGTTTGATAGTCTTGAATGAGACCTATCTGTAGAAGTAACGTTCCTAAAACTCTCATTAGTCATTATAGAAATATCAATTCATTATATCGATAAAACATTTAACGTAAAGTAATTTAAAATCTACACTTCGAATCGACAGCGCTTGTTCACCCACGAACTCATCTTAATTTTGTATTTGCAGCCAATTTCTCTTTACTAGTTAAGTTTTCATTAGATTAGTCTTAGTTGCTATTATATTCTGGCCAGCCAATTTGGCCAGGGTGGTTAGCCTTTCCATATTTCACTCCAAAGGTCGGATCTTTCCGACCACGTGGCCAGAGCCCTCGTTCACCTGCCCTGTGGTCTAAAATTCTCCTTTTCAGAGCGTCCGCCAATCAATGTATCTCAGAAGGTTGACTCATCTACTTAT
Source organism: Schistocerca gregaria (assembly GCF_023897955.1). Lineage (NCBI taxonomy): Eukaryota > Metazoa > Arthropoda > Insecta > Orthoptera > Acrididae > Schistocerca > Schistocerca gregaria. The sequence goes on from NC_064927.1 coordinate 183,707,660, forward strand.
GGCAGTACGTGACAGTTTCGGCAACTGAGCCGTGCCCGGTTATGTCGGCCTGCCTGCTCTGCTGTCAAAACACTGGCCGGTTCCGCAGCTAACGTCGCAACAGGTAGCGCGCGCTCCGCCACGGCTGTTTTTAATGCTTCTCGTCGTCGTTACCGGGATGTATCGCCTAAGGTTCCCAGGGCCTGCTCGGTGTATTCTGTAGTTGCGGTTTCTGAGAATTAATCTTTGATGCACGGCCGTCTCGGTGCCTTAGCCCCAAAGTCCCGCTTGAGATACAGCGAGTGTCTGTTCAGCAAGGATCCTGCTTCTCCGTTCCCATGAAACGTGAGAAATTTATCACTTTTTCAAATAAATTTTATGTTCGGCTAATTTCTGTGTATTGATTCCCCTTCTAGACAGTATACAGGGTGAAAAGTATTTAAACCGACAAACTCCGAGAGGTTGTAGGGGACATCAAAACAAATATTTTTCCCTGTCATTTTTTCCTATGAGTAGTATTTAAACCGGTAGAAATTTTGTGCTCTGGGTGGATAAGCAACTGGTTCCATGTTGTGGACACACTGTACGTGAAATGGACGTAACAATTGCTCTCTAAGGACTATTCTTACATTCATCTGATTTGTCCACATGTTACGTGCAATTGCACGAGTGCTGATTGAAAGATCTCGCTCCACGTGCTGCAAGACAGCTTCCTCAAATTGTAGCGTTCTTACCGTGCGACGGTGTCCCTGTCCAGGTAATCTGCTAAATGACCCGTTCTCAAGCAGACGTTGGTACACAGCAGCAAAGGTCGTATGATCCGGGATACGGCGATTAGGATATTGTTGATGATAAACGCGCTGTGTAGCTCGTCCGTTGTGGTGCGCTACGCAGTACGCACCAACCACATCAATGTACTCACTCCAGGTGTACCGGTCCATTAGTAAACAGAGACAATGCACTACTACATTGGTGGACAGCAGTTGCCTACAACTGAAGAGCGTAAAACGCCCTCTAACAACTGAAGATCGTAATACGGCCTCTAACAACAAAAGAGCGTAATACTGCCTCCACCGGTTTAAATAATCCTCATAGGAAAATATGACATTAGGGAAAAATATTTGTTTTGATGTTCCCTGCAACCTCGAAGAGATTGTCGGTTTAAATACTTTTCACCCTGTATATGCTTCGTCATTGAAACTAGTTTAAATGGCACAAATGGCTCTGAGCTCTATGGGACTTAACATCTGATGTCATCAGTCCCCTTAGAACTATGTAAACCTAACTAACCTAAGGACATCACACACATCCATGCCCGAGGCAGGATTCGAACCTGCGACCGTCGCAGTCGCGCGACTGAAAGTGGGCACCAGCCTAATTTGTTTATGCACCTTTGTATGCCATATCAGGGAATCTTTGGCAACGTTCCGCTCTATTTTCATTCTACGAGACCCACATAATACTCCTCCTCCGACGGAGTTTGAGAAGAGAACGGAGATCTTTTGATTTTTACGATTCTTTTCGTCCGGTGCAAAATGGCATTTGCTTCCTGGCCTTCGCCCAATGCTGACGGTGCTGCTTCGAGTTGTGTGTCGCTTTTTGCTATAGCAAGAGATGCTAGGTTCAATTTCAGAGCCTGCGCTCTGAGGAGTTTGCAATTTAGCTGATTCTTTGTGCATCTTGGAAACAGAGCTCTGCTGTGTCGTCCCAAAAGACACAGTCCAGGCAGAAGCACCACAGGCGCAAAGATGCGAGCTGGTGCCAATGCCGTAGAGACTCGCCAGTTTACCGGGTTCCACAGGGCCAAGTGTGGCACTTAGGATGATGATATCGACTCCGCCTCGGCCGACTGCCGGCTGAGGACAACCCGCCAATGAGCGGACGACAAGGGACAGAAGCCTACTTGGTTGTAGATCATCGTCCAGGGTTGTCGTAGACAGGGAATGTCATTTAGGGAACTCTTAGAAGTGAGCAGACAGTTGTAAATTGCTTTTACGATGGACTGTGAAGTTTACCTACGATTATTTGCACTTAGCCACTAAGGACCTTTTTTATGTTATATTACAAGTAGTTTTGCAAACTTCTTATTCGTCAAAACACAAAGATAAGTAAACTTTTTAACTCATTTTTGTGACTTTGTTACTAATTTGTTGGAGTGTTGTAGAACCATAGTTCTCTTATGCTCTTACCTGACCCTTGGGCATAGTTGTGTAAAAGTGGCAAGGAGAAATTATCTTATTGGTGTACTGCAACAGAAGCCGTTTCACGAACTCACAAACTCGGCCTACTGTGACAGTGGTAACTCGGCTTTCACAGCAGTAGCGACGAGGCATTTACAACACTGGCGAAGAGCGTTTACAAAACGTTAATTGCGTTTCTTCATCTGCATTCCAAAATGCTAGTTGATCAGAAGAGGAATTCTGATTGTATTCGTCTTTCAATCTTCCTATCGATGTATTTGTAAGTCCCACACAGTTAACATTAATAGTTCGCATTAGTGTTTTTTTTTTCGAGAGTATCTTTGAAATAAAACTTCGTGTAGGTTTTGAATTTGAATAAAGTCTGGATTATTGTGCATTCCGCTTCCGTTTACGAAGTTTTCCTGAACTTCGTCCATGATTATGCAATCCTTGTTTAAATAATTAAATAATATAATCAGGAGTCCACTAAGAAATTGTTTGAACGTGATGATATCGTTGTCCAAGAGGAGTTTTGCGTTACATGCACAGCCGTTTATTACAGTGAGAAGCTCCAACCGTTACTAATGCAGAGTAATTTCAGCAGTACAGTGAGTTTGTAAATATGTCTTCTCATTTCTGTAAAACACAGTTCAAAATATGAAAATGACTTCAGCGATATCTGCTCGTTTATTATTGCTTCGCCCTATGTACTTTCTAAATTCTTGGAGCTTAACAGGAGGTGTAAAGTAGTGAACGACGTGTAAAACATATTATTAAAATTACAATTCAAAGGGTGGTCCATCTCATTTCCGGCGATGAACTGAAGGAGACATATGGAAAACTCAGGATAGGATCATAAAAGTGAAGGAGGATATGGAGGCTTTTGCTGCCTTAATGGACACGAAAATTCTCGGTTTTACGAGCGCTGCCTATCACCTAAGACGCGGGACGTCAATGTTCCCATCTCCTGGACAGGGAATGGTAAGCTCCTCCTAAAACATCACGAAGCTTTCGCGATAGGGCTCATAAACGGAGAATGGAAAATGAACTGATAACAGCTGGATCATGGAGAGGCGTCAGACAGCCAACGCAGCGCACACTTTCTCTAGCCGACCCTTGTGTCCCGCAGTCTCGACCTCTGAAACCTCTGCTGAATGATTATGAAGAGAAACAATGAGCTGTAGTCAGCGTTCTGTTACATCGCGTGCAGTAGCGCTCGAGCTTGTAGGGATCGGTAAAGGGAATCGGCCGTTGCTTTGTTGAAAGCAATAGCCTCCAGTTGCTTAAGTGAGCCATGGAACACATAAATGTGGCTCACCGCATTACAGAAAACAAGGTAAAGTTACACGAAATATTAAAAAAAAACCCTGGAAGGGATAAGAATGGCGACCTTATGAACAGCGTTTAGACATCTGAAATATTTTCTCTGTAAAATGTAGTTGTATTGTATTTCCTGAAAAAGTGGGGTCGTCATTATCTTAAATTAACACCGGTCTGATATTTTTCAAAGTAATGAGATGAATTTAGTATGGGTTCTAAATTTTTAAATTTCAGGAAGTCCCTCAGAATGAATACAGTGCAAGTTCTAAGAGGTTACATGTTAAACGGTGTCTAGAGTGTCTAGAGTGAACATACTTGGTAATAATATTCTGTTTTTAGATGAGGCATATTACGTTTCATGTAAATAAGGATCTTCTCTCTCGGTGGGTCAGCGCGCACGCGTATATTCATCTGTCCCTCTTCTAGATGATCTCACCATAGAACTGCGGGAATTGGTTAGAGGAATTTGAAGGGTAAGTGGATAGTGCAGTTGGTGCAGCTTTTCAGGCTCAAGTAATCTTTTAAACTGTCACTTAATAGTGGTATATCAAATACAGTTTGGTACAAGAAAACGGATAAATGTGAAAAGCTCTCACAAACATAAAGAAAATGTATTTAAAAGTTACATTTATTAATTTATTTGTTCTTCACAATACAACCTATTATCTTGGCAGCTGACATAAGACATACGGTCACATTTTGTGGATAGTAATAAATATATGTGTTAATTTTTTTTCTTGTAGTTATAAATATTTTTTTAAATAACTAGACTAATTCTAAAAACAGGGCTACTACTACAGTTACTGTCTACCATTAAAAAGCTACCATAAAAGAAAGCCTCAACCAGTTACCCACCTATTAACAAAACTTTAGCACTGTAGGTTTTGTTATGTTCATGTTCATTTATTAGGGTGCATCTAAGCTCTGCTTTATATGTTCGCTACGGTCAACAGCTAATATCTGATGGGTTCCTTGAGCGTAGGGCAGCATGTCGTAGCATTTCCTAGTTAGTTACGATTCCACTGTTCCCTCTAATGTCTTAGAATACACATTTCCGTGATCACTTTCAGCAACACAATGAAGATTCTCGAAAAAACATTTCATTCAGTGCTCGCTGATCTCGGTTGTTTCTCTCCATCTGTAGAGTATCTCGTCTAGCAGGGACTGAAGCATATTACCGTGCAGTTGACTGCCTTGTAAAGTCTTCCTTGGACCTTCTGGATACTGCGGCTGCAGCATTGTCCATGTTGCGCCAGGTTGACTTGTTCCTCAGTGCTGTTCTGGAATACAGCGCCCCTCATGTCCGATGAACATTACCCAATTTTTTTGAACTAGCCTCAGTACCAAGTATCCTCTGTACTTCCTTTTCGTTTCCTTTCCTTAATAAACAAACTGCTTCCCTTTTCCAACTCCTCGCTGTCGTGTTCTGAGGAATGAAACTGGCTTCTCAATCTGAAATCTACGATCTCAAACCCTCGCGCCATAGCCTTCAATTGATGCTAATATAGACTGGTGGTAGGCTCGGATTGTGTTCAAGGGAAGTCGAAATTGTTTCTTGCGCCATTTATAATTTTGTTCACCGTGTCAGTACTTTTTCTGCCTGCTTCCTCTATATGACGCGCTAAGTTACTAGTTAATCCGTGAGTACCCTAGATACGTCGTTAAAGCGCTTCTTTTAATAGTTAAATCGTTAACTTTGTCTGAAGATTTCGGGGTAGGTTTCCTTTCAGCAAGAGACACGTGGTTTTATGCGGTGCCAGTTATAATTTGACACTTCCACATCATCATTCAAGCGCAGGGGGCGTTGTATTACATTTATCTTCTATTATTCTTTTCGAGTCAACGCTTGCGGCAAACAGCACGTCATCTGTAAATGCTACAACTCCGCTTACGTTCCCGCTGTCACGTAACTTCCGTAGGATGAGCTCCAAAACTACATTATTAACCTCTGGACCACACACTAATCGCTGTGGACGGCCTTTTGTTGTTGTATTCGTTATTTCCTTCTCGGCCATATTGTAGTTGCATGCCTTCCATGAAAATAGTATCTCAGGTAGATGTACAGCACTTCTGGGCACTCCGAATCCCTAAAGCGACCAACGAAAGCGGGCTACTATCAGATATCGAAAGTGTCATTAATACCGTTTACCTTAAATCAGAAACTGATGCTACTGAGATCGCTTTATTAATTGTTCTTCAGTTGAATTGCCTCTCCTAAACAATGGCGAGGGCTCAATGATGGTCTCACCCAGGATCGACAAGAGTTAGCATAACAACCTTTTTCCATCAGTATTGTTGCAGAACCATACCAAAACTGCCACCCAACGAGCAGTGACTTCTTGTTCCAACTCCATGGTTGGCACAGGATGTCTCCGTAATTTCGCATGAGAACTTTTCCACCACCCCCTAGCATTCGGCAACATCCGTTCTGCAGATGAAATTAAGCGCAACTGAGATGATATATATGTAAGTAGCCTGGTTATATGTTTGTATGTTGGTAGCGCTATAGACTATAATTAATATCGCTGACAGCGCTCTGCACCCTTGGTAAGAGACTCTGTAGTTGGACGTACTAGCAGTTAACAGTTAGCGAGGGAACGGCTTGGACATATGTCCCTCGTGTAGACTCAGTGTTGGTAGGACATGGATTTCAAAATGAAGATAGATGTAGTTGGTGATGTTTGGGTAGTGGAATTATTGACGACTATATAATTTTTGGAACTGGATGTCATATGAAAAAGGTAATTTTGCTAAATACGTTGCTTACTCCTCAACAAAAATCTTTCTTTTGCTAACCATATGCCTCCTAGTCGTTACAGCCTATATCAGTTAGAATTTCTTTATTCAGCTGGCTTTAGTTGCTGCTTGCTGTAATTGCTGTAGTTGTGTTATGAATATTTTCAGTGAGGTTAGTGACTTATAAAAAAGTGTGGGTTATTGTTAGGATTTCTTCCAATTCCATTCTTTTGAATTAATTAGTCGAAGTCATTTTGTCATTGCAGAGCAGTCAGATTGCGTTGTGCTTGTATGTTGTGGGTAACAAATGAACATCTACATCTACATGACTACTCTGCAATTCACATTTAAGTGCTTGGCAGAGGGTTCATCGAACCACAATCATACTATCTCTCTACTATTCCACTCCCGAACAGCGAGCGGGAAAAACGAACACCTAAACCTTTCTGTTCGAGCTCTGATTTCTCTTATTTTATTTTGATGATCATTCCTACCTATGTAGGTTGGGCTCAACAAAATATTTTCGCATTCGGAAGAGAAAGTTGGTGACTGAAATTTCGTAAAAAGGTCTCGCCGCGACGAAAAACGTCTATGCTGTAATGACTTCCATCCCAACTCGTGTATCATATCTGCCACACTCTCTCCCCTATAACGCGATAATACAAAACGAGCTGCCCTTCTTTGCACCCTCTCGATGTCCTCCGTCAATCCCACCTGGTAAGGATCCCACACCGCGCAGCAATATTCTAACAGAGGACGAACGAGTGTAGTGTAAGCTGTCTCTTTAGTGGACTTGTTGCATCTTCTAAGTGTCCTGCCAATGAAACGCAACCTTTGGCTCACCTTCCCGACAATATTATCTATGTGGTCCTTCCAACTGAAGTTGTTTGTAATTTTAACACCCAGGTACTTAGTTGAATTGACAGCCTTGAGAATTGTACTATTTATCGAGTAATCGAATTCCAACGGATTTCTTTTGGAACTCATGTGGATCATCTCACACTTTTCGTTATTTAGCGTCAACTGCCACCTGACACACCATACAGCAATCTTTTCTAAATCGCTTTGCAGCTGATACTGGTCTTCGGATGACCTTACTAGACGGTAAATTACAGCATCATCTGCGAACAACCTAAGAGAACTGCTCAGATTGTCACCCAGGTCATTTATATAGATCAGGAACAGTAGAGGTCCCAGGACGCTTCCCTGGGGAACACCTGATATCACTTCAGTTTTACTCGATGATTTGCCGTCTATTACTACGAACTGCGACCTTCCTGACAGGAAATCACGAATCCAGTCGCACAACTGAGACGATACCCCATAGCTCCGCAGCTTGATTAGAAGTCGCTTGTGAGGAACGGTTATCATTGTCAGGAAAAATTCTGTAGATTAGTGCTGAAATGATAAAAATAAGAAATGAGACAGTAGGTTCAGTTTCACTCAGCAGTTTAAGCAAACAAAGAAATTTCATCTACTCAGTTATTTCAGTAGACTCAACTAAGTTTCACCAGGCGACCCTGCCTGGATACTGCACTGGAATCTTCTGATTTTCTTGTAGTTTGAATAACTAGTGCATGATTACTGGTAGTGTCTAATTGCATCTATGGAACTTCCTTTGTAGTTGTCATTTCTTATTGTTCTACTGTATTGTCATGATCAAAGTAGTTGTGGCATGCCTGTGGATTTACACTATGTATATCACAGTCGCTTTTGCAACTAATTGGATATTGGTTATTTTCAGTGTTATTTTAGTGTTTCTTCCTATTTCTGCTTTTCAAATTGTTTTTTGTTTGTTATTGTGTGAAACAGTGTGATAATCATGGCAAGTGGGAAGCTTAAAACTGTTATGCAAAGCAAAGTGAGAAATGACGGTGACGACGAGAGAAGCTTGTTAACAACACCTAGTAATGAACTGACAAATGTTCAAAACAATAATTTGGTAATAGTGCACAGGGACATAGACCAAGCAGTAAATAACTGTGTATAAGTTGAAACAATTAGTGTATGACCAACTGTTGTCGATCGACTGGGCGGTAACATTTCACCTCAGGAAGGCGAAATAACAGAACAAAATCTTGCAAAGACTGGAGAGTCAGGTTTTGTGTCTATACACTTTTCTCAATTAAGTCAAGACAGGCTCTCTGATTTTCAAAATACGAATACTGCCGATGCAAACGCACTGACGAAAATCACAAAGGAACATGCCATTAATCCAAAAATTTGATCAAACAGGGAAACAAACACCTACAAATGGAACAAGACCAGGAACGGATACAGCAACAAATGTAACAAAATCAGAGACAAACACACCTGCAACTTCAAAAGTTAGACACAATTGAACCATTACTTGAACAAACACATCAAGATTTAACCGCTGAGATCAAAAAATCTCTGACGATGTAAAAACACAAATTTGTGAGCATTAGCATTTTCACCCTATTTTTTGCGACATGAAAACACATTACAGAATCATGAAGCAGCCATAAAATAACTGCAGACCATTGTACACGAAAATCAGGGCACATTTGTAGGCTAAAATTGACTCCGTTGCATCTACCGATACGGTCTCGCAACTTGTAAAAACTTAGGAAAGGAAACAGTAGATACGATTACGACACAAATGGACACTGTAAAACTGGGTTCAGAAAAACACACGGAGGAACTCAGCACATTATTGGAAAAAGTAGCCGAACATCCGGATCAGTAAACAAATATATCTATGAAGTTAGATGATGATTTGAATGATACAAGACCGGTAGCCCTTACCGACACAGAAGAGTACGAGGAAATTAGGAAATTTAAACAGCGTCAGGCACAAATCAACATGCAACATAAAAAAGAAATGCGGGAAGTACAAGATCAGTTGGGACAAGTGATACACGAATTACACATTTCAGAGAATACTTGCTCTCTGACACGGGAAGAGGGATTTAGAAATACGGAAAAGTCACAAAGTAATAACGCATGGTATTTTGGAGATTTTGAAAGGAGTCGGCAGGGTGCACCGAGCCTTGAGGTGGAACCGCCGACATGACGTAAGATTGACCAATTTGCGACTCGGCGTCACGATGACTTTCACTATAAGCTCTTCATCACTACGTGTAAACTTAAAACATTCAAGAATTCTAGTAGTGGCATACAGCCACCAGCTCGGCTTCATCAGTTTCCTCACTGGTTTCCATCTTATTGACCATTAAAGCATAGATTAGAATTGATGTGTGGCTATATAGAAAAGGAACCAGTTGTAAGAATGCGATCCGTTATTCGCGACTGTCTCAGTGAACGAGATTTTTATCCTACCTTTCTTTCGGCATTCTGGTGTCAGGCTACTCTTAGAAATCGACAGACAATCGCATCATGTGAAAACAGGAAAACGACAACAATTACAGGTCACATCCATCACAATTTCGTGACGGCATAAATAATAACCAGACACGACAAGGCTAATTATAACGAAAATTTTGACCAAACTAGACCACCCTTATTACGACAGAGGTGCAAGGCACTAGGGGCTGCCATGTGTCCTCTGCTACAGTCAACACAAAACTGAAACATCGTGTGACTTGTGCGCCACGGCAACTTCAAAACAATACCGCCATCTGGTGGCTAATTGGTAAAACAAGCTATTTTGTGAACATCTCTCGTAACTGCAGCGAGGGAAATAAACAAACACCTGAACGGTGTACATGAAGTAATTACAATACCGATATAAAAATACAACTAAATGAATGACTAGTTGTAGTACAAAAATTCCAGAATAACTGCATAAAAAACACATATACGAAATAATCAATTAAATGACATTACTGCTTGTCATAATATATACGTTATAGAAAACAAAAAGTTTTTTTTTTTTAATTTACGTATATGAGCCGTAAAAAGTAGAAAGAAAAGGTATCTCTGAAACTGCAAGAAGTAATTGGTACATCAAAGTGTCAGATCTCATCAAGCACCGGCTTTATACCACTGAAATAACTTCTTCCACGCAACTGCACCTGCTCTTTAGGAAAAAGTCAACTTCTAGCCCTCTGCAGAATTATGGTGTCTACAAGATTTCATGTGACATTTGTGGTGCCTATTATATTGGCCAAATAGGACGTACCTTTTCAATTCGCTGTAAAGAACATTTTCTATGGAAAAGCGGTTCTTGTGCCTCTAATTCTTCTTTTGCAGATCACCTGTTAACCACAGAGCACTTTCCTAAAGGGGCTGAGAAGCTGGAAATTTCGCATATTGAAAAAAAGGGCGTAAGCTTGATATTTTGGAGGGGCTGGAAATTTTCAACCATTTACTTTCGAATGACGGACATTTTCTTAACGAGCAAGTGCAGTTGCGTGGAAGAAGTTATTTCAATGGTATAAAGCCGCTGCTTGACGAGATCTAACACTTTGATGTACCAGCTACTTCTTGCAGATTCAGAGATACCTTTTCTTTCTACTTTTTACGGCTCAGTTAAGTAAATAAAAAAACATTTTGTTTTGTTTTCTATAACGCATATATTATAGCAAGCAGTAATGTCATTTAATGGGTTATTTCATATGTCTTCTTTCTGCAGTTATTCTGGAATTTTTGTACGACAGCCAGTCATTCATTTAGTTGTATTTTATATCACGCAGTATCTCGCTATTGTGCGCCGGCCGCGGTGGTCTCGCGGTTCTACGCGCTCAGTCCGGAACCGCGCGACTGCTACAGTCGCAGGTTCGATTCCTGCCTCGGGCATGGATATGTGTGATGTCCTTAGGTTAGTTAGGTTTAATTAGTTCTAAGTTCAAGGGGACTGATGACCACAGATGTTAAGTCCCATAGTGCTCAGAGCTATTTGAACCATTTGAACCATCTCGCTATTGTAATTACTTCATGTACACCGTTTAGGGGTTTGTTTATTTCCCTCTCTGCACTTACGAGAGATGTTCACAAAAAAGCTTGTTTTACCAATTAGCCACCAGATGGCGGTATTGTTTTGTAGTTGCCGTGGCGCACAAGTCACATGATGTTTCAGTTTTTTGTTGACCGTAGCAGAGGACATATGGCAGCCCCTAGTGCCTTGCACGTCTGTTGCATTTCAGTTTAATTCTATCTGACGCTATCAGGTGTGACCGCAGCTTTCGTATTTTTTTGCACATTATGCTGTAATATTTAGTTTTAATTTTGTCCGAAGAAGGTGTCCCTTGTGACACCAAAACCTAGGTTGCAAATTAATTGTGTTCGCGAGCGAGGGCTGTGTTTTTCAAAATTTTGTATTAGAATTCATTAGTCAAAGCCACAAGTTTATTATTAATTTTCTTATTGTTCCATTATTGTCGACGAAGATTACATTACGTGTAGACTCTTTGAATGAGTACAAAGCAGTTTTAAACTTTCACGGCGCTGAAATAAGTTTAGAGAAAGAAGGTAAGTCAATAGCTGTGAAACTGGAAGACCAGCTTTCAAACTATGACGAGAAAATCAATCGGCTTTACCTTTTGTCATATCACAATTTGGATCTTTCGAGGAAATATGACACTAACAATCACGTTGCAAGTACTGACAGGGATAATATTAATGACGTATTTGATACTAACGTTTTAATTCAGAAAAAATTCAAACAATTTGGAACTGTAATGACACTGCTAGGCAGGGCCTTTCTAATATCTTACAAGCACATCCACACTTTTTACAAACGAAAAAGAAACAATCGAAGGATTTCAATACCAATTTCGTGTTCATGGGCATACTGAATTATAGGGACCAGGCTAGAACGGAAATACGATCTATGCTTGACGAGGGCACTATTGAACTATTGGTAAGCTCATACAATAATCCATTACATGTTGTTGGGAAGAAAAACGGATCTACCAGGCTTGTCTTGGATTCTAGACAGATAAATACCATAATCGTTCCTGAAGCAGAGAGGCTCCAAATGATGGAGGAACTTTCTCAAAGTTTCAATGGCGTAAAAGTGTTGTGTTCTATTGATCTCAGATCACGTAGACTTCTCTTCCGCTGAATTAGAACTTTAGGGACTGTGAGGAGAACTTTTACTTTATTGACCAACATCATACTACTCAACCTTTGTATGCATTTGATGTGTTTGGTATTGTTAATATAAAAACAACTTAGTCTTGGACACTGCCGAAAACACTTTGTAAATGTTTTTGAGGGGAGCACGGGGGCTAAGTAAGTAGCCTGTTTATAATTTTTGTATGTTGGCAGCGCTATAGAGTGTAATTAATATCGTAGACAGCACTTTGCGCCCTCGGTAAGAGACTCTGTGGTTGGACGGACTAGCAGTTAACGGTTAACAGTAAGCGAACGGACGGCTTGGACTCCTTCTTGGAGACTCAGTACTGGTAGTACATGCGTTGTAAAATGAAGATGGATGTTGTTGGTGATGTTTGGGTAGTGGAATTATTGACGACTATATAATTTTTGGAACTGGATGTTACATGAATAAGGTAAAATCTGCTAAATACATTGTTTGCTCTTCAACAGAAATCTTTCTTTTGCTAACCATATGCCGCCTAGTATTCAGACCCCAAAGTAGTTAGAATCTTTTTATTTACCTGGATGTAGTTGCTGCTTGCTGTAATTGCTGTAGTTCGTGTTATGAAGATTTTCTGTGTGATGAATGACTTATGAAGAAGTGTGGGTTATTGTTAGGATATCTTCCATTTCCGGGCTATTCTTTTGGGTTAATTATTTGAAGTCATGTTGTCAGTGCAGAGCAGTGAGATTGCGTTGCGCTTGTACATTGTTGGTAATAAATGAATAGGTTAAGTTTTAGTTGTCATTGACAGGAAAAATTCCGTATGTCCGTGTTGAAATGATAAAAATAAGGAACGAGACAGTAGGTTTAATTTCACTCAGCAGTTTAAGTAAACGGAAAGAAGTTTCACCTACTCAGTTACTTCGGGAGACTCAACTAAGTTTCAAGTGATCTGTACGATGCGCTGCAGCTATGTATGTACTCCACATGCTACCTTACGGCATATGCTGGAGAAAACCTTTGGAACCACCATCATTTCCCGTTCCATTACCGAATGCTACGAAAACTGAAGGACTGGCAGTGACCATCCGGAAGAGCTCTAACTTCCCCAAATGTCCTAACATTGGCATTTTACAAGATGTATATTGGAGCAACTAATGCTGCATAACTCTTCTTAGAAAACACAGTCTTGAAATTTTGCTAGGAACCTTGTCGATGTTGCATAGTGTTTCTCTTAATCCGACTCCGTAGATGAGGTCACTAAACCATTAAGTCGGCAAGCGGAGAGAGGTGGCAACGTGAAGTCCCTGAGCGTCAGTCTTAGCGCCAAAGTTTTGGAATAAATTCCAAACCTCTCCCCTGTGTCTCTTGAAGTGAGTGCATTTGACATTCTTGATGGGGGCGTTAAACACAGCAGCCCCCTCGGTGATACCTTAGAGCAATAGGGGCGGACGCTGTGTCCGAGCGATTCTAGGCGCTTCAGTCCGGAACCGCGCTGCTGCTACGGTCGCAGGTTCGTATCCCGCCTGGGGTATGGATGTGTGTGATGTCCTTAGGTTAGTTAGATTTAAGTTGTTCTAAGTCTAGGGTACTGATGACCTCACTTGTTAAGTCCCATAGTGCTTAGAGCCATTTGAACCATTCAGGGCCATAGGCTACGTGCAACAGAAGGTTCGACTCTCTCCCTCTTGCAGCCGTCATAATGAAACACAAACATAGCATTCCACTACGCGCACGCCCATTACATTCACCTACATTCCACAAGTGCAATTATGATGCAGCTCTCACGTATCCGTAAGAAATGGGATCAATGTGCGTGGAAAGAGAACACCATTTCCGACATGCTGATGAACCTACCACATGGTATATCCCAGCCGGAAATGTCACACAACGTTTTCTTTTTTATGTCTGTCTTATTGTGTTCAAAATGGTTCAAATGGCTCTGAGCACTATGGGACTCAACTGCTGTGGTCATCAGTCTCCTAGAACTTAGAACTACTTAAACCTAACTAACCTAAGGACATCACACACATCCATGCCCGAGGCAGGATTCGAACCTGCGACCGTAGCAGTCGCACGATTCCGGACTGCGCGCCTAGAACCGCGGGACCACCTCGGCCGGCTCTTATTGTGTAAGCCACTGAAGATTGATGACCATTCCTGTAGCACTTTCGCACTTACATGGTGGAAGTGTGAAGAAACGTGCCGCTCTATATAGGATCTTTTTATGAATTCAACCTGGTGCGTGTCCCAGATTGACGAGCAATACTCAAGAATTAGCTTAAAGAATGATTTGTAAGCCACTTCTTTTCTTGTTGAATTACACTTCCAAGCGATTCTCAGTCTAGTATCTACGTTTCCTACAAGTATTATGAGGCAATTTCACTTTATTTTGCTCTGGACGGTTAGTCATAGATGTTTAACTGTTGTTGTTGCCAACCGCGTGAGCATCAATCGCCGATCTTACGCAGCTCTGTCTCTGCAAGGTGTGTCAAAAAAGACTTCGCAACTTCGAAAATTCATACGACGTTATTCATACAATTTACAGACTTAGTCCCAGTGTCATGTTTAAGGAAAAGAGGTCAATTTTTATCCACGTAGTACATTTGTACAGAATTGCGTCCATGCGCTACAGGCAGCAGCAAACACGGCTGTCTTTACCGGTTCCGAGCGTGCTTGTCGCGTGTTTAGGTTTGAAAAGCCGAAGTCTGTGACAGCTGTGCAACATAATTTTTGTACAGAGTATGGTAAGGATCCTCCCAGTAAGCCTACTACTTGTGAGTGGCAGAAGTGTTTTATTTAAACTGCATGTTCAACAAGACATAACAATTCCCGTGATCGTACAAGGGTGTCTGACGATGTTGTAGATGAACCCAAACAAAGCTTTGTGAGCAATCCAACAAAATCGATCTTCTGTGCTTCTCGAGAGCTTTATATCTCACATATGACAGTTTGATGCGTATTAATATAATGGTCTCATGTCAAACTTTACACGTTTACAATCGTGCAAGAACTAAAAGACATTGGGGCTTTTGGCAAGGATTTTATGTGGAAATATTACATCGCTTGGATGAAGGTGAACGTTTGGTATTTTATTCGAAAGATCATCTTCAGTGAAGATTCGACTCTTAACTAGACCGGTAAGTTAATAAACAGAACTGTAGGATTTGGGGCAGTAAAAATCTATAAGAATCCCTGAAACATGAACGTGATAGACCAAGAATTTGTTTAGTAAAAACAAAAATTGTAGATCTTTCTTTTTCCGAAAGAACTTTGTTTAGAAAAAACAAAAATTGCAGATCTTTCTTTTTCCGAAATAAAATTAGCAACCGAATAGTGTACTTATATATGCTAGAAAACTTTTTAATCTCCAAGATTGACATTGACGACCACGAACGCACGTACAACTAATGCGAGATGGTGCACCGCCACCCAGATTTCCCTAAATGCCCGCTTTCCAGGCAAGTGGATGGGCTAAAGTGCGCCGATTCCATGGCCCCTACTTTCGCATAACCTGACACCTCTTGACTTTTTTCATCAATAATACTGTATTTGTTCCCCCCTTAGCTGCTTCTCTACCAGGGCTCTGAGCTGGAATCCACCTCACAACTGAACAAGTGATACTCGTCCTGCTGCAACGAGTTTGGCCACAAATCTGAGACAGGATGTGTGCCACATAACCAATGGAAGTCACACTGAACCTTTTTAAACATAAGCTAAAATACTTGATGTATTTTGTTACAAAATAACGCCAGAACCATGTCTATAAGTTAAGTGAATAAATCAGATGACTTTTCAAAGTTTTTTTACACCTGACATTTCGCTAGCATTGCATCTTTGATATTGACAACAGCATCGTCTGAAAACGCCCTCACAAAGCTCCCGACTTTACGCTCAAAATCATTTGTACACATTGTAAACAGTATCGGCCATACTGCAACTGCAGAATCCCGAAGCGATTTTACAACTGTCGATTTCGCTTAGTTAAGAAAAACACATTAAATTCTATCAGCTACGGAGCATTTAATCCAGTAACAAAACTGGTTAAAGTGATGGATGTGGCACAAGATCTATCGGTAGCGGATTCCGTGTTAATACCTAGAGCGGTGATTTTTTATCTCCAAAAAGTTCATAATATTTGAGCATTTGCAAAACATGGAACTTTGTGATATTCTGGATATTAGTAAAAGATGAAAATTCGATGCTCAGAGCTAAAAGTAAATGGACATAAATGTCATTTTCGTTATCCTATTTGTGCCAGGCTAGATTTATTCCGTTCACTGCAGTAAAAGAGTATAAGCATCTTCTGATAATAACATGCATTTATAATACCCCGGTTGTTTCCGCTTAATGTCAAGACTTGAAAAACTGAGCAATGAACAACGTATTTATCAAATTAATTATATTTGTAGGGGCCTATAGATGACCCTGGCAGTGGCAGAGGAGTCGGCCGTTCTTGGGATAAGAAAAGATGCCACTTCCTTGCCTGCAAGTGGGTTGTGGAGGTGACTGGAATCACACGTCAAGTAGTTAGTGAAACATACCTGTTTTTCAATATCTCATCACGCAGTTTGACACAGGGAGAAGATTGCAACAGGCAAGAACCTATTTCCCCTCAACGGCTGCAGAAGTGTAAAGTACTGATGCGAGCGACAGCCAGCGTGGCGGACAGCGAAGCCACTGAAGGCTGGCGCCACGTCGTGCTGCTTTCGATGCACGACAGGCGCAGGTCCTGCTACCCGGCCTCCTTGTGTTTACAGTGTACCATTCTGAGAAGGGCAGTGTTTCATCTATGGACACGGCATGAGCAAAGTCGAAGGCATATACCAGCACCGGGCAGTGATCAGCAACGATGAGGGCTCACAGGAACCAGTCAACGGCGACAAAGAAATCAGGCAGTACCTAGCCAAGGCTCAAACATGCGGCCTACCAAACGGCTGGTCACCTGTAAAACATAATCACCGGTAGGTTACTTACCTTCCCGAAGCCACAAAGTTGTCTCTATATGGTACTCAGCTCCGGCCGACGTTTGAAGCTGCTGCAGAAGTCCTTGACAGGTAGCTGGATGCTTCATCTGGCACTGCAGTGGTCTTCACTCCGAAGTTAACAGCTGAGGAAGATGGTAGTGTTTGAAATCAAGTATACACCGCGGTACAGTCTTGTACAGAGAACCTCTACGAGCATCTGAGAACATTTCGGAGTAAGTGTCCGATTTAGAGGGGCGTTTATGAGAGCCCACTAGCCTGTACTTCTCGAACAGCAACACACTGAACCCAGAAAGGACAACAAGCTGTAGCAGCTGGGTGTCGGCAGTGGGTGGCGGTACATTTGTTCTTATTTTGTTTCGAGTCAGCTCCTGCAGGACCCTATCCAGAGCTACAGTGTCGCCTATCTTTAAACGTATGAGGTGCTGGTCAGCACCGACAGCTTCAACAGCTTCCTGAATAAGCGGTTTTTCTTTCCAAATACACCTTCTTGTGAAACAATGTCGAGATTCAGGCTGATGCTCACTTCTCTCTCTAAGACATTGTTTTGGTGAGCCTCACATCCATAGTTCATCACGCCCGACAGAGTAATGGAGCAACGTCTAACGATAACTCGCTTCGTTTGATAAGTTATTTTATTTTTAAACTGATCTGTATCAGCTGCACACTTCAACTACTTAAGACACAGCACAGATTTCACTTACGTACCACAAAAGAAATCTAATGTATTGAAGGCACCAGGAACTAAAATAATTTAGGAGTCAATGCTCTAAACCAATACTACAAGAGAAGAGATTTTATGCGAACAATACGATCTGGAGAAGGTTTAAACGACTGTCACTGCCGCTGAGCAGAGCTGCTTGCATCATATTTCAACTAACAAAAAAAAAAGCTTCAGCTGATCTCAAGAAATCTTCCAGCAGCTCTGTATACATGCTGACAAATCTCACGTCCGAAAAGGAGATTTTTATTTATAATTTCTGTTGTATTTATTATGAGGCACACTATACGCTTAAGACAGATCTGTTATAGTTGAAACAACAAAGGATCAAAGTAGTATACTATTATTTCAATCCATATCTTCTGGGATGGGAGTGGGGCACTGACATTGGCACTGTCTCTATCTAACACACAACATTTTTTTACATTGTGTGTGTATGTGTGTGTGTGTGTGTGTGTGTGTGTGTGTGTGTGTGTGTGTGTGTGTGCGTGTTTGTATCTGTTTTCGAGTGTGTACATGCACGCTAGCGTTGGCATACATAGATCTGCAGGAAAGTATTGTTAAGAAGCTATTTAATTTTTAATTTTAATTTTTTTTAACTTTAAGCTCGTTTCACCACACTTGTTTCGTCATTTTTTTTTTATACCGGTGCTAAAGCCTCTGTCTTGCGCTCAGAGTGTTCTATTACCATCACCAGTATATATAGCCCAACTGTAGAAATAAGACAGCACGTCTGCATGCGACATAATTTTCTGATGACAAAACTCGCTTTTCCTAAACGGATTTTTGCTGTTACGCTTATATGTAAACTCAGAACCAGTTTTATTAGGCCTGTAAAGCATAGCTTTTCCGAGTATCAGATTTTTAGACGAATGGTGTCCAAGAATAATCAGTAATAATATCGTTATCAGTTTGACATTTGCGAAATTTTTAACAAACATGGAGAAAGAGTTTCTTCTGGATAGCAATGAAATTTCTGAGGGGAAGAGCAGAAGCATGGTATTGTTCTAAGAGTATCAGATTTTTAGACGAATGGTGTCCAAGAATAATCAGTAATAATATCGTTATCAGTTTGACATTTGCTATATTTTTAACAAAGAAGGAGAAAGAGTTTCTTCTGGATATCAGTGAAATCTCTGAGGGGAAGAGCAGAAGGCTGGTATTGTTCTAGATAAGATCTTATACACACCAACTCATGCATGTGAAGCTCTTTCATAAGATACACCTATATCATGGTGCACTAGAAAGTAAGTGCGAGGTTAATACTGGCCGAGTATCTTATTCAGTAGACAGACAAGATGTTACTAGAGCGAAAGTAGGGAGTACCAAGCAAAATTTGTGACTGGATTGATGATTTGTTGCTAGGAAGGATACAGATATTATCCTGGGTGGTGAGTCTACCGCAGATTTCGAAGTGATTACGTGCCAGAGCGAAGTGTTCGCGGACGCATATCATTTAATGACTTGAAATACTAACAGCAAGTTCAGAACTTTTGCTGATGATGCAGTTATCTACGGTGAAGTACCATCTGAAAACAACACACAAATATTCAGAAGATTTCACAATGATGCAATGATTGACCACTGGCTTTAAATGTTCAGAAATGTAAAACTGTGTGCTTCACAGAATAAATAAAAAGTAAGAACATAATATCCTAGTGAACGTATCAACGTTTCACAACTGGAATCTCAAAACAAATATCTGGGTGTAACAATTTGGAGGGATGCGAAGTATAATGGTCACTTGGGCTCAGTTGTGCGAGGACGTGGTGAAAAGTAATGCCTCTGTATCTTTTATGTGAAAACTCTTAAAGTAAAACGTTAATAACACTTTACATTCTGAAAGACTGCTTATTTGCAGCCCTCTGCCGGTAGAGGGCTCCGAATTGTAGCGGGTAACACGGTGGTGTGCAACGTTAGTATGTCGGTGCATGAGAAACAGGGTGTTGTGATCGAGTTTCGAATTCTGTGAGTACTTTCACACACAGAGCACACCTTCCTTCACCATGACAATGCCACACCACACACGAGAACTGCGACATCTGCAACAGTCCAACACCTTGGGTTCACTGTCATCCATCACCCTCCATACAGTCCTAACTTGTCCGCACGTTGTTTTCATCCGTTTCCAAAACTTTAACACCTTCGAGGACTTTACGTTGATAGTGACAAAGCCCTGCTAGCAGAGATGAGGTTGTAGCTATGTCAAAAAAGTCAGACGTTGTAAAGTGACGGTATCAACAAACTGGTCCCACGTTAGCAGTAATGCATTCGTCGCTACGATGCCTATGTTGAGAAATAAATATGTAGACATCAAGAATAAATATGTAGAATGTTAACAATAATTGTTTTACTTAAAAAGCTGTAAGGCATTGTTTTTCAGCACGCTTTTGTAGTTCAAGTAGATGGTACAGGATGGAGCATATAAAAGTGGTACAGAGAACAGAGTTCCAGTGTACAAAGAAACACGACATAGGAAAGGAAATACGGTACTAACCTGACGTAGCAGTGTGTCAGTAACTATCATTCATCTCTTGACATTTTTGGGTCCTGGTCAGCAAGTTGCTGAAGGAGGATCGAAGCTGGACTGCTGGAATTGTTGCAGTTTCACCCGAAATGCTCTGAAGACCATGAGAGTTGTTGCAATACACCTTAGACTTGAAGACTCTCTATACAAAGTAATCGCAAACTGAGAGATCAGACGACCTCGGTGGCCATCTAGAGCCGCGACCAGAATAACCTCTGTTAACAACTCTGTCATGTGTGAAGGTGCTGTAAATGTGCTCCAAGATTCGACCGGCTGCATTGGCAATTGCTCCATCCTTTTGGAAGTAACTCCTCGTTAACGCATACATTCACGTTCAATGGTATAATCTCGCCCCACCCAGTAGACGATGGTTCACTGGTGGGGTAGTGAAAAAAATCTAACCAGTTGACAACAGAGATTGTCTACAAAACGTCTGTGCGATCCATCTGCTCAAATGTGTGAGATGCATACCCAGCATGACTAACAGGGGGTGGAGAACACATACAGTTAAGGCCAGCATGGGAGGTTACAGGCTAGTTTGACTCATGGAAGAGTGCCACGTAAGTATGGAAACACCTGAACCAACAGAAGTATATATAAAAAAAAGCCTCTCTACAACAGCCTGCTTACAAATTTCTAGCACCATTACCGAGGGAGGAATCTAGAGCTGGTTTCACGGTGCTGCATACGCGAAAGGAATAGGAAAAATGTCGCAGAGTACCGTGGTCTACATAGTCTAGATGGAGATCTAAATGTAAAACATTGATGAACTACAACATTTTGAAGAATTCGAATTGTTGGAAAACTTACAGATGAGTAAAAAGTATATTCTGTGACAATACTGCCACAGCATATGGTTACATGACAATATTTCCTTATTTTCCGACTCTTCCGCATTTATCTAGTGAGTATAAGACGGCAAGATGTCTGAGAAGGCAGCCCTGCACACACCACAGCGGGTAGTGTGCCGCTGGAAGCGTCCCTATATCCGCCTTTTCCGGCAGAAAGACTGTCACTGAATCTCATTAGGTTGTGCGGACATGCTTTGGTGGGAACGGGCTGTTCGTGGTTATCACGCCACAATCTGGACTGGGGCTATTGAAAGCCGGGGTGGTGCCTGCACCCCAGGGGTTATTGTAGACCACAGCCGTCAGAGAATAACAATAGTAACAGTGTGACATTCCCTTTCTTTTTATCCTCGACCTCAACGGTTGAGGCGCTATGGGCACATTGTCGCAAATGTGGGAGAAACTGGTGAGTTCCAGCTAAAAATTTTGTTCAGCCAATAGCATTGCGGACAACCTTGCACGCTGAGCAACCACAACTGTAGCTTATCAACTTGGGGATTGAGAAGCCACTTCAGCTGAATTTAATCTTTCTATTACCAGATCACAACCGGTTTCGTAGTACCGAAAATCACAACTCAGGTGACATGTGACTAAACGATAAGAGCTGCAATATAGTACCCAATTTGGTACCCAACATAGGTCTGGCTTATTCATTTTCGTACAGCCATTTAGCGGTTTATTAGCTTGGACTGACAAAGAATGTCGAGAATCATGTTCTAGGACTATTTAGTTCTGATGATTTACTTATATGTCAGCTGAGGATGTGGTTTTCAGTGGCACGAAACCAGTTGCGGTCTGTCAATAAAAAAATTAAATACAGCTGAGACCGCTTCCTAGTCTGTGTTGCTCTGGATAATCACGAAGATATTGCTTTAGCCGAGTGACAACTTCGTGTTCAAAAATTTGCATCTTATGCACAAAGCAAAGGAATTTACGTGCGCTTCCCTCCGTTTTTCTGGAACTTAGCGACAATTTTCGCCCAGCACATTGATAACGGAGTAGAGAGATGAGGGACGTGAACTTTGAATCTGTGCACTCTTTTCCGTGAGGCCTGGGGACGGCATCATTTCCGACTGCCGTTTACTGTTGGTCGGCATATGATAGTTCTCTAAGGAAAGGTATGTAATGCAATTGCTGTAGCGCAATCCATTTTCTGTGCATCTCGCTACTTTCTTACTTTGCCACGCAAACTGTGTTGCTTATTTTGATTGAACTTGTGACTTCTTTTTGTAGCGCTAACCTCCATTATGCGAGCTGCCCAGATATGCAGATCTCGCGCTAAGTTCATACATATTCAACAGATTTGTTGGTACCTGCTGCTGTGTTCCGTTATTTTACAATCTAATTTGAACCAAACAAAACTTTTCTCTCTCTGATCTCATACTGATTTTTGGAGCAAACAGATAACTTTAACCACAGTTATTAATTGGATTTCAAGATCTTTTAATTTGCCCTACAGCCTGCCCTGGTTAGGCGCCCCTTATAAACAAATATAAACGGTTCTATTCACAATTCGTTCACTTCACCCTGTCGGCGTTGTCCTTGTGCATAGTGTCCCACTACAATAATAACTTGCAACGATGTGAAAAATGTCATGGGATGCCTCCTAAAATCGTGTGGTGGCTCCTTTTGGGCTGAATAGTGCAGAAACTCGATTTGTGCACGGGCTCAACAATCTTTGGAACAATGAGCCATGGTGCTTCCATAACTGCCCATAATAACGAAAGTGTTGCCGGTGTAGGATTTTGTACACGAACTGACTTCTCAATCATGTCCCGTAAGTGTTCAATGGGTTTACGTCGGGCGACCTGGGTAGCCAAACCATTCGCTCGAACTGCCCAGAAAGCTCTTCAAACTAATCGCGAAAAGTTGTGACCTGTTGACATGCCACACTCTCATCCGCAAAAATTCCATAATACACGACTGTGCTTAAACTGAAACACAATGTGTTTTTTTTTTTTTTTTTTTTATTGCGCAACGCAATCTGACTTCCAAAAATCCCTACGAAAGAATGGCCCTGACTAACATTAACCTATACGTTTCACGAATCACTTACCTCACAAAAATCTTCGTTACTCAAGCTACTGCAATACAGCAAGCGCCACTACTGCCAGCCAAATAAAAGATTCAAACTACTGAAGGCACTAACTACTGATAGGCATAGTTAGCAAATGAAAGATAGGCTGTTTAGGTTTTTTTTATTGGTAACGCCGCCGCCACGTAGCGCTCTGTATGAAAATCACTGGCTGTGCCGTGTGCAGTCTGTGCCTGGTTTGCATTGTTGTCTGCCATGTAGTATTGGGCAGCGGCAGCTGGATGCTAACAGCGCGTAGCTGCGCAGTTGGAGGTGAGCCGCCAGCAGTGGTGGACGTGGGGAGAAAGATGGCGGAGTTTTGAAATTTGTAAGACTGGATGTCATGAACTGCTATATATATTATGACTATTAAGGTAAATACATTGTTTGTTCTGTATTAAAATCCTTCATTTGCTAACTATACCTATCAGTAGTTAGTGCCTACAGTAGTTTGAATCTTTTATTTAGCTGGCAGTAGTGGCGCTCGCTGTATTGCAGTAGCTTGAGTAACTAAGATTTTTGTGAGGTAAGTGATTTTTGAAACGTATAGGTTAATGTTAGTCAGGGCCATTCTTTCGTAGGGATTTTTGGAAGTCAGATTGCGTTGCGCTAAAAAAACATTGTGTTTCAGTTTAAGCACAGTCGTGTATAAATTTTTCAAAGGGGACGTTTCATATGACGACCCTGTACTTACAAAGTCCATAATGGCTGAAAAAGGTCTCCAAGAAGTTCAGCTGGACCACAAAACCCAGTCCATTCCATTTACACACAGCCCTCACCATTATGAAGCCACCAACATCTTGTATAGTGCCTTGTTATCAACTTGGGTCCATGCCACACTAGAACCCTGCTATCATCTCTTAGCACCTTAAACCGGCACTCATCTGACCAGGCCAGTTTTTCACTGTTCTAGGGTTCACGAGCCCAGGAGAGGTGCTGCAAGTGATGTGCTCTTAGCAAAGGCACTAGCATCAGTCATCCCCGGTAGTAGCCCGTTAACGCCAAATTTCGCCACACTGTCCTAACGGATACGTTAGTCGTGCATCCCACATTGATTTCTGAGGTTATTTCACGTACTGTTGCTTGTCTTTTAGCACTGACAACTCTTTGCAAACGCCACAGGTCTCGATCGTTAAGTTAAGCTCGTCGACCACCGTGTTGTCCGCGGTGAGAGGTGATGCCTGAGATTTGGTATCCTCGGCACATTCTTTACACTGTAAACCTGGGAATACTGAATTCTGGAACGATTTCCGAAATGGAATGTCCCATGCCTCTAGCTCCCACTATCATTTCGCGCTCAAAGTCAGTTACGGTCATTACCGTCGTGCGGCCATAATCGCGTCTGAAACCTTTCACATCAATCATATGAGTACAAATGACACCTCCGCAAGTGAACTATCTTTCTACATCTTGTGTACGCGATACCACCTCCATCCGTATGTGTGCCTAAAGCAATGCCGTGAGTTTCATAGCCTCAGTGTATTTTTTGTTTTGTCAAAGCAGTGCGCGTTGCATTCGCTAGTCCTTCATCAATAGGATTTACTTTCTCCTGAGATCGGTGTCAAAGAGATGAGCATTACCCTCGCTCGTCCTGCATCAGTACATCTCCCTTTTTTCCACTAATAGAGATATTGGATGTTTACAAGTTAGTCACCTAATTAGAATATAGGATTGTTGCCAAGCAGCTTTGTTTGGCTACTACAGCAAACGTATAAGTTTGTTTGTGCCGTTTTCCATCTAATGTACATAACATGAATCCCTTCAATTTAAATAAAAGAAATCATTAATTTTCTGTTCAGTCCAATACTACTGCACATTAACCAGCCCAACTGAAGATACTAGCCTGACAACAAAATCAAGTGCAGCACATAGGGTACGTGAAGGGAAATCCATATGTGGAAGCAGAAATCTTGTAATTGAAACCGCAGTTTAGAATCACGGTGTAGTTAACCAAGGACGTTTCAAAATTACTCGTGTGAATAAGATAAATACTTCCGTTTCGATGCCTATTGTGTGGGAATCGATACCAACAATCCGAATATTTTATACTATCAGAGGCAGTATCGGTGTACCGGTATTGGAGATATGGCATAATGTTGTGGAAAACTATAAACTTTCAGCACTAGTATAGTAAAGATTGAAATGTATGTAGTATCTTTCCAGTATATAGGCAACACGACTGTAGTAGCCAAAATTACATTCAGTGGACAGTCTACAATGAACGTTCTAAATTTTAGCAATATGTGCCAGTAATTCTGAAGGCGGCAGGTATAAAATACGGAGAGCTAAATGTTTCCTGCAGCTTGCACAGAAACCATCTTGCAAATTGAATGGAAGCTGTTATCTTTTTTAACTTAGCCTAAATTACTACTATTTGCCAGTTGTTTGCAGCCGTTTTTACAGCACGACTATGTAAATACTCATCTGTCTAAATTTATATGGCAACAACACTCGCAATAATGAAGGAAAATAGACTCTTGTGTATCTGCAGGAAACATTTGAGCATGAGAGTGATTATTTAGACCAATAAGAAAATATGTACCGGAGAGGAATTCCGCCTTAAGCAAGACATCTTTGTAGTTCTGTTTTCACCCAGACATGTTTAAGCACTTTTTGTGCTACCTTTCTTTATTTTCATTCCGTAAAATTGTTAAATGTAAGCCTTTAAAGAAACTTTTCGTTTTGCAGAAGGAAATGAAAGCAGCCTGTTGTAATTGTAATGGATTACTAAGCCAGAATCACGTAGCTACCAGCAATTGCAGCAGTTTGAAATAAGCGCAGCGACCGGCGAACGAAGACCAAACGGCAACCAGAACCGTGACACAAGTAATAATAACAAGAGGCCGAAGTGGATGGCATTATTGTGGCAAAGTGCCAGTTTCGCCGTCGTATATAAGGAGCTTCCTGTAGAACATGCCATCCATCCGGCTACCTGCTACACTCAGGAGCTACGGAATATACTTCTCACTCCAGTCTATGTTCATACAAATATGTTCCTTACACTGATATATATGTAGATACACAGGCGTGATTCTGCGGAGTTAAGAAAATACCGTACCTTAATGTGTTAGTGAAACGTGTCGCCAAGCAGACCTATTACGAGTTGTAGCAGTCGGAGTACGTAAAGGGGAAGCAGTAGTTGAGAAGGGTGTTGAGAGAAGTTCTCCCAAGTTATTCAATCTTCATATTGAGGAAGCAATGAAAGAAACTGAAGTTAAATTTATAAAGTAAGTTAAAGATCAGGGGGAAGAAACTTCGAATGTCAGTTGAACAAAGTTGACAATGTCTTGAACAGAGGTTATAAAGTGAACATCAACGAAGCAACGCGAGGGTAATGGAGCGGATGATGCTTAGGCAATTAGATTAGGAAATGAGACAGTAAAAGTAATGGATTTATTATTTGTACAGGAAGATAATTGACGAGGACAACAGTAGAGAGGTTGTAAATGCATACTGACGATATAACACCTAGCATAAAATCAAGTATCAGAAAGTCTTCGCTGAAGGTATTTATCAGTGGTGTAACTCTGTATGGTAGTACAACGTGGGCAATAAGCAGTATTAATAAGAAGAGAGTAGAAGCTTTTGAAATCTTGTGCAACATAAGAATGCTGAAAATTTGGGGGGGGGGGGGTACGTTTAATAATTAATTCAGAGCTTCTGAACGTTAAGGCACTACTAGACTCACCTAAGGGCCTAGTAAACACGACACAATCTGAGTCATGCAGGAGTAAACAGTTAAGCTATGGATGTCAATGTACTTTTAGAGTCCGGGAGGGGCGAGGATGGGGGAGGGGCTTGGACAGGCTGGGCGGGGAAGGGGAGGTGGTATTGTGAAGGGAGACCAAGTCTAGACTACAGTAATCATGTTCAAGTGAACGTAGAGTGTAAAAATCATCTAGGCTTTACACAGGAATGACTGGTATCAAACGAGTCCTATGGCTGAAGACCAGGACAGCAACGTACCGGTAATGTTCAGCATGCTCCTGCGGAAAAGTGTTTCAAGTGTTGACATGGTGCGTGGATTACGCAAATATAACCGCTTATAAAATTAGATCTTTTGTGCTAATAAAAATGATAAAACACCTACAGATGAAGTTGCTACCTTACGTTACTGTCGGTATGTATTCCGAAGTTATCGAGGCATCAGTAGAATACTTGGAACTGAAATCGATACCAAATATCACATCCAATTCTGTCTTGAAACACCCCTACATAAGCCCGCCAGAGAGACAATTTGGTGGGGCACGTGTTTGTCTCACCGCGGACTTCTAGACTGAGCCACACACAACTGATTCCATCGAAGTGTACGGGCCTGAAAATGCGTTGAGGCAACTTCGAAACTAGTACAGCTGGAGAAATTTCAGTTTTAATAAATATTATACCAGCTGTGTCCCACCTTAATCCAGTTTAAATATGGATGTACGAAGATTAGTCACTCCAGTGGGGACGCCTAACTGATTCGTTAAGCCTTTACAGATGGCGCAGGGATCGAGTCGTGCTCAACCGTGCAAGCACTGGCTCTTGGTGAGCATAAGGATGTAGCGGGTGTTGTGCGTAAACATGTGAAATGGGTAATAATCAGATTCGGAAAATGATGAGGAGAAAGAGATTGTTATAATCGTGGTTCAGAAAAGAACGCTCAGAAATTCGTTAGTCCGTAAGACGAGCTGTGTGCGAAGCGTACAAAAACTTCCACCAAGGTGCCTTACGAAAGATCTTGCCGAGAACCCGAGATAATGCTGGTCATACGTAAAATCAGTAAGCGTGTTGATGTCCTCTATCCATTCACATGTCGACGGGGCTTTGATGGCAATAGAAACAGCAAAAGCAATGTTGAAGTTTTAAGTTTTATTTACGTGAGAGAATAGTACAAACAAACCGGCGTTTGTCTGTATTATAGACTCCCGCACTGTGGACACAGAAATTCACATCCGCGACATAGACAAGCAACTGAAATAATTGGAAACAAATACGTCACCAGGTACATATGAAACCCCACTTTGGTTTTACAGAGAGTACACTGCGGCACTGACCCTTTACTTAACCTGCACTATCGCGAATCTATCGCCCAGCGACAATTCGGAAGCTAATGGAAAAATTACACGCAACTAATGTATACAAGAATGGTAAATAAACAGACCCGCATAATTACAGATTAATATCCTTAACATCGGTTTGCTGCAGAATTCTTACACACATTCTGAATGCAATAAATTTCCTTGAGGCAGAAAAGCTTCTGTCTACAAATTAGCAAGGATATAGAAAGGATCGCTCGTGCGAAACTCAGCTTGCCCTTTCCCATGAGATATCCTGGAAACCATGCCTGTAAGGCAATAGACAGATACAACGTTTTTAGATTCCCGGAAAGCATTTGACACGATGCCCCACTGCAGATTGTTGACGAAGGTCGAAGCACACGGTTTAGGTTTCCAGACATATGAGTGGTTCGAAGACTTTTTAAGTAACAGAATCTAGCACGCAACCCTCAAGAGCGACTCTTTATCGGAGACAAGAGTCTCGTCATGATAGCCTCAAGGAAGTGTGATGGGATACCTGTTGTTCTGTATATACTTAAATGACCTAACCAACAGGGTGAACAGCAAGTTATTGCTGTTTGCTGCTTATGCTGCGGTTTACGGGAAGCTATGGTTGATGAGTCACTGTAGGAATATACAATTTTGTAGCTCGTATGACAAATGGCAGCTTGCTCTAAGAGTAGAAAAATGTAAACAAACGTGGATGAGTAGGAAAAATAGTCGCGTTAAGTTAGAATACGGCTTTAGTAAGGTGCAGCTTGACACGGCCACGTCGATTAAATATCTAGGAGTAACACTGTAACAGAGAGAAGCTGCTGAAGCGACAAAAATGCAATACACCATCGAAATATTTTATGGACTTAGGGAATTCGAGGATAGCAATGAGACCATGTACTGTTCAAAGAAATAAAGAAACTAACAAGATCCTTCAACACAAGAACATGGGATGTAGAAGAAAATGGCACGTCCGTCAGCAACATAGAATTAGCTGCTGATAGGCGGAGAACATACTGCAACAAGTTGCACACGGATAAAAATGGAACACTTGGTCGTGCAAACACTCGAGTAGAAAGGGAACCTA
This sequence comes from Schistocerca gregaria, assembly GCF_023897955.1. NCBI lineage: Eukaryota > Metazoa > Arthropoda > Insecta > Orthoptera > Acrididae > Schistocerca > Schistocerca gregaria. The sequence goes on from NC_064927.1 coordinate 183,737,118, forward strand.
AGATCTTAAAAGAGTAAGCCCGAATAGCTATAACTAAACTGAAAAACAAGAAGGTGCCTGCACGTGGCATCATTATTACTGAAATGATGAAATTATCTGGAGATTTTGGGTGTAAATATGCATGAAATACACTGAAATGACAAAATTCATTGAATAGCAACATATGCATATACAGATAGCGGTAGATCGCGTATATGAGATATAGTACGTTGACGGAGCTGTCATTTGTACTTACGTCATTCATGTGAATAGGAATCGAGCGTAATTATAGCCGAACTAAGGGATTTAAAAGACTCAACGCAGGATGATTCAAATAGTTAAAATAGCTTTAAGCATTATGACACTTGAAATCTGAGATCATCAGTCCCCTAGCCTTAGAACTACTTAAACCTAATTAACCTAAGGACATCACACACATCCGCGCTCGAGATAGGATTCGAACCTGTGACCGTAATAGCAGCGCGGTTCCGGACTGAAACGCCTAGTATCACTCGGCCATAGCGGCCGGCTCGCAGAATGGTAATTATAGTTAGACGCAAGGGGCATTTCACTGCGGAAGTTGTTAGGGAATTCAATATTCCAAGGTCCTCATCGTCAAGTGCATGGTGAGAACACAAAATTTCTGCATTAGCTCTCACAACGGATAACACAACGGCTGACGGCCTTCACTTAATGACCGAGAGCGGTGGCGTTTGCATATTTCACTGAGTGAAATAACCGTAGAAATCGATGTGGAACGTACGACGAACGTAATCTGTAACACTGTGCGGCGAAATTTAGCGTTAACCTGCTATGGCAGCAGACGAGCGACGCTGGTGCCTTTGCTAACAACACCACATCGCCTGCGGCGCCTCTCCATGGCTTGTGGCCATATTTCCCGGACGACTGGGAATGCGGGAGCTGCTCGGGTGAGTCCCGATTCCGGATGGTATGAGCTGATGGGAAGTTTCAGTTGTGCTGCACACCTCAAGGCTGTCAACAAACAATTGTCGAAGCTGATGATGGCTCCATAATGATGTGGGCCATGTTTATCTGGAACGGAATAGGTCCTCTATTCCAGCGGAACCCATCACCGACTGGAAATGGTTATGTTCGGCTATACTGGAACCATTTGCTGGCATTTCCCAAGCAACAGTCTCATGTCACTGGATCGCAGTTGCTCGTGATTGGCATGAAGAAAATTCTGAACAGTTCGAGTGAATTATTTGGTCTCCCAGGTCACCGGACATGACTCCCATTGAACATTTAAGGCACATTTAACTGAGAGCTCAGTCCGTGCACAAAATCCTTCACCGACCACACTTCCACAATTACTGCCGGCTACAGACGCATCATTGCTCAGTATTTCTGCAGGAAACTTCCAGCGACATTTTGAGTCCCTGCCACGTCGAGTAGCTGCTCTACACCGACTACAGGAGCTCTGACACGATATTAGGAGGTATCCCGTGACCTTTCTCACTTCTCTGTATGTAACAGCATTTGGAATAATGTAAATTGGTTAGAGGACTGGAGCATATTCGTAAAGTTCCCGTTTCATAAGACAAGAAACGCACAGCATTGTGAGAAATTTTTATTTGATTTCATTTATCTTTTGGGTCTCAGTCTTCTCACTGGTTTGATGCGACCCGCCACTAATTCCTGTCCTGTGCCAACCTCTTCATCTCAGAGTAGCGCTTGCAGCCTGCGTTCTCAGTTTTTTGTAGGATGTATTCCAATCTCTGTTTTCCTCTGCTGTTTTTACCCTTCCCAGATCCATCTAGTACCACGCACGTCGTTCCCTGGTGTTTTAACAAATGCCTTCTTCTTGTCAGTGCTTTCCACATATTCATTTCCTTTCCGATTCTGTACATAACTTCCTCATTCATTACTTTATCAGTCAACATAATTTCCAGCATTCGTCTGTAGCACCGCATCTCAGATGCCTCGATTCTCTTCTATTACGGTTTTCCCACAGACCACGTTCCACTACCATTACCACGCAATGCTGTACTAGTCCGTTATTGGTTATTTTCGTGCCTAGGTAGCAGAATTCCTTAACTTCATCTACTTCGTAACCATCAGTCCTAATGTTAGGTTTCTCGCTGTTTTCATTTCTGCTACTTCTCATTGCTTTCTTCTTTCTTCAATTTGCTCTCGATCCATATTATGTACTCAGACTGTTCATTCCATTTCGCAGATCATGTAATTCTTCTTCACTTTCACTCAGGATAGCACTGTCATCATTGCTTCTTCGATGTACAGGTTGAACAGAAGGAGCGAAAGACTAGGTCTTTGTCTGACACCCTTTTTAATTCGATCATTTCGTTCTTGATCGTCCACTCATATTATTCCCTCTCGTATATTATCCATCTCTCCTTATGCACTCCGTCTTCAGGCCACAAGTGGCCCATCGCGACCATCCGACCACCGTGTCATCCTCATATAAGGATGCGGATAGGAGGGACGTGTGGTCAGCACACCGCTCTCCCGGTCGTTACGATGGTTTTCTGTCTCTCCTTATAGCTTATACCTATTTTTCTCAGAATTTCGAACATCTTCCACCATTTTACGTTGTCGAACGCTTTGTCCAGGTCGACAAACCCTATGAACGCGTCTTGATTTTTATCTGATCTTGCTTCCATTATCAACCGCAACGTCAGAATTGCCCCTCTGGTACCTTTATGTTTCCTAAACCCAATCTGATGGTCATATAACACATTCTCAGTTTTCTTTTCCATTCTTCTGTATACTATTTTTGTCAGCAACTTGGATGGTCAGGTTGTTAAGATGATTGCGCGATAACTCTCGCACCTCTTGCACTTTCCAGAAAGTCAGATGGTATCCCGCCAGACTCGTGCATTCTACACACCAAAGTAAATAGTCATTTCATTGTCACTTTCTTCAGTAATTTTAGAAATTCTGATGGAATGTTATCTATCCCTTCTGCCTTATTAGACTTTAAGTCCTCCAAAGCTCTCTTCTGATTCTAATACTGCTTCCCCTCTCTCTTCTAAATCGACTCCTGTTTCTTCTTCTATCGCATCAGACAAATCTTCCCCCTCACAGATGCTGTCAATGTACTCTTTCCACTTACCCGCTCTCTCCCCCGTATTTAATAGTGGAATTCCCACTGCACTCTTAATGTTACCATCCTTGCTTTTAATTTTACAGTAGGTTGTTTTGACTTTCCTATATGCTGAGTCAGTCTTTCCGACAAACATTTCTTTTTCAGTTACTTCACATTTTACATGCACCCATTTCGTCTTAGCTTCCCTGAACTTTCTGTTTATTCCATTCCTCAGCGACTTGTATTTCTGTATTCGCGAAATTCCCTGAACATTTTTGTACTTCCTTCTCTCACCGATTAACTGAAGTATTTCTTCTGTTACTCATGGTTTCCTGGCAGTTACTTCCTTGCATCCATGTTTTTCTTTTCAACTTCTGTGATTGCACTTTTTAGATATGTCCATTAGTCTTCAGTTATACTGACTACTGAGCTATTCCTTATTGCTGCATCTACCGCCTTAGAGAACTTCAAGCGTATCTCGTCATTCCTTAGTACTTCAACATCCAACTTCTTTGCATAATTGTTTCTTCTTGACTAGTCTCTTAAACTTCAGTCTACTCTTCATCACTATTACATTATGATCTGAGTATGTACCTGCTCCTGGATACGCCTTATAATCCGGTATCTGATTTTGGAATCTCTGTCTGACCATGATGTAATTTAATTGAAATCTTCCCGTATCACCCATCCGTTACGAGGTACACCTCTTCCTCCTGTGGTTTTTGCACAGAGTATTCGCTATTACTAAATGAAAGTTATTACAGAACTCAATTAGTCTTCCTTCTCTCTCATTGCTTGCCCAGAGCCCATGTTCCCCTGTAACCTTTTCTTCTCCTCCTTCCCCTACAACTGCTTTCCAGTTCCCCATGACTATTAGATTGTCATCTCCCTTTACGCATTGTACTACTCTTTCAATATCCTCATATACTTTTTCTACCTCTTCATCTTCAGCTTGCGACGACAGTAGGTATACCTGAACTATCATTCTTGTTGCTTGCTTGCCGTCATTTCTGATAAGAACAACACTATCATTCAACTGTTCACAGTAATTCACCCTCTGACCTGCCTTCCTATTCAGAACGAATCCTGCTCCTGTTATACCATTTTGTGCTGCTGTTGATGTTACCCTATCCTCATCTGACCAAAAGTCCTTATCGTCTTTCCATTTCACTTCACTGATCGCTACTATATTTAGACCGAGCCTTTGCATTTTCCTTTTCAGATTTTCTAGCTTCCCTACCATGTTCAAGCTTCTGACATTAAGCGCCCCGTCTCTGAGAACGTTATCTTTTCGTTGGTTATTCAGTCTTTTTTGCATGGTCACCTCCCTTTGGCAGTCTCCTTCCAGAGATCAGAATAGGGACTATACTGGAATCTTTTGCAATGGAGAGATCGTCATGTTTCGTTCTCAGATACAGGTCACCTGTCTTGTGGATACACTTTACATGTCTTTAATGGAGTAGATTCCATTGCCTTCTGCATCCTCATGCCATGGATCATTGCTGATTCTTTCTAGCTTTACAGATGCCTTACCAACAGTTAATTTAATATGATCATTCCACTTCAAATCGTTCCGCACGCATACTGCCAGATATTTTACAGAAGTAACTGCTTCCAGTGTTTGTTCCGCTATGATATAATCATACAATAAAGGATCCTTCTTTCTATGTATTCGCAATACATTACATTTGTCTATGTTAAGGGTCAGTTGCCACTCCCTACACCAAGTGCGAATCCGCTGCAGATCTTCCTGCATTTCGCTGCAATTTTCTAATGCTGCAACTTCTCTGTGTACTACAGCATCATCCGCGAAAAGTCGCATGGAACTTCCGACACTGTCTACAAGATCGTTTATATATATTGTGAAAAGCAATGGTCCCATAACACACCTCTGTGGCACGCCAGAGGTTACTTTAATGTCTGTAGACGTCTCTCCATTGAGAACAACATGCTGTGTTCTGTATTCTAAAAACTCTTCAATCCAGCCACACAGCTGGTGTGATATTCCGTAGGATCTTACTTTGTTTATCAGGCGACAGTGCGGAACTGTATCGAACGCCTTCCGGAGGTCAAGGAAAATAGAATCTACCTGGCAGCCAGCATCTAGTATTTTCTGGGTCTCATGAACAAATAAAGCGAGTTGGGTCTCACACGATCGCTGTTTCCTGAATCCATGTTGATTCCTACAGCGTAGATTCTGGGTTTCCAGAAATGACATGATGCGCGAGCAAAAAAGTGTTCTAAAATTCTAAATCCCAGGAGTTCGGTGGAACTGTGCGACCAGATCTTCAGCGAGTGGCTTAAACTGGATGGGACATAATTGCACGGTCTATTGGACTCACTTCCTAACCGAATCGAGGCGGTTATCAAATCTATGAGTGGATTTGGACTGTATTCTATTATGCTTGTAATGATTTAGCTAGTGGTGACACTTGGGTGTAACTTTGGATGAGCATCTCAACTGGGTGGAGAATACAGTCGCAGTGTGCCGAATGACGTCTGCTTGTCTCTATGCTCTCAAAAAGTTTCGGAACATATTCCCACAGGACTTGAAACGCCAGCTCGTGCAAGCACTCGTTCTACCGAACCTCCACTATTGTGATGTGATTCAACAAGGCATGAGTAGTGAAAACTAAAGACGGCTAGAGCTAACCATGAATGCCTGTGTGCGTTACACCTGCAACATTCGCCGATATGATCATGTTAGTGCTTCATACTCCGAGCTAGGGTGGCTGCGGCCGGACAAACTGCGTGACTACCACACTCTATGTCTACTTCACCGACTCCTCGTCGCGCAAGCACCCCAGTACCTAGCTTCAAAGATTAAAAACCTGTCATGCCATCATAATCGAAACACGAGGTCACTCTTATCTGGTCTCCTAACTGTGCCCACTCACAAAACAAAAACTTTTGCAAACCCCTTCTCAGTTGCCGCTGTCCGCTTCTGGAACAAACTGCCCCTTACCTTGAGGAAAATTCAATCTCCTGTTGCTTTTAAGAAGAAGTTGAAGCATTTCCTACTATCATCCGCATAAAATTCTCCACAAAATTAATGTGCAAGGCCAATCCTCTCATCTGTCAAATAGCAAAGCTAGCGTCTCCTATCTTGCTCCTGAGATGCCTTCCACTTCATCTATCTCTATTAGCCACGCAGTCTTCTTTTCCTTTATATTTTCCTTAATTATGTTTCATCATGTCTCTCTATTCTTCTCCTCCCTTCACCATGAGTCTCCCTCATACTCCCTGCTGCCAGCACTCCTGTCTAAAATCTTTCTCTTCAATAATGTATTTTTCGAGATGTACCTTTCTAATTGTTTATCTCACTTTTTGTATTAGATGTAGTTTAACATGCCTACTAAAACATATGACTGCAAAATAAGTAGAATGCCTGGTTAGATGTAAGAGAGGGCCTGATGGCCCTAATCTTGCCAGGTTAAATAAATAAATAAATAAATAAAATAAATAAAAAAAATTCTTTCCGGTGACCTTGCGAGCAGTCAGAGGTGATACTGAGAAGTCGGTTTATAGGAAACCGGATTTTGGAGTGCACGTCAACGTAGTGTCAGGGACGGTGAAGCTGATGGGGTACCTGAGAGCCTGCAGTCCCACGAGAGCGACACATCGTGGGCCTCACGTGGCGCGCTGCGCGGCTGTGTACAGCCCTGGCCGCGGCAGACAGCGCAGCTCCCTTCAATGGACAATCAGCAGCAGACGGCCAGATCCGGCGCAGGGCTCTGTGGAATGGAATGCGTGCCAAGGGCCGCGGCATGGCGCACGCTGCTAGACGCCGCGTGCTTTTTTTTCCCTTTTTTCCCTTCCTTTTATCCTTTTTTTTCCCCGGACCGCTTGTGATACATCTGATTTGGTATCTCTGCAGCGACAGCTCGGTACACAGGGCCAGGTGCTATCGCCGGTAATGCTATGTAGAAGCGGTCGGAGTTAATGATCTACAACGACCGACCGACAAGCATTCAGTGATACCAAATTCTTCTCCTCTGTGTGTGCGTCCCTAACACGGGAAATTAGCCGTGCACGTAGTGAGCATTGCGTAACACTCTGTTGCGAGAGATTTCCGAAACATGAAGCTCAATCCAGTAGCCTCTTCAAGTGGACATCTCTCTTACCACAGTCGTGAACAGAGTTCTGACAAACACCACTACTGATTATCCAAGTGTGGTGAGATATAACAATGCCGACCAATATTTACATGGTTTGCAGTTTCGACTACTATACTGTGCCCCTGTGTTATGACATTTCTGAAAACCGGAAATCTCCTCCGTAGGAATCAACATGAGTCCCGGAAACAGCGACCATGTTAAACCCATATCGTTCTGTTAACCCACAAGATCCAGAAGATATAGATGTGTACCCAAATAAATGGCGTGTTTCTTGAATTCCGGAAAATGTTTGAGGCAGTTCCGTACTTCTACACTCCTAACGAGAAAGCCAGCGTACAACATATCAGACGACCTGTGTAATTAGATTCAAGAGTTTCTAGCAAACAGAATACAGAACTTCATACGTGCCCCCGGGAGAAAGTTATAGGAGCATTATTTTCACAATACATGTAAATGATTAAAAACTTGAATACATAGATCAATGTACCACGATAATGTTTATTTAATAGTTCGTTATGAACCAGCTCTCAGCCACCATCAGATAACTTTACAGTCTATTATTGTGGAACATTAACACAAAAAATGGCTTCAAATGACCCTGCGCACTATGGGACTTAACTTCTGAGGTCATTCGTCCCCTAGAACGTAGAAGTACTTAAACCTAACCAACCTAAGGACATCACACACATCAATGCCCGAGGCAGGATTCGAACCTGCGACCGTAGCGGTCGCGCTGTTCCAGACTGTAACGCCTAGAACCGCTCGGCAACTCCGACCGGCGAGCTTCTGTGTTCTTCCATGAACAAACGAAATATAATGTAAATAGTATATAAAAACTTTGTAGATGATCTCGGAAGTTCCTGAGGATTTTGGTGGTAGATGTTGTTGTGCACGGGGAAGTCGCAACGATAGAAAATTCTAGCAAAATGCAGGAACTCCTGAAGACTATTGCCGCTTGAGTTAGGTAGGAGCGATTGACTCTCAACTTAAATACAAACAACGATAGCGAATATAAAGGTAGGAAGACCATCAAGACTCTTTATTTTTGATCACTAAATTGCAGAAAAATCACTGGTAGCAGTTGCTTTCATAAAATATCTAGGAAACACACGTACCGAGCGGTCTGAAGTGGAACTAACACGTAATATTAATACATACATGATCTGCTAAATAGAATGAACAGTCTGAGTTGAAAATCGAAGAAAGACGTAAGTAATGAGAAGTAACAGAAATGAAAACAGCGAGAAACTTGACATCAGCACTCACGGTCACGAAGTAGACGAAGGTATGGAATTCTTGTACCTAGGCAGCAAAATAACCTATAACAGACGGAGCAAGGAGGACATCAAAAGTAGACTAGTACTGACAATGAGGGCAATTCCGGCCAAGAGAAAACTACTAGTATCAAACATAGACATTAATTTGACGAAGAAATTCCTGAGAATGTACAATGAGCACATCACCCTGTGGTAGTGAAACGTGGACTGTGGGAAAACCGGAATAGAAGAGAATCGTAGCATCTGAGATGTGGTGCTACAGACGGATGCTGAAAATGAGGTGGACTGATAAGGTAAGGAATGAGGAGGTTATGCCTAGGATCGGAGATGAAAAGTATATGTGAGAAACACTGCCAAGGAGAAGGGACAGTATTATAGACATCTGTTAAGACATCAGGGAATGAGTTCTATGATACTAGAGGGAGCTGTAGAGGGCAGAAACTGTAGAGGAAGACAGGGACAGGAAGATCTCCAGCAAATAATTGAGGACTTAAGAAACTTCCTGGCAAATTGAAACTGTTTGCCCTACCGAGACTCGAACTCAGGACCTTTGCCTTTCGCGGGCAACTGCTCTACCACCTCAGCTACCGAAGCACGACTCACGCCCGGTACTCACAGCTGTACTTCTGCCAGTACCTCGTCTCCTACCTTCCAAACTTTACAGAATCTCTTCTGCGAACCTTGCAGAACTAGCACTCCTGAAAGAAACGATACTGCGGAGACATGGCTTAGCCACAGCCTGGGGGATGTTTCCAGAATGAGATTTGCACTCTGCAACGGAGTGTGCGCTGATATGAAGCTGTGAGTACCGCGCGTGAGTCGTGCTTCGGTAGCTCAGATGGTAGAGCACTTGCACGCGGAAGGCGAAGGTCCCGAGTTCGAGTCTCGGTCGGGCACACAGTTTTAATCTGCCAGAAGTTTCATATCAGCTCACACTCCACTGCAGAGTGAAAATCTCATTCTGAATTGAGGACGTAGGTTACAAGTGCTATTTTTAGATGAAGAGGTTGGCACAGAAGAGAAATTCGAGGCGGGCTGCATCAAACTAGTGAGAGGATTGATAGAAAAAAACAGAGATGCCAGAAAGAGATTCATTTGAAGAATCCTCAGGAAATGCAGCCTATCAAGAAAGGAGGTAGTTGACAAAACACTCGTTCGACCAATAGTTGAAAATTGCTCGTCAGTACGGAATATGTACGAGGCAGAAAAGGAAGTAGAGAGGTTCCAAAGATGAAAAACAAGTTTCAATATAGGTTCATTTAGTAAGCACGGAACGGTCACGGAGACGATCACGTAACTTCAGTTGCGGACGCTGCAGGAATGGCGCTCTACATTAATGTGTGGTCTATTGTTAATACTCAGAGAGCGAAACTTCCTAAAAGTCAACAAATTGCTTCTATGGCTATGATGATAAAATTACAGATATTCGAGCCCACCTGGAGGCTTATTACAAAGCGTTCTGTCTTCGAACCATATGTGAGTTGACAGGAAATGGTGGAACTCACGTAGGTACACAAAGTACCCTCAGTCACCCACCGTACTGTGGTTTGCGGAGTAGACGTAGATGTACATCCAAATTAACATATCAGCAGTATGAGACTCATGTGTGTAATTAATCGAGGCTTTGACTACGGATAACTAAAGGATTGCATTTAGTATGAATATTGCAGACTCACAGACATGATCAGAAAACGCAGACTAAATTTCTACGGACACATACAGGGAATGGACAACACAAGACTCACAAAGAGAATCTTTGATGTAGTAAAACGTTCAAGCCTTAAAACAAATTGGTATCATGAAATAGAGGAAGACATAAGGCAGCTGGGGGTCAACAAACAAATGATAAAGGACAGAAAGGAATTCAGGAACAAAATTAGGAACGCAAAATTTATGGTAAATGAGAAGAGGAAGACGGGACCATTATGGACGGAACAAAGGGAACAAGAGCATAGTCAAAGAATGAAGAGATTTTGGGAAGAGAAAAGGAAGAAAGGAAAAAAGTGAAAATTGTGTCATAATGAGATATTTGAGTTCAAACATTGTCCATAAGGATAAAAATGATGCGAATGAATGCAGCCGAAACTTCCTGACATGAACTCGGGCAAGTGCTCTACCAACTGAGCTACCCAAACACAACTCAACCCCGTCCTCACGGCTTTACTTCTGCCAGTATCTCGTCTCCTACCTTCCACACTTTACAGAAGCTCACCTGCGAACCCTGCAGAACTAGCACTCCTGAAAGAAAGGATATTGCAGAGACCTGGCTTAGCCACAGCCTGAGGGATATTTCCAGAATGAGATTTTCACTCTGCAGCGGAATGTGCTCTGATATTAAACTTCGTGGCAGATTAAAATTGTGTGCCGGACCGAGACTCGAACTCGGGACCTTTGCCTTTCGCGGGCAAGTGCTCTACCAAGTGATCTACCCAAGCACGACTCACGCCCGTCCTTTCTTTCAGGAGTGCTAGTTGTACAGAGTTCGCAGGGGAGCTTCTGTAAAGTTTGGAAGGTAGGAGACGAGATACTGGCAGAAATGGGGCTGTGAGGACGGGGCGTGGGTCGTGCTTGGGCAGCTCAGTTGGTAGAGCACTTGCCCGCGAAAGGCAAAGGTCCCGAGTTCGAGTCTCGGTCCGGCACGCAGTTTTAATCTGCCAGGAAGTTTCATATCAGCGCACAATCCGCTGCAGAGTGAAAATCTCTTTCTGAAAATACTGCAGCCACTTGTAGCGAGACCTGGCACACAGACGCAAGTGCAGTACGTGTAGGCTCGTGGCGCAGTTGGGTAGTGGCTAACAGTGCCGGCGGAGGCAGTGTTAGCGGTGAGGAGAGGATGGAAGAGCAGGGCGGCGGGCGGGTCGCAGCCGGCCTGAAGACAAATTAAGCCGAGGCGGCGGCGGCGGCGGCGGCGGCGGCGTGACCGGCGCGCCTATCTGGCCGGCCATCGGCAGATGGGAGATAGCGCGACAATGGTCACTCCCTGCCCTGGTCCGGCGCCGCTCCGCGCCGCGCCGCAGCCCGTGGGAGCCGCGCCACACGCTGCCAGCTGCAGGCCGCTGGCGTCACACCCGCTTGCCTTTTAAATGCGTTCCTACCCTGCTCTACGGTTCATATCCCGTGGCGGAGGCAGGAACTGCTCGTTCCGCCCAGGAAACGAGGAAACACGGAAGGCATTCCTCTGCATTCTGAACTGCCTGTCCGTATCCACGGTCAACCCAGGGACGCATTTACGGCCATGCTGTCTAGGCTGCACCAAAGGACTCCGTAAGAAAGTGTTGGAGGGTACAATGGCTGTTGTACGGAGAGGTGCGGTACAGGGTGGAGCGATAATTGTCGTAGGAAAGCCGGACAACAGCATAAATGGTTAGCGAATAGGTTAACACAGCAAACAGAAGATTAACTTGTAGTTCTGCAAGTGAACGAAGACTCTAGCAACAAGAACGAGAAACATCCTGGGAGATAAAAACTGTGTGCCGGACCTAGACTCGAACTCGGGACCTTTGCCTTTCGCAGCAGCTGCTTACCATCTGAGCTACCCAAGCACAAGAACAAGAGTCCATCTCATACTGTACAATGGCAACTAGGATGATATCCTAAGCACGAACGAAGGTGTCATATCGTGCTGCCTCCAAACGCAAGTGGATTGAGCGTCTGTCGCCAACCGTCCTATATTGCGTCTTCGAGGACACTCGTACTCCAAAGCTGCAGGAGGCAGAACTCAGCGAGCGTGCTCTATTGGGTCCACTGGTTCTCGCACGACCGCTATAGTCTTGCTGTAGACTTGCTAGTCCATTGACAACCTCACAACGCCGTTTTGGTGGTACTTATACGACACTCACACCCTCCTGAAATCTGACGCACAATTCTAACAATATGTATATATTTTACCTGTCTATGGCATGAAGTACGAAGTCTTTATTTCTGTGTCCGATCGGTCGCGAAATTAAAACCACCCCGGAAAATTCTACGAAGCTTTGCGCTTGCGTGTTGCACAGTGTCTCTAGCACGCTTGCCGATCGCATCAGGTCGTATTCTTCACTTCTGAGGGCACGCCAGGGCGGAAAGATGCCTAGAGCAATGGTGTCTCGCGCCAAGTGTGTAGTGGGTGCTGTCATGCAATGTCTTGACGCTGAGGGGTTCTGCCTGATTTCATGCAGTCAGCGTAACGTAGCTGTGTGGCAGTGATGCAGTAACTTCGAAGAGTAGAGACAGATGTTCGTGACGCAGGTGGGTAGGGAAGGAAGAGAGCTTCACACGATGATGTCGTTCAGTAAGTGGATCAGACGATTACTCTCTGTCGAGTAACACGTTTCCCAAAATTTGAAGACAACGAACTGCAGATTAAAGTAGAGAATTGGCTGAAAGCACAGGCTTCCTATCATCAGGATATTGCTCATGGTTGATATTTTGTTTTAAACACGAATAAAAATATTTTTTGTGAATAACACGTTGAATACGCTGCAGTTACTCGTGGGTAGGATGTAATTTAAAATCGTTGAGTTGAACTGGTAACGTTCTTATTCATATTAATAGTAAACTTAGCATGTGCCAATGAAACATGGTTGACACATCGACATCAAATTCATTTAAACAGATACATATTCATTGTTTCAGATACCATAAGTTTTGTTTAAGTCCTATAAAATTTAGTCATTAGGGTGTAAGCGTCCTAATACTCGTAAAGAAAACGGAATTAAAACAAAATCTTAGTTTCAATACTGTGTTGCAGGCACTCTAACAGTTGTAAAAGACATACATGTAATTATTTTCTTTTGGCTTATTTGGCTGCATTATTTTTTCCGTCTTTAGTTTGCTGCAGGCAGAGCATTTTGTACCACGTGCACTATGGTTTCATTTATAACGCACTGTCTGTAGTCTTTCTGGAAATATGATTACATAATTTGTATATTTTGGAATTCATTGGTTATAGGCAATATTTCCTTAGAGGTAATGCAGGAATAGGTTTAATAATGAATAAAAAAAATAGGCGTGCGGATAAGCTACTAGAAACAGCATAGTGAACGCATTATTGTGGCCAAGATAGACAGCCCACGCCTACTACACTAGTACAAATTTATATGCCAACTAGCTCTGCAGATGATGAAGAAATTGATGAAATGTATGATGAGATAAAAGAAATTATTCAGGTAGTGAAGGGAGACGAAAGTTTAATACTCATGGGTGACTGGAATTCGAGTGTAGGAAAATGGAGAGAGGGAAACATAGTAGGCGAATATCGATTGGGGCAAAGAAATGAAAGAGGAAGCCGTCTGGTAGAATTTTGCACATAGCATAACTTAATCATAGCTAAGACTTGGTTCAAGAATCATAAAAGAAGGTTGTTTACATGGAAGAATCCCGGAGATACTAAAAGGTGTCAGATAGATTATATAAAGGTAAGAGAGAGATTTAGGAACCAGGTTTTAAATTGTAAGACATTTCCAGGAGCAGATGTGGACTCTGACCACAATCTATTGGTTATGAAATGTAGATTAAAATTGAAGAATCTGCAAAAAGGTGTGAATTTAAGGAGATGGGACCTACATAAACTGACTAAACCAGAGGTTGTATATTCTAAGTAGAGAAGATATAAAATGTAGACTGGCAATGACAAGGAAAGCGTTTCTGAAGAAGAGAAATTTGTTAACATCGAGTATAGATTCAAGTATCAGGAAGTCGTTCCTGAAAGTATTTGTATGGAGTGTAGCCATGTATGGAGGTGAAACATGGACGATAAATAGTTTGGACAAGAAGAGAATAGAAGCTTTCGAAATGTGGTGCTACAGAAGAATGCTGAAGATTAGATGGGTAGATCACATAACTAATGAGGAGGTATTGAATAGAATTGGGGAGAAGAAGGGACAGGTTGGTAGTACTTGTTCTGAGGCATGAGGGGATCACCAATTTAGTATTGGAGGGCAGCGTGGAGGGTAAAAATCGTAGAGGGAGACCAAGAGATGAATACACTAAGCAGATTCAGAAGGATGTAGGTTGCAGTAGGTACTGGGAGATGAAGAAACTTGCACAGGATAGGGTAGCATGGAGAGCTCCATCAAACCAGTCTCAGGACTGAATACCACAACAACAACAACAAGAACAACAACAACACTTACTGTATTTTTGCCTTTTGTGTACATATTCTTCAAACCATTGGTTGTTCCTGTATTTTTAGTGGAGGTTAAAAGAAACTTAGTTGTACATTGACATTCTGCAACTTTTCGCTGTTTTTCAACCTACATTTTCTTACGTTGAACTGGCTTCTTTGCACCAGACTTCACTTTTGTCTAACTTCAAAAGACAAGCATCACAGTATTTCCACGTGTTCCGTACTGAGCTCAGTGTATACGTTTATTCTATTTCCTGTGTGGGTTGTGAGTGTTTGTAACCTGTGCATGCATACATTTTTCCCCTAACCGTGTATCTGTGTTTGTGTGCTATGTGTGATCAAGATACCCTGGATGGTCAGCATAAATTTGAGCAGAAGGGGGGAGGAAAGAGACTGGTGTTTCGAAACTATGCTAGCAAGTTTCTTTCGACTTCAAACTGCCGGCCTCTGTGGCCTAGCGGTTCTAGGCGTTTCAGTCCAGAACCGCGGTGCTGCTATGGTCGCAGGTTCGAATCCTGCCTCGGGTATGGATGTGTGTGATGTCCTTAGGTTAGTTAGGTGTAAGTAGTTCTAATATGGAGGACTGATGACCTCAGATGTTAAATCCCACAGTGCTTAGAGCCATTTGACCTCAAACTTCGGTAACAACGAACGAAGAAGCAGTGGTTAGCAGAGAATGTAAACAAGAGGCGGTAACAGCACAAGTAAACTGTACTCCAGTTCCATAAGGGAAAGAGTTTTTAATTCATATATGAAAAAGTGGAGTCAAATTATGTATCCCTCTCTTCAGAATGATTGCAGAAGATTTAAAAAAAAAAAGAAAAAAAAGACGAAATGCATCTGATGAAGGAAAACTGTTTAATTGCGATAAGCTTAGAACGTAAAAACCAATAACAACTGATTGTAACAATTGCTGCCGAAGCTAACAATGCAGAAAGAAAATTATTAGGTTGAGTTTTTCAGTGGGCAGTTTGCATGGGCATTCATTATTTCTCAAACTATGCTCTCTGTCTTGGAAAATTCCCAGTGGCGGCCGAGTAGACACGTGGTACTTCACTTCGGAAGAAAAACACTTTCAAAAGATAATTAAATAACCTGGTAGTTTGAAGTGATCCCCATTTTGCGATGGCGCTATTTCTTGTTAATTCGTTTCATCCAAACCAGAACCCATAACAATATTTGACTTCCTATCTCTTGGGCTCTTGAAGCTGAGTAAATCCATTTCCAATTAACTTTATTCGCTGGCGAGCTACTGTCAACTCCGTAAACAGCCTGCGATGCAGCACGTGTCAGATTTTATACTGATAAGAACGTATATTTTGGTGCTGAGTTAATGTTTTTAAAGAGAAATGCTGAATACGGGAAAAGATGTTCAGTTACTTAAAATAGATCACAGAATTTTAATCGTAACTGTATGCATTGAGCCGTAAACAACATCAGTGGTTCGCCTGACAAGTCATCCTACAACAGATACTTACAAGGAGAGGTCCCAGCCGTGTGATCGACTGTTTGAAATTAACTATACTGTGATGCGGTTTAAGATCCCAGGTATCACACACTGCAACCATTCACCCTGGTAGGCACTCGTTTGCAAATTAACAAAAAAAGAAAAAAAACATTCCGAATTTTGTGTGACACTCAGTAGCGTTAAAAAGGTGCACTATTTAGTGTAGTTGCGTCGTATATGGGACAAGGCATGCAGGACGTTGAGGTGTCGAATCTTTTCAGGTGTATTAAATTCCTTTTTATTTTAAAATCTTTATTGAAATTACTTCCATCATTATTACGATTCCATTAATAATGATCAGGTAATTTCGATGAATATTTAAAAATAAAAAGAATTTAGTACACCTGACGAGATTCAAGTCCATAACCGCATCTACATGAAGCTGTTATCCTATCTATTACACCACGCAATCACACTACGCAATACAACTTTCTTAATGATACTGAGTGTCACAGAAAATTCCGAATCTACTTTCTTTATGTCAGTTACTCGCAAACGAGGGCCCACCAGGATCAATGGCTTCCGTGTGTGATACCTGGGTTCTTAATCTGTATTACCGCATACAAAGTTTCAGAATGTCGACCTAAGCGCTGGGGACTTTGCGGGCTTTCTAATAAAAATGGTGAATGGTGTGGGCCTTCAACTACGTACCCTCAGACTCAAAGTTGAAATATTACAAGTTTTGGCTGGTTTCGTTGTCTAGGAGCTGGGATACGTTGTTCCCACATTAAAAGCCAAATACTGCTGACTCTACAGCATACAATATGAATATACACATGAGTCGAATGGTCAAAGGTTTCTATGCGTCGGCAATCGCGGATGTAATTTATAAATTTATAAATAAGAGATTGCAATAAATGAAATCTGCAGATACTACCTTAACGTCTTTAAATAATGAGTAAGATAGTAGAATTACTTTTCATAATGTGGTATATTTCTGCAAAACACTTACTGGTGTCGATGGTCCAGCAGTTTAATAAAATATAAGTTGAGTGGCAGTGAAACAATAAGTTCATACTGCACGTAATTAGTTATTAAAGACAACACAGCTCACGAGATATTCAGTTCTAAGTGTATACTGCGACTTCACTGTAGAAACCTCGGAAATCTCACAAGTTCACAAATCTGCACTCTGAAGTACTTTTAACTCTCGCGACCACACTCCAAGTCCCTCTCTGACTGTGCGCCTCTCGCGCCGTCCTGTCCCAGACTCTCTCCATGTCCCTCGCGCCGCACTGTTCCGAACTTCCCGTCCATTCACTTCGGTTGTAGCCTCCCTCAGTAACGAGCGGTGTCATTGGCGATAGCGCTTCCGTGATGTCTCCAAGCCAATGCACACTCACAAACACTTTGAAACACATTCGAAATACTGGATTTACACTTAAATAACTTGAAATTAGATAAAGATTCCTACGGCTGGACCATAAAACACACTCTAACACACGTTATTTAATAAATAAACAAAATAAATAAACATATATCAAAGGGATAGAACAAAAGGTAGGCCAGTAGCCTAGTGCCTCTGTGCTTTCTAAAACACGGTAAATATTTAACCCATTTCTAGAACTACATCTACATCCATACTCCGCAAGCCACCTGACGGTGTGTGGCGGAGGGTACCTTGACTACCTCTATCCGTTCTTCCTTCTATTCCAGTCTCGTATTGTTCGTGGAAAGAAGGATTGTCGGTATGCTCCTGTGTGGGCTCTAATTTCCATTAATAGTATTCTTCATGAATAGTATATATCGGATATAAACAAAGACATAGATGAATAAATATATTTATAAGCATGCTACTACCATTTTTCGTGTAACTGTGAAGTACTTATGGCCTGACGCGATCGATAGTAATCGGCCACTTTGACCTCCAATAACTCATGTACTATTAAAGTTACATATCTGTAACTTTAGGTTTACACTAACGGGTTTCTAAAGACACATCGATCGATAAAATCGGACGAACCGTTAAATTTCAGAAATTCGTTGCTGAGTGTTGCTTGTATAATTTAGCCAGATACTAAACTTTAAACTAATAAAAATATTGAAAATTTGATTATACCATCATAATAGTCGTGCAAATGATGGTAATGTACATGTTTCTTATCTAGGGATCGTGATTCATCTGGCTACTATTAAGTTCTGTACGAACTGTGAAATGTCTGCCATGATGGTTTCACAAAGTCCGCCATCTTTGGCACTCTAGCCATACAAGTCTCTTACATCGACACAGCTTAACCATGGAATTCCCAACCACGTGGCCGCTGGATCCGGGCTAACGTTCAGCACCCCGTGGCCACGGCCGGCCCAGAGGCCCCTGCGTGGCCACGCTAACTCCGAACTTAGAATATTTCCAGGGCGCCACAACTCGCCCGTTACCTCACAACTTATCCATGATTTGCTACTACTCATGTGAAGAAAGGGACAGACGCTATTTAAATCTTAAACTGCACTGAGAAAGTGTATTCAGTTAAATAATAAATCTTTTTAAAAGCTGTGTTATAGGCTTTTAATTTAACAGTCACTCTAAAAGGCTCTTTTGCCTGATCCTTTTCGTAATATGTCCCTTGCAGAGTTCGCACCACAGGTCAGCCAGACTAATGGTCTCTAGCCTGCAATTACAGCACCGGGTAAACCCGAACCCTACTGACACCGTTTCGGGGGATATTTAGGAATATTTTGTAGCGTTATAGCGTAAGGGTTCTTTGGCCTCCAGTACAAAGTAATTGCATTCTTTTAATTTCTTACTTCTATTTATCTTTAAATTTTTATTACTTCAAAAATAAGCTCACAAGTCAAAAAAATCTTTAATACTCCGTAAATATGCTCACCAGTTAAAAAATTAGTCACCTCATAGCGCACAAACAAATGAATCATTAAGCCAATGCAGACGGTGCAGAGATTGAGTTACATGCTCAACCGTGTGGTCGCTGCCTCTACATGAGCAAAAGGAAGAAGCGATCAGTGAGACATTTATGTATTATGTGGGCACTGTACATACACGTAAGAGAAATACAAGGACGTGTCTGAGTGGCTAAAAGGAGCGTGCCTACGGCCATACGGTATGTGAAGTTATGGTATTGCTTGGTATTTATTCATAAAGTGTTCAACGTGGCTACAAGCACTGGTGCAACGCACATGGTTACGAAACACGCTGTCAGAACTGTGGTCGGAAGAAGAATCTGAGACGTACTGTAGATGCATTCCACAAATTGTGAGTCAAGATCCCTTCCAGACGGAACAGCAGGCGGTGAATGAAGGTCCACCTCGAAATGTTGCGAGACAGTATTGCGGCGGGAACTGCATACAGTGAACATTTGGAGTCGGTCACCCCGCAAAAGGCCATGGCTCATACAGGCGCATGAATACGATTAAAGCAAAGTCCGTCGTGCTGGAAGAATATATGACCGGTTTTCTGAACACTCCTCCATCTTATTACAACTCGACTGGCCTGCAAAACCATCTGCCTTGAACCTCATAGAAAATCTGTACATGTTGGAACAGCGGTCAAAACGCCGACATCAGCATCCCTGCGATTTGGTGGGATTGCATGATCAAATCCCCAGCGAGTGGCTTAACGTAATAACCAAATCCATGTCGTTATCAAATCGAAGACAAGAATTGAACGCTTGTAATGATTTCTCTAGTTGTGACTGTTGGCCTGAGAGTTTGCCAGCATTTCAGTGCAAATGTCGGCGGTATGCATTGTGTGTCTTCTTTGGAATAAAGACTGGTGTTATAAGTTTTTACTTTGGTAATGCCCAGTTCACTTCTCATGTTCAAGCTTACATTCGTTATTACCCATTTCCCGAAACAATATAAAGGTAATTATCGAAGCTAGCACTAAGTTCTACCAATACGACCCTACTGGTGCGTCCATAATATGTTGTTAC
This sequence comes from Schistocerca gregaria, assembly GCF_023897955.1. Taxonomy (NCBI): domain Eukaryota; kingdom Metazoa; phylum Arthropoda; class Insecta; order Orthoptera; family Acrididae; genus Schistocerca; species Schistocerca gregaria. The sequence goes on from NC_064927.1 coordinate 183,757,062, forward strand.
GTCTGCAGTAGCAAGTATATCTGTTTCGAGCATGTCGTGGGAATGAAACGCACTTTGCTACCTTTCCCTTTCGCTTTAATTCCCACACCGTTCGCGTTCTCAAACTACACGCCAGAGAGGCCAGTTCACGCTGAATGAGGTTGCAGCCCCGCAGTGTACTTACAGAAGGTTGAATGGACCGAGAGGTATCACCGGCGTCGATTGCTGTAAAAAATGTCGTGTTGTTGCTCAGCACACTGAGAACTGTCGTTCTCGACTGTGAAATGTGTGGGAATCAGTGCTCCGATGATAGGGATAGTATCACTGCCGGACTTCATGGTACCTCTAAGATTTCGTGTTGATTCTGAGCTAAGATCTCTGTTAAATATTGTCGTTGGCCACCCATTTGAAAACTGCCTCGTCTAAAGGCGGGGCGTCGTGGTTCAAACACAGAAGTGTCTAAAGAAAGAGTCAAATGTGCGTGAAGAGGGGGCTGCGACGACTTGCCCGTCGTGTGACACGTCTACAGTGGCGTTGGTAGAACTGTGGTGAAATTTGGAACTAACAGGGAACTATTAACCTAGTTTACAACTCACATGAACTTCTGAAATCTAGCTCTTTATCTCGTACGTGTCGACGTCTTTCTGTCTGAAGCGTCACCTAGTCCGCGGCGACGATTACAGATGAAATTTGTAGCCACCTTAAAGCCAAATTTTAAACTTCATTAGCATACAATTACTTTGTTTCGAAAAACTGACACTTTAATTATGTTGCGCATTGTAGTTGAATCTTAATCCAGAATCCAAAATCATTTTTCACAGATCATCAATAAATCTATAGCGGAAAACAGAAATGAATGGCCAGGTAAGTTCACCAGTTCCGATTACACATTTTGTGAGACAAGACATTGGTTGGAGTTGTGGAACCCTTTCCGTTAAACCTGAATCAAAAATTACAAACTTTACAGATATTCGGTATAAAAGCCGTAATTCGTGTCTATACTGAAGACATCAACTGATAGTAAACATTGTGGCACGTTGTTTAAGTGCTATGGTACAAAACGAAAGCGGCTGCGTTCGATTCCTATGAACTTTACCAAAAAAATGGCTCTGAGCACTATGGGACCGCTGAGGTCATCAGTCCCCTAAAACTTATAACTACTTAAACGTAACTAACCTAAGGACATCACACACATCCATGCCCGAGGCAGGATTCGAACGTGGGACCGTAGCGGTCACGCGGTTCCAGACTGTAGCGCCTAGAACCGCTCGGCCACACCGGCCGGATGAACTTTACCTTTCACTTACAACTTCTTTCAACTTGTCCGATGTTAATGTGAAAGATTTCGAGCTGCGCCATTGATTGGAACACACGTTAAACTTCAGATTTCCAGATAACTGGCTGTGTAATTCGGCCCAAAAGTCGAAAGAATACGCAGTATACCATCTCCACGGTGGCCAGTCAAGCAGTGCGGTGTTCAAAACCATTTTTTGGTAAATAGTACTTTGACCTGTTTTTGTGGGTCACCATGTATTTTTGTGTCACGTAAGGTATCAAGGTAATTGAGGCGCTCGTGACGAGATAACGGTAAGCCACACACAGAGGAATATTGGCAAGTCCTTGTTGTATCTTATGGAGGATTTCAAGTCGCCATTGAAGTAATATTCGACGAAACCAAGAGATGGCAGAACACACACTGTTGTTACGTATTGCACCAAGATACAGCACGTCATATTTCCTATAGTATGGTGCGCCGAGGCAAGATGGTCTGTCGCATACTCAACTGTATGAGCGGTTCGAATGAAGAAAAAAATGCGTTGTGGAACCGATATGGAAGTAGAATGTTTTGAGAGTGAACCCACGTGCGACGATAAATGTGTTGTTAAATGTGTATTATCAGCCAAATCTATGTGATAAGCATAAAAAATGTAATTATGTCGCATGACTTACGACAGCATCTGACTATGTAGTTTATGACGACAGTGCGGTACATACAGGATGTACGAAAATTCCGTTTATAAACTTACAGGACTTGTAAAGTGGGATGAATAAGTAATATTTTGTATGGAAACCCACGTCCGAAAACGAACTGTTTCCGTTCTACCACTGCTTCAGTTCAGATGTTTAATTCATCCAGTTCTGCTTGAGGAATTGAATTAGGCGTGACGCAGTGTAGTTATTAGGTAACAGTTCGAAAGGGAACGTGGCAAAACATCATTTATTACTTAAGCACACCTAGCTGCTGCTGTAACGCAACAGTACTGTTCTGTGCGAGCAGTATGCAACGTTACTTTTGTTTTCGCGTAATGTAAACACGTAATGTTTGAGTGTTCATACAAACAAATGCGCTCAGGTAATAAATGGATCTTTCGCTGCGTTTCCTTTTCGAATTTATGCCTAATAATTGTATTGCGTCCTGCCTAATCTTATTCCTTAGGCAGATGTGGATGATATAAACATCTCAATTGAAGCAGTGGTAGAACGGAAACGGTTTGTTTCCGGACATGGGTTCCTGTTTAAAATATTATGCACTCATTCCCCTCTGCAATCCGAGAAGTTTGTAAGTGGAATTTCCGAACACGATGTATGAGACTTAAATAATATTAGTATATAACGGAACCATGAACTAAGGGACGATTTTTAAGATATTTAAATGGAGACCATTAAGCATATACGAGTGTTATAGATATGATGGACATTACTGGGCGCCTATTACAGGAATTATTGCGGCTTACCGCTATAAAGCAGTTAAATTACTGTAGTTAAGTATGGTTTCGTGGTTTCATGGTGTTATTAACGTTTGATTTTTTTTTCCTTCTGTAAGAAGGAAGACGTAATTCTTAACGTAGCAAAAATAAATACAGCAACAGATGAACGTCTTACTAACTGCACAGAAGCTATACTGTTCTAACTTTTGATCTTCAAAGTCGGTTCAGTTTTCCTGAAGCACACTGTTCAAGGAGATCTCTGTGCAATTAATGTTAAGAAGTGTGGCCGTCCTACACATACCCCATTGATTATAATATAAACTTAACATCAAAATGTCATAGGTCTGTTCCTAAACAGTCTAAGAAACTGTCTGGTCTACATACAGGCTGTGCACCATGGATGTAATTTATCATTAACTCAGTACGAAGCCACAGAGCAGGATGATGGATCTGAATTAATTGAATACAGTATGTTAGACTATACCGAGAGCAATATTACTTGTGATCAGTGAAGTCCAAAGTTGGCACTGAAACTCTGGTGATGTACCGGGTGGTTACAATTAAGGTTCAGCTACTCACAGAGGTGCAGTGCGGTCTGCAATTGTCGTACAGCAGTGACTCTTGGCACCTGTTATAATGAGGTAATGTGGAATCAATTTATGACGGAAAAAATAGTTCCAGTTTTGACCACTGGGAGCAAATGTGACGCAGTGAACGCAAGAAAATATATAGAAAAGTTTCCATATGTAATGAATTAGCAACGGAACATGGGCACAAAAGTCAAACAAGAAAAAGATAATTTTCAATTTATTATAAAGTCTGCTTACTCAATTTGTTCAGTATATGCACTGGAGAAGTTGACGAGATGCTGCATAGCGCCAGATTTGCACCTGGTGGCCAAAATTGGAACTAATTTTCTTCACCATAAATCGGTTGTCGATTAACTTTTAGCATATCTACAAAGTTTCGATGCCGCGGTGGATTTTACATGAGCAGCTGCATTTTAATCATAGTCAACCCGCACAACGACCAGCCACAAAATTACATTTATCTCATGAACTCAGTATTGCTTTTCACTAAGTGCAGCAGTTAAAAATTTTATATTTCATGTGACAAGGATATCTTAATGTATGTTATACGGTAAAATTACGATTAACTGAACACGGGTCAGCCAAAATTCGAGATCGAAACGCCTGCGAAAATCTCCAAAAAGGGAAGCCTGTACATCCAGGAAATAAATCCCAGTGGGAGTGTGCAGGACTTGTGATTAGGGGGGAGGAGAGGAGAGCGCCTCACTATGAGTTGTTTCCTCATCCATCAACTCACCAGTCTAAACAAAGTTACACTCCCGACAATACTGTGTTCGAGTAGTTGTTTCTCTTTACCGAGCGTGTATTTTTGTGCTATGGTAAATAAGAGGAACGTGTTGAGATTACGTTCGCTGATAATTTAGCTGCTTTTAAATAAGCTGAAAAAGAAAGCACATCGAAAACTGTTGCGGCGTTGGTGTTTCTACCGTTTCAGAATGGGTGAAGTCGAAATACGAATTTCTAGAGCAAACTGTGGAAAACCCTCATAAAGAAAAACGCTGAAAACATTCGACTTTGAAATAGTTAGCGAAGTTCTTATCTTTGGTTCACCCAACAATGATGTACGCCTTTCACTGGTACGATACTGCAAGAAAAACCTGAATTGTTAGCTGAGTTATTAGGTGAGGAAAGGAAAGAATTTTTTAAAGCTGTTGGTGGCAATTAAACGAATGTGGAGAAGAATTACCTGCAGACACAGACTGATGTTTTCACATCATAGTTTGAAGATTACACTGTAGGTACACTAAGAGCGAACTTACAGCATCGATAAAATGGGAGTTAATTTCAAGATGATGCCTGCAAAATCTTTAGTTCCCTCAAAAGAAATGTTATTTTAACTTAAATAAAGAAAATGAACGTAGCCTACAAAGAGCTTTTTGATTTCCTTTGAGATTCAGAAGTTTTCAAGTAGCTGTAATGCAAAATACGTTATTTACTTTATTTACATGTTAAGTTCCGTAGGACCAAATTGAGGAGCCAGTCTCCAAGGTCACGGAACGAGTCACTACATTAAATTACAACATAAAAGTAATAACAGATAAAAATTAATGTTTATGAACCCGAAAAGAATCAGTCCATAAAATTAATTAAACGCAATCAACAATACAATAAGAATCAACTAAATTTATCAAGGAGCTCCGCAACAGAAGGAGTGACCCATGAGGAAACTCTGCAGTTTCGATTTGAAAGCGCGTGGATTACTGCTAAGATATTTGAATCCGAGTATTAGCTTATTGAAAATGGATGCAGCAGTATGCTACACAACTTTCTGCACAAGAGGTAAGGAAGTTCGATCCAAATCCAGATCTGATTTCAGTCGAGTATTGAGTGAAAGCTGCTTATTCTTGAGAATAAGAAAATACTGTTAACAAGAAATGCCAGTAAGGAATATATATATTGAGAGACCAATGCCAAAATACCCAGACTCGTAAACAGGGGTCGACAGGACACCACTTATTGCCCGAACAGCCCATTTCTGAGCCTGAAATATCCTTTTAGAATGGGAATATTTATCCGAAAATATAATACCATACGAGAAAAGCGAATGAAAATTAGCAAAGTAGACTAATTTTCGTGTCGGATGATCACTCACTTCAGATACCGTTCCAATAGTAAAAATGACAGCATTAAGTCTTTGAACAAGATTATGAACGTGGGCTTTCCACGACAGCTTACTATCTACCTGAACACCTATAAAGTTGAACTCATCAGTTTCACTAATCATATGGAAGTTCTGTGAAATTAAAACGTCAGGTTTTGTTGAATTGTGTGTTTGAAACTGTGGAAACTGAGTCTTACTGTGATTTAGCGTTAGTTAATTTTCTACAAGCCATGAACTTAGGTCATGTGCTGCACTATTTGAAACCGAGCCAATGTTGCACACAACAGCCTTTACTACCAAACTAGTGTCATCAGCAAATATAAATATTTTTTATAGTTATCCACAATATTAGAAGGAACAGGAATGCTCCAATACTGATCTCTGGGGAACCCCCACTTGACAGTATCCCAGGCATATCTCACATCACAGCCGTTATCAACATTGTGAATAATGACTTTTTGCTGCCTGTTGCTAAAGTAAGACGCGAACCAATTGTGAGCTACTCCCCGTATTCCGTAATGGTCCAAATTCTGAAGCAATATTTTGTGACCAACCGAATCAAATGCCTTATTTAAATGAAACAAAATACATGCCAAGCGTTCGAAACCTTTTGCTTAACCCATCCAGTACCTCACAGAGAAAAGAGAATATAGCATTTGCGGTTCCTAAACTTCTAAAGCAGAACTGTACATTTGATAGCAAATCGTGTGATATAAAATGATCAATTATCCTTACATACTCAGCCTTTTCAGTAACTTTTGCAAATACTGATGGCATAGAAATAGGTCTAAAATTATCTACATGATCCGTTTCTCCCTGCGGCCGGGGTGGTCGAGCTCTCTAGGCGCTACAATCTGGAACGGTCGCAGGTTCGAATCCTGCCTCGCGCATGGATGTGTGTGATGTCCTTAAGTTAGTTAGGTTTAAGTAGTTCTGAGTTCTAGGGGACTGATGACCTCAGCAGTTAAGTCCCATAGTGCTCAGAGCCATTTTGAACCTTTCTCCCTCTCTATAAAGCGATTTCACTACTGAGTACTTTACTCGCTCAGAAAACTGACCATTCCTAAAGGAAAAATCACAAATATGGCTAAATACAGCGCTAACATGTGCAGCACAGTACTTTAATATTCTCTAGACACTCCATAATATCCATGAGAGTCCTAAGTCTTACTGTGGTGTGTATTAGATGTTCATGGCTTAAACGAAAGAAACGTTATCCGAAACATCTTCCTCCACTTGAGTTCGGTTAATCGATAGGATACTGTAGCTTATAATACAACAAACGTATCTCTCATATCCATCACCTGATTTATGAAATTTTTTGAATCTTCATTTGTGTCCGTCGTAAAATATAGTGCTCGTACCTTAGCATTACTTAACCCCAGGGCCTCAGTTGTTATCCAAGAATCTGTTGTTTCCCATCTCTTAAGATTATTGACTATTGTAGTCGTATGCACTGCACAGTTGTCGCAGTTAGAACGCTGAGACTTCAAGTCAGTTCAAACTAGTATCGTCCGATCGGGATTCAGTGGTTCCACCAGGGGTAAGCAGAAAAATGCTGGCCTCAGCACGCGTGATAAGTGCAGCTATTTTCGGGAAGAATTTGTGGGAGGGAGGCGATAGCCGGCAGCCGCTGCGGTGGGGTGGGGTGGGGGCGGATGAATTCCAGGCGCGGGGCGGCGCAGCCGAATGTCAAAGGCGCGATCCATCTAAAGTGCCCGCGCCCGGCCGCGGCTAACGAACGATACACACAGCTGACGTTGTAAAACATGCAAACAACAAATACCGCGGCCGCATCACGATTCTCCGAGGGGGTGGCGTGTTTTTCCCGTCGCTGCCGGGCCGGCCGCTCGGCTCGTTAACGATAAGAAGGCGGAATATAGCTCAGGCGAGGACGCAGGGAGGACATAAAGAGGCAGGAGAACGGGAAAAAAGGCGCGCGGCGAGGGGCGAACGGCGAGCCGAAAGAAAGGGAGATAGGTGGTGGGCGTGAGCGCTGATAGCGGCAGCACGCGAGTGTGTGTATCGGCACGTACTGTGTGTGGGTGTGGGTGTGTGTGAGCTGCGGTATCGGCACGTAGAGGTGGACGCCTGGGGCGGCGAGCCGGCGAGCGAGCGCCGCGTTCCGGGAAGACTGATGGGCGTTCGGCGGTGCTAGCCGTGCGCGGCCCGGCGCGGCCGCAGCTACCGCACCTTTATGCGGCGCCCGATTCGCATCTCTGCTGCTGTCCGGAGATTAATGATTCGCCGGGCCAGCTTCCGCGAACGGGGCGACACACCCGTGCCGTCCTCCTCTGCCTGCGAGAGTAGGGGGCCGCGCGGCGCGGACGATCTGTGCTCCGTTGTCCGTGGAACGCTTCCAGCAGTCGCAGTACCATTTTCTCTGGTCTCTTCTGTCTTGCCTCGTCAGTCCACCGTTTGACCGCAAGACGTATTCTCCGTCACCATCTAGTTCCATTTCCTTCGTTATTAATGTGCCATTCGAAACGTCGCACTCGAAATGCGAATTGACGCGCCAAGAAGCCAGACAAGATTTTATTGCACTGACATACTGCGAGAACGCAGCATTGGAACTCTTATATACCATACGCATTTGCCTGGTCCCGGCGGAGGTTCGAGTCCTCCCTTGGGCATGGGTGTGTGTGTTTGTCCTTAGGATAATTTAGGTTAAGTAGTGTATAAGCTTAAGGACTGATGCCTTAGCAGTTGCAAAGTTGCTGCATTAATTTGTTCTGAAAGCGGTGATCATGTTCAAGACAATAAAAGCGGGTTAAAAGCTTTGAGCTATCTGGGGAAGTTAAACTTGCATTACTGAGCAACTGTTTTACCGCGTATCCAGTCTAACTTACCAAATTCCCAAACAGACTAACTTTAATTATCTTTTAGTAGTCACCTTACGATAGCCGGCGATTATATATATGTAAAGACAATCTAAATAAAAAGAAAAAAATTAGTTTATATTGGGATATTTATTTTAACATTGATCATTGTTGCGTTAAAATTTCAGCATATTGAACTTGATTCATAACTAAACTGGTGCCTTATTTATGATTGTAAAAATGTGGGTTTGTAATCTTACGGAACACATCAAATATGGAGCCAAGGTTGGGAGACTGCATACAACACTCCATTCATAAAATAACACACGAAGAACGTTGAAATATATGCTTGATGAAATTAACCACAACCAACCGATCCAATTTTCACCCAAAGAAGTTACGTTCGTAGCACTAACTCTCTGTGAAATCTTCCCGAAAAGAATAGCTGAGGGCTACTTTGATGATTACACTACATGCTTCACGTGGTCAACTTGGTTTACACAAAGAGTGTAACACCACAATAATTTTGATAATTAAAATAAATTAGATCGAAAAGCAATTTACAAAAGAAAAACCTTGCACTGGTTACTATCGTCTTACTATTAACCTGATGGGTCAAACAATTGTATAAGGACGTGGTACTGGTCTCACAAAGTACACCCCACGTGGGTTGAACATAAAGAGAAGCTGCTATATTGAAAAATATTGTCAAGACGAGACGTTATAATCTCACGCACATTCGCATTTAAGATTTATGATCTTAGTTAGAGTTACGGATCATCCACACGTGGTTCCATTTTACTCACAAAGTAGTGACAAAGCAAATACTGGAACATATTCTGAACTTCACACTCGAATTACAATGCGTTGCAATTTAAGATAACATTAGATATTTTAGATCTAAACCTGAAATACAGGTGATTAAATTTTCAGTTAGGCTGAACTTAAGAAATCCATTTTCCTACCGACTTAGCAGAGACGCGCTTAGCTGGAGACCTACCACTTCAGACGCTCGCCGCGGACAGACTGCCGTGGGCCCCTAAAAAGGGTGCTTCCAGATACAAAAAGGAAGTGACCAGAGAGGCAGCTTCCTAACCAACATGACAAGTGACGGACAGGACCATACTAAGAATAGAAGTCTCTTTGCTTTTTAGAAAGCGAAGCTACCTGTTCCGACGTTGGTCCTACTGTTCTATAGCAGACAGGCTTGTCTGCTACCATGAAGCATGCAACTAGAAATACATTTGCTCATTGATGCTTTCACACAGAAGGGAAGGGGGATGACAGTATATTATCATATACAGTGTATAAAAGAAAGCGTATGTAGGTTCCGTATGAGACTGTGTGACATGAATTACATATAAACTTTGTTTTAAAATGTAGTAGAGTGACATATCGTTCTTGTTTATGTGTAAAAGTAACACGTTCCACTGCTCAGTCGCCTCCCAGATAGTCAGAAACACCACAGTAAATTTAGAAGTGGAATGTATGCCGTAAATGCCAACGGTTTAAAAAAATTAACATGAAAGGAATCCAACAGAGACCTTTCGCTGTTAAGTCCCATAAGATTTCACACGCATTTTTGATCATACGCATCACACCTTCTGACCGATTTAAGGCACACATAATTTGAGATATCTTGGCATCCTTCTTCTGCTCGGCAGAGAGATCCTGGAGTGCAGCGAGACAGTCACTATCTTCATCAAAGTCTTGATGGTCTTGCACAGAGTTTCTTGAGAGACAGTCAGCACCTTGCTGTTTTCTTCCACTTTTGTACACTGTGGTAATGTCATCCTCTTGAAGATGTAGTGCCCACCTGGCGAGTCGTCCTGTTGGTTTTATAAGACCTGTCAGCCAACAAAGTGAATGATGGTCTGTAACAACTGTGAACGGCATTCCATAGAGATACTGTCGAAATTTGCACATGGCCCAGATCACAGCAAGACATTCTCTCCGCCCCGGTAGCTGAGTGGTCAGCGTGACAGACTGTCAATCCAAAGGGCCCGGGTTCGATTCCCGGCTGGGTCGGAGATTTTTCTCCACTCAGGGACTGGGTGTTGTGTTGTCCTAATCATCATCATATCATCCCCATCGACGCGCAAGTCGCCGAAGTGGCATCAAATCGAAAGATTTGCACCAGGCGAACGGTCTACCCGACGGGAGGCCCTCGTCACACGACATTTCATTTCATTCTCTTTCTGTAGTTGAGTAGTTTCCCTTGGCTTTGTAAGTGTCCTAGAAGCATAAGCTACAACCATCACTTTTCCATCCGAAATTTGCACCAGAACAGCACCGATCTCATACCCACAGGCATCTTCGTGTAGTTCTGTAGGGGCTCTCTCACCATACAGACCAAGTACAGGGTCAGTCGTCAGAGCTTTTGGCAACACATCGAAAGAATCGAGTTGAGCACTAATCCAGATAAATTTAGCATCAGCTTATAACTGTGGCCTGGCTTTGATACAAAAGTCTTTGATAAAATGACGGTAATACGAACACAATCCGAGGAAGCTTCTCACATCTCTGATACTTTTAGCAATAGGAAAATCCGTTATAGATCTCACCTTTTCTGAGTCTGGCCGCACACCTTCGTTTGACTCAAGGTGTCCAAGTATGTTGATTTCCTTTGCTCCAAAGAGACACTTTCTTGGATTAAGTTTCAGTCCGCCTTGTTGCAGACAACTGAAGAATGCGTATAGTCGGGATGAGCGGCTGCACTTAGCGTGGAAGGTCAAAGTCCCTATAATGTCACCCCTAAAACACAACAACTACCAAATCAATAAATTATCAACTTATTGAAGGGCAATACTTATAAAACAGCTAAGAGACAATCACCACGTGGCCATCTTTAAGACAATACCAAAATATCACTGATAGCTTCCTTCTCAAGCAAGGCATCAAATTACAATTACGAAAACTGACTTAAACAGATGAGCCAATAAAGGGACAATAAATAACAATCAGAAAGTGATTTAAAGAAATATGGCACAGATAATTTATTTAAAGGAGCAATAATCTGCAATATGAAAGAGATTCACGAAACGCATACCAGTTCGTAAAGAACCCAAAATAACACAAGCAGCACAAAAGTTACAATTTAATACAATTCATTCACAAGCAAATTAAAAAAACTTACATATATATTTTTAAATATACAAGAAACACGTTAAATATTTACCAAAGGACAGCGACGCCAGGCTGCCCTGGGCAAAAGGTGACAACTTAAAATACCGGAAGCAGCAGACCAACCGTCCAAAACAACACCTAAACCCCGCGACGCAACCGGGAGTCACCTCACATTAGACGGCACGTCACAGCTTCTGTGCACCAAGCGAAACGTGGTGCCGCCCGCACTCATCCCAACTCGCAGAAGACACGGCAAACACCAACCATACATCAATTAAAATAAGTTAAGAGACGAATAAACATCAAATAAATGAAGAATCAGTTGATTTACTAATGCTGAGTGAGTGCATTCAAATAAATGCACGCGTATAAAACTCTACGTACAAATGATTGCCTTTTACAGAATACGAGCCCTTGCTAATAACTGAGTGAGTGCTTTCAAATAAATGCACTTATATAAAGGAACTATGCACAAATGCCTAGCTTTACAGAATACGAGTCTTTACTAATAACTGAGTAAGTGCCTTCACTATAAGTGACCCAAATTTTACAGCAATATACAAGGGACGCCGATTTGATGGAAATCAAAATAAACTGAAAATCTCATACAGACAATGCATTAACTTCTGGATACCGCAAAAAAAGAAAAAAACCGCACACGCCTTGGAGCTAATCAGCTTTCTAATAGTAATCCCACCCAACGGATTTTTAAAAAGAAATAATGACTGCTGGTTTCAATACGGTTACACACTCTGCCGACCGCTCTTACTTCAACAGGACGTACATTAGGGCAACCAAGCAACAAGTACTCTCGCTGCAACGCAAATAGTTCAACGAAATGAAGGTACCAAAATCACTTACACCTTCAATTGAGGGCAGGGATGGGTCTCTCCGAGAAAACAGCCACCAAAGCAATGCGACGAACCGCGTCCGGAGTTGACATCAGGCAGGTCCACCACCAACTCGTGACCGCCTTACAGAATAGACCTAGGCCCGCCGTGCCGCTGCTGGCCGAGTTCACGTGTTTTCCTCTTTCGACCACGCGAGTACGTCCTTGCACCTCGTAGCGAGTGCAACACTAACTGCCACGAGAGCCAAACACCCGCGAGATCACAAAAGGAGCGAAAATCCTACTACAGCCGGGCAATCGATAGTGCCAAAGAGCTGGTGTGTCAGAAAAGGCGCTCCACGGCTCACTCATAATTCACTGAACTGACCAAAGTCATGGGATACATTTCAATATTGTGGCGTGCCTTCTTCTGCCCGAGGTAGTGCAGAAACGCGACGTGGCATGGACTCAACGAATCGTTAGATTGCCCCCGCAGAAATACAGAGCCTTGATGCCTCTGTAGCTGCCCATAATTGCGAAACTGTTGCCGGGTGGAGGATTCTCTGCGCGAAATGACCTCCGATTATGCCCCACAAACATTCGATGAGATTCATGTCGGGCGATCTGGGTTCGCTCATAATGTCCAGAATGTTCTTCGAACCAGTCGCGAACATATGTGGTGCGGTGACATGGAGCATTGTCATCCATAAAAATCCCATCGTTGTTTGGGAACATGAAGTCCACGAGTGGCTCAAAATGGTCTCCATTTCCAGTAAATGATCTGTTCAGTTCGGCTAAAGAACTCTGTCCATCCCATGTAAAGAACCCACAACGTTATGAAGCCACCACCAGCTTACACGGCGCCTTCTTAACAACCATGGTCAGAGCTTCGTGAGGTGTGCACCACACTCGAAACATACCATCAGCTCTTAACAACTGAAACCGGGACAAATCTGACCCGTCCATGGTTTTCCAATCATCTAGTGTGCAACCAATATGGTCTCGAGCCTAGGAGAGGCGCTGCAGGTTAACAAAGGCACTTGCGTCGCTCGTCTACTGCCATAGCCCACTGGCGCCAGATTTCGCTGCACTGTCACAACGGATACGTTCGCCATATATCCTACATCAATTTCCGCGGTTATTTCACGCAGTGTTGCTTGCCTGTAGGCACTGTCAACTCTCCGCAAACGCCACTGCCCTGTGTCGTCAAGCGAAGGCCGTCGGCCACTGCGCTGCCCGTGGTGAGACGTATTGCCTGAAATTTGGTATTCTCGGCACACTCTTTATACTGTGGACCTCGAAATATTGAATTCTCTAATTATTTTCGAAATGCAATACTCAATGCGTTTAGCTCCATTTACTATTCCGCGTTCAAAATCTATTAATTGTCGTCATGCTGACATAATCACGGTGACACCTTTTCAAATGAATCACTTGAGTACAAATGAGAGTTCAGACAATGTAGTGACATTTTACACCGTGTATACGCGATACCACAGCCATCTCTACAAGTGCACGTAGCTGTCCCATGACTTGTCACCTCAGTGTAGACGATGCATCAAAATTGGGGCGCTGCCCTGGGGTCAGGTCTCTATGGTGGGTGGTGAATTCGGTTTGTCATAGTTAACGGGGCCAGCAGTTCACCACCCTGGCACCAACGGAGCGATGACTGGGTGCCAGGTAGTCGCCCGGTTTATCGTCATGAAAACATAATTGTTAAAGCTTTCATTTATTGTTCACAATCTACTGCAACCGTGACGATACTTGGAGAAATCAACGTCCCTTGGACATAAACGGCAGGCGACCTACAAGAGGTAGGATTGTCAGCAGATGGTATGGATATGTGCATTGTCGTACCACTAATCAACTGAAGGTTGCAGTGACTCACAAAGGTCGCTGACCTCGGACATAAAACAGAGGGTGGCCAGCTGGACTGGGCGGAGCGTGCAGGTATGGACCCTACATAAGTAAGATGACTACCGCAGAGGCATCTGCGCACTAGAGAAGAGGCGGTTGGCAATGAGTTTTTCCTTCCTGAGCTGTAACTGTAGAACAACAGGTGGACCGCCAGTTATAAGCTGCCAAATTCACGGCATTGGTCTCAGTGCGATCAGCAGCTGGGCCGCAGCTGACAGCGACAGCGTCTGTATCAGCAGACTGATGGATACACGTAGATGACCGTGGCAGTGAACGTCAGGGGTGCACGAATTACAGTTAGGAGAGTTTGTGGGAGCTATTTATTACCCATAGTTTAAATATTTAGTTATTCGTTGCAAATTTAGTTTACCTCATATTTTAAAACATGTCGGTCGTACTTATTACTGTTTTCGTTCATCATCTTTTTTGTAGCTTTTTCTTTTGTTTTTACCTCGCTACATGTGCCAAATGATTATACTCTTTCAAAATAACAATAACTTGTGATTGATATATAAATTAAATTTTGTGGTTTAAAGAAGAATGTAAAAAGATGATGGGATAGAGGAGAGATTTGTTAGTGACTGACGATGAATACCTGTGAATGGTTTCTTCGAGTTGTTGACCGCCAATCGCAACAAAATAGTTTACATTTAGTAGTAGAGAATGATACTGCTAATTCTATGCATTAACATCAGACATTCATCCTTGTACACCGTTAGTTGATTTCTTGGCTACATTGGCAGCACCTTACACTTTATTTACTCTAGTATTCGCTATCCTTAATTATTATTTGACTAATAGATACATTTGCCAGTGCATTTTAGCATGTTATGTCTGATTCACAGTTCTAGGTGTCTTCCTCCTCCTCCTCCTCCTCCTGTTCCCTTCTAGTGTCACTGTTTTCATTGTTGTTACGTTGCGTATAGGCACGTCTGTTATGTCGTGTCTTCAGGTACTATTCATGGTTGTCTTTGAAATACTGTTTGTCAATGCAGTTAGTTATACCCTTCGTTCTTCGTCTCTTATTGTGTGTATATGTCTGTTACCGTGTGGCTTAAGTTTAGTGTGTGTCTACTGTTCGCTTATTGAGACCTGAGACTCTCCTGGCGTATACATCTTTCAAATAACTTCTGGGAATTCAGCCAGGTAACACTTTCAGCGACCGCCGATATTTCGGCGGGAGAAACCCCGCCATTTTCAAGGAAAACGGCAACGGTCAGGCGGCGCACATGAAAATGGCGGGATGTTCTCCCGCCGAAATATCAGCGGTTGCTGAAAGTGTCACCTGGCTGAATTCCCGGAAGTTATTTGAGAGTGTTCGCTTATTGCCCGCAGAAGAACCTTCATATCCGCATGTGGAAAGAGGATTTGTCTCAGAGTCACACGTTGTGAGTGCCAGTTAAGAAGTGTACCATCATACCACGGATGGGACTGATATGTTTCATTCGCAACCGCTCCTTCACGTCAGGGAGGAGATACTGCAGTCTACGTTACAAAGAGCGCAAATATGTTGGCATGCCAGAGATTTTGGGACACATTTTTTAAGTGCTGAGGAAGGAATAGAGGCAGCCGGTACCCCACTTCTCACACAGATTCTTTCAGACGGGAGCATATTCGCCTGTCTCGTGCTTCGATAGGAACACTTTTCCACTGGCGTGTTTAGGTTCCACATCTTCTAAACCACTGGACAGATTTCAACCATATTTCGTACACGATGTCTTGCCGTTAGGGAACAGTCGCTCTGGGGAAAGGACTAACTATTTACCACAGTTCAAGCAATATGAAGTCATAAACAATGAACGCCTGAGAAACTGCCGCATCATGCACGACTTTCCGAATTTATTCCTTCTATGCTACTAACTGTATTCACAATAAATTTCGCCAAATACAGTTACAAAATTATATCATGCTAACACTCATAGTTCAGGAGATAACACTTAGAAGCGTGAAGAAATGTCATATCATGCATGAAGTTTTAATATACTTATTCTTTACTATTTCTAAACTCCTACAATTGTGTCAACTTAAGGAAATCATTGAAACTTGGCACCGCTTTTGGCAGCTTTCAACTGCGAAACGCAAACTGCTGTAGGCGAAAACAATAGCCGTCTTGCCGCGCGGGGTAGCCGAGCGACTTCCCCCGTCAGAGATTTGAGTCCTCACTTGGGCATGGGTGTGTGTGTTATCCTTAGAGTAAGTTAGCTTAAGTTAGATTCAGTAGTGTGTAAGCTTTGGGACCGATGACCTCAGCAGTTTGGTCCCGTAAGACCCCATCACTAATTTCCAAAAAATAGCCGTCTGTAGAGCTATGAACAGGCGTTTACAAAATCGCGATGTAGACACGCTCAGCAGCTGCACGTAGCGAACAGAAAGTGTTTCATAATTTCAGAGGTGTTTCACGAAGAAATGGAAATGGCATTTTTACGATATTACACAACAAACACAGCTCATTTCTGTTTTAGTTTGTAATGGAAATTTGGCAAAACGAATACCGGAAATACCGTATCTGTCAGCTAGAAGAAGTGGTATTATAAGGAAAGAGAAACAACAAACAGGAAAGCAAAGAGTGGTGTTGTGCTTGGAAGACAACGGAGTAAATATTTAAAAGCAAGATACATCTTTTAAAAGTTGAATAACAAAAATCCGTTTGTGTTCTCATTTCTGTATTAGGCAGGAGATTACTGGGGCAGTGTTGGTAGACCTCTGAGCAGCCTACGACATCTCTGAACATTTCCTTCTGCTTAGAAAGATTTACACCATCAAAAAGACTATTGTTTTCACCCAAACCATCAGGAACTTTCTCTAGAAACTAAGTTTCTTCATAGAGTTCGGACGATGAAGGAGCAGGTGGAGGAGACAGAAATATGGGCTGCTCCAAGGAAACTTGCTGGCAGCAACCTCATTTAGTAACCGTACTAATGATCTGTGACCAGTCCCTACTGGAAGAAACTCAATCCTTTATTTACGTAGATGACCACGCCATCAAAACCGAGAGAAAAAATCTTGAAAGCATCGAGTGAAAGCTGTTAAAAGCCTTAGACTTATAGTCCACCTACTACCAGACGAATCAGCTGACGCCAAATCCTTTTAAGACGTAGACGGGGGCCTTCCACCTCAAGAACAAAGAGACCACTACATAGCCTGTAGACTACCTGAGAAGGAATTCTGCTGGAACGCTGCACAGCCCCAAAATTACTTGAGATCTCTTCGAACCTAGTGCTGACATATAAGAAAAACTGCACAAATACAAAGGGGAATATGGAAGCAAGAGACAATTTACTACGGAAGGTCATAGAAACACCATGTGGGCAGCAGATACAGACAGTAAAAACATTCGCACTTGCCCTGTGGTACTCCACTGCAGAACATGCATGTCCAAAACTGTCTACGAAGCTCTTAATTAAACATGCGATATCGTCACAGGCTATGCCCACTCTACATCTCTCGAAGGGCTATACAGGCATGCTGGAATGGCACCCCCAGACATACGATGGCTTTCGTCAGCCAGGAAAGAGAGGACCGAAACCACAACATCTGGCGCCCACCCGCTGTTCGGACAGCAGCCAGCACAACCAAGACTTAACTAAAGGAAGAGGTCCCTGAGAGCAACCCAGGCGCTTGCTGATCCACCTAAGATAGTAGCGCAACAGGTGCCAGAACTAAGAGCGTCTGATACCAGGTGAGAAAATACCACCTGGCCACGTAGAAGGCTGCGTCACTTGGGTGATACTAAGTCATAAGGTGCAGATATAAGCGACATAGATGGCATGGCATGGCATGGCATGATGAAATATAAGAAATTATTCAGATAGTGAAGGGAGACGAAAATTTAATAGTCATGGGTGACTGGAATTCGAGTGTAGGAAAATGGAGAGAAGGAAACGTAGTAGGTGAGTATGGATTGGGGCTAAGAAATGAAAGAGGAAGCCGCCTGGTAGAATTTTGCACAGAGCTCAACTTAATCATAGCTAACACTTGGTTTCAGAATCATGAAAGGAGGTTGTATACATGGAGGAACCCTGGAGATACTAAAAGGTATCAGATTGATTATATAATGGTAAGACAGAGATTTAGGAACCAGGTTTTAAATTGTAAGACATTTCCAGGGGCAGATGTGGACTCTGACCACAATCTACTGGTTATGAACTGTAGATTAGAACTGAAGAAACTGCAAAAAGGTGGGAATTAAAGGAGATGGGACCTGGATAAACTGAAAGAACCAGAGGTTGTACAGAGTTTCAGGGAGAGCATAAGGGAACAATTGACAGAAATGAGGGAAAGAAATACAGTAGAAGAAGAATGGGTAGCTTTGAGGGATGAAGTAGTGAAGGCAGCAGAGGATCAAGTAGGTAAAAAGACGAGGGCTGGTAGAAATCCTTGGGTAACAGAAAAAATATTGAATTTAATTGATGAAAGGAGAAAATATAAAAATGCAGTAAATGAAGCAGGGAAAAAGGAATACAAACGTCTCAAAAATGAGATCGACAGGAAGTGCAAAATGGCTAACCAGGGATGGCTAGAGGACAAATGTAAGGATGTAGAGGCTTATCTCATTAGGTGTAAGATAGGTACTGCCTACAGGAAAATTATAGAGACCTTCGGAGAGAAAAGAGAGCCACTTGTATGAATATCAAGAACTCAGATGGATACCCAGTACTAAGCAAAGAAGGGAAAGCAGAAAGGTTGAAGGAGTATATGTAGGATCTATACGAGGGCGATGTTCTTGAGGACAATATTATAGAAATGGAATGGGATATAGATGATGATGTAATGGGAGATACGATACTCTATGAAGAGTTTGACAGACCACTGAGAGACCTGTGTCGAAACAAGGCCCCCGGAGTAGACAACATTCCATTGGAACTACTGACGGCCTTGGGAGAGCCAGTCCTGACAAAACTGTACCATCTGGTGAGCAAGATGTATGAAACAGGCGAAATACCCTCAGACTTCAAGAAGAATATAATAATTCAAATCCCAAAGAAAGAAGGTGTTGACATGTGAAAATTACCGAACAATCAGTTTAATAAGTCACTAACTCGAATTCTTTACAGACGAATGGAAAAACTAGTAGAAGCCGACCTCAGGGAAGATCAGTTTGGATTCCGTAGAAATACTGGAACACATGAGACAATACTGACCTTACGACTTATCTTAGAAGAAAGATTAAGGAAAGGCAAACCTACGTTTCTAGCATTTGTAGACTTATAGAAAGCTTTTGACAATGTTGACTGGAATACTCTCTTTCAAATTCTAATGGTGGCAGGGGTAAAATACTGGTAGCGAAAGGCTATTTGTACAGAAATCAGATGGCAGTTATAAGAGTCGAGGGACATAAAAGGGAAGCAGTGGTTGGGAAGGGAGTAAGACAGGGTTGTAGCCTCTCCCCGATGTTATTCAATCTGTATATTGAGCAAGCAGTAAAGGAAACAAAAGAAAAATTCGGAGTAGGTATTAAAATCCATGGAGAAGAAATAAAAACTTTGAGGTTCGCCGATGACATTGTAATTCTGTCAGAGACAGCAAAGGACTTGGAAGAGCAGTTGAACGGAATGGACAGTGTCTTGAAAGGAGGAAATAAGATGAACATCAACAAAAGCAAAACGAGGATAATGGAATGTAGTCGAATTAAGTCGGGTGATGCTGAGGGAATAAGATTAGGAAATGAGACACTTAAAGTAGTAAAGGAGTTTTGCTATTTGGGGAGCAAAATAACTGATGATGGTCGAAGTAGAGAGGATATAAAATGTAGACTGGTAATGGCAAGGAAAGCGTTTCTGAAGAAGAGAAATTTGTTAACATCGAGTATAGATTTAAGTGTCAGGAAGTCATTTCTGAAAGTATTTGTATGGAGTGTAGCCATGTATGGAAGTGAAACATGGACGATAAATAGTTTGGACAAGAAGAGAATAGAAGCTTTCGAAATGTGGTGCTACAGAAGAATGCTGAAGATTAGATGGGTAGATCACATAACTAATGAGGAGGTATTGAATAGGATTAGTGAGAAGATGAGTTTGTGGCACAACTTGACAAAAAGAAGGGAGCGGTTAGTAGGACATGTTCTGAGGCATCAAGGGATCACCAATTTAGTATTGGAGGGCAGCGTGGAGGGTAAAAATCGTAGAGGGAGACCAAGAGATGAATACACTAAGCAGATTCAGAAGGATGTAGGTTGCAGTAGGTACTGGGAGATGAAGAAGCTTGCACAGGATAGAGTAGCATGGAGAGCTGCATCAAACCAGTCTCAGGACTGAAGACAACAACAACAAATGGCATGGCACCACAAGTGGAGTCAACGCTGTTCGGGAGTTCTGAACAGACTGAAGACCACCATCTGCAATGCAACCGGTGCCAAACTACGTGTACTGCGGAAGATCTGCCCAAAGTTTCAACAAACGCGCTCTATGTGGCTAAATATTAGTCCTATAAAATATAATACACGTGAAATAGCTATTTCTGTTTACTTACTATTACACGTATATATAAATTACTGTACACTTCTGTTTCAATTATTATGATGTCTGTAACTAAACTACTGTAATGTTTTTTGAAGTATGAATGCACCTGACGATAAATAAATAAAATAAACAATTGCACATGTTTTGTATAACGCCACATATAATTGCTATATAACTATTGGAAAGACAGATACCATATCAAGCATTGTAAAAAAATAAAAGTAAATTAAACCAAGGCCTGCAATCTAACCCCCAGTATTCTAATGCGAAACTCTACCCACTGAACAGCACCAGTACACACTCCTGTATGAAGATACTTCGAGGACGTGTGATTACACTGTTGCCATTCTTCAACGTAAACCTTCTATTGAAATTACTCACTGATAGAAAATTCATAGAGACATTTTTGTACTGTTAGTACGCAAGGAAATGTGCTGTGGCGCCAGATGCACAAATTTTGGTTCACCGTGAGAAACTTGTTCCATTTGCAGGTCGCTGGGAGCTTTACCAAGTGAACATGGCATGGGTTACGGGATGCTGTAGGGGAAGCAGATGCATAGGTAGTGTTCTCCGATCCAGTTTGCTGGAAATCGTGCCTTAGGTGCAAGGATCTTAAAATCGGCACATAAATAAATGACGTAAATTTTCAGTCGTTACGTCATTATTTCATTGCACTAGTAGTGCTCAGTTGTTCGAAAAGTACCAGCTGTAGGCTGCTAATAAGGAATTCCTGCTAAGTTTCAGCACAAGTTGACAAAGTAGTAATTTCCGCGACAAGAGAATTTGTGATCGTTCACTGGGCGAGGGGAGATTGGAAATACGATTCAGAAATCAGTAGCGACGTATGGTAATAATACAACAATGGAAGCCATACAGTTTACGAAACGTTCTGTTCAGGCATTTGCGAGGTTCATCAGCCGATGATCACCACCTCCTGCTCTACCATATTGTAATATTCTTTGCTCCCACCATCGATGCGTTCAGGCCCTCTTTTCAGAACTTCCATATATTTCACAATTTTTTAGAGGTATGCATACAATATTTCTAATTTTTAGAAGCGCCTGGAAGTCGGTAAGGCTTATGCAATGTGTGTCATGACATCCCTAAATATAGGATCTTCCCGCTTAAATCGGGACATCTGGTGACACTACGCTTAGGAGAAGTAAGCCATGTCTCTTTCTCATAGGCCATACAGCACAATAGAATCAAAATTTCATTCGCCGTGCCTACTACAGTGCCGCGGCTTATTGCATTGCTTAGTAACTAAGGCTGGCAGAGAATGGGAACAGTCCTTATCAGCTTTAAGTTATCCGATTTCCACGAATTCCTTCGCTCCGAGAATGGGGCGAAGTTCCATTATGCGTATAGCAAATGTACAGCGTTTCTCGGCCACAGACACTTAACGTAAAAGGTTATTGGGTGCGGTACAGCAAAATTTTTTAAACTAATTGTCACTCATCTCGTCTCAGCTCGACAGTGCACAAAAGCTGAGACTTTCTTAGTCCGTGGTCGCATCCCAGAATGGATCCTTGTAGCCATGGAAACGAATAAATGAACTCAAAACAGGCAACACATCGACAAAGTTCAGCCAGCAGGGTTCTTAAATGAAGAGTATCTCTGCGGCTAATTGGAAAACGCATTCGCCATTTGATTGCCAGCTCGTCTTCTGCAGCAGCTGCAAGATCCAGAATGTGATAGGCTTCGCCAGGGATGACACATTTACCCTACACTTTCCAGGCGTGTACGAGGGAGACTGTGGGTGTGAAGAAGCCAACATGCATGGAACTAGCATGTCGGCAAAAACTAACATAAGCGAGCACGACAGCTACAGTCTAATTGGCGCACAGCGAACTAAGAGTATTGGGGCAAGAAAAGAACTTCCAACTGAACCTGTGTACTTGCCAAGCAGCCGGGAATGATGAAATGCAGGATCAGACAGGCTACTTAGCTATTAAAGCGTTCTAACAGCACATGAACTACGCATCGTCCAAGTTTCATTTCCGTAAAATACTACTGCGCATGGCGGATTTCCAGATTGAGCGCGAAAAGTATATTGGTGACAACAATTTTAAATTTCGCAATTTTTCATTCCAATGACACAGAACTGTGTCTCATTTTGAGGCTGTGGTTAAGCTTAAGCCGGCGCAACAACAGACGTCAATAGATTCACTGAAATGAAACTTCAGTCAATTGTTTAAATTTTTATTCTTATTTAACTGAGATTCTGCCACTCTTCCAAGTGTGTACATCCCGCCTCCCTCAAGCGATCGAAAAATCCTGTACACTACACTTCAGACCAATGTCTCTAGAAAAGACTTCCTTACATTTATATTAGATGTTAATTTTTCTTTTTCAGAATGCTTTAACTGATCAGCCAGAACATTGTGACCACCGATCTGCTATCGACACAAACCCGTCCTGGCGAGGAATGACTGCTAGTCAGACACACACACACGGTGCATGTAGTGTAAGATGGCAAGAACTATGCCCCTTACATGAAGTCATAAAAGATCACTGATCTCACGTTGAGCGAAGAGTAGGGCTGAATAAAAATGACTGACAAGGCGCAATGCACCTTGTAGAGGGTATAGTATGGACGTATTGGAGTAATTAATGTTGGGTGATGGTTTTAAAGTAATTCACGCAACATGATACCTTTGTGGAAATGCGTCGATTTTCTGGAGGCTAGTTTATCCGAGGCAAGTATTCAGACTTGACTGCGGCCGGGTGGTGGCGCACAGCTGGGGAGCGGTGAAGGGAAGCAACAATAGGCACCTTAGGGCGGCTCAGACTCTGAGAAAGTGGTAACGAGGCGCGGTCTCCAGCTGTCTTAAGATGAGTGACAATGAGGGGGTGGTCGACCCCATGCTGATGTACCAGGAAGCAGATGGTGAACTTGTACACCTGTTGATAAATGTCCGTCATCCCGTTTTCAGTGAAACATGCGAGAAATCCGCGCAAACCTACGGTGGAGCGGTCAACAGAGGCCGAAATATGCGTGTTCGTGACTATAGCAACTTCACACTGAATTCACGGTCCGCAGAGTCTGAAGTAAATCAGGTGAAGAGCGAGAGAATGAAATACATTAGACTCTGATGGGAACATAGGACCAAGGAATTTGAAGTAATCTCCTGGGAGTCAGAATTTCGGAAAAGTTGGTGTTTTATGCACATGCTAACCTTGATGGATGGCCTGGGAGGAGCTAAATATCAGAATATGAGAGGAAGGGAGATTTTGTGGGAATTTGTTCACTTTCCAGAGCAAGCATTGGTCAGCACTGGGAAGCGATGCATAATTAATGCGACTTGCGCTGCAATTGGCGTGAGTGATTTTGCTGGAGGGGAACTGAGGCAAAGAGGGGACTGGCAGAAGTCTCTGTGGAGGTCTTCCGTTTCCAGATTGCCTAGAGTGCGGACGTGGCGCTCTTTACTCAGATTGCCTGCGAGAGAGTGTGCATCTCTGCAGTTTAGGACTTAGCAAACAGAACGATTGAGATTGGCAATAGAAAGTTTTCGTTCAGCTATGTACTGAGCAAGATAGCTAGGAATGAATAGACGAGCGCAGTCATGTAGTACCACGAGGCTAGCTGACGTCTGCATGAAGCCGCCCCGCCACGCTGAATTCTGTGATATTGCTCCTGCTCCGACTTGAGTTAGGCCCCTGAATAATTTGTTGGATCATGTCGGCAAAGTTTCCACAAGGGTTTCATGGGCCGTGTATTATAGCATTCTTCTCGCAGTTCGCATTACGCCTGGGTCAGTCGATAGGAATTAATTTTTATTTATCGCACTTTACTCCATGCAAACGCAATTTATTCCCACTGCCTGTTAGGTGAGTCATGTAATGTGATGATTGAAGGTCGTGAGTTAAAATAAATTTGTGCTAATCGACTGCATCCGTTTTCAATCAAGTAGCTGAAATCCCAAGTCACTTTCTTAATTAATTTTATGTTCAACAATTGCATCTGGTGTTCAATAGCTGAATATAACATCAAAGTGCTCCCTGTTTTAATTAAAAGGAATCAATTAATGTCAATACTGCCACCGCAGTTCAATCAGGAGTCACAGGGCCTTATTACGTTCTTTGTATTATCCGATATTGCGGCAGTTTTGCACTCTCTGTTGATCTGTTAGCCAATTAGCTGGGGTAAACACACGCCAAACCCAGATAAGTGACGGGTGGGGTGTTACAGTAGTATCAGTGAGTGTGCTGTCCGTGAGTAGAACGAGGAAGCCTCGCAATGTCTCTGGGTCTGACCGAGGCACATTGCCGTGCTCTGGAGGCTCAGCGTAAGCATTTCAGAAACTGCACGACTTTTTGGGTATTCGAGGAGTGTCTTCAGCACGTGGTGAAACCAAAGTGTAATCACGTGCAGAGATCGAGGGGCTGGGCAGCCACCCCTCCTCACAGATGTCGGACGGCGTTGGCTTGGCGGTCTGGTAAAAGAAGCCAGGCGGCAAATTCTGGTGGAACTAACATCAGACTCTAATGCTCGCAGAAAACAAATGTGTCTGAACACACAGTGGGCTGAACACTCCTAATGATGGGCCTCCGCAGCCGACGACCCTTGCATGTGCCATTGTTAACACCACAACATCGGCAACTCCAACTGCAATGGGCATGTGGCCATCGGCATTGAATGTTGGCGCAGTGGCAGAGCACTGCATGGTGTGACGTATCCTGATACCTTCTTCATCATGCTAGATGGAGGGTACGAATCCGTCGTCTTCCAGGGAAACAGATACTTGAAACCTGTACTGCCGGACAAGTTGGCGGCGACTCCATTATGCTACAGGGAACATTCACGTGGACGTCCACTGATCTAATGGAGTTCGTACAATGCACAACGACAGCCAAAAGCTATCGCATACCTGTTGCAAATCATGCACATTCCCGCATGACTATCGTGTTACCCGACGACAGCGCAATTTTTCAGCAAGAAAATGCGCCATTTCACAAGGCCAGAAGTGTGAAGCAGTGGTTGGAGGAACACAGTGGTGAGTATCAATTGATACTCTGGTCTCCCAACTTGCCAGATCTGAACATGATAAAACACATCTTAGATGTGACTGAACGTGACGCCGGAGCTCATCGACCGCCTCCCCAGAGTTTACGAGAATAAATGACTTGTGTGTGCGGATGTGGCGCCAATTCTCTCCAGTGACCAAGGCCAGATTGCTTCCGTGCCATGATGCTTCGCCACTGCTATCCGTGCCAAAAGTGGACATAACGACTATTAGGTACGTGGTCATAATGTTCTGGCTGATCAGTGTATTGTCATTCTGCATTTCACATGCTCTCCACTCCAGCTGTCGTTATTTAGCTATCCACACAGCAGATCTTAACTAATACTATTACTGTCTCATTTCATATTCTAAATTCCTTGTGCATTATCTGATTAGGTATCATCCATCAGCATTCCAATAACTTTGATATACTTTTCCTTGTGTCGTCTCGTTGCCACTGTATGCTTGTTGCACGGGAAGCAAGGGGAGGTTGTTGTTTGGTGGCCGGTCCCCTCCCCTATAACACAAACTTCATGCATTAATTAACAGGGTTCTTTATTAACATAAACAGACATCTTAAGATAGTCCACGTCAGCCTCACTGCTGGTGAAGTCCCCTATGTACATTACACTGGTCGCTAGGTACTGATTGACTCTGAAATAGAGACTGAGCTAACAGCGACTGCGACTCCCACTTTACTGTGACTGATGACTCGACTTGTTAAGTCACTGGATGACTGAATGGAATTGACTTGCAGATCCCTCAGATCCACGGCGGCGATATAAATATTGGCAGCCTAGAGGGCGTGTGCGGCGCTTTTTTGTGATTTTATCTTTGGTCTCTGTCGATCTTTTTACAACCTAAATGAAATTTTCCCTCTACAGCAGAGTGTGTGTTGACATGAAACTTCCTGGCACATTAAAACTGTGTGTCAGACAAAGACTCGAACTTGCGAACTTTCCTTATGCAGGCATGTGCTCAAAGTAGGAGACGAGGTACTGGAGGATAGGGTGTGAGTGCTTCAGTAGCTAGGTTAGAGCACTTACCTCTAAAAGACAAAGGTTTCGAAGTCGAGTCTCGGTCTGGCACACAGTTTTAATCTACCAGGAAGCTTCTCACAACCTCTTTGCCACCTGGTATGCTAGCGTCACCTAACACCAGCACAGTTTTGTGGCTGTTGATCTTAATACTCTTCTCCAAACACTAACATTCTGTTCAACTGCTCTTCCAAGTTTCTTTTGTTGCCTGATAGAATTATGTCATGGACTAATACCGTAGTTTTTGTTTCTTCTCTACGAACTTCACTTTTCTTGCAAAATTCCTCCTTTTTTCATTTACTATTTGTTCAGCATACAGCTTGGAGTTTGGATAAGGTCTGTTATAGCTCGCAACCCTATATCACTCCCTTCTCGACTGCTGCTTCCCTTTCATACTCTTCGCTTCATAACTGCAATCTAGTTTCTGTTTAAGTTTTAGACAACTTTTCGCTCCCTGTGTTTTATACTTACTGTCCTCAGAATTTCAAAGTATATACAACTTAGAATAACATATGATGAGAACATGTATCGTTCAGCTAAGCTCTTGGGAAGTAACAACTGGGAAAATTAATGACGACAAAAAGGGGGCCTATAATAAAAGGGTGAGTACTCGGCTTGATGAAGACCGTAAAATATACAAAGCTAAACGGAAAAAAACAAAATGGACCATTTGCTAAAGCTGAAAATCAAGCATGTGAGAAAGCTAGAGAGGATAAAAGAAAGACTTTAACGGTACTAAATCAAGCAAAGCGTGAAAGATACTGAAGATGATGGAACTTACACTACTGCCCATTAAAACTGCTACACCAAGAAGAAATGCAGATCATAACAGGTATTCATTGGACGAATATATTTCACTAGAACTGAAATGTGATTACATCTTCATGCAATTTGGGTGAGTAGAACCTGAGAAATTAGTACCCAGAACAACCCTCTCTAGCCGTAATAACAGCCTTGATACGCCTGGGCATTGAGTCAAACAGAGCTTGGTTGACGTGTAAAGGTACAGCTGCCCATGCACCTTCAACAAGATACCACAGTTCATCAAGAGTAGTGACTGGCGTATTGTGACGAGCCAGTTGCTCGGCCACCATTGACCAGACATTTTCAATTGGTGAGAGATCTGGAGAATGTGCTGGACAGGGCAGCAGTCGAAGATTTTTTGTATCCAGAGAGGCCTGTACAGAACCTGCAACATGCTGTCGTGCATTGTCCTGCTGAAATGTAGGGTTTCACAGGGATCGAATGAAGGGTAGAACCACGGGTCGTAACACATCTCAAATGCAACGTCTACTGTTTAAAGTTCCGTCAATACGAACAAGAGGTGACCGAGACGTGTAACCAATGGCACCCAATAGCCTCACGAGGGCTGATACTCCAGTATGGCGTTGACGAATACACGCTTCCAAAGTGCGTTCACCGCACTGTCGCCAAACACGGATGCGACCATCATGATGCTGCAAACAGAACCTGCATTCATCCGAAAAAATGATGTTTTGCTATTCGTGCAC
Source organism: Schistocerca gregaria (assembly GCF_023897955.1). Taxonomy (NCBI): domain Eukaryota; kingdom Metazoa; phylum Arthropoda; class Insecta; order Orthoptera; family Acrididae; genus Schistocerca; species Schistocerca gregaria. The sequence continues at coordinate 183,785,143 of NC_064927.1, forward strand.
CCAGGTTCGTCGTTGAGTAGACCATCGCAGGCGCTCCTGTCTGTGACGCAGCGTCAAGGGTAACCGCAGCCATCGTCTCTGAGCTGATGGTCCGTGCTGATGCAAATTTCGTCGAACTGTTCGTGCACATGGTTGTTGTCTTGCAAACGTCCCCATTTGTTGACAAAGGGGTCGAGTCGTGGCTGCACGATCCGTTACAGCCATGCGGATAATATGCCTGTCATCTCGAGTGCTAGTGATACGAGGCCGTTGGGATCCAGCACGGCGTTCCGTATTACCCTCCTGAACCCACCGATTCCATAATCTCCTAACAGTCATTGGATATCGACCAACCGTAGCAGCAGTGTCGCGATACGATAAACCGCCATCGCGATAGGCTACAATCCGACCTTTATAAAAGTCGGAAACGTGATGGTACGCATTTCTCCTCCTTACACGAGCCATCACAACAACGTTTCACCAGGCAACGCCGGTGTGGGAAATCGGTTGGAAACTTTCCTCATGCCAGCACGTTGTGTAGGTGTCACCACCTGCACCAACCTTTTGTGAATGTTCTTAAAAGCTAATCATTTGCATAGCACAGCATGTTCTTCCTGTCGGTTAAATTTCGCGTCTGTAGCACGTCATATTCGCTGTGTAGCAATTTTAATGGCCAGTAGTGTAAAAACGAAGTTAGTTTTGGGATTACTCTAATAAGTATGGAGGATTGGTAAAGTATCACCAGCTCTTGATGTTGGAGAACTTAACTTCGCAAGAAATTTGTTACTCTATGAAGCATACGAAAAATGGGAAAACACTGGGTTCAGGAGGAATAAACATAGCATTAAGAAAGGCAGCTGCTATGGCTGCATGATTTATACCGGCCCAGTCCTATTACAAGTGTTTGGACGTGGACCATGTATGCAAGTAATGGAAAAAAATATGTGTCATTCCTTCAGTCTACAAGAAGAGGAATGGGTAGGACTGTCGAAGTTACTGGGACATAAGCGTGATGCCATGACCAGCAGGAAAGTGTGGAATAATCTGAAAAGCAAGAACAGAGATGAAGATTAGAATATCTGAGAAACAGACCAGGACGCCCATATATTGATGTAAGATTCACATTACGGAATCAAATAGAGAACAGAATTAGCAGATGGGTAGAGACCCATTTAGCATTCGTTGATTTGTGAAAGACCTATGGTACAGTACTACAGATCAATTTGTGAACAAGGAGAATAGTGATGTGTCAGCTACTTACATTAAAGTAGTTAAATAATTCTAGACTGACTTTCTGAGTGCTATCAAATTAGTAAACCCAATGTCACATGGGTTTTGTGTTAGAAAAGAGCTACGTCAATGGTGTATTAACTAGCCAAGTCTATTTAAAATTAATGTAGAGGAAGCACTTACAGTCTAGAGGACCAAGTGTGAAGGTATGGAAATCCGTTAGGTGGATGATATCTTGCACAAGTTTCTCTTTGATGATGATCAAGTCATTTTATCAGAGCCCAGTAAATGCTTCAGAAGCTGAAAGACGATTATAACAGATGAGCCCCACAATTAAGTTGATGAAAACCGAATGTGTGAAGGTTGGCGACAATGCCATGAGGGTTGTGGAGGTAGGAGCCAGTAATCTCAAGAATGTAAGACTTTTAAGAATCTGTGGACTATGATATCATCAAACACGAAAAATTAATATTATATATACATACATACATATATATATATATATATATATATATATATATATATACTCCCCTGTACAAGTCCTAGAAGTATGTAATGGGAGTTTCCGACAAATCTGTGTACAGGGTGGTCTGAAATTACCATTACATACTTCTAGGACTTGTAGCAGGGAGTGAGTACGTAATATTTTGAATAGGAACACATGTTCGGAAACGTACCGGTTTCATGCTACAGCTGTTTGGAAACGTGTTTCCTAGGTAGGTTTTCAACAGGATAGTCTTAGTGATGGGTGCTTACATCAGATCGGCTGATGTCATTTAACATCCTATCCTACCTCACTTACCTGGTTGAGCCTCATTCATGTGTATGTCAGTGTTGGAGCAACATGATTGAGTACAAGGCTGCAGAAAACGCCTACATGATCTTCCTGAATGGCAAAGCTCACGGCAATGGAAGAGCTGTTCGTCGCCTTTATCAAGATAGTTCTCCACAGCTCCAGACTACATCGCTGCCCTTTTCACCACAATCACGCAGCAGTTGCGAGAAAGGGTATTTTCACCACCAGCAGGCGTGACTGTGCTGCTCCAGGGAGGTCCCACACGCCAGAACTGGAAGAGGCATTAGTGTATCACGTCCATGAGAACCCGTCAACAAGTACGTGAGTAGTCTTATTGTCTATTAATGAGTGGGACTGTAAGACAAGTAATTTACCGGATCACGCCCAGTCAACTTGAAAGTATCAGAGATAAAATTATATTTAAAAGTGAAAGTATCAAACCAAAATTGTTTCCTTTTTAATTAGTGAAAGTATCAAAGATAAAATTGTTCCAAATTCATTATTCAACAAACCTGCATCTGACTGTGTCTGAGAACTTGTTTTGTGCACTCCTCCATTTTGCCAGTAATGAAACATGCATTTGACTCATCAGTCAAGTTTAAGAGAATAATGCAGTTTGTGCAATGCCATTAAGATGGTACTGATGTTTACTTAATGAAATTATACTTTGACTTGAATAATGCCAGTTGTACAATGGCATAAAATTAGTTATTTGAAATAACGTTGCTCTGATAACTTTAGTTATACAAAAATCTATTTCTAATCATGAACTGCATATGCATATTTCATAGAGGCCTCATTTTCTTTATGTTCTTTCATTGAAGATTATCTTTACTACTCCTTTTCATATTCAATACAAGCAAAAGTTGTGGATTATGTTTCAGGCTGTTAGATTGATCTCACAAAAACTACCATTTCCAACATTTTTGTAGCACAAATAACTCTTACAAAAAATTTTACAAAATGCTTACTGTGTCAAAACCTGGACATACAAATCCTAACTCTGAACATTATCTAACAAAATCCATTTAGAACTCATTTTATAGCTACTCCCATTAACGTGCTGCAGTTTGCTCAGTGTAAACTGCCCATCACTGATCCTACCTTAAAGATGCCAAAAAACGTCTGCTTCCTCTGGGCACCTAGCTGTGACTCCTGATATTTCACTGCACGTGCCCGGCTCTCTTAACCATCAAAGATCCACCTACTCAAAGATATTATACTCATTCCATCTTGCGGTTGGCAACTATCGACTTTATATTCTGATCAAACCTTAGCACATGCCTTTCATAACCCCCTGGTCCACTGGATCAGAATTTTGTGCTGGCATCTGTGCAGTTAGCACAGATTTTCTCACAAAATTCGTGAAAGAAAGTACAATGTAATATACAATACAAGACATACATAGTATTAAAATCAAAAGAGTATTACACATCAATTAAATTTAACAACAGAAACACAGAATGTGAAGTAAAATGCATAATATCATTTGATTTTCAAATCACTGTGAATCAAAGAGCATCAAAATGTACAAAACAGAAACAAATAAATGTCGGGCAAAGACATGAGACATTGAGATTATTAAGAGAGGAGAGGAAAGGAATATGTGGAAAACACTGATAAGGAGAAGGGACAGGATTATAGGACATCTGCTAAGACATGAGGGAATGACTTCCATGGTACTAGAGGGAGCTGTAGAGGGCAAAAACTGTAGAGGAAGACAGGGATTGGAATACGTCAAGCAAATAATTGAGGACGTAGGTTGCAAGTGCTACTCTGAGATGAAGAGGTTAGCACAGGAAAGGAATTCGTGGCGGGCCGCATCAAACCAGTCAGTAGACTGATGACAAAAAAAAAAAGAGAAGTGTATGAAATACTGTCCAAACCTTACAAAACAGAAGAAAACAATATGTGAGGTAAAAGACATAAGGTATTTAGATTTTTTAATTGAAGTGTCTCAAATAACATCAAAAGTTACAATACAGACATGCAGAATATGAGGTAAAGTGCAGAATATTCTTAAATTTCTAAATAGAAGTGTATCAAATAGTATTAAAAGTTACAAAACAGAAGCATAGGAATGTGAGGTCCAAATTAATTATTCAACAAACTTGCACCTGACTGCATCTGCGAACTTGTTTCGTGCACTCCTCCATTTTGCCGGTAATGAAACATGCATTTGACTCAGCAATCAAGTTTAATAGAATAATGCCATTTGAGCAATGGAATAAATTTCGTTATTTTAAATAACTTTGTTCTGATAACTTTAGTTATACACAAATTGATTTCAAACCATAAACTGCACATATATATTGCATGGAGGCCTCGTTTTCTTTATGTTCTTTCATTGGGGGGTAAATTTACTTCACTACTCCTTCTCATATTCAGTACAAGCAAAGGATATGGATTACGATCCAGGCAGTTAGATTTAAACACAATGTTGATCTCTCTCTCATTTAAACACAATGTTGATCTCTCTCTCTCTCTCTCTCTCTCTCTCTCTCTCTCTCTCTCTATATATATATATATATATATATATATATATATATATATATATATTGTTAAAAATTTAAGTCATATACAAAAGCCATGCGGAATGGCCGAGCGGTTCTAGGTGCTACAGTCTGGAACCGCCCGATCAGTACAGTCGCAGGTTCGAATCCTTCATCGGACGTGGATGTGTGTAATGTACTTAGGTTCGTTAGGTTTAATTAGTTCTAAGTTCCAGGTCACTGATGACCTCAGAAGTTAAGTCACATTGTGCTCAGAGCTATTTGAGCCATATCCAAAAACTAACATTTCCAACATTCTTGTAGCACAAATCACTCTTTCAAAAAATTTTACAAAATGCTTATTGCGTCAAAATCAGACATGCAAATCCTAACTCTGAACATTATCTAATAAAACACACTAGAAATCATTTTATAGCTTCTCCCATTAGCGTGCTACAGGTTGCTCAGTGTAAACTGCGTAGCACGAATCCTACCTTAAAGCTGCCACCACACATCTGCTTCCTCCGGGCAGCTAGCTCCGAATCCCAAATTCTTTACTGTGCGCGTCCAGCTCTCTTAACCATCACAGATCCTCCTACTCAAAGATATTATACTCATTCCACCTTGCAGTTGGCAACTATCGACTTTTTTTTCTAGATCTACCCCGATCATACCATAGCACATACCTTTCTAACTACTTGTAAAAGTGGTCGCATTAGCAACACGTTTCCAAATGGCTGTAGCACGGAAGTGGTACTTCCTGAACATGGGTTCCTATTAAAAGTATTTTGTACTAACTCATCTCTAAAAGTCCTAGAAATTTGTTACGGGGATTTCCGACCGCCCTATATACACTCCTGGAAATGGAAAAAAGAACACATTGACACCGGTGTGTCAGACCCACCATACTTGCTCCGGACACTGCGAGAGGGCTGTACAAACAATGATCACACGCACGGCACAGCGGACACACCAGGAACCGCGGTTTTGGCCGTCGAATGGCACTAGCTGCGCAGCATTTGTGCACCGCCGCCGTCAGTGTCAGCCAGTTTGCCGTGGCATACGGAGCTCCATCGCAGTCTTTAACACTGGTAGCATGCCGCGACAGCGTGGACGTGAACCGTATGTGCAGTTGACGGACTTTGAGCGAGGGCGTATAGTGGGCATGCGGGAGGCCGGGTGGACGTACCGCCGAATTGCTCAACACGTGGGGCGTGAGGTCTCCACAGTACATCGATGTTGTCGCCAGTGGTCGGCGGAAGGTGCACGTGCCCGTCGACCTGGGACCGGACCGCAGCGACGCACGGATGCACGCCAAGACCGTAGGATCCTACGCAGTGCCGTAAGGGACCGCACCGCCACTTCCCAGCAAATTAGGGACACTGTTGCTCCTGGGGTATCGACGAGGACCATTCGCAACCGTCTCCATGAAGCTGGGCTACGGTCCCGCACACCGTTAGGCCGTCTTCCGCTCACGCCCCAACATCGTGCAGCCCGCCTCTAGTGGTGTCGCGACAGGCGTGAATGGAGGGACGAATGGAGACGTGTCGTCTTCAGCAATGAGAGTCGCTTCTGCCTTGGTGCCAATGATGGTCGTATGCGTGTTTGGCGCCGTTCAGGTGAGCGCCACAATCAGGACTGCATACGACCGAGGCACACAGGGCCAACACCCGGCATCATGGTGTGGGGAGCGATCTCATACACTGGACGTCCACCTCCGGTGATCGTCGAGGGGACACTGAATAGTGCACGGTACATCCAAACCGTCATCGAACCCATCGTTCTACCATTCCTAGACCGGCAAGGGAACTTGATGTTCCGACAGGACAATGCACGTCCGCATGTATCCCGTGCCACCCAACGTGCTCTAGAAGGTGTAAGTCAACTACCCTGGCCAGCAAGATCTCCGGATCTGTCCCCCATTGAGCATGTTTGGGACTGGATGAAGCGTCGTCTCACGCGGTCTGCACGTCCAGCACGAACGCTGGTCCAACTGAGGCGCCAGGTGGAAATGGCATGGCAAGCCGTTCCACAGGACTACATCCAGCATCTCTACGATCGTCTCCATGGGAGAATAGCAGCCTGCATTGCTGCGAAAGGTGGATATACACTGTACTAGTGCCGACATTGTGCATGCTCTGTTGCCTGTGTCTATGTGCCTGTGGTTCTGTCAGTGTGATCATGTGATGTATCTGACCCCAGGAATGTGTCAATAAAGTTTCCCCTTCCTGGGACAATGAATTCACGGTGTTCTTATTTCAATTTCCAGGAGTGTATATAATAAAACAGGCTGGGGTTATAGGGCCAGGTGACAATTGGGTCCTTTGGAATAACGAAAAAAGGATGAAGTGTGTGACATCATTCAGTTGTTGAAAGCATCGCTACGTATGCAGTTGAAACATGGGACGAAAACAAGCGTCAAAGAAACAAGTTACTTGCACTTCTGATAGATTTTAAGTTGCGAAGCTGTAGCATCTCCAAGCAGTACCTTGTATCAAATATCAAGAGACAGTGTAGGTGTCGATAAATCAGCAACTGACAGCATGGAGGTGAAGCATCTAAAATGTATAGACATCTAGAAAGGATGGACGGTAATCGATGGACAGTTTCGGGACGCGATGCATGCCAGAGAACTATAAGAAAGAGACTGGCATGATCGGGGGTGGTGGAATACGGGAAGCGAGAAGCGGCATCAGTCGTAGAATACTCGCAATATGATGATGATGATGATGATGTGTTCTAGTCAACATTGTCAAAATCTTTCTCTAAATTTACAAATGCTATTTACTTAGGTTTCTAAGTTTACTTACGTATCTATTTACTTAGGTATCTAAGATGACTTGTACAGTCAATATTGCCTCGCGTATATGTGTATGTCTCTGCAACATTTGTGGTCTTCCACGAGATCGATGTTCATCAATCTTTTTCTATTTTGCAGCTATCGGGTATTGAATTGAGTGTATGTTCAGATCTGTCAGAGTCTGCCTTCTTGTAACTGGAATTAATAGTTCTTGAATTCTATGGAGATATGGTCACTCTCATATATGAAAATCTCGGCTGTAAATGTTGGTAGGGAACAAATTGGTTGTTTTGAAAAACGCACTATAAAGTTTCAGTAAAATCAATAAAGAAGATATTTCAGTTACATGCAATGTGAAACGATTTTCAAAGAAGGTTATTGGCACTAACCACTATTTACAAGAACACATCCGTAAAAAGGTACCTTTAGTAAGAGAAATAAGAGACAGTGTTTCCGTCTCCTGGTTCATAGTGAAAGTATCAGTTACTATGAGTAAAGCACACCACGTCCCATATTTTACATGCAACAACTTTGTTTCCTATCGATTGTCCATTACTACTCACATAAAAAGAGTTTTGTCGCCTCTTTTCTGAGAGTTCCAGAATCTGTACAGAAAATTGGAATAGAAATCAACGTAAACAGCATTTCCGCCCTTGTTATTGCTCATTAAAACCACACATTGCATGTTGTACCACCATACAGTGAGACCTTCAGAGGTGGTGGTCTAGTTTGTCTAGTTTGCTGTACACACCGGTACCTCTAATACGCAGTATTGATTCATACATGCCCGTGTTTGTTGTTGCATACTATCCACAACTTCATCATGACACTGCTGATCCAGAATGTCCCACTCCTCAACGGCGATTCGGCGTAGTTCCCTCAGAGTAGTTGGTGGGCCACGTCGTCCATAAGCAGTCCTTTTCAATCTATCCCAGGCATTTTTGATAGGATTCATAATTGGAGAACATGCTGACCACTCTAGCCGAGCGATTTCGTTTTTCTGAAAGAAGTCATTCACAAGACGTGCACGACGGGGGCGCGAATTGTATTCCATGGTTACGAATGCCTCGGCAATATGCTTCCGATATGGGTCCACTATCGGTGGGAGGATGGCAGTCACGCATCGTTCAGCCATTACGGCGCCTTCCATGACCTCCATCGGCGTACGTCGGCCCCACATAATGCCCCCCCCCCCCCAAATAAAACAGCAGGGAACTTCCACCTTGCTGCACTCGCTGGACAGTGTGTATAAGGCTATCAACCCAGTCAGGTTACCTCCAACGTCCCCGACGTTTGACTGGTTGAAGGCATATGCGACACTCACCGGTGAAGAGAACGTGATGCCAATCCTGAGCAATCCATTCGACATATTGTTGGGCCCATCTGTACCACACTGCATGGTGTCGTTGTTGCAGAGGTGTATCTCGTCATGGACGTCGGGAGTGAAATGCGCATCAAGCAGCCTACTGCGCACAGTTTGAGTCCTTAACACGACGTCCTGTGGCTGCACGAAAAGCATTATTAAATATGGTGGCGTTGCTGTCAGGGTTCCTCCGGGCCAAAATCCGTACGTAGCGGTCATCCTCTGTAGTAGTAGCCCTTGGGTGGCCTGACCGAGGCATGTCATCGACAGTTCCTTTCTCTCTGTATCTTCTCCATGTGCGAACAACATCGCTTTGGTTCACTCTGAGACGCCTGGACACTTCCCTTGTTGAGAAGCCTTCCTGTTACAAAGTAACAATGCGGACGCGATCAAACGGTGGTATTGACCGTCTAGTCATGGTTGAACTACAGACAACACGGTCCGTGTGCCTCCTTCCTGGTGGTATGAATGGAAATGATCGGCTGTCGGACCCCCTCCGTCTAATAGACGCTGCTCATGCGTGGTTGTTTACATTTTTGGGTGGGTTCAGTGACATCTCTGAACGGTCAAAGGGACTGTGTCTGTGATACAAAATCCATAGTCAATTACTATCTTGAGGTGTTCTGGGGACTGGGTTGAGGCAAAACCTTTCTTGACGTGTGTATTATTTAGATACGAGTTCTTCATGTCTTACCTGTTCTTGTTGTCAATTATACTCGCATAGATTTGAGAAAGCCAATTGACTATCCAGTTGTAAAAATGCCCCCAACATCGAAAGCCAACCACATATCTCTTGGCAAACATCTGTTCAGAAAATTGAGGATAGTATTCTGGTGGTTGTCTCAGTGTTAACATTAAAGGAACGTTCGCCATTTTGCATTGAATATTTAGTTCAGAAAAAGAAGAAAGCACCTGAGGCCAGTATTTCTCTTCATCTTATCTCATTTTATCCCTAGGACCGCTATCGCTGCACAGATATTCTGGAGGAACCGTCTCTGCGCAGTTGCCATACTCGTTGATGAAAGAAAATGAAGTTTTGCAAATCAAAGTGCATTCCGCTCAGGTCGTCGGCTTGGCCGAATGTGTTGGTAAATTTTGCTAGCTGGAAAATAGCGTTAAGACAGTGCCTGAACAGCTGAAGGTAGGGTCCGTTGAAAGCAACTACCTGGCTACCCCTGTGAGTCAATAGCACCGACGCAGCAGAAAATCTAACGAACGTTAGAAGTCAGTAGTGTGTAGTGGCTTCCATTTCTGAATACGATGAATACAGAGAGACACCGTTAACATAAATTACCAATACTCCATACACTCACCTAGTACACTATCTTACAGAAAATGTAGCTACTAAATTACTGGTTATAATGGCTTTCTCATGCTACAATTGCCTTCAAAGCTACTCGCTATGAAAATATGGGAAGTCCACTAGCACATGTAAGATAAACAATAAAAAAGTAAAAGTCCCATTTCCAGAATCCAAGTACCGTTGGACAGTTGGTAATGAAAGCTAGTCAAGTATATAATTAAGGAAACTGGAAAGTAAACATACGTAAAAAAAAGGACTACAGCCACCAGATGAACAGTTACTCAGAACTGAAATACAGTATATCATACTGTAATGAGGTGTTTAGTTACACAACTAAAATAAACAAATGTCGCGTGACGAGGGCCTCCCGTCGGGTAGACCGTTCGCTGCGTGCAAGTCTTTCGATTTGACGCCACTTTGGCGACATGTACGTCGATGGGGATGACATGAAGATGATTAGGACAACACAACACCCACAAAATCGAAGCCGGGGCCCTAGGATCGACATTCTGTCACGCTGACCACTCAGCTACCGTGGGCGGATAATTAGAAAACTAATTTGTTTTTAATTAAGAAAGATCAGCATACATATCGACGCCTGACGTTATGCCAAACTAGAAGCACTATAGTATCATACCACACTTTCAAAATATTGAATACACTCACATTTACTTATGAAAAGTGATATATCTACCTACTATATTAATAAAAAAAACCATCATGTCTGTCTGATCTGTTTGGACGTGCTAATCTCCAAAACTATTACATGAATTTTCATCAGGATTTCATAGATAACTTGAGTGTATCTTGGAGCAACGCATAGGCTTTATTTAAACAAAATCAGATCACGAAAAAAATAAGTGATGATTTAAAATTTTATGTCAAATCGTCGTGTCTTTCCGTTTGCGCACAATAATTTCCAAAGCTACCAGACAAATTTTCGTGGGGCTTTCACAAATATGTGTAGCATACCTTGAGGAAACATTTAGGTTTTATTTTAGCAAAATCTGATCACGTAAAAATAATAGATATCGGGATTTGTAGTTCTATCTGAAACTGTTGTGTCTGTCTGAACACGCTAATTGGGAAAACTACTAGACAAATTTCCACGTAGTTTCCGTAGATAACCTGAGCCTAGCTTAGGGAATTATATTTAATTTATTTAATTAAAATCAGAACTAAAAAGAAAGATATAGCAATTAAAAATGTTATCTGAAGTCGTTTGCCCACTTTAGTTGTTCTAATGTTTGATCATGACGGCGCAGTTCCCCAAAGAACCAACAGATGGCACTATTAGTTTCACAGACCACCGCTGTCGCACATCGAGAACGTCTGGCTTTATCTCGTTCTCTGAATCTCCTTCTGAAAGCGAGATGCAAGGTAACTCTGATCGAGAGGGTCATGCAGTATCTGGCACCTGAAAACACTTCAGTCACATGGATTTAAAGTCAATCTTCTCCACCGTAACACCAACAAAGTAAAAATTTCGACGCAAAGTGGCGTTGGCAAGGGGGTGTTTATACCTCATATCCCACTTAATCATAACAGTTTATCACTTAGTTCTAAACGTGCACAATGCACAATTTCCCGTGAGATTATGTCATGGCATGATCATAAATAAAGCACAAGGCTAGACGTTGTATATCGCGGGTGTGGGCCTGGGTGTCAGTTGCTTTTCGCACAGTCAGCTCTGTGTGGATCTCTTCCCAGGTTTATGAAGCAAACAAGCTCTTCGTTCATTTTCCCCCAATCACACTACTTCAAGCGTTGTATTCAAAGAAGCTTTGTACGTCAAAATAAAATTCTACACGTATTAAGTCTCGGCCATAGCTATGACTAAATAACTAGACAACGCCGGTTTTCTCAGGTAGTAAATAACAAGATTAAAGTTTAATATGCAAATTACTAGAGAATGGTCAGAGAGATCGCCACACTGAATACCCATAAGAGCAGACGAATTGCCCTAAGGTGACACAGTACATACACAGATTTCAAATGGTTCACGGTCACTGATCCAAAGTATCAGGAATTGCGGAATTGACCACTAGATGTTACGAGAGGCGGACAAACTAATACGAGGGCTGTAGTGCTGTTATGTTACCGGAGATTGGGTAAGTCAGAGGATATCATTGGCTTGTATCGTGGAATAATCACTGGATGTCTTCTGAGTGACCGCTACTAATGTAAGACAACTGCTCGTGATGTAAGAGTGAAGAGGAAACGTAAGGAAAAACTATAAATAAACCACACCAGGCAGACAGACTGGTACCGTCCAGCATTGCAGGATGTTGTCGCAAAAGAATGAAGTAAATCAGCGGAAGGGATAACACGCCAGTTCCAAAGTGCTAAGAGCAGTCCACCTAAGACAGCGTATAGGGCGTTAAAAAGATAGATTTACTGTGGTTGAGCAGCTTCTCATACTTTTATGCCAAGTGCTAAGCGACTCTTGAGGTAGTGTGAAGAGTGACATCACTGGACACTGGATGACTGAAAATAAGTGATTTGGAGTCATGAATCACATTATTCGTTGTTGAAGTTTGAGTTTGGCGAATATTCCGAGAACGTTACGTGCTATCATGTATACTGTCGCCACTGAAGTGTGGAGGAGGTGGTGTTACCGTATAAGGCTGTTTTTCGTGGTTGTTATCCACTTATTCCGATTAAGAAAACACTAGATACGGAAGTATATGAGCACATTTTATGGTATTGTTCACTTCATGCAACAAATGAACTGTCAGGTAAATTATATTATTTTTATTTCCATCAAAGGAAGAAATTAATGTTTTTCAATCTGGTAATATTAGACTGGTTGCTATTGAACTAGTGTTTGCAGTGTCTCTGTTGTATGTCTGTGGAGGAAACTCTCGACCGGCGTCGACTAGCCCCACTGCATGCGTAATTTCGTACACGTAGACGAGTTACTCTCGTGGTACAGAAGCAGCTTCCGACTCCGACGGTTGCCTGTAAAATTCTTGAAATGTAAAGAAAGAATGCTTCTGTAGAATCTTCTGGAATTGGAACACGGCCATTCGCATTTGGTCATTCGACGATCGTCTGCGAGTGAAATGAGTTCTTTTCAGCAGACAAAACTTTCTGTATGCTTTAGATCGTGTTATTAAAGCAGGTTCTACAGCAAACGTCTACCACCAAATGTTCGAAGTGCTATACAAGCTTGTAGTAGATAATAGTTCATCACAGAATCCTCTGATCAAAATTAAATACGCCTAAATACCTTTGAAATGCAACAGACTGTATTATGACCGTTACTAAACTCCACATTAGCATTACATATCGCATGTGAATCTCGAAAAACACAAATTATACAATATTGCGGCTAACAATGACTGTTTCATTACACACACTTTCTACACGTCCTCTCGTTAACCTGTCTCCTAACAAAGACCTCTCACATTCTGACTTTCTTACTTTTGTTCGCTCGCCATGTAGCAACGCTAAGTCAATGAATAAACATGTTCTCGCGCAGGCGAAACGCGACAGCTCGCGCTACATGTTCAAAAGCGATAGTAATTAAAAGGGCGTTGAATCGGTCAAACGGTTGATTCACGACCCTCACCGGCTGACACGGGCGAAAGCTTTTCACAACAGCGCGTAGAGTATGAAAGAGATCAGTTTACTGTGCGTTAGAAGTCCCTCATATCTCTATGTCCATCAGTTTACTGTGCGTTAGAAGTCCCACATATTTCTATGTCTAGCGCTACGCTACTGTGCGTTAGAAGTCCCTCATATCTCAATGTCCAGCGCTACGCTACTCTAGAAGTAGAGCAGAGTGACGTCACTGGACAATGGATGACTGAAAAAGAGTGTTGTGAAGTGATGAGTCACACTATTCGTTGTTGAAATTTAAGTTGTATACTGCCAACAATGAAGTGTGGAGGAGGTGGCGTTATGGTATAATGGTGCTTTTCATGGTTGTGATCCACTTATAGCGATTAAAAAAATACTACATGTTGAAGGATTTGTGCACATTTTATAGTATCGCTCACTGCATGCAACAAACGAACTATTCTGAGACAATGATTGATTGTATCATGATGATAATGCGCTCAGTTACGAAGCAGAATCTGTGAAGCAAAATTCCGTAATCCTGGAGGATGAATGAGAAAGTCGTCTTCAATCCACGTCAGTTATCTAGCTCTAGTTATTGCCGTTGAGGAAGAATGTGCCCCCATTCCTCCACAGTCACGCAGACACCCCATTTCAATTGCCTCAGTACAATTCAATCCGTCACAAACACTTTTGATCAGATGTTTTATACCACCATGCCCTGGTCTGGTTAAGTGATGATGTAGCATCAAACGAAATCCCTGGTTCTCGTTCTCAAACAGTGTTTAATGACAAGAACGAAAAGGAATAGTGTTTGTGAAATTGCCAATGACATGCTTGTATTCCACGTGATGCCCTTGATCTCCTGGTTCTGATGTCATCATTGGATTATAAGATCCTGCCCTTTCCCTCATTCGAAAATAGCAGCACATCTGGAAGAGTAAGAGTTGTTACATGTAAGCTAAAAAAAGAAATACACACAGACACACACACACACACACACACACACACGCACGCACACATACACACAAGGGAGAGAGAGAACAGACAACTCCACTACCACCAGAATAAAATGAAAGACGATAGCATCCCGCAGTATCAAAATGAAGTGCACTGAGTATAAGTGGACCTACACAACATGAAAACGAAAATAAGTATTCTGCGTCGTCAAGTGCAGTGTACTAAAATTGAACACCTATGTGAAGAAGAACGCTAGAAATAAAGTAGGAAACAAATTTAAAGCCGTTTAGTAGTAGAAATATTTAAAAGATAAGAACTGTTTACGATCTTGGCAGGAAAATTTGTATGAAAGGACACATTGTCACAAGACGCATTGAAATAAAACGAAACACGCAAATGGTGTGAATAAGACCTTTATGAGAGCAACAAAAGACGTTAGGTAAATTATATGATTTGTATTACATCTGCGGAAAACAGGCACTTGAACAAGTAAGGCAACATGCGAGCAAAAAAATTATCACTTAACACATTGTCCGAAGTGATAACTCGTTTTTTTGGAAAATCCAATAGTGCTAAATGCTGCGACGAAAGCATTTTCGTCTAAAATGAACAAAAAATGTAATAGAATCTCCTCTGTTACATATGACGCCCATTATTTGAGATAGTTAGTGGATTCCGCTTTATTAAGAAGTCTGCTACTTTGCTGTTGATGTAGTTTTCATACCACGTTTTAACGAATCGCCTTTACCTAGTAATTTTCTTTAACGTAGTGTGGAAACGCAAATTGTTGGTAATAAGGGAGTTTGTCGAATCATAGTGTCTCTTAAACTTCCAAGTATTCGAATCGCCTCCCAGCCAAGATCACTTGCAGCTTCTGCATCTTAGTACCGTACAGACGTACATCATCCCGTTACTTTAGCACCCGATGCAGTCTAAGTGGTCGTTTTCTTCAATAGCTGACGCAAGATGTCTGAGCTGTTGGCAGTAAATGTCAACACTTATGACTGCATTCATGAAAAGCAGTTCCTAGTACAAGACGCTTTCTTTGTCCCACCACAGGGGTAGCATTATCTTCCACGTATGCGCAAAACTTTGGCATGGAGTATCGCTAAACCACTGCCATTTTTCATCACTATTAGCAACTTGCGAATGGTTGATGCTGTTCAGATAACTGATCATGAGAATCCGGTACCGGGCTGCGCGAGAGTTGAATGCCCGCCGAAACAAATGGATCTCGATGGCCGATAGAGGGCAGTGTCACCACATCGTTGCACTCGCCTAGTTAGTGCGCCACCGTTTCGCAACGTGAATACACCAGCCAAAAGTGCCCCTCGCGGCTGCCATAAATACCGCCGCTTCTAGACCGCTTAGTACTCTCCGAACAGCTCAGCTCCCGTCGCTCCGCCATCTTCCTCTCCCTCGACCTTGAACGCGCATACGACCGTGTGTGGCATTCCGGTCTCCAAACCTTCGCCCTTCCTATGAACTACGTCTGTCTGATTGGGTCCTTCCTTTCCCAATGTCCTTTCTATGTCACCATCCAAAACACGGATTCCTACACCTTCTACCCCTCCGCAAGTGTGCCCCAAGGTTCCGTCCTCTCCCCTCTTCTATACCTTTTGTATACGGCGGACATGCTGCCACCTTCACCCCCCATCCACCTTCTCAGTACGCCGATGACACTGCCTTCCTTGTCTTCGCCCCCACCCTGCAACGCTCCCAACACCTCCTCCAATCCCATCTTAACCGGTTCACCGCTTGGTGTAACCAGTGGTTGCTCAAGGTCAATTCTTCCAAGACCCAGGCGATCATTGTAGGCAAAATCACCCCCTCCTTCCATCTCCTCGACTTCTATCTCACCATTTATGGCCGTCCTATCGTCCTCACCTTCATCCGTAAGTACCTTGGCGTTACCCTTGACCGTCGCCTCTCCTGGACCCCCAATCTCCGGACAATCCAACCCAAGGCACACTCCCGACTCTGTCTCCTCAACCTCCTTGGTCTGGAGCCATCCACCACACTCCACTCCTACAAACCCCTTATCCGCCCTATCCTCTGCTATGCTCATCCCACCTGGATCTCCACCCCTCCTACCTTTTCCAAATCCCTTCAAATCCATACGGATCCTCTATGACCTTATTCCATTCCCACGCCTCCTTCTTTTCCTCGAATGGATATGTATCCTTTACACCTCCCACAAACCTGATCCCTGTTACCCACTTGTCTCTCCCATCCTCTCCCACCCCCATCTGCTGCCATGCCTGCATTTGCAAATCCCACCTTTGTGTTCACTCTCCATACCCTCGCCCAAGGTGGCTTACACCAACTCCCCCTCCCTGATGATGCCCTGACCCCCTCCACCTACCCCTCCTATCAACTTTTATCCCCCTCTACCACACCCTATGTTTTTCCTGAGGGCACCCTCTCTCCCTTCTCTCCCTTCCTCCCTCCCTCCTTCCCCTGGGCTTCCCCTACCCGTCCTACCTTCTTTCCTTCCCCTCCAATCTCATCTGCCACTGGCATCTACAGACTACCTTCTCCCTCCTCCCCCAATTTTTTGCCCTGTTGGCAGGTCCCCGGACTCATACAAGTATAGTGAACTTTCGCACGCCGGAGATCATCGCCTAGTGTTTGTGTGTGCCGTCTTTTCGTGCTCAAGAGTTCCAGTGTTTATTCGTTTGTGCTACAAAGTTTGCGTGTGCCATCTCTGTGTGTGTCCACGTGTCTGAACATTTTTATATTGGCCTCTGCATCTGTGAACGGCTCCATGTATTTTATTTTTGTATATCTACGTTTTTATATCCACCCTGTTTGTTCTGCGATTGTCTTCTTTTGTATCATCAGTTTTATCTGTGGCCGAAGAGTGGCGTCATATGCCGCTGCTGGCCTACCTGTCAAATTAACAATAAAGGGGAAAAACCGCTTAGTCAGCTGTGTACTTCGACAGATATCCTTCGTTTTCTATCTGCACCGTACTTCTGACTACTCGCCGACGACTTCGCTTTAATTTGATTATTCTCTCTGGTCTCGATTTGGACTCTGGCTGTGCTTCATCTGTTGACAGCGTTCTGTCGAAATTTCGTCACACTTCGCAGTAGCCTAGATTACATTCATCTGTGTCGGGTCTGCCATTCGTCTGCCCTGTAGTTAGACTCCGGCCTGGGTTTGAATCCCGACCGCTGGCAGTCTTCCCACCTTGCGTCGTCATCGTTATCTCCTGTTCGCCGACGTGTGCACCGGTATCCGACGATTCGCGGAAATAGCGGTTGGCGACGAGGAAAACGGAAGTTATTTCGTAACATGAAATCTAAATTGGTTAGCCCACTCGACCAACAGCAGTAGCTGATGCACCAGCAGAAGATAGAGACGGAATTGTTACAAAAGTCGCTTCAGCTCTGGGCGGGCCTTCCTGTGCAAGAGCCCCTGCGTCCCCAGGGACTGGAGCCCGCTGCAGTCTGCACCACATTCTATCCCACGTTGTTCCCTCACTTCAATGACGGTACGGGCGAATGGGACACACATTTACATCGACTAAAGCAACATTTCACAGACGATTCACTGAAGCGATCGCTTTTTCTGTCTTTGGCGTCGCGAGCCACGTTTTTTCTCCTCCGAAAACTGGCGCCTCTGTCTGACCCCGTCGCCTTCCCCTTTCAGGAGATGTGCATTATGCTGACTAATTACAATTGCCAGCGGTAATATGTGGTTTCCCTCCCCCCACCCCCCGCCACCCCCGCTAGAACTTCATAAATACCATTAACAGCCGAGATAGTCAAACCACTTGTGTGGTCACTGACTTACAATGTCTTAGTCTAAAATGTCATTTTACTTGCGGTAATCAAGGTTTTTAGGCTTTATATGTCGATTCCTTGATTCGTGATGGGTATTTCAACTGGCTCCCTGTCACAGTCGCACTACCCATTCCCACCTGGATGCCTGTTCTGTATCCTTCCGCCATTGAGCCGATCGTTTCGGAACTTGAGAGCACCGAACGGTGTAGTACTCGAGTTAGAGCTCCTGCATTATTCAGCATGTACTTCGGAAGCGATACCGCTCGGGTCTAGAGAACAGAACCGCTGTTGTCGGCTCGCGTCGCGCAAGCCAATCAAAAGCAAGCGGCCGCTGATCGGCCCATACGCACTGCAGCGCACACAGCGCCACGTACACGAAGCGGCTAGCAGATGACACATGCGCGCAATTCTTCGAAGTACTGAAAACTGCGTTGCCATAACGCATGACGCCGCATTCCATCGAGCTGACGTGCCCGCCGTCATCGCTCTTGCCTCCTCCTTAACAGTATCAGGTGCAGTATATCCATTTCCATGATTCTCAGCTGAAATGCTTAGAAATTTTTAGTTTCCCTGATAGCATGTTTCCATGCATGCATAATACAGATAGCGTATTCGAATGTATTCTGCAGATTGTCGTAAATGCCCCATTATCTCATCTTATTCTGATTCACACCGACGTCGTGTTTTGGATTTTACGTTTCGGAAAATGAGTCAGGAATAGTGTGTGGTACCACATTGTAGTAATACATCTATGAAAACATCCGAAAAATTGATCCTGAGAGTTTCAAAGAATAAGAAGATGTAATGGCAGCTGTTCAGATTGCCACCAAGACGTAGGAGGCGAGACCATGTGTTACAGGCAATGGCGCCCATACAACACACTTCACATTTGTCCGCTAAGTCGCTCAGTAATGCAGTCTGGCCCATAGCGTTCTCTATGACGGCATGGAACGCGTATGTGGCCGTGATTACAAGACAAGTGGAAACGGGACTTCTCGGAAAACACTACATTTTGCCACTCTGCATCCCAGTGCCGGTATCCAGGCGCCAACTGCAGCTTACGGTCTTGGTGGGTTCTGGTCACTTAAAAGAGGGCGCTTTTGTGCCTATGTGCACGTCACCTCCCCACCATTTAAATCACGTATTGTTGCTCCACTATTGTCCACGTCCTCTTATCGTGGCGTGTTGCAGATAACTGCTTTGAGAGTTTCACTTTTTACAAGCAGTGATTTATAAAAGGAATACTAACAGTGTACCATCAGGATAAAGAAAACGACAAGGTGTCATATTGGCTGCTTGATTTCTAACAAGACCATAAAGTGAAGATAAATAAGGCAATTCAAGCTTTTACGTAGATAAAATGTGTTGTCAGTATCAAAAGATATCATTCATAATCTCTATTCATCATGTTGTAAATCCAATAATCATAGTGTCATCTTTCGGTCTGCGTTCACAGTGAAGCCTTGCTTCTAGGAATATAGTCTTTATCGGCTTAATCAATCAAATATTTGTGTTACACCATGCAAAATCTGTAGGTAATATGCATCCTCCATGGACCAATGTCTGCCAATCTTAGATTTATGCTGTATCATTATCCCAACACCCTTTTCTAAAAAGAAAAGGAGTATGTGATAAGTTATGTATCTGAACTAGGAACTACCATTCTTTCCTTAAAACGAAAGATCAGATGTCATAAAACGTTCATGTGCGACAAAGGGATATCATTATTGTTCTAATAATGTTGCTTGTTTGCATAAATGTGACCTGTAGCAAATTTTTGTCAGAAGGACATGCTATGATCAAGGTGGTTCATTAGAGCCTATCACCTAACATCCTATAAAATAGTATCAAATGACCTTGCACTATAAATTCTTGTTACTATTTTGTGCCGTATAACACATATTTAAATGAGTGCTCAAAGACGAAAGATTAATTAATCTCAAACATGAAATCTAGCAGCATATCAAGGGTTCACATGGAAGTCTTACGCAGTAACTATAAGCCAGTGAGTAGTAGATAAGAGCTTGTATTACATCATCCAATGTTGGCGTCTGCTACGTGTTTATCTTGCAAAATAAGAATGCGTGAAAAATTTCTTAAAGTTTTTGTGGTTACGAAGTGCTCAAAAATAAACTCCTTTTTTTTTTGCACGGATCTATCATGCAGAATAATTCTGGCCACTGCTTCTCAGTATATTCATTCCTTAATGAAATTTGTTGCAAATAACACATCTGTATTTCCACTCAATAGATCAATATATAGTATCAATATCAGAAATAGGAAAAGCCTAAAATCACTTACCTTGGCGCAAAATGGGCTACTGTAGTCAGGAACACGCATTTTGAATAAATTGCCAGCAACATTAAAACCCTTGATTCAAATAAAGCACAGTTAAAACAGGTCTTGAAAGACTTTTTGGTAGGGATCTCGTTCTACTCTATAGATAGATATTTGAACAAAGACTGTTTACCAGCTTAAGCAGACACGTCTGTTTGATTTAACTTCTGACAGCACTTTCTCACAACAGTCAATATTTGGTACTTTGTGTATGACACATTTATTAAAAGTGCTTAAGTATGTTTCATACAGACAGTGGATTAATTGTGTAAATATTAGTAGTTCCTGTTTAATATATTCACGAAAATTGAACCTAATCTAGTCTAATCTAAAGGTAAAACCTTTTCTTACTCTAAGACACAGCTCAGATATGCGGTTTTGTTGCACAAAACTAACCTTCTTTGAAAAGAAGGCTGCCTCTCTTGCTTGAAGTTCACCGACAGCCGGGGTTTGTCGACACCTGTATTGTGCTGGCTGCCACAGCGGTGACAATGACAGCAGGCATGCGCCAGCAAACGACCTAACGATGTCCATAAAGAAAAAATTAAATACAGGTTGTGTGGCGTATTTGTTACAATCAGAAGTAGTCTTTACTGTAGGGAAATTAAAGGAGATAGTTCCTGTGAGATAGTACGGGTAGAGGTCATTCTTGGCAACCGGAGTGAAAAGATAATTAGATACTTTCACCGACTTTCCAACTCAGATGATACAATTGCTGAAAGGTTCAAAGAAAACTTCAGCCTAATTTCAAACATGTACATGACTCGGACAATTATAGTTGGCGGTGATTTCAATTTATCCTCGATAAATTGGAGAAAATACATGTTTAAATTTGGAGGTACGCATAGAACATCATTCAAAATTGTGCTAAACGCGCTCTCTGAAAATTATTTAGAGCAATTAGTTCATGAGTCCCCTCGAATAGTAAACTGTTGTGAAAAAACACCTGACCTCTTAACAACAAATAATCCTGAGTTAATAACGAGCGTCAAAACACATGTATGCCGTAGCCAGATTGAATAACGTAATACCTAAATCCATCAAAAATAAACGGAAAGTATATATATTCAAAAAAAGGAGATAAAAATTCCGTTGACCCTTTCGTGAGAGTTACTCTTCACTCCCTCCAAATTAACAGTGTAAGTATAGAACAGATGTGGTACGAATTCAGACAAAATGCTATGGACAGCAAATGAGTGATTTATAAGAAACAAATTAACAAACGACGGAGCTGAAGCCCATAATACACTAAACTGGTCTGAACACTGTTGCAGAAACAACGAAAAAGCATGCCAAATTTAAATGAAGCAAAATCGCCAAGATTGGCGACCTTTTACGGAAGCTCAAAATTTAGCACAGACTTCAATGCGAGATGCTTATAACAGTTTTCACTGTGAAACTTTGTCTCGAAATCTGGCAGAAAATCCCTAAAGATGCTGGTCGTATGTAAAATATACTAGCAGCAAGACACGATCATGGCCTTTTCTGCGCGATACCAGCCGAAATACTATTTATGACATTGCTAATAAAGTAGGATTACGAAACGCAACCTTCCGTAATTGTTCCGCCAAAGATGACGAATTAAATGTTCACATATCGAACGAGGAAGAACTGCTGCCTATATGAGTGACTTAGAAGAAGATATTCTCGGTGTAACAAAACAGTTTAAATCACTTAATAGAGGCAAGTCATCCGGTTCCGATTGAATACTAGTTAGGTTCCTTCAGAGCATGCTAATATCATAGCTACATATTTAACAAACATATAGAGCTGCTAGCTCGACGAATCATCTTTAGCTAAAGACTAGAAAGTTGCACATGTCACGCCATTATTCAATAAAGTAAATCTGGAAATTTGTGGTAAGTTCTATGGGACCAAACTGCTGAGGTCATCGGTTCCTACGGTTACACACCACTTAATCTAACTTAAGCTAACTTACGCTAAGGACAACATACACACCCATGTCGGCAGGAGGACTTGAACCCCAACGAAAACGATCTGTTGACACACAGTCTGCAGAGATTCAAAAAATATAGTTCCTTATTCTCACGAAGTAATAAGTCCTATGGGCAGGGTCTCTTAAATTGATTCCACATCTCTAGATTACCAAAAGACTTTTAATACCATTCGTTAATAGCGGCTTCTAATCACACTACATGCCTGTTGAATATCAGTTGCGCGAGTCGATTCTTGATTTCATGTCGGATAGGCGATAGATAGTTCGTAGTAACTGACGGAATGTCATTGAATAAAACAGAAGTGATCTCTAACATTCCTCAAAGAAGTGGTATATGAACTCTTGTGTTCCTAACTGATATAAATGATGTAGGTGACAGTCTTAGTAGCCCTCTTAGATTCCTTGCAGATGGTTCTGTCGCTTACCGTCTAGTAAAGTCATCAGAAGATCAAAAACAATTGTGAAATGATTTAGACAAGTTAACTGTGTGGTGCGAAAAGTGGCACTTGACACTAAATAATGAAAAGTGTGAGGTCATCCACGTGAGCACTAAAGAGAAACCATTAAATTTCGGTTATACGATAAATTAAAACTAACGGCTGTCACTTCAATTAAATAGGTAGTAACTACAATTACAAACGAATTAAAACGACCGCATTAGATAATGTTGTGGGGAAGGTCAACCATAGAATGGGTTTTATTGTTAGGACACTTAGAAGATGCAAAAGGTCTATTAAACAGAGTGTCTGCACTACGTTTATTCGCTGTGCCGTATGGAATTCTTGTCAGGAGGACATCGAAAATCTTTAAAGAAGAGAACATCTTTTCGTGTTAGTGCTAAATAGGGCAGAGGGTGTCAGGGGTATGATACACGAATTGATATGGCAAGCATTGAAACAAAGGAGTCTTTAGTTGCGGCGAGATCTTTTTTGAAATTACAATCTC
The DNA here is from genome assembly GCF_023897955.1 of Schistocerca gregaria. Classification (NCBI taxonomy): domain Eukaryota; kingdom Metazoa; phylum Arthropoda; class Insecta; order Orthoptera; family Acrididae; genus Schistocerca; species Schistocerca gregaria. The sequence continues at coordinate 183,808,660 of NC_064927.1, forward strand.
CAACGTTCTCCTCGAACTGAGAAAATATTTGTTAGCACCCTGCAAAAAGGTGGGTATTTAAGGAGATGGGACCTGGATAAACTGACTAAACCAGAGGTTGTACAGAGTTTCAGGGAGAGCATAAGGGAACAATTGACAGGAATGGGGGAAAGAAGTGCAGTAGAAGAAGAATAGGTAGCTCTGAGGGATGAAGTAGTGAAGGCAGCAGAGGATTACGTACGTAAAAAGACGAGGGCTAGTAGAAATACTTGGGTAACAGAAAAAATACTGAATTTAATTGATGAAAGGAGAAAATATGAAAATGCAGTAAATAATGCATGCAAAAAGGAATACAAACGTTTCAAAAACGAGATCGACAGGAAGTGCAAAATGGCTAACCAGCAAGATGAATATAATAATTCCAATCCCAAAGAAAGCAGGTGTTGACAGATGTGAAAATTACCGAACTGTCAGTTTAATAAGTCACAGCTGCAAAACACTAACACAAATTCTTTACATACGAATGGAAAAACTGGTAGAAGCCGACCTCGAGTAAGGTCAGTTCGGATTCCATAGAAATATTGGAACACGTGAGGCAATATTGACCTTACGACTTATCTTAGAAGAAAGATTAAGGAAAGGCAAACCTACATTTCTAGCATTTGTAGACTTAGAGAAAGCTTTTGACAATGTTGACTGGAATACTCTTTTTCGAATTCTGAAGGTGGCAGGGGTAAAATACAGGTAGTGAAAGGCTATTTACAATTTGTACAGAAATCAGATGGCAGTTATAAGAGTCGAGGGACATAAAAGGGAAGCAGTGGTTGGGAAGGGAGTGAGACAGGGTTGTAGCCTCTCCCCGATATTATTCAATCTGTATATTGAGCAAGCAATAAAGGAAACAAAAGAAAAATTCGGAGTAGGTATTAAAATCCATGGAGAAGAAATAAAAACTTTGAGGTTAACCGATGACATTGTAATTCTATGACAGACAGCAAATGACTTGGAAGAGCAGTTGAACGGAATGGACAGTGTCTGGAAAGGAGAATGTAAGATGAACATCAACAAAAGCAAAACGAGGATAATGGAATGTAGTCGAATTAAGTCGGGTGATGCTGAGGGAATTAGATTAGGAAATGAGACACTTGAAGTAGTAAAGGAGTTTTGCTATAAACTGATGATTGCTATAACTGATGATATTCTAAGTAGAGAAGATATAAAATGTAGACTGGCAATGGCAAGGAAAGCGTTTCTGAAGAAGAGAAATTTGTTAACATCGAGTATAGATTCAAGTGTCAGGAAGTCGTTTCTGAAAGTATTTGTATGGAGTGTAGCCATGTATGGAAGTGAAACATGGACGATAAATATTTTGGACAAGAAGAGAATAGTAGCTTTCGAAATGTGGTGCTACAGAAGAATGCTGAAGATTAGATAGGTAGATCACATAACTAATGATGAGGTACGTAATAGAATTGGAGAGAAGAGGAGTTTGTGGCACAACTTGACAAGAAGAATGGACCGGTTGGTAAGACATGTTGTGAGACATCAAGTGATCACAGATTTAGCATTGGAGGGCAGCGTGGAGGGTAAAAATCGTAGAGGGAGACCAAGAGATGAATACACTAAGCAGATTCAGTAGGATGTAGGTCGCAGGAAGTACTGGGGGATGAAGAAGCTTGCACAAGATAGGGTTGCATGGAGACCTGCATCAAACCAGTCTTAGGACTGAAGACCGCAACAACAACAACCCAGCATCAAAGGGAGGAATAATCATTGTAATAAAATAGGCGAAATCAGAGCTCCCAAGGAAAGATTTAAGTGTTCGTTTTTCCCCCCACTCTGTTAGCGAATAGGACTATAGAGAAATATTGAGAAAGAGTTTCGAACAATCCTCTGTGAAGTACTTAAGCGTAAATTGCGTAGAAGTCACGTAGATGTAGATGATAGCACATGGGGAGCCCCTGACAAGCACCAATCCAAGTTGCTGAACGAGGTTCCGTCGTCCATCTCCTTCTGCAACAGTGCTAAGATTGAACTTACAAGTTCAGGAACTGTATGCAAAATCACAACAGTCCTCATAGCCTGCGTTCTTTGAGGAAGTAGGGTGCTCGTTTTCTCTACTTTCTTGAAATTCAACTGAGCCTTCACCAGCCTTCAAGTTGGTTTCTGCTGGTTTTGTAACCTTGGTCATATTTTCGTCAATAGATTTCTGCTGGGTATCGAATTTTCCGTGTAGCTCAGCCATATCTTCCTAAACCGTTTTCTGTCCTCCTATGCTTCCTTCCTCTCTGATTCGACCTTCCCATCTCTCACCTTTGCTTCTTTCCCGTCTGCAACGTTCTTCTCTACCATCTATTTCACTCACAGTGGAACGCACCTTATGATTTCGTACTCTGAGCTACTTTACATTACGGTCGACTTCACTTTATAACCCACGCTAGTTTCAATATATTTGGTCGTCTGTGAGGTTTCCTTGGTTTCAGGCAACGCATTTGCTACTGACCCCTCTCTCTCAGAAAATTTCATTATTTCTTCCCCTGATTCTATTCCTCTTGGCTACAAACATTCCTTAGTCTCTCTAGAGCACGCTCGATAAGTCACGTCCTTCTTTTAAAAATGGAATCAATAGATCTACCACACAGAAAACTGTTGCTGTCCCAAATTTAACATACATAAAGTACCTTAAGCAGAAAAATATCTTCACACATAGGAAAAAATCTCTGCACGCATTCTAAATTTACCCCAATTAAATCCTCCAAAATTAAGAGACACACGGAAAGGGGCAACTTACAAGTAATCCAGTCTTTGCATGGGGCACACTAGCACATGCTGCAGCTGCAGATTATTGCACAAGTAGTTATAAAATGGGAGAAAGAAATATCACTATAACTTTATGCGTCCCAAGATGTGTCTAACTTGTGCCGTCCTTACCACAAGATATCAGAGTGCAGCTAAAGAGAGGTACTACTCAAGGGTCGCCTGAAGCTTGATTTTTCACTCTTTAACCTCAAACACGGTAGTTGTGATCGGCAAATGTTCCCAACGAAAACACTATCACAGTGAGGAAAGCCACTTAGGTATACAACATGTTATACACTCCTGGAAATGGAAAAAAGAACACATTGACACCGGTGTGTCAGACCCACCATACTTGCTCCGGACACTGCGAGAGGGCTGTACAAGCAATGTTCACACGCACCGCACAGCGGACACACCAGGAACCGCGGTGTTGGCCGTCGAATGGCGCTAGCTGCGCAGCATTTGTGCACCGCCGCCGTCAGTGTCAGCCAGTTTGCCGTGGCATACGGAGCTCCATCGCAGTCTTTAAGACTGGTAGCATGCCGCGACAGCGTGGACGTGAACCGTATATGCAGTTGACGGACTTCGAGCGAGGGCGTATAATGGGCATACGGGAGGCCGGGTGGACGTACCGCCGAATTGCTCAACACGTGGAGCGTGAGGTCTCCACAGTACATCGATGTTGTCGCCAGTGGTCGGCGGAAGGTGCACGTGCCCGTCGACCTGGGACCGGACCGCAGCGACGCACGGATGCACGCCAAGACCGTAGGATCCTACTCAGTGCCGTAGGGGACCGCACCGCCACTTCCCAGCAAATTAGGGACACTGTTGCTCCTGGGGTATCGGCGAGGACAATTCGCAACCGTCTCCATGAAGCTGGGCTACGGTCCCGCACACCGTTAGGCCATCTTCCGCTCACGCCCCAACATCGTGCAGCCCGCCTCCAGTGGTGTCGCGACAGGCGTGAATGGAGGGACGAATGCAGACGTGTCGTCTTCAGCGATGAGAGTCGGATCTGCCTTAGTGCCAATTATGGTCGTATGCGTGTTTGGCGCCGTGCAGGTGAGCGCCACAATCAGGACTGCATACGACCGAGGCACACAGGGCCAACACCCGGCATCATGGTGTGGGGAGCGATCTCCTACACTGGCCGTACACCTCTGGTGATCGTCGAGGGGACACTGAATAGTGCACGGTACATCCAAACCGTCATCGAACCCATCGTTCTACCATTCCTAGACCGGAAAGGGAACTTGCTGTTCCAACAGGACAATGCACGTCCGCGTGTATCCCGTGCCACCCAACGTGCTCTAGAAGGTGTAAGTCAACTACCCTGGCCAGCAAGATCTCCGGATCTGTCCCCCATTGAGCATGTTTGGGACTGGATGAAGCGTCGTCTCACGCGGTCTGCACGTCCAGCACGAACACTGGTCCAACTGAGGCGCCAGGTGGAAATGGCATGGCAAGCCGTTCCACAGGACTACATCCAGCATCTCAACGATCGTCTTCATGGGAGAATAGCAGCCTGCATTGCTGCGAAAGGTGGATATACACTGTACTAGTGCCGACATTGTGCATGCATTGTTGCCTGTGTCTATGTGCCTGTGGTTCTGTCAGTGTGATCATGTGATGTATCTGACCCCAGGAATGTGTCAATAAAGTTTCCCCTTCCTGGGACAATGAATTCACGGTGTTCTTATTTCAATTTCCAGGAGTGTATTTATCATTTGGGGTCTGCCGAATCATGGAAAAGTTCTTAAAATCTTTTGCATTCGTAGGGATCCACAGCCTCCAGATTCTTAATAAACGTAAACATGGTCCGTAATAGGCTGTAATGCGATGTTTATTTAACCGTGCGATTACCTAATTTCGACTAAGCCTCATTGTAAAGCATATTTGTGACATCTGTATTTCATGTCATTTTCAAGTCACTCTTACTGCAGAATGCATCACTTCGTGAAATTACGGCATGTGACTACTTTTTACTTGTAGTTAAGAGTGATTTGAAAATAACATGAAATACAGCTGATACAAATGTTCTTGAGAAAGACGCATAGTCGAAATTAGCTAACAGCACGATTAAATAAACACCGCATTACAGCCTACTACAGATACCTTTACGTTTACCAAGCGTGGAACAGTTATAGGACAATTAAGGATTTTGAAATTCAAAAAATGATTCAAATGGCTCTGAGCACTATGCGACTTAACCTCTGAGGTTATCAGTCGCCTAGAACTTAGAACTAATTAAACCTAACTAATCTAAGGACATCACACACATCCATGCCCGAAGCAGGATTCGAACCTGCTACAGTAGCGGTCGCTCGTTTCGAAACTTTAGCGCCTAGAACCGCAAGGCCACTCCGCCCGGCTTTTGAAATTCTTGTCAAATCTGACTATAATCGATTTTTATTTCTGCACACAGTTCACATACAACTGACCGGCGGCGAAATGTCTAAAACCTCTATAGAAATAACATAGAAGGACGCTAGCACTGTGGCCAGTAGCAAAGTATGGAGAAACGCAGCAAAGTTTCCTTATTTGAGCAGCTCACGAGTTCAAAGCTAACAAAACAAAAGACACGAAAAAATGCAACAAAGAAGGCAACACAATTTGCGTGGCACATGAAGTATTTTGTCGGATGCTCAGAATGTGGATTGTGCTTCCACAATAATTACACACTTTTCCAAAATCCCACGACAATAATGACGCATTTTCCCAAAATCTGCTAAGTTGCACCAGCCATCACCAGACGGTGGCCTGGAGACGAATAGCCCAGAAACTTCCTCTCCGACCTCAGATCAAAAATTTCAAAAGTTTTCCACATGAAGGAGATGGTTCAATGCGGTTGCCTACGTAACGAAGCAAGATATTACCCATTTCACCAAACAACAGGGGTACACAGCAGAAGGTTTCTCCTTTGTGTACAAAACGCACATTAAAAGAGTTGATTTCCTCGCGCCAAGCTGGGTGGTGGGAGTGACTCATTCGACTGGGTGCATCAAAAAATTTGGAGCGAAAGCAACCGATTTTCCCACGCTGCTATGGATTCCAGTCCTTTGATGTATGTACAGAAAAGGCAAAAATGTCATGCGCATTTATTCTCTAGGGGCAGCAGGGGCGACACAAAGGTTTCTGCCCTCAGCCACTACAGACGCCGATCCTAGCCAACAAAAGCAAGCTGGGCACTACTCCATAAAACAGTCCCTGGGAAAGATCGCCCTTCCTAAAGAGACCGACTAAGTGCCTTCTGCCGACAGACAGCAACTGGAGGCCACTCCAGAATGCTCTTTCCTTGAAGAAAAACGCAAATAGTTCCTGCCTAGCAAACACACTCAGTAGCACCATAAAATAACCACTAAATAAGGGGAGAAAGTGAAACTATATGGCACAGCAATATGAGACAGTCATGTCGCTAAGTTTACAGGCACAGTGAGAATAGCAATAATAGGCAAAATATCAGATGGTGACCGATCACATTTCACCAAAGGACATTGTCAGAAACTAAACAGAAAAGTAAATCTAAATGTGGGACAGAATCATGCACATAAATATTTATCAGAATATAAAGTCAATACTAGTTGATTGTTACAGCGAAGAACCCTCGCCAACACTGTTATTAATTCCGTACCATGTCACGAAGAAAACATTTTTAAATATGAATAAGTGGCTAAAAGTCAGAAGAGTATGAATAAAGTAGGGAAATCGACTACCATCGAAAGTATGTCATTGACCAGTTACACTACTATTCAAATGGATACGTGCCAAGCTCGAAAAACGCCACAGCTGGCCTAACTGCCTATCTCAACATGCTCTAGAAGAGTGTTTAAATGACGTAATTTGGACACATCGTAATTATATTCAGTCTGGAATTGCAGGCGACGATTTGAAGACTTGTCCTCTTAAATCCTACTGAAATATCTTGAGCACGGCGTCACCCAGTTTGGTACGAAATAACCTAATGCTCGTCCTAAGAATTTTGTGTCGACTCCAACAGTGTGAGTTGCCAGCAAAAGCTATTATTTTATATGTGTCCATGGAATGCAAATGTCACGTAACAGTAAATTACATGAAGTGTGTTTTTGGCTAATGATGTGAACCATCGTGTTTACTCTAAAGCTCCTCTCTTTGAAGCTAATGAATTCATTTGTTGCCAATGCTTTTCTATCCACAGCCAGCACAGGTGCCATAATCATCCATCACCTCTGATACTTTATCTCTTTTCTTAAACTCAAGAAGAAGTACCTCTCAGAACTATTAATTTTTAGTGCTTACACTTAACACACTATCCATTTTATCTACCGAATACTTTGAAGTATTATATTACTTTGCAGACGCAGCACCGCAATCAGCGAACGGCAGGCGAAAGTTTATAAGCAGTGTCGTAGCAACATATTGTTGCAGCAACGAATAAACATTTGGAGTTAGAGTAAGCGGATACCTCGTGAAAGGCTGATCATTGTGTAGGAGCTTGGAAAATGCGTGGAGGTGTCTTCCGTTCTGTGACGTCTAACGAAAGAGGAATTTAGTTATTAGGCTCTTTTACGTTGTTTAGTCTTCATAATCTGCTTTATACTACGTTGGACCAATTTAGAGTTGTCGCAGCGAAGATGATGGACTTGCCGTCCTGCCTTGTACGCCGGACACCCTATGTAGCGACCTTGACTTAGGTGTTCTGTGGACTGCCTGAATCAGTTAGACGGGTGCCCAACAACACATGACCGATTTCTCCCGGCCGTCATGGACGTTAGTTCTCCGCCCCTAACGACTTTACCCTTGATGGAATGTTAAATGATTACTTTTCTACGATGAGCCACGAATGCCGAGGCATTTTAGCCATTTTCATCCAATTCCCTACGATACGCTAGTCTCTTGCCCAAACTCGCACGGAGACACACCCGCGAATAATGTCAAATATACCAGTTCGTTCACCAAATCCACTGGCGCATTCTTTTTTGAGAAGGGGGAGGGGGGGGGGGGAACTTTATTCGCCTTTTTCCACAACTATGTGTGCAGTCAAACTTCAAGGATGGCTTTGTTCTTTATCTAAGATTACTTAACTTATGCTTCCATTTTTCCTCAAATTTGTTTTCTACCTGTAGTCGGTGGACACCAAAATCCTCTGCGATCGCAAGTGAAATTTGAGATCGCTTACCTCAAGTGTGAAGGAAACCAAATATCATGTAAGGGCATTCTCAAAATATACTCACCTTTTTACGTTTCTGTGTAGCCTCAGGACACATAATGAAGCTGAAAATAGTTAAAGTAAGGACATTCTCCAATCAGTATCTTGTCTAGCAGTATCATTCTGCTATTGAGTAATTATATGGTTTCTGGAAGTTATCCGTTACCTAATCGATTTTTTATTATGTGTGATACAGTATCAAAACGAAATTCAACTACGATTCCTTGTGCCAAGAGCTTTATTGATTTACTTACTACATATTCGTTCGAAAAGAAAGAAAATACTCGTCGAGAACAAAGAAATCGGATAATCAGACAAAATAGTGATAATCACTATCATTCGCTTACCAATTATCTGGTGAAATCTGTTATTGCTTCGTTGTGAGATGGAATCCCATTACTCTTATATTCATTTTAAAACATTATTTGATTCTGTTAACCGTCGTTTACTGTCACAAGCGAGAGGAATGAAACTAACATACTTTCCGAACGCATGAATTTATTTACACGTCAGGTATTTGGTCAAAATCTCAGTCATCAATTTTGTCAGTTAGTAATTGATATGACTACCGTTTTGGGCATATTTATTTCACGATGAAACATTGGCACAGAATTTAAACTCCGGGTCAGATTTTTTTAAGGACTCTTTCAAGCCACCTGACATATTATTTGATTTTCTAGTTTTTTTATCCGTTCTTGATGAACAAACGTAAATAAACAATAAATGTCGTCCTATCTCCCCCCCTCCTCCCCCTCCCCCCTCCCCCACACACACAGAGTCGCTGCAGTGATCTTTGGAAGAATAAACAGCCTACGAGAAATACGCTTCAAACATTACGCGTCATCACCAGACTACGTTAAGAACGATATACCATGAAGAGCTAACCACAGATAAATACTGACCTTTCGTGTTGCTTACCGTCTTTGCGTGTTTCAGAACACGTCAAATCTATTGGTTTGTTAAGTTTCGCACTTCACAGAGCGAGGGAAAGTAACATCCTATGACTACAATATTAATGAAACACAATCGTACTCACCTAAGACATGCAAATCTCTCGGTGAAATAATTAGTATGGATATGAAGTGGAAATACTTCTTAGACTCAATGGTAGGCAAAGCAGGCCATTAATTGCCAGAATACTGGGACAATCAGTAATCTGCAAAGAGGCTGCCTAGTAGACATCTATGTCAAACGCCTTAAAATTTTCTCAGATGTGTGAGGGCTGTAGGAAACAGGACTAACAGGAGATGTTGAACGTATAAAAGGAAGGGTAGCACGAATGGTCACAGGTTTGTTTGGCTTACGGGAGAATATGAGGTAAACGCTGAAAAACCTGAGTTGGAAGACACTTTGAAGGGGGACATCAAACAACTAGCGAAAGCCGTACTTCTTCCCGTACTTTGTACGCGGTTGGATCGGGAAGAATCTGTGTTTTGTGGAACGAAGCTGAGTAGCCTCTGCCACATACATTGATCAGCCAGAAAATTATGACCTCTGACTTACTATCGATATAAATGTGTCCAGCCGATAGTAGTGTCACGTAGCGAGCAACGACAACTAGACAGGAATACGCACGGTGAATAAGTGAGCGTGCTGTCCGTGAGTAGAATGTCGAAGACGCGCGATCTGTCTAAGTTCGACCGAGGGCAGATTGTGAAAGCACAGAGGCTCGACACGAGCATTTCGGAAACCTTGCGACTTGTGTTTTCGTGGAGTGCTGTGGTAAGTGTCTTCAACACGTGGCGAAACCGAAGTGAAACCACATCCAGACTCATTACAGATGTTGCACGTCGTAGGTTGGGCAGTTTGGTGAAACAGGACCGGCGGCGAACTGTGGCGGAAGTAACATCAGTCTTTAACGCTGGGCACAGTAAAAGTGTGTCTGCTCTGCAGCCGACGACCCATGCATGCGCCAATATTAACACCACGACCTCGGCAAGTGCGAGTGTAATGGGCACGTGACCACCGGCACTGGACGTTGTCGCAGTGACAGAGCGCTGAATGGTTCGATGAATCCCTTTCCTCATCGTACGTAAGAGAGGGCGCGAATTCTTCGTCTTCCAGGGGAACAGCTCCTTGATACCGGTACTGCGGGGCAGAGACAAGTTGGCGGTGGCTCCATTATGCTCTGGGGAACATTCACGTGGCCTTCCATGGGTTCAGAGGAGCTCGTGCAAGACACCATGATGACCGATAAGCATAGTACGCTGGTTACAGACCACGTACAGCCATTCATGACGATCATGTTTTAGAACGGAAGTGGCATTTACAACAAGACAATGCGGTATGTCACAAGACCAGGAGTGTGACGGAGTGGTTCAAGAAACACGGTAGTGAGTTCCAATTGATGTACTACCTCCCCCCCCCCCCTCTCCACTCCTACTCGCCTGATTTGAAACCAATCGAACACATCTTGGATCTGACTTAACGTGTTGTTAGAACCCGTAGAACCCCTCCCCAGAATTAGGCGATTTTTGTGTGCAAACGTGGTGTCAACTGCCTCCAGTGACCTACCAAGGCGTCATTGCTTCCATGTTACTACGCGTCACCACTGTTATCCATGCCAAAGGTGGAGTACCCGCTGTTAGTTATGCGGTAAAAACGTTCTGGCTCATCATTCTCTTTCGCGGCGACGTGCGTATTTATGCAGATCTATATGTGGAGGTAGATGTCATCTACGGGAAGGCCTTACAGCACCAGTTAACAGCTTTCTTACATTTCATGTGAAGTTTGGAGATTACGTCTCTCTTAAATGAAGTAGTTAAATATGTAAGTAGGCTGTTTAGGTTTTTATGTTGGCAACGCCACCTAGCGCTCTGTATGAAAATCACTGGCTGTGGTGTGTGCAGTCTGTGGCTGGTTGGCGTTGTTGGAATATTTGCTACTGTAGTGTTGGGCAGTTGGATGTTAACAGCGCGTAGCGTTGCGCAGTTGGAGGTGAGCCGCCATCAGTGGTGGATGTGGGGAGTGAAATGGCAGAGTTTTGAGAACGGACGATCTGGACGTTTGTCCATCAGAAAAAGGAAATTTGTAAGATTGGATGTGATGAACTGCTATATATATTACGCCTTTTGAACACTATTAAGGTAAATACATTGTTTGTTCTCTGTCAAAATCTTTCATTTGCTATCAACAGTTAGTGCCTTCAGTAGTCAGAATCTTTTATTTATCTGGCAGTTTTAGCGCTCGCTGTATTGCATTAGTTCGAGTAACAAAGATTTTTGTGAGGTAAGTGACTCATGAAAGGTATGAAGGGCCATTCTTTTGTGGGAATTATTTAAAGACAGATTGCGTTGCGCCAAAAATATTGTGTGTCAGTTTAGTGTTGCTCAGAATAAGTAAAGAGAGAAATGTCTGAGTACGTTCAGTTTTGCTCAGCTGTTTGAAAATCAAATAACGTAGAGGTTTACCAGCACAGTCAATTATAGATTTTTCTAAGGGGACGTTTAAAATAGTTCCGTGATGCGCTGATGAAAATTACTACGCTTTAAACTTTATAACATCTGGTTTATACTTCTGACATTTCCCTAAACAAATTTGCTTGAGCCAGAAATGGCACAAGGGGTGAAAAAAACTACGGAAACAGCAAAGCCACAATGCATTATTGTGAATAGAATGCGTAAATACAAGTCTTGTATGGTTTTCAAGAAAACATTATAACATGTCCTATACCCTACAAAACACATTACTAAGGCTCACTAATACTGAGATAAGTAACTGTGGTGGCACGAGAAGCTGCGACAATCCATCCTGGTGTTAATAAAACCAGTTCTAGACTATGTGTGCTTTTGTGAACAGGGGCCTTGTCGTTTTGATACCCATCATCGCTGTTGAGGAACATACATTATACCATGGGACGGACCACATCAGTCAAAATGGTCACATAAACCTTAGCAGTAATGTGACCGTGCAGAGAAACCATGCGGTCATAAAATACCACGATATGATTAGCCATCACTGAACTCCCGCCGTATTCCACTCACGGGACGTAAACTTGGTTGGTAGTTGGAAACAAACTTGTCCTATCAAATGATATTCTTCCACTGCTTCATATTCCAGGTTACAAACGTGCCTTCGGCAGCACGTTTTCCTGTTACGGGAATTTGCATCACTGATCAGTGGTTTCGGATAACCAGATCGCTCTGCAGTTCTAGCCCGCTCTGCACTTGCCAGCTTCTGGCGTTCTCTTCGCGTTGTTTTAGTGCTGACAGTGCTCTAGAGTACGACACTCAGATCTGCAATGATGTTTGCATCTGTCGTCTTCTTATTTTTCATCTCAGTTCCCTTCAATATCAATTCAACACAATCGATCAACACCCACTTCGGTTCGCATTGTAACTTAACTGATGATGTATTTCAACTTTACCTGCATGCAATGTAAATCTTTGATACAGTGCCTCCTGAAACATCAGTCACTACGGCTACCTTGGTTACGAAAACACCCACCGTGCGAGAACCATCAATCTGCCCACGTTCGAATACACCTACTAGTAGTTCCGGTAGAAAGCACTCACTGCTGCACAGAACACTGTTCTGACAACGACAGACTTTCTTATCGTGTTTAGGGCATTATACGTTTGCCGTTCGTGGTCAAATACAACAGTGCAACCTGCAGGATTAGCTTGCATCTGTATTTATAATGAAGTATGTTTCCATATAATTGTCCACCACTCTATATGCATTGACAGTGATAATGTACTGTTGGTATTGTTTTCTTCGGTCGGTAGCTTGTGTTGACGCAGCTTTCCTTGCTATTCTGTCCTGCGCTAGTACGCTCGTCTGCTACATCCATTTCAAACTGCTTGGTGTATGAAGGCTTGGTGGCCTTCTACAGTTTTCATTCTTCACACTTGAACAAAAAATTAATTGCTCCCTGATGCCTCAGAAAGTGCTGTAACAACAAGTCCTCTCCTTCAGTCAAGTAGTCTCATAAATTTATTTTCCCACTTTTTCACGGGTAATCCTATCTGTTTATCTAATTTTCAACTTTCTTCTATATTATAACAAATTAGATGCTTGTATTTTTTTCTGTATCGTTATTCGTGCATGTTTCCTTCACACATAAGGCTACACTTCAGCTAATTACTTACAAAAAAAGACTTCCTAACAAGTAAATTTGTATCGTATGTAAAAATATAACAGTTTCCGTTCGAGGGCGTTGCTGCACCGTATATGCAGCATAGCGCTGTTCCGATGTGACTATATAAGCAGTTACATTCAGGCAAGGGATAAATGTTGCATTCGTTTCATTACGGCGTGCTTCCGGTAAATGTGGAAACGTCAGCTATGGCGACTTAATTACGAAGTAAGTCCTAACAGAACGAATGTGCTTGGTTCCCGAAGGCTAATCACCTGTCGGGGAATGAATGTATGGGACAGCATGCTTGTAGGAAACCGCCATGTGAAACTGTGTGCCAAGTTCCTTGCTCGTCGACGTCCCCATATTTCAGACGTGGTAACGCAGAAGCTACGCCAACTCAAGTAGGAGGCATTCGAGCCTCCCCACTCTAGAGTCCAGGTCTCTCTCTGTGCGATTATTATTCCTTGGGTCCCTTAAAAAAATGTCTTGAATGGTCGACGATTCGTGTCGGACAAGGACGTGCAGCAAGTAATTACAGCTTTCTTCTTCAGATAGCAGAACATGGTGTTTTACCAATCGAATATCTTCAAACTGGTGCGTCAATGGGATGATTGCCTCAGTGTTTACGGTGGTTCTGCCTGATTGGTATATCAGTTATGGACTGTACGGCCTTTGTACGGAATCTTTTTGATTGCCTTATTCATTCAAGAGCCAAAACAATCGAAGCGCTTCCCATTGCGAGATTGCATGCTGCCTGATGGCTTTGTGGGCATGTGACACGGCAAGGGAAGTATATAAGAGGAGCCCAGGCAAATGAGTTATTATTCTAGCGATGGTACGGGCCACAGATGGGAAAATCCACTGACATGAGAGACTTTGGCAAAGGGCAGACTGAACTGGCTCGTCTTCATGTAAGAAGCGTCTAGAAAACAGCGAAGTAGATTGACTTTATGCATGCCATTGTCGTGAGCATCTATTGAAAATAACTGACACCTGGTCAAACCAGTAGAAGGCGAGACTGGAAGATTCGAGCCTTTTCTGCACCAAGATAAGCGGCAAACTGTGGAAAATCTGACTAAAGAGCACAAAGCTACTGCCGTCGCAAGTGTTTCTTAGAACACCGTTTAGCGCACATTGTTGAACATGGAGGGCTGCAGTAGAAGCAGGCTGCAGTGTTCTTCAAGTACAGTTGATGATACGTTTTCATGTCATACGAGGTGCATGTAGGCTATGAAGTGACCAATCGCAGGCAGTTGCATGCTGCACTGTGAACGAAACCGCGCCGTTCTGAAAGGCACCTTAGCATATTATAGTATGTTTATACATAAAAATGTAATACTGTGTGTTTACACTCAGTGTGATTTCACTTGGTATCACTTCTATCTGTTCTATCTACTGAGCACAAGTGGGGTGCCCTCAGCTCTTGTCAGGCACATTGAAGGGGTTACTTGATTGGGAAATAGCGGCTCCGGTTGTGCTCAGACCTCACGCCCCTCTACATCCAGTGACGCCTAAGGCTAAGGATGACGTGGCGGTCGGTCAGTACCGTAATGGTCTTCGAGGCCGGATGGAGTTTAGTTTAGTCATCTGAAGAGTAAGATCCCTGGTTACAGTTGCTACCCCACGACGCCACCACAAACTAAAGACAGCACTCACTCCGAGATGCAGCCACAAATGAGACACATTGATGAAAACAGGCCCTCAAGAGCAGGTCCCATCAAAGGCATAGTAATATGAACTAATAAACGGTGTGTGTTGCAGCAACCGCACGACCTCCTCCTGAAATAAATATAGGATTGTTATGACACGAAAATTGCAACTAGTGGCCGCACAGCATCCATCTCACCTCGGTTTTTTATACATAGATGCAGGCAGACTTTTTAATTGTAATAATGTTACAATTTTATTGCATTCACAGCGAACCCCAGTGGCGAGGAGGCAAATGGTGATAGATGTGTAACACATATTTCTTCTGTTCCCATATGAATATGGTCTGTCATCATTTGCGAATTCTACATGTAACTTGGTAACACTTGTATGTTGGTTAGTATCATATCAGCATTATTTCGTACAACATGCTCCCATGATGTGGCTGCACAACAGAGAGCAACTTTAAGAGTCCAGAACATGTATTTAATACATGCATTGTTCATCCTTTGCACGTGGTGCTATATTCATTCTCTAAGAAGATGCATCAGAATCACCACCAATCAGTCGAAAGTTACATCCTGCATAAAAATAAAATGTGACTGGCAGTAGAAAAAAAAATTATTTATAAGAATATTATATTTTGTCGTCAAGCTAGAACAAAGTCTAGTTGGTAACGAATAGTAGCTCAGAGCCTCTAGAATGCAACCATGGTCTGACTATACCACCGTAGAGCAACTTCTTGAGAGCAGGTACTGCAGGAACTAGACTGTCATGGAACGACAATTAGCCCTATGATTAAGCCAACTGCAAGGAGAAGAACCTGGGAGGTGCAAATATGTGGCAAATGGAATATGCTTTATTTTTTCTACTCCGTTCTTACTCGCTTGTATAGATTAATGTACAGCTCGCCATGTTCCTTGAGATAGAGTTCGACAAAGCTGAAACATATAAGTGGAATTAGCTACCATCTGTGTGGTACACAGGCTAGCCCGAGACTTGCTTTAGACGGTTTCTGAATTCCGCATATGCAGTTACGATGCTGATACCTCACTCCTGCACTACAAATGGCATTCTGCTTATTTCTAGTTTCGGTTTCAAGGAAGTATAGCGTAGTATACTTGGCGGTTTTCCAGGAATCCTATCACCATGTAAGAGTACCAACATATGAGACACAAAGTTGTCTTGGGCCCAACCTATCACTGACTACATAGGTCGTTATCACGAAGAGAATAAACTCTCAAAACTACGTACAAGACTCACAGCAACATAAGATTTCCACTGCAGCTCCTGATGCACACATACGTGCCATCAGGCAACCAATAAAAAAATAAAAATAAAAAAACAGATGCTGACCAACCTCAAAAATGATGAATGAAGCTCAAGAAAATCAATTTTGAGTACAAAGCTTATTCATTGAACAATTGCAGCATCTCAAAAACACACATAAGCAAAATATTGTATATACGATTTAGGTTTAATTGGTACTCTCATAATAATAATTGTACAACCACATGAGAAATCCTGTAATATACACAACGCTACAATTAGAAACTACTGAAATGTGCGGTGCGAATATCCAAGCATTGTATTCTACTACCATTCGTAAGTGATTATCCCATGTAGCAATCGTAGACTGACTGCCCCAGGGTAATGCACTCACTACAAAGTACAAGGTCTGTGAAGTTTTGGGTCACAGTTTCATGTTCTGGGCCGGGTACCACATTTAGAAACGTGCGCTGGAGGACGTGTTTTCCTTACAAGAACCAAAGTAAACCGTTCCTCTCTTATTATTTACGGAGCATTGCCACTCTCCCATTGCTTCAAAAATGGCCCTAAGCACTATGCAACTTAACTTCTGAGGTCATCAGTCACCTAGAACGTAGAACTACTTAAACCTAACTAACCTAAGGGCATCACACACATCTATGCCCGATTCTGGGTTCGAACCTGCGACCGTAGCGGTCACGCTGTTCCGGACTGTAGCTCGCTAGGCCACCCTGGCCGGCCCCATTGCTTCCTTGGCTTACAAAAGCAGTAATGACAACCCTTTTTAAAGCAAGATGATGATGCGGACATTTTTTTAACAGTGCAGTTACTATAGCTATGTCACATACAGTGATTCAATTAGAATTAGCAAAGGTTACAGTATTCCATGACAAAGCTGTCATGTGCTCAAACAAAAATTTCTGCTAAAACGTAGGAAACTTATGAAATTGTCAGATTGGTGATGGAAGGTGTCAGAGGATGTGACTTAACACATTACAACTAAATGAAGGCCTTTGATAGAAATGGACAGTCTTCCACAGGGCTATAGCAACACCATGAACCAACATTATTTATCCCCTGCAGTGTAATATTGTTAAGAGATTTGATATCTGTATTTTATAGATCAGTCTCATCCATACACAAGTTGCTTGCAGTACAGGAAAGTCCATATACATGGGACTCACACCTTTCTGATACTGAGAAAGAATGTCAGATCACTAAGAATCCATTTAGACATATCTTAAGAAGTCAGCTTATACATGATAAATCATATTCCAAAACATCAGTAATAAACTAACTGAAAAGAACACGGCCTAGGTCGATTTGTTAAAATTTCTCTGTAAAACGGTGATGCATGGGATAAAGTGAGATGTGGTTTAAAGCACTATTTATAAGTTACAAGAATTTGACAAATGTTTTCTATGGCAAGTTGTTGTTGTGGTCTTCAGTCCTGAGATTGGTTTGATACAGCTCTCCATGCTTCTCTACCCTGTGCAAGCTTCTTCATCTCGCAGTACCTACTGCGACCTACATTCTTCTGAATCTGCTTAGTGTATTCACCTCTTGGTCTCCCTGTACGATTTTTACCCTCCACGCTGTCCTCCAATACTAAACTGGTGATCCTTTGATGCCTAAGAACACGTCCTACTAACCCATCCCTTCTTCTAGTCAAGTTCTGCCACAAACTTCTCTTCTCTCCAATTCTGTTCAATACCTCCTCATTAGTTATGTGATCTATCCATCTAATCTTCAGAATTCTTCTGTAGCACCACATTTCGAAAGCTTCTATTCTCTTCTTGTCTAAACTATTTATCGTCCATGTTTCACTTCCATACATGGTTACACTCCACACAAATACTTTCAGAAACGACTTCCTCACACTTAAATCTATACTCGATGTTAATAAATATCTCTTCTTCAGAAACGCTTTCCTTGCCATTGCCAGTCTACATTTTATATCCTCTCTACTTCGTCCATCATCAGTTATTTTGCTCCCCAAATAGCAAAACTCCTTTACTACTTTAAGCGTCTCATTTCCTAATCTAATACCCTCAGCATCACCCGACTTAATTCGACTACATTCCTCGTTTTGCTTTTGTTCTGTTTATCTTATACCCTCCTTTCAAGACACTGTCCATTCCATTCAACTGCTCTTCCAAGTCCTTTGCTGTCTCTGACAGAATTACAATGTCATCGGCGGACCTCAAAGTTTTTATTCCTTCTCCATGGATTTTAATACCTACTTCGAACTTGTCTTTTGTTTCCTTTATTGCTTGTTCAATATACAGATTGAATAGCATCGCGGATAGGTTACAACCCTTTCTCACTCCCTTCCCAACTACTGCTTCCCTTTCATGTCCCTTGACTCTTATAACTGCCATCTGCTTTCTGTAAAAATTGTAAATAGCCTTTCGCTCCCTGTGTTTTACCTCTGCCACCTTCAGAATTTGAGAGTATTCCAGTCAACATTGTCAAAAGCATTCTCTAAGTCTACAAATGCTGTAAACGTAGGTTTGCCTTTCCTTAATCTAGCTTCTAAGATAAGTCGTAGGGTCAGTATTGCCTCACGTGTTCCAACATTTCTACGGAATCCAAACTGATCTTCCCCTAGTTCGGCTTCTATCAGTTTTTCCATTAGTCTGTAAAGAATTCGCGTTAGTATTTTGCAGCTGTGACTTATAAAACTGATAGTTCTTTTATCTCAACATGGAGGTCATTGTAATGGAAGTCTGCCTTTGATGTGGGCATTAGGCCAGCTCAGACGAATTTGCGGCAAATATTACTGACACTTCAGACCTGAGAATAATTCTGTTTTAGTTTGCTACAAACATCAATCCATTATCGTCCATAAGTGCACTTCAAGAAATATGTTAGATCATGAGTAATATCATGTGTTTTGCTGAGTCATACAATAAAACTTTATCTATTAGGTACATAATATACACAATTTTGATTTATTAAATGCATGTTAGAAGGATCAAACTAAGCACGACGGCAATTGCTGCTTAACCTCTAAGTTATACCAATAGTCCCTGTATATGATCCAAGTGTTTGTTTTTACAATTTCGTTTTACACTCTGGTGTGTGGGGTAGTTTTTTTTTCAGTTTTGCTTTCACATGGCGATGCATAGGTCAATTAGCAAGGCTGGGAAAGTATAGGAATGTGATCTTATAGGATAGACACCTAAATGTAACTTGCACTGAATGGATCACTCATTTCTTGGAATTTATTCAACTCAAATCAGTGGCAGGACACATGTGCAGCCATGAATGTGGTGTTCTGAGAAAACGAAAATTGGGGTGTCTACCTCTGACCAAAAGGTAACCACCCAACATGCCAACACTCAACCATGATACATAAACCAAGGTAAGAGAAAGTAAATGGGTACCACCTGTGTTAGATTGGGATCATCTTACAGCAATGGTAACAGTCAGCCTGCCAGATTTTGTAAAAAAGGCTAAGAATAAAGTTGTATTTAAAAGAGCTGAAGTCAACACACTCATCTATGATGTGCTAACTAACATTATAACACACTTCACCTTCACCATTATACGTACATTTGAGTGTATATAAGGACTGACATTGGCAGTGATCTGTTTGTTGACGGAAGTTTTCCTGGACAGACATTTGAGACAGTAAAAGCTCCTGCAAACATTTTTTAGAGACTGGGTAGAGGATTCTAATCACTGACGAATGCTGATGACACTGGCCCACACGTGGCAGGATAGTCAATAAGAATAGTAATATGCCTTGGTTGGGACGGAACAATAAAATATGAAGTGGTACATATATTATAATTTCTATGGTTTGTTCCCATATCAAAACTCAGATATTAACAATTAATGTAAAATGATATTCATATAATGTCATTGACAATTAATACCTTATACTCAATAATTGGTCCGCCCCCAGTAGCTGAGTGGTCAGCGTGACAGACTATCAATCCTAAGGGCCCGGGTTAGATTCGCGGCTGGGTCGGAGATTTTCTCCGCTCAGGCACTGGGTGTTGTGTTGTCCTAATCATCATCATTTCATCCCCATCGACGAGCAGGTCGCCGAAGTGGCGTCAAATCGAAAGACCTGCACCAGGCGAACGGTCTACCCGACGGGAGGCCCTAGCCACACGACATTTCCACTTTTTTTCCACTCAATAATTGGAACCTGTGGCAACTTCTTCATAATATTCGATAAAAATAATCTATGGGAATCCAAATATGACAAATCTAACGTTAGGTTTGTAAAGAAATTGAAAAAAATCGTGCAAGTACTTAGTGAGATTTGTGACATTTTTAATATACAATAGAGCTATTAAAGGCAGTAGGTAGAGGTAATGAACGTAATATGTCACACCTGTTGTGGATTTTAGAAGCAAACTTTTGATGACATCTCAAGGAAGATCTCTAGACGGAGGTCCTAAGCCGGCCGATGTGGCCGTGTGGTTGTAGGAGCTTCCGTCTGGAACTGCGTGACCGCTACGGTCGCAGGTTCGAATCCTGACTCGGGCATGGATGTGTGTGATGTCCTTAGATTAGTTAGGTTTTCTAGGAGACTAATGACCTCAGAAGTTAAGTCGCATATTGCTCAGAGCCATTATTATTATTATTTTTTTTTTTTTGAGGTCCTAAGATCTCTTTCTTTTTCTACAATCTAGATATCGGCTTTTAGGCTGCAGGCTGGATTGTGCTGAGTTCACCAGATCTGATGAGTATATGGTCTCAGAACTCTCAGCATCTTACTCCGCACCTTTTGGTATAGCGAAACGTGCAGCGCAATAACGAGCGAGATACAGAGGAGAACCAGCCACGAATCGAACCGGCGTAGCCTCTTAACGATCGTAGAATGGTACACTGGCAATCTTGAGAGTGATTTTAGATGGTTTTCCATGCTCGTTTAGAAGAATCCTGTCTGTTCCCCAAATTCCGCTTCAGAAAAATTATACACAGTTTTTACGATTTACAAATAGATGGCCTGCACGAGTTCTCTTATTTAGGTTGCTTTGGCGTCGGCATCCAGACATAAAATTAAATATTGAAATGGAATAAAATTTGCCAAAGTCTGAAGAAGCTGATCCATAAATAAGAAAGACGCTAGGGAAGAGGAGAATAAACGGAGTGCACTTGAGGAAAGTATTTTCATTGTAGTCAGTATATGTGTTACATACGATGGTAATTTCCAGTTTATGTAGTTCTATTTCATAACTGGACTGAAGTACTGCTGGTATTCGCCATGATCTTGTTATCTGTTGAAGCTGCTAGATCCAATATGCGCCACAATGTATCAGGACAAAGTCACAGGAATACCAACGACCAGAGCCGAGGTGGTACTCCATTTGCTACGAGCTATCAGCTCAGCGGTAACGTCGTTACGCTCAATTACACACCACGTGACCGTGAGAAGCGCCCCGCACTTTCCGGCGGTGCTGGTGTTGCGACGACAGTTTGGCACGGCACTCAGTCTTTTGCAGCATTTCCCCCATCTGCACGCCTGTATCGAGCGGCGAAATCGCATCGCGGCGCGGCGCACCGCTCGATTTGGGATTTTATGAGACGTGGAGTGGCGAACATCTGGGCGGCGCCCTCAGATGCTATCTGCCGATCCCCGGCGAGGGAACAGCTGTCCCCACTGACAGCGGCCAGGGATTTGGGCTGCGAGCGACGGCCGCCGTCAGAGGTTACCGTGCCACGGACCCCTCGTCCTGCGCCCTAATGTGAAATTTAACACGAGCCGGCGGCCCGTGTGTGTTTGCGTAGAGGCCTGTTGTTGTGTTCTGGGCGCCAAGAATCCGGCTGCAGACCTTTTCTGCTACCGCTCCGGGACGTGTCAGTTCGACACTGCTATTCGGTCGCGTGGGAAGCCATTCTGCTCCCTCGTCGCTCTCGTTCCCCAAAGGTTGTTTTTCTTCTACTGCTTAAAATCTGGTTGACAGTCTTATCTGGTGCACAAGTATAGAACAGATTTTCTTGTGATGGGCATGACATAGGGTACTAGGAATTGTGCCTTGTTTTGAGGAATTTTCTTGATGGTGAACACGTTCTTCATGTTTCAACCACGTCTTCTGCTTCTTCTTTATTGTCGAATCGTGAGGCAGCTTTGTAGCAGTACTCCATTACACTGAGATGTTTTTCTTGCTTTTCATTCCATCGTACATAGCACACCCGACATCTTTCATAATCTGCTGAATGAATGACATCATTGGTATCACCGAGCAATTCCCTCCCTCAATAGCTCCGTCTCCCATTGTTCTACTTACGTTTCTATGCCTTAACACGTGCCTGGCAAGCTTTTCTTCTTCGAGTGTGCAGCCGGAGAGTTTGCTGTATTTCTCTCAGCATCTCTTCATTGATAATTCTATCTCTTCAGCTGATCCTCAACATTTTTTGTAACACCAGATCTCTAGTTCTTCTAGCCGCCTTCTGTCTTGTTTACCTATTGCTCCAGATCCGTACACGTGTAAGGCCACACTCGAGACAAATGCTTTCACGACGCTTTCCTTAACTGCAGATGAGTTCTTGATGGTGAGTATCTTCTCTTTACCAAATCAAATGCAATTTTAACCTGCTGTATTCTGTTCATTTATTTTTTCCAGCTTCTACCATCTCCGCCGGCCGGTATGGCGGTGCGGTTCTAAGCGCTCCAGTCTGGAACCGCGTGACCGCTACGGTCGCAGGTTCCAATCCAGCCTCGGGCATGGATGTGTGTGATGTCCTTAGGTTAGTTAGGTTTAAGTAGTTCTAAGTTCTAGGGAACTGATGACCACAGATGTTATGTCACATAGTGCTCAGAGACATTTGAACCATTTCTGCTTCCCGAATAGGTGACCACCTCTATCACTTTGAACTCCTCTCTTCCCATTCTCATAATCTTCTCCGGTAATACACACCATTACTTTAGCCTTTCTCTCGTTTATTCTTATACCATATTAGTTACAGATGTGGAGCGAGAAGTGTTCGTCCCTAAAACGTATCATAATTAAACAATGTAATATTTAAAGAACAAAGTCTTGACTTATATTGTATTTTTATTTCGATATAATTGCGAAAAGAATGGATGCATCCGAAGGTTAGTTGAGAGTGAACATCAAATTATTACATAAGCTATTATAAAACTAGTATTACCTATCTCTTTTTTGAAGCATGAATCCGACACTTTATTTCGCACAAGGGCAACCATGTCGGGGGGGTCAGATCTCCCTCCAACTCTCAGGGAAATGAAAAATGTCGTAGTGTAGTAAGGTGTCTTCCTTCTAAGAAAATGATTTAAACTTCGGTATTAAATAGATTTTTAACTTAGTCGGAAGTGATACTTTCTTATGGCTACTTACAAAAATTAAAAATACTACAGAAAGAATCCGCTGCTGGTTTCCAGCTACCCTAGCCGACATGGAAGATTTTTAATGGACTGCGAACTGAAGTGGCGCGGTGCAAATAAATTTTGAAGCGGTGTGGCAACATTATTGGAGATACAACTTCCTAATGTGGAAAACTTCAAGACAGTGAACATCACTTGGTCTGCCAGGACTCGCCTGAAGCCTGCACGCTGGACGACCTGGATTCAGAAAATGCTACAGCAACCAAGACTTCTCAATATGGGCTACAAAATCACTCTGATATGTACAGTGTCTAACTTATATATTGTGGATATTTTATCGTATTGTATGAATTTTGAATCTGTAAGTAATTTTATACATGACATGCAGCATGCAATTTTATAATTGACATGCAACAAACAAGCACTAAAGTTTTTGAAGACGAAATGTGGAAAAATCGAAAGGGTCAACAGTTCAAGTACTTGGGGGAAATCGTAGAAGAAAATAGTCTGGAAAAAACTGCAAATTAAGCTCGCTGTCAAAAGGTGGTAACTGCATTCAGATTAGCACAAAATATTTATAATAATAAATCACTTTCTAAATTCACTAAACATACACATTACAGCACTGTAATCAAACCTGAATGTTTTTATGGAGTAGAAAACTTAATTTTAAATAGGAAGAGGGATGTTGAAGAAATTCAAAAGAAAGAAAGATTATTAGGAAAATATCAGGCCCCAAAATCACTGATGGAGAAACTTATATACTGAGAAGTAATAAGGAAATAGAAAAATACACAGACATACATGGTGACATGAGAAAACGAAGACTTAAATTTTATGAGCACATTAAGAGAATGGCACCCACGAGGTTGACAGAAAAAAACTGTAGAATTCTACAAAAACAGAAGTAAGGTTAAAACTGAGCCAATTAAATCGACTGCTGCGATTAAGGAGGATCTTATAGCCACCGGTATAATTCAGGCAGACCTTGCAGATAGGAAAACATTCAGAGAAAAGATATTTGGTTGGAAAGTTGGTCAGAGAGAAATTAGAAGCGGGACAGAAACACCGTGGTCTGACGAAAGAAAGAGACTTCATTCTGAAAGGATAAAACAAATTTGGGCACAAAGGAAGGCCAGCTATAAAACGTCACATTGATGGAGGGTACCTCACGTGGTCCTATTGGAACCATAACTAAATAATAAATAATTGTATTATACTCGCCTGGACACGGAAATAATAAAACTGAGGAATAGTTGAAATGACCCTGATGGATTTGTTACTCAGATGACATCCAACGACTACTTAAGTTACGAAGTCACTGAGCCCTACTGACCCACCCACTCTGCTGTCTCTGCTTCGCTGCTGACAACGCAGTACTCCACGCCTCCTCCTATACTGGCGGGTCTGCCCCTCTAGTGGTCAATTTGGCATTGCGTGTGAGTCTCCGGATACTTCTCATCAGATAGCGTATTCGCTAATCGTTAACTAAATTAATTATTATGTAAAAATCTTGATTTAGTATTGCTTGAAAACTTGAAGTATCCAGCACATCCGTATATTTAGTTCTCATTATTAACGTTGCAGAATACGAAATCTAATTGCAAAGAAAAGCGAATACTTCATAACACCATGCAGATGACAATACCCAAAACATACAGGTCTGAAGGGCACTTGCATCGAACTAAACTGACATTACTAAATACAGTCAGTGCGGTAACTGTAATTCATAAACGTCGTTACTAATTTCACATGCCTTCTGCGTAATCGTAATCCTCACATTAAATTTTCTTATCACACCATTTGGCATTAGACTGGGATACTTACAGCAAATGTGTCCCAGCTAACATGTTGTGAGCTAGTTTTCTTGTACGTCTGCATGCAATACGTTCTAATCTATACCACTATATTAAGAAAAGTAGTTGTTAAGGTTGTTATCAAAAATCTAAAAGAGTTCTTTAGAGGTGTACAGCATATCTTTACACGACGCCCAAATAAAATTTTGAAGTCACGTAGGCTGCAGATTTCTTTAATATATTTAGTATATACATATAAGCTCTATAAAAAGAAAGAGTTGTTACCAAATGCGCGAATTGTTCTTGACCAATTTACTGAATTCTTGCCCATTATTGTAATAAACGTTTGTACCGATATAGGCTACATATTTTTAATATATAGGCCACATAAAAATATATAGAAAAATATGTAAAAAAGAAACGTTCTTACCAAAAATCACAAAAAGTTCTTCACCGATTTACGGTCCAGTAATAACCGTTTGGATTACCACAAGTAATATATAATGCTAACATTATAAATATAGGTATACAATATATAAAGAGTAAACGTTGTTAACAAAAATTTATAAATGGTCATGATGGATTTACTTCAGGTATCTACGTGATACTCTAATAAACATTTAGATAGACATATCCTACATTTCTTAATACATATAATATTTAACAGGGAGAAACTGTTATCAAAAATCCAGACAAGTTCTTGACTGACTTAATGCACATTTGTACATGATATTCAGCCGGACACAGGCTCTATATTGTTTTAAACAAGAATGTATAGGTTTTCTGTTGAAACCAACCACGAGAAAGAAAATGCTGTAGTATATAGTGCTGTGAAACTGCAAGCTCGCGGTGAGTCTTAACTACGATAAGCGAGGTGGGGGTGTGGGGATCGGGGAGGGGGATGGAATATTTAAACCAGTAGAAAAATTGTCTCTTCCACATATATTCTTTCTTCTTATCTACAAGGGTAAACAGATACTGTATACAGACGCATGTGGTGTTTAGTTTTCTTCTTTGCTGTCGGTTTCAACAGAAAACAGGAATGTTGTATACGGATCATCACCTTATGATTACACTATGGAATCTGAATCTTCTGAAATTATGTAATTCTATCCGTTTTCAGATTAAAACTATGCAAAATGCTGTTATTCAAACTACTTCCTCATAGTTGCAGCAGCAGGAGAGGTGTCTCATACTCCCTGTACCAAGGATAAAACGGATGGCCCCATACATTTTAAACGACTTAGATTTTCAACGACAAGGCTCAGTGTCTAAGAACATGCGGTACATTTGCCACGCCGGGCAATTGCAACACTTGCCTCTTCGCCAAGTAGCTTGAGTAGCGATCCCTCAGGTAAGAGACGCCCTTCCTCGTTCTTCTTCTATCCACTTTCAAACAGCAGTATCCACATCTTACTCGATACAACCAGTTCGTAAGGGACCTTCTTCTTCAACACCTTGGCGAAATACTGAGCTTCTTTTCCGAAATATTTATAACTTTTGGGAGAGGAAAGCAATACTGACGATTACGTCAGTATGTAATTAGGTGTGCCAAATATAAATATAAATCCCTCTGTCTGTAGGATAGCTTTCTTTCACGCTTACTGATTGCGATAGAAATAAGTTCATCGTCAAGGGAGCAACAAGAAAGGAACGATGTAAAGAGAATGCGAATGTACGCCAATCCTTCCAAACTATGTAAGTGAAGATCATTGGTGGCTTAAGTTCAAAGCTATCAACAGCACTCGAGAGATTCATACCAAATAAATTAATAAGCAACTGAACTGAACCCCCATGGTACACAAAACACGACAGAAAGCTGCTGCAGGAGCACCGTAAAAGGCACGTATAATTTCAACGAACGCAAAATCTCCAAGATTGGCGAAGTTTTACTGAGGCTCGAAACTTAGTGCGTATTTCCATGCGAGATGCATTTAATAGTTTCCACAAGGAAAGTCTCTCTAGAAATGTGGCGGCAAATCCAAAGAGATTCTGGTCCTATGCTGAGTAAACCATCGGAAAGGCTCAGTAAGTAGCTTTCCTGCGTGACAGCGGTGAGGAGGAGGAGGAGGGGGAAACAAGGGATCCAACCCTTCGGAGCAGGTAAAATCGTGGCAAATGTCCGGCGTGGCAAATGTCCGCACACGGTCTGAGTGAGGCGGAAAGAGGAGGTGGATCGATAGAGAAGGGGAGGCAATGGACATAGTGGGGGGGGGGGAGAGAAGGAGGTGTATAAAGAGAAGAGGGAGGAGAAGATGGACAAAGAAAGGTCGGAGGAGGGGAGCGGGACATCTTCCAGCAATTCTGGCGAGAAAATAGTAAAAAGTGCCTGCCATTTAATGGCCTAGGTAGCACATACGGCCCAATTAAACAGTCCCCAACAACACCGACCCACACATTAACGAAGAACCGCACCTGATGAGCGCTAGTAACTGTGGCATGTGGGTTATCCTCACTCCAAAGATGAACATTGTGCATGTTGAAGGCTCCATCACCCCCGAACTTTGCTCCATCGGTAAACAGCACAGAGGATTGAAATGTAGGCATTTCACACCGTTCCAGGTACCACTGCGAAAACTGTGCTCGGGGTGGATAATCAACTGGTTCCAGGTTGTGGACACGCTGCAAGTGAAATGGACATAACAACTGCTCTCGAAGGACTGTTTTCACATTCGTCTGATTCGTCCCCATGTTACGTGTAATTACACGAGTGCTGAATGAAGGATCTCGCTACACATGCTGCAAGACAGCTTCCTCAAATTGCAGCGTTCTTACCGTGCGATGGCGTCCCTGCCCAGGTTAATCTGCTAACTGACCCAGTCTCACGCAGACGTTGGTACACAGCAGCAAAGGTCGTATGATGCGGGATATGACGATTAGGATATTGTTGTTGATAAACCCGCTGTGCAGATCGTCCTTTGCTGTGCGCTACGTAGTGCACACCAACCATATCAGTGTACTCACTTCAGGTGTATCTCCCCATTAGTAAAGAGAGACAATGCACTACTACATTGGTGGACAGCAGTTGCCTGCAACTGAAGAGCGTAATACGCCCTCTAACAACTGAAGAGCGTAATACGGCCTCCACCGGTTTAAATAATCCTCATAGGAAAAAATGACATTTGGGAAAAATATTTGTTTTGATATCCCCTACTATCTCTCAGAGTTTGTCGGTTTAAATACTTTTCACCCTCTATTTATATCAATTTCGAAGCATCTCCAGGTGCGGTAATAATTTATAAACTAGCTCATGCCTTCAAATCGTAACATATCTTGCCACAATTGTTGCTGTTGTTGTGGTCTTCAGTCCTGAGACTGGTTTGATGCAGCTCTCCATGCTACTCTATCCTGTGCAAGCTTCTTCATGTCCCAGTACCTACTTGAGCCTACATCCTTCTCAATATGCTTAGTGTATTCATCTCTTGAGCTCCCTCTACGATTTTCACCCTCCACGCTGCAATCCAATACTAAATTGGTGATCCCTCTACGTCTCAGAACATGTCCTACCAACCGATCCCTTCTTCTAGACAAGTTGTGGCACAAGCTCCTCTTCTCCCCAATTCTATTCAATACCTCCTCATTAGTTATGTTGAAATGGTTCAAATGGCACTGAGCACTATGCGACTTAACTTCTGGGGTCATCAGTCTCCTAGAACTTAGAACTAATTAAACCTAACTAACCTAAGGGCATCACACACATCCATGCCCGAGGCAGGATTCGAACCTGCGACCGCAGCGGTCTCTCGGTTCCAGACTGAAGCGCCTAGAACCGCACGGCCACTCCGGCCGGCCTCATTAGTTATGTGATCTATCCATCTAATCTCTAGAATTTTTCTGTAGCACCACATTTCGAAAGCTCCTATTCTCTTCTTGTCTAAACTATTTATCGTCCACGTTTCACTTCCATACATGGCTAGACTCCATACAAATACTTTCAGAAACGACTTCTTGACAATTAAATCAATACTCGATGTTAAAATTTTTTTGTTTTTCAGAAACGCTTTCCTTGCCATTGCCAGTCTACATTTTATTATCCTCCCTACTTCGACCATCATCAGTTATTTTGCTCCCCAAATAGCAAAACTCCTTTACTACTTTAAGTGTCTCATTTCCTAATCTAATTCCCTCAGCATCACCCGACTTAATTCGACTACATTCCATTATTCTCGTTTTGCTTTTGTTGATGTTCGTCTTAAACCCCCCTTTCAAGACACTGTCCACTCCGTTCAACTGCTTTTCCAAGTCCTTTGCTCTCTCTGACAGAATTACAATGGCATCGGCAAACCTCAAAGTTTTATTTCTTCTCCATGGATTTTAATACCTACTCCGAAATTTTCTTTTGTTTCCTTTATTGCTTGCTCAATATACAGATTGAATAACATCGGGGATAGGCTACAACCCTGTCTCACTCCCTTCCCAACCACTGCTTCCGTTTCATACCCCTCGACTCTTATAACTGCCATCTGGTTTCTGTACAAATTGTAAATAGCCTTTCACTCGCTGTATTTTACCCGTGCCACCTTCAGAATTTGAAAGAGAGTATTCCAGTCAACACTGTCGAAAGCTTTCTGTAAGTCTACAATGCGAGACATGTAGGTTTGCCTTTCCTTAATCTAGCTTCTAAGATAAGTCAATGTTGCCTCACGTGTTCCAACATTCCACGGAATCCAAACTGATCATCCCCGAGGTCAGCTTCTACCAGATTTTCCTCTCGTCTGTAAAGAACTCACGTTAGTATTTTGCGGCTGTGACTTATTAAAGTGACAGTTCGGCAATTTTCACATCTATCAACACCGGCTTTCTTTGGGATTGGAATTATAATATTCTTCGGGAAGTCTGAGGGCATTTCTCCTGTCTCATACATCTTGCTCACCAGATGGTAGAGTTTCGTCAGGACTGGCTCCCCCAAGGCCGTCAGTAGTTCTAATGGAATGTTGTCTACTCGAAGGGCCTTGTTTCGACTCAGGTCACTCTGGCCACAATATTCTGCCAAAACTGAGACAAATGGTGGAGTTTTGCCCCCGGTGTAATAATGTCCATTAGTTTCAGTGAAGTAATGAGAAACGACAGCTGAAGCACGGAGTACGAGTGTAGGTAGTTCTGTGAGGACGGCGAGTGGTTTTTGCGGCCGGGGCCTACAAATGAACGGGCATTAGGATGCCGCCCGCGCCCGCTCTCGCGGCTGCCCCAGCGCCGGACCTAGGGCACCGGCAGCGGCAGCACGCAGGCACGCAGGGGACGGCGGGCCGCATTCCGCGCTTTCTTAGGACAGCTGATCGCCGCAAAAAGCGCCGCAGCGCCGCCCGTGGGAGGCGAGGCGAGGCTGGGCGGCGCGTCGCGCCGCTGCCGCTGCCGCCGCCGCCGCCGGCCGGCCTTCATTTCCACCGGCGCGCCCCCACAAAACACACGTGCCTCCTCATCTTTGTCCGGGAGACACTTCCAGACATCATTATAACTGCTCTAACTGCCCGCTCGCGCCGTCCAGGCGGCTTCCATATAACGCGGGCGCGCGGCACCAGGAGAAAAATCGCGTGGACAGCAATGGAGTGTTGTACGGATGTATACAGGGTGTTACAAAAAGGTACGGCCAAACTTTCAGGGAACATTCCTCGCACACAAAGAAAGAAAATGTGTTATATGGATATGTGTCCGGAAATGCTTACTTTCCATGTTAGAGCTCATATATTACTTCTCTTCAAATCACATTAATCATGGAATGGAAACACAGAGCAACAGAACGGCCCAGCGTGACTTCACTTTGTTACCGAGGATACATACACTCCTGGAAATGGAAAAAAGAACACATTGACACCGGTGTGTCAGACACACCATACTTGCTCCGGACACTGCGAGAGGGCTGTACAAGCAATGATCAGACGCACGGCACAGCGGACACACCAGGAACCCTAGTGTTGGCCGTCGAATGGCGCTAGCTGCGCAGCATTTGTGCACCGCCGCCGTCAGTGTCAGCCAGTTTGCCGTGGCATACGGAGCTCCATCGCAGTCTTTAACACTGGTAGCATGCCGCGACAGCGTGGACGTGAACCGTATGTGCAGCTGACGGACTTTGAGCAAGGGCGTATAGTGGGCATGCGGGAGGCCGGGTGGACGTACCGCCGAATTGCTCAACACGTGGGGCGTGAGGTCTCCACAGTACATCGATGTTGTCGCCAGTGGTCGGCGGAAGGTGCACGTGCCCGTCGACCTGGGACCGGACCGCAGCGACGCACGGATGCACGCCAAGACCGTAGGATCCTACGCAGTGCCGTAGGGGACCGCACCGCCACTACCCACCAAATTAGGGACACTGTTGCTCCTGGGGTATCGACGAGGACCATTCGCAACCGTCTCCATGAAGCTGGGCTACGGTCCCGCACACCGTTAGGCCGTCTTCCGCTCACGCCCCAACATCGTGCAGCCCGCCTCCAGTGGTGTCGCGACAGGCTTGAATGGAGGGACGAATGGAGACGTGTCGTCTTCAGCGATGAGAGTCGCTTCTGCCTTGGTGCCAATGATGGTCGTATGTGTGTTTGGCGCCGTGCAGGTGAGCGCCACAATCAGGACTGCATACGACCGAGGCACACAGGGCCAACACCCGGCATCATGGTGTGGGGAACGATCTCCTACACTGGCCGTACACCTCTGGTGATCGTCGAGGGGACACTGAATAGTGCACGGTACATCCAAACCGTCATCGAGCCCATAGTTCTACCATTCCTAGACCGGCAAGGGAACTTGCTGTTCCAACAGGACAATGCACGTCCGCATGTATCCCGTGCCACCCAACGTGCTCTAGAAGGTGTAAGTCAACTACCCTGGCCAGCAAGATCTCCGGATCTGTCTCCCATAGAGCATGTTTGTGACTGGATGAAGCGTCGTCTCACGCGGTCTGCACGTCCAGCACGTACGCTGGTCCAACTGAGGCGCCAGGTGGAAATGGCATGGCAAGCCGTTCCACAGGACTACATCCAGCATCTGTACGATCGTCTCCATGGGAGAATAGCAGCCTGCATTGCTGCGAAAGGTGGATATACACTGTACTAGTGTCGACATTGTGCATGCTCTGTTGCCTGTGTCTATGTGCCTGTGGTTCTGTCAGTGTGATCATGTGATGTATCTGACCCCAGGAATGTGTCAATAAAGTTTCCCCTTTCTGGGACAATGAATTCACGGTGTTCTTATTTCAATTTCCAGGAGTGTACATCCACCCTCCGTCTCACGGAATCCCTGATGCACTGATGCAGCCCTGGATAATGGCGTATTGTATCACAGCCGTCCACAATACGAGCACGAAAAGTCTCTACATTTGGTACCGGGGTTGCGTAGACAAGAGCTTTCAACTGCCCCCATAAATGAAAGTCAAGAGGGTTAAGGTCAGGAGAACGTGGAGGCCATGGAATTGGTCCGCCTCTACCAATCCGTCCGTCACCGGATCTGTTGTTGAGAAGCGTACCAACACTTCGACTGAAATGTGCAGGAGCTCCATCGTGTATGAGCCACATGTTGTGTCGTAAAGGCACATGTCCTAGCAGCACAGGTAGAGTATCCCGTTTGAAATCGTGGTAACGTGCTCCATTGAGTGTAGGTGGAAGAACAGGGGCCCAATCAAGACATCACCAATAATGCCTGCCCAAACGTTCAAAAAAAAACTGTGTTGATGACGTGATTGCACAATTGCGTGCGGATTCTCGTCAGCCCACACAAATTTTCAATTTGACCACGTTGGAATGAAGCCTCACCCGTAAAGAGAACATTTGCCCTGAAATGAGGATTGACACTTTGTTAGATGAACTATTCGCAGAAGTGTACCAGTGGAGGCCAATCAGCTGCTGATAGTGCCTGCACACGCTGTACATGGTATGGAAACAACTGGTTCTCCCATTGCACTCTCCATACAGTGACGTGTCAACGTTACCTTGTACAGCAGCAACTACTCTGACGCTGACATTAGGGTTATTGTCAACTGCACAAAGAATTGCCTCGTCCATTGCAGGTGTCCTCGTCGTTCTAGGTCTTCCCCAGTCGCGAGTCATAGGCTGGACTCTTCCGTGCTCCCTAAGACGCCGATCAATTGCTTCGAACGTCTTCCTGTCGGGACACCTTCCTTCTGGAATTCTGTCTCGATACAAACGTACCGCGCCACGGCTATTGCCCCGTGCTAATCCATACATCAAATGGGCATCTGCCAACTCCGCATTTGTAAACATTGCACTGACTGCAAAACCACGTTCGTGATGAATAGTAACCTGTTGATGCTACGTACTGATGTGCTTGATGTTAGTGCTGTAGAGCAATGAGTCGCATGTCAAGACAAGCACCGAAGTCAACATTACCTTCCTTCAATTGGGCCAACTGGCGGTGAATCGAGGAAGTGCAGTACATACTGACGAAACTAAAATGAGCTCTAACATGGAAAGTAAGTGTTTCCGGACACATGTCCACATAACATCTTTTCTTTATTTGTGTGTGAGGAATGTTTCCTGAAAGTTTGGCCGTACCTTTTTGTATAATTGGGGGTGGGGAGGGGGAGGGTCAAGGGGGTCGGGACCGCCCCCCTCCAGCTTCCTTAGTTTACACAAAAAAAACCAATATTAGAAGAATACCCGCGCCGGACATTTGCCACACTTGCCCCTTCGCCATGTAGCTTGAGTAGCGATCCCTCAGGTGAGGGACGCCCTTCCTCGAACCTCTACTGTCCGCTTTCAAACCGCCGTCTTCACATCTTACTTGATACAACCAGTGCGTAAGGGACCTCCTTCTTCGACATCTTGGCGAAATACAGAGCTTCTTTGCCGAAATCGAAATATTTATAACTTTTGTGAAACGAAAGAAATACCGACGATTCTGTCAGTATCTAATCAGTTCTACCAAGTATACATGTAGATCCCCCTCTCTTTACGGTAGCTTCCTTTCACCCTTACTGATCGCGATAGAAACAGTCCATCGCCACGGGAGCAACAAGAAAGGAACGATGTATAGAGAATGCGAATGTATGCTAATAATTTATTTTTGATCACTGCATTTGTGCCTACTTTAATTACTACAACTGCATGCCCAAAAGACAATAAGGAAAGAAGAAATGGCTATGTGAATGTTTGAAAAGAAGAACGACATACTCCATATTAATTTACTCTCTAAAATCTGATATCCCTTGCGGCGAAATTTTAGTTAATAAAGTATAGCGGCACAGTGTTCAAAAACATGACTGGAAATACGTTCACTAAATAGAGATAAGAACATCTATGACTGATATATAAATGATAGAAATAAGGAAATAAAGTAACACAGGATAGTATGCTTTTAACGTACGTTGTTGTTCTACATTGTTTACAGGGTCACAGAGAAAGCATCCTAGGTTTTGCAGGGAAAAGCCGTAATTCTAATGATCTGCGCTACAACAGAAACAAGAAACACAACTTAAGGAAAAATCATGTAATGTGTGTCGTAGCTCACAAGCGACATTGAAGCAGATAGTTCCTGTGATGGGCAGAATTTATATTCGACAACCGGAATAAATTAATAACTGGCTCCTTTTACCGTCCCCCGGTCTCAGATAAAACAGTTTCTGTACAGTTCAAAGAAAACTTGAGTCTCATCACAATTAGGTACCCTAATACAATTATAGTTGGCAGTGACTTCAATCTACCTTCCGTATGACGACAAAAATACATTTTCAGACCCTATTGTAGACAGAAAACAACTTCCATAATTGTTCTAAATGCTTCTTTTTTAAATTATTTTGAAGAATTCGTTTACGAAGCCACGCAAATTGTTAACGGTTACGAAAACACACTTGACCTTTTAGCCACAAATAATCCTGAACATCACGACGGATACAGGGATTAGTGAACACAGAGTCGTAGCGAGGCTCAGTTCCGTAACAAAGAAATCCACAAAAACTAAACGCGAAATATATATATTTGTAAAAGAAGCTAAAATTTTTGACGTCTTTCTAAGAGACAGTCTCCAATCCTTTCAAACTATTTAAGTGAAGACCATATGTGGATTAAGTTCAAAAAAATATTATTAACAGCACTCGAGAGATTCATACGAAATAAATTAATAAGAGACGGAACTGATCCCCCATGGTACACAAAACACGACAGAAAGCTGTTGCAGGAGCACCGAAAACGGCACATATAATTTAGACGACCGCAGAATCTCCAAATTGGCGAAATTTTACTGACGCTTGAAATTTGCTGCGGATTTCAATGCGACATGCATTTAATAGTTTCCACAACGAAACTCTCTCTAGAAATGTGTCGGACAAGCCAAA
This sequence comes from Schistocerca gregaria, assembly GCF_023897955.1. Taxonomy (NCBI): domain Eukaryota; kingdom Metazoa; phylum Arthropoda; class Insecta; order Orthoptera; family Acrididae; genus Schistocerca; species Schistocerca gregaria. Next base: position 183,844,000 of record NC_064927.1, read on the forward strand.
GAGATTCTGGTCCTATGTTAAGTAAACCATCGGCAAGGCTCAGTAAGTACCTTTTCTGCGCGATAGCGACGGTAATGTTACTGACGACAGCGCCGCTAAAGTGGAGTTACTAAATGCAGTTTTCCGAAATTCCTTCACCAAAGAAGACGAAGTAAATATCCAAGAATTCGAAATGAGAACAGCTACAAACATAATATAGGTGGACGAGGAGAAGATGGAGGGGGAGACGAGGGACCCAACCCTTCGGAGCAGGTAAAGTCGTGGCAAATATCCGGCGTGGCAAATGTCGGTAGACCTTTTGAAACCCCTTGCCACAAAATAGTCGCGCACTGCGCTTGGTTGACGTAGTTACAAGCCATGGAGGAATGAGGCTGCAAAAAATAGCTTTGAGTGCAATCTTGCCAACCGTAGCGGAATTCCGCTACACGTATTGGAGTTTTCTGGCCTTCGTGTTGTAGCGGCGAAATTCTGAAATTGTTAAAAATGTAGCGGAATTCAACTTGCTTTGGCGAAATGTAAAACCCTCGTAAATTTTCACTGCCAAGTACAAAACATGTAATACAGGGTGAGTCAAGAAAATGTATACACACATTGAAGCGTCATAGAAAATTTATTTTCTGTTCTACAATGTTAAATTTCTGGTAACGGAAAGCTTAAAGTCCAACTGGAAAAATAAATGTACTTTGCAAATGTGATTAATGTTCAAACTGGTGACCTTCAGCATCAATACATTTCTGAGTACCAGTCACCACTGATTCCGTACATCGTACCAAAGTGTCCCATGAGATTCCTGCGCACACCGCCTGAATCTCATTCCAAAGTGTGTCCATGTTACGTGGTTTACGTTTGTACACCTCATCTTTTTGCTTTGCCCCATAAGAAGAAATCCAGCAGTGTGAGGTCTGGAGAGCGTGCAGGAAATTCGACTGGTCCTATCCACTGGCCTGGCACATTGTGATCCATGTATTCTCGTACGCCCTATGATAGTGCGGCAGGGCGCCATCTTGTTGGAAATAAAATTCATCAGTACCGTATAATGCACGAATGGCAGGGAATATCGATTCAGCAAGCATTGTTACGTACGTTTATCCAGTAACAGTACCATCAAAGCGGAAAAGCTCAATGAGTCCCCTCGCAGACAAAACCTAATATAAAATTACACCAGGCAAATTCACAGCCTTTTCAACTGTAAGGTGAAGATTATCTTCAGCCCAGTACACACAATTGTGCCTATTGACAGTTCCATTGAGTTTGAATTCGGCTTCATTCGACCAAATTATGCTACCCATAAATCTCGGTTCACGTCTCACCATCTCCTGAACCCATTCACAAAATTCTAACCTTCCATCTGGATCGTCGTCACTTAGCTGTTGCACCAGCTTTGGAATGTACACACGAAAATTGCCTTTCTTCAGAATGCGTAACACACTACTAGCACTTTCATTACTCACAGATATAAAACATTGTAGAACGGGAAATAAATTGCCTATGACAGTTCAATGTGTGTATACAGTTTTTTGATGCACCCTGTATATGCACGGGAATGCAGATACCGAACAGTCTTTCTCCATGATGACAGTCATTAAAACTAAAAAACTTATTAAGCTACTCGCAGAAACGTTAAGTGACTTGTTGAAAGAATGACTAGACATCCAAAACAAGAACCGTTATTGATCATTATTATGCTTCGTACACAATCACGGAGGAACATTTCCGTAAGTTTAAAAAACGTATCAATTATTATCTGAGAACTGAAGGTGATCAAAATATTGCTGCATCAACAAATTCATACATTTCGCTGTGCTTTTAATAAACATTGAAACGTTTCACTACTCTATAAAATATTCGGAATGAAAGTGAGTTCTCAGTCCTTTTCGAGCAGAGCAGGCAAAGCAGATGAGCTCAAGTGACATAACTGTTCCAAGAACGACTGAAAGGCAAACCCAGAGCAGCAAGGTATCAGGAGAAACTACTGAAATGTATTATCGTCGAAATATATTTTACCCTTTTATTGAACATGTGATCACAGAAGTTGATGCTCGTTTTATACCACACGAAGAAACAATCGAAGAAATTCAGATGCTTCTGCCTGAGAGACCCAATAATGACTCCAGGACAAAAGAAAATCTTAAGAAGATAGCGCAAATATTTCTTGGTGAGAATGTAGGCACAACAATTCTGAGTGAATACAAGATATGACATAATCACTGGAAATCTGTAGAGGAAAAACCTGTCACTGCAATAGAAGTGGTTCATCAGTGTGACGAACTGTTTTTCCCTTCGATAAAAAGCTTCTTATCATATTAGCCACACTCTCAGTGTCAACGGCGACCCCAGAAAGATGTTTCTCGACCATGAAGAGGCTAAAAACTTACATAAGGAATAAAATGGGAGGTGAAAGACTTACTGGTCTTGCTCTAATGAGTGTTCATCGTGATCTGGCGGAGCAACTAGATTGTGAAGAAATTATTAGTAAGTTAGTAGCAAGACGTAAAATGCTAAATATAATAGTTTAAATTAAAGTAATTTATGTTTATTTTTAAATTTACTTACGATCTGAAGTTACAGCAAAATGCCGAAGTGTCACAATTTAAATACAAAGTTCAATATAATAATATTATTGCTTAATATGAATGATTAATAATGATATTCAAAAATATATAATTACCTCCAATGTTAGCTTACAATTAGTTGCTTTTTCATCAATAAATACCTCAACGCTTGGATAAATTAGTGTTTCTCTACAGTTGTACGGGCATGTAATGTGGATGCAAACGAATTTGTGGGTTTTTTAATTTCTGCTTGATTGACTCTATTGGTGTTAACAGCAAAATCTTTTTATGTTGTGGGCCAAGACAGGTTTACCTTCCTAAATCATAGCGTTGGACCCCCCCCCCCCCCCCACACCATACAAAAGGTGCAGGTACGTTCCTGGATAGCTGGCATCAACCGAAGACTGGTACTTTACTAGGCGTGGTCGCACTGAATATGTAATGCCTTTGCCTTCCTCGAACCTCTAAGCTGCCTTACAATCGAATCGTCATTCAGGCATCGACAGCAGCCAACGAAACGGAATGGCAGCAGGGGCATTACTACGCTGGGGAACTGCAGAAATGCCCCAGGGCGGCTGGGGATGATCTACCTTTGATGACCAAAAGAAAGTAAATAGAATGAAAGAAAAATATAAATTAAAATGAAAACAAACAGTAGAAAAATAAAGAGTGAAGCAGTGAAATGGAAAGATTTGAAGGCATTAATACAATAACCGGATATACCCATATTTGGCTGAAAATAACATTTTGCTACCATTGCACACGTAAGCAGACTGATGAGACGAAAGAAAATTTGTATCACGGCCAGGATTAGAACCTGGGTGTCCTACCCACTAGGAAGATGCTTTAACCACTGCGTCATCCTGGCACAGTAGCTTTGCCCAACTGCATATGCTACTGTAGCACACCACCTTCCTCAGTTAAAATTCCCATTCACGCCACAGCCCTCTCGGTATTACCCCCACACTCGAACAGCATTCCAGAGGCTCTCCAACTGTACTGGAATAGCACCTCAGCATCGAACGCAACGGGGGATTCTGCCTAAAACTCAGGCATAGGTGCTTTAATCGAATGAAACTAAAGAGTTTCAAAGACGTAATCATGTCTCAAAAATCTCTTAACAAACGCTAGCAGGACATTCTCGTTCGAATACCAGGCTTGGTACAAATTTTCATTCGTCACTTCATTCTTTAAAATACATCATAGTTTGAGACTTGAAAACGTCTTTAGAACCATGTAGTTTCATTTGATTGAAGTACCTATGCCTGGGTTTCGGGTAAGTTCCCCTGTTTTGTTCGATACTGAGGTGCTACTCACTACAGCTGCAGAGTCTCTGCAGTGCTGTTTGAGTTTAAGCGGAGTACCCATTGGGCCGAGGCACGAACTGGAATTTCGACTGAGGAGGGGCCAGTGTTAGCGTAGTCTGTGCTGTTGTGCAAAGCCAACGTGCCAGGGCGGCGTAGTGGTTGGCGCACCTGCCTAAAGAGCGGGCGGGAAACTCGTGTTCTAATCATGGCCATTGTACAAACTTTAATTAACTGCTTCAGTCGGCATACATACATCGCAAATGTTTCAAACTTGAATGTGTCGTTGGCATTGTACAGTTCCAGTTACCATAATGTGGTTTGAAAACTGCTCCACTGTGTGGTGCAAGAATGAGACCTGTCTGTGGGACAGATTCAGAATAACACTGAAAATGGATTTTTCAACGTCCGATGCTTGGTGCGAGAAACAGATACGTCCGCTGTTTATTTTGTCATTGCACCAAACACTAGTCAGATTCCGGTATGAGAAATAAATTAAAGAACCTCACTGTCTTGTTAATTTTTAGACTTCTTCTTCCATCCAAAAAGCTGGTTCGGTCTATTATCAAGAGTGCTGATAACGAGAAGCGCAAGGTTATTTGAGCACTCCGCTGCACAGAAACATGTGATTCGCTATAGTATATCATTTGCACAACTTACCTATCACGATTTCGGGATTCAGAGAGCCTCAACAACATTGACTTTTCCTGAGCAAAAGCATTATGAAGTTTCACTTCCAGTTAAAACTGAGAAATGTGAAGATCGAAGATTACCGAGATGTATATGCTAGCCTCCGAATGGAATTTTATAATAGGGTTGTCTGTGACAGACGTTTTATGCACGCTACATACCTCACACAGCTGATCATAAGAAGAAGCACAATGAAGTTTTTATTAACTTCCCATACCTGTGACTTTATTGGGATATACATGATTTAACTATTAATATTTGAAAGAAGAGTAACGAGGAACACATGAGGACCAGTTTTACATAACAGAGAATGGAGGAGGAGGAAAAACGAGGAAATCTGCCTTCTGATGCGACAGCCAACTATCCTAGAGAAGATAAAGAGCAAAAGTATACAATGGGTGGATCATGTAGCCTGTATGCCAGATGGAAGAAGCCGGCCCGTGTGGCTGTGCGGTTCTAGGCGCTTCTGTCTGGAACCGCGCGACCGCTACAGTCTCAGGTTCGAATCCTGCCTCAGGAATGGATGTGCGTGATGTCCTTAGGTTGCTTAGGTTTAAGTAGTTCTAGGCAACTGATGACCTCAGATATTAAGTCCCATAGTGCTCAGAGCCATTTCTGAACCAGATGGAAGACGGGCGAAGATGGCACTAGCTGGGAAACCAAACACCAAACGCCCTATTGAACGACCAAAGCAGCGCTGTATGGACGAACTGGCGAAGGACCTAGCAGCCCTGAGGATTGAAGACATCTGGAGGAACCAGGCGAAACAGGCAGGAATGGAGGCAGATTGTGGAGCCAGCGCGTGGTCTGCAGGGCCTGTGATCGCTGCATATCTATCTATCCATGTATTTATCTATCCATTTTTTTAGGTCTTATACTCCTCATCATATTCAGTAAGCTGTAAATTTTTAATAGTTGTTCTTTCCTTATTTTTGGACACAACAGTCAAAATCTAAAGCTGTTTGCTGCAAGAGTGAAACAAGTCCATTTCCTTCAGAGTTCAATAAATATCATAATAAATCTTTGGTTTTATAATAAGTTATTACAGTGTGTTCATCGCATAAACAAAATTTCGTAAAAGACAAGAAAAATTAATTAAGTTTTTTGTTTTAATCGAAACTACGTAATTTTGACTTACCTGTCTATTGCATCAATGCCTTCATTTGAGGACTTGCTAGATATTGTGGTGGGAAATTATAGACGTTCAGGACTTCATCTTGGGGGTGCAGACATGTTGATGTTTTAGCAGACACGGAGCGGTGATCATTGGCTGTAAAGGCGTGTTACAAAAGCTAGGATACTTTTGTTTGCGCTCAATGCGCTTTCCACCGAGAGTTCATTTTACCCCACCGGGCCCTCGTGTCATCTTCCAACGCTACTGAACTGTGGGTGAGAAACTTGTAAGTCACTGAGAGCAGTACAACGCAACGAGTTGGCAGCGTAAAAAAAAAAGCCGGATCCAAGATAGTATTGATCGTGTGCGATAAGCTTTACTAAGAAGTCCGCGAAAATCAGATAAACGGCATAGTGCAGAACTTGGTCCAGCAGAATGGGGCCATAGTGCTGCAGTGTCAATGGATTTGGATGGACTGGAATTTTCTGATGATCTCTTCAGCAGAAATGACTACATTTTACTATGTCCCAATTCACTTTACTTATCGACTTTTTGATGTGGAGTTACATCAAGTAAAAGTTTTTCCAAGGCAGTTATTCAAGAACTAGGGATGATTTGATTCAACGAATTCAGCAAGGCGGAAAAAAAATAAAACACAAAACAACATTTCGTCGGAGATGCTACGGATTGTTATGAGAGGATTCAGTCTCAGACTCTGACAATGTGTGCGAAACGAACGACGTCATGTGCGTGATACGAAATTCAAAAAATGGTTACTTTACGCGAACACTATGATTTTCTGCTCATGCACTCTACACTCGCGTAAAAAGAAATAAGTTTTGATTAACTCTCCAGTCTGTGCGATTTGACTGATTCACCCTGTACGAAATGCATCATTATACGTTCACTGTAGCCCACAGTATTTGAATGTCAACGGCAGTGGTCACTTTCGAACAGAATGGCTGAAATACGAAATGAGCGTAAAAGCAGCTAGCGAGAAGGGAAAAGGATAAATAAGCTGTAGCAGATTCACTTTTCAACGACAAAACCTGCAGAGTCTCTTTGTGAAGACCAGGACTGACAGCCACACTTTCTAAACACTTACACTACTCGAAGACTCGTTGTTTTTCTCGTTGAAAACCCGGACTATTCAAACACTTAGTGACATTCACAATGTTAAAAAAAGGTTTCTTGACGAAAATTGTTTCAGCAGTTTATTTTCTTACTCATGGTCAGGATGAAGTCTATTTCTTCGTCGAGATATTTTATAGACGCCACTCTTCCGCTCGATACATGAAGGTCAGTCCTTGTTGAATGGTATGATACTCCTTTCTAGAGCGTCAAGTGGGAAACAGCATTAACCGCATCGTGGTGGAATGTGACATTATTCATTTTAGAAAATAATCGAAAAAGGTGAAAGTAGTAACACATGACAAGATAAAATCGGAGTACCGACTGGGGATCGAGACCTTTAGATTCGTAGTGTAACACCTATCCAATGAACGACAAAACCACATACGCTTGTGAATACGAATGGTGCTGTGTCAGTCATAAATGTTTTATTTTATTTTCCTATTTTCCATTCTTCAAGAGGATCAAAAACACGTGCTGTCTCTTCCTGGGTCATGCTCCTTTTTTCATCTGTTCAGTCCTACAACAATAAACAGAGATAAGCACAAAGTAAGAACTGAGATGAGCGACAAACTTAACATGAACACTGGAGACCTCGTGGAGGAAGCGAGGGTATTGAAGCAAAAAAACGCATGACAGATGACGCACCAAGGACAGGGGAAGCTGACAGGCACAAGCAAAGGGACCATTTTTGACAAATGAAGTCTGCTTTAAACGTGGCAGTTGAATGTCATTTCATTGCGCCGACTCATTGCGGAGTTAGAGTAAGTTAATGATTAGGATAAAGAACCAGGTGGGAACCTGTGGAGATGGGTGTGACTTTTTAGTGTAGTGGTTTGGGAACCCCCCCCCATCCCCCACCTCCACCGAGATTCAGGCTTGGGACAAGCAGGTACTTGAACTTTTATTGGGTGTAATTAACAAAATCGAGGGTTCCAGATAGCGACAACGTCAAGCCAGGGACACGCAGTAGGTTGAAGGCACACACAAAAGACGTGAGTCATCGTAATGTAAGCTCCGACTGCAGCGTCAGGAAGTCATCGACATCTACAAGACGGCTATGCAACTCACAATTACGTGCCGAACAGAGGGTTCATCGAATCACATTCAAGCTGTGTGATCTGAGGTTTTCTCGGCGTACAGAAATCTTGAAACCTTCTCGGGTATTCAGCCGGGTAGTGTCGTCCAAAAGGCGCGATATTTCGGCAAGCCAACTTCTCGGTGTCGCCTGAAGATAGCAAGAAGTCGGCTTGCCGAAATATCGCGCCTTTTGGACGACGCTACCCGGCTGAACACCGGAGAAATTTTCAAGACACCTTCAAGTTATTTCTCTACCATTCCACTTTCGAACAGCGTGCAGGAAAAGAGAACCATGAAATCATTCCATGAGTCCTCTGATGTCTCTCATTTTATTATAACGTTGGTTTTTACTTACCTAGCAGGACACCAACAAAATATTTTCGCACTTCTAAGAGAATGTTAGTGATTGAAGTTTCAAAAGAAGATCCTTCCACTAAGAAATATGCTCTTCTTTCAATGATTGCCACCTTAATTCACATATCATGTCCGTGGCACTCTCTCTCTCCTATTTCACGAGCTCCCCTTCCTTGAAACTTTTTAATTTCTTCCGTCAATACTATCTGATGCGGATCCGACACCGCACAGCAATACTCCAGGACAGGGTGGACAAGCGTAGTGTAAACAGTCTCTTTAGTAGATCTGTAGCAATTTCTAAGTGTTCTGCCAATAAATCGCAGTCTTTGGTTTTGCTTTCCCCACAGCATTATCTATGTAATCGCTGCAGCGTAACTGTATTCCATAAGTAGTGAGTTGAATTTACAGCATTTAGGTTTGTGTGATTTGTTACGTAACGGAAACTTAGCGGCTTCCATTTAGTACACTTGAGGATAAATTCACACTTCTCATTATTTAGCATCAGTTATTACTTTTTGGACCATACAGATATCTAGTCTAAGTCATTTGCAGAACATAGGGCAGCTGCTAGGGAGGACGCTATCTTAACAACGACCAGCTAGAATAGTTCAAGGCACTGCAGCACAGAAAGGAAAATAGCCCACCTTAAAATTACCTTTAGTTAGCGTTAGGAGTGTCTTCACTGGAGCAATCCTGTGAGACCTTTTGTTTTATGAAGACTAATACTCGTAAAGTGGATTGTCCAGAAAAACAGTGAAGGTGACCGAGACTGTTCAAGGAAAAGTCCGACCTCCGTCGGGTGACGGTACAATAAGCTTTGTTTCGGCTCCTGCCGAGTTAACAACGGCTGATCAGATGCAGTCAGGTGTGGATAAAGTATATTTTAATTGCGACAATCAACACAGACTTGGACGATGACGGATAATGAACACATCTTATGCAGTGCAATATGCCAATACCCCATGGCATGTCGGCGAGTGGGACAACGTGAAGTATTTAGTTGTTTACTATATTGTCGTTGATGACCTCTTGGTCATAACAGTGGGTTTAAAGCATTTTGTGCCTTGGAGAATATGATGTTGCATATTTCCAGCAGCTCTTAAACTATCTTGGCGTTTTGGTCTTAAGCTTCACGTGACACAGAGCTTAAATCAAGTGTCGCACAGTATAGCAGTTTGTCCGAGCTTAAAATGGTAAATGCATGAGGTAACAACTGTTACGCTCATGGCGGTAGTAGCGTGTTGATCAAAAGTAGTTACAGTCGCATGAGCTCCGTGAATTCTGACAAACGAACTTCCAACTTTGCATAACTGATGTAACGGATTTACATGTTCCTAACTGAAGGACTCTGGGGCTCAACAGTATATTATCATTTTTCCAGATAAGTTTACTTTTAATTTTCCGGTGTACCAACTTCATATAGTGTTGTTGTGTTAGATCATTTCACCCTCGGAGTACAGTCTGTGAACAACTTCACTACAGCTAAAGGTTGGTGATATCAACAGTTTGAGAATGTGATGGTGGGCTTCGAGGATACAGTACCGACAGGTAGGCGTGTGTTGCAGCAGAGTCGCGCAGAGTTAAAACTAATTAAATCTAACATGAGAGGATTTAACATGTTCTATGCTAAAGAGAAACGCAGGACATAACCTGAGAAAGATATTTCTGAAACGTACGTTCACAGATCACCATCGTGTGGTAATTAATCACGGACTGTGGGAAAATTGAAAGAGATCTGAAGCCGTAGAGAGGCGATGTTACTGAACGGCCCTTTAGAATTACGTAGATTAGAAAAATAAGAAATGTGGAGGCCCTCCGCAGAATCGGATAGCAAAGCAGTACCTAAAAACAATGCATTGGAGTTAGAGAATGATAGGACATGTGCAAAGTCATCGGAAGTATTAGAGGCAGCTAACTACGGTAAACACTTCAGGTGAAGACAGAAATTGGACTATATACAATAAGTGATGGAGAATGTTCACTTCGGTATTATTCTGCGATGAACATGTTGGCACACGAGAGAAAATCATGGCAGGGCGCATTAAACCAGTCAGAAGACTCATGACCTAAAAATGGAACTACAACAACGAAATTCGGTGGAAATCTTGGCTTGTTCCTACAATTTTTCCTTACTACTATTTTTTCCCTGTCACTTTGGTTTAGTCAGTAAAAGACATGATTAATCAGGATGAAAAGTATTTAAACCGACAAACTCTGAGAGGTTGTAGGAGACATTAAAACAAATATTTTTCCCTAATGTCATTTTTTTATGAGGAGCATTTAAACCGGTAGAGGAAGATTTCTCTGGCAGAAAATTAATTAAACCAACAACCACTTTTCCATTTTTTATGACCGAGAGACAATCCAATTTCAGTTACAGTAGTTTTTCAAAAATACCTCCATTGACACGTAAACAAAGGATACACAGTTGGATCATGTTGTGTCTGACACGGGCAAAAACCCCAGGAGTATCCTGAATTGTTCCTGCTGCTGCTACTATTCGGGCAACCAGATTCTCTTCTGATGCAACAGAATGGCAATTGAATCTCAATGTAGACAAGTGTAATGTGATGCGAATACATAGAAAGATAGGTCCCTTATCATTTAGCTACAAAATAGCAGGTCAGCAACTGCAAGCAGTTAATTCCATAAATTATCTGGGAGTACACATTAGGAGTGATTTAAAATGGAATGATCATATAGAGTTGATCGTCGGTAAAGCAGATGCCAGACTGAGATTCATTGGAAGAATCCTAAGGAAATGCAATCCGACAACAAAGGAAGTAGGTTACAGTACGCTTGTTCGCCCACTGCTTGAATACTGCTCAGCAGTGTGGGATCCGTACCAGATAGGGTTGACAGAAGAAATAGAGAAGATCCAACGGAGAGCAGCGCTCTTCGTTACAGGATCATTTAGTAATTGCGAAAGCGTTACGGAGATGATAGATAAACTCCAGTGGAAGACTCTGCAGGAGAGACGCTCAGTAGCTCGGTACGGGCTTTTGTTAAAGTTTCGAGAACATACCTTCACCGAAGAGTCAAGCAGTATATTGCTCCCTCCTACGTATATCTCGCGAAGAGACCATGAGGATAAAATCAGAGAGATTAGAGCCCACACAGAAGCATACCGACAATCCTTCTTTCCACGTACAATACGAGGCTGGAATAGAAGGGAGAACCGATAGAGGTACTCAGGGTGCCCTCCGCCACACACCGTCAGGTGGCTTGCGGAGTATGGATGTAGATGTAGATGTAGATGTAGAGTTGCGTAGACAAGGTTGCGCATCTCTCTCCACACAAAAAAGTCCAGAGGGGACATATCTGGGGATCGAGCAGGCCATGGTATTGGACCACCTCTACCATTTCACGTTTCTGGGAACCGTCGGTCCAGGAATCGATGCGCACGACGACTGAAATGTACCGGCGCCCCGTTATGTTGGAACCACATGCGTCTTCTAGTAGGGAGCGGGACGTCTATCAGCAATTCTGGGAATGCTCTGGCAAGAAAATTGTAATAGTGCCAGCCATTTAATGGCCTAGGTAGCAGTTACGGCCCAATTAAACAGTCCCCAACAACACCGACCCACACATTAACGAAGAACCGCACCTGATGAGCAATAGTAACTGTGGCGTGTGGTTTATCCTCACTCCAAACATGCTAATTGTTCGTGCTGAAGACTCTATTGCACCCGAGCTTTGCTTCATTGGTAAACAACACAGAGGATGGAAATGTAGGATGCACCTCACACTGTTCCAGGTACCACTGCGAAAACTGTTCTCTGGGTGGATAATCGACTGGTTCCAGGTTGTGGACACGCTGTAAGTGAAATGGACATAACAATTGCTCTCGTAGGACTGTTCTTACTTTCATCTGATTCGTCCCCATGTTACGTGCAACTGCACGTGTGCTGATTGAAGGATTCCGCTACACATGCTGCAAGACAGCTTAATCAAATTGCAGCTTTCTTGCCGTGTGACTGCGTCTCTGTCCAGGTAATCTGCTAAGTGACTCGGTCTCACGCAGACGTTGGTACTCAGCAGTAACTGTCGTACGATGCGGGATACGGCGATTAGGATATTGTTGTTGAGAAACCTGTTGTGCAGCTCGTCCGTTGTGGTGCGCTACGTAGTACGCACCAACCGTATCAGTGTAGTCACTCCAGATGTATCGCTCCATTAGTAAACAGAGACAATGCACTACTACACCGGTGGACAGCAGTTTCCTTCAACTGAAGAGCGTAATACGGCCTGTGACAACTGAAGAGCGTAATACGGCCTCCACCTGTTTAAATAATCCTCATAGGAAAAAATGACATTAGGGAAAAATATATGTTTTGATGTCCCCTACAACCTCCCAGAGTTTGTCGGTTTAGGTACTTTTCCTGTATACGACATCAGCTACTGTATAAACTATATTGAAATGTGCTACTGGTTTCGGCCTAAGCGGACATCTGGCATCTGATACTTATAACAGATAATAATGCAACATAAAATTGTAAAATGTTGTTCAAAATTCTGAAGATGCAGTGCCTATATGGCCATAAGTACTTCAAGGGCAAGAAATCATATCAGCTTCTTGTCTTCTGATATATTACACTTAAACAGGCAGACGTCAGTATTTTATGTTATGCTAGCGGCCAGCCCTGGGTTCACCCAAGTAGCACTATGTATCTACGGCCGTGCGACTTGTTTGGCATAGCGATAATAAACTGTATTCACAAATAATCACGATTACTATTAGTGAAAACGGTATCAAAACCCCTGCAGTAGATCCTGAGATTTTCGTTCACATACAGGCAGAAAAAAATGGTGAGTGACTTTAGTTTATAATGTGCACAGATACCTGTTACTAACACACTTATGATAATTGGATACTTCTGTTGTCCCGCCGAAGAGGCGACATATACATATCTTACAAGACCTGCGAAGTGAATATGGTGTGATAAACACTGTCAGAGACAATGATGTCGGTGGTATGTGTCAGTCACAACATGCTGCATGCGTCATCAAGCTGTCCATATTACACTCATTACGCCCTCATAACAACCATCGTGAAAATTTCGAAGATGGAGTGGTAAGAAACTTATCCCACTGTATGTAAGCTGCTGCGTTGCTGATTTACTGTGTAAGCTTATTTACAGCGAGCTCAAACCTTAGATTATGTTCCTTCAGCGTTTCACTTCCTCAAGTACAAGACTTCTTTGAACTACGCTATTTGGTACGTTTTCATTCCCATGGTCCTATTTGATTCTGAACGTCTTTCTACTGAACCACAATGTATTGCTTCCGCTTTGTTCTCCACGTTTCAAGCAGTTTAGGTTTCTGTGTGTACCACACTTGGAATTACAGAACACTAGACTTCAGTTCTAAACCTACATGTGTATTCTCCAATTTGGGCGCCATGGGCATTACGCAGAATATATGTTGAAGGAAGTAATACGTTTCGGGACTCATTTCAGAAAGAGGGCATTTGAAATTTTATGACTAAGTCTCTGCGCGAAGCGCACATCATTCTTGTAACGGCTCTCCTCCCTCTCCCTGCCGATCGTTAAGTGTGTCTCTGACTGAATACCATAGAGACAAATCTTGCAGCTCTTCCGTTTGGCCATCTACTGTCACGATCGTAGTAATTGATGTAAGGTGCTGTTTCCTGCTAACAGTTGATAAGTTTCTTTCCGAAATGGTGTTAGAAAACACAGGAAATCCTGTGAAAGTAGCTCATACTGAAAACAGCGTGGTCAACACGGACCGCTACCCGTTTAGCAGGATTAAAGAAAGATTTACCCATATTCTCCAGACTGGAGCCAGTTCATATCCCCCGGAAACTGGAAAACCGGTGCTGGCGTTTACAATAGCGGCCAGCACTTGCCGACGGGCTCGGCTCGTAAATGAGATGTAAATATGGTGCTGCTATTCACGATCAGGATAGACCAATGGAAAAATTCTCCTAGCGGAGCACAATAAGACGAATTTTCTCCTGGTTAAAAGACTTTGAAAAGTTGGGTATCAGCCGTCTCATTCCTCAGCACCATTAATAATATTCCTAAAATACAGGCATGCGGACATATTTGCGATTTATTTAACATAAAACTCAACTAAGACTCCAGCAAGGTCCCCTAACTGTAACTCAGTCAAACCCACAAGCCCATCGCTGTGAGTTGCTGATGACCATCCACTCCCAGTTGCCCTTTCTCACCCACTCATTAACTTTATATCTTTGTATCTCTCTGTCACTGTCCTACTACTAATGTCCCCACTACTTTCACTGTCTCCCTCGGGTTCTCGCTTAATGCTACTATCTCATTCAGCCTTCCCACTACTGCTGTCTCTAGTTACTGTTACTTCAAATGGTTCAAATGGCTCTGAGCACTATGGGACTTAACTCCTGAGGTCATCAGTCCCCTAGAACTTAGAACTACTTAAACCTAACTAACCTAAGGACATCACACACATCCATGCCCGAGGCAGGATTCGAACCTGCGACCGTAGCGGTCGCGCGGTTCCAGACTGCAGCGCCTAGAGCCGCTCGGCCACTCTGGCCGGCTTCTGTTACTGTCTCTCTGTTCTTCGTTGTCAGTGTCACAGACACTGTCTCTCATTATCACCGCAGCTCACCCACTTCCAGTTTCTCCTTTTTATACCTTCCCCTCTCCAGCCCCTCCATCCTCTTCTCCGTTTCCGCTGGCACTGTCTCCTTGACTCTTTTCCTCGCACTGTTCTGCCACTATCACCTTACATCTCTCTTTCTCCCACACTGTCATTGTCACCTTCGTTCTTCCCATAACACAATCATTCTCTACTCCTCCTTTGCCACTGCCACTGCCTTCGTTCTCTCAGCATAACATAGCGCGAATACGTTCGCAACACAAAAATTTTGGGAAAGTTTTTAAAGGTGCTAAGGAAAGGAGAAAGAAACCGCTGCTACCCTGTTTTTCAGTCAGATTCTTTTGAATAAACAAGAATATTTTCGCATTTTTCTTTTCCGGTAACAGCATCTTTTCGCTGGTACCCTTATTTTCCCTGCTAGAGTAGGGTGTGTAACTCATACGAAAAGAAATTATTGGTCAGTAAGATTTAGAAATTTTACTTACGCGAAATTGAAATAACGCAGAACTAATTTTACATCTAAGATTGGATTTTACGTGAAAAAACTTTTGAACTTGCTTCTTTATCATCTGAGAAAGTACTGTTGTAGTAAACCCTGGTTTCTCAGATGATAACGGAGACACTTTACAGCATATTTCTGTGTACTGCGTCATTTTAGAAACTATGTTATCGCCTCACATCTGAATATGGTACAAGCAGTGAAATTTTGAGGTTCTGTATCTCGGAAACGGATAGAGAACTGAAAAAAGTTTTCAAACTAGTTCGAAATCGGAACCTCCCACGTACATCATAAAATTACAGCCATTTTCTGTGTATAGCTGTCTCGGAATCTGCGGCTGGATTTCGGTACCCAAAAAACAAGCTTTTGGGATGTTTCTAGTTAAGGGATAAAGATTTTAGAAAGCGGGAATATGATGCTTCTAGAAAAATGCCTAGAGAAGAAACCGATAAATTTCGAGCAATTTTCTGCGTTTCTTTTTTTTATTTACATGTCGCCTCGTACCGGATTTTAATGTGGAGAGGTAAAGTAAAGTCGAATCTCTGCATCTTGGAAACAGATAAAGATATAAAGAAAATTTTCAAGGTAGATCGAAATCAGGATGTTACGAACGTACGAGCGGTTCTAGGCGCTACAGTCTGGAAACGCGCTTCCGCTACGGTCGCAGATTCGAATCCTGCCTCGGGCATGGATGTGTGTGATGTCCTTAGTTAGGTTTAAGTAGTTCTAACTTCTAGGGGACTGATGACCTCAGAAGTTAAGTCCCATAGTGCTCAGAGCCATTTTTTGTGACGAACATACCTTAAAAATTTCAGCCATGTGCTGTGCGTAACAGTATTGGAACACCCAGCTGATATTGATTTGCTGGTGTTGGCGAAAATATAGCAAAAAGACGCTTTCTCTGGGTTTTCAAAGGAGCTGCCCATGATTTAATTAGTGCCTCCTTAATTACCATCAAGCCCACTGTTGACTACATCAAATAGGAAAAGAACCAACCTATCTATTCCGTTTGCGTAAGCTGGAGGAAGTGTGTATTATTTATATTTTGCTCCTGTACTGTAGGATAATGACACTAAGACGATCTTACTATTGGGTACACAAGTGGTCCCTAACCCAAGGGCGTAACGATAACTAGGATGATGAAGATCGTAACCCTCAACACAGTTGTGCAGAGGGAGGTAACTGATGCAGAAATTGACAACTGACCATAAATACAAATAAATATAAGTTTATCTGAACCGTTATTGAACCTGTTACTATAATTCAAATACAAGGTTATTAATTTGAAGCAGTTTCATAAATTCACTGTAGCTACATTGACATACTGTAAACAATTCAACAAAAACATAAAAAATTCCAAACATTTTGCATTGTTACAGCCACCCTTCAGGTATCTGTCACGAGAGTGCAGCATTGAGCGTTTAGGCAAGGTGGCAAAGGGCGCCGAGAAAGCGTATACTATGCTTGAAATGCATTCACATCAGTCTGCTGTAACAGAGCAACAACACCTTAGAGCAAGGTTCAACAAAGGTCCACCGGCCACCAAGTCCATTAGACGATATTAAGCTCAGTTTAAAAATTCACGATGTCCGTCACCCGCGAATAGTCAATATTGCTGTGTACTGAAAATTATTTTTACATCGCTTGTAATGAGGTACTTTAAGCGCCAAGCTCAGGAGAGTAGTTAAAAGCTAATTGACGAAAGTGATGAAGAAAGATTGTTGTATCTTGACTACAAACAAAGCACGATTAGGTGCTTAGGTGATTAGGTTCAAAGCATGTAAAGTCCCTAAAGTTTCGGAGTATTAAGTAAATCGTTCAGCCTCAGCGATCTTGTTCTAATTTTGCCCTGCGTCTTATGTTGAATTTATAGTGCATTTATGGTGACTACCTTTGTGTCAGCGTTCAACCACGTGTAGTCGAGTCGGTCGCTCGGCAACGGAGATTAGCTTCAATCAAAAGTACAGAGATTACGAATAGAATGAATATTCGCAGATATAGTTAATTTAACTCCTTAGTCAATTAGACATTTTAATGACTGTGCAGTCGAATCAGTATTCCACCAATGGAAACTAGACACCTTCAATAGTGCAGAGAATTTCGAACAAAATAAACCTCTGTATGGAGAAATTTCCATGAATAAGGATTTATATATCTTAAAGGAATTTTTCTGGGAGAGTTTGAACATGACCATGCCTCTGTGCCCCTGCTCTCCTGAACTAACATTTCTTGCAGTGAAGTAATTAACACAGAGTAAGTGAGTCGTTCTTTTGAAATTTTACCTCCTCAGTCTCTTCACAATATAAAATTTTTAATTGATGATAAGCCTCTGTGTATGGTTGTACCAGTCGTGATTCAAGATTACTACATTCTTGGACACTCTCATACTCTGCATCCCAGTCCTCTTGTTAAGTAATGACGAAAAACTTTAATTCCTTCCTCCGCGCAGGTTTGTTAATAGATCAGTCATGATTAATTTATATGTCAAATATGTGCAGTGTTTTGTGAAGTGATGATGGCAAAAAAGAAATTTTATTCATAGGTAACTATCTAACATCCACATGCCTTATATCACCCATTAAACCACCTCTCGTAATATTTAAATCTCAAATCGGTTTCTCAGGCAGAATTTTGGAACTATATACAATTGACTCTATTCAGTCACGATCACTACCATAGTAGTCGTCACTAGATGGTCGTTGAGAAAGAAAAGCGTTGTCTGTTGAGTATTTCAAAAGACAGTATCACTTTTATTGGGTGCAGGAAGAAAAGTACCCTGAAGTTTCCCTCAGCATTACACTCGTTGTTGTCGATAGTAAAAAAGAGAAAGATATGATGAGCAGTCCAACCCCCCCCCCCCCCCCGCCTCCGCCACCAAAATGATTTTTTGTGAGACATCGGTCTTCTGACTGGATTGATACTAATGTGATCAGCCATGAATTTCTCTCCTGTCCCAACCTCTTCATCTCAGAGTGGCACTTGCAACCTATGTTCCCAACTATTTCCTGGATGTATTCCAATCTCTGTATTTGTCTAGATTTTTGCCGTTTACAGTTCCACGAAAGTTCCACATAAGTCATTCGCTGATATCTTAACAGTTGTCAGTAGCACAGCAAAGAGAGCAACACCTCAATTTGCATTGCTGCCAAATTAATTCAAGATGGCGGATCCACGTTGGCGCTGATAGATGCGGCAATGTCACTACGAGGTCATGGCGGGAAGTTCAAATTTTTATGGGCAAATAGGTCAATTGCGCTACCTCCACAAACATATGTCATCCAACCACCATATCTTCCCAGAATTGCTGGGAAAAGTACTCAGCCTCTGTTGGACTGCTGGAGAGTGAGGACATAATCCTTTAGTTTCCATGCAGTGTAGATTTAAACAATTTGAGTTGCCATAGGCAGTAGCTTCAAACAGCGTATTCACCTAGAAGCCCAGAGTCCAACTGAGCTGGTAAACAATACTGCCACCAGACAGCACAGTCGTCCCATGGCGGTCGGAGGAAAAGCGGCGGGTAAAGGACTTTGCGTCCAGCTGCTGGGGAGAGGAAGGAGCGTAGGTTATTTATTTTGGAATAATTTATTTAGGGATGGCTTTCATGTAGTTTATTTATTACACTAATACAAAACACTCACCCTGGCATGCTTGGGCCCACAGAAAATAGCCTAGACCAAATTGCCCATAACTTACTGTAATACTGCATTACAGTGAACTCTAGAAAGAACACTTGTTTTCTTAGGAATGTCTGTAAATTCCTTCCCCCATCTTGTGGAACCAGTCTGTCGAGACTACTATCTCCCAGCACAAGGAATGGCTTGTGAATTAATGGGGCGCCCTGATTGGCTCGTATTGAATTCACGTCACAAATTTCTAATGCTGATGGTGTGAAAGCACTGCCTAACTTTTTCTTCTGCAGACGAGCCTTACAGTGGAAAATCTATTTTGTGCGGATCTCCATATTGCAGTGACAGTTAAAACCTGCTAAAGTGGTCTACAGATCGTCAAACATGAGAAGACACTCCCTCAATGACACTGCTCTGCGATTAACGACTTAAGTTGGAATATTTGAGCCTGAAACCAATCTCCAACACGGCTAGGCTATATATCACGAAACAGTGTATCGATATAATAAACACGCACTCATATCTGCGTGATACAAAACCATGTCTACTGTATGCTGCATATAGATAGGGACCACCAGACACATGTTCATTTACCACAAAGACAGATAGGATACACACATGGACCTTAGATAGTTCTCGCTGCAATAGATACTTCCCACGAGGAAGGTAGGTCATCTACCACAGCTCACGGTTACAAGTCATCTGCACTCACACACACACTGGCCAGACACATGGCGAGAGCACCCTCGGTGGACTGTGTTCACTCTCAAAACTGTTGCACAAATGTTAGGACAGTCCCTTTCCGTACAAAGGAATTAGTGTTTCTGGTCTCGATGTGCTTGCTACACTGCTTTCTACACCTGTCTCCAGACTCAGGGATTACAAGAACATATTTATTATCATACGGTTTCCCAAAAGCCATACCTTTTACGCGATACTTCTCGATATCAAGCACATATCAGTATGCTATCGATCGCTTGCACATTATAATTCCGAAGATATAGACTGGAAATCATTTATCTAGAAACCCTAAACATTACCAAAGTGCAGTTTGCTGTAAACGACTGGGTAACTAGTAAGCTCATTCCATCTGTGATCTTCAGGCGAAAACTCGAACAAAATAGAGGAAACTAAAGTTTCCACTCACCAATACTAATGTCGGTGATGTAACAGATTCCAAATCATCCATATTATTTACAAAGGCAACTAAGGTGCTTCTCATGTCTAGAGAACCTGCAAATATGTCTTCCACCCATCTTTCACCTGCTAGATGTACACACCAAAATGATGTTCCCTCAACCAAATAAAGTAGGGAACTGTGCAGAAACAGTCAGCCAGACAATTTAGTAGGGATGGAATAATGACTCAGCACGAACACACGTCCATATTGAATCTTCTCAAATTTCCATGGAGAACACACGTGATCAGTAAGTGTGTCCAACACATAGTTGAGCATTAGTTCACTAATCAGTCATCTAGAGGGGACACAGTTAAGTCAGCTATATTCTTGTACCCCACTGGTCTCTCCATTCGGAAAGCTCGTGCCCTTACCAGAAATGTGAATCATTCCCTCCACAGGCCATCGCCGCCACGCGCTACACCCCGCCACCCCTCCCAGACAGAATCGTCCTAGGAAACCAGCTACATATATATTTTATCATTACACTAACAAGCTGGCCGCGGTGGTCTCGCGGTTCTAGGCGCGCAGTCCGGAACCGTGCGATTGCTACGGTCGCAGGTTCGAATCCTGCCTCGGGCATGGATGTGTGTGATGTCCTTAGGTTAGTTAGGTTTAAGTAGTTCTAAGTTCTAGGGGACTGATAACCACAGCAGTTGAGTCCCATAGTGCTCAGAGCCATTTGAACCATTTTTGAACTACACTAACAATCAAATATTTCGATCGCGACCTCAATAAGGCAATTTTCAAGAATGAGTGAAGTATTGGAAATCCTCCTTGCTAACGGCTCTGCCTCTGAAACACAAATAACTGGACCCTTCTTATCACTTGATATACCTTTCCAAGTTAAAAAAATCTTCCATTTCATTTGCCATTCCAGTATTTCCTGTAAAATCCATACATTCCTTACAAGTGGATATAGCCATTTTCTTTGCACATGACGGAACACACATACATACTTTACAAGCCTGATGCTCAAGGAAAACCTATCATGCATCCCCTACCACTGAGTATAATACGTCGCCAGTAACTGAACCCTGGCAATACGAAAAAATACTGATTCCAAACCACAGACAGGATTTATATTGGAAAGCGTAACACTACAGAGGTGAAAAGCTTCGACACAGTACCACCGTTCATCATGAGTAGTGTCTGGTGTATTGTGACGAGCCAGTTGCTCCGCCACCTTTGGCCATACGTTTTCAATTGGTGAGAGATCTGGAGAATGTTCTGGCCCAGGCAGCAGTGAACATTTTCTGTATCCAGAAAGGCACATACAGGACCTGCAACATGTGGCAGTGCATTATCCTGTTGAAGTGTAGGGTTTCGTTGGGATCGAATTAAGGGTAGAGTCACAGGTCGTAATACATCTGAAATGTAACGGTCACTGTTAAAAGTGCTGTGAATGTAAACAAGAGGTGACGGAGATGTGCAACCAATGGCTCCCCATACCATCACGCTGGGTGATACAACAGTATGGCGATGACTAATACACACTTGCAATGTGCGGTCACCGCGATTTCGCTAAACACAGATATTACCATCACAATGCTGTAAACAGAAAAAATGATGTTTTGGTTCGTTGTTGAGTACACCATCGCAGGCGCTCCTGTCTGTGATGCAGCATGAAGGGTAACCGCAGCCATGGTCTCCGAGCTGATAGTACATGCTGCTGCAAACGTCATCGAACTGTTCGTGCAGATGGTTGTTGTCTTGCAAACGTCCCCATCAGATGACTCAGGGATCGAGATGTGGCTGCACGATCCATTAGAGCCATGCGGATAAGATGCCTATCACCTCGACTGCTAGTGATACAAGGCCGTTGACATCCAGTACGGGGTTCCGTATTACCCTCCTGAACCCACAGATTCTATATTCTGCTAACAGTCATTGGATCTCGACCAACGCGAGCAGCAATGTCACGATACGATAAACCGTAATCGCGATAGTCTACAATCCGACCTTTATCAAAGTCGGAAACGTGATGGTGCGCATTTCTCCTCCTTACACGAGGCATCACGACAACGTTTCACCAGGCAACGCCCGTCAACTGCTGTTTGTGTATGAGAAATCGGTTGGATACTTTTCTCATGTCAGCACGTTGTAGGTGTCGCCACCAGCGCCAACTTTGTGTGAATGCTCTGAAAAGCTAATCATTTACAGATCACAGCATGTTCTTCCTGTTGATTAAATTTCACGTCTGTAGCACGTTATCTTCGCGGTGTAGCAATTTTAATGACCAGTAGTGTATGTTTGACAATTTTACGTCTAGTGAATGTGTCTGTGCATTATTTTGTGAACAGGAACTTAAGATGTGTAATGAATTATGTCGACAGTTTATAATTAGTGAGTGTGTTTGCAAAGCGTGTAGTATGCATTATGTTGACAGTTTACGAGTTGCTTGTGTGTCTTTCGGTAATTTACGAGTAGTTTGCAGGTCTGTAGGCTATGCAGTGCTTTGTTTCAACAGTTTACAATTAAAAAATCATGTTTGCACAGTATTATGAATTCATTATTTTGACAGTTTACAAGTTATTTTCGTGTCCATACATCAGTGTACTTCATTATTACGGTAATTTGCTAGCAGTTTGCAGTAGGCTATTTACTGTGACCCCAAGCATAACAGGACAAGTGTTTTGTAACAGCATAATAAATATACTACATGAAACCTATCTCTAAATATATTGTTCCAAAATAAATAAACTACACTCCTTCATCTCTCTAGCAGCTGGACACAAATTGAGTTCTTTTCTCACCATTTTCCCCTGACCATCATGGGACAACAGTGTTGTCTGGTGGCAGTACTGTGTATTTGGTGAAATGGACTCTGGACATCATGGTGGACAC
The DNA here is from genome assembly GCF_023897955.1 of Schistocerca gregaria. Taxonomy (NCBI): domain Eukaryota; kingdom Metazoa; phylum Arthropoda; class Insecta; order Orthoptera; family Acrididae; genus Schistocerca; species Schistocerca gregaria. The sequence goes on from NC_064927.1 coordinate 183,866,980, forward strand.
ACTGGATAAAGCTCCTGCCTATGACCACTCAAATTGTTTAAATAGAACTGCATAGAAAATAAAGACTTACATCCTTCCTCTCCAGCAACCCGTTAGGTACTAAGCTATCTTTTCAGGAATTGCCATTTTCATGGCCAGAAGTGTACCTAAACAACCACTGAGAGCACAGTATGATGTGTGTGAGAACAGCGGAGGTCCGCCCGTTAGCAACGCGCCTTGCTCTGAGAGACCCGTCGTCTCATTTTTCACGAGGAGGCAACGACCGCAGCAGCCAGCGCCGAAGACAACGGCCGTCATCGTGTCTCCACGGTTGGGTCCAGGAAGCCGCGTCGTGTACCCAGCGATTAGCACCGCCCGTGGGAACTCCGCGCCTCCGCTCCAGCGCTGGAGCTCCACGCAGCCGTCCGGCTCGCCAACTATTTGGCTTTACGCCACACTGCGGCTAGGGTCAAGAGTCAGAAATCCTTGTGAGGGACTCTTTCTCTACCCCGCTCTTTCATGTTGTTGTTATTGTAATGGTCTTTAGTCAGAAAGCTGGTCTGGTGCATGTGAGAGATGTACTTGCCACTATAAATTTAATTGGCGGGGGGGGGGGGGGGGGAGGGAGGGGGATGGGTGGGAGGAGGGCATGTAAATGAACATCCGTCGAAGCCGCTTTCCTCTACCAACATATACCGAATCAAACGGATTTAGGTACGCGGGACGTGTGAGTATACGTCCACACTCCGCTTATGGGGGAAACAAGATAAATTTCATTCACTCTCTTCCACGTGCTATGGGCAACGGAGAATCAGGTTCTACTCGGAATTAACTTTTCATTTACAAACCGTCTACTTCTGCATCTACATGGGCATTCTACAAATCACATTGAAGTGCCTAGCACAGAGTTCATCGAGCCACTTTTACAATAATTCTCTGTTATTCAAACCTCGAACAGCGCGCAGAAAAAACGAACACCTATATCTTCCCGAGCGAGACCCGATTTCTCGTATTTTATTATGGTGATAATTTCTGCATATCTAGGTAGCCAACGACAAAATATTTTCTCAAATGGAGGTGAACGTTTGGGAGCGAAATTTCGTCAGAAGATTCCGTTGCAACTAGAAACGCCTTTATTTTAATGACGGCCACCCCAAATCCTCTATCATGTCAGTGACACTTTCTCCCCTATTTCTCGATTATGCAAAAGGTGCTGCTGTTCTTTTAATTTTTTCAATGTCCTCCGTTAATCCTATCTGATAACGACCTCAGACCGCGCAGCGTTACTGCAAAATAGGATGTACAAACGTAGTGTAGGCAGTCTCTTTAGTTGATGTGTTACATTTTTGTTTTGCCTTTCCATTTTAACTTGTTCGTAATTGTAATTCCTAGGTATCTAGTCGCATTTACAGTCTTTAGATGTGACTGATTTATCGTCTAACCGAAATTTAAAGGATTACTCTTAGCACTTACGTGGATGACCTTTCATTATTTATTCTCAAATGCCAATCGTTGCGCCATATACATATTTTCTCTAAATCGTTTTTCCATTTGTTTTGATATTCTGATGACATTAATAAGTGGTAGACGACAGTGTTACCTGCAAAAAAAAAAAAAAAAAAAAAAAAAAAAAAAAAATGCTGCAAATGGCTCTGAGGACAATGGAACTTAACATCTGTGGTCATCAGTCCCCTAGAACTTAGAACTACTTAAGCCTAATTAACCTAAGGACATCACACACATTCATGCCCGAGGCAGGATTCGAACCTGCGACCGTAGCAGTCGCGAGCTTCCGGACTGAGCGCCTAGAACCACCGCGGCTGGCACTGTCATCTGTAAACAACATTCTCTCCTAAATCATTTATGTGGATAAGAACAGCCGAGGGCCTGTAACATTACCTTGGGGAAAGCCAGATATCGCTCAACACTTCGTATGGGTAAAGAGCTAAAACACAAAATGTGCTCCAAAATATTGCTGCATACCGACATTAATTGCAATTTAGTGAATTATTCCTACTAGCTTTATTGAATATTGGTGTGACCTATGCAACTTTCCAGTCTTTGGGTACGCATCTTTCGTCGAGCCAGCGGTTGTATAATATTCTTAAGTACAGAACTTTGCATCAGGACACTCTAAAAGGTACCTAATTGGTACATGGTCTGGACTGGAAGACTTACTTTTACTAAGTGATCTATGTAGCCTCAATACTCCGAGGATATCTGTTTTTAAGTTATTCATGTTGTCAGCTGCTCTTGAGTTGAATTCTGGAATATTTACTTTGTCATATTTGGTGAAGTAATTTCGGGACGCAGTGTTTAGTAAGCTTTGGCAGCACTATCGTCGATAGTATTTCCATCGTTATTGCGCAGAGAAGACGTAGATTGTGTCTTGCCGTTACCATACTTTACATATGACTAGAATCTATTTGCGATTTTTGACAGCTTTCAAGACAATTTTTCGTGGTAGAAACTGTTATAAGCATCTCACATTAAAGTTCTGTCATTTAAATGAGAACAACAATGAGAGGAATAATCTTGGACCGTTTCCTAGCAACAGACGTTCTGCAAAAGCTGACATTAAAGTCCGCTGCTCGACCATTGGCTGCCTATGATGCCGTCTCCTCTGTTCGCTGCGGCAGTCGGTGGGTTTCTGACACTCACTGGCGGAAGCTAGCAGCTTGGAAGGGTCATCGCATGCCTTGTTTGCAGACATTCTGTAAGTACAGTTGTTTCATACTGCAGAACAACAACTGTTCCGTATGTATTTGATAGGAACGCGGCCTTCCCGTCTGATTACGTAACTCACGGATGGATAAATCAGGAATTATAGGTACCCGACGTTAATGTAGTAGGACTCCAACCGAATTTCATTCACAATTCTCTTTTTGGCGGATGACTTGTCACAGAAAATGGAGGAAAACGGAAATTTAGACGTAGTGTCGGTTCTCTAAGTTATATACCTGTATTGCATGCTGGAGACGAAATTTTAGAGTCGACGTCATTTGACTTGCCTTTAGAATTCCGGAATGAGACAACTGCGAAATACTTTGAACTGAATCTTCCAAGGTAGGTTCTAATAGTTCTATTATATTTCTTATAATAGGCCTACTTCCCACCCCCTGAACCATTGACCTTGCCGTTGGTGGGGAGGCTTGTGTGCCTCAGCAATACAGATAGCCGTACCGTAGGTGCAACCACAACGGAGGGATATCTGTTGAGGGGTCAGACAAACGTGTGGTTCCTGAAGAGGGGCAGCAGCCATTTCAGTAGTTGCGGGGGCAACAGTCTGGATGATTGACTGAAATGGCCTTGTAACATTAACCAAAACAGCCTTGCTATGCTGGTACTGCGAATGGCAGCAAAGGGAAGCTACAGACGTAATTTTTCCCGAGGGCATACAGTTTTACTGCAGGTTAAATGATGACGGTGTCCTCTTGGGTAAAATATTCCGGAGGTAAAATAGTCCTCCATTCGGATCTCCGGGTGGGGAATACTCAAGAGGACGTCGTTATCAGGAGAAAGAAAACTGGCGTACTACGGATCGGAGCGTGGAATGTAAGATCCCTTAATCGGACAGATAGGTTAGAAAATTTAAAAAGGGAAATGGATAGGCTGAAGTTAGATATAGTGGGAATTAGTGAAGTTCGGTGGCAGGGGGAACAAGACTTCAGGTCAAGTTAATACAGAGTTATAAATACAAAGTCAAACAGAAGAAATGCTGGAGTAGGTTTAATAATGAATAAAAAAATACGAATACGGGTAAGCTACTACAAACAGCATAGTGAACCCATTAACGTGGCTAAGAAAGACAGGAAGCACACGCCTACTACAGTACTACAAGTTTATATGCCAACAAGCTCTGCAGATGACGAAGAGATTGATGAAATGTATGTTGACGTAAAAGAAATTATTCAGATAGTCAAGGAGGACGAAAATTTAATTGTCATGGGTTACTGGAATTCGATAGTAGGAAAAGGAGGAGAAGGAAACGTCGTGGGTGAATATGGACTAGGGGTAAGAAATGAACGAGGAAGCCATCTGGTAGAATTTTGCACAGAGCATAGCTTAATGATCAATAATACTTAGTTCAAGAATCATATGAGAAAGTTGTATACATGGGAGAAGCCTGGAGATACTGAAAGGTTTCAGGTAGATTACACAGGGTGGTCCATTCTTCGTGACCGGGCCAAATACCTCACGAAATAAGCGTCAAACGAAAAAACTACAAAGAACGAAACTTGTCTAACTTGAAGGGGGAAACCAGATGGCGCTATGGTTGGCCCACTAGATGGCCCTGCCATAGGTCAAACGGACATCAACTGCGACACCGGTTTTTTTTTTTCAAATAGGAACACTCATTTTTTATTACATATTCGTGTAGTACGTAAAGAAATATGAATGTTTTGTTTGACGATTTTTTTCGTTTTGTGATAGATAGAACTGTAATAGTCAGAAACATATGGCTCACAATTTTAAAGGAATATTTGGTAACAGGTAGGTTTTTAAATTACAATACAGAACGTAGGTACGTTAAAACATTTTATTTCGGTTGTTCCAATGTGATACATGTACCTTTGTGAACTTATCATTTCTGAAAACGCATGCTGTTACAGCGAGATTACCTGTAAATATCTCATTAATGCAATAAATGCTCTTAATGATTCCGTCAACCTCAATGCATTTGACAATACGTTATAACGACATTCTTCTCAACAGCGAGTAGTTTGCACATGCATTGACGATGCGCTGACGCATGTTGTCAGGCGTTGTCGGTGGATCACGATAGCAAAAATCCTTCAACTTTCCCCACAGAAAGAAATCCGAGGACGTCAGATCCGGTGAACGTGCGGGCCATGGTATGGTGCCTCGACGACCAATCCACCTGTCATGGAATATGCTGTTCAATACCGCTTCAGCCGCACGCGAGCTATGTGCCGGACATCCATCATGTTGGAAGTACATCGCCATTCTGTCATGCAGTAAAACATCTTGTAGTAACATCGATCGACCATTGCGTAGGAAATCAGCATACATTGCACCATTTATATTGCCATCGATAAAATGGGGGCCAATTATCCTTCCTCCCATAATGCCGTACCATACATTAACCCGCCAAGGTCGCTGATGTTCCACTTGTCGCAGCCATCGTGGATTTTCCGTTGTCCGATAGGGCATATTATGCCGGTTTCCGTAACCTCTGTTGGTGAATGACGCTTCGTCGCTAAATAGAACGCGTGCAAAAAATCCGTCATCGTCCCGTATTTTTCCCTTGTGCCCAGTGGCAGAACTGTACATGACGTTCAAAGTCGCCACCATGCAATTCCTGGTGCACAGAAATATGGTGCGGGTGCAATCAATGTTGATGTAGCATTCTCAACACCGACGTTATTGAGATTTCTTGGGATTCCCAGTTTATCTGCTACTGATGTGTGGATTATCCGCGACAGCAGCTAAACCACCTACTTAGGCATCATCATTTGTTGCAGGTCGTGGTTGACGTTCCACAAGTGCCTGCACACTTCCTGTTTCCTTAAATAACGTAACTATCCGCCGCACGGTCCGGATACTTGGATGATGTCGTCCAGTATACCGAGGAGCATACGTAGCACACGTCCGTTGGGCATTTTGTTCACAATCAACACGATATCGACCTCTTCCGGGTAATGTATCACGAAGCAAATACCGACCGTGCTGGCGGAATATTATGTGATACCACGTACTTATACGCCTGTGACTATTACTGCGCCATCTAACACACCGAAAGAAGTGGTCTAACAAAAACACTCATATTTCCTTACGTACTACACGAATATGTAATAAAAAAATGGGGGTTCCTATGTAAGAAAAAACGCAGTTGCTATCCGTTTGAACTATGGCAGCGCAATCTAGCGGGCCAACCACAGCACCATCTGGTTTCCCCCTTCAAACTAGACGAGTTTCGTTCTTTGTATCTATCAATGGACCACCCTGTATAATAGTAAGACAGAAATTTAGGAACCAGGTTTTAAATTGTGAGACATTTCAAGGGGCAGATGTGGACTCTGACCACAATCTATTGGTTTTGAACTGTAGATTAAAACTGAAGAAACTGCTAAAAGTTGGAAATTCAAGGAGATGGGTCCTGGATAAAGTGACTAGACCAGTGGTTATACAGAGTTTCAGGGAGAGCACAAGGGAACGATTAACAGAAATGGGGGAAAGAAATACAGTAGAAGAAGAATGTGTCTCTTTGAGGGATGACGTGTCAAAAATGAGATCGACAGGAAGTGCAAAATGGCTAACCAGGGATGGCTAGAGGACAAATGTAAGGATGTGGAGCCATATATCACTAGGGGTAAGACAGATACTGCCTACAGGAAAATTAAAGCGACCTTTGGAGAAAAGAGAACCACTTGTATGAATATCGAGAGCTTAAATGGAAACTCAGTTCTAAGCAAAGAAGGGAAAGCAGAAAGGTGGAAGGAGTATGTAGAGGATCTATACAAGGGCGATGTACTTGAGGACAATATTATGGAAATCGAAGAGGATGTAGATGAAGATGAACTGGAGGAAATGATAAAGCGTGAAGAGTTTGACCGACCACTGAAAGACCAAAATTGAAACAAGGCCCAGGGAGTAGACAACGATCCATTAGAACTACTGACAGCCTTCGGAGAGTCAGTCCTGACAAAACTCTATCATCTGGTGAGCAAGATGTACTAGACAGGCGAAATATCCTGAGACATCAAGAAGAATATGATAATTCCAATCCCAAAGAAAGCAGGTGTTCACAGATGTGAAAACTACCGAACTATCAGTTTAATAAGTCACAGTTGCAGAAAAACTGACGTGAATCCTATACAGACGAATGGAAAAACTGGTAGAAGCCGACATCGAGGAAGATCAGTTTGGATTCCGTAGAAATACTGGAACACGTGAGGCAATACTTACTCTACGACGTATCTTAAAAGATAGATTAAGGAAAGGTATACCTACGTTTCTAGCATTTGTAGACTTAGAGAAAGCCTTTGACAATGTTCAGTGGAAAACTCTCTTTCAATTTCTGAAGGTGTCAGGAAGAGAAAGCTTTTGACAATGTTGACTGGAATACTCTCAAGTTCTGAAGGTGTCAGGAGTAAAATACAGGGAGCGAAAGGCTATTTACAATTTGTACAGAAACCAGAAAGCAGTTATAACAGTCGAGGGACATGAAAGGGAAGCAGTGGTTGGGAAGCGAGTGAGACAGGGCTCTAGTCCATCCCCAGTGTTATTCAATCTGTATATTGAGCAAGCAGTAAAAGAGACAAAAGAAAAATTCGGAGTAGGTATTAAACTCCATGGAGAAGAAATAAAAACTTTGGGGTTCGCCGATGACATTGTAATTCTGTCAGAGACAGCAAAGGTCTTGGAAGAGCAGTTGAACGGAATGTCAGTGTCTTGAAAGGAGGATATAAACTGAACATCAACAAAAGCAAATTCTTTACCGACGAATGGAAAAAGTGGCAGAAGCCGACCTGGGGGAATTTCAGTTTGAATTCCGTTAGAAATGTTGGAACACGTGAGGCAATACTGACCCTACGACTTATCTTAGGAGATAGAATAAGGTAAGGGAAACCTACGTTTCTAGCATTTGTAGACTTAAAGAAACCTTTTGATAGTGTTTATTGAAAAACGCTCTTTCAAATTATGAAGGTGGCAGGGTTCAAATTCAGGGAGCGATTGGCTGTTTACCGGTTTTACAGATACCAGACGGCAGTTATAAGAGTCGAAGGCCACGAAAGGGAAGCAGTTGTTGGGAAGGGAGTGAGACAGGGTTGTAGCCTCTCCCAAATGTTATTCAATCTGTATATTGAGCAAGCAGTAAAGGAAAGAAAGAAAAATTCGGAGTAGGTATTAAAATGCATGGAGAAGAAATAAAAACTTTGAGGTATGCCGATGACATTGTAATTCTGTCAGCAACAACAAAGGACCTCGAAGAGCAGTTGAACGGAATGCACACTGTCTTGAAAGGAGACTATAAGATGAACATCAACAAAAGCAAAACGAGGATAATGTAGTGTAGTCGTATTAAGTCGGGCGATGCTGTTGAAATTAGATTAGGAAATGAGACACTTAAAGTAGTAAAGGCGGTTTGCTATTTGGGGAGCAAAATAACTGATGATGGTCGAAGTAGGGAGGATAATAAAATGTAGACTGGCAATGGCAAGGGAAGCGTTTCTGAAGAAGAGAAATTTGTTAACATCAAGTATACATTTAAGTGTTAGGAAGTCGTTTCTCAAAGTATTTTTATGAAGTGTAGCCATGTATGGAAGTGAAACATGGACGATAAATTGTCTAGGCAAGAAAAGAATAGAAGCTTTCTAAATGTGGTGCTACAGAAGAATGTTGAAGATTAGATCGGTAGATCATGCAACTAACGATGTGACACTGAATAGAATTGGGGAGAAGAGCAATTTGTGGCACAACTTGTCTAGAAGAAGGAATCGGTTGGTAGAACATGTTCTGAGTCATCAAGGGATCACCGGTTTTGTATTGGAGGGCAGCGTGGAGGGTAAAAGACGTAGAGGGAGACAAAGAGATGAATACACTAGGCATATTCAGAAGGATGTATGTAGGTTGCAATAGGTACTGGGAGATGACGAGGCTTGCACAGGATAGAGTAGCATGGAGAACTCCATCAGACCAGTCTCAGGACTGAAGACCACAACAACAACAACAACATGCCTTTTCGACTGAATTACCATTATCAAGTAGACGTCTATTTCGGCTAGACGCACATATTGCATCATCGATGAAATATTTCGCCAGTTGTCACTTTTTATGATGTTAAAATGAAGTCACACGGTAATCTGACAGCTAGTTGATAGTTCTCAAATAGCATAGCAGTTTTGGAGCATATACTGCATTTAAACATTATGAATGACCTCGAAGGGAACGATCTATTGATACGTACACAGCATCGTTTCAGAAAACATCTTTCTTGTGCAACGCAGCTAGCTCCTTATTCCCACGAAGTAATGGCCGCTATCGACACGGGATCTCAAGTTGATTCCGTGTTTCTAGATTTCCGGAAAGCTTTTGACACCGTTCCTCACAAGCGACTTCTAATCAAGCTGCGGGCCTATAAGGTATCGTCTCAGTTGTTCGACTGCATTCGTGGTTTCCTGTCAGGAAGGTCGCAGTTCGTAGTAATAGACGGCAAATCATCAAGTAAAACTGAAGTGATATCAAGTGTTCCCCAGCGAAGCGTCCTGGGACCTCTGTTGTTCCTGATCTGTATAAATGACCTGGGTGACAATCTGAGCAGTTCTCTTAGGTTGTTCGCAGGTGATGCTGTAATTTACCGTCTAGTAAGGTCATCCGAAGACCAGTATCAGTTGCAAAGCGATTTAGAAAAGATCGCTGTATGGTGTGGCAGGTGGCAGTTGGCCCCAAAGTGTGAGGTGATCCACATGAGTTCCAAAAGAAATCCGTTGGAATTTGATTACTCGATAAATAGTACAATTCTCAAGGCTGTCAATTCAACTAAGTACCTGGGTGTTACATTACGAACAACTTCAGTTGGAAAGACCACATAGATAATATTGTGGGGAAGGCGAGCCAAAGGTGTTTCATTGGCAGGACACTTAGAAGATGCAACAAGTCCACTAAAGAGACAGCTTACACTAGACTCGTTCGTCCTCTGTTAGAATATTGCTGCGCGGTGCGGGATCCTTACCAGGTGGGACTGACGGAGGATATCGAAAGGTTGAAAAAAGGGTAGCTCGTTTTGTATTATCACGTAATAGGGGAGAAAGTGTGGCAGGTATGATACGCGAATTGGGGTGGAAGTCATTACAGCAAAGACGTTTTTCGTCGCGGCGAGATCTATTTACGAGATTTGAGTCACCAACTTTCTCTTCCGAATGCGAAAATATTTTGTTGAGCCCAACCTACATGGGTAGGAATGATCATCAAAATAAAATAAGAGAAATCAGAGCTCGAACAGAAAGGTTTAAGTGTTCGTTTTTCCCGCGCGCTGTTCGGGAGTGGAATAGTAGAGAGGTAGTATGATTGTGGTTCGATGGACCCTCTGCCAAGCACTTAAATGTGAATTGCAGAGTAGTCATGTAGATGTAGATGTATATGTAGAGCATAATTGAGAACTGTATGCATAATGTCATACTATGACGTGTTCCATCCTGCAAATCTTTACTGAATGCAGCACAACTCATCAAAACCACACAGATAAATCACATTAAAGAAATCGGTCGGGCACATTTTGTGGGATGAAAGTCAGCACAACTTCCTCGCGACAATGCAGGCAGTAAAAGAACAATGTACGTGGAAGTGGCTTGGCGTGAGGTGGGATTGTGGTGTGAAGGGTGGGTGGGTGGGGGGGAGGGGGGGGGGGGGGTGCAGGGAAGTTACCAACTCCAGAAATCTCGCACACCGTAAACACATAACCGACCGACACAGGAAGGATCCCCCAAGAAAATCCAAACAGACTTTCGTCACAGAGCAGTCCCGTCGCGTGCTCTGATGACAGCTCGCACAACAGACTAGTCAGAGAAACAACTGCCTCTCGGAGAAGAGATGAGCGCGCAGATAGTCACGCAACGTCCAAACCTCCTGGCGGTCTTAAAAATGCAGAAACTGTGGAAGTCCCCGGAACTATGTCACAGAACCTGTCACAGCCCAAAAAACCTACACTGTCAGTGGGCAGCAGCTAACGTAAAATGGAAGACAAGAGCAAAATATTAACTACGCAAGACGGGGCGTTATCGCAGAGTACGAAAGCGAAAACTGGCCGGGACGCGTAACAAACATAACGAACACCATGCTCGGCAAGCGCGCATGCGTAAATGTGCTTGCGTAAGCGTCCTTGAACATGTGTATGATAAATAATGCGCAAGCTTGATGCTTGATCAGATTTAGACTATGCGTGCTTGAGCAAAGGTTCAAGCGTGTGTATGATAGAGCACGTGTATCAGTAACGAGAGGGCTTTTACTAACATTTGTCAGTCATTTGATGTTATTTGATTTCTGTTTGATCCTGTTCAATTAAATTCTAAACAAAGATTGTACTGTAAGAGAGGACAAGTCAAAGTATACAACATGGAAAGAAAAAGAAGAAAAACAGCAATACGGTGACAAGAGTTCCGTAGTGCGTCTACTGCGAAAAATCAAAATGGGAATATTTATTCGTTTCTTTAACCACTCATTATATTACGTTGTCCATCTTCCTTTTTTGTTTTGTTTTTTAACACAAGCAAAACGACTGCCAAAGCGAGCGCATCGTTGTCTGACCATTACGACCAGTAATAAACAAAGTGTTGCTTGTACAAGCACGCTTGTGTCGTGTGGAGCGGCGAGGAATTTGTGCTTGCAATTGTGAGTGCGGGGTCTTCAGACATACAAATGTAAACACCACCGAGCAATCGGAGAAGATATTTCTGACGGGGGCTCTTGCACACCCTTCAGGAAGAGAAGCCACAACGAGATGCCGGAAAAGTGTATCTGGATAGACGATCCAGAAGTTTAATCTATGATTCAAATCTGAAAGCGATTTCACAGTTCACAGTTCTAGAGGTTCTATACGTCAGCGCATGGATTGTTTTGTATTGTTTAGTGTAATCTTTTACTAGGCCTGCAATTTACTTTGGATAAGCTACAAGGATTAATACAATAATGTCATGTCGAAAATGTAATGATTTTGCCAACAATGGACAAACAAACCGTCCACCTTAACCCAAATATACAAACTTAGAGTTGTAATGCAAAATTGTATTGCAGTCTCCAGTACTAATCACGGGTGTAATGAGAAGCTTCGTTTCAGATCTTGTTACGTGCATAGATCATAATTTTCCATGAATAAAAAAAAGGTTGCTCTTCCTAATCAAGTGAAATGTACCGAAATTCACGACAGCAGGACCTAGGTATTTGTATCATGTTTCCACAATCATTCGTGAATGGAATCATTTCCCGTTGCATGAAAGCTAATTTTTAAATTGCACTTAATACGTTCTGAACAAATTCAGTTTACGAAACACGTTTTGGTCCAAGTACATTTTCACATACAATGATTTGAATCGTTCATTTCAATTTCTATTGGTTTTATTGCTTCCTTCACGCAAATAAATAAAGTTATTAGCACGTTGTTAATGGCAAATCAATGTGTTACAGTCCTGGACTTATTCCCTTTTCATCGTGCAGACGGTCTCAGTCGTCAACCTCATGAGTCGGCCTGCCAGTTTCAGCTGATGTCACATCGATTTTCTGTGTCGAAACATAAAACTGCAAACTATCAACCTCTTTTCAGTTGTCTCCAAATCTTGCTCTCAACAGTTTATCGACATGCACATTCTTAGCGTCAAATAGTTCTCTCGGTTTCTTGATGGATTTTCGACTAAGTTTTCCTGTATAATACTTTCCTGTTCCTCTTGAGTTTGGAGGTGTAACTTCCACCATTTAAGAATGTCAGCGATCTTGTGCCACATTGTTCAGTACTCTGTAATCTTATTTTTTTGCTTCCACCAGGTAGAATACTGGGATGCTTCCACGCCTGAATGTTCCTTCTTTGAGATTACAATCGACTCAAAATTACTTGAATGTGGAATTCTGTTGGCACACCTAAAGCAAAATACGTCTACTCATGCTATAATTACAAATACTAAAGCTCAACTGAAGTGTAGGAAATGCATTTATGCAATCTTTCCAAAACAAGCAACAAACTTGACTGAAAATGATCGTTCGGAAAATACTTCAGGTGTTACTGCTTGCTGTCCTGTCTTTAGTGTCCACAGCTCTGATTCCCAGACTACTTCCTTTAGATCTCTGTCGCACGGGTAAATAGCTCTCCTTGGCGATTGGAAGTCTACAGTCACGTAACCAACACTGCACTGTGAGCAGTAAGATGACAATAGGAAAGACAGCAAGCAAAAGAGCGAACAAATAACGCAGTCTAGAATACTTGCCCCAAATATAATACGTTTTGAACCAACGGCTGCGTAACGATTTATCCCGATTTATTTTTTTCGATACTAAATTACTATGGGAAAGAATACGAAACGACCCGATCTTGCTCAACAGCGTTAAAGAGCATATCACCAGTTGGGGCTAAAAAACATAAAAATATTTTGACCTCGCTGCATTTAAATCGTTTTGAAACGACGCTCCTCTAACCCCTTTCAGTAAACATGAGCCCGATACAAGCACATTTTAAAATATTATCACTAAATGATTTAATCTTGTTTGTCGGAGCTGACGTCATATTATTACAGGAAGTGACAAATGAATAGAAAAGATACCGGACTACTGCACTCACTTAAATATAGACCCAGAAACTAAATGTGGAATCGAGATTTTAGTCCAACCAGACCTAAAAATATTACATGTAACTTCTTTGCCTAGTGGGTGAGGGATTTCGTGCACTATCGAGAACACGAGCCTTGTTAACATCTGTGCACCCTCAGGCACAGACAGCAGACAAGCGTGCGTCGTTCCTTCAGCACAGAACTTTGCTAACTTCTTCAGTGCCACACTCAGCGAACTACCTTAGGAGGCGACTCTAACCGCGTGCTGTGCGGTCAAGACCGGATCCGGACAGCAAACAAATTTCGCGAACTGCAAAACCTGTTAGAGCAATTGCATCCAAGAGACACGTGGCGGCAGCACAAGGCACGCGACTTTCTCTGCATACCGCGGTTCTCTTCCCTCTACCAACGGACACCTTTGAAGGCACGAAACCATGCTTAGACTAACACTCGATCAAAACACTACAGTGGGCTGCGTCATTTCCATTCAAAACTCCGTACTTGCGTGCTAGCTCCATCAGACGGTTGCACATTGTAGGTGCAGTAAAAAAATGTTCGAGTAGCGTGAATGGTATATAGTTGAAGTACAAACGTGTCTCCCGCAATGTTCGCATCAATGTTTACAGGGATATCATGAACAGAATTAATTCTATGAATGAGGTCCAAATATTAGGTACAAAGTGGCGACCTGCTGAATACAACAGTGTTATCGGAGTCGAAGATAGAGAGTTCTTGGACGTATTATACAACATAATAATTCAGACAGGAAAAACCTGAAACTCAAGGGTACTGTTCAAGCAGTACACGACGTTCATTTCGAGATCAATAGGAATAGTCCCTTCAAAGTTAGTACGAACTATGTTGACCCAACAGTCGAGGCCCAGTCTATTAGAAGATTTTGATGACTTAAACCTAACTACCCTAAGCACATCACACACATCCATGCCCGTAGCAGGAATCTAACCTGCGATCGTAGCGGTCGCGTGGTTCCAAACTGAAGTGCCTAGAACCGCTCGGCCACAACGGCCGGCAAGTCAATAAAATTGCAGATTAATTTTAAATTATGTGTCAGGAAAAAAGGCGAGCAGGATCTCCTTTCATGGAAAATAGACTGTCGCATGCAGTGCCACAACTTCATAGAGGAAGGCCGTATGGATATACAGTTCACTGTTGGCATCTTCAAATGACGGCACAAGAAGAGTCTGAAATGGTTGGCTTCGACAATTTGAAAGCTTAGATTCCCCTTATCGACAAATCTCAGACTGAATATGGCGTTCCGCCCAGGCATATTACTACGTCTGTCACAGCTAAAGACCTAGAAGACGAAAATAGTATACGTCAGAGTGCACTTTGTGGTGGAAGTAAAGACGTTCATGACAGAGTAAGTTAGGGAAAGGAAATGTTTGTAACAATGACCAGAGCGAATTCCATTGTGAAATGTCTTCATCATCAACAGTCTCACAGAGGAGAGAAAAGTACAGGCAGCGTGTTTGCAGTTTGCACTTAGCTCCACCCACAACTACACAACTGATGTTTCTTTATCAGTGGCAGGCAAACTAGCAAACAAGTTGTAAATCTGTTTTCAAGAGGCACAAAGCACTTTGAACCCGAATATTTCAAAGAAACTGACCACGAAACATTCATATGGAGGCAAGCGAAAGTGGAAAAATTACTAAAGAAAACGTGAAACTGTTTCAAACTTCAGTCCTTAGCGAACATGCAACAAGTGAAAAGAGGATATTGCTGTTTGATTCCTGGTCAGGTCACAGAGATCATATACTTCCAGGTGCAAGTTTTCCAAACACAAAGTTATTGCCACCGAAAACAACAAAATATCACCAACCACTTGATATCAGAAAGATTTCTGAGTTTGTAAGGTTACAGTGTGCCAAACCACAAGTGAAGGTACACAGTCATTATTTCATCATCGAACTTTATTGCGTGATTTACAAACAATTTTCTGCACCGACTTACACACCTATGTTGCAGTGTGCTTGGCGCGAGAGAGGTATACTCACAACATCATCTGAACCTGTAATTAATGTGGCTTTTGACATAGGAATGCTTGAGTGCGAAAGTGATGTAACACGTGAAAACGTGGCTTTGGTGAGATGTGCACATTGTTCTCTTCCATTTTGTATTAACCACCTCACCGAAATCCCTCATCTGCGCTGTGAGGACAATATAAGCACTATCAGGCGTGTAGGCTATGTGTATTTTATACAGTTGTAGTTACTTTAAGCAGACGAGTTTTGGTGTCATTGACTGAAAATATATCATACTGACGTCACTGAATTACATATACACTCCTGGAAATTGAAATAAGAACACCGTGAATTCATTGTCCCAGGAAGGGGAAACTTTATTGACACATTCCTGGGGTCAGATACATCACATGATCACATTGACAGAACCACAGGCACATAGACACAGGCAACAGAGCATGCACAATGTCGGCACTAGTACAGTGTATATCCACCTTTCGCAGCAATGCAGGCTGCTATTCTCCCATGGAGACGATCGTAGAGATGCTGGATGTAGTCCTGTGGAATGGCTTGCCATGCCATTTCCACCTGGCGCCTCAGTTGGACCAGCGTTCGTGCTGGACGTGCAGACCGCGTGAGACGACGCTTCATCCAGTCCCAAACATGCTCAATGGGGGACAGATCCGGAGATCTTGCTGGCCAGGGTAGTTGACTTACACCTTCTAGAGCACGTTGGGTGGCACGGGATACGTGCGGACGTGCATTGTCCTGTTGGGACAGCAAGTTCCCTTGCCGGTCTAGGAATGGTAGAACGATGGGTTCGATGACGGTTTGGATGTACCGTGCACTATTCAGTGTCCCCTCGACGATCACCAGAGGTGTACGGCCAGTGTAGGAGATCGCTCCCCACACCATGATGCCGGGTGTTGGCCATGTGTGCCTCGGTCGTATGCAGTCCTGATTGTGGCGCTCACCTGCACGGCGCCAAACACGCATACGACCATCATTGGCGCCAAGGCAGAAGCGACTCTCATCGCTGAAGACGACACGTCTCCATTCGTCCCTACATTCACGCCTGTCGCGACACCACTGGAGGCGGGTTGCACGATGTTGGGGCGTGAGCGGAAGACGGCCTAACGGTGTGCGGGACCGTAGCCCAGCTCCAAGCTTCATAGAGACGGTTGCGAATGGTCCTCGCCGATACCCCAGGAGCAACAGTGTCCCTAATTTGCTGGGAAGTGGCGGTGCGGTCCCCTACGGCACTGCGTAGGATCCTAGGGTCTTGGCGTGCATCCGTGCGTCGCTGCGGTCCGGTCCCAAGTCGACGGGCACGTGCACCTTTCGCCGACCACTGGCGACAACATCGATGTACTGTGGAGACCTCACGCCCCACGTGTTGAGCAATTCGGCGGTACGTCCACCCGGCCTCCCGCATGCCCACTATACGCCCTCGCTCAAAGTCCGTCAACTGCACATACGGTTCACGTCCACGCTGTCGCGGCATGCTACCAGTGTTAAAGACTGCGATGGAGCTCCGTGTGCCACGGCAAACTGGCTGACACTGACGGCGGCGGTGCACAAATGCTGCGCAGCTAGCGCCATTCGACGGCGAACACCGCATTTCCTGGTGTGTCCGCTGTGCCGTGCGTGTGATCATTGCTTGTACAGCCCTCTCGCAGTGTCCGGAGCAAGTATGGTGGGTCTGACACACCGATGTCAATGTGTTCTTTGCTAAGCATGGATTTTGCATTTCCCAGCGTTCAGGTCAAAGGTGTCCCTTGTAAACAGTCGTCTGGTGTCAGCTTACAAGACTAGAAGAGCATGACAGTGGGTCCTCCCCATTATGGATGGGCTAACTCGTTCACCTTCGGAATCTTGTTCACTAGTGGTCGTTTCTTTATGGGAACCATTCATTTTTACTCGTTCATCGTTTCTTTTCCATCTAACTGTCCATTCTATATAAATTTAAAACAGCTCGATTGTACATAGAATAGAGCCTTACTGGTGGAAAAGTGTACTAGGAAGGGGGGGGGGGGGGCGGGGTGAACCATCCCAATCATCATTCACTTTTGTAGAAACTCGCAGCCGTGGGAAGCACAATTCCTTAGTGTTCAGTTCGTTTACAGAAAGTAATATATATTTTCACAGGCGTTACGAACGTAGAATAAATGGAAGTAATCTGTCATCTGGCAAACAAACGATAAAGTTTTCTTTTCCAATTTGTGGGTGTGTAAATCAGTTATGCATGAAAGTGCCGTACTGGGTGCGAGGCGAAGATTTATTTGTATAGATTACGACCTCCACACAGGAAATGAGAAACTGCATACTAAAATAAGCGCAAAATAAGAACATTTGGCAGAAACAGATTATGTCAGTGTCCTGAAACAAATATTCAGTAAAATCGTAAAGCTGAAAGGACAACCAATGTGGTTTACACAGACACTAAACGAGGTCACCGAATCAAACACCAACATAATGGGCACACATAACAGGAATTAATTTAGGATTTATGTTAGTAAAGTTATCTTCAGGGACGAAGGAGAAACAAAACGAATATATTTATATTTATATATATTTATCGTATGGCACTACACACATGGTTTACACTTATTACGTTATGAAATTATATGATAAAATACACTATGAATACATAAGTGAAGGATACATATTCAGATAAAATATAATGCATAAACACAATAAAAAGTAACATCACATAAGATATTTTGCGCTGTACAAGTCTTCAAATTCTGACGTCCAAATTGGCGATCCATTCGAGGAAGGTCGGTGTGGCGTTGAAGAAGTCAGCCGGACTACCCTGGTAGGCTCTTAATTCCCAGTCCTGGGCGGTGTGCTGTGTTGTTTGATTAGGTGCCCTACAGTCACAGCTAGGGCTGGGAAGATATCCCCACTTGTGTAGATTGTCTGCACATAGTCCATGTCCTGTTCGGATTCTGTTTAGGCTTTTCCATAGCTGTCGTGGAAGTTCAAAGCCCTTAGGTTTCTCTGATGCACAGATAAGTTCACGGTCGTCAGGAGAGGCACTATCACTCCAGCTCTCGTGCCATTTAGTATCCATGCTGAAGGTGGCTGCTGACAGATGTTGGGCCAGTCTTAAAGGGGGATTGCTGGAACGGAGTCGTGTTCTTTCCAAAGTTGGGACATCTTCATGGATAGGAAGGAGGGGGTTATTCATTATTTTTGTGTATTCCTTCATCAGAGCTTCCTGTCGTCGTAGGTTGGGTGGAGCTATATGACTAAGTGTTGGAAGCCCAAGTAGTGGGATAGTCTTAATGCATCCAGTTATGGTTCTCATAGCAGCGTTGAGCTGGGTGTCCACCTTGTTTATATGCTTACTGGTTAACCACGCTGGTGCACAGTACTCGGCTGAAGAGTACACTAAGGCGAGTGCAGAGGTTCGTAATGTATCTGCTGCTGCTCCCCAGTTAGTGCTGCAGAGCCTCTGAATGAGGTTGTTCCGTGATCTTATTTTATTGGCACATTTTCTAGGTGTCTTTTGAAGGATAATGTCCCAGGTACTTTGGATATGGATGATATCGCAGTTGACAGTTATTCATATGAACCGTCAGTTCATATCCCGCCATTCTGTTGTTCAAATGAAAACAGCTGACTGCAGTCTTGTTGGGATTTGGTATTAGCCTCCATTTGGTGAAATACCCATTCATTTTGTTTAGGTCAGTTGTGAGGATGTTTTCAGTGTCTTCAAACTGCTTGCTTTCGATAGCTAGGGCCATTTCATCAGCATAACTGAACTTCCTTGAGATGGTTTCATGCAGGTCAGAGATGTAAAGATTAAAGATCATTGGTGCTAAAACTGATCCTTGGGGCAGTCCATTGTTCAGTTTCCTCTGTTTGCTTATGTCATTACCCTGTATCACCTGGAAGTATCTATCCGAAAGCATGTTTTTGATAAGTCTCATTGTCATACAGCAGGGGATTACTTTTAACAATTTGTGTAGAAGTCCTTCCTTCCATACAGTGTCATAGGCAGCTGTTAGGTAAGAAAGCCAGACTTATCTTCTCTAGAGGATCTCCTGCCTTGCCCACATGGAAGCAAGAAAAGGAAAATACCTCATAACATCGGAGAGCTCCGGAAGCATATATCGCCGCGCGGTAGCCGCACGGTCTGGGACGCCTTGCCACGGCTCACGTGCCCCCTCCCTCGCCCCCTCTCCCCCGCGCCTCCCATCCGTCGTCGGAGGCTGGAGTCCTCCCTCGGGCGTGGGTGTGTATATTGTTCCTGGCATAAGTTAGTTTAAGTAGTGTGTAAGACTAGGGACCAATGACTTCAGCAATTGGGTCCTTTAGGAATTCACACACATTTGAACATTTAAAAAAAGAATTGTGTGTAAGCCTAAGGACGGCTGATCTCAGCAGTTTTGTCCCATAGGAACTTACCACAAAAAGCACAGATCAGAACATATGAAACAAACGTGGACGAACGGGAAGAAAGATGTATGCAGCAAGAACTGACATATTGACTTGACGTGTTGTCTAAGAAAGCTGTTAGAATGAATAAATAATAATTTACGTTTTTAAGTGTTGATATTACTCCATTGATTGCAATATTCGCATCGTCAGTAAACAGAACTATTTCTGCCCCTTGGATGTTCCTGGGTTGGACAAAACTATGGACACACCACGAGAAATGCACGCTTGAACATAAATTCGGACGCTAGCCAAGCTTGTAGATTGCTCTCTTGTATTCCTCAACGAACGACGTCTCTGGAATGTCCGCACGAGGTTGCAAGTGTCAGTCGTGGTCTGAACACTGTATTGTGTGTTCCGTGGAACACTCTTTACGAAGGGGAAATTTCAAGAATCATAGTGTTACCCGTAACTGTGAACGCATTGTATCGGAGTGAAGTTAATTCGAACGTAGGCAAATTGTTTGTACTCGTATGGTGGCTGCTTCCGTAACGAATGTAGCCGAAGTGTTCGATGTTTCAAGAAGGGCGATGTCGACGGTGTACACAAAATTTAAAGAGAACGAAGAGGCCGCCATAAGTAGGGAGTTGCATGGCGAGCCAGAATTCCATAACCACTTACCAGTGATGCAAATGCCCGTGATACGAAAACCTGGACCACGAAGCTGTGGAAGAAAGTCATTTAGTCGAATAAGTCACGTTTTACAACGTTCCAACTTCTTGCCGAGTTTACGTCCCGAAAGTGAAACATGGTTTGGGTTCCGTCGTGGTTTGCACTGCCAAACCACGGTATTCCATGGATCCCACCTATACTCTTTGAGGTCGCATGACTGCCTAGGATCATACACTACTGGCTATTAAAATTGCTTCACTACGAAGATGACGTGCTACAGACGCGAAATTTAGCCGACAGGAAGAAGATGCTGTGATATGCAAATGATTAGCTTTTCAGAGCATTCACAGAACGTTGGCGCCGGTGGCGACCCTTACAACGTGCTGACATAAGGAAAGTTTCCAAGCGATTTCTCATACACAAACAGCAGTTGACCGGCGTTGCCTTGTGAAACGTTGTTGTGCTGCTTCGTGTAAGGAAGATAAATGCGTACCATCACGTTTCATACTTCGATAAAGGTCGGATTGTAGCCTATCGCGGTTGCAGTATATCGTATCGCGATATTGCTGCTTGCGTAGGTCGAGATCCAATGACTGTTAGCAGAATAGGGAATCGGTGGGTTCAGGAGGTTAATACGGAACGCCGTGCTGGATCCCAACTGCCTCATATCACTAGCAGCCGAGATGACAGGTATCTTATCCGCATGGCTGTAACGGATCGTGCAGCCACGTCTCGATCCCTGGGTCAACAGATGGGGACGTTTGCAAGACAACAACTATCTGCACGAATAGTTCGACGACGTTTGCAGCAGTATGGACTATCAGCTCGTAACCATGGCTGCGGTTACCCTTGACGCTGCATCACGGACAGGAGCGCCTGCGATGGTGCACTCAACGACGAACCTGGGTGCACGAATGGCAAAATGTAATTTTTTCGGATGACTCCAGGTTCTGTTTCTAACATCATGATGGTCGCATCCGTGTTTGGCGACATCGCGGTGAACGCACATTGGAAGTGTGTATTCGTCATCGCCATACTGGCGTATCACCCGGCGTGATGGTATGGGGTGCCATTGGTTTCACGTCTCGGTCACCTCTTGTTCGCATTGACAGCACTTTGAACAGTGGACGTTACAGTCCAGATGTGTTACGACTCGTCGCTTTACCCTTCATTCGCTCCCTGCGAAACCCTACATTTCAGCAGGATAATGCACGACCGCATGTTGCAGGTCCTGTACGGACCTTTCTGGATACAGAAAATGTTAGACTGCTGCCATGGCAGCACATTCTCCAGATCTCCAATTGAAAACGTCTGGTCAATGGTGGCCGAGCAACTGTCTCGTCACAATACGCCAGTCACCGCTCTTGATGAACTGTGGTATCGTGTTGAAGCTGTATAGGCAGCTGTACCTGTACACGCCATCCAAGTTCTGACTCAATGCCAAGGCGTATCAAGGCAGTTATTACAGCCAGAGGTGGTTGTTCTGGGTACTGATTTCTCAGGATCTATGCACCCAAAATAAGTGAAAATGTAATCATGTGTCAGTTCTAGTATAATATATTTGTCCAATGAATACCCGTTTACCAGTTGTATTTCTTCTTGGTGTAGCAATATTAATGGCCAGCCGCATATGATAATTTTGGTTGATCAGATCTTTTCGTTGGACGAATGTTTGTTCCCCACTCGTGATGCTGTGATCCAAGGCGACAGGTCCCCTGTTCACGCATTGGCCAGGAATGGTTTGCGAGCACGAGGATTAAGTACCATGCCTTCTCTGGCCATCACGGTTACCAGCTCTCAATATTGTTGAGCCTTTGTCTTCTAGTTCGGAGAGAAGGCTACGTGATCGCTACCCACATCCTTAATCGGTACCTAAACTTGCGACTTTTTTGCGGGAATAATAGTACGAAGGCGTACCAAAACAACTGTTCTAATAACTTATTTATTCACATTGTAAGCACAGACTTCCCCCCTTTTAAAGTCTCGAATTGTATAATCTTTTACTTCATTTTTCAAAACGTTTTTGAACTTCATCTTTTGTGATACTTGACCTTCGTCGTTTTCTTTCTTCGTCAGGTTACCTTCCATTAGGATAGTGGGTGCACTCAGCGACTGTTATGTAATTTATAAATGATAGAGCGCAGCAATCAGTCGTTCTGGATTTACGTAAAAAAAATGCAAAAAAAGGACGCCTGATTGCTGGGCTCTATCATGGCTCTGAGCACTATGGGACTCAACTGCTGTGGTCATCAGTCCCCTAGAACGGAGAACTACTTGAACCTAACTAACCTAAGGACATCACACACATCCATGCCCGAGGCAGGATTCGAACCTGCGACCGTAGTAGTCTCGCGGTTCCGGCTCAATCATTTATAAGTTTTCTTTCTTCCTTTTTCACCTCAGCCACATCATCAAAATACATTTCTTTCATGTCTCTTTTCATTCTGGAACACGAAAAAGAAAGTTGCACGGAGCAAGGTTGGGCGAGTCTGAGATGTGAGGAACAGGAGAATTGTCGTACAGACTGGACTGTGTGAGCTTGGGTATTTTCATGACGGAAAAAGCAGTCACCCGGCTATCACATATCAGGACGCTTCCGCCACATGTTGTTTTGCAATGTTTTCAAAATTTCCAATTTGGAAGCTTGATTAACTGTCGGACGCTGCATAACAAACTCTGAATGCACGGCTCCTCTCGCAACACAAAACAAATCAGCTCCGTATTAATGCTTGATTCCATCTGAGGAGCTCTCTTGGGGCGAAGTGACCATTAAGTCTTCCATTGGCTTGACTGTTGCTTTCATTCAGGGTGGTAAGCATAGCACCAAGTTAATTTTTGTAAATGTTTGAATCGTTTTTGGACTCTTCGTTCAAAGTACAGCATGCTTCCATGTGGCCTTGTTTTTGTTCAGCAGTCAGAAGTCGCGACCTGAATTTGACAGCCATCCTTTTCACTCCGAAAGGTGAAGTCACAATTCGCTGCTTGAATTCCAAGTCACTTTCGACTGATCCACAGTTTCTTCAATGGTCCTTGTCGATCTTCGTTGATGATTGCATAGATTTTTTCAACATTCTCACGTGTTCGAACAATGGAAGAAAGACCAGAAAGAAGTCTGTTATCAACTGACGTTACACCATTTTTGAAACGGGAAAACCACGCAAACACCCCCTTAGCATCGTCCTCGTACGCTGTTTTTAACATTTCAAGAGATTCTGTTCGACATTTTCCGAGCAAAAAGCTGAATTTCATCTCCAACAGCATTTACGGAAATGATCCATTGCAAAAACGACACTTACAGAAAACATTTGTGAGTATAAACACCGCTGAAACTAGTGTTGAACTTCTTTAGTGACAGCACTCGACGCACTGAGCCTGTAATGTTCGCTGTATGTGCTCCTAGCGGCCAAACGTGATAATACAAAAGTTCTACACTTTAAAAAATAAAGTTTGATTTCCTTTGCGAACATCGTCATACAAGGTTCCCTGGAAAACCACGCAGGATCTACATTTAACTATTCCGAGACGAGTGGAAACCAACGACCGTGCCTTAGCGGTAACGAATCTCATCAGACCAAGGTTAAGATCCGTTCGGCTTAGTTGGCACTTGGAACTTGGATAGGTGACAGCCCGCTGTTGTCAAGGGAGGGGGAGGGAGGGCGTAGATGCACTCAAGCCCTTGCGACGCCAGTTGAGAAGCAGTAACGACGCCGGTCACAAAACTCATAACGGGTGGAAGAGCAGTGAGCTGACCAAGTGCTGCATCCAGTGGCACACATCGGCTGGGGATGTCACGGTGTTCGGTCGGTACCCTTGGGCCTCCAGAGTCCTGTTCGGTGGAGTTTAGTTTTAGACACGACTGGAAACTGTTACGAAAGAACAAGACTTGTCTGAATATCGATCCATGTGTCACACATGTAGTGACAAAAAAATGCATAGATACAAGGTAAGTGTAAAGAAGCAGTGCATAACAGCAGAAATTCTTCAACCTTGCGCGATATCTCTTGGCTACAGCTTGTCGAAGCGATGCACTGCAGTCTGTGTTTGGGTAGACCCCGGCACTGTCTGCTGGCCCGCTGCACCGTCCGCAGCTGCGGGTCACACAAGTGGCAGCTAATGCGGCCCCTTTGTGGCCCACCCTGTGATTTACGAGGGGGAGGGGGAGGAGGAGGGGGGGCGGCTGCGCGACTCGGTGTGTGGCTGCCGGGGGTGGCGCCCCCGCCCCCACCCTGCGGGGGACCAAATATGCGCGATACCGCCGTCCGATAAGCCGTGCCCACCAATAGAGACGTGAGCACTACATCACGGCCGGTAATGCGCCGCCGGCGCGCAGCCGTCATTTTTTTGTCATTAAGACGACCCTCGGCGACGTGGCTGGTAGAGCGACCGGTGGAGGAGGCGAGGGGGAAGGAAAGGGGGTGGCGCTCCCTTGTGCTGGCCGATGATAAAGGATACACATAGTTTCTCCCAGCTTTTGCATACCATCAGCTCTTAAAGAGAAGCGCTGAGGATAAAGGACAGGAATTTACCTCAGAAAAGAGAACACGATGAGCAGTTCCGATGTTCTGAGAGAAGGCTGGTTTTACGTTGGGTAGACGACAAGGCTGTTACAGGCAGTGCATAAATTCTGATTTTCATAGGAATCGGCCCGGTATTTGTCTTCAGTGGCTTTGGGGTACCACGAGAAACGTAAATCCTGTTAGCAGGCCGGGGAGCAGAACAGCTGTCCTCCTCTATGCGAATACAGTGTCTAATGAATGCTCACTTCGTTTGGTGGTGACATTCTGAAGTCATCGTGTTTGCTGCAGTAGGAACGGCAACAGTTAGTTGAAAGTGCAAGGGGAACAGATACTACTGTTAAGGCTCGGAGACATCATAGTCCCTGTAGCTCACTGTGAAGAAGACTTAACGCAGATTGACACTAGACGTCAGTGCACCCTCACTCGACTCTGCCGTCGAGTGATGGTGTCTGCACACAACACGGAACGTTAATGCGACTACCATTCACTTAGCGTTGAACGATACAATGAAAGACAGGTTATGATACACCGTCCGTAATACAAAAAGTCAGGACATAACACGAGATTACAGAACTAGCAATAATGATGTTTATTAATGGCCAAACCAGTCTTCAAGACTAACGTTCTTGATCAATTTTGTATGGTAAACCGCAGATAATAAGATAAAACTTAAAAACCTCGATATTTTTTGCAAGCGAAAACACACACAAGCACATCAATATCTGCAAGGGAATACATCGAAGCAGACTATAGACCGAGCTGTGCAATCTCATTCATCTTATTTGGAAAACCGAGGCGTTACCGGACAGCTGGAAGACAGCAGTCACACATAAGAAAAGGAAGCAATATGGATTGTTCTAACTACAGAGGAAGCAGTTTACATATATTGGCATACAAAGCCCTTTCTATAACTATTTTCGAAAAGATAAGACCATTTGCAGAAAATAGCATAGGAGAACATCAACTGGATTCCGTCCAAATCGTTCAACTACTATCTGACAAAATGCTTACTATTTGGCAAACTCTTGAGAAATATTGGGAAAGTGATAGAAAGGTCCAAGTATTTTTCACAGTTTTTCATCGAGATAGTCTCTATGCACTCCTGAAGGAGTTTCCAATCCCAAAGAAGCTCGGATCAAGAGCGAATACTCGCAATCTTTCCCCAAAGTATTGGATTAAGACGGGGGGATGCACTGCCATGCGTACTATTTAATCTCAGCCTGGAGAAACTAGTAAAAGAGAGCTAAGTTGAAGAGTGGGATGGATTACGAACGGACGGTGGCAGGTTTCAGGTATTTTCTTATGAGGAAGGCACAGCGTAAGTGAGCGAAAGTCAACAAGATCATGGGGATCGAAGGATCGCCATAGCACCAAGTGAAACACGACTACACATCAATGAACATAACATATACAAGTAGGCACAATTCGAAACGCATTAGAGAACTACACGGTTACTGGAGACAAGTTCAAATCTGTTGGTCAGTACAATACCTGAGAAGTATATACAACTGTTGTAATTAAATACCCATGGACGCAAATCATAGACTCTCTGCTGGCTCCACATGCCCTGAGAAATACGTTCAGGTCTTAAGCCGTATCACATACTGCGAGACTGAGGGTCTGCAATCCCTTTACACGCTCCGTTTGCACTCTATGGTTCCGAAAGCTGAACACTAAAAGGGGGCGCAAAATCTTCTGAAATTTGACAGAAAGGCAATGAGAAAAATAGAGATCCGATGATAGCCGGATATATCTGAAAAACAAGAATGAATAATAAATTTTATGAGATGATGAACCAGTTCAACGTTTTACAAAATCAAAAGAGCGGACGACTTCAATAAGCAGGTCACGTAGTCCGTATGCCTAACATTCATCTTCCTAAGCAAGCTCTCATTACCCGCATTCAACAAAAAGACCAATGTGAAGGCTAAGAAATAGAGGAGAAGATGCAGAAGCTCTGAATGGTATAGGTTGGAAGGAAACAGCAACCGACAGCATGCAGTAGAGACTGATTGTCGATGCAGCGAGTCCACGGGACCGACGAGCAATGGAGAAGTTGAAGCAAGTAATTTCAATACACAGAGCTTGTTTACATCCTCTGCAATGTTTCCTCCCTACGTAGCAAATAACGCGAGAAACAAGTATATTTTTCTTCTTAAATAGATCTGATTTTCGTAACTAAAAAGAGGTCATTTGATCCAAACTCATTAATCAATTTATGTTCTTATTTATATGCAGTGTAGACGTCATGTGTTTTCAGTTCTTGTAAAATCTAAATTATATTACGCTCCATGAAATCTGGCCTTTCTCATGGAAGAACATTTAGTGTGAAAATATCCCACTCTTCACTGAGCTTTTGCAATGTCATTCTAAAAAAAAAAAAAAAAAATGTAAAATATTGAAACTGAGACTAAGAAGATTAAAAATCACGGAATCTACATCTATGGCATGAGTGAGCTAGGCTAAAATAAATTAATTTCTAATATTAGCAGACAATGGCAACGTTCGTCCCACTAACGTCAACGTCAAATCTTTCTTTCCAAGAAACCTTCACCTTGATGCCCCGTCCCGTTCCGTTCTGTTGACGCTCTGCGTGAACGGCCACGTTTGAAATTCATTGTGTCATGTATTGACTAATTCTGCAAATGGCTCTGAGCACTATGGGACTCAACTTCTGAGGTCA
This sequence comes from Schistocerca gregaria, assembly GCF_023897955.1. Lineage (NCBI taxonomy): Eukaryota > Metazoa > Arthropoda > Insecta > Orthoptera > Acrididae > Schistocerca > Schistocerca gregaria. Next base: position 183,894,476 of record NC_064927.1, read on the forward strand.
TTAGTCCCCTAGAACTTAGAACTAGTTAAACCTAACTAACCTAAGGACATCACACACATCCATGCCAGAGGCAGGATTCGAACCTGCGACTGTAGCGGTCTCGCGGTTCCAGACTGCAGCGCCTAGAACCGCACGGCCACTTCGGCCGGCTCATGTATTGACTGAAAGGGATTAGTGATCATGATGTCATTATGACAACGACGGGTAGTAAAGTTAACGAATCAAACAAGAATTCGAACAGAGTATTTTTGATACCGTCGAGAACCCAAGAAAATTCTGGTCCTACATAAAATCGCTTAAGCTTCTATTCAGTCACTCGTTGACTCGTCTGGTGTGGCAATAGATGATAGCAAAAGAAAAGATGAAATTTCAAACTTGGCGTTCAATAAATCGTTCACGCAGAAGATCGTACAAACATATCGTTGTCTGACTGTCGCACAGACCTATTAAGGACATAGTAATAGGCATCCCTGGCACAGAGAAGCAATTGTAAAAGTTGAAAACAAAAAGTTGTCAGATGTCTATGGAATCCCAAATCGGTTTTACAAGGAGTGCTCTACAACATTAACGTGCATTTTCGTGAATCTCTCTTCCAGCGCAAAGTTCGAAGTGACTAGAAAAAAGCGCAGGTGATTCCTGTATATAAGAAGAGTGAAACATACGACCCGAAAACTACAGACCAATATTGTTAACATCGGTTTGCTGCTGAGTTCTTGAACATATTCTCAGTTCGAGTATAATAAATTTCCTTGGGACGTTAAAGGGTCTATCCATAAATCAGCATGGCTTGAGAAAGCGTCGCTCGTGCGAAGCTCAGCTTGTCCTTTTCTCATGTGATATACTGAGAACCAAGGATGAAGACCAGCTGGCCGATTCCATATTCCTAGGTTTCCAAAAGCGTTTGACACGATGTCCCTCTGCAGACTGTAAAAAGTTGGAGTGTAGACGATGAAATGGGATCACTTAGTTTCAGTAAGATGCACGTAGAGGAATTATGAGCAACGTTTAAGCAGATTGTATATCGTGCTCTGGAGAGCTATGTGCCTAGTAAGAGGGTAAAGGATGGGAAACACCCACCATGGTTTAACAACGAAATTCGTCGGATGCTGAGGAAGCTGAGGCTGTTGCACTCTCGGTTCAAAGGAGAACGCATAAATGAGGACTAGCGAAGTTTAGTAGAGATTCGTGCGTCTGTAAAGCGGTCTATGCGCGAACCATACCAGAAGGACTACCGTCACACCTTAGCAAAAGATCTGGCAGAGAACCCGAGAAAATTTCGCTCGTTCATAAAATCACTAAGTGGGTCTAAGGCTTCCATTCAGTCCCTCATTGACCAGTCTGGTGTGGCAGTTGAAGATAGGAAAGCGAAAGTAGAAGTTTTAAATTTCAACTTCAAGAAATCGTTCACACAGGAGAACCTTACAAACATACTGTAATTGGACCATCGGAGAGACCCGTATGGAATACATAGTAATAAGCATACCTGGCGTAGAGAAACAACTGAAGGATTTGAAAACATATAAATCCCAAGGTACGGATGTAATCCGTTCGAGTTTACATACAGGGCTCTACGACATTGGCCCCTTACCTATCTTGCATTTATTGTGAATCCCTAGTCCAGCGCAAAGTCCCAAGCGACTGGAAAAATGTGCAGGTGACTCCAGTATATAACAAAAGAAAAATTCGCTGCAGAGCCTTTAAACACATTGTCAGGTCGAATATAATAAATTTTCTTGAGACTGAGAACCTTATGTACAAGAATCAGCACAGTTTCAGAAAGCATCATTCGTGCGAAACTCAGTTTGCCTTTCTCACAAGATATACTGAGAGCTATGGACGAAGGGCAATACGCAGATTCTATGACCGCTGTTATTCTCTATATACACAAACTATTTGGCTAACAAGGTGGGCATCAATCTGCGGTTATCTGCTGACAATGCCGTGGTGTCGAAGTTGAGTGACTGTATGCAGATACAATTCAACTTAGACAAAATTTCCAGTTGGTGTGATGAGCGGTAGCTAGCCCTAACTGTAGCAAAATGTAAGTTAATGCGGACTAACAGGAAGATAAAACCTGTACTGTTCGGATGCAGTGTTATTAGTGTCGTGCTTGACGCAGTCAAGTCGGTTAAATATCTGGGCACAACGTTGCAAAGCGATATGAGGTGGAACGAGCATCTCAGAACTGTGGTAGAGTAGGCGAATGGTCGACGCCGGTTTATTGGGAGAACTTTAGGAAAAAGTGGTTCACCTGTAAAGGAGACTGAAGGAAGACATCGAAACAATTCAGAGGCGGGCTGCTAGATTAGTTACCGGTAGGTTCTAACAACACGTAAGTGCTACGGAGCTGCTTCGGAAACTCAAATAGGAGTCCCTGCAGATGTTTTCGAGAAACACTACTGAGAAAATTTAGAGAACCTGCATTTAAAGCTGACTGCCGAACGATTCTACTGCCGCCAACATACATTGCACGTAAGGGCTACGAAGATAAGATACGAGAAATTAGTCTTCATATAGAGGCATATAGATAGTCCATTTCCCCTCTCTCTATTTACGAGTGGAACAGGAAAGGGAATTACAAGTGATGTTACAAGGTACCCTCCGCCACACACCGGTATGGTGGCTTGAGGAGTATGTATGTTAATACACTTGGTCCCGTCCTTCACGTTGCATTACACCAAATGTAAGTCGACCTTTAGAAGACACAATGAAAGGAATAGAAAGTACGCCCATAACAACGGAAAGATGAAGATGATGAAGTTTAATAGATAAGAGAAGAAAACAACTTGTTTAAGAAAAAAACATTTCTAATGATTGTGGAACACGTGAAGAATTCTCGAATCTACAAGGAAGATTACACAGGCTGATTGAAACAATTAAGACATTATAAGCAGCTAAGAAAGTTTTTTCTAACAGAGGGCCGCAAGTAGTGTTAGATATTAATATGTGCACCTCTACCTGAAAGTGCTTCTAAGGGTTTAAAATCCCATAAACAATGGGGTCAGAAACGGAGAGCAGGTTCGTATTAGGAAAGAAAACCGGCTATGCAATTTTGTTTGAAAGTAACCATCGCGCATTTCCTTTAAGCAAAGTACCGAAACGTATATGGATGGCTTCACGAATATCTGAACCACATTCATTCCCAATACGAACTCAGAGTCTTAACACGACGCCCCACCGCCCTCCCAGTTCCGCACCCCGCCCCATTCTGCCCTCCCCCCAACTCCTGTCCCGACTAGCGAGCATGTACTCCTGAGTCACAGCTTTGAATGGGAGTGTAATGTACACCATAATACACCCAGTGCAAGACAAACTGGAAGCATTTGCAGTATGGTGTTTTCGAAGAATGTTAGAAATTAAGTGGACAAAAAAATGGCTCTGAGCACTATGGGACTTAACATCTGTGGTCATCAGTCCCCTAGAACTTAGAACTACTTAAACCTAACTAACCTAAGGACATCACACACACCCATACCCGAGGCAGGATTCGAACCTGCGACCGTAGCGGTCACGCGGTTCCAGACTGAAGCGCCTAGAACCGTATGGCCACACCGGCCTGCAATTAAGTGGACACATAGAGAACAAAATGGAGGGGGATTATAGAAGTAGGTGAGGAATAAGGCCATGAAGACACCAGCTGCGGCCGCCGGCAATAGTTCCGATGGTGCTGGAATGGGAGGTAGAGGCCAGAAACAGGAGGGGAACAGGAAAACTAGAATATCGGTAAGCAAAGCTGTAAAGGATTTTAGATGTAGGAGCGATGTAGAGATGAAGAGATTAGCACAGAATACGAAAAACTGCCAGACACTGACGAACCAATAGAAAGGACTGGGTTTATGGAAATACTGGCAAACAAAGAACCCATAAAGAATTCAGAGACTTTTTGGAAATGTAATACATCGCATATTCTCGTACAAACACGTAACGGAGATATTCAGGGAATTTATATGGGTGTAATTGACACAAAGAATTATGTCATCACAAAAAACGAGTATTCGAAACAGACGTTTCAACAATTTAGAATATGTTTTTTAAATATAGTTTTCAGGATGATCTTCAACTTAAGGTAATCTATTTTTGATTACTTCATGTATGCGGTTCCCTGTGACGTCAGTTCAACTAAATTTGGTGTTATGGTTGGAAATCTTTGCATACGAAACCTACACATTTTGAGAAATAAACACATGGCCTGATGGAAAAAATGGAGCATCCAGAAGACACCAGGAGGCATGGTTGTTAAGTCGTTGTAACTTCGTACAAGTACACACCATCGGCGTGTACGTAAAGGCTTAGACTTGCCACTCCCTGTGACAGGCAGCTGTCACCAGAATGTATTAGTGCTGTTCCTGTTTAGTGTTATTACCAGGCCTGAAAGGGTTTATAATAATAATCGCGAACAGGGACAGATGTTGAGTTACCATTGTGACAGGCGTGGTAATGTCTCGTTCTCGTGTGAGACATTGTTATCAGCACCTGAAAAGCGTTTGAAAGGAGCCCTGTATTGATCTCCATTTGAATGGCAGTAACTTGATTCGTGGGACTTTCCGATGGGACAGAGGTCTGATACTGGTGTCGATGGGAACGTGAGGGCGGACATGCTCGTCCGGTCGACCTTGTTTAACGATGACATGGGATGATTGTGTATTATGCACCCAAGCACATAGTAAACCCTTTTACACCTAAGACTGCCATTCGAGAACAAGCAATGGATTTCCCGTAACATTCTGTGTCATCCCACGCCGTTTGACTGAGACTAGCAGCACCCGAAACAGGGAATCCTCGTCACAAACTTAGGCCGCCATTAACACCCAAACACTAACGGCAGCATTTGGAATGGAGCCGTGGACGTGAAGGGTGGACTGTTGACGAATGGGGTCGCATTATTTTCATTTATGACACACAGTTCTGAATTAACGTGGATAAACATCGTCGGCGATTAGGGGAGTGACCTGGTGAGAGTTCCCATTCTTCCAAGGATTTGGAGATGCACGGCGATGTTGCAACTAGAGTCATGATGTGACGACTCATGGGGTACGTCTTCAGGGCACAGCCGGTAGTGATAGAGAGGACACTGTCGCCATGACGGTGCGTAGTTGTCGCCCTGTGCCCTCGTGTGTTACATCTCATGAGACAGTATCCTTTTCACTTTTCCACAGGACAAGGCACGTGCGCAAATGGAACTTATCTCTATGAACTGTTTGCGTGATACTGAGATACTCGAATGGCCACAAAGATACCCTCATCTCTCTCCAACAGAAGATTTGCGGGTATAGCTCGGACGTCAGTTCCGTCGCTGTCCCAGAATCCAAGATGTCAAGGACTAGTTACAACAATTGTGGGCTAGCTTGCCTCAGTAGACGATGCCACCGCCTTATGAGATGCTGACCATCCGAGTAACAGCATGCATCCTGGTCAGAGTGGCTCCATTGTCACACTTGTAATCGTTCCCTGTAAATACGTATGACTCGATTATGTAATCACTGAAATAAAAATCACATTTCCTGCTACCCATGAAGTATCCTTCAGTTCCATCCCCCGTCTTTTCTGGGTCCTTCTCATTTTTGCTCAGACAGTGTGTGTTCATGAAGGAAATGAGCTACAAATTACGTGCGTGCTGCAAAGGAATGAAACAAAGTACGTCGTGAAGCTGGGGATTTCTCTCCAAAATACATTGCTCAAAATAAAAGAGAGTAGAATAAAAAAACATTGTTAACGGCTGCTGTTTACTCTCTTTTACTTGCGTAGAAAGCGTTATACAGAGCTACTGTGAAAGACCAGGTCTGAACATCGTGGTTAAATTTGACGCTGTTCAAGAGAATTATTTTTTTAGATTTCGGCATTTCATTTGATAGGTGGTAATATGAAATTAGGCAAGTTTACTAACAATTTTCCTAATTAATTTCTACATAGCACCTAACAACACAAACTTGCAGGAATCTTTAAAACATAAAAATGCATCGTGTAGTATCACAGCGATTAGCGATTAATATTGTGGCCTCGTGTCATTTCATTTTCTCATACCTGCGCGTATACAGCTTGCCGACGCGGCAGCTAGCTAGCATGAGCCAGTACAATGCGAACAGTGTTACAGGCAGTTGCTACCATACGACATACGCGACAAATGTAGTTTACCTGAACACAAAGCTGAAGAATAAACTGAATAATTAAAAGACGACGAATAATAGTCCAATTTCACTGCCTACTGAAGGCACGTAGCGCATACAAATCACGCAGTGGATGAGTAGTTTATGCAAGTTTGTGTACTAATCAAATACGTTCAGTTATTTGTGGACGACTTTCAACTACTTGTAATGTCAGTTTCTGGAGCTTGGTTACTGCTACTGCTAGTGAAAAGCTTTGACCGAAGTTCATCTTGCAGTTTAACAGGGTTTTCACAAAGACGCAAAGTTCATGGTAATCTCATCTAGACCCCTTGCTCTACATCGTTTACTTGTCTCCTTTCCGCCTAGTGCTGCCATCTTGGCTATCAAGGTCGTGAATTTATGAAGGGCGGTCTCTCCCCTACTTATCGGGATACACGCCGCAATAAAATACGATAACATACCGCACTTTTTTTTTTTTTAGGGATATGTTCAGCACATATCACCTAACAGTTTTAAATAATTGAAAACATTTTTGTTTTGTTTGTACTGTCAAAAATCAAATGACTATGAGCACTATGGGACTTAACATCTGGTATCATCAGTCCCCTACAACTTAGAACTACTTAAACCTAACTAACCTTAGGACATCACACACATCCATGCCCGAGGCAGGATTCGAACCTGCGACCCTAGCGGTCGCGCGGTTCCAGACTGAAGCGCCTAGAGCCACTCGGCCACACCGGCCGGCGTTTGTACTGTCGTTCAAATGACGTGGTCTCCACAGCGTTTTAGATCCCGGCGACCCGGATAACGACACAAAAGAATCAAGAAAGTATACTCACAACGAGTGCGAAGAATTATACTTGAAACAAGGAAGAAAATTTTTGGTTACGATGCGCAACTTCTAAGTTCTGGTTAAACGAAGACTGGACAATTTATGAGGCCATTGACAACCTGTATATTTAGTTCCACAAAAAAAAGTTTCACTAAAAGCACACCATGGCACTTTACATATGCGATTTTCAAAACGTGCACCATCCCTCGTGAATTCAAAAATTGTTCAAATGACTCTGAGCACCATGGGACTTAACATCTATGGTCATCAGTTCCCTAGAACTAAGAACTACTTAAACCAAACTAACCTAAGGACAACACACAACACCCAGCCATCACGAGGCAGAGAAAATCCCTGACCCCGCCGGGAATCGAACCCGGCAACCCGGGCGCGAGAACGCTACCACACGACCACGAGATGCGGGCCCTCGTGAATTTACCGTATGTAAAGTAACCTTTTGTTGGAGGACCCCGTAGCAATCACTGCCTCGACAAGAGATGTCTTGCGTCTTAGATGCTTTCTACGCATTTTTTCCCCCTAAATAAATATCAAATACTGACTACAATAGCAGTTCCTACATTAAGGTGGACCACTGTCAGCAGACAATCCGTGTGAAAGCAACAAATTTACGGAGATAAATGTAAGTGCACACAAATCGAGCCATGTGGATCGCCCGTTACGGGAAGTCGAACTGAGGTTTCTAACAAATGGACACAGACGATTTCCTACCTCACCTTTGTCCGACGTGATCTTGTTTTCCGTCGCTAATGACCTCGTTCTCGGCCGGAGGTTTCATTCTCCACTTCGCGGACGTCCTTTCAACGTGGTGTGTTTCATGTGTGAGAGGGTGCGCTTTTAGGGCTGCTGGCGCCAGACAGGGTGTGACGTGTGTCGCAGGTAGTGCTGTCGCCATTGACTGGCGCCGGCCGTGGCTGGACTCCAGATATCGCCTCCCCTGAGGTTACTCCCCAAACGACAAGGAAAGCATTTTTCGTTCCTCTGTGTTTCCAAGAATAGCCAGGTAGTGACCCAGAGTTCGCTTTGGTAAACAGGCAGTCGTAACGGTGCTGAATGAACGAGCTCGGAGAGAGGCGGGAAGGGGGGGGGGGGGGGGGGGGAGGGGCGCAGTGTCTCGGTGGACAAGAGCATAAGGGAGGCGAGGGGCAGGCGGTGGTGGCAGGGCGTTAAGAGGCGGCCAGATGAACCTGACATTACGAACACCGAGCTCATAACTACAGGATTAAGTTTTTCATTGCGATGATCAGCACTGATATATGAACTGTATCGAAACTAATACCGAGAGAGGTGGCGTAGTGCTTAGCACACTGCATTCGCATTCGTCAGGACGACAGTCTTAGGTTTCCCGTGACTAACCTAAATCGATCCGGTCAAAGGCCGGGATGGTTTTTTTGAAATTGCATAACCGATTTCCTTCCCCATCCTCGACATAATGCGAGCTTGTGCGACGTACCTAATGAAGTCGATGTCGCCGGGACACATATAACTCCGCCAAAGCCGGTCACAAGCTCGTTTGTAAAAGGAGGAGGGGGAGGAGTAACACCTCATTAAAAAATCTTGGTTCACCTGGCCCGGGTGATAGTACCTCGTGAAGGTCCCTTGACAGGGAAACAGTGAAGACTTCAACGTTAGTGAAGGCGGCGATGAAGATCAGCAGAACGGTGGAACTGGCGGAAGAGGCAGGCTTCTGAATAAAAGCACATTGTTCCTAAAGTGGGCGGCTACAAAAGGCGTCTGTTCCACATGTTAGTGGTGGCCTCACTTATAATTCTAAGCTAAATGCTTGAATTTTTATCATGGAAAGGTTCAACTACCTTTACCCTAACTAAACTTTAACCTAAGACACGATGGTAAATCTCAAAAGGAAGGCTACTCCATGTAGTAGCCCATCTTCCATCGCTATTCATGGTGGTGCAACTAGGCCTTTGGATCCTGGAGAACCTAGAACATCTTGTAAGGAAGAGTCGGAGCTTCCTAGAACTTCTTCAAAAGTAATACCCAAGGAAAAACACCCACTGGGCACTCTGAACATCGACACACTTATGAAAGTTGGAAAACTAAAACACCTAATGGACACCCCCAATCAACGCAATATACTTATATTAGAACTTCGAGAAACAAGGTATCGGGATGAAAATGCATTTGAGTATTAAAAACTCCCATAGTACGACTATATTAGGGACAGCATTTACGGTTAAACGGCAACTTACGGAATCAATAACTAATTTTAGCTCCCCATCAGAACGAATTTCATTACTGACGTTCAAATTATGCACAATACGGAATCAATAACTAATTTTAGCTCCCCATCAGAACGAATTTCATTACTGACGTTCAAATTAGGCAATAAACGTTACATAATTATAAATGCACAGGGAAAGATTTTTGGGGAAATGGTAGAATACGAAACATCCAAATTACCAAAAGAATATATCAAAATTTTTGTGGGCGACTGTAACGCATAAGTTCGCAAAGAAATAAAATTTTGAATCAGTATTTGGAGATTATCCAGTACATGTAAGATCCACAGAAATGGGGAAAGACTCATAGACTTTTGTAAACATTTTAACCCAATGCACACATTTTTCAGGAAACTAGCAAGAGAGAAAAAAACGTATCACCTAACCCGAATCAAGCTGAATATCAATTAGACCATGTGGCAATAACTACTCGTAACTACAAGGAAAACTTGCATGTCAGAATGAGGAAGGTCCTAAACATAGACTCAGACCATTATCTGGCTTAAATGAAGGTCATGTTTCAACCGAACAAACCTAAATCAAAACCAAAAAGATTTCCAAAAGTAAGCACTAAATTTATTAGACGAAGTCAGGACAAATTCTGCGATATATTAAACACAAGAAAAATGGATGTTTGGGAAGAAATTAAAGAAACAACGCTAGAGCCAGTTAAACAAATGGAACAACCACGAAGAATACCAAGACACAGATGGTGGAACGAGCTGTGTGATGAAGCAGTTGACAATCGAATAAGGGCATGGAAAAAATGGAACAACAATAAGAAGCATGAATACTGGGAAGAGTTTAAAGAAGAAAGGAAAAAGACAGCAAAAATCATCAGACCAGTGAAAAGAAAATGTGCCAAAGACAGGTTAGAAGACATGCATTCTGACTTTAAAAGGAACAACACTAGAGACTTCTAAAAGACTTCCCACGAAGTTTTAACAGTATAACAGTCACCAAGTTTACATTTTAAAGATAAAAATGGAAAAATGGTTTTAAGCAATAGACAGAACTGCCTAATTTTAGCTGAATACTTTGAAAATCTATTAAAATGTGAAGAGCCTAATGACAGTTATAATTTCAAAAACAACAACATGAAAATTCACCATCGGAACCACATATTGCAAAAGAAATAGAAAGCAATATCAAAGCATTGAAGAATAACAAAGAACCAGCTAAGGTCGGAATAGTAGCAGAAATGTGGAAACTAGAGAGCTTATCCGCATGGCAGAAAATTCACAAAATAATTAAAGACATTTGGACAGAAGAATCATACCCAGTGAATGGAAACACGCATTGATCAATCCTCTCCGTAAAGAAGAAGATAAAAAGACACCTTGTTACCAGTAACATATAAAGTACTGAAACTTCCTGGCAGATTAAAACTGTGTGCCCGACCGAGACTCGAACTCGGGACCTTTGCCTTTCGCGGGCAAGTGCTCTACCATCTGAGCTACCGAAGCACGACTCACGCCCGGCACTCACAGCTTTATTTCTGCCAGTATCCGTCTCCTACCTTCCAAACTTTACAGAAGCTCAGATGGTAGAGCACTTGCCCGCGAAAGGCAAAGGTCCCGAGTTCGAGTCTCGGTCGGGCACACAGTTTTAATCTGCCAGGAAGTTTCATATCAGCGCTCACTCCGCTGCAGAGTGAAAATCTCTTTCTGAAAATACTGCAGATAGACAAAACTAAAAGACACTTACATAAAGCTTTCAGCCAAGCTTTCTTTGGCAAAAGAGAAACACACACCACACATACACAAAAGCAAGCACAACATTTTGGTGCTTCATACAAGTATTAGTTTACATATTTATCACTTATAAAATAATAATAACATTTGGCTATAATACATAAGGTGTTACTTTTTTAGATATGTACTATAGTAAGTATTCATCATTAAAAAAATACACAATGACAGCATTTACTTTCCCAGGTATCTTGTACCTTTTATATAAGGAACACACATCCCCCTCCAGATTTTATTTACAAATTTCATGCCATAAAATGCAGAGTTTTTTCATACAGTTTTAGTCTGTGGAAAGGTAACATGTAAATTGCCCTACATCTAGTCTTGTATCGATGTAAGAAGCAGTTGCCCCCAAAAAGGTGTGGGTTGCTCTTTTTGAAAATGAGAATCTCATACACATACATGCTTGGAACAGACATTATATCTAGCTTTTCAAATAAGGATTTTGGCTCGGATGATTTTTTTTTCTCTAGTTTTCTCTAGTCTAAAGGCTTTGAGAAGAATATTTTTTCAGACTTTCAGAAAATTACGTTATACCTAACCCCTGAAAGAAAATATGCTAACATACAGTATTTACAGCTAAATCTGTGATATTACATAAGACACCCATGACATACGCAAGACTTTTCAATCAACTAAGTACACTGTCTGTATGACAACTGCACAAAATATTTTTATTTACTAACACATCAAGGAATTTGAAACAGCTTGTAGTGTCCAAATTTTTTGTCCACATAGCTTATTTCACTTATACACTGTGCCAATTCTTTTGTTGAGAAATTAATGGTCTCTGTTTTTGCAAAGTTTGATTCAGTTTATTATTTTTGCCCCATCTATCCACTTCCCCAAGTGTCTGCTCAATAGGGTGGATTATGTATTCATCAGTTTTACAGCTGACTATCACTGCTGAGTCATCTGCATAAAGGAATGTCGTCTGACCCTGGCATGGCACAGCATTGATCAGTAATACTTGCTCAAAACAGAATTGCCTGGGACTAAAATAATTTTTCAAATTGCACAAGTGTCTGGATTACACAGAACTCACTGGGCTACGCAGAATTTGTCAGGTATCATGCACGAAAGTACAATAAAAATTTCTAATTATGCATACAATCTACACTCCTGGAAATTGAAATAAGAACACCATTAATTCATTGTCCCAGAAAGGGGAAACTTTATTGACACATTCCTGGGGTCAGATACATCACATGATCAGACTGACAGAACCACAGGCACATAGACACAGGCAACAAAGCATGCACAATGTCGGCACTAGTACAGTGTATATCCACCTTTCGCAGCAATGCAGGCTGCTATTCTCCCATGGAGACGATCGTAGAGATGCTGGATGTAGTCCTGTGGAACGGCTTGCCATGCCATTTCCACCTGGCGCCCCAGTTGGACCAGCGTTCTTGCTGGACGTGCAGACCGCGTGAGACGACGCTTCATCCGGTCCCAAACATGCTCAATGGGGGACAGATCCGGAGATCTTGCTGGCCAGGGTAGTTGACTTACACCTTCTAGAGCACGTTGGGTGGCACGGGATACATGCGGATGTGCATTGTCCTGTTGGAACAGCAAGTTCCCTTGCCGGTCTAGGAATGGTAGAACGATGGGTTCGATGACGGTTTGGATGTACCGTGCACTATTCAATGTCCTCCCGACGATCACCAGAGGTGTACGGCCAGTGTAGGAGATCGCTCCGCACACCATGATGCCGGGTGTTGGCCCTGTGTGCCTCGGTCGTATGCAGTCCTGATTGTGGCGCTCACCTGCACGGTTCCAAACACGCATACGACCATCATTGGCACCAAGGCAGAAGCGACTCTCATCGCTGAAGACGACACGTCTCCATTCGTCCCTCCATTCACGCCTGTCGCGACACCACTGGAGGCGGGCTGCACGATGTTGGGGCGTGAGCGGAAGACGGCCTAACGGTGTGCGGGACCGTAGCCCAGCTTCATGGAGACGGTTGCGAATGGTCCTCGCCGATACGCCAGGAGCAACAGTGTCCCTAATTTGCTGGGAAGTGACGGTGCGGTCCCCTACGGCACTGCGTAGGATCCTACGGTCTTGGCGTGCATCCGTGCGTCGCTGCGGTCCGGTCCCAGGTCGACGGGCACGTGCACCTTCCGCCGACCACTGGCGACAACATCGATGTACTGTGGAGACCTCACGCCCCACGTGTTGAGCAATTCGGCGGTACGTCCACCCGGCCTCCCGCATGCCCACTATACGCCCTCGCTCAAAGTCCGTCAACTGCACATACGGTTCACGTCCACGCTGTCGCGGCATGCTACCAGTGTTAAAGACTGCGATGGAGCTCCGTATGTCACGGCGAACTGGCTGACACTGACGGCGGCGGTGCACAAATGCTGCGCAGCTAGCGCCATTCGACGGCCAACACCGCGGTTCCTGGTGTGTCCGCTGTGCCGTGCGTGTGATCATTGCTTGTACAGCCCTCTCGCAGTGTCCGGAGCAAATATGGTGGGTCTGACACACCGGTGTCAATGTGTTCTTTTTTCCATTTCCAGGAGTGTAGAACACAAACATAATACAGAAAAAATTAAGAAAACAAAGTATGGAAAAATTAAGTGAGTTAATCTATTAAAATACCTTTGGAGTCGATCGAAGGCAATGGACTGGATAACACAATAAAGAAAGAAAGAATAAAAATTTAGATTTTGGGTATAAATTAACACAAAACTGCTACAACAAGAAATCAATATCCATACAAGCGAATATTAGACATTATAATTCAGTTATTAGGACACAAGCAACATATGGATCAGAGTACCTGACATTGAATACGAAAGGCGAATTATTCTCTCCATCAACTTGTAGGCACGAAATGGTGGTATTGGCTGATTGGTCTAAGTCATTCAACACTACAAGTTTCCAACTGTTTGTTGTCACAGAGATACAGATGCTAGAATATAATCCAAAAAAATACCAACAGAAGGCGTTAAGCAAAATCAAATTGTTCTGTCAATAGTTCTCTCAATTATACACTTTTGCTTTCTTCATGATTGTCTGAACTATATTATTCCTGGAGCCTGTCGGTATGACCAGAGATTCATAGATTCTACAAACCAACTTCGATAGTCGTGTGAATGCCATGTTCGCTGAGGATTTTACAAATTTCGCATGAATATTATCTGTACCATCCACACCACTTGATCGTAAGTCTTCCAAAGTTCCGTTAAACTCTCGCTCGATTAGTGCATCCCTGTGTCTTCTATAACAACTTACAGTTCTTCTTACCACGTAATCAGTCTCCCCGTCGTAGAGTGCTTCCATGTATTACCTCTGCCAGTCCCTATCTCTCCCCTGGGTTTGAAAGTGGAACTGCTCTTGCATTCTTAATATTGAAGCCTTTGCTTATAATTTCACCAAATACTGCTTTTAATTTTTTATATGAAAAATCAGTTTTTGGAGACCATTTCTTTTTCGATTTCTTCGCATTTTTTCTACAGTCATTTCATCTTGGATTCTTGCCATTCTTGTTCATTTTATTCCTAACCGACTTCCACTTCTATTTCCCTGTCTTTTCCTGGAAGTTTTTGTACTTTCTGCTTTTCTCAAAAACTTGTAGTATTTCTTCTGTAACCTTATCTTTCTCATACCTACATTTGTCCATCCAACATCTGTGATTGTATTTTTCAAATATTTCCATTCCACTTCAACTGGATTTACTGCTGCAGCATTTTTCCATCACACCATCCATAACCTCTGGAGGACTTCAAACACGTCTGAATCCGTGATCATCCTACCTTTCCACCACTTGTTTCCTCTGGAATATTCTCTTGGATTACAGTTTACACTCTATTATAATTAAATTGTATTCTGACAGTGAGTCTACATCTGCTCCTGCATACGCCCAGGAATAACTTTTAAATAGAGAAAACGAACTTCATTGACAAAATTTCGGAATTTTATTGTTATTCAATTATGTTTCATTTTTTGCCATTTAAGTGCTCCATTTGTCTTCGTTAGGACATTACACTTACAAGTTATTTATATATGTATAATTATTTTGTTTTGCTTTTGTTTCTTTTTCACGAACAATACACAGTTCAAGAACAGGTGAGCTATTAGCCACTGGGACTACATCTTCCGCCTTCACAATGTTTTCGAATGGCAAAAAGGGACAGCCGGTTCATCATTCGGGTAGTGAAATACGTAGGTAAGGAATTTTATCAAGTCATGTGATCGAGAAGCAAGGAAGGAAAGTGGAAAAAGGGAATCTATCTGTCGTACGACCTGTTACAAAAAATTCGAAAAGTGGTAATTTCCGTAGGTGTGGTCCCTTTGTGTTCTTTGTAAAAAGCGTCGAAGATCTGAAGTATGTTAGTTTCACGGTTATTATTTGGATGTGGATGTGATAAGAGAAACTATTCTACATGTATATGGATATCACATTTCCACTACAAGCAAGAAACAACAGAGTAATACTCACGAATGACAATGCTTTAATTGACTCGTCGAGACGAGAAAAAGCATTTCAGTGGTTGCATACACAATATCAGCATTAGTAAACTCTGCAGAGGCAGAGAGAGAAGGCAGGGAGCTTTAAGATACGATTTGCCTCGGTGGGACGGAAATAAAATACCTGGATACATGGGCTCGGTGGGACGGAAATAAAATACCTGGATACATGGGAACATCATTTTATAAATCGTTAAAGAAAATGAATGTCAGTGTTCATCAGCTACCTTACAAATACTGCCAGTGTTTCTTCAGTTGCAACTGTCTTCTGTGCGTTACATCCATTTCAGTCAATAGCGTACTGTATGATTCCACGTACATCCGAAAACTTCTTTCTAGTCGTTGTGAAATAAACTGTAAAATCAGCGTCACTCATGTTAGTTGTACTTTGAGACTGTCCACTTCTTTTCCTTTCGGACAAAATATATTTATTTTATGATTGAATTTTTTATTAATTAATGAATAGTGCAGCATTTCGCCTTCATTATCACTAACCGAATCTGATTTGGAACTCAAGTCTAACAGTAATAACTCTTTTATTCACGAATCACACATTGTTAGTTCGACAAATAGTAGGCCAGTAACGTGCGCGTCAACCTGACTCAAAAACGCACTCGTCATACGTGTCTCAATACGCGCAGGTCCGTACGACGCGTGTGGAACGCGAGGTAAAATAGTGTCACGTCACACGTGCTATATACGTCTAATTTAAGCTTAATCTTTAAGAATTGCACATTTGAATATTGCTGTACTTGTATTACCTGTATCCTACGACGTCTAACTAGACAGTGGTGTACTATTTTGTACAGCACATCAATTCCTTCATGTATGCTGAATTCCTCGGCTGCTGTTCAATTAAGCATTATTAGTGGAGAATACAGACCGCTGGTTGCTTCCTCCTCCAACAATCTTTTATTAATTAATGTGTTCAAAATTTCGCATGGTAATTTCAATAAATTTCTTCTGAGTGTGTGGCCGCATCATGAAGTGACACGCTTTCAGTGTTTCGGTTTCTATTGCACGGAGAAATCATCAGAATCACCACTTCTGATGTGTGGCTCTTGCCTTATCTACAGGCTGACCCATCTACTCTCACATTCACTTTTTCTTGTGAAAATTCAAGATCTCGAAGCTAGACTTTCAATACATGGTATAGGGCATACGGGCACGTAATTTTGTTACTACTTTATCAACCGAGATACTAATTAAATTCTATTTAATCAAAATCACTTAACAACTTTAGTTACTACTTCGTGTTGTACCCTTAACGCTATTATATAGCCTGTAGTCAAGATAACAGTGCTACGTACATGATTTTACTTTTAACCAAATGGGTAATTCTGCAACCAGTTTCCAAGAAGCTTGAAATAAAAGGAAAAATTTGTAAAATCTGTTATATTTATATGCAACTGTAATTGTGATGTAGTATTTCGAATTAGAGGAGACACACCGGTATTGTGGTACGATGACAGTATGCAAGAACGCATATTGAATATTGATAGCGCCTGACATGAACACTCAACAAAGTGCAAGGTTCTCAACTATGCAAAGATCAGACAATCTGAATGTGTGCTGTAAGTAAAGAACCAAACTGTTAGGTATTACACCATAAATATTTTACAGTCATAATTTCAGTAATTAATATGTTCATAGCTTCGCATAATAGTTTCAATAAAATTCTTCTGGGTGTGTGGCCGCGTCGTAAAATGACAACACTTTCAACGTTTCGACATCTATTGCAGGAAGCCTTCCATAGAATGACTACTTCTGATGTGTTGCTTTTGCCTTATGCATAGGCTGAATAAACTAATCGAGCCACTTCCAGCCCTTGTAATGACCTGTGACCTCTAAGTACAGGATTTTTGAGAATTTTTATATGCTTTTAATGTTTTGTATTTACAGTTTCCACTAAGGATGTACTTTCAGATGCTGGCGTAAGCAACAGTGTGAAACTAGTTACCGCTGAGGAATATGTATAAAACTATAATGGGAAACTAAAGATACAAGAAAATGTATTTTCCGGTCCTTTATTCCAATGAGGTGGTGGAATCACACGACAGTTGTTCACAGTGTGTATCGTGCAAATGCTATAGTCAAAGACCGAGTAGATGCAACCTTTCAGATTCAGTTCACGGCCTCAGTTTTCGTTGAAATGTATTTTAAATCTGTGAATAATGTGATTAGAAATGAAACTGAGCACTGAAGTCTCCCTGTTCCTCCTGACTAAGTGAGTACGCTTACGGTATACTCTGCACCCAGTCGCTCTGTTTAAGACGAATACAATTGTGTCTTCCCTTGCGCCTCTTTGCATTGTGGCGTCTCTCAAATTAATAACCAGATTGCTTTTGTTGTTGCTTACATCGACAAATTCAGATCACTGTCACAATTTCGTCAGGAAACATTGCGTTGGTTGTACGTTTTATTTTAGTAAGGAATTTAAAATTAATAGAAAGAAAAGATGTGCTTTGCTTCGCCTGACTTAGAGTTGAGGAAAGGAAAAGTGTAGAGACGGACAGTAAGTGGAATATATAGAACAAAGTACAAATGCTACGCTGAGACCAATAAATCGACACAGGACAGGATATCGTGGTGGACCGTATCAAAGCAGACAAATGACTGGTGCTCCCCTACCCCTTCCTGATGAAAAATGCATTTTCGTGTCACTTCGCTTCGAGACAAATTCATTTTGCTTGGAGACTAT
Organism: Schistocerca gregaria; assembly: GCF_023897955.1. Taxonomy (NCBI): domain Eukaryota; kingdom Metazoa; phylum Arthropoda; class Insecta; order Orthoptera; family Acrididae; genus Schistocerca; species Schistocerca gregaria. The sequence continues at coordinate 183,912,613 of NC_064927.1, forward strand.
GCAACGTCGGGTTGTTAACCTTGAGGAGAGGTGGCAGTGTCCATGACTCAGTAGCTGGTCTGCTGCACAGTGCCTCATGCAGACACCACTACAGATTCACTCCGCAGCATCATTAGGCTGTAAGACTAGACACGCCCACCCGTGGGCAGCTCGCCTATTTGTAGATGCACACTCTACCACTCTGTGTCTTAACGTTACGGCGTACCTTACGAGACCTCGTACAGTCAACACTCCGAGCTACATTGCAAATCACAGCCAGTAATATTCACGTGCGCCGTTTCCTTAACATAACGAGTATGTGCGCGTAAACATCCCATTTAGAAGCACCCAATTACAGCCTTAGTTTTCTCTCTCTCTCTCTCTCTCTCTCTCACACACACACGCACGCACACACACACACACACACACACAGTAACGTTACCGCAAAAACGATCACGTGTACCAGACGGCACGCCAGCTTTGTATAGAAGCTACTCTCTGCACTTACCTTCTGAAAGTGACCCCAAGAGATTTTACTTCGGTAGATGTCAGTCGTCTCCATCAGAAGGCACGTAGCCTGTGACCAGTAATTACGAAGAGGAGGAAGAGAGAAGGCTTATAGCTCCATCTCATCCGTCATCCGTCGCGACTTCTCAGCCGACAAGATATAGTGCCGATGGCCGTGGTGGCCTAGCAGGTAGAGCTGTAGATTCTGGTCTTGGAGGTCGCATGTTCAGTATCCAGTAGGAGCAAAGACTTTTCCTCTTTCCATTCCCTCCAGAACGGCCGCAGGTCTACTCAGTATGCTGTCGGGTGTAGTGGTGGTCCTTCTCGAGTCCCGCTCCTAACGTAGCGGCAAATGTAGTTGTAGTCAGACTAGAAGTTCGTTAATGGGAAGAGCACCACAGACTGCCTCTTTTAGATGTAGTGACTTTAACTCTTCTTTTAGGTATAGTGAACGTGATAGGAAGCGTTGCTCCGTACATTTGAAAAATTTCTATCTACGAGTACAGCATATTGGTCGAATGGAATTTAAAAAGAAATTTTGTGCCAAAAGAAGAAATTGAGAAAGTAAAAGAATTGTGATTAACTTTAGAATGGCAGAGTGTAGCCACCTTATTAAACTATTGTATTTTGAAGGAAATATTATTTGTGTGGGGAGACGGTGACGGTTACACAAGCAGCCGGGGGTTCGAAGAGATCACCGCTAGTCTTCGAGTGTTGTTCCATTGAGAACAGTCGTGAGGTCCAATGTTTGAGTTCGAGTTGTAACATTCTGAATGCAAAGTTGCTCTCAAGGGGAGATAGTAAAACTATGATACACTACGTAATCAAACGAATACGAACCTTACTGAAAATGTCTTACAAGTTCGTGGCACCCTCCATCGGTAAAGCTGGAATTCAATATGGTTTTGGCCCATCCTTAGGCTTGAGCACATGTCCCACACTCGCAGGCATACGTTCAATCAGGTGCTGGAAGATTTCTTGGTGAATGGCAGCCCATTCTTCATGAAGTTCTGCACTGAGGAAAGATATCGATGTCGGCCGGTGAGGCATGGCATTAAGACGGCGTTCCAAAACATTCTAAAGGTGTTATATATGACTCACGTGAGGACTCTGTGCACGCCAGTCCATTACAGGGATGTTATTCTCGTGTAACCATTCCACCACAGGCCGCTCATTGTGAACAGTTGCTCGATCGTGTTGAAAGATCTTCTTCAACAGTGGAAAGCAAGAAGGTGCTTAAAACATCAATGTAGGCTTGTTCTGAGACAGTGCCACGGAAAACACCTAGGGTGCAAGCCCCCTACATGAAAAACACGACTACAACATAACACCACCGCCTCCTAATTTTTCTGTTGGCACAACACACGCTGGCAGATGACGTCACTGGGCATTCGCCATACTCACACCCTACAATCGGCTCGCCCCATTGTGTACCCTGATTCGTCACGAGATTTTTCTACTTTTCAGTCGTCCAATTTTTACCCTCCTTACACAAAGTGAGGCCTCGTTTTGCATTTACCGGCGTGATGTGTGGCTTATGAGCAGCCGCTCGACCATGAAATCATAGTTTTCTTGCCTACCGCCCAACTGTCACAGTACTTGCAGTGGATTCTGATGCAGTTTGGAATTCCTGTGTGATGGTCTGGATAGATGTCTGCCCATTACACATTACGACCATCTTCAACTGTCGGCGGCCTCTATCGGTCAACAGACTAGGTCGGCCTGTACGCTTTTGTGCTGTATTTGTCCCTTCACGTTTCCACTTCCAGTATCACATCGGAAACAGTGGACCTAAGGATGTTTAGGAGTGCAGAAATCTCGCGTACAGACGTGTGACACAAGAGACATCCAAGCATCTGACCATGCTGGAAGTCCGTGAGTTTCGCGGAGCGCCCCATTCCGCTACCTCACGATGTCTAATGACTACAGCGGTCGCTGATATGGAGTACCTGGCACTAGGTGTCAGCACAATGCACCTAATATGAAAAACGTATGTTTTTGTGGGTGTCCGGATACTTTTGATCACATAGTGTAAATAACAGCTACCTAAATTAAAGAAAATCAAGGACGTAAAGTTAAAATTTAATTTGGTAATTTGATTAATGAGTCTGCAATTTACCGTATCATTTATATAGGTGGTGTGAGAGTGACCAAGAGATGACAAACAGACAATGATGAAATGAAGTCATGAAGGTATCTTCCTCTTTCATGAGTCGATAATTATTTCCACTAAAAAGTACCAACTATCGCCAACATGGCTATTCTCGTTAAAATTCAGCTTTTGTACGAGTTTCGCAAGTCCACCCATCAAGTTGAAACTGACTGTTAGAAGACGCCAGTGTCGGTCGACTTTACGTTATGAAATGGTACTTCCAGAACTGATGCAAGTGACATAGCTTCGTTGGCCACAAAAAATAGTACCATTTTAATATGTTGCCTGTTTTCCTTGGGAGCAGAGGTTTTAAATAGCAACAAAGGCAAGCAGTGGCTCTTACCTTTTCATAGGAGCCAGTACGTTGCTGCATAGGAACTATAAACGGCTTATGTACTTCAGCCGACTGACCGATTCTCGGAATCTTTCCTAGTATTTGCTATGGTACTGGGCACTAACTACTGACTTTGGAGTAGTAAGATGTCTCACGGGTTAGAGGGAGACCGAAGACCAATATTTGTACCAGGGTGGCAGAACAGAAGATTGATCAGAATCAGCCAATAAACGTTTCCGTTTAAGTCTGGAGAGCGGAGTGCGTGGATTCTGCCCACAACTGTGAATATTATTTCGAGGGAGGCTTGACACGTTTCAGCTTCTCACCATCATTGCAGTGGCATACTCGTGTCTCATAATACGAGTACCTGACATTATCTTTCAGTTTCACGCCGTTATCAAACTAGTCTGAAGACGACTAGTACGCGAATAAGTGTCAAAAATCGATTTCGTAATTTTTTTTAAAAAAAATTCTCTATAATTTTGTGCAGTTTACTTCGAAGAAATTGTACAGAAGAAAGCCTCAAAATTAGGGAAATGTAAAAGTGTCCGTCTACATAACGATGCATTAATCTTACTCAGACAGCTTGTTAAAGACAGAAATTTGTTCTTTCTTATTTGCTTTTTATGACTTCTTAGTTTCTAATTTTTTAGTGACACAAGTTTAATACAGTAGTAATTACGTGGCAGAACCCAAACTTCAAATGCGAGTTTTAACAACTGTATGGAAACGGATAACAAAAACTGTTCTGATAGGACTATACAGTTTGAAAACAGGTGGGCTGGATGCTCCGTTATGTTTCATTCATAGTGCAGTGTCAAGGTTAAAGGTTAGGGAATTGATGGGAATGCGTAATGGAGTAAATATACCAAGATCTTTAATTTTCATTGATCGCAGGATATTCTTCGGAGAAGAGAAATCTGTGTTGGAAGCAAACATTTAAGTAAGAATAAGAAGTCTGAAATAGAAAAGGGAGGGGGAACAACACCATAAACAAGATGAATCGGGACCTGGAATGCAGCAGTGCAGTGTTACGTAAGGCAGGTAGAGAAACAATCTTTAAGTTTACCTTGAATTACCCGGAAGTCCATTTCTTGAAGTTCCGACACACAGTGATGAAAAGCTATTAAAGACAGAGGGCTTACATTTTCTATATTGTCTTAAAACATATATAACTAGAAATTAGACCCTTCTAATGACTTATATTCGAAAATGAAGGATACTACGAGTTACTAAAATGTTTGATAATGCTCATAAAAAAAATTTTAACCGTAAATTACGACATGAACAGCTTTTTGGAAGCCTACTTTAAACATCATAGTGTAAAGCCATTCCAGAAAGAACCGTCAGGCTTCTACGTTATTTTTATTTCGGGATATGTTTATCTAAGCTGTACATAAACAATTAATATGCTTTATTTCACTTGTAACACAAGATAAAATTCATAAAAAAGCAGTGTTTTTTCCCAAAAGATCTGTTGCTAGGTGATGGGAATTACACGGCCTTATAACTCTCATTCTTTGGGCTACACTCTTTAGAAAACTTACAAATTTTTCAAGATTTCCTCTTGCGTCACGAACCAGTAACCTTAAGTCATTTAAAAAACGCACCGAGCCCGCATCTCGTGGTCGTGCGGTAGCGTTCTCGCTTCCCACACCCGGGTTCCCCGGTTCGATTCCCGTCGGGGTCAGGGATTTTTTCTGCGTCGTGATGGCTGGGTGTTGTGTGATGTCCTTAGGTTACTTATGTTTAAGTAGTTCTAAGTTCTAGGGGACTGATGACCATAGATGTTAAGTCCCATAGTGCTCGGAGCCATTTGAACCATTTGAAAACGCACCGAAAGAAAAGAATCATCAAAAAAGAATGACTTTGAAAAATTATGCCAGCACTCCATATGTTCCTAGACTGCATCATACATTGATGAGACAAAACATTATGTACACTTGCTTAATACCTTAATGGCCCACCTTTGGAACGAAAGACACCAGTGACTTTCCGTGATGTGAATTCGAAAAGTCTTTGGCAGGTTTCCAGAGGTATGTTGCACCAGATGTCCAGGCGCAGGTAATGCAATTCCGGTAAATTCTGGGCCGCTGGTACGAGGTGCACCGAGCGGCCGCCTGGGAGTGTCCAAGATGTGTCCCATAAGGCTAGGATCAGAGAAGCGCAGTGAGACTCACAGCGGTGCATTGACGATTCCACATCAGATGGCTGCCAAGGGAAAGACAATCAGTCTCTTTAGAAGAGAATTGAATTACGTGAATAAATTCCAACTAAAAATCTTGGTCTTACAAAATATTTGTTGATGCTACAGACCTGTAATTCAAAATAAGGAAATGAGTCAGAATGCAAAAGTTTTAATCGGATTTAGGAGGTGAATGTACCTAACCGGAAAAGGAAATTGGCAAGAAAATAAATAATAATTATAGGCAGATGAAATACGAAGGAAATCACAACCAAAATATTTGTAATTTTACCGGTACAAATTTATTCAGAACATATCTTTATTTTAGAAACTTATTTAACAAAGCAAACGACATTACAAGAGAGTCTGTGGACAAATCGGTGTAAAGACACTGATAGAAGTGTTTCACAAAACTAAAACCGGTTTACACACAAAGAAAAACAATGATAACTCGTTGCAGAGGAGAAATGAAGACCTGTACAGGAACACAGCAACAATCACAGACACAATAAGGAACAGGAGAATACAGTTTTATGGTGATATTTACGAAATGAATGATAATAGGCAAACGAATAAAAATGCATTTCCAATTTTATTAACACCATGGAATGACTGGAAGAGACGGGAAGGAATTTGAGAAAGCTTAATGTCAAACTAGACACCATACGGGACAGGGAAAATTTTAGGCTACAGGTCAATGCTGCAAAATTTCCTACCCAACAACGGGAATTACAACGTAGCAGGGTGATGTCAAATGAGCGAAGGCAGACCATCAGCAAACTCATGAAGAATTCTGGGAATTTAAGAAGAAAAAGGATTGTATCACAGTATGGATCTAAGCGGTCTGTGACTTAGTGGTGTGGTGTGTGTGAATTTCTAAGGGACCAAACTGCTGAGGTCATCGGTTCCTAGACTTACACACTACTTAAACTAACGTATGATAAGAACAACACACACACCCATGCCTGAGGGAGGACTCGAACCTCCGGCGGGAGGGATCTGTAACTGACCAATTAAAGAAACATACTTTAATTCATTTTACACCTTCAAAAAAGGCAGTTTCCACTCACTCCGAACTAAGTAATCGGTAGCCCAAATGTTCCGTAAATTCAAAGGAATAGAATCTGTGAATTCTGAGAGATTTGTAGCAAATAAATTAAAAATATATGAAGCTGATCCTCCAAAGAACACAAAACAGGGCATAAAACTGCTGCAGAAGCAACGAAAGGAGCTTGCAAAGTTTAAAAGAAACCAAAATCGCCAGTACTGGTAATGATTTACTGATGTTCGAAACTTACTGTAGACTTCAATACGACGCGTTTAACAGTTTTCACAACGAAACTATCTGGAAATCTGGCAGAAAATGTAAATCTGGTCTTATTTGAAGTACACTAACGGCAGGACACAAACAATACTTTCCTTGTGTGATAACAACGATAAGGTTACCGATGGCAGTGGGACAAAAGCAGAGTGACAAAAGCAGAGTTACTAAATTCGGGTTTCTGAAATTCCTTCACCAAGGAAGACGAAGAAAAAATGCCATAATTCTATTCATGAACAGCTGTCAACTTGAGTAACCTAGAAGTAGGTATCCTAGGTGTGGCGAAGCAGCTTAAATCCTTAATAAAGGCAAGTCTGGCAGTCCAGATTGTGTACCAGTTATGATTGAGATGCGTCCGCCGCTGGTCGGTAGAAGTAGACAGCTCAGGTATACGGAACAAACAAAAGTTTATTGATTGCAATTTCCACGAATATACTCTCTTTAGAGAACCAAATGAGCGATTGATTTTCAGTAAGTGAAATAAAATGGATGCTAGCCCTTCAGTAAGTGAAAGAAATAGTTGACCTTTCATTTGAAACGGTCTCGCTTAGCGAGCGAGGGATTTTAAGAATCACAAAGCAATAATAAACGGTAATACAAAATGAAATGTAAAGAACCGATACAATGTTGCATTAACAACAGAAAACCCTCCTCATATTCTTGAACTAAACCTGTTCCTAAGTATGGGATTGCTGACAAAAAATTAGTAATTACCGTTGCACCTCAGAGTGATGGTTCAAATGGCTCTGAGTACTATGCGTCTTAACTTCTGAGGTCATCAGTCGCGTAGAACTAGAACTAATTAAACCTAACAACCTAAGGATATCACACATATCCATGCCCAAGGCAGGATTCGAACCTGCGACCGTAGCGGTCGCTCGGCTCGAGACTGTAGCGCCTAGAACCGCACGGCCACTCCGGCCGGCCCTCAGAGTGATATTTGACCTCAAGGTGAAACATATCTTATAATCGAATTAATTTTCTGTAGTCACACGCTCTTTAGTGAGCAGAGTCTGGGTGTTAATAACCCGAAGTTAATGACGTTCCAAATTCAAGCTTTAGTCAAGAAGAATGAGTACTTAATAACTGTTATGATCTACTTTACTGAAGAGGTATTGAGAGCCAGTAGTATCGAAATATCTAAGTTCCGACAAGGATAGAAACCTCCAATGTAACACTATCTTGCCGGCTAGAAAAACAACAGTACAGTTATACCAAGTCTCAACGAATGCGTCGCTGATCTCTTAGAGTTCCAGTTGAGGAGGCGTCGTGCTGTCCAGATGTCGAATGCCCAGTCTGTGATCCGGTGTAGTCGAGATAATCATTCTGGTTGCGACGGAAGTGCTTTCCAGAGCCCGCGCGCCGGTACTTGACCAAAGCTTTCTAGATACAAGGCCTACCCACAGCGGTCATATAGGCACGTGACGTCACAAACTGTTGGCCATCTTATCTTCAGATGGCAGTCCTGTTGGCGTGTATGTTGTGTTGAAAGTGTGTGCCGCGTGAAACTGATATAGGTTTCATACAGTATTCGCCTACAATTCTTCGAAATATGGGATACAAGTCTTACGTTCTCTTTTGCCAGGGAAATTGTAAATCCCAAAAAGGTATGAAAGTGCACATGTTTCGATTTCCCAAATGTGTGAAGTTGAGAAATCGCTAGATTGCAGCTGTTTCCAGACAGGAATTTGTGTCTACGCATCATTCAAGGATAAGTAAATGACAAAAAATTTATAGCATGTTATTTGTTTCCATTGCACAACATTTGCCAATTGTTTTTAAAAGCAGTTACGTATCATGTACCAGTATAATTTGTTTCTTAATTCTCGACCATTGCTGCGAGTTTAATACGAAGCTGGCTGTGAAATGTCTCTCATATTTGCAACTATTGTCACACAGAATAGTTACATTAATTAGTGTGGCTCTAAAATGTTTAGTATTCCTTATCATACCTACCAGATTATTGAGTTTCCAGTACTTTTATTTGAAAGAGATACAGAATGATTTTGTTCAATTTTACATATACAGCTATTCGGAAATAATTTCAATTTGAGTAAACCTACTTATTGTTTTAATGAATTCGGTGTTCGACAGATTAAGCAGTATATAAAGCAGAATTTAGAGGTAAGTGCATTGTGATTAAATTAACAGCACTCTGTGACACGAATTTCAGTCAAGGATATAGAAGAAGCAATCTTTTCATGTTTAAGGTTGTAAAGTTCTGGAGAAACGGGAAATAAAATATTTTCTCGAGTTTTTTTGATTTATTGAACATTATGTCAGGAGGATCTCCATTTCGTTGAATGATCTGAGTTTCATGTGAGGTCAGTAAATTTTGAAGTGGAGAGGAAAATTTACGAAAATAACCGGAGACACAAATTCTTAAATTCTGTAGGAGCTCCAGCTGTTTTATTTAAAACCGAAAACGTCTGCTTGTTGTTGTATATTGCCGAGTTTTTACTGCAAGAAAACGTAGCTCCTGAGGTAAAACACAGAATTTAAAATTGCAGTTTGTATTCAAGTGTATAAATTCGTATTTAATGCAAATCGTCAAAATAATTTGACATCTTGAAATAACATAGGGCAGTTTTATTCACTTACTTTACGCAATGATATAACTTTCCGTACTTTCATTACAAGGCCATGTAGAAGAGGAAAGCACGAGAATCCCTATGCGCTGTTAGCTGTAAAACTAGTAAAGTTCGTATAGCTGCAGAGTGCTTAACAGGAGCGTTCCGATACAGACCCGGCCATCAGTATGTGACGTCACAAGTGTGCACACAGGCCTGTATTCTAGGTGCTGTTGACTTGACACGGCGGACGTGTGAAGAGGTGCGGTTTGGAAGCGACCTCTAACGTCGTCATGTGTGCTGTCCGGTGACACCACCTGACTGCTGTTGACGCCCTCTGCTGGTCTGGCATGAAGTCCCTAGATTGTGGAGTTGCATGTCGTCTGCACTGTAGGGGCCAAGCTCACTGCAACCCGCACAGTGAGTAAGTTACGCGTGGCGCTGTCAGCGCCTGATGTCTAGGGCGCCGGTGCAGCTCCTTTCAGAGTATTTCAATGTAACAGCCCCGCACTTACCTGTTACACTTGGTAACAAGGATGTTGCCAACATTGTACTTAGGCACATAAAAAATAATAGCTCTAAGGACTATGGCGTCAGCGTAGCTGAAAGAGTCGAGAACGGCATCTGGTGGCCTTGCTGTCGAGTCTCTACGTAAAAACCATTTTTATTTTACTTTCAGTTTTTACATGACTTACACTCCAAATAAACCCGAAAATTAACAACGTAACCCATTCGAATACAGGGTAGTGTGCTATAATCCTTTTCAGCAAATTATCGTCAACAATCTACTTACACCTACAAGAGAGTACTGGCTCTTTTGGACCGAGGATTCTCAAAACGATGAATGAGTAGGTGGCAAAATATAGGAACGTCGTCATTACTTTGTCAAAATTTTGCAGGGTTACAACAAATGGCTCTGAGCACTATGGGACTTAACATCTGAGGTCATCAGTCCCCTAGAACTTAGAACTACTTAAATCTAACTAACCTAAGGACATCACACACATCCATGCCCGAGGCAGGATTCGAACCTGCGACCATAACGTTCGCGCGGTTCCAGGCTGAAGCGCTTAGGCACATAGATCTTGGTAAGCGTGGTACGCTTTATTCTACTTTTTCCAGGTTCATTGTTTTCATAAATAACTTATGTATGAAAGCTGATTATGTTTCTCACATTTACTGGAAAGTAACTTTCCGCAGGCTGTGACTAAGCCATGTCTCCGCAATATCCTTTCTTTCAGGAGTGCTAGTTCTGCAGAGTTCGCAGTAGAGCTTCTGTAAAGTTTGGAAGTTAGGAGACGAGGTACTGGCAGAAGTGAATCAGTAAGGATAGGACGTGAGACGTGCTTGGGTAGCTCAGATGGTAGAGCACTTGCCCGTGAAAGGAAAAGGTCCCGAGTTCGATTCTCGTTCCGGCACACAGTTTTAATCTGCCAGGGATTTTCATCCTGATTACTGCTCATCAGGAATCACTTGAAAATGGCAATGAATAAGTTTGCCGAAATGTCGTGGAGAAATTATGACGTGACCGGGCGGACACCCGATAATTCTACACCTGAGAAAAAAGTATAAGAGAAACATTAAATCGTGGTGAGAAATTAATAATTACATTTTACAAGTTGAAAGAAGTATAAAAGGCAAAGTATTGTACTTATAACAGTATATGCACCCACTCACGACACCTCGAACCACAAGAAACAAATCTTTTCATCGATATCTGATAACCTTATTAGGTAAAGCAAGCAATCGTAAGGAAGAAAAAGTAATAATAGAGACTTAAACAGAAGAACAGCTTGCAATAACAATGATGCTGTAGTTGGACAGTAAGCAGAAACTGCTGTAGCTAATAACGGAGGACATATCGCAGATATGTGTCAATAATATTCTGCCAAATAACAGTACAAAGCACTGTCTTAATGCTTTTGTCTCACCGTTGAACTAGCTTACATTGCCTGTTATTGGAGAACGAATAGTTTAACGAATTGAGAACCATGTTGCAGTTGGCAATTTTTCAACGACAGAAATCATTGTTGGAGACGAAAGTGCCAGACAAAAATCGTAGGAACGAATGAGGACCGAAGCGCGGACCTTCGGACTCCGAATTCGAGCGACGCTCCCTACTTTCATTTCCGCCGTGACCACGCACAGCGGCGGCCCGTGGACCTCTCACCTGCCCACCTGCCATTCACCTCCACGCCTCACTGATTCGCCACTTCGCTGCTCTGTGTGAATGCACTGCTGCTCGCTAGAGTTGCCCCTCACCTCAAAGCCTCATCGCTACCACGAGGGCACCAGATGTATTGATATGGAGACAATTACTATTTTCTAACTATAGCCGGAGGACTAACTTCTGAAACATAACTCCTCCACAGGTAATAGTAAATAATATACACCAAGTTATTCACGGTAAATGATAACAGCCAAACAGTTACTGTTATCATTTACCGTGAAGAATTTAAACAGTTGCTGTTTCAGCCACGTTGAAGATCTTGATACACGCATTTACCTTAACAGATGAGATTGTGTTTCATCTCCGCTCTTCATTTATTCTGTCGAAATTATATCACAGTTTCATGAGGTAATCAATACACAATCATACGGAATATCGTCTCAGACTGTTTTTGTCAAGAACAAAAAAGTACCTGATCCTGGAAGTCTGGTGTTCAGCAGTAAACAACATAAAATACGGGGGTTCGACAAAAATGTAAAATCACCACCAGAAATGTATGCTTGAACATGAATCAGGTGCTAGTGAAGACTGCAAGTTGCGTCCCATCGCATTAGGGAAGGATGGGAAAGTAATTCGGTCGTGCCCTTTCGAAGGAACCATCTCAGTATTTGCCTGAAGCTGTTTAGGGAAATCACTGGTTTGAACGGTCGTCCTCCCCTATACTAGTACGGTGTGCTGATCACTGCGCCATCTCACTAGGTTCCTCAATGCGTTCCAAGGATTAGTCGTGATCAAAACAGTGTTATGTGGAGTTGTGAGTGCATTGTGGCTCAGCTAAAGTAGTTGGTGTTTGTACGGTGAGTGCTCCTGTAATCAAAGTGGCCGAAATGTTTTGTGTTCCGTATCGATGATTTATGCCGCATACAGGGAAAGAGGAGAAACATCATCTGGTAAGTCACAACGCGCAAGAAAGTGTGTGTTGCGTGAACAGGATGGACGATCATTCGAGATGATTGTGACGAAAAATAAGAGGAAGACAACTGTAAGTGCCAGTGCAGAACTGAATGTCGCGCCCGCAGGAAACTGTCGTACGAGCTGGAATTCCAAAAATCCTCGTACAGGAAAATATCTACATCTACATATCTACATATATACTCCGCTAGCCACAAATCGGTGAGTGGCGGAGGGCACAATCCACGCCAAAGTCTCATTTACCCCCGTCTGTTCCACTCGCGGATCTCGAGGGAAAAAGGAATGTCCGAACGCCTCAGTACGACCTCTATAAGTTCCCTTATCTTTTAATGGTGACCATTGCGCGATCTCAAAGTTTGTGGTAAAAATATATGCTCTACATTCTCGGTGAAGATCGGATTTCGGAATTTAGTGAGCAGCCCCTTCCGTCCAGTGAGCCGTCTATCTGCAAGTGTGTCCCACTTCAAACTTTCCATGGGATTCGTAACGCTTTCGCCATTGCTAAATGTACCAGTCACGAATCTTGGCGTTCTAGGGACCTTCTCAATCTCTTGATTCAGACCCAACTGCTAAGTGTACCATACAGACGAACAATAAGACTGGACGAACTAACGTATTGTAAGCTATTTCCTTTGTTGAAAGACTGCATCGCTTCAGGATTCTACCAATAAACTGCAATGTAGAGTTTGCCTTACCCGTTACTTGTGTAATCTGATCGTTCCATTTGAGATCATTCCGAATTGTCACACCCAGATACTTGACGGATGTTACCGCTTCCAAAGACGGGGCATTTATTTTGTACTCACACGTTAATGGGGATTTTCGCCTTGTTGTACAAAGTAGGTTACATTTACTAATATTGAAAATCATTACACCACGCATTAATTTTCTGCAGATCCTGATTAATTTGTTCACAACTTTCGCGAGATACTACTTTCCTGTAGACTACAGCATCATCGGCAAACAGTCTAATGCCACTGTCAATACCATCAACCATATCGTTCATGTAAATCGTAAAAAGCAGCGGACCTATTACGCTGCCCTGGGGCACACCTGAAGTTACCCTTGTTTCTGTTGAAGTCACCCCGTTGAGGACGATATACTGCTCCCTGTCTGTTAGAAAACTTTCTATCCAATTGCATGTGTCATCGGACAGACCGTAAGCGCGCACTTTTTGGAGCAAGCGACAGTGCGGGACTAACTCGAACGCCTTTCGAAAGTCGAGAAACTTGGCATCAACCTGGGACCCAGTATCTAGAGCCTGTTGTATATTATGCACAAAGAGGGCCAGCTGTGTCTCACAGTACCGCTGCTTCCTAAAACCGTGCTGGTTTCTGCAGATGAGCTTCTCAGAGTCATTACGTCTGAACACAAAATATGTTCCATGATTCTACAACAAATCAATGTCAGTGAAATTGGCCTGTAATTATGTGCATTCGATTTTCTACCGTTTTTATAGATTGCTATGACATAGGCTTTCTTCCAGTCCCGTGGAACGTTCCGCTGTTCCAATGATCTCTGCTAGATGATGGATAAGATTGGTGCTATATTAGTAGCATACTCAACAAATAATCTTACGGGAATACCGTCTGGGCCAGATGCCTTCTTGGCGTCTAAGGATCTTAAGTGTTTTACAATCCCAGATACACTAAACACTATGTGAGCCATCCTTGCATTTCTTCGATAATTGGAAGGGGGAATGGTGCTGCAGTCCTCTACCGTGAAAGAGTTTAGAATTTCGGCCTTTTATTTATCATCATCAGTTACATCACCCGTGCTGTCAGCAAGAGAAGGTATTGAATATTTATTTATTTATTTATTTATTTAACCTGGCAAGAATATGGTGTTGAAATCATAAAACGTAGACCACAGAGCAATTGAAGGACGACATTTGGTCGGATGAGTCTTGTTTCACACTGTTTAAAACTTCTGGTCGAGTTTAAGGCGGAAGAGTAAAACATGTTGGGGATTTTGTGATGAATTGGGCAGTCATAGTGTGATACTCCAAAGGACCCCATGATTACTCACCAAAGTCGTATTACTGCCAAGGATTGTGTGACCATCTTGAATGATCAGGTTCAGCCAATGGTAAAATGTTTGCTCCGCAACGGTGATGCTGTCCGCATCGTCCGGGAGTGGTTTTGTGGGCATAGGGATGAAATGCCGCGTTTCCCCTGGTCACCATACTACCGCGCCTTTGTTGTCTACATTGGAGAGACGGGTGCGTGATTGCTATCCACGACCATGATTTTTACTGATCTTGCCATGATTTATTAGGAATAATGGTGTAAGTTTCCCTCGAAAAACACACATGGCCTGTATTTATTCATTCCGAGACGACTGGAAACTTTTTCGAATGCCGACTGATTTCCTGCGCCTTGTTAGGATGCTAATGTGTTGTATTTTTGGTGTTTCTATGCTTTTGTTCAACCCCTGTGGGTGTGCCCTAAGGATACGATGTTGAAGTTCTCAGATGTCGTAGAGAGCAAACACTACTAATAGATTCATCGCTGACTATGATGTTGCCTACAAGAAAGTAGCGCCCTTGAACGACCGTCAGAGAATGCTGAAAGACGTGGGTAAAGTTCTCATTTGTTGTAATAAATAATATCTCTCTTTAATTGTAAATCAGTAGATGATAATGGCCGGAACAAGGCAAAGTTCCAACAGTGTCTGATTACTAGGATTCTTGGGAGTTTGTATATGTTTTAAATATCCCGGCATAGAACTAAGACAGGACATGACAATGACCGAACTTAAGAAATTAATTAGTTAGTTACATGTTCATTAAGTCAATTAAACAGACTGAGGAACACTACCATCACCACAACAACAACAACAACAACGACGACGACGACGACGTCAAAAACGACAACGATGACAACAATGTGAACTAAGCAATCAAACGTCCTGGTAAAACTACAAACACACCAACTGCCAATATTTTGTGGATTAAGGCATTTAATTTTTGTTGAGTGAAAGTATAAGTAGTATTATCAGTCCACAAACCCTTCTAGAATTCCAACTGTAACGAACTATGTCACTTGCTTCTACTTGAATGTGTGACCAGTCTTGAGGGCATTACTTTTTCGAAGTTCTCCCCCAAGCAGAACAAATGATGAACAAGTGCGAGATGACTATGACATAGCGTCTGAGGATGAAAGTGTTCTCTCAAATCACTTTTTCGTGTAAAAGACGAGTTTGATAGCACGTGAGTATAAAATGTGGAAAGGTGTTTAAAACACTGCACGCAACTACGAGAGAAGAAATTACACTAAAGATGAACAAGAGTATTGAAAAGTTAAGTACATAAGACGCACCTCTACTACTATCGAAAAAGTGTTTCCAGAAAAATTATTCCTCAAGCTACCCTCAAAAAGGCATAAAACACTTTAACTAACATAGTACCAGATGAGTAATGAAACAAAATGAAAAAAAGAAACGTGTGTTATAGTTTTTAGCTTGAAGTAGAGGAACAACCGTGAACGTTGTCTAATAAGAGGGCGTGCTGGAAAGATTGCCTCGAAAGCCTTTAATCTCTTCTCAGTATCGGTTGATGTATTACATATGGTGTATACTACTCGGTCGATTTCCCTGCTTCGCTGACGGAAGCTGAGGGCTCCGTGTAACATGGCGGTGTGTGTTGTCACTAGGTCGGTGCGTGAGAAAACTGAAAGCACGAATTCGAACAGTTCGTGCACACATGCAGCACCATTTTCTTCAGCATGGAAATGCGAGACCGCACATCAGCGCTGTGTCTTCTGCAACAATGCGACGCCCTGCATTCCCTATCATCGATCATACACGATACAGTCCCGACCTGGCTCCATCCGTTATTCGTCTGTTCTCAAGATATGAAGAAGAATTTCTAAGACTTCACGTTGATAGTGGTGAAGCGTGCAAGCAGTGGTGAGTTTGTCGTTCCGTCAACAACGTCAATCATTCTACAAATGGTTCTAATGATTCTGAGCACTATGGGACTTAACTTCTGAGGTCATCAGTCCCCTAGAACGTAGAACTACTTAAACCTAACTAACCTAAGGACATTACACACATCCATGCCTGAGGTGGGATTCAAACCTGCGACCGTAGCGGTCGTGCGGTTCGAGACTGTAGCACCTAGAACCGCTCTGCCACAAACATTCTACAGAAACGGTATCAACAAATTGGTCTCTCGTTGGCAAAAATGTGTTCGATGGCAGGGTGGTCACGATGAGATATACAAAGATATGTAGATATGAAGAATAGAGACGTAGAACGATAATAAAGTTTGTTTTGTATAAAACGTTATAAGACTTATCAATTAATAAATTTGGAAGCTTTACTTGTCAGCACGCCCTTGCATTTTTAAATACGGCGGTTACTCCAAAAGAAATGCACAATATTTTTGTAAAAATACGCTTTTCATTCTGCATGTGTGAAAGTTTTACAGTATGTAGATACATGCTTCCCGCTTGTTTTCAAACTTAGTTCAACCTGCTTGGTTTGGTTTGTGGGGGTTAAAGGGACCAGACTGCTACGGTCATCGGTCCCTTTTTCCAAATACTGAAAACGCCCACAGAGAATAAAAACGATCAACAGACGATAAGACAGACGACACAGAACAAGAGAAACGTAGACAAAGACCAGACAAGACGAACTAAAATCACACAGTGTGATGGTGGTTGGCCGACCATACAAACAAAAAGGGAAAAGCCAACCACCGAGAAACATATGAAAAAAAAATCGTAGGTCATAGGCCAGAATCAACACAAAAACACACACTTACATTAAGCGATAAAATCCCCCTGCCCGGATAAAACGCAGAACTATGTCCGCTATGGAAGAGTCGTCAGACAAAAGCGCAGAGAGCGTATCAGGCAGCGCAAAAGTCTGCCTGAGCACAGTTAAAAGGGCGCACTCCAACAGAATATGGACCACCGTCAAGGACGCCCCACAACGACAAAGAGGGGGATACTCACGACACAGTAAATAACTGTGCGTGAGTCGGGTGTGGCCAATGCGGAGCCGACAAAGGACGACTGATTCCCTACGGTTGGCTCGCATGGATGACCGCCACACAGAGTTCAACCTGTTCCCGTGAGTGGCACCGTCACAGCATGTCTTCAAGATGGGTGCTACACTTGGCGTTCGTCAGAAGCAACGTGCTGTGAAAACGACACAGTGGGAAACATTCACAAGAGGTTGAAAAATGTGTATGGAGATGCTGCTGTCGATAACACTAAGATTAGTCGGGGGGCAAGCAGGTTACAAGGGGGGAGCGGGCACGGCAATATTGAGGACTGTCCTCGCACCTCCAGGCAATGTGCAGAGAGTTAAGGAATTGGTGACTGCTCACAGAAGAATCACAGTGACCGAATTGTCACGCTACGTTGGGATAGGGGAAGGAAGTATTTGCAGAATGCTGAAAGTGTTTGCGTTAGAAAAAGGTTTGTGCCAGATGGGTTTCCAGGATGTTGACAGTGGCTCACAAAGAAACAAGCAAAACGGTATGCAACTAACTTTTGGATGAGTGCGAGAATGGTGGCGATGAAATTCTTGGAAGAATTGTGACAGGTGATGAAACATGGCTCCATTATTTTTCACCAGAGACGAAGAGGCAATCAGTGGAGTGGCTTCATGCAAATTCACCCAAGAAAAAAGAAATTCAAAACCACACCTTCTGCTGGAAAAGTTATGGCTACGGTGTTTTTCGATTCCGAAGGACTCTTGCTTGTGGACATCATGACAAGTGGAACCACCACAAATTCTGATGCATATGTGACGACATTGAAGAAACTTCAAGCTCGACTGAATCGTGTTCGACCACATCGGCAAAAGCAGGATGTTTTGCTGTTGCACTACAATGCACGGCCACATGTCAGTCAAAAACCACGGAAGCGATCACAAGACTCGGATGGACAACACTGAAACATCCGCCTTACAGTCCTGGCCTGGCTCCATGTGACTATCATATCATTGGGAAACTGAAAGATTCTCTTTGTGGAACAAGGTTTGAAGATGATGACTCCCTTGTGCACGCTGCCAAATAGTGGCTCCAAGAAGTTGGTCCAGAATTTTACCGTGCTGGTATACAGGCAATGGTTCCAATATGGCATAAGGGAGTTGAGAGGGATGTAAATTATGTGGAGAAATGAAAATATTGTTCTGAAAGGATGTACCTACAGACTGTAAAACTTTCAAACATATAGAATAAAAAATGGATTAAAAAATAGTGTGCATTTCTTTTGGAGTGACGCTCGTAAATGAACCGAGACCAACTGAATATGGCACAAAGATGTTGTAACATACACTCCTGGAAATGGAAAAAAGAACACATTGACACCGGTGTGTCAGACCCACCATACCTGCTTCGGACACTGCGAGAGGGCTGTACAAGCAATGATCACACGCACGGCACAGCGGACACACCAGGAACCCTAGTGTTGGCCGTCGAATGGCGCTAGCTGCGCAGCATTTGTGCACCGCCGCCGTCAGTGTCAGCCAGTTTACCGTGGCATACGGAGCTCCATCGCAGTCTTTAACACTGGTAGCATGCCGCGACAGCGTGGACGTGAACCGTATGTGCAGTTGACGGACTTTGAGCGAGGGCGTATAGTGGGCATGCGGGAGGCCGGGTGGACGTACCGCCGAATTGCTCAACACGTGGGGCGTGAGGTCTCCACAGTACATCGATGTTGTCGCCAGTGGTCGGCGGAAGGTGCAAGTGCCCGTCGACCTGGGACCGGACTGCAGCGACGCACGGATGCACGCCAAGACCGTAGGATCCTACGCAGTGCCGTAGGGGACCGCACCGTCACTTCCCACCAAATTAGGGACACTGTTGCTCCTGGCGTATCGGCGAGGACCATTCGCAACCGTCTCCATGAAGTTGGGCTCCCATCCCGCACACCATTAGGCCGTCTTCCGCTCACGCCCCAACATCGTGCAGCCCGCCTCCAGTGGTGTCGCGACAGGCGTGAATGGAGGGACGAATGAAGACGTGTCGTCTTCAGCGATGAGAGTCGCTTCTGCCTTGGTGTCAATGATGGTCGTATGCGTGTTTGGCGCCGTGCAGGTGAGCGCCACAATCAGGACTGCATACGTCCGACGCACACAGGGCCAACACCCGGCATCATGGTGTGGGGAGCGATCTCCTACACTGGCCGTACACCTCTGGTGATCGTCGAGGGGACACTGAATAGTGCACGGTACATCCAAACCGTCATCGAACGCATCGTTCTACCATTCCTAGACCGGAAAGGGAACTTGCTGTTCCAACAGGACAATGCACGTCCGCATGTATCCCGTGCCACCTAACGTGCTCTAGTAGGTGTAAGTCAACTACCCTGGCCAGCAAGATCTCCGGATCTGTCCCCCATTGAGCATGTTTGGGACCTGATGAAGCGTCGTCTCACGCGGTCTGCACGTCCAGCACGAACGCTGGTCCAACTGAGGCGCCAGGTGGAAATGGCATGGCAAGCCGTTCCACAGGACTACATCCAGCATCTCTACGATCGTCTCCATGGGAGACTAGCAGCCTGCATTGCTGCGAAAGGTGGATATACACTGTACTAGTGCCGACATTGTGCATGCTCTGTTGCCTGTGTCTATGTGCCTGCGGTTCTGTCAGTGTGATCATGTGATGTATCTGACCCCAGGAATGTGACAATAAAGTTTCCCCTTCCTGGGACAATGAATTCACGGTGTTCTTATTTCAATTTCCAGGAGTGTATTTTGATAAATAGAGAAAAAGACATACCTTACGTTTTGAACACAGTGGGGTATAAAAAACCCATAATTCGTAATCATGGAAGAACTCATCAACAGGGGAGTGCACCCCAAGCAACGTGATTGGTGTAATAGAAGTTAGTACTGCAGACTGGAGCAGGTTCTGTGAGATCATAGGTGGATACCACCCTACCGGTCTCCCAAAGCTAGTAACAGTATCACTAGTTTCCGTCAGACGCTGATAGTAGCCGTGCGAAAGCCCACTGTGTCACGCCTCCAGCGATTCTGTACCTCGAGCGTTCTCAGCTGCCGCGACATAGGAAGGTCGGCGGCAGCCACCTGGCCCATTCGCAGTCAGACGCAGCCCAGTCGCAATGGAATCGCCACCGAGACACAGTCCAGTTGCGGCCTTCGTTATCACTCGTGCATTAGTTGAGAGAGCCTCAACCTATGATGCTCAGTTGCTGTTGTATTAGCTGGGCTTAACTGATGCATGCTCATTTGCAGAGTGTCTTCGTACATTCGGAAAAAGGTACAAGTAAGACTGCCGTATTCTATACTTACTTGTTCGCTAATCATTTCTGCTAGCCGCGCGGTATTAGCCGAACAGTCTAACGTGCTGCAGTCATGGACTGTGCGGCTGGTCCCAGCGGAGGTTCGAGTGCTCCTTTGGGCATGGGTGTGTGTGTTTGTCCTTAGGATAATTTAGGTTAAGTAGTGTGTAAGCTTAGGGACTGATGACCTTAGCACTTAAGACCAATAAGATTTCACACACATTTGAACATTTGAACATTTCTGCTCCTGTCCAGCTTTTTTTGTGGTAACATTTTGTAACGTATTACTATGTTTACGACGTTTTTCATCGAGCCATATACGTTATCTCGCATTCTCTCACACAAATAATGATAAAAATTCAGAAATTCACGGTCGGAACCAGCCCAAGCCCTTCCTAACCATTTAGAAAGAAAAAACGGAGCTGGAAAATTATTAGTTTAATTACTTTAATAATTTAATTACAAGTGCGCAAATTTCTTTAAGCAGCCAGATAAATAGCACTCCACGTTGTGCATGAAGCAACTTGATTAATTCAGGAATGGAAATCAGAGTAATGAGGTAAGGTCGACACCCAAGAATTTATTTTTCACGTAAATTATTTATTGTAACTAAATATTTGGTTGCACATCCTAACTTCACATAACTGGTGCCTGACCCGAAATATTTAAGTAAGAATTACGTCAGAATGAAACAGAGCGCAATTTAACTACAGCAAGAAAAAACACAAAAGACGGGGGTAAGAGACAATTATACTATCATCTCCTTTGCATTAATACCATAGAAATATCTAAGTGAGGTTTGCATTACGATTCTACGCATGCTCTATTCTGGACAGAGGTTTAACCGACACACAAGGGCGTGCGATAATTATTTAACATACTAACTGCGTCTGCTGCTTGCAATCAGCCGAACTAGAGCACGTGGTGCATTCTGACAAAAAACTGTTGTGCTGCTTTGTAGTAGGGGCACGAAAGGACAGATATTCTTGCAGAAATTATAGCTCATTAAACAAGCAAACTGTTAAAATAAAGCCTATTGCGGTGCCGTGGTGGACCAGAAGGGTCATTGATTACGAAACACGTGGCACAAAATCGACACACAAAGACAAAAGCAATTTCCACAAAATATAAGATTAAAAATCATTAAAAAAGTAACTTGCTTCACACGCTTCAGTTAAGCTGAAGTTCTTAAGTATTTCACCAGTCAAAACATTACGAAGTCCTAACTCAACCTGATTCCTATCACCTGAAACCCCCCTTAAGAGCTACGCTCCGTACTAAGCAAGCGTTTCCTGAAGAGTGCCCCTTTCTCTTTCCAGATTACCTAGCTCCTCGTGCAGCGGAAGCAACCAGAGGGGTAGCCCCCCGTCACCAACCTCACACACAAAAACAGCCTTCGACACAGCCCTCGACTAAGATGAGTAAACCTCTCTGTTCAGGTATTGGAAACCTAAGTTGGTCATCCTGTGCTCTCCTTTGAACGAGGAGCAACATCGTCTGCTCCCAGCAAACGATGACCAGTTCAGCGATTCCCACAAAACAAAACAGAAACCCACATTAAAACACACATGCCCACATCTCGTGGTCGTGCGGTAGCGTTCTCCCTTCCCACGCCCGAGTTCCCGGGTTCGATGCTCGGCGGGGTCAGGGATTTTCTCTGCCTAGTGATGGCTGGGTGTTGTGTGATGTCCTTAGGTTAGTTAGGTTTAAGTAGTTCTAAGTTATAGGGACTGATGACCATACATGTTAAGTCCCATAGTGCTCAGAGCCATTTGAACCATTTGAAAACACACATATAATAATTAATAGGCCTTATTTGAGTGCTCAGTCTTTCTGGAAGAGTTCATAAATTGAGCTACAATCAGTTAGCAAAAAAGTCTTATGATACGACTTCACACAGACGTTTCAAGTTGCTGCACCGTACTGTAGCCAACCTCTCCTTACCGTTGCGTGCGAGGTAGTACAGAAGAAGTTCTATGTCTCGCTGTCGGATACGCTGACTAGCCTTTGATCAAGACAGCGCTAGGGCTGTAGAAGGAAGAAAGACTTCATTGTGCAAGATACAAATACAGCAGATCCTGGGAAATACCGAGGAGAGTCTGGTGAACTGGTCCGTATGAAAGAACTTAGCTTGGAGGTGGGGAACCAATGAATACTGTAACCAGTAAATGAGAAGACGGTAAGGCAGTACTTTCCCCAGCCGCGACTAGCTGCGCCGACAGTGGTTAGCCGCGGGCGGCGGCAGCGGAGCGGCATAATTGCTGACTTCTATTAGCGCCAAAGCGCGCTGCCTCGCTGAGCGGCGTTGTGCGCTGCGGTGCAGGACAGAACTGGCCGGCTCCGGCGCAGTAAAGCGAGCACTGGTAATTGCCGCCGTCTGCCCGCCACTGCTCCATTAGCTAAGCAGCAGCAGCCACCGGCAGTGAATCTCTGTGCACTGCAGTCGCTGTTCCTGCGCCACCTGCTGTAGTCCCATGTCCGACATTCAGCTTCAGTCTCTGTTCTACGGATGAAGGTCAGCAGCTGTTTCCTTCAATGACATTCGGAAGTTTAGTGCTCCAACCGAAAGTATCCGCACAGCCATCTGGGTACCTCGTACCACAACTAGTATCCTCTCTCCCTGTCCAGAATTGCTACAGAGTGCCTCCAGAAACACTATTCTGAGTTTAAACATTTTCGCTGTCCACGAAACTCCCCAGACATGAACATTATTCAGCATATCCGGTATGCCTTGCAACGTGCTTTTCAGAAGAGATCTACATACACTCCTGGAAATTGAAATAAGAACACCGTGAATTCATTGTCCCAGGAAGGGGAACCTTTATTGACACATTCCTGGGGTCAGACACATCACATGATCACACTGACAGAACCACAGGCACATAGACACAGGCAACAGAGCATGCACAATGTCGACACTAGTACAGTGTATATCCACATTTCGCAGCAATGCAGGCTGCTATTCTCCCATGGAGACGATCGTAGAGATGCTGGATGTAGTCCTGTGGAACGGCTTGCCATGCCAGTTCCACCTGGCGCCTCAGTTGGACAAGCGTTCGTGCTGGACGTGCAGACCGCGTGAGACGACGCTTCATCCAGTCCCAAACAAGCTCAATGGGGGACAGATCCGGAGATCTTGCTGGCCAGGGTAGTTGACTTACACCTTCTAGAGCACGTTGGGTGGGACAGGATACATGCGGACGTGCATTGTCCTGCTGGAACAGCATGTTCCCTTGCCGGTCTAGGAATGGTAGAACGATGGGTTCGATGACGATTTGGATGTACCGTGCACTATTCAGTGTCCCCTCGACGATCACCAGAGGTGTACGGCCAGTGTAGGAGATCGTTCCCCACAGCATGATGCCGGGTGTTGGCCCTGTGTGCCTCGGTCGTATGCAGTCCTGATTGTGGCGCTCACCTGCACGGCGCCAAACACGCATACGACCATCATTGGCACCAAGGCAGAAGCGACTCTCATCGCTGAAGACGACACGTCTCCATTCGTCCCTCCATTCACGCCTGTCGCGACACCACTGGAGGCGGGCTGCACGGTTTTGGGGCGTGAGCGGAAGACGGCCTAACGGTGTGCGGGACCGTAGCCCAGCTTCATGGAGACGGTTGCGAATGGTCCTCGCCGATACCCCAGGAGCAACAGTGTCCCTAATTTGCTGGTAAGTGGCGGTGCGGTCCCCTACGGCACTGCGTAGGATCCTACGGTCTTGGCGTGCATCCGTGCGTCGCTGCGGTCCGGTCCCAGGTCGACGGGCACGTGCACCTTCCGCCGACCACTGGCGACAACATCGATGTACTGTGGAGACCTCACGCCCCACGTGTTGAACAATTCGGCGGTACGTCCACCCGGCCTCCCGCATGCCCACTATACGCCCTCGCTCAAAGTCCGTCAACTGCACATACGGTTCACGTCCACGCTGTCGCGGCATGTTACCAGTGTTAAAGACTGCGATGGAGCTCCGTATGCCACGGCAAACTGGCTGACACTGACGGCGGCGGTGCACAAATGCTGCGCAGCTAGCGCCATTCGACGGCCAACACCGCGGTCCCTGGTGTGTCCGCTGTGCCGTGCGTGTGATCATTGCTTGTACAGCCCTCTCGCAGTGTCCGGAGCAAGTATGGTGGGTCTGACACACCGGTGTCAATGTGTTCTTTTTTCCATTTCCAGGAGTGTACATACTCCACAATCCACCATAGGGTTCGTGGCGGAGGGTACCTCGTACCACAACTAGTATCTCCTCTCCCTGTTCCACTCCCAAACAGAACGAGGGAAAATCGACATCCTATATGCCTCTGTACGAGCCCTAATCTTTCTTATGTTATCTTTGTGGTCTTTCCGCGAAATGTAAGTTGGCGTCAGTAGAACTGTACTTCAGTCCGCCTCAAATTCTCGTTCTCTTAATTTCTTCACTAAATATTCACGAAAAGAACACCTCCTTTCCTCTAGAGACCCCACCCGAATTCTTGAAGCATTTCCGTAACACTCGCGTGATGATCAGACCTACCAGTAACAAATCTAGCAGCCCGACTCTGAATTGCTTCTATGCCCTCCCTCAATCCCACCTGATAGGGATCCCAAACGCTCGAGCAGTACTCGAGAATAGGTCGTATTAGTGTTTTATAAGCGGTCTCCTTTACAGAGGAACCACATCTTCCCAAAATTCTACCAATGAACCGAAGATGACTATCCGCCTTCCCCACAACTTCCGTTACATGCTTGTCCCACTTCATATCGCTCTGCAATGTTACGCCCAAATATTCAATCGACGTGACTGTGTCAAGCGCTACACTACTAATGGAGTATTCAAACATTACAGGATTCTTTTTCCTATTCATCCGCATTAATTTACATTTATCTATATTTAGAGTTAGCTGCCATTCTTTACATCAATCACAAATCCTGTCCAAGTCATCTTGTATCGTCCTACAGTCACTCAATGACGACACCTTCCCGTACACCACAGCGTCATCAGCAAACAGCCGCACATTGCTATCCACCCTATCCAAAAGATCATTTATGTACATAGAAAACAACAGCTTACCTGTATGGTGGAGAAACAAACCACTATATCAGAACATGCTTGCCCTGACGACCTCAGGTGTTAAGTCCAATAGTGCTCAGAGCCATTTGAACTACTGCACCATGCCATGCGCGATGAGGAATTGACCACTAGGGACCACAAGAGACGGGACCTCAATTGAAGTACGAAGGGGTGGGGGAAGGGGGTTGAGACGGGAGGGTGTATTGCGTTGCCAGTAGAGAAGTTGTAACAGCGCTCTACCACATCTAAACTGTCTGCCACAGATTTCGTATCCCAGGCTTGCCCCAGTTAGCGGGCGAGATAAATATTGATAGGCCATCAAGGTTTCGTGTTATTAATCTATCCAGTACCAGACAGTGGGAAAGCACATACTAAGACCCGACTTGCTGGAAGCCACTGATTAGAATGGATACTCAGAGTAGGCGGTAGAAATTGCAACGACAATAAGAGATTTAGAAAATAGCACGAAGAGATATTCTGAAATTAGCACAGAATAACGTACTCTTAAGCGAGGGCACCTCGTCTGACGTAGACACATTCACAGAACGACAAAGAGCGATAGAATACACCTGCAGTTACGTAACTTCAACCGCGAACACTTCCGAGTGAGACTAGTGCACCGCTGGCCGGTGTTCCTGAGTGGTTTTACGCGCTTCAGTCTGAAACCGTTCGACCGATACGGTCTCTGGTTCGAATCCTTCCTCGGACATGGATGTATGTGATGTCCTTAGGTCAGTCGAGTTTAAGTAGTTATAAGTTCTAGGGGACTGACGACCTCAGCTGGTAAGTCCCATAGTGCTCAGAGACATTTGAACTACTGTACCATGAGAACTGTACTCTGTTCATCATTTGAATAACCCTAATGTAAAGATACACACATGCGATGATTGCTCAGAAGCCGTAGCACACATACACTGGTGGAGTTAAGATCTTCGAAGTAAGTTCTAGTTATGGTTCAAATGGTTCTGAGCACTATGGGACTTAACATCTGACGAGCTCATCACTCCCCTAGAACTCAGAACTACTTAAACCTAACTAGCCTAACGACATAACACACATCCATGCCCGAGGCAAGATTCGAACCTGCGACATTAGCAGTCTCGCGGTTCCGGACTGAAGCATCTAGAAGTGCTCAACCACTGAGGCCGGCTTCCGCTTATACATTAGATATTTAATTTCTAATGTAACAAGTTTACTGGTACCACTCACTGTTTGTGTGTCTCAAAGAGGCGTTTCAAGGGTTTAAACCTGTAAAATTACGTGGATATACATTTGTTAGTGTGACATATGTGTCTGTTGTGTTACGTTTCTGGAGGAACTTGTGGCACTGTCTGGTGGAGAAACAAAACACTATATCAGAACATCGATTTGAGTTTTTTTGACGAAAAACTGGACGCATACCTAAGAATAAAAATAAAATAATTGCTCACCGGTGAGGGATCCGCACCAGATAGGGTTGATAGAAGAGATAGAGGAGATCCAACGGAGAGCAGCGCGCTTCGTTACAGGATCATTTAGTAATCGCGAAAGCGTTACGGAGATTATAGGTAAACTCCATTGGAAGACTCTACAAGAGAGACGCTCAGTAGCTCGGAATGGGCTTTTGTTGAAGTTTCGAGAACATACCTTCACCGAGGAGTCAAGCAGTACATTGCTCCCTCGTACGTATATCTCGTGAAGAGACCATGAGGATAAAATGAGAGAGATTAGAGCCCACGAAAAGTACGAGACTGGAATAGAAGGGAGAACCGATAGAGGTACTCAGGGTACCCTCCGCCACACACCGTCATGTGGCTTGCGGTGTATGGATGTAGATGTAGATGTAGAAATAGAATAACTCCAATAGTCACAGCCTCCTTTCACTGTTGTAACACATCCCATGTATATGTCATATTTTGCAAACAAAGATGCCGTCTCGAAATTATTACGTGCAAGGATCAAGTAGCAAAAGAGAAACCTTATCACAAAGTCAAATGAGTACACATCGTAACAACATTATAATGTAATAACTTTTAAAGGATCTTGATCTTTGTTTCCAGGTGGTGTGTCTAGGGTTTTTAAGTTTTGTGATGTGTCTGGACTCTGGCCTAAACTTTTAGGCTGGAGGTTTTAGTGTATTGTAGAGTGGCTGACTCCTCCCCTTTTTTCCTTGCGGTCAGCCAGCCACTTCCATCTGCTACATTGTTTTAGCTCCCTATTTCATTTTCTTCCTGTGTTGTCCATATTTTACTGCTGAAGCCCTGCTTCATCCCACGCTTCGGTGTGGGTGAGTACATATTTTTCAACTATTGTTTCCGGTGTTTTATGATCCGTTTTATATTCCTGTTCTGGGATTTTCCTTGACACCCTTCTCACTCTGTTACTGAACGGGCGCTGAAGACCTTGCTGTCGTGCGCCCAAAAAAACCCCTCTACTCTACTCTCTCCAGGTGTTGAATACATGCGTTCCAAAAAAAAATTCTCAGGTGGTATATAGATCCGATCCTGTCAAAGCCGGCCGCGGTGGCCGAGTGGTTCTAGGCGCTTCAGTCCGGAACCGCGCGATCGCTATGATCGCAGGTTCGAATCCTACCTCGGGCATGGATGTGTGTGATGTTCTTAGGTTAGGTTCAAGTAGTTCTAAGCTCTAGGGGACTGATGACGTCAGATGTTAAGTCCCATAGTGCTCAGAGCCATTTGAACCATTTTTGATCCTGTCAAGTTTCTTAAATTTCATACTCGTTTATATAATCAGACGACATGTTGCAAACTTTAAGTACAATAAGAAAATGGTATCGTGTAGGACCCTCGCTTGCACGCAGATGTACCGCGGCACTACGTGGCGTGGACTCGACTAATGTTTGAAGTAGTGCTGGAGGGGACTGACACCATGAATCCTACTTGGCTCTCCATAAATCCGAAAAAATACGAAAAGGTGGAGATATCTTTTGAACAGCACTTTACAGTGCATGCAAGATATGCCCAATAATGTTCATTTCTGGGGAGTTTCGTGGACAGCGGAAGTGTTTAAACTCAGAAGAGTGTTTGTGGAGCCATTCTGAACGTGTGGGTTGTCGCATTGTACTGTTGGAATTGCCTAAGTGCATCGGCATGAACAATGAATATGAATGGATGCAGGTGACCAGGCAGGATGCTTATGTATGTGCCTCCTGTCAGAGTCGTATCTACACATACCAGGGGTCCCATATCACTCCAAATGCACACGCCCCACACCATTACAGAGCCTCCACCAGCTTTAATAGTCCCCTGCTGACATGCAGATTGCTCCGTACCCGTACACTATACCATCATACAATCTGAAATGAGACTCGTCCGACCGAGCAACATGTTTCCTGCCTTCGACTCCGAAAACGCACATCGATGATGATTCGTTGAATGTTTCGCACGCTGACACTTGTTGATGGCCCAGCATTGAAATCTGCAGCAATTTGCGGAAGGGTTACACTTCTGTGACGTTGAACGATTCTCTTCAGTTGTCATTGGTCCCATTCTTGTAGGAACATTTTCAGGCCGCAGCGATGTTGGAGGTTGGAGATTTGATGTTGGATTCCTGATACTCACGGTACACTCGTGAAGTGCCGTAGGGGAAAAGACCCACTTCATCGCTACCTCGTAGATGCTGTGTCCCATCGGTCTGGCGCCGACTATAACACCATGTTCAAACATAATGAAATCTTGATAACATGCAATTGTAGCAGAAGTAACCCATCTAACAACGGCGCCAGGCCGGCCGATGTGGCAGAGCGGTTCTAGGCGTTTCAGTCTGGAACCGCGATACCGCCTCGGGCATGGATGTGGGTGATGTCCTTGAGTTAGTCAGGTTTAAGTATATATACACCACATGTATATGTCATATTTTGTAAACAAGGATGACGTCTGGAAATTATTAGGTGTAAGGATCTTACAGCAAAAGTGAAACACTATTATAAAGTAAAAAGGATATATATCGCAACAACTTTATTATGAAATCAGTTTTAATGGAGTTTGGAGATCATTGTTTTGAGGTGTTGAATACATGCGTTGGAATAAATTCAAGGTCCGGGCAATCGCAGAGGTTGGGCTTACTGGTAGTTGGGAGCTCCAATGTTAGGCGCGTAATGGGGCCCCTTAGGGATATGGCGGCTAAGGAGGGGAAGAAATCCAGTGTGCACTCCGTGTGCATTCCGGGAGGAGTCATTCCTGATGTGGAAAGGGTCCTTCCGGATGCCATGAAGAGCACAGGGTGCAGCCAGCTGCAGGTGGTGGCACATGTCGGCACTAATGACGTGTGTCGCTTTGGATCTGAGGAAATTCTCTCTGGATTCCAGCGGCTATCTGATTTGGTGAAGGCTGCCGGTCTTGCTTACGAGATGAAGGCAGAGCTCACCATCTGCAGCATCGTTGACAGAACCGACTGCGGACCTTTGGTGCAGAGCCGGGTGGAGGGTCTGAATCAGAGGCTCAGACGGTTTTGCGACCGTATTGGCTGCAGATTCCTTGACTTGCGCCATAGGGTGGTGGGGTTTCGGGTTCCGCTGAATAGGTCAGGAGTTCACTACACTCAGCTGGCGGCTACACGGGTAGCGGAGGCTGTGTGGCGTGGACTGGGCGTTTTTTTAGGTTAGAAGGCCTCGGGAAAGTGCGGGATGGGCTGCAATGTCAAAGGGTGCTTGGCAATTACAGGACGTGCTTGGATCAAGGAACAGTCGGAATTATAGTTGTAAACTGTTGTAGTTGCGCTGGAAAAGTCCCTGAGTTTCAAGCGCTAATAGAAAGCACAGAAGCTGATATCGTTATAGGTACAGAAAGCTGGCTAAAGCCTGAAATAAGTTCTGCAGAAATTTTTACGAAGTCTCAGACGGTGTTCAGGAAAGATAGATTAGGCAGAATTGGTGGTGGAGTGTTGGTGTCTGTCAGTAGTGGTTTATCTTGTAGTGAAGTCGAAGTAGATACTCTGTGCGAATTGGTGTGGGTGGAGGTTATACTTAACAGCCGAATTAAGTTAATAATTGGCTCCTTCTACCGACCCCCAGACTCCGATGATACAGTTGCGGAACAGTTCAGAGAAAGTTTGAGTCTCGTAACAAATAAATACCCCAGTCACACGGTTATAGTTGGTGGGGACTTCAACCTACCCTCGGTATGTTGGCAAAAATACTTGTTCAAAACCGGTGGTAGGCACAAAACGTCTTCCGAGATTGTCCTAAATGCATTCTCCGAAAATTATTTAGAGCAGTTAGTCCACGAACCCACGCGAATTGTAAATGGTTGCGAAAACACACTTGACCTCTTGGCCACAAACAATCCAGAGCTGATAGAGAGCATCATGACTGATACAGGGATTAGTGATCACAAGGTCATTGTAGCTAGGCTCAATACCATTTCTTCCAAATCCATCAGAAACAAACGCAAAATAATTTTATTTAAAAAAGCGGATAAAGTGCCACTAGAAGCCTTCCTAAAAGACAATTTCCATTCCTTCCGAACTGACTATGCGAATGTAGACGAGATGTGGCTCAAATTCAAAGATATAGTAGCAACAGCAATTGAGATATTCATACCTCATAAATTGGTAAGAGATGGAACGGATCCCCCGTGGTACACAAAAAAGGTCCGAACGCTGTTGCAGAGGCAACGGAAAAAGCATGCGAAGTTCAGAAGAACGCGAAATCCTGAAGATGGGCTAAAATTTACAGACGCGCGAAATTTGGCACGTACTTCGATGCGAGATGCCTTTAATAGGTTCCACAACGAAACATTGTCTCGAAATTTGGTAGAAAATCCGAAGAAATTCTGGTCGTATGTAAAGTACACAAGCGGCAAGACGCAGTCAATACCTTCGCTGCGCAGTGCCGATGGTACTGTTATCGATGACTGCGCCGCTAAAGCGGAGTTATTGAAAGCAGTTTTCCGAAATGCCTTCACCAGGGAAGACGAATGGAATATTCCAGAATTTGAAACACGAACATCTGCTAGCATGAGTTTCTTAGAAGTAGATACCTTAGGGGTTGCGAAGCAACTCAAATCGCTTGATACGGGCAAGTCTTCAGGTCCAGATTGTATACCGATTAGGTTCCTTTCAGATTACGCTGATACTATAGCTCCCTACTTAGCACTCATATACAACCGCTCGCTCACCGATAGATCTGTACCTACAGATTGGAAAATTGCGCAGGTCGCACCAGTGTTCAAGAAGGGTAGTAGGAGTAATCCATTTAACTACAGACCTATATCATTGACGTCGGTTTGCAGTAGGGTTTTGGAGCATATACTGTATTCAAACATTATGAATCACCTCGAAGGGAACGATCTATTGACACGTAATCAGCATGGCTTCAGAAAACATCGCTCTTGTGCAACGCAGCTAGCTCTTTATTCGCACGAAGTAATGGCCGCTATCGACAGGGGATCTCAAGTTGATTCCGTATTTCTAGATTTCCGGAAAGCTTTTGACACCGTTCCTCACAAGCGACTTCTAACCAAGCTGCGGAGCTATGGGGTATCGTCTCAGTTGTGCGACTGGATTCGTGATTTCCTGTCAGGAAGGTCGCAGTTCGTAGTAATAGACGGCAAATCATCGAGTAAAACTGAAGTGATATCAGGTGTTCCCCAGGGAAGCGTCCTGGGACCTCTACTGTTCCTGATCTATATAAATGACCCGGGTGACAATCTGAGCAGTTCTCTTAGACTGTTCGCAGATGATGCTGTAATTTACCGTCTAGTAAGGTCATCCGAAGACCAGTATCAGCTGCAAAGCGATTTAGAAAAGATTGCTGTATGGTGTGTCAGGTGGCAGTTGACGCTAAATAACGAAAAGTGTGAGATGATCCACATGAGTTCCAAAAGAAATCCGTTGGAATTCGATTACTCGATAAATAGTACAATTCTCAAGGCTGTCAATTCAACTAAGTACCTGGGTGTTAAAATTACGAACAACTTTAGTTGGAAGGACCACATAGATAATATTGTCGGGAAGGCGAGCCAAAGGTTGCGTTTCATTGGCAGGACACTTAGCAGATGCAACAAGTCCACTAAAGAGACAGCTTACACTACACTCGTTCGTCCTCTGTTAGAATATTGCTGCGCGGTGTGGGATCCTTACCAGGTGGGATTGACGGAGGACATCGAAAGGGTGCAAAAAAGGGCAGCTCGTTTTGTATTATCGCGTTATAGGGGAGAGAGTGTGGCAGATATGATACACTAGTTGGGATGGAAGTCATTACAGCATAGACGTTTTTCGTCGCGGCGAGAGCTTTTTACGAAATTTCAGTCACCAACTTTCTCTTCCGAATGCGAAAATATTTTGTTGAGCCCAACCTACATAGGTAGGAATGATCATCAAAATAAAATAAGAGAAATCAGAGCTCGAACAGAAAGGTTTAGGTGTTCGTTTTTCCCGCTTGCTGTTCGGGAGTGGAATAGTAGAGAGATAGTATGATTGTGGTTCGATGAACCCTCTGCCAAGCACTTAAATGTGAATTGCAGAGTAGTCATGTAGATGTAGATGTGGTATATAAATCCAATTCTGTCAGGTTTAGTATCTTAAATTTCATACTAGTTTATAGACTGAATCGCCAAAGAAACTGGTAAACGCATGCGTATGCAAATACAGATAAATGTAAAAGGCGCTTTTGGACTTAACATCTGAGGTCATCAGTCCCCTAGAACTCAAAACTACTTACACCTAACTAACCTAAGGACATCACACACAATCATGCCCGAGGCAGAATTCGAACCAGCGACGACAGCGGTCGCGCGGTTCCAGACTGAAGCGCCACTCCGGCCGGCAGATTTTTACCATCCATGCTGCCCTCCAATACTTTGATGATCCGTTGATGTCCCATAACATGTCCTACCAACCGATCGTTTCTTCTAGACAAGTTGTGCCACAAATTCCTCTTCTCGTCACTTCTATTCAGTACCTCCTCATTAGTTACATGTTCTACCCATCTAATCTTAAACATTCTTCTGTAGCACCACATTTCGAAAGCTTCTATTCTCTTCTTGTCTAAACTATTTACCGTCCATTTTATAACGTCCACACATGGCTACAGTCCATACAAATACTCTGAGAAAAGACTTCATGACACTTAGACATATATTCGATGTTAACGTATTTGTCTCCTTCAGAAACACTTTTCTCGCCATTGCCTGTCTTCATTTTCTATCCTTCCTAATTCGACCATTATCTGTTATTTTGCTCTCCAAATAGCAAAAGCCATCTACTGCTTTAAGTGTCTCATTTCCTAATCTAATTCTCTCAGCATCATCTGACTTAATTCGACTAGATTTCATTATCCTCGTTTTGCTTTTGTTGATGTTCATCTTATAGTCTCCTTTCAAGACAGTGTGCATTCCGTTCAACTGCTCTTCGAGGTCCTTTGTTGTTGCTGACAGAATTACAATGCAAACCTCAAAGTTTTTATTTCTTCTTCATGGATTTTAATACCTACTCCGAATTTTTCTTTGTTTCCTTTACTGCTTGCTCAATATACAGATTGAATAACATCTGGGAGAGGCTACAACCCTGTCTTAGGGTCAGTATAGCCTCACGTTTTCCAACATTTCTAACGGAATTCAAACTGACATTCCCCCAGGTCGGCTTCTGCCACTTTTTCCATTCGTCGGTAAAGAATTTGTGTCAGTATTTTGGAGCCGTGACTTATTAAACTGATTGTACGGTAATTTTCACACCTGTCAGCACCTGCTTTCTTTGGGATTGGAATTGTTA
The DNA here is from genome assembly GCF_023897955.1 of Schistocerca gregaria. Taxonomy (NCBI): domain Eukaryota; kingdom Metazoa; phylum Arthropoda; class Insecta; order Orthoptera; family Acrididae; genus Schistocerca; species Schistocerca gregaria. The sequence goes on from NC_064927.1 coordinate 183,946,830, forward strand.
TATTCTTCTTGAAGTCTGAGTGTATTTCGTCTTGTTCACCAGACGGTAGAGGTTTGTCAGGGCGGGCTCTCTCAATGCTATCAGTAGTTCTAAAGGAATGTTGTCTACACCGGGGGCCTTGTTTCAACTTATATTTTCCAGTGATCTGTCAGATTGTTCACACAGTGTCATATCTTACATTTCATCTTCAATATACACTCCTGGAAATGGAAAAGAGAACACATTGACACCGGTGTGTCAGACCCACCATACTTGCTCTGGACACTGCGAGAGGGCTGTACAAGCAATGATCACACGCACGGCACAGTGTGAGGTCTCCACAGTACATCGATGTTGTCGCCAGTGGTCGGCGGAAGGTGCACGTGCCCGTCGACCTGGGACCGAACCGCAGCGACGCACGGATGCACGCCAAGACCGTAGTATCCTACGCAGTGCCGTAGGGGACCGCACCGCCACTTCCCAGCAAATTAGGGACACTGTTGCTCCTGGGGTATCGGCGAGGACCATTCGCAACCGTCTCCATGAAGCTGGGCTACGGTCCCGCACACCGTTAGGCCGTCTTCCGCTCACGCCCCAACATCGTGCAGCCCGCCTCCAGTGGTGTCGCGACAGGCGTGAATGGAGGGACGAATGGAGACGTGTCGTCTTCAGCGATGAGAGTCGCTTCTGCCTTGGTGCCAATGATGGTCGTATGCGTGTTTGGCGCCGTGCAGGTGAGCGCCACAATCAGGACTGCATACGACCGAGGCACACAGGGCCAACACCCGGCATCATGGTGTGGGGAGCGATCTCTTACACTGGCCGTACACCTCTGGTGATCGTCGAGGGGACACTGAATAGTGCACGGTACATCCAAACCGTCATCGAACCCATCGTTCTACCAATCCCTGCCCGGCAAGGGAACTTGCTGTTCCAACAGGACAATGCACGTCCGCATGTATCCCATGCCACCCAACGTGCTCTAGAAGGTGTAAGTCAACTACCCTGGCCAGCAAGATCTCCGGATCTGTCCCCCATTGAGCATGTTTGTGACTGGATGAAGCGTCGTCTCACGCGGTCTTCACGTCCAGCACGAACGCTGGTCCAACTGAGGCGCCAGGTGGAAATGGGAAGGCAAGCCGTTCCACAGGACTACATCCAACATCTCTACGATCGTCTCCATGGGATAATAGCAGCCTGCATTGCTGCGAAAGGTGGATATACACTGTACTATTGCCGACATTGTGCATGCTCTGTTGCCTGTGTCTATGTGCTTGTGGTTCTGTCAGTGTGATCATGTGATGTATCTGACCCCAGGAATGTGTCAATAAAGTTTCCCCTTCCTGGGACAATGAATTCACGGTGTTCTTATTTCAATTTCCCGGAGTGTATTTCCATAATATTGCCCTCAAGTAGCTCGCCCTTATATAGACCCTCTATATACTCCTTTCACCTTTCTGCTTTCCCTTCTTTGCTTAGAAATGATTTTCCCTCTGAGCTGTTGATATTCGTACAAGAGGTTCTCTTTTCCCCAAGGTCCCTTTAGTTTTCCTGTAGGCAGTATCTGTCTTACCCCTAGAGATATATGGCTCCACATCCTTACATTTGTCCTCTAGTCATCAATGCTTAGACATTTTCCGTTTCCTGTCTATCTCATTTTTGAGACGTTTGTATTCATTTTTTCCTGCTTCATTTACCCGTAATATGCTCAGACATTCGCTCTCGAGAAGCGACCGAAACGGCGATAAATCCGATCGTCATTATTAGATTGTGTCCGAAGTCACAAAACGTCAAACTTTGTCACTGCACGGTGGAGCGTACCTTTGGAGAATATACGGTAGCTGTCGAGACGGCAGCTAGCGGAGCCTCCAAGGAGGTGTTCTACAATGGGCTGCAGCGGTGACGCTCAGCGGTTTTGTTAGCTGGCTGAAACCTCACACTAGTGTGTCTATGGCTGAAAAATGCAACTCAGTATCTTTAGATACTTCGAAATAAGACGGATGTGCAAATTACGGATGGAGCAGAGGTTTGTCTGTCGTCAAAGGTTCCCGAATCTCTCCTCCGATTTCAAAAGCATTCATTACTTCTCGACTCACAACAGCAGAATAGGGCGGTGAGGAGGCCTCAGTTATTTCTAACTTGGACAAGTCAGCCATCAGATGCCACTTGAGTAACAAATCCATTGGCGACATTTCTAGCAATCTGAAGGTACCCACGTCCACTGTCAGTGACGTGATATTGGAGTGCAAACGCGAAGGAAGAACCGAATCTAAACCACATCCAGTCAATCTTCGTGAACTGATGGTCAGGGATCGTCGAGCGGAAGGTAGTTGTGGAAGACTGCATGAAATCAGCGGAAGGAAACTGTCTTATGTCCCGAAATGCTATTAAAAGGCCATCTAGCACACTGTAGATGACAAGGGGTTATTTTTAGGAAATACGGTGTGAAATTGTGATTTAGTGTGTTTCAGTGCGCGATGCGCCAGCTAGACAACTCATCAAGACCCTTGTAATAAACACGCAGCCGCGTAAGCGGCGGATTCAGTAGCGGCCTGAACTATTTAAGGGCATCAGAGGTGGGCGTCGGCATTCGGTTCGGCCGATTGTGCGTTCGGTCGCTGTCACGTTGTCGTCATCAGTGACGCTGTCCCCGAGGACCGGGCGGCGGTGGGTGTTGCCCGCTGCTGCACCAGCGTCTGCCTGGAGGCGCACAGAGCCGGGCCTCGTGCTGTTAACCTCCTACCGCTTTCGCAGCTGCTGACCGAGCGCGGCGTCGGATTCCCCAGACTGCGTGCATCGGCACGTCTCCACCACGACACGAGCAATGGGGCTGAGCTACCGGAAAATGTATTGGGAGAACCAACAATAAAGAGGAAGATTTCTAAAAACAGCCACCTTCTTCTGCCCAGCCACGCCTTACAACCCCGACCATGTCACCAGCTGCGGTCATCCTATTACAATACTGACTATTCGTAAGGAGTTAAACTGAATGGGGTGCAGTGGTTTGGCATCTCCTCATAACCCATACAGTTCTTTAGTCAGCACTAGGCGACACTTGAGGTGGTCTAAGCAGTGAAACCACTGCTTAGTGGGTGACTGGTAACGAGTGACTTGGAGTGATGAATCACCTTTTGCCAGCACGATAGAGTGATTAGGGTTTGGCGAATGTGTGGAGCTCACTATCACCCACCACCTGTAGTGTCCACAGAGGTGTACGAAGGTTCTGTTACGGTATGATGATGTTTCTCATGGTTAGGATGTGGCCCCCATATTGCACTTAAGAATACGCTAAATGCAAATGCATTAAACATATTTTGTGGCATGCTGTACTGCTTACATTACAGAAATAATTCGGAGACAATGACTTGTTTTTTCAGCTTGACAATGCACCCTGTCATAAAGCAGCTCCTGGGAGACAATAACATTCCTGAAACAGACTGGTCTGCCCAGAGTCCCGACCTGAGCTCGACGAAAACGTTTAGGATGAGGTAGGATGTTGATTTCTCTCATGACCCCCATGGCTGACATCACTACTTTCTCTGGTTTGGCTCTTGAGAAAGAAAGGATTGCTATTCATGCACAGACATTCAGACACGTGGTTGAAAATGTTCCAAACAGAGTTTTAGCCATCATAAGGGTGAAGGTGTCTGAATAGTTCTGAGTCGATAGTGTATACAGACATTAATCCTTAGGAATTGAATGTGATGAATAACATTTGCTGTTTCTGTATATAATTATTGGTTTTTAACTCCATAATATTTGATATATGGTAAGACAAGTGATTTTTGGTCCTAAACTGATGAATCAGGGTACTGACCACTTACGCCCGTAAACGTAAGGCTAAAACTTTTCCAAAACAAATTGAATCTGCCCTCATGAAATCCCTGTCCGTCCTAGCCTCTCTTCTCCTCACGCCAACAGCTGAAGACATGTCCGTTCAATAAACGCAGTAATTCAAAAAATGCACTTCTTTGAAGGTATCCACATCCTCCACCAAATCTCTGTAGGTGCTCAATCCGTTTCCCATTTCACAGCTACCTATTCCCACAATCAGCTTTGATTCGTCTTCAACTGTCTATCTGCCTTAATGCAAGCCATTGTACTCTCCTTCTCCATTTCTACCCCCTCTGGCACTGTCTGCAAAAACCTGAAAGACCTCACTCAACAGTACCATCAGACATCAACACACTGATGCCTTTACTCCAAATGAGACCTGCATTCAACCCTATCTCAACATTCTCATGTCACCCTAGATTGTGTACCGAACTGAATAACCCCACCCAGTCGTAGGACACGGGGTTGCCATTGATTACTTTAAACACATCCCATTTCAGGCACAACTCCTGCTGAATCATATTGCTGAATACCAAAGCCCTACCACCGAAATTACCACCCTAATAATCACCTGTGCAAATATTTGTATCCAGCCCAGTTGTCTTATTTCTGTTTCCCCACTTCTATTGACCTGTCCTACTCCACCTCTATTATTATTATTGTTGTTATTGCGGTCTTCAGTCCAGAGACTGGTTTGATGCAGCTCTCCGTTTCCATAATATTCTCCTCAACTACATCGCTCTTGTAAAGACCCTCTTCCATCTATCTGTTTTCCTATCTTTGCTTAGGACTGGTTTTCCATCTGAGCTTTTGATATTCATACAGGTGGTTCTCTTTTCTCCAAAGCTCTCTCTTTCATTTTCCTGTAGCCAGTATCGATCTTACCCCTAGTTATATATACCTCTACCTTCTTACATTTGTCCTCTAGCCATCCTTGCTGAGCCATTTTGCACTTCCTGTCGTTCTCATTTGCAAGTAAATATGTCCGTAATTTTGTAATCATTTAGTAAAAATGTTCACATTACAGATTAAATAAAATATAAATCCACTTATGACGGCACAGAGGTGGTGAAACATGTTTGGGAACTTGGAAAAAATGGTGTTTTACATAACTGACGGACCCTTCAACCAACAACTCTGTCTTACCATGATACAATCTGTCTGAAATCTTCCAGTGCCTCCAGGCCTCTTCGACGTGTACTACCTCCTTTCGCGATTCGTAAACAAAGTGTTAGCTATGATTAAGGTATGCTCTGCGCAGAATTCAACCAGGCGGCTCCCTCTTTCATTCCTTACCCTCAGTCCACATTCACCTACTACTTCTCCTTCTCTGCCTCTCCCTACAATCGAATTCCAGTCCCCATTCAATTTTAGTTTCCCTTAACTGTATTATTACGGTAGACCATTCGTAACCACTCCCAAACTGATGTCATCTGATCACATACTTCGCTTCTGTGACAATGTCCCTCTTCTGCACCACTCCCATCCTCAAAAGGGACACCACTAACCAAGTCATGACAACAACATCCAAGGACGCTTTAATGTCAAGCTCATAGATAGGACTGGAAGCAGTCATAACCCTGGCCTCCCGTCAAACATTCACACCAAAAACCGATTTTTCCTGAACGAACATTTCACTCTGTAGCTGGCTGTAGGCTGTTTTGAAACTTGCTTGCACATTAAAACCGTGTGCATAACCGGGAGTCAAACCTTATCATTTCGTCTCATGGACAGTGTTGTTGTTTGACTGAATCTTCCAGACACGACACACGTGGAAGCTATACACAAGTTAAGGAGCAGGAACGGGTGATGAGAGGAACTTCAATAGGTTCCTTCTGCTAAATGTTAATACTGAACAGGATATAAAATCTGTTAAATCAGAGCTCAAAAGGGTAATCAATAAGCCAAAAATTGATTATTTTAGGACACTCCTCAGAGACATTCACTGGACTGATGTTTACAGTGCTCACGGCATGAATGAAAAATATAACACTTTTGCTAATAAAGTGCTTACCTTATTCGAACACTGTTTTCCCCAAATCTTACCAAGGTAGAGAAAAGTCTACAAAGAAGTTATGGATTGCTCAAGGAATCGGGCTATCTTGTAAAACAAAAAGAAAACTGTATCTGTCAATCCGAAAACAATTCCGATGTTGATGCTATAGCACATTACAAGAAATACTGCAAAATATTAAAGATTTTAATACGGACATCAAAGCAAATATATTACAAGGAAAAGAAAGTCATATCCGATAGCAAAATAAAGACAATATGAGATATAGTGAAGGAGACTGGTAGAGCCAGACATGAAGAGGGACAAATAGCGTTAAGAGTAAATGATACATTGGTGACAGATGTGTAAGGTGTTGCAGAACTTTTTAACAAACATTTTATAACTGTTACGGCAAAGATGGAGTTGTCGGTTAGAACATTGCTCGTAAAAGGTAAGGTTCTCAGTTCAAGTATCGGTTGATTCAAAAATGGCCCTGAGCACTACGGGACTTAACATCTGAGGTCATCAGTCCCCTAGAACTACTTAAACCTAACTGACCTAAGGACATCACACACATCCATGCCCGAGGCAGGATTAGAACCTGCGACCCTAGCAGGCGCATTTCCGGACTGAAAAGCCTAGAACCGCATGGCCACAGCGGCGAGCCAAGTGTCGGTTCGCACAGTGCTGTAATCGACAAGTCGTTTTCAAAATAGCGTATTACCTTTAAGTTTATGTACAATGAAGTACTACGATGTAGAATTTAATCTATGCTCACTTCATTTTTGTTTCAAGCTAAAGATTAATTTAGACGATGTTTCCTTATAAGTACCTACGTTAAGCTGTAACTGATTTTCTAGATTGCCTCCAGAAGTAATATTTTTTACAAAGCACCTATTTCAGGCCATAACGCACACTTTTGTCAAGGTTTCATTAAGATGCGATTGTCGTTCGCTACGTTTATTCTTACTGCAGTAAAAGGTTATTGCTGGCTTATGGTAAACGACGTACTCCGAGGAAACTTTAGAAGAGCGAACAAAAAACTTGCCTTTTATACATAAATCTGTAATGAATTTTGATGCATGTAAAAATTATAGGACGCTGTGTTTTACCGGAAGGTATAGTCATTCGATCGACGGCATTAAAATTAGCATACAATGTCTTCAGCGTTCTGGAATTCGCTTCCCCGTATTTGACCTATAAAATACATCGTAGACAGTAGGTTTAACAATGACAGAATAATCCCGCGAGACTGCACGGTAAATACCGGGACGACGGCCGCGGCGATACTCTCCTGCCCACACTGTCTAGTGCTGCGTTGAGCTCTGGCGGTGGGTCCAGTTGAGGCCGTCCATGCTGGTATCACAAAGAAATCCCGTGACGTAGGGGACATTATGCATCCCATATATCACTAATAAAATACACGTTATCGAACAGCGAGATGTCGGTTGTTATTAGGCAGTTACTCTTGAATGAGTACAGTAACTGCAGAAATTGATATTATATGAGATTTGTATTACTTTGAATAGTTGATGAAATTGGAAAGATTTGAAGCTTCAATAGTACTCAAATCTCTTGCGAAAAAAATCCACTAGTTATTCTCATATAAAGCTAGATTAGCATTTTGAAACTCACCACGGAACATTCGCGTACCGTAATTTTTTACTTCGCGGAAACGATTACATTTCTCTTCATTTAGAGGCAGTTACAATTGCTTGAAATGTTTAACAGAATGAATATCGGTGAAATCTTTTCTTTAAATTTAAACAAACGACTTTTCATAAAGAACAGCAGAAGAACTTATCACAGAAAACGTTGCAAGCGATTATTTCAATGCACTAATCAGTTGCTGTAACAAGTCTGCTATGCACATCTCCCACGTGCTCTGTCCAGAATATTTCGTTGTGTCGCTACGTGAGAGGAGCAGGGTTGTTTAGACTCACAGAACATGGGCTATTATGCATCAGAAAATCCTCATCAGTACTTTGAATAGCCGATGAAAATGTCAAGACTGGTTTTCGGTGTGCAATGTCTGGTGTCGGCATAGCTACACGAATCTAACACCACAATGTTAACTTTGAGAAACTGTTTAATCCACATGTGGGTTACCTTACAGAAGACGAATGACTTTTGGAATATTTTCAGCAAGTGGGAGCAGCAGCACACACCACCTTGACAACTCATGCGCATGAAGTGTTCGCTGAGAGTGGACAGTCAGCAGAGGCAGAGCATTCTGATGCCCACCTCGGTTTCTTGATCTCTCCGTCATTTTTATCTGCAATGCAAATTTAACGGTCAATTCTTCTCAAATAGTCATCACACACTGCAGGAGCTACGAGCTACTCTGAGGAAGGTTGAAAAAGATATCGTTGATGTATCTCGGACAGAGCTTACTACGCTCTTCTCGTAGTTGGAAAAATCGAGCACAGCGTAACGATGATGCTGAGGCATCCTCTTGGACGTTCATTAACAAGAGCCAGTTCGGCGTCAGTCTTACTGTAAATGTTTTTCTAATCAGTTTCTTGTAGTTTAATTTTATGCTTGCATTTTTTTCTATATTAATAGATCAGCATCTGTGGGTAGAACGGATTTTTGGACTCTGCTTCGTGCTGATTCACAAACGACAGTGATTAAGCGTGAGTGGGTACAGCCAATATATCATGGTTCATGCCCTTCTTCCAATGTTTTGCAATAATTTGGGCATCTCTCAGTCTCTTATTGTAAATGTCCGCTACGCGTCTGTTCTGTCTTTTATATGTAAGCTTCTCTCTGTATACTGATTAGCTTTCTACTACTTAGTACTGTGTATTAACTAAAAATCTGCATTCCATCTACTACAGTAAGGGAGCGATCGACAAGTTTACATTTGAGGGCATTTCTGCAGCTGAAGTACAACGTAGCGCGACTATGATGCGGGTAAATAAGCTTGGACAAATAGGCAAGGCATTAGTGTTTCATTCACGTCTATCAGACGTGGGTGAGGTAAATGTGGAAACGTGAACCACGGCGATGCTAGTACCATACGCGTGCGGAACCAACATGCTGTTACTCTTTGCTGTCGGAGTACAAAACCAATAGTAACCCATCGGAGAATAATGAACGTGTATGGGGCAGCATGTCTGTAGAAAACCACCTTTGTGGACAAGGGGTGCTGCTGTTTCGTGACAACACACGCCTCCATACCGCAATGTCGTAACGCAGAAGTTACGCCAAGGCAAATGGGAAACACTCTAGCACCCGCCCAATGGTCCTGATCTCTCTCAATGCGATTATCACGCTTTCGGTGCCTTAAAAACAGGCCATGAAAAATCGACGAGTAATGTTACGCGGTGTGCCGCAGGCAGTTACAGACTTCTTCATCCAGTAGGACACGGTGTTTCAGCCAACGGTTGTCATCAACCTGGTGCATCGGTGGGATGATAGCCTCAAAGCTCACAGTAATTTTGCCTGATTATCGTACTGGTTCTGTCATGTACGGCCTTCGAACTGGGGAGTCCTCATCCGTTACACATTCTAAATAAGGAAATTTTTCAACAGTTGTCAATCTTAGGTGTAGATGTTGGTGAAATATTGGGGTAGACGGATACCGTATTTAAGATTTTTGAAGTCTATGCCCGTATTTGTTTTCGTGTAATGCTTGTATTCTAATGGAATGAGAGAGGGAGACAGAGTAACAGACGTAGAAGAATGCCATCAAACATAGGTGCCGCACATAAATAACGAGTTAACATGGACAATTGTATTTTTTTAATGAAGCTAGTTCTCAACAAATCGAGTGTTACAGATAATAGACATGAGCCGGTCGGGGTGGCCGAGCGGTTTTAGGCGCTACAGTCTGGAACAGCGCGACCGCTACGGTCGCAGGTTCGAATCCTGCCTCGGGCATGGATGTGTGTGATGTCCTTAGGTTAGTTAGGTTTAAGCAGTTTTAAGTTCTAGCGGACTGATGACCTCAGATGTTAAGTCCCATAGTGCTCAGAGCCATTTGGCCATTTTGAACCAATATACATGACCTTGTGTCTGCCAGTCTGTATGCACGTGAGAATGAAAAACATGCGAATAACACTGGCAAAAATAGTTAAGTTTCTTAGGAAAAATACCTCACAGCTTGCGCCGTTGAATATGATGTTCCCCTGATTTACGCGCATCCTGTTCCTGGAAGACTGTGCCAACGCCCCTGCACTTTCGCCTCATCTTGTTCGCCGCTGTCGCCCACTATTGACCAGTGAGTCTTATGACCAAGTCACAGTTGTAGTTACATATAAAATTATTTGCAATTATATACTCGGTGTCTGTTCTTTTGGAGATGTTGCGGGACTACAGTTAGCTAGCGAGTAACGGGAAAAATGAATAGGATCCCAACATCAATGGTGAGCAACGCTTAGGATTTTGGGTGGGAAGGGAAGCGTTTCCGGATGGCTGGGGATTAAGAAAACCTTTCTAGAGAAGCGAGGTTCCGTTTTCGAATCCCACTAATGCACAAATTTTCAAGTGCAACTATTTGAGTTATTTCAAAGCCCAGAGCTTCTACGTCATACAAATTTCTCTTTAATGAAAAAATTTTTGCGTTATTATCTCACTGCTATAGAAATAAAGTAGCAGACAATGAGAATGCTCAATTTCATTTTCATGAATATACACTGAAGAGCCAAAGAAACTGATACATCTGCCTAATATCGTGTAAGGGCCACGCGAGCAAACCGAAGTGCCGCAACACGACGTGCACTGGACTCTACTACTGTCTGAAGTGGTGTTGGAGACAATTAACACCATGAATCCTGCAGGGCTGTCCATAAATCCCTAAAACTACGAGGGGCTGGAGATCTCTTCTGAACAGAAGGCATCCCAGATATGCTCAATAACGTTCATTTCAGGGGAGTTTGGTGGCCAGCGGAAGTGTTTAAACTCAGAAGAATGTTCCTGCAGCCACCCTGTAGCAATTTGGACTTGTGGGATGTCACACTGTCCTGCTGGAATTGTCCAAGTACACAATGGACATGAATGGATGTAGGTGATGAGACAGAATGCTTAGTACGTGACACTTGTCAGACTCGTATCTCGACATATCAGGTGTCCCATATCAGTCCAACTGCACATGCCCCACACCTTTGCAGAGCCTCCACCAGCTTGAATAGTCTCCTGCTCACATGTAGGGTCCAAGTATTCATGAGGTTGTCTCCGCACCTGTACACTTTCATCTGCTCGATACAATTTGAAATCGGACTCGTCCTGCCAGGCAGCATGTTCCCAGTCATCAACAGTCCAATGTCGGTGTTGACGGGCCCAAGCGAGGCGCAAAGCTTTGTGTCGTCCAGTCAACAAGGGTACACGAGTGGGCCTTCGGCTCTGAAAGTCCATATCGATGATGTTCCGTTGAATGGATCGCAGGCTGACACTTGTTTATGGCTCAGCACTGAAATCTGCAGCAATATGCGGAAGGGTTGCACTACTCTCACGTCGCATGTCCCGTTCTTGAAGGTTGTTTCTCCGGCTGCAGCGATGTCAGATATTTGATGTTTTACCGGATTCCTGATATTCACGGTTCACTCGTGAACTTGTCGTACGGGAAAATCCCCACTTCATCGCTACCTCGGAGACGCTATGTCCCATCGCTCGTGCGCCGACTATATCACCACGTTCAAACTCACTTAAATCTTGATAACCTGCCACCATAGCAGCAATGACCCATCTAACAACGCCGCCAGATATTTGTTGTCTTATATAGGCGTTGCTGACAGCAGCGCCGTAGTCTCACAGTTTACGTATCTCTGTATTTGAATACGCATGCCTATACCAGTTTCTTTGGCACTTCATTGTGACACCAGACAAGAGTTACGACTGCCGCTCAGCACATAACTCGAAAAACAGTTGTTATTCCTCGTTACCTCGCACTGTAGCGACTTGACATCATGACGTATGCAGTACGTACCCACCATCCTGAACGAAAAGTACTGCAGTTAGAGGAGGGAGTTAAAATTTCATGGAGTCAAGCTCAATCAGTCAGAACCCGCTTGGTGCGAGCCTACGATGACGCCCTGTGTAACTATAGTACACCTTTAACCTTTGGTTAAAATTATTAGATGCTGGTGGTTACGGCAGTTTCTACTTCGCTCACTTTTCTTCAGTTCCAAAATTGCGGAAAATGTTAAATAGAAGTAGCATCCGAAGAGGCTGAAGAGAAATAGTGATGGAATCCGATTTCCCGGCACATCGTCGCCAAAGCTGCATTTTTTACGGACAAACTTCAAGATAACGGTTCCCTTGTCAGTTGGATTCTGTTCCTGTAAAATTAAATCTGCAGGCAAATGTGACGCAGAGCAACAACGTCAGAGGAGCGCTAAAAGCGGAATTGTAACTTGGATTTCTACTCTGGGGCACTATTTTATGACAACTCTTCTACCGTCTGGTCCGGAACTGCATTTTTCCGGCCGTTGTGGCCGAGCGGTTCTAGGCGCTACAGTCTGAAACCGCGCGACCGCTACGGTCACAGGTTCGAATCCTGACTCGGGCATGGGTGTGTGTGATGTTCTTAGGTTAGTTAGGTTTAAGTAGCTCTAAGTTCTCGGGGACTGATGACCTCAGAAGTTAAGTCCCATAGTGCTCAGAGCCATTTGAACAATTTTTTTAAATTGCATTTTCAGATTTCGTTCATATTGTGTAAGGTGGAACTGTGTGTTCACGTTCTCTTGGGTTGTAATATCGGATAGGAAACTGTTACATTAACTCTGAATTTTGGAAAGCAGTTGAGTTTCTTTGTTTACAATAGCAGAAAACAACGAACGGCTAGGCAAGAGAGAAACCTAAATTCCTAGGAAAGCAAAAATGAACTCTACTGGCTTTCTAAAACTAGTATCCAGAACTAACATTTAGATGTGCTTAAACTGGGAACTTTCCAACTTATACACCATGTGACAAAAGAATTGAATCTTCTAGAAGGGGAGAAGAAAACAAAGTGAAACTTCCGCATCAGTGCACACTCCACTAAAGAGTGAAAATTTTACTCTGGATACATCCCCCAGGCTCTGTCAAAGCAATGCATCTACACTATCTTTTCTTCCAGGTGTGCTAATCTTGCCAGTTTCGCAGGATATCTTCTGTGAAGTTTGGAATATAGAAGATGTGGTACTGGCGAAAGTAAAATTGAGAATGATCATGAATCATGCTTGGATAGCTCGGCTGGTGGATGAGATTGATCACTGTCGAAAAATCTCCTTATTCAGAATGTGTATCGGGCGAACAAAAATCTCCCGTTGGAAGACCGTACAGTCCAGAACCAATATGTCAGCCATCCCACCGAAGCATCAGGTTGAAGATATCCGTTTCGCAAAACAGTCTGTATTCTTAAGAGACGAAGTCTGAAACTGCCAGCGGCGGCGCATTGTCGTCCGTCAGGAATCGTCGATCCTTCAAAGCCTCTTTTTTTAAAGGACCGAAGACGTCATACTCGCACCTGCAGAGACAAGGACTGTAGGGCGGGTTGCTCGAGTGTCTCGCACTTGAGTTGGCGTAACTTCTGCGCTACAACGTTTGCGAAATGTAGACGTGCGTTTTCACGAACCAGAAGCACGCATTGTCCACAACGGCGGTTTTCTACAAACATGCTATCCCATATACATTCATCATGCTCCGATAGACGTTTACCGGTGTTTGTTCTTCGGTAGCAAAGAAATGAATAATAGCTCATTGGTCCTGTTTGGTCGCATTGGTACTAACGTCACCGTAGCTAGTTTTTCGCATTTACAGCACGCATTTCGGTGCCACGCCAGTTTCAATCTCAAAACCCCTCCGAACGGTGCCGTTTTTGTTGTGACGTTAAGAGCAACCACGTATGGGCAGTAAGTCCATTGTCCGGCTACTGGTTGTTTGTGGCCAGTGCTGCGAGTCCATTACTTGTTCTCAGGTGGCAGGCACAGATGTGATGGGACTAAGATGTGCTTGGTGCACAATATTTCGGTGGTGAGACGGGGTCAACCAGAAACTTGACGATGTGTAGGCCTGCCCTCACGTTTCCAGAGCCGTGGACAGGACCACTCTTGCATCCAAATGCCCCACAAATCCGCCTTTTCCATGATTCGATAGCTACAGACAGCGTCTTCCGCAAAATACTAGGCGTAACTAACCAGAGCGACCTTAAGTGGGACGACCACGTGAAACAGATAGTAGGAAAAGTAGATACCGGACTCAGATTCATAGGAAGAATCTTATGGAAATGTATCTCATCTGCGAAAGAAGTGGCTGATAAGGCGCTTTTTCCTCATGCTTGAGTATTTTTCATCTACCTGGGATCCCTAGCAGGCAGCATTGATAGGGGAGATAGAAGAGATCCAACGAAGAGTGGCGCGTTTCGTCACGGGTATGTTTAGCTGGCGAGAGAGCGTTACGTAGATGCTAAACAGACTCAACTGGGTGACGTTACAAGAGAGGCATTGTGCATCACGGAGAGAATTACTACTGAAATTTCGGGATAGCACTTTTCAGGAGCAGTCGGACAACATATACACTCCTGGAAATTGAAATAAGAACACCGTGAATTCATTGTCCCAGGAAGGGGAAAATTTATTGACACATTCCTGGGGTCAGATACATCACATGATCACACTGACAGAACCACAGGCACATAGACACAGGCAACAGAGCATGCACAATGTCGGCACTAGTACAGTGTATATCCACCTTTCGCAGCAATGCAGGCTGCTATTCTCCCATGGAGACGATCGTAGAGATGCTGGATGTAGTCCTGTGGAACGGCTTGCCATGCCATTTCCACCTGGCGCCTCAGTTGGACCAGCGTTCGTGCTGGACGTGTAGACCGCGTGAGACGACGCTTCATCCAGTCCCAAACATGCTCAATGGGGGACAGATCCGGAGATCTTGCTGGCCAGGGTAGTTGACTTACACCTTCTAGAGCACGTTGGGTGGCACGGGATACATGCGGACGTGCATTGTCCTGTTGGAACAGCAAGTTCCCTTGCCGGTCTAGGAATGGTAGAACGATGGGTTCGATGACGGTTTGGATGTACCGTGCACTATTCAGTGTCCCCTCGACGAACACCAGAGGTGTATGGCCAGTGTAGGAGATCACTCCCCACACCATGATGCCGGGTGTTGGCCCTGTGTGCCTCGGTCGTATGCAGTCCTGATTGTGGCACTCACCTGCACGGCGCCAAACACGCATACGACCATCATTGGCACCAAGGCAGAAGCGACTCTCATCGCTGAAGACGACACGTCTCCATTCGTCCCTCCATTCACGCCTGTCGCGACACCACTGGAGGCGGGCTGCACGATGTTGGGGCGTGAGCGGAAGACGGCCTAACGGTGTGCGGGACCGTAGCCCAGCTTCATGGAGACGGTTGCGAATGGTCCTCGCCGATACCCCAGGAGCAACAGTGTCCCTAATTTGCTGGGAAGTGGCGGTGCGGTCCCCTACGGCACTGTGTAGGATCCTACGGTCTTGGCGTGCATCCGTGCGTCGCTGCAGTCCGGTCCCAGGTCGACGGGCACGTGCACCTTCCGCCGACCACTGGCGACAACATCGATGTACTGTGGAGACCTCACGCCCCACGTGTTGAGCAATTCGGCGGTACGTCCACCCGGCCTCCCGCATGCCCACTATACGCCCTCGTTCCAAGTCCGTCAACTGCACATACGGTTCACGTCCACGCTGTCGCGACATGCTACCAGTGTTAAAGACTGTGATGGAGCTCCGTATGCCACCGAAAACTGGCTGACACTGACGGTGGCGGTGCACAAATGCTGCGCAGCTAGCGCCATTCGACGGCCAACACCGCGGTTCCTGGTGTGTCCGCTGTGCCGTGCGTGTGATCATTGCTTGTACAGCCCTCTCGCAGTGTCCGGAGCAAGTATGGTGGATCTGACACACTGGTGTCAATGTGTTCTTTTTTCCATTTCCAGAAGTGTATTTCTCCCACATACACCTTCCGTATTGACCTGAGGAGAAAATTCGAAATATTAAAGCCAATACAGAGGCTTACCGACAATCATTCTCCCCACGTAATATTTGCGAGTGGAGCAGGGTTCGAGGGATCAGATAGTGGTACCGGAAGTACTCTCCACCAAAAGGTGGCTTGCGGAGTATAATATAGATAATCTCACCCTTCTGCTGGTGACCACCTGGACCGTGGCGTAGCCATCTACACCGGGGAAGACATCCGGTGGTTGGTATCACATATCCTCCGTCCGCCAGGGGCATGGCCGTCACCGCCATGGTGACGCGTACGGTCAACATCTACTCTCCGCCAGGCTTCACCCGCAACGCGACAGAGCACACTTCTCTTCAGAAGAAAGCGCCCCTTTTTTCTTCAGCGCTATGACCATTACTTGCGTGGTGGTGATTTTAATTGTGTCCTGCATCCTAAGCATCATATGTCCCACTACAACACCTGTCAAAAACTACGCTTTGTCGTCATTCATCTGCAGATCAGCGACACTTGGGGAGTTCGGCAGGATGACACACCTGGACATACTTACCAGACGAGCCGCCTGATAGGATTTACGTCTGTCGGGAATTTACATCTGCACTCCAAGCTGCAGAGCTTTGGCCGTTGGCCTTTTCGGACCACTGAGCCCACATCTACATCATCCTCCCGCAAAAAGTGGTCCAGCACAGTCGTGCACCGTGGAAGCTAAACGCCTTCCATCTTCACGATCCCGAATTTCTTCAACACGTTACCGAGACATGGGCCACCTGTGAACGTCGCTTACCTAAATACTGCACAACCTTGACTTAGTAGCTGGAATGTGCCAAACCTGCCATTCGACGTATCTTCATTCAGTATGGCAAGGAAGCAGCTGCATATCATTGGCACACTACCGACTATTCCAATGCCGTTCTCCACGACCTGGATGCCCAGCCACCCACCCCTTAAACCTAGAGGCAACGAAGCAGGATTAAGGCACAAAGTGTAACTTCGACACGCCGTAGACTGCAGGGGCGATGGTGCGGACCCGACGTCAAGATCTGGCGGAACAGCAACATCCCACCATGCCTCATATCACATCCTGTAGGAAACATCGACGACAACGACTCATCACCGAGATCCCCACCTGTCGCGCCCATCACGTCACTTGCTAGGTCGAAATCGTCAATGCCTTTGTAAACCTCTACCGCACAAAGTACCAGGATGAGACTACCAAAACCGCACTGAGGAGTTGGTGTTACCACACGTAGCTCGCACCTCCGCCGGCGAGGTGGACGAGCTGAGGTTGCCGATTACGCGTGACGAAGTCCACGATTCGATCAACAAAGGTGCTCTGAATAAGTCACCTGGCGTCGACGGATTGCCGATAGATTTTTATAGCGCTTTCTTTGCGCTAATGACGTCGGGGTGTACGACAATGTTTCATAAACTGTTGACGATGGGGAACGCCGTACCGCCGTCCTTTGTGACGGGAATTATTTTATCCACCCACAAACCGACACCGGGAGTGACGACAGCACGTTACCGTCCCTTAACTCTGTATAACGCAGACTTTAACGTTTTTACACGACTCCTGGCGACGGGAGGCCGCAAGATCCTGCCTAGCGTTCTATCCCCGGAACAGACAACTACAGGTAGCTCAGTTAATATATAAACGGCCTCAGGAGCATGTCGTGATTTAAAAGCACTGGCAGCGGCGTGCAGAATCCGCGCCGCGGTGGTTGCCATTGATTTTTGACAGCGCAATCGACAAGGGGCGGCATCGTTTTCTGTTCGCAATAATGAGCCAAATGGGTTTTCTAACAGCCTTTATCGACATCATCCGGCGCCTGTACGGCAGCGCCGAGTCCCTGATTCAAGTGAATGACCGTATGGTGCAACGAGTGAGCATCCGGCGCTCCATGAAACAGAGTTGCCCGCTTTCGACACTACTCTGTGCCGTAACCCCGGAGCCACTCCTCAGGAGTCTGACGCTCCACCTTTCTGGTCCCACTTTGCGACAGCACACTTTTCGGTGTCGTGGGTATGCGGACGACCTCCTCCTCTGGCTCCGCTCCAGGAATGAAACACAAATACTTCTTGATTTGATATCAACATACGGAATGGCATCGGGCAGTAATATAAATGTAGTTAAACTCTCGGCGATGCCAATTGGACGCAGCATCTCACACAACGACTTATCACCCCTCCCGAAAGTACGGAAGCTTCGGTGCCTTGGTATCATGTTCACCTTCGCCGTGCGCCACTGCCATCAATTTTCGGCGTACTCTCCAAATTATCCGCACGGCGATGCGACAAAATCTCCTCCACCGATTCGATTCCTTACAACGTCTCGAATACCTCAATCGACTTGTGGCGTCCAGAATAATCCATATTGCTCAATTGCTCCCTCTGTCATCAGCTATTGCATGCAGCCTCCTGGCCACGTTCGAATACTTTCTCATGGCCGGAGGTTCGAGTCCTTTCTCGGGCATGGGTGTGTGTGTTGTCCTTAGCGTAAGTTAGTCTAAGTTAGACTAAGTAGTGCGTAAGCTCAGGGAACGATGACCTCAGCAGTTTGGTACCATAACATCTTACCACAAATTTCCAATTTCTCATGGCCGGTACGCTCTTTAAGGTCCGTTACGAAACGCTCATCCTCCTTCCGCGAGGAGAGTCCTCGGCCTTGTCAATGTGCAACTCCGAGAGGCGTCTTTGTACGTGTCCACCATGTACAAGCAGTGGAACGGGGAAGCCTCTCTTACTCGCAGCTTGCTGGTAATTCTTCTGCTTGCGACCATATAGCCGCCAGTACCAGTCAACCACAACATGCACCATCTGACGCACGTTTCTGATTTCATCGTCGACTTGCGTTATTCTCACATTTACTTACAGAGCACGCATTCCTCGGACGAAAGACTTCGGCACCCCACTGCTTCGTTACATATCCAGCAGCGACATCGAACTCAAAAATGGTTCAAATGGCTCTGAGCACTATGGGACTCAACTGCTGTGGTCATTAGTCCCCTAGAACTTAGAACTACTTAAACCAAACTAACCTAAGGATGTCACACACATCCATGCCCGAGGCAGGATTCGAAACTGCGACCGTAGCAGTCGCACGGTTCCGGACTGCGCGCCTAGAACCGCGAGCCCTCGCGGCCGGCTCGAACTCAAATATCCATCGACAGGGTGTCTCACGGTTCATCATATGCACAGCATTTTCTTCCCTTCAACGTCCGGGCAACATGATTCCACGTCGCATGAGGAAAATTCGCTACAAATCAACGTCTTCACGCAATCAGACTAACAGACACTTCGCTTTGTTGATTTTGCCTAACCACCAGTGACGTCTGGAATCTGGATCGGCAGTTCGTTGCCTGCTACCTCCGCGATCCACCGGATTCGATTGACCGATGGACTTCTATCCATCCAAGGGAGACTTATCTTCCTGCCACCAAAAATCATGCGATTTTGTGTGTGAAGCGGTGGACGATCACTTATCTGTATAATGGCGGCGATAAATCACGCCTTGACTTCTGACAGTGTTTATAACCCACCTACCCCCCCTTCCCCCCTTCCCCCCTTTCACCCCCTCCCCCCCCCCCCAATGAGGTCGAGCACCGATCGCTCTACCCCGCCTTCTTACTCAATTACCTTCGCGCGTTCCTTACGTCAGTCGCCCTCATCTGGATGGTATCGCACGCGGGCGACACTCCCGCCCCCTTACTGACATCTGAGACTCTCGTCGGTACATTAACGTATCGTAACCAACAGCGGAGTGGGCCCTTGGATATGCGCACCTTCATTTTATACACTATACCAGGGTGCGCTGGTTATTACCCCAACTCTACTATCCTCTCGTCCTTGGCTCCTGCCCTCCTTTCAGGCGCTTCTTCCCGGTAGTGGTGCCGGCGACCCCGTGGCCAGACCACGCATTTTGACCTCTGCCCATTCAGCTTCCACGCCCCATTTTCCGAGCAGAGGGATGCCTGAAAGTCTTATCATACCTCCACACCTTCTACCCTGTTTGTCTACGAGCTCACACCTCTTAGCTTACTTCAGTATCATTGTTATAATTTTTTTCATATCTTGTTAATAAAGACTTTTCTTGCTTTGTTCGAGTGTTATGTCGCATGTTGTTTCCGCCGGAATTGTGGACTTTCTGTTGTATTTATGTTTGTGCAAATAAAGACATTTGGCTATTTAACCCGTTCCCCGTAAAAGAAAAAAAAAAGAAGACTAGAAGGGAGCGGTTCAGAGATGGGAAGGGGGAGGCACCGTGACCAAGTCTCGGGTTTCGACGCCAGCCCACCCTGTCTCCAGTTGCGCAAAATGACCACTCTTCACCTTGAACAAAAAAATAAAATTGAAAGAAGCTGTGGTTAGCGCAGCTGAAAGAGTTCAGAACGGCAATGTGATGGTCTTGGGGTCGAGCCCCTACGTAGAAACCATTTTTATTTTACTTTCAGTTTTTACGTAACTTACACTCCAAATAAAGCCAAAAATGAACAAAGTAACCCATTCGAATACAGCGCACTGTGCTATAATCCTTTTCGGCAAATTATTGTCAACAATGTGAGTATACCTACAAGAGAGTAGTGCCTCTTCTGGACCGAGGATTCTCAAAACGATGAACGAGTCTGGCAAAATATAGGAATGTCGTCATTAATTTGTCAAAATTTGGGAGGCTTACAACAGACAGGGACGAAACAATTGTTTGATGAGATGAAGCTCCACGTGCAGGAGAACGTAATTTCTTCTGTTAATTGGCTCATGTGGAAGACAGACAAATCCACGATGATATGACGAGATTTTTCAAGATAAAGAAGGATTTCCAATGTACCGTTTTAAAATGATTTCCCCTCCCCACAAATACATTCCACTAGTGCAACACTGCGACGCCTGTTTTTAACGTCAGCTACCAATTTTGAGCAAAAACAGTCGAAACTGCTCTTATCTCATGGTGAGACAAACAGAAATCAAATCCAGAGAAGATTGCATCGAATACATTCCTTCGGAAATCATGAATATTTGGTGAAGTGATGCGTTACACGTGGTTTTCTATCAAACTGTGTGATAAGAACGAGCCTTTTATAAATGTAAACTTAGTTTAAAAAAAAAAAAACTTTAAAGCAAACAGGTAATGGTAAGAATGTGGTGATTATAACGTTTGCAAGATGCCGAGTAAATTACCGCTGCCCCTGTTGGTACGAGCGTTATATATGTAAATCATCGATTGTTAAATAATAAAAGTATCTAATTTTATATACGAAGATCTAATGTACGCTTTCTAATCCTTTCCTGCAAAATTATTTACAGCCACATACTTCCTTGGTCTTTTATTTCGCTGCTTTTTACGGAAGTATTAATAAATACAATGTAACGAATATTCTTTCGGTTTAGGTTCAGTGTAAGTAAAGTAAGAATTGAAATAAAACGCTTCTGCATATGCTCGATTCTTCAACCCTCCGATTAACGTTACGAAGTTTTCTACTGCGCCAACCACTGGATGTAAACTGCTATGAGAGTTCAATACGTAATGCAGCGCTTTTTATCTGAAAGCAGATTGGCTTTATTCGGGATTCGAGTACACTATATTATTCCCCACTCTTTTAGCTACTAAACTCTTTTTTCAACATAATCTCCTTTAAATAAGGCATTACGCTGCCTTGCTTGGAGGGCCTATATGCTCGCATGGTACCACTCTACTGGTCGACGTCTGAACCAACCTCTTACTGCAACATACCTACCCTTCATCCACGTACTGCTTTCCGCAGAGTGCATCCTTCATTGGGCCAGATGCAAGTCGGAAGGTGCGAGATCCGGGCTGAAGGGTGAATGAGGGTGAACACTCCAATGAAGTTTTGTGGACAAGTGTCTCAGCATTACCAACAAAGACGTCCAGTTGTGCAACGATATTTGCGATGGTTGCTATCTGTTGATCACCTTGAATGAATGTGTCCGCACGTTTCAAAATTGCAGGAGTCACAGCTGTGTGCCGCCTCACGGCACGAGGTACAGTGCACAGGTTTGCGCGGCCTAGTTGGGATGATGAAAGATGCCTTGCCTAAGACTCACTGTGCATTTCTTTACTGCCAGATCTCCGTAGCCATTCTGCAAGCTCCTATTAATGTGTGTCATTCTCTGCTTTCCCACCAAAAGAATCTCAATGACTGTCCTCTGCTTAGAAAGACCCTCCGTTAAAGACGTAATTTTGAGGGCTATATGTGGCAAACTATTGTAACTTCATAAAACTATAGAGGCTGAGCTGGAATATTCCGCAATGTTCCACAGCTGATACCGCATTTCTTGAAGCTAAATTTGCTGAAAAAAAAAATGGTTGCATTACTTATTGAAATCCTCTCGTACACTATCGTAAGTGGTTGATGAGTCACACTGCCCGTGCGAAATACGTTATTTTCTCTAAACCCTTAACCTTTTGGAGGCCCCATCTTCTGTCACTTTCATTTCTGGCCAAGCCCTGCGTATACCATAGATTTGGACAAAACAGTAGATGAATAGGAGCAGTTCCGTTGTTAGTTTATGTTCCTAGTCTCTACTTACTAGATTGTCAGCCATGTTAATATGTACATATTTTCTTCTTAATCAGACAATCCTAGAAGACGAAACTGAGGATACAGTCTTTACGTTCTCGTTGATCTACATCAAGCCGTGGCAGGTACTAAACCAACGCTTCACTTTGCAGATCTACACTACTGGCCATTAAAATTGCTACACCAAGAAGAAATGCAGATGATAAACGGCTATTCATTGGACAAATATATTATTCTAGAACTGACATGTGATTAGATTTTCACGCAATTTGGGTGCATACATACTGAGAAATCAGTATCCAGAACAACCACATCTGGCCATAATAACGGCCTTCACAGGCCTGGGCATTGAGTCAAACACAGTTTGGATGGAGTGTACAGGTACATCTGCCAATCCATCTTCAACACAACACGATACCACAGTTCATCAAGAGTAGTGACTGGCGTATTGTGACGAGCCAGTTGCTCAACCACCATTGACTAGATGTTTTCAATTGGTGAGAGATTTGGAGAATGTGCTGGCCAGGGCAGCAGTCGAACATTTTCTGTATCCAGAAAGACCAGTACAGGAACTACAACATGCGGTCGTGCATTATCCTGCTGAAATGTAGGGTTTCGCAGGGATCGAATGAAGGGTAGAGCTACGGGTCGTAACACATCTGAAATGTAACGTCCACTGTTCAAAGTGCCGTCAATGCGAACAACAGGTGACCGAGACGTGTAACCAAT
Source organism: Schistocerca gregaria (assembly GCF_023897955.1). NCBI lineage: Eukaryota > Metazoa > Arthropoda > Insecta > Orthoptera > Acrididae > Schistocerca > Schistocerca gregaria. The sequence goes on from NC_064927.1 coordinate 183,969,842, forward strand.
GACACCCCATAACATCACGCCGGGTGATACGCCAGTATGGCGATGACGAATACACGCTTCCAATGTGCGTTCATCGCGATGTCGCCAAACACGGATGCGACCATAATGATGTTGTAAACAGAACCTGCATTCATCTGAAAAAATGACGTTTTGCCATTCGTCCACCCAGATTCGTCGTTGAGTACACCATCGCAGGCGCTCCTATATGTGATGCAGCGTCAAGGGTAACCGCAGCCATAGTTTCCGAGCTGATAGTCCATGCTGCTGCAAACGTCGTCGAACTGTCCGTGCAGATGGTTATTGTCTTGCAAACGTCCCCATCTGTTTCTTGGGGCTTGAGACGTGGCTTCACGATCCTTTACAGCCATGCGGATAAGATGCCTGTCATCTCGACTGCTAGTGATACAAGGCCGTTGGGATCCAGCTCGGAGTTCGTATTACCCTCCTGAACCCACCGGTTCCTTATTTTTCTAACAGTCATTGTATCTCGACCAATGCGAGCAGTAATGTCGCGATGCGATAAACCGCAATCGTGATAGGATACAATCCGACCTGATGAACCGTGATGGCGCACATTTCTCCTCCTTACAGGAGGCATCACAACAACGTTTCACCAGGCGACGCCGGTCAACGGCTGTTTTTGTATGAGGAATCGGTTGGAAACATTTCTCATGTCAGTACGTTGTAGTTGTCGCCACCAGCGCCAACCTTGTGTGAATGCTATGAAAAGCTGATCATTTGCACATCACAGCATCTTCTTCCTGTCGGTTAAATTTCGCGTCTGTAGCGCGTCATCGTCGTGGTGTAGCAATTGTAATGGCCATTAGTGTAGTAGCCTGACGAGTCACGTATAGCCTGTTATTTGACATGACCGATTTCGATGCACGGAAGCTTATACCTTAAAACAGAAATTTTTGAGATCTGTGGAGTTTCTGGAGAGGGTGGGGCAAGGTATGGGGTTTACGTTGGATTGAGCTGCCGAGGAGCAAAACGTGTAGCAACAAATTGAATGCAGCAATAAAGCGGGCACCAGATAAATTTACGCACGGTTAGTGACTAGTACTGACATTGTAATACGTTAGGCCTCGTGCAGCAGGTTTTAATGCGGCTCGCTTACAGCCTACATGTCACGCCAGCAGCGATCATGCGTGGCGAGCACTGTCGTAAATTTCAGCGCTAGTAGGGTAGCAGCTTAATTCCCCGCGCTGCCGCTAGATGTCCGGCGCTGCAGGCGCTTGCGGCTCGCCGATCTGCCCGCACCGGGTGCAGAGTTACGACCCTCGGCTTTACGATCCGGGCCAGTCCGGCGTCCCCGACGTACTGTGCAGTGCCACTTCGCTCCGCGGCCGTATCCGGTCGGGACCACCCCGACACCGATGAGACAAACGGGCAAGCGTCACTGGCGACCGCCCGGGTCCCAGCGCCCAGCGTGGGGGCGACCCTCCCAGTTCTGGCTGACTCAGTCAGCACCAGACTGCCTGCGGCTGACGTCTCTTCCTCCCGGCGGCCACCGCAAAATCACTACCGCCTTGTTCAAATTCAAATGGCTCTGAGCACTATGGGACTTAACATCTGAGGTCATCAGTCCCCTAGAAGTTAGAACTACTTAAACCTAACTAACCTAAGGACATCACACACATCCATGCCCGAGGCAGGATGCGAACCTGCGACCGCAGCCGTCGCGCGACTCCAGACTGTAGCGCCTAGAGCCGCTCGACTATTCCGGCCGGCACTACCGCCTTGTTCATCACACTATTTTCCAAGAGCAGCCTGTACCATTTTTTTTTAATTTACTGCAATTTACAAATGGCCTACCACCTAGTGACTAACACTTGTGTTTAAATATTAAATTGTGCATATACAGGGTTTCTGTAATAAAACTATCGTTACTCAGCTGGTCATCTACAAAAAAGAGCGTCCGTACAGCAATGAAACTTTGTGGAAACATTTGACAGGTCATGAACAAGGGGAATTACGAATAAACCATTGAAAGAAACACATTTTAATGTGCACATGAGAGGTTGACATTTGTTAATTGCTTACAGTCATCACGTTCCAGGCGAGAAACGCTGCACAGTGTGACCACCAACTGCATCCACGGTAGCCTGAAACCGTACTAGGAATACTGTTTCACAATTGCTCGCAACGATCTTCGAACAGAGGAACCATGGAATGTTCAGCTGTCGTGGTACAGCTCTTGCGTTCCTTGAAGATCGCACGTTGCGTCCAGCATTCACAGACATGGTAACCGTAATTTCTACAGCAGCTCGTGGTACCTCCCCCATGACTAATTTACAGATCGACAGATAATTCGAATTTCCGAATGATGTTAAACTTCGGTGTGGAAAGAACAGCCGGCCGCGGTGAGCGTGCGGTTCTAGGCGGTGCAGTCCGGAAACGTGGGTTCTGCTACGGTCGCAGGTTCGAATCCTGCCTGGGGCACGGATGTGTGTGATGTCCTTCGGTTGGTTAGGTTTAAGTAGTTCTAAGTTCTAGGGGACTGATGACCTAAGATGTTAAGTCCATAGTGCTCAGAGCCATTTTTCTGGAAAGAAAATCTCTCCGTAGTCCTTTAGTGCGCCGACACTCACGAAGATCAACGGCATTGTTGACAAACTGCCTGTTGGCTTCCGCCTCAGGTTCTTCGGCTGACATTTGTCAGATGATTCTTCTGAAGTGTCAAAGCTTCGCCCTCCATTGCTGGTTGTGGAGTTGAGTCGAGATCGCGGTCGCAGACAATACATACCTGGCCTGTCAACATCCAAGGTCTTCCCGGCGCTCATTTAACGAGAGGTTCTGCTCTTGCTGCCTGCTACGGTCGTTCGGTGCAGCACGGTAACCCAGGATCCGTTCATCTTGATGCTTTCTTCTTTCTTGCAGAAGCTCTTCTCGCGTTTGTGTATTTTTACAGCTTCTCAGAACAAGCGGGTGTCATAGTTCTTCTCTACGGCCAGAACTTCCTTGTCGTCGCATTTGCTATGTTGTAGGACACACACAGTGCGTGCTCTGCCACGGCTGATTTCTCCACCTGCTCCAGCCAGCAATGCCGCTTATGTTCTGTGAGCCTGGTGTTGAATGATTGTCCCGTCAATCCAACAAACTTTTCCGCATGTGCATGATACGCGGTATATTCCCGACATTATAAGTGGATCCCTTTTCTCCTTTGCCACTCTCAGCCACTCTTTGATCTCCTTTATCGGTTTTTAAATTGTCTTTACACCGCGTTTGTGCAGTATATGGTCGATTCTGTGTGTCACTCTGGAAATGCACGCCAGAATGGCCGTACCCGACATTTCTTTTTCCGATGTGTCACCTCGCCGAGTATTTGGCTGTTACACTTCTTATATAGCTGGTGGAGTGCCCATTGTTCCTCAGAACGCTTTCGAGGTGTTGCATCTCGCGTTTGAGGTGCTGTGGCTCACATATTCGTCTTGCTAGCGTTACAAGCGTATGAACATTCAAATGGACTGTGTCTGTGACACAATATCCACAGTCAACGTCTATCTTCAATAGTTCTGGAACCGGGATGACGCAAAACGTTTTTTGATGTGTGTGTTTCATCCTCTACGCTGGCTTTCTTGCAATTCTCTCAATCCGTTTCATATGAACCAAATCTTCTGGATTTGAGCTCTCTCAACATCTGTATTTCCTCCCACGGGAGATTCTTATGTATGTCTGGTCTATTCTTTTTCAAGCAATGTAATGCGGTAACACTTATCCCTACCAGATAAATGACCAGCATCGTGTAGCACTAGTGCCTTCCTGGTGGAAATAGGATCACACTCCTCCGTTCGCGCGTTATCTGCATAGTGTTAGATGGAGTGCAAAGTCGATGCGTCCACACCACTACTCGCTGGCGGCGTGCCCTGCGGGCATCCGTTAGTGATCTTTTTGATCATCTTCAGATTCCTTGCTCGCCCCAAGGCGACTCTATTTTTGCAATAGGCAAGAAAACTCTCGCATAACGCCGCCGGCTATAGCAGGTCTTAAAGGCCTCCAAACATTGTGAGCCACTATAAACTCTCGAATATCCCTGCTATATCTATGAGTGTGTAACACATACTAGCTCTACATCTGTAGAAACTACAGTGAAATGCGTTTCAGCAGATAGTTTCCAGTGTACCACGGAAATATAACATCTGGAAGGACAAAAGTAATGAAATCTCGGTTACTGTGTGTACACATTACATCAGGAAAGTACATCAGATTTTTAGGTGATCTGGTGGTACGTGGTATGCAGAATTTTGTACACAGATCAACCATCTCTGGCAACAATAATATCTCTAACTCAGCTAGCAGTCGAGTCAAAGCAGGGAGTGCGATGTTGTCATATTATCGATGGTCCATAGTAATCGATACCAAAATATCAATATTCTTAAGGCCGATGTTAAATAATGAATGTATAGAACCGCGTAAAAATACAACTTACAAGTAAATCTAATATCAATTTGCTAATCAACTGACTGACAAACTCGACGTTATACACCTATTTTTTCAATAATCTGTTAGAAATTTAAAAAAACTGATCTTTGCGCTTACGGTAACACCGAAAAAACTTCGTTTCCAATTATTCGTGAAAACACCTTTGCAAATGAAACAGTCGTAAAAGAAATAAGCAACACGTACAAATGTATAAGTGTAGTATCCAAATTAAGAAACATAGCATGCAAAATACAAATTATCTGTAATGTTTATTTAACTCAGGACCTGATTGTAAACAAAATGTCTAGTTACGTGTCCAGGAGCTACAACGAGATTTTTTAAACATCTCCGTGGCAACGCCTCTACATAGGTCTATAGACGGCTCTTGTCTTCGCCTACACCAATCTGTGCTTCGTAGTTTAAAGATGTCGTAGGTTCTGCCAGTTGCCAGGCATTTCCTTACTACAGTTCTATTGTAGGAGTGTCTTAATAGTAAAGAATAAAAGTATTAAAGCTTCATGCAAGATGCGGCATTTTTTCCCGAATATCAGTATTTATGACTTCATCGTACAGTGATATATCTGTGTAACTATGTCGATACTGTTTGCTAAATATATTGTGAATAGAGTCAGTAACGAAGAAGTAATAAATTTAGACGTCGTTCACGGCAGTTTTCCGCACATCATATTATTTATGACGTCATATCGCTTGAATTATAAATGATTGGTAGTTTTACTCCAACAGCTATTGTTGCGTGGAAGTAAAGAAAATGTGTAACAACTTTCACTTAAATCGGTCAAGTTGTTTAGGAGTAGATGTGGAACATACACACAACCATACATGCATTTTTATAATACGTATGGATTAATATAACAATAATTAGTGAGCCGTGCACGGTTCACCGTCATGCCGTTTATTGCTCGTCATCTTGTTTTTATGGTTCTGTCGCCCCGTTTTCTCCTTAATTCGATTTACTGGCGTCACTAAGTTTCTGGTTTGCTTACCCGTGAGTGGCTGCAGCAGCGCGTATCGATAGAGTACTGTCGTATTATCTTTGAAGCGACCGCTAGTATTTCCGGCTCGTCTTGTGTCGCGAGTTGAGTCGGGGACGGAGTACCAGTGAGGTGCGGACAGCCAGTGCTCTCCGACCGCTGGCGACACACATGATCTGTCCGACGGAAGGAGATTGGAGTGGGACGACCGTTGGGTGGTCGCTTGGTTTATCGTCTCATCGGGCGACGAGTATTTGGTCTTTTGACCATTTCTGACCCTCGTCAGTTGGTCACCTAGCCGGATGTGGGTCGGTTCCTTCCTTGTGCAGAGATGTGGCCAATGGGCAAGAGTTAACTGTGCATTGTTGGGTCCGAGCGAGTGTGCCCGGGTCTCCGTGCCTCCGAGTTCCGAAATGAGATGGAGTTGAGTCGGGTTGGAGTTGCAGTCAGCTTTGGACGGCCAAGACTCGTCCGACCGTCGCCGACACACGTAACTTGAGTGGGAACGGCCTGGGTTGGTCGTTCGGTCGGTCGTCTCATCGGACGACGTGTGTTTGGTCGCCGACCGCTTGTGGAAACTCTCTGTGTGTCGAATTGATTCGTCCTTGTTGTTCCACAGTGATTGCTTTTACGATTTTTCGAGTTCTTGTGCAAGCGTGTTTACGTGGAACTGTGTGTAGCTTCTGTGATTTCCACTGGGCAGATGAATGCTGTCTGCGTACTGGAGTAGGCAGTTGGTCGGTAGCGACAGACGGAATTGATTAGGTTGTTGGTCGGTTTTTCAGCCGTCCGTAAGTCGTGTTGCCACCCAATTACTTGGTGTTACGCTCGGCTACCTGTCTCACCTAATTTGTTGTTAGAGTTTCCTCCCCAGGACGACTCTTGGGGCACTTCTGAGCCCCACCGTTTGTTGTTTGTGATTGTCATTTTCTTTGGTCGCAGATGCTGTGCCACGTCATCAGCCGTGTATTAATTTCGTCTGTTCTATGTTTAGTATATAGCCTTCAGCCGAATTTCATGTAAAGTATTTTAAAATTAGACCTTCAGCCGTGTTTTATTTAAAATTCTTGTTTTCTCTGTATTTAGGCCTTCAGCCACGTTTGTTTCAAAATCTGTGGCGTTCAGCCGTAATATGTAAATCCCTATCTGTAAGGTTTCTTTTTAATTATCTAGAATTCTTAAAATGGCCTTAAGCCGTACTGTGCAAATGCTTAACTTAAGGTTTGTCTTTAATTTTTTGAATAATTATTTGGGCCTTCAGCCGTCAAGATATTTCAAATTTTCTTAAGAAGGTTTTCTGTTGTACTGTGTAAATGCATATCTGTAAAGGTTCCCTTTTAATATGTTGAAATATTATTGGGCTTTCAGCCGAGGAATTAATTTGAATTTTCCTTAATATGGCTTTTAGCCGAAATTTGTAAATGCTTGCCTTTTAAAGAATTTCCTTTGCTGATCTGAAATATTATTTCGGCCTTTAGCCGAGAACATATTTTGATTTTACTTAAGCAAGGCCTTCAGCCGTTTTTCTAAATCCTTGTGTATTAAAATAAATGATTTAAACTTATTTTTGAGATGTCACTTCGGCCCTCAGCCGTGAGTTGATCCTTGTTGTTTTAAAAAGAAAACTGTGCATTGGGTTTCGAGGAATAAAGATGTGTGTTCTTGAGTAACTGACAGTAACTGACCTTGGCCTCTTTCCACAACCTGATCCGCTCTATCCTGCGTAACCAGATTTCAGTTAGCATTAAATATTCCATAACTTTTTGTCTACATACTGATCAATAATTTCATTTCTGCGAGATTATCACCCTTCGGTCTTACGTTGCTGACACAGAGCATGTGCTGCTCTGGAAAACAGTCTTTCAGAATCACACGATACGGTTATATTCACAAATATTTATGTGAAGTTTTTTGTAGCTTAGGATACATGATGCTACTTCAGATTTGTAATGAATCTTGTTTAAGATGTAGAAGGCAGTATCTTAATAACTGGACTATGACTTTACGTCCGTTTTTGTTCCGGTCTGCGAATTATTTTTTACTTTTGCTATTTTATAACGTTAACTCCATAAATAAAACTCGGTTCTTCTGTTTACCTACAATCTACCGACGTGTTGGCTATCCTCAATGTCAGTCTTTCCAATTGCAGCAAATCGTAGATGGTTTTTATTGTCTTCGAACCTGCTAAAGTATCTTCAAGCATATGTTCTTGTATATATTACCGAGCAACTTTGATGTAGCTAGTATGTACAGCTCGTGGTACTTGTATCTTGATTTCTCTTCATATGTTACTACTCAGATTCGCTCCAATAGTCTGTATTAGTTACACACCTGATATTTTGGCATTACTTCTTCCAAAATACTTTCCTATGCACATTTCACGGATGGCCACTTGTACAAGCCGTTGAATGTTACAAACATTTGTCAGGTCTGCAATGTCTGGCGTGATGCACTAGTTCGACTATCAATGATATTATTAATCACTGGAGGCAGCTGCAAGAAATCTTTCAATAATATGAAACGTGGAATTCCATCCAGATAATACTTTTTGAATTAGTTTGAGGTCCGATTTTTTTCTTTGCTCATCGATTACTACCACATTATGTTTAAACCACGTGACCATCCTTTTCACGGCAATAACCATATCAGGCCAAAAAACACTTCTTCCAAGTGCTTTAAATACTCTATTAAACGCATCTTGCATCAGTCACCAGTACAGGTACTTTGTGATATTTCACAAGCTGCGACACTGGCGCGAATAAAACAGTGACTCGCATACGCAATAAGTTTCCTTTACTTTACGTCAATGGTCACAAAGTTTTTGTTAACGGATTTCCGGTTTCGGTCTGTAATGACCATCATGAGATCTGTTTCATAGAAACAAAGTCATAATGTACTGCAGCCATAGTGCCATTTAACATTTGACAATGCCACTGTGGCTGCAGTACATTAGGACTTTGTTTTTATGAAACAGATCTGATGATGGTCATTATAGACCGAAACCGGAAATCCGTTAACAAAAACTTTGTGACCATAGACCTAAAGTAAAGGAAACTTTGTGGTATTTGTTTATTCTTCCATTAGTCAAAAGTCTTTAACAGCATGGGTTCTGCGTGGCTAACAAACAGATGGAGAGGGGTGGGGTGAGTAGGGGGAGGAGAGACTGATGAGGGCGATTCATCGGCAGACGCGTTGGAAGCGACCTGCTGTAAAAATTGTTATGCAGCCGGATGACTTAGGCGGATATCTATGTAACTACGTACGCGTACACTCGATCAGTGCGTATGTAAATGTTTAGAGTTTTCAGTGACAAGTAGAACGGCCACCAGTGTGGATTACCGTTTCTCGTGTTTAGTGTTGCTACCATGTTTCGTAGGATATACGTACAAGGGGTGTGAACAACGTCAGATATTGAGTGATCACTGAAAAGGACAGGAAGACACAGAGCGTGCAAACCAGAGCAGAGGTGGTGCAACTGATACGTGGGATCATACTACCACGGTGTTTATAATTTTTACTCGATATTGTAATCACCGAAATAACATCAGATATTCTGTAAATCCGTGAAGTTTCATTTCCTCTTCCTACTCTTTTACACGCTTCACTTTTCTTCAGGCTGTGCAGTTGTACAACGAAGACGGAAAGAGAAATAATAATTTTTTCTTTATTTAATTATGCATTTATTTTACTTGGTAAGTTTAGGGCCTTCAAGTCCTCTCTTACACCTAACTAGGCATACTCACATTGAACGAATTTCAGTTTGTACATAACATTATGGACATACCACGTTATACAGTATCAATGTTAAAGAAAAAGTAGAGATTATAACAGAAATACAAGGATAATTGTAACAACCAAAAATAATTATAACAATCAAGAATAATAATATTAATTATAGTAATAACTATGTATATGGAAGTAAACATACTTTTCTTTTATGACTCTCAGTCCTATTGCTAGTTGGGAATTTTCTCGTTATGTTCTTGCAGCTTGTGAGTTATTCACATCGAGAAGAGACATAAGACGACAGAATGGGGTGAAAGAGTCATAGAAGAGGAAGCTAGGTTAGAGGAAGAGAAATAGAATGGTAAAATTCGAAGCTACGATGGAGAGGAGAAAGAAAGATATGAAAGGGGCACAACAATGGTGGCTATACCGTCCCTAATATGTAAGTTTTGAGTTCTCTCTTGAATGTTGAGTGGTTCTGGATAAGACGCAGATCACAGGGGTGCGCTTTCCATAGTCCTACGGCTGAGATGGAGAATGACACGGACAAAGATTTTGTGTTATGTAAAGGTACAGCAAAGATGCTAGATGTATCCGATCTGGTATTACGGTTGTGGAATCATGATAGGTGTTTAATGTGAGAAAATAAGTATTTGGGGCACCAGTGACTAAGAAATCGATGAAGTAAGCACATCCTGTGGAGATCACGTACCTTATGTGGGCGTATCCAACCTAGCTGGGAGTATGAAGGACTTGTATGATCATACAACCGTATATTGCACACGTATCTACGCTAGCAATCATCACTAGCTCGAGGCATCTCGAATTTTCACTATTAGTGCCGTGTTGAACTACATCACAGTAGTAAAGATTAGGCAAGACTAGTGTTTGGACTAATTTTTGTTTAACATGGGTTGGAAATAATTTTCTAAATTTTTGGATTTCATGTAGGGAGGATAGCGATTTCCGGCAAGCTGTGGCTGTTTGTTTCTCCCAGTATAGGTGCTCATCCAAGATTATTCCAAGATCTTTTACTGTTTTTTGGTATGGTAGTTGGGTACCATTGAGGAGTATTTGAGGGACCGTTTCGCGAAAGTACCGGCTGATTAACTTTCAAAAATGGTTCAAATTGCTCTGAGCACTATGGGACTTAACATCTGTGGTCATCAGTCCCCTAGAACTCAGAACTATTTAAACCTAACTAACCTAAGGACATCACATACATCCATGCCCGAGGCAGGATTCGAACCTGCGGCCGTAGTAGTCGCGCGGTTCCGGACTGAGCGCCTAGAAACACGAGACCACCGCGGCCGGCCTGATTAACTTTGGATGAGATATAAGAATGACCTGGGTTTCTTGGGGTTTAGTTTCAGACCTAGGTTCTGTGCCCATCGTGAAACAGAGTAAAGATCTGCGTTCATACTCGCTACTGCGTCAGCAATGTTCTTAGGGCTTGCACTTAAGTACAGTTGGATGTCGTCGGCGTATAGATGGTAGTTGCAGGAGTGAATCACTGAAGAAATATCATTAATGTACAGTGAGAAGAGTAATGGACGAAGGACGGAGCCTTGGGGAACTGCAGAGCGTACGTTTTTCCATGATGACTTCTCCGGCCCACAAATGACCAGTGTATTGCACGGTTTGAGAAATTCAGCTGTTTCATTTTAATTTGTAATATATCAAAGTCAACTGTATCAAAAGCCTTGCTAAAGTAAAGCAGTGTTAGGATGATAGCTTCACGTCTGTCCATAGCATGTTTAATGTCATCAGTTACTGTGATTAGTGCAGTTGCTGTGCTATGGTGCTTTCGGAAGCCTGATTGATATTTATCAAGGATGTTATGAGTTTTGAGGTAATCCGTCAGCTGTTCATGGACGATGTAATCTAGGGCTTCAGATATTGCAGGTAGTATGCTGGTCGGCCTATAGTCACCTGGCTACTTTGGGCTGTCAGTCTTGGGTATAGATCGAATTAAACTTTGCTTTCACTCAGAAAGATACGTACTGCTGAGAAGAGACAGGTTGAATATGTCTTTGATAACTGGAATAATGCCAATGCTCACTCCATCAATTCCTACTGCCTCGGAAGAGATTATCATAATTGCCTTGCGTACTGTGCCTGTAGTGACATGTTTTAGGAGAAAAATTTAATATTTGTCTTAAGACTCCAGCAGACTGGTTCCTATGTCGAAATCACGAGAGGGAACGGAGCACCGCCTTGACACACGCCACAGACCTCCGGACCGAATGTGCTTTCGCAGTGTCACTGCCGGCCTACTTCTTTCCCCGTAATGATCAATGAAGACGAATTGGATGGGCTTTCGGTGCGCTCGCGGGACAAAGTGGTCAGATCGAAACGCGACTCCGTGTGGCCTTGGCCGGGTCTCTGCGTGGCACACAAAGCAGGAGCAGAGGGGAGAGGGGGGAGGGGAGAAGGAGGGGGAGGAGAGTCTGATGAGGCCGATTCATCGGCAGACGCACAGGTAGCGGCCGCTGATCACCCGCATCCGGAGAGCAGAGCCGGCCAAGGGCGGGTGGCGGGGGCCCCGTCTGACGCGGCTTCCAGGCTGTCGCGGCGCGGCACGCATTCCGAGGGCGGCACTCGCTGCCCATCGATCAAAATCCGTTTTGGGCCTCCGCCGTCCGCATGTGACAAAAAAGCCGGCCGCCGTAATGACCTCAGTGCTGAAGCACCTGGCGCCGTGTGGGGATTACTAACCACTGTACGTAGTCTTTGCGATATAGTAATCACCTGTATGTGTTATATCCTTTCCTCTTTATTTTCAATCGTTTCCATTGCGTAAATGACTATGTGAGAGACTCAGAATGCACACTGAAGAGCCAAAGAAACTGGTACACTTGCCTAATATCGTGCAGGGCCCCGGCGTGCACGCACAAGTGCCGCAACGCGACGTGACATGGACTCGACTAATGTCTGAAGTAGTGCTGGAAGGAACTGACACCATGAATCCTGCTTGACTGCCCATATATCAGTACGATTACGAGGGGGTGGAAGTTCTGGTCTTACGTGAAATCGGTAAGCGGGTCGAAGGCTTCCATCCAGTCTGGTCTGGCAACAGAAGACTGCAAAACGAAAGCTGAAATTTTAAATTTAGCATTTGAGAAATCTTTCACACAGGAGGATCGTACAAACATACCGCCGTTTGAGTCTCGTACAGATTCCCGTATGGAGGACATAGTGACAGACATCCATGGGGTTGTGAAGCAGCTGAATGGGTTGAAAATAAATAAATCGCCAGGTCCTGATGGGATTCCAATTCGGTCTTACAGACAGTACTCTACTGCATTAGCTCCTTACTTAGCTTGCATTTATCACGAATCTCTTGCCCAACGTAAAGTCCCGAGCGACTGGAAAAAAAGCGCAGGTGACGCCTGTATATAAGAAGGGTAGAAGGACGGATCCTCAAAACTACAGACCAATATCCTTAACATCGGTTTGTTGCTGGTTTCTCGAACACATTCTCATTTCGAATATAATGAATTCCCCTGAGACAGAGAAGTTTCTGTCCATGCATCAGCACGGCTTTAGAAAGTATCGCTCCTGCGAAACCCTTTTCTCACATGGTATCTTGTGGACCATGGATGAAGGGTATCAGACGGATGCCATATTTCTTTACTTCCGGAAAGCGTTTGACTCGGTGCCCCGCTGCAGACTCCTAACTAAGGTACGAGCATATGGGATTGGTTCCCAAGTATGTGAGTGGCTCGAAGACTTCTTAAGTAATAGAACCCAGTACGTTGTCCTCGATGGTGAGTGTTCATCCGACGTGAGGGTATCACTTGGAGTTCCCCAAGGAAGTGTGATAAGTCCGCTATTGTATTCTATCTACATAAATGACCTTTTGAATAGGGTGGAAGCAATGTGTGGCTGTTTTCTGGTGTACGGGAAGGTGTCGTCGTTGAGTGACGGTAGGACGATACAAGATGACTTGGACAGGATTTGTGATTGGTGTAAAGAATGGCAGCTAACTCTAAATACAGATAAATGTAAATTAATGCAGATGAATAGGAAAAAGAATCCTCCATTAGTAGTGTAGCGTTTGACACATTATTAAATTATTTAATCGTGATTAAATATTTGGGCATAACATTGCAGAACGATATGAAGTGGGACAAGCATGTGATGTCAGTTGTGGGGAATGCGGATAGTCGTCTTCGGTTCATTGGTAGAATTTTGGGAAATTTGGTTCATCTGTAAAGGAGACCGCTTATAAAACACTAATAAGACCTATTCTTGAGTACTGCTCAAGCGTTTGGGATCCCTATCAGGTCGGATTGAGGGAGGACATAGAAGCAATTCAGAAGCGGGCTGCTAGATTTCTTACTGGTAGGTATGATCATAAGGCGAATGTTACGGAAATGCTTCAGGAACACGGGTGGAAGTCTCTACGGGGAAGGAGGCGTTCTTTTCGTGAATCGATACTGAGGAAATTTAAAGAACCAGCAAATGAGGCTGACTGCAGTACAGTTTTACTGCACCAACTTACATTACGCGGAAAGACCACAAAGATAAGATAACAGAGATTACGGCCCGTACAGAGGCATATAGGCAGTCATTTTTCACTCGTTCTGTTTGGGAGTGGAACAGGGAGAGAAGATGCTAGTTGTGGTACGAGGTTCCCTCCGCCACGCACCGTATGGTTGATTGAGGAGTATGTATGTAGATGTAGATCTCTTCTGAACAGCACGTTGCAAGGCTTCCCAGAGAAGCTCAATAATTGTCATATCTGGGGAGTTTCGTGGCCAGCAAAAACGTTTAAAGTCAGAAGAGTGTTTCTGAAGCCACTCTGTAGCAATTCTGGACGTGTGGTATGTCGCACTGTCCTGCTGAAGTTGCCCAAGCCCAGAGGAATGCACAATAGACATGAATGGAGACAGGTGTTCGGACAGGAAGCTTACGTACTTGTCACCTGTCAGAGTCGTATCTAGACGTATCAGGGGTCCCACATCACTCCAACTGCACACGCCCCACACTATAACAGACCCTCCACCAACTTGTACAATCCCCTACTGACATGCACGTGCTATGGATCCATGAGATTAACTCTATACTCGTACACGTCCATCCGCTCGATACAGTCTGAAACGATACTCTTCCGACCAGGCAACATGTTTCCAGTCATCAACAGTCCAATGACGGGCCCACACGAGTTGTAAAGCTTTTTGTCGTGCAGTCGTCAAGTGTACACGAGTGGGCCTTCGGCTCCGAAAGCAAATATTGATGTTTTGCTGAACGGTTCGCACGCTGACTCTTGTTGATGGCCCATCACTGAAATCTGTAGGAATTTGTGGAAGGGTTGCACTTCTGTCAGGTTGAACGATTCTCCTTAGTCGCCGTTCCTCCCGTTCTTGCAGGATCTTCTTATGGCAGCAGCGACGTTGGAGATATGTTGTTTTACCGGATTCCTGATATTCACGGTACACTCGTGAAATGGTTTACGGGAAAATGCCGGCTTTGTGGCTGCCCCGGAGATGCTGTGTCCCATCGCTCGTGCGCCGACTATAACACAAACGGTTCAAATGGCTCTGAGCACTATGGGACTTAACTTCTGAGGTCATCAGCCCCGTAGAACTTAGAACTACTTAAACCTAACTAACCTAAGGACATCACACACATCCATGACCGAGGCAGGATTCGAACCTGCGACCGTAGCTGTCGCGCCGTTCCAGAGTGTAGCACCTAGAACCGCTCGGTCACCACGGCCGGCTGACTATAACACAACGTTCAAACTCACTTAAATCTTGATAACGTGCCACTGTAGCAGCAATAACCGATCCAACAACTGCGCCAGACTCTTGTTGGATTATGTACGCCCTGCCGACCGCAGCGCCATATTCTGAATGTTTATATGTTTCTGTATTTGAATACGCATGTGTATACCGGTTTCTTTGGCGTTATTAAAACTGCAACATCATGAAGGCGGCATGTAACGAACGGCAAAGTATCATTTAGCGAACGGCACGCTAGAGTATGGAAATGAATAGCACATTACCACAACCGCATTATCAATGCGGGCGGGCCGGCCAGAGTGGCCGAGCGGTTCTAGCGCTACAGTCTGGAACCTCGCGACCGCTACGAGAGCAGATTCTAATTCTGCTTCGAGCATGGATGTGTGTGATGTCCTTAGGTTAGTTAGGTTAAGTAGTTCTAAGTTCTAGGGGACTGATAACCTCAGATGTTAAGTCCCATAGTGCTCAGAGCCATTTGAAGGGCGGCTGCTGTGGAAGAGCACGTGGACACCCCAACTTTTTACACCTTGCGGATTTATTAGTTATTTTGCTTTGAAAGCTGTTGAACATAGCACAGATGCGATAATCTGAAATGTACAGCATTGAAGTCTATCGCGCTATGCTACCTTGCTACTCCTGTAGATTCCATAAGACTTGGTCTCTGGATCGAGAAAACAACTTCAGTTGTGCACATTTTAAGGAGCCCTCGCGCATGCGCAACTCGCAGGTGTCAAATACACACGGATTTAACAAACAACGTGCACTGTTCATGGCGTGGGTAGTTCAGCCCTTATCACTCATCTACAAGTGCACTTCAATGCCAATAGGTGATACCACGCCGCAGCAGGCGTTTGTGCGTGTTCTCTTGGTATCAGTCCCGCTAGGGTGTAGCATACTCCTCAGCTACACCACTTCACTCACTGAACTGTAAAAATAGATCTGACGTCAATATACACTACTGGCCATAAAAATTACTACACCAAGAAGAAATGAAGACGATAAACCGGTATTCATTGGACAAATATATTATAGTAGAACTGACATGCAATTACATTTTCACGCAATTTGGGTGTATAGATCCTGAGAAATCAGTACCCAGAACAACAACTTCTGGCCGTAATTACACCTTGATACGCCTAGGCATTGAGTCAAACAGAGCTTGGATGGTGTGTACAGGTACAGCTGCCCTTGCACCTTCAACAGGATACCACAGTTCATCAACAATAGTGACTGGCGTATTGTGAGTAGACACTTGCTCGGCCACCATTGACCAGACGTTTTCAGTTGGTGAGAGATCTGGAGAATGTGCTGGCCAGGGCAGCAGTCGAACATTTTCTGTATCCAGAAAGGCCCGTCAGGACCTGCAACATGCGGTCGTGCGTTATCCTGCTGAAATGTAGGGTTTCGCAGGGATCGAATGAAGGGTAGAACCACGGGTCGTAACACATCTCAAATGCAACGTCTACTGTTCAAAGTTCCGTCAATACGAACAAGAGGTGACCGAGACGTGTAACCAATGGCACACCATACCATCACACCGGCTGATACGCCAGTATGGCGATGACGAATACACGCTTAGAATGTGCGTTCACCGCGATGGCGCCAAACACGGATGCGATCATGATGATGCTGTAAACAGAATCTGGATTCATCCGGAAAAAAATGACGTTTTGCCATTCGTGCGCCCAGGATCGTCGTTGAGTACACCATCGCAGGCGCTCCTGTCTGTGATGGAGCGTCAAGGGTATCCGCAGCCATGGTCTCCGAGCTGATAGTCCATACTGCTGCAAACGTCGTCTAACTGTTCGTGCAGATGGTTGTTGTCTTGTGAACGTCCCCATCTGTTGACTGAGGGATCGAGACGTGGATGCACGATCCGTTACAGCTATGCGGATAAGATGCCTGTCATCTCGGCTGCTAGTGATACGAGGCCATTGGGATCCAGTACGGCGTTCCGTATTACCCTCCTGAACAGTCATTGGATCTCGACCAACGCGAGCAGCAATATTGCGATACGAAAAATCGCAATCGCGATAGGCTCCACTCCGACCTTTATCAAAGTCGGAAACGTGATGGTACGCATTTTTCATCCTTACATGAGGCAACACAACAACGCTTCAACAGGCAACGCTGGTCAACTGCTACTTTTTGTCAGTGTTCGCCATGAGTTTTCTCGTTACCGATTTTGTGGAGAACCTCTTCATGCCTTATCTTATCAGTCCACTTAATTTTCAACATTTTTCTATACCATCACATCTCAAAGTCTTCGATTCTCTTCTTTTCCAGTTTCCTTACAGCCCTCGTTTCACCTCCATGCAATACTGTGCTACAAACGTTCATTGTCGGAAATATTGACCTCAAATTAAGGTCGACATTAGAAATTAGTAGACTTCTTTTGGCCATGTTTGCCCTGTTCGGCTGTGCTAGTCTCATTTTCATATCCTCCTTGCTTTATCGGTTATGCATTACTTTTCTTCCAAACTACCAGAATCAGTTCAGTTCATCAACTTCTTGGTCACAAATTTTGATGATCAGTTTATCGCTCAACATTCCATCTGCTTGTCTATTTTCGTCTTTCTTCTGTTTACAACTATACATGTTTGTATTCATTAGAGTGCTCGTTCCATTCAACAGCACGTGTCATTCTTTTTCACTTCCACATAGGACAGTTACGTCACTTGAGAATTTTATTACTGATTCATTTCATTCAGAATTTTCATCCTACTCTAGAATCGTTCTTTAATTTTTGTCATTGCTTCTTCGATGTATACACAGAACTGTAGTGCTGAAAGACTGCAACTCTAGATTTAATCCAGAAACTTCGTTCTTGATGTTCAAGTCTTATTTTCCCCCCTGCTATTTGTATATATTGTATATTATCCGTTTTCCCCTGTAGCGTACACCAACGTTTTAGTGAGTTTCGAGAATTTAAAAAAAATTATCGGGCGCATTTTGCAGGTCTATATATCCTTGATTTCTTTGAAGTCTTGCTTTCATTATATATCAAGTGCAATATCAGAACTGCTCCTTTACTGCCTTTACCTTTCATGAAGCCAAATTGATCTTCCTCTAATAGAACCGTAATTTTCTTTTCCATTATTCTGTGAATTATTGTTGTCAGCAACTTCGATGCATGAGCTGTTCAGCTGATTGTACGATACTTCTCGCACAGAAATGTAGGTACCTTGAGAAAGCAGTAAAGAGAGCGAAAGCAAAATTTGCGGTAGGAATTGAAGTTCAATGAGAAGAAGTAAAAGCTTTGATTTGACATTGCAATTCTGTCAGCGACAACAAAGTACTTGGAAGAGCAGTTGAACGGAGTGGAAAGTGTCTTAAAAGGCGGATATAAGATGAACATGAAAAGAAGCAAACAGGAATAATGGAAGTTGGTCGAAGTAAATTAGGTGATGCTGAGGAAATTAGATTATGAAACGAGACACTTAAAGTAGTGGGTAAGTTTTATTACTTGGGCAGCAAAATAAACAGTGATGGCCGAAGTAGGGAGGATATAATATGTAGAATGGCTATGATAAAGAAATCGTCTCTGAAGAAGAGCAACTTGTTAGCAGGATATAGACTTCAACGTTAGGAATGGTTTATGTAGGAATTTGTATGGTGTGCAGCGATGTATGGAAGTGAAACAAGTCAAAAAGAGAATAGAAGATTTGAAATGTCATAATACAGAAGAATGCTGAATATTAGATGGGTAGCTCGTGTATCTAATGAGGAGGTATTGAATAGAATTGAGGAGAAAAGAAAT
The DNA here is from genome assembly GCF_023897955.1 of Schistocerca gregaria. NCBI lineage: Eukaryota > Metazoa > Arthropoda > Insecta > Orthoptera > Acrididae > Schistocerca > Schistocerca gregaria. The sequence continues at coordinate 183,988,492 of NC_064927.1, forward strand.
TTATGGCAGAATTTGAGTAATAGAAAAGTTCATTTGATATGACACATTCTGAGACAGGATACTGTAGCATGGAGAGCTGAATCAAACCGGTCTTTGGATTGAAGACTACAATAACAACAACAACCACAACAACACGGATCAAAGGGCGTATAATGATCCCCTATTAAAGCTAATACGATGTACAAAAAATTAAACACTGCCAGGAGATATTACAGTATTGCGGTACCGCCTTTACACGTGATAATGGGCACAATTCGCTGAGGAAGAGTGCCCACATGTTTCTTGTGTTCCTACAGCCAGTCACTGGTGCTTTCACCTGCTGTGTTGATAGTTACGTTCCACTGGCTATTCCAGATTTTCCCAGGTATTTACCGTGGGATTGAAATATGCTGCTTTAACGAGCCAGTCCAAGTACGATAAGGCAGTCTTGACTGATGATCAAATCAGGAACTATGCGTGCAGACCTGTGAACTCATTGGTTTTCGTCTTGAAAGGCGGGAGCGTCCGTAACACATTCATCCTAAAGGTGTAGAAGGGTCCTTGGTCTCCTAGAATGTTGAAATAAACATCGTGGGTCATGTTCAGTGTTACATAAATTACTGGGACCAAGTCATGGTATAAAAACCACATTTACAACATCGAAGGATGATCACCTTCACACACTGCGCCTTTAATGCCGCATGGGGCCATCAGTGCTCTAGACGCCTAGAGTCATTTGGAAAGAGGGAAGATTGAAACACTTGGGGCCACACTACACGTCTCCAGTCAGCCACTATCCAGTATCTGTGTAATTTTCGTAATTTTTGATACTGTGAATATGTACAGTCTTATTTGTCGCTCTGGTCGATGACCTTTTGACAGGAACCCGACTCCAAAGTCCAGTAAATGCAGTTCTCTTCGCCTCTCTTGGAAACTAGTAGAAACTAGTGGAAACTAGCATTCATTGACAACGCCCATTCCTGTAGGGTTTTGAAACCGGTTGTCATATACTTGGTGTGAAGCTCGCCTTCGGTCCTTCTCGATTAGGACCTCTTTATTTCCACTATTCTGATGTGTGATAAGTAACTGCCAGAGGTTTACCATTTCTCGTTGATATATTGGACAGCAACAAGTCAGACAACTTCGCTCATACTGTAGTCATGGGATCGTCCGGACGCGATACTTCCTTTCTGTCTGTGACTAGTGGTTAACGTCACTGTATGTATACTGCGGGGTCCGGGTTCGATTCATGGCTGGGTGGGGAGTTCTCTTCCCTCGCGGACTGGCTATTCGTGTTGTCCTCATCATTTCCTACCATCTTCATCGACGAACAAATTATCGATGTGGGGTCACATAGAAGGACTTGCGCCAGACTGATGAATACACCATTAGTTGTCACCCGGCCACAAATACCATACTATCATTTCATTTTCTTTCAGACATTTTGTTTCATATTTACGTCAGCGCAAATAACTGCGCTGATTTTCTAGGAAACCAAGATACTCTCTAATTACTTGTTCTTCAGTGAAATGCGTTTCTGGATGTACTTCTGTTTTACACCCTTTCACCTTTATCTACATCTATACTCTGTGAACCACTTTGATGTGTGACAGAGCGTACTTCCAAATATATCGGTTGTTAGGAGATCTTCTCGTTCCATTCACGTATGGAACACGTAATAAACAGTTTTTTAAACGTCTGAGCACACAAGAAGTCTGCACTCGTACTAAAATCTCTCTAAATTTCTCAGTTTAGCCGGTGAGTCAGTAGATGGTGGTGCATTACAACTGGCCACGCTTTACCATCCGGGGTTTTGCAATAATTAAGCCAGTCCGTCCCTGAACTGACTTACTGAGCCGCCACACAGGGAATTCTTCATAACTGTTATGTGGAGATGCTCTCGCAGTTATACACTGATGCGCTAAAGAAACTGGTATAGGCATGCATATTCAAACACAGAGATATGTAAACAGGCAGAATACGGCTCTGCTGTCGGCAACGCCTATATAAGACAACAAGTCTCTGACACAGTTGCTAGATCGGTTACTGTTGCTACGATTGCAGGTTATCAAAAGTTAAGTGAGTTTGAACGTGCTGTTATAGTCGGTGCACAAGCGATGTTACACGACATCATTGAGGCAATGATGAAGTGGGGATTTTCCCATATGATCATTTCACGAATGTACTGTGAATATGAGGATTCCCGTAGAACATCAGATCTCCGACATCGCTGCGGCCGAAAAGAGATCACGCAAGAACGGGACGGACGACGACTGAAGAGAATGGTTCAACGTGACAGAAGTGCAACCCTTCCGCAAATTGCTACCTATTTCAGTGATGGGCCATCAACAAGTGTCAGCCTGCGAGCCATTCAACAAAATGTCATCGATATTGGCATTCGCAGTCAAAAATCAATTCGTGTACCCTGATGACTGCATGACAAAAAACTTTACGCGTCGCATGGGCCCGTCAAACTGACATTGGACTGTTGATGACTGGAAACACGTTGCCTCTTCGGACGATACTCGCTTCAAATTGTATGGAGCGGTTGGACGTCTACGGGTATGGAGATAACCTCATAAATCCATGACCCTGCATGTCAGTGATATGGGAACCCTGATACGTCTAGATTCGACTTTGCCAGGTGGCACGTAGGTAAGCATCCTGTTGGATCACCTGTATCCATTGTTGTCTATTGTGCATTCCGACGGAATTGGAAATTCCAGCAGCGCAGTGCGACACCCCACACTTCCAGAATTTCTATTAGTTTGAACATTATCGCTGGTCACGAAACTCACCAGACATGAACATTATTCAGCATAACTGGGATGCATTGCAACATGCTGTAGAGAAGAGATCTCCACCCCCTCGTACTTTTACGGATTTATGGACAGCCTTGCAGGATTCATGGTGTCAATTCCCTCCAGCACTGCTCCAGACATTAGTCGAGTGTATGGGACGTCGTAATCCGGCACTTCTGCGTGCCTTACACGATATTAGGCAGGTGTACCATTTTCTTTCGCTCTTCAGTGTATGTCCGCTTGCAGAATCATAGCAACGCCGTCGGATTCTGGAAGTGCAGTACTACTGTTGATGTTTTACGTAATGATTCGGGATAAATTCTTTTTGCGGTCAGATTCTTAAGTGAGATGCAATTATGGTGCGTTTAATTAAGAAACATCGTAAAATGAACTTGTTCACACTGATTATCAGTTAACTATTAGCGGTTACCGCATGACTAGGTCGAAAGGCACCCTATCGACGATTGCCGACTATAGCGCCCAGTCTGTAACTTTAGCATAAGATCGGTATAGTGCAGATAAGATCGTACATCTTCGGTTATGCCAGAGTTATTCTCTTGTTTATTAATATCAACGTTTCCTGGCATACTAAAATTATTGAAAGATACTATTTACCACCCGTAGACTCTTCTTAATGTCTGAGTGGCTAAAGGCCATGGATAGCACTGGTCCGTAGGCACGTTATGTATGGATTTCAGAACTTCTGATGTAAATTCTAACTTTATGTAAATATTTCAGAACTTCTGATGTAAAGTAAATTCTAACTTTATGTAAATATTATTAATTTATATAACATTTTATGTCTTTCTAACACAATTCCTTTGAAAGGCTGCTTCCTATGTCGACGTGTGCTCGGTAGGAGGTAATCGTCAACTAACAACTTTTGTGGAAGGGTGTCTCGCCCGACCCAATAGTGAGCCAATGGCCAACTTGTCCGCCGCTGGCCGGTGTACGCTCTCTGAACTAAACCCTTTGTTCCGTTTTTACTGTTATTATGTGAACAAAAATGGAATACAGCTATGACAAACGATGAATCTTAACAAACAATATTAAATTCAGTGTCATAATTATCCAATATTAAAAAATAAACTTATTATTAAATAAGAAAAGAACTTTAGCTTTTTCCTGTATATCAGCGGTGTACGGATATAAGCAGAGAGAAAGCCTTCAATCATGTGATCCATGAGACACGGTGAGAAGAACAAAGGTAATGAAGGAGGGCATGGCTTTCAAAGTAGCTGCAATCATCTGTCGAAGTCCAAGCACTACCATGAAGAGATGAGTTTTGAAGAAAAAGTATATGCTGTTGACAACATTTGGAGTGTCTCAGTGCGATTTTACATCGAAACAAAATAAAATTTACGACGATTTCCTGTTGTTGGAGACAAGAGTTTTCAGTATGACAGTTGATTTTTTTGTGTGGGGTTTTAGGGAGCAAAACATCCAAGGTCATAAGCGCCCAGTAAAGAACCAGAGAATGCTGTGACCGCGAGGGGGAAAAGGAAGAAAAAACAAATCTAAAACATCAAGACGTTACGGAAGAGTATCTAAAAGACGTCAACAAGATACCGGAGTCACCAGGCAGAAATCAAATCTCTGGTGCCATATTACTGATTTTTAAAAGAACTTTAAACGCGAGCCACAGCTCGCACGTTATCTGCTAAAATGTCCGGCAAAGCGGGCGGCAGCCCGACCCCGAGACGTAAGTGGCTAAAGGGCAGAGAATCAGTAAATGTCTGACCGTTTATGGCTGGCTACATAAAGGGCAGCTGGGTGCACTGGACAAGTGGCGGTGACTAAAGCGGCAGTGCCCTATTCGCAACCGAGTTAACATTACTTCCACACGGCGAGACGGCCGGGAGGAAGTCGACCAGGCTGTTGGGAGAGGTTCCACTTCTCTGAGTTTGTTCCCTCGAAAGGAGCACCAATGGTCATGCCAAGGTGACGTGATACGTCGATACAGAAAAGTACAAATATCTTGCGAGGGAATAGAGTAAGAGGCGGGCCGACCGAGATGGACGGGGCCTTGGCAAATATGACAGTTGAGGATCTGGAACGTGCAGCGTTAGAGACGACCGAGAGGAATAATCTTCCACAATATTTCAATAACGAGCCTAGCATGTCTGAGAAATGGTTGATTGCCGATTTCCTCAAAAAGTTCCATTTTTAAGGTTGAGGTCATAAGCCCGGGATGTCCAATGTCAACGCTCTAATAGTACGCAGCTGTCGGTGAGGACGAAAACGATTATTTACGCTAAAAAATATCCTTTATTTTGTGAGTCACTTTACTGTTTCGCTGAAATAACATTTCTTTTTTCTTTAACAGATATGATATTTATAGTATGTAACAATTATTTCTACTCTCAACATGTAGTTTGTACTGTAAATAAGTTAGTCTTCCTCTCAAAAAGCTTCATCAAAGTTAAAAGGAATTTTCTCCGTTTATGTAGCCCTTTTTATCCATACTGCTATTGTGATATTCCCAATTGGACACAATTACCACATGCGTATTTTTCAGTTATTGATTATGAAGGTTTTTCCGTGAGTCTAGTGAGAATGAAAACAATCAGGAAGGTAGGAGGACAGAATGAGTGTATACGCTGTGATCTTTGGAGTTTCTACGCGGATTTCAACAACCTTAGAAGTCGACAAACTTCGTTATGACCGCCCTAACCCTAAGCTCTTTGATTCCTTACTTGAAGCCAGTTATTGAAATTTGTTGGCAACTAATTGCAAGCGAATTTTAATTCAGATTTTTCGGCATCTCTGCGGTGCTCTCCTGCAGTGCAAACGAAACTGTCACCATTCCTTACGACAGCAGAAGCACAAGCCTCTCATTACTTTATTTATTTAACGTGATCTGATTCCGGCCATCAGGCTCTCTCTCAGATCTGACCAGGTCTTCGCACATACAGTACGTTTTTTTACATCCTACTTACCCAAGAAATGACAATGAGTTTAAAATGATTTGAGGGTCTATAAAGACAATATGAGCAAATAATCTATGAACTAATAAAGTTAGAACTGACAGTATCTCCACAATAGGCTGCTGCTGCCACTAATAATGGTAATAATACTAACAATACTGACAATAGTAGCGATAATCGTAGTGGCGGATATAAAGAGAATTTACAGGTGTACAAAACCGAGAGGGAATTGAAGGAGACTGCACCAGCTAAGACTACTGGAAAATGAGGAAAATCTGGTTGGAAAGGATTTACAAGTGTAAGCTACAGGAAAATGGTAATCATTATTGTTACTTCAATAGATATGACATTAACTGTCTTCTGAAGCTGGAGCTGTTACTCGGTTCTCTAATGTTATGTCGAAGTCGAGTTACTGCTGCCGGCCGCGGTGGTCTCGCGGTTCTAGGCGCGCAGTCTGGAACCGTGCGACTGCTACGGTCGCAGGTTCGAATCCTGCCTGGGGCATGGATGTGTGTGATGTCCTTAGGTTAGTTAGGTTTAAGTAGTTCCAAGTTCTAGGGGACTGATGACCACAGCAGTTGAGTCCCATAGTGCTCAGAGCCATTTGAACTATTCGAGTTCCTGCTGCTGATGGGAACAGGGAACACAGGCATTCATAGCGAGTTTCAAGCGCCTTGACCTTTCCTGAGAAAGGCTTTGCTGGATAACATTGCTGTATTCAATATTTGGAAGTATAGGTGCTCATACAAGTTTCTTTTTCAGATCAAGAGCTATTTATACTTTCTTAGGACGTGGAGAGATGCTGATCCCTTCTTGCACATTGCAGTTACATGATTAATACAATTTAATTTTTCATCCATTATTAGTTATACATTCTTTTCCGAGACAGAGAAGTTGATATTTGTCACATTTAGGATTAAAATAGTAACGATACTCGATATTTCGGGCTAATGAACCTAGAATGACCAACCAACACAGCACAGATTTTGGATGGGTTTAACTCTATAATCTGCGCCTATTATGATAGTGAACGCTGGTCTGTACTGAGATTCTGTATAGCTGTCCTCCAATTTATTTGTTTTGCACTTAGAAGCAACTGTAGGCCATCAGCTTACATGTGGTATTTACAGTAGGATAAAACTGATGACATGTAATTAAGCCGTCCGGTGTGGCCGTGCGGTTCTAGGCGCTTCAGTCTGGAGCCGCTTGAGCGCTACGGTCGCAGGTTCGAATTCTGCCTCGGGCATGGATGTATGTGATGTCCTTAGGTTAGTTGGGTTTAAGTAGTTCTAAGTTCTAGGGGACAGATGACCACACGTGTTAAGTCCCAGAAATCTGGTGGGACTGCAGCGCAATTGGTGAGAAATTTTGGCTGCTAAGTTTGGCAAATAAAATTTCGAAGCCGACAGTTGAGAGGCATTGGTGAAAAAAACAGGTTTATTTCGGAATCATCCGTATGCAAACACAACTACTTTATTTTTATATTTGACCAGACATGTTTCGACACCAGTGTGTCATCTTCTGTGGGTTAACTTTTATTTTCTGTAAAGTACAATATCACATTTGTAATAATTTAACTACTGTAGGCCTAAGAAATACAATACTTGCAATTTGCTTCGTTTTCTTTGGACATGAAGAAAATTATTGCGTAATTGGGAGAGCTGTTTCAACGTTAGAGGTTATGTACGTTTCTGTACTTACATTTTCCCCGTCATGTTTCGTGTCCTTGGTTGGTGTCTCAATCAAATACTATTTAGTGCATTGCTTTCACTCAGTTCTTCATAAATTTCCGCTCACTACTTCACCTCACAAGCACTTACTCAAAATGTGGCGAAATGTGATCCGAGCACACACTTCTGGCAATACACTCAGTGAGATGTGTCATGTTATTGTCGTTGCTCACTTCTTCATCTTTCGTCTTGTGTGTGTTACGGCGCTGATTTTGAATGTGTGTGTGTGTGTGTGTGTCGGGTGTGTGTGTGTGTGTGTGTGTGTGTGTGTGTGTGTGTGAGAGAGAGAGAGAGAGAGAGAGAGAGAGAGAGAGAGAGAGAGAGAAAGCTGGAAAGAGCGGTGGGGACAGAACCAAGAAAGCAGAAGATCTTTTCTTTCCAGTTATGTTTTCGCTGAAGTCTCAGAGGAACATGATAGTCCCCTCTTGTGCATCCATGACAAGCTCCAGGTCATTTGTTACGCTTATTAATGCAGATTCAGTTCTACGACGTTTAAGGAAACATTTGGTGCTTATGTAGTTGCTTGTTTGTTGTTGGATTGTTCGTTAACTAGTCGTGAACTATGTATCCTAAGGCCCTTGCAGTGTAGCAAGAATGTAAATAGGTCGGTAATCCGAGGATGGTGTCACAGCGACCTTTACAGGTAGTGGCTTAGGTAGCCTCTGTTTCCATCCCTGAGGGAAACACTAATGTTTAGACTGCAGAAAAGTATCTGCAAAAAGAAATAATTCGGGTTGTTGTGTATTAGATAGGAGTTCGTCTATACACTTCGCGAAAGAATTAAGGGGTCATTTTATCGACTGTTTGTCAATTTCCACCACTGCGACATCGAAGTTTTAAATTTGGCTTAAAGGTACCTACAAGCCTCACCTATAATGGTCCAAATGCATTGTAGCTCTCGACATCATCCTCGGGTTGGGCGACGCTTCAGATAGAAAGGTGTCGACACATGCAATGTGAACCTAGTGCTCAGAAGTTCTTGTGAAGTGTAATGCTGTTAACCAGGTCACATTGGCACCAAGTTTCACCACAATTCTGCCCACTATCACGGAGGATGTATCAGAATGGAAGCTCACTCTCCTCCACCCGCATCTTACTTATATCTCACCCCATCTCTTTACACCCCTGTGCACAGGTGACACCGAGGGTGTTGCCGAACTGATTGGTCTTAGCGGGATCCCTCACCATTGAATTCAAGCTTCAGTGCCCTGCGTCACGCCGCAGGCGGGTTTGAAACAGGGAGGCTGAAAAAGGACTAACACTCTTTGCAACATCAGATCACGTTCAAATTTCGTGGAATAATTCTAAACGATCGCTGGTGGTTCCCTCGAGCACACCAGAGCAAAATTTGCGATCGCACTACACTCCAAAAGTCCAGATCACATTTACTTGGGTTTCAGCTCCACGATGTCGTTAGAGAAAGGTTTAAGTGCCCGAAGGCCGTCACAGTGCTGAAGACTGTCAAGAAAGTCATTCTGTTGCATATAGATCTGGGAACTACCGTTTCCGAGAGCCAAATGTGTGTAAATGGACCCCTTAAGGGAAGGGGTGGTTTCATTGACGCCCTCTGTTGTCATATCTTTTCGTATCCGTTCAGAACGGCACTGAGTCTGGAAAGCTTTTCTCGGCCGCCCATAAGAAAACCGCGAGATTTCAACGTTAAGCGTCGCGGTCCTGACCATCATAGAGGCATCAGAAGAGATGAGATGTCTATAAGACAGGGGAGGGTGGGTGGCAGGAGGTCACGACTTTCCCATGATATGACACGTTCGTAGTGGCGTCGGCAAGAATTGGGGTGAAATTTGGTGACACACATTACACAGTAAGGGAAACGAAAGAAAAAAAAAATGCGGTGAAATTTGGTGACAGACACATTACACAGTAAGGGAAACGAAAGAAAAAATTCTGAGTATGAATTAAAATCCATGGAGAATAAATTACAACTTTGAGGTTCGCCGATGACATTGTAATTCTATCAGAGACAGCAAAGAACATGGAAGAGCAGCTGTCTTGAAAGGCGGATATAAGATGAACATCAACAAAAGCAAAAGGAGGGTAATGGAATGTAGTCGAATTAAATCGGGTGATGCTGATGGTATTAGATTAGGAAATAAGACGCTTAAAATAGTAAATGAGTTTTGCTATTTGGGGAGCAAAATAACTGATTATGGTCGAAGTAGAGGGGATATAAAATGTAGACTAGCAATGGCAAGGAATGCGTTTCTGAAGAAGAGAAATTTGTTAGCATTGAGTATAGCTTTAAGAGTCAGGAAGTCTTTTATGAAAGTATTTGTATGGAGTGTAGCCATGAATGGAAGTGAAACGTGGACGATAAATAGTTTAGACAAAAAGAGAATAGAAGCTTTCGAAATGTGGTTCTACAGAAGGATGCTGAAGATTATATGGGTAGATCACATGACTAACGAGGAGGTATTGAATAGAAACGGAGAGAAGAGAAATTTGTGGCACATGTTAAAAGAAAAGAAAAAAATTCCTTGAGGTTTATGTTTATGTGCTGCTCCATGACTCTGCTGTCAACGTCTTTATTCTTTACTTTTGTATAACTTCTGTGTTTTTTTCAGTAAATGTGTTTTTTCCGTATCCAGGGTGTAATTATAAAGCTAATAAAATGTTTTCTTGTCTTTAAAATAGTATTTTTCATCAGATTATGGGCCCAGTACACGTAGTTTAATTAAAACAATTTTAGAAATGAGCCTATGTCTGCAAAGAAACATGACTGGTAGCCGCGATTGTAAGGTCAGCGTTAATAAGCTTGAAGGACCTGAGGACTGTGCCACATGGAAATGGCACATTTCTATGGTTCTGCGCTCATATGGACTAGAAGATATTATTGACGGTACCCGTGAACGTGTAGAGTTGCCGCAAGATACTAGAAGTGCACAAAAAGAAGCGTATGTGAACTGGCACAAGGACGGCGCAAAGGTAGCAAGTCTTATAGCAAGTCCGCTAAGTAGAGCTGTTGCAGAACTTTACGTGCAAGAATGCTAAAAAATCTGGGAGAAATTACGCGCCCGGTTTGAACGTAGCAGTACTCAGCGTTTGAATATGTTGATTGAAACATTTTTCCGTGTTAAACGTGATGAAACGGAAGATATTAGTACACATGTGGCCAAACTGCAAAAGTTATTTGTGGACCTGAACGATGAATTAGCAAAACATGAAGAAAATACGCTATCTGAAAGAATCTTAAATGGTCGAATTTTGTCTGCACTGGGAAAAGACTACGACAATTTTAAGGATCTCTGGGAGACGATACCGACAGAAAAGCAAAATTTGAATTTATTAATTGAAAAACTGTGTACTATTGAACTACGTGAACAAGACATTAATGAAAGTGCAGCTTTCCTCGTTTCTAAATCAAGAAACCGGCAAACAAGTAATCAGCAAGTAAAGATGACGAAGTCACAATTAAAATAGAAGTTTCCGTGTAATATATGCAAACAATTAGGTCACTGGGCAGCAGAGTGTCCACAGAACACTCGTGATAGCAATAAAAGAAAAGAGAAGAAGCGACAAAGTGAACACGTTGCATTTACTTCATACGCTATGGGTGTGTGTACCAGTAACCACAGTGACCCAAATAAACGGTATTGCAACAGTGGCGCTACAAATCATATCACTCCCAATGAACAGTATTTTGTTTCGTATAGTGAATTTGATGCTCCTCAAGTAATTTCATTGGGAAAACAAGATGTCACAATGTGTGCGTACAGTCAACGAACAGTTTACATCCAAATTCGACGAAACAATGAATGGTACAAATCTAGAATGGGCAATGTTTTGTACGTCCCTGATGCAAGTGCTAATCTGTTCTCTGTGAGAGCCATTGCCTGCAGAGGCTATAGTACTAATTTTAGTTATAATAATGTCTGTGTTCGAAAAGAAGTCAATGGCAGTATTGCTATGACAGGTTATGTGAAAAATGGACTTTATGTGTTGAACATGCGTGTTGTCAGAAATGCAAAAATTAATCACGTGAACTTGATGACTTCATCCGAAACATTGCAAGTGTGCCATGAAAGATTTGGTCATCAAAATAAACAACATGTGAAGAATATTTTGAAAGGAATGAACATTAATGTGGAAGATGCCGAGAGTGAATTTTGTGACGACTGTGCGGTTGGAAAGATGCATAGCCTGCCATTCAAAACACGAACAATACGCTCTACTAATACTGGTGAATTAATCCACGCGGAAGTCAATGGACCAATGAGCACGAAATCTTTTGGAGGTAAGCATTATTATGTATGTTTCAAAGACGATTTTAGTAAAATTCGTCGAATTTTCTTTTTAAGACACAAAAGTGAAGTGTTCAAAAATGGTTCAAATGGCTCTGAGCACTATGGGACTTAACTTCTGAGGTCATCAGTCCCCTAGAACTTAGAACTACTTAAACCTAACTAACCTAAGGACATCACACACATCCATGCCCGAGGCAGGATTCGAACCTGCGACCGTAGCGGTCACGCGGTTCCAAACTGAAGCGCCTAGAACCGCACGGCCACATCGGCCGGCAAGTGAAGTGTGTACTGTGCTTAAGCAGTTTTTAAATGAAGCACGAACTAAAGGACATGTTGTCAAACAATTTAGATATGATGGAAGCAAATAGTTTAACAATAAGAATGTCAGTGAACTGCTTGCAGACAGGGGAATAGAGCTTCTGATTCCTCCTCCGTACACTCCTGAACAAAATGGTGTGGCTGAAGGGGAAATAGGACCACTGCTGCAGCTGTCCGGTCAGTGCTAAATCCGAGGAAATTACGTAAAGGGTTGTGGGCAGAGGCATGTAACACAGCAGGCTACCTAATAAATCGTACTGGAAAATCTTCGGTTGAAAATAAAGCCCCTTATGAACTATGGTTTAATCGACCAGCAGGACGACTCCATCATCTCAGAATTTTTGGCACAGGCTGCTATGTTCACATTAACAAACAATTCCGTTCCAAGTTTGGTGATAAGGCAGTTTTTGGACGACTTGTTGGATATGTTAATGACAAGGATGGGTTTAGAGTTTGGATTCCATCTAAAAGAGAAGTGGCGTTGAGTCACGATGTTAAATTTCAGCCAGAAATTGTTTGTGATTTACATAGTGATCATGTTGAATTTGAAGTCCCTAAGGAAGAACTTAATGATCCGAATTCATCTAAAGATGACCAATGTAAATCTCCTAAGCTGCACACTTCTGGAGGAAGTCAAACTCAAGAAAAAATTGGCACTCTCGTTTGTAGAGAAAGTCAAGAGTCGAGTGACTCTGATGAAAATAAAGAATTAACAGAATTTCTAAAAGCAGAAGCTGCTGAATCTTCTAATGAAGAGAAACAGAAGAATAAAAGACAATTAAGAAAACCACCTGGATGGGAAGTCGTCAATTTTGTAAGGCAACAAAAGTTGATGGACACAACCAGTTGGCAGATATTTTGACGAAACCCCTTGAACGAGTTCGATGTACTTTTCTATGTTCAGAAATTGGCATGCAAGAGACAAATGAATAATTTCATATTTTTTTTTTCTTTTGGAGGAAGTGTTAAAAGAAAAGAAAAAAATTCCTTGAGGTCTATGTTTATGTGTTGCTCCATGACTCTGCTGTCAATATCTTTATTCTTTGATTTTGTGTATCTTCTGTGTTTTTTCAGTAAATGTGTTTTTTTTTCGTATCCAGGGTGTAATTATAAAATCAATAAAATGTTTTCTAGCCTTAAAAATAATATTTTTCATCAGCAAAACTTGACTAGAAGAAGGGATCTGTTGGTAGGACATATTCTGAGGCATCGAGGTATCACCAATTTAGTACTGGAGGGCAGAGCGGATGGTAAAACTCGTAGAGGGAAACCAAGAGATGAATACACTAAACAGATTCAGAAGGGTGTAGGTTGCAGTAGGTACTGGGAGATGAAGAAGCTTGCACAGGATAGAGTAACATGGAGAGCTGCATCAAACCAGTCTCTGTACTGAAGACCACAACAACAACATTACACCTCAAATGAACTTTTGAGCTGTGTAGGCACGTGTGAACGGAACTTCAAATTTCGGCGTTTCCATGAAGGAAAAATGACGTGGTTTGAAAAGAATTACCCTTTAATTCCTTTGCGCAGAGTATGTGCGCGAAACAATGGTGGACCTAATATAGAGCCTTGTGGAGCCTCTGAAGTGCTGACCGCCAAGAGGAAGTAGTAATTGAGTAGAGTACGTTGTACAGCAACGAGATGGGGATAGTTTTCCGTCTGAGACAGCGTAGTACTAATTTGTGGCGATCGGTACAACAGGTGTTGGCGGCAGTGTGGACGCGGCTGGCGTGCGCAGCTGTTGTGCGGCGACCTGCCCCGCCAGCATTCCTCGGCCCACAGTGCCGGCTCGCGCCTGCGCCTTACCGGCTGCTCCCGACCCCGACACAAAGCGCGCGGCCGCATTGTGGCCGCGATTGGCTGTATTCACGGGCCGCGACCCCTGACACGGCACGGCCACTTCAGCACCGCGCCGCGCCGCGCCAGGTAGCTCACAAAACCTCACGCTGCACGCACTCACACGCAGCAGCCGCGCTCAAAGGAAGGGAAGGGAAGGGGAGCAGGCGGCAGGCCACAGCGATCGAGACGCGCGGGCCGAAAACGTCAGTGCGTGAGCGATGCGGCGCACAGGAAGCGGCAGCCTCATTCTCTGCGCAAAGTTGTCTCAGCCGGGAGAGGAAAAAAAAAACGTATGGAGGCGGGGGAGTATAGAAAAGGGGCACCCCTCTGCCCTGCCAGGTCTCAGAGAACCAATCTCAAGTCCCAGAGTGAGTAAGAAAACAGGTCTTTCATCACAGCCGTTGACATTCCCCGAATCGCCTTTCTGCTTGTGACTCTCCGTGATTTCGTGCCGAAGAAAACGAATCGTGCGGAAGATAGGCTTATCTCCACCATGTGCCTCGGTTACCACACAAGAGGCTCTCGAAGTCTTCCGGCGCTAGAGGGGGTTCTCAAGCCAAGACATCGTAACTGATTCTCATCAACATGGATTACAGTCCACAGCAACGGATAGGTGGATTCCTTAACTATGGGGACTACTTTTACAAAATTCCTAAAACAGTCTTGTTCTGAAACATTAAGATCCAGTCCAGGCCTACGTTGGGCCATGTGTTAACACTGTCGTTCGAAGTTGAAGCGCAATTTTACATCGTCATTCTACACCTACATGTATATGCATACTCTGCAAGCCACTATGCAGTGCATGGCGAAGGTTACTTGTACCACTATCTGCTATTTCCTTTCCCGTTCCACTCGCAAATGGAGTACGGGAAATAGTCTGTACAACTCTTTACGAGCCCCTTTCTCTTATCTCGACTTTTTGGTTCTCAAGCGAAGTGCACGTTCCTGGCAGTAGAGTCATTCTGCAGTCAGCCGCAAATACCGATAAATTTTATCGATAAAGTTCCGAAAAAAAACTTCTCCTTGGGGATTCCCATTTAATTCCACGATTTAAGTTCAGAAACATCACCTTAGTACTCTTGTGTTGATCTAACATAATAGTGAAAATTCTAGCTGCACGACTTTAAATTACTTCCACGTCTTCCTCTAATCCAACGTGATGGAGTTCCCAAACACTCGAGTAGTACTCAAGTAAACTATCTATACGCGGCCTCGTTTAGTGGTGAGCTGCAGTTTCATAGAATTCTCCCAATAAACCGTAGTTAACGATTCACCTTCTGTGCAAGCAGTCTCGTTCCATCTCATACCTCTTTATGGTGTTAAGCTTACATATGTCGTCGACGTGATTGTGTCAACCACAGTACCACTAACATGGTGTTTCATTATTATAGGTTTATTTTTCCTACTCATTTGCTTTGCTTTACATTTTTTCTACACTTAGAGCAAGCTACAATTCATCACACCATCTAGGATTTCTGTTAAACCAGCTTGTATCCTCCAACAGCCACTCAATGAAGACACCTTCCCATACACCACAGCAGCAAACAGCTGCAATTTGCTGCTTACCCTATCCGCCAGATCACTTACGTACGCAGAGAACAAGAGGAGTCTTACCACGCTTGTCTGGGGCACTACTGAACGTCCCCTTGTCCCTTATGGACACTCGCCGTCGAAGGCTGTCTCTTAAAAAAGACTCTGAGCCACTCGTATATGTGCGAGACTACTCTGTATGCACGGACCTTCGTTAACAGCCTGCTGTCGGTCAGTGTGCGAAACGCTTTCCGGAAGTCTAGCCATATGGAATCGCCTGTCCCTGTCTTTTGTACGAGCGATGCTTTCTAAAACCGTGCCGATCTGCGGACAGATACTTTTCTGTCTCAAGGAACTTCATGGTATTCGAATCTATAATATGCTCAAGAATTACGCGGCAAACCGGCGTACCGATTGTACCTACCCTCACTCGCCCGCAGAACGACAGCGAGGCAAATTTACAGTGACAAGTGTCCAGCTAGACATAAAATATGGGACTCCTGTCATCATGGTAACCGCTTACATAGGAAATCTGCTCCCCAAGCTGACGTTACGCGGGGCATCATAGCATTCGTGGGCAGGAACGTAGCCTATGGCAAGCGGGATTGGTTTTACGTCACAAACAGAAATTTGGAGACGCCATATGGGATCACTTCATTTGTGGTTAAGACTCGTATTTGGTGAGTATTATCTCATACTTTCTGTGAATACATTCCGTTCCAAAACACCAGCATGTAGACATAAAAGAGCGAACGTGACGATAGGGTTCGTAGAAACTAAAATAGGTGCCCTTACTTCCCAATTAAGGGATACATTTGACCCTATCTGCGAATCTTCTTCTGTGTTGATCGTGACCATCATCAGATCTCATCTCTTCTAGTACAGATTTGTGTTTGTTAATTAGAGGATTGTAGGGGACAACATGGGAATTCTACAGAGCAGAAACACAGGGCACGTGATCAGAGGGACTGTAATTCGTCGGCACCGTCCACCGTGCCAACGACGCATTTCCAGACACATGTTCATAGGACCTTGTTTCCTCCATTTGCAGTCAGGAATCCGTCCCTGCGGTTTGTCGGCTTTATTGATGTTCACCATGTACACAGGGTGGACCAAAGCAACGAAGGGGCATAACTGTGAGTAAGATATTTAACATTTTCTACTTACTTTTGCTGGAGATGTGGTCCTTACGTCTTTGAAATAGCAATGGAAGTCATAACTCCTCTGCGACTTTTGATCCCTCCTGTGTAACAGCACTCCATCCCTCCTCCCCCCCCCTCTCTCTCTCTCTCACTCTCTTTCAGCAGGCAGTTAGTTCTATTTTATGAACACAGCACAAAACAGAAAACTTGCGTTTTACGTCACTGCCTCATTCGATTGCAATTCAGTATTAATTCATACAAAAATCCGTGTTTTGTAAGAAGTATAACATGATAGGAAAACAATCTTCAGAACAGGCTGTATTTAAACATCTTTAAAATATGTCTGGCCAACGGCCTTGCCGCAGTCGTAACACCGGTTCCCGTCAGATCACCGAATTTAAGCGCTGTCGGTCTGGGCTAGCACTTGGACGGTCGACCTTCCGGTCTGCCGAGCGCTGTTGGCAAGTGGGGTGCATTAAGCCCATGTGAGACAAACTGAGGAAGTAACGCCTGTGACCTGAGGGTGACACGGCGGCCGGTCGGTACCGTTGGCCCTTTCAGGGGTTGTTCGGACGGAGTCTAGTTTAGAATATCTCTGACTAAAATACAACAAATATTTCAGGTTAACCTATTACGAGTTCATTAAAATGAAATAAAAACAATTAAAGGTGTTTGATATGAAACCGTCTCACGTCGGGCAATGTGGGTCGGACGAATTACTTAACGCAGGCCCAATACGCTGCTCGTCATACTCATCCTTTTTAGGCAAGCAGTAGGTAAACGCTCCGAGCACATACAATGATAGCCTGATGAACAAAGAAGTGGCTCTGAGCACTATAGAACTTGACTGCTGCGGTCATCAGTCCCCTAGAACTTTGAATTACTTAAACCTAACTAACCTAAGGACATCACACACATCCATGCCCGAGGTAGGATTCGAACCTGCGACCGTAGCGGTCGCGCCGTTCCAGACTGTAGCGCCTAGAAACGCTCGGCCACTCCGGCCGGCGAACAGTGAAGTAGCTTTGAAGTAAAACGCTGGCAGCGCATATAAAACAGTTGCAACAAGTCATTAGAAGTTGGTAAGATAACTGACCAAGGCAACCACCTGACCGTGAAGAATTTCAGAGGCTAACCGAGATTCAATTGAAAATCACGCCACGAGGCGAAAACAGTTCTTTACCGTGACGCGGGGCGGAAAACGTAGGTGGAACACATGAACTGTTGGCCGATGAACCTCACCTACGTTAAACACAAGATTGGAATCAGAACCCACCAAAATGCAACATATCTCCCACCGTAAGACACATAAGTTTGAGTGCTCCAAATAACTAAAAAATTAAAAAAAAGACCTGATGATGTAGTGCACAATGTGCTAGGGGGAAAAGAGTTAAGCATCACAGATAATGACACACGAAGTCAAAAAAATTACATAACACGAAGCAGTCCAAAACCGGAATACTTTAGAACACACAATCAAAGCATAACTCTATAAAAATTACCAATTTGAAGCTATTATACTTGCATGCCAGCGACACGCTCCTCATAACGCCTAGAACAGGGAACAACAACAACAGGAGACTGAACATAGTCCGCGTGACTTCCGAATCCGAAGTAGAAGCACCAAGAGACAAACACGTGCAGGAACCGAACGAGTCACAATTATCACGCCCACAGCGCGGAGCAAGGCCAGTCTTTACGAATGCAACGTGGTCTCGGCGCTGAGGCAACGATCTAAAAGTAGCTCGCCGTGCACCGAATCTCGCTGTGCGGCGACAAACAGCGGGGAAACTTTTATCCGCTAGGAGATGTGTGGCTCACGACGACCCCCCGCTTCTCTCTAAATCTGGCAGGTGAATAGACTACTGCGCCCACTCCCGTTTCCAGTGCAAGTGCCTCGTGTCCAGAATATGCTCAGCCTGGAAGTCACACGGAGGGTAGGACATACAGATAGCCCGTTGCGTTGCAAACTTGCACTACCCGTGCTGCTTCACTCTCTGCTTCTCCCAGAAAACGATCTCAATGCAGCTCGCGGCAAACGTGCCACGCTCCCTTCACGGCAAAGATAGTGTTCCGGAGGAAGACACGGTGCGAGCTGTCGATCGCACAACGGCTGAAACAGTAAATTGTAATAAATTGTAATGTGTTTGTCTTTGTCTACAGGAGAGTTTGCACTACTTTCAGTAGCAAAATTGGCACTTTCTTGTTTAAAGTTTTATATTTCTCATATTCTAATTCCTCAGCCACTGAGTGGAAGGTATGGTCTAATAACAATGATATCAAGGTTTTACTATACACTGGGAGTGATGACATGACCTTTATCTTATGTGGAAGGTTGTTGTAAATCTGTCTCGCACATTTATTGACTGGACATGAAACTTTCCTTTTTGTCTTCTATTACGTTCATGGATATTGAAGCTCTTATTTATGTGTAATACAGGTATAACACCATGGCTGCCTTATGAACGATGAATTAAATGTGAATTTAACTAGAGCTAAAGCAGTAATTTTGCATGCATCCATTTTCGTAAACAAACTGTATGATTTCAGAGCCTGATACAGCCGGCTACTGCCGCTGGCGAGTGCTGTGGTGACAAAACATGTTCCATGTGATGTATCAGCTCATTCCTAAGCGTGCATGAACCATGGTGGAAAGCAAAGCACATCTGAAGGACTTCACGATGCGAAATACTTTCTGTGTGGAGACGTCACAACAGAGATATATTCTCAGTGGAAAGTAGTCCTCCCTGGGTGGAGGGGAGGGAGGGGGGTGAGAAAGATGAAGTGTAGAAAAGGGCTCTAAGAGGGCACGAATGGTTCAAATGGCTCTGAGCACTATGCGACTTAACTTCTGAGGTCATCAGTCGCCTAGAACTTAGAACTAATTAAACCTAACTAACCTAAGGACATCACACACATCCATGCCCGAGGCAGGATTCGAACCTGCGACCGTAGCAGTCGCGCGGTTCCGGACTGAGAGCCTAGAACCACTAGACCACCGCGGCCGGCTAAGAGGGCACGTTCCCTCTCCTCTCCCGGAGAGTCCCAACCTGAGTAAGGAAACGGGCCTTTCATAAAACCCGTTGTCGTTCTCCGAATCGCATTTGTGCTTGTGGAAATCCATGATTTCGTGGCGAACAAAATGAGTCGCACGGAAGACAGACTTACTTCCGCCATGCTCTTCGGTTACCACACAAGAAGCCTCATAAGTCTGCCGGTGCTGGGGCAGTTGTCCGACGACACATCGCAGATCCTTATGGTCAACGTCGATTAAACTCCAGTGTGGAAAGGTGGACGTCCTTAACTAAGGATGCTGTCCGAATCGACGAGTGTAAATATACTCCTGGAAATTGAAATAAGAACACCGTGAATTCATTGTCCCAGGAAGGGGAAACTTTATTGACACATTCCTGGGGTCAGATACATCACATGATCACACTGACAGAACCACAGGCACATAGACACAGGCAACAGAGCATGCACAATGTCGGCACTAGTACAGTGTATATCCACCTTTCGCAGCAATGCAGGCTGCTATTCTCCCATGGAGACGATCGTAGAGATTCTGGATGTAGTCCTGTGGAACGGCTTGCCATGCCATTTCCACCTGGCGCCTCAGTTGGACCAGAGTTCGTGCCGGACGTGCAGACCGCGTGAGACGACGCTTCATCCAGTCCCAAACATGCTCAATGGGGGACAGATCCGAAGATCTTGCTGGCCAGGGTAGTTGACTTACACCTTCAAGAGCACGTTGGGTAGCACGGGATACATGCGGACGTGCATTGTCCTGTTGGAACAGCAAGTTCCCTTGCCGGTCTAGGAATGGTAGAACGATGGGTTCGATGTCGGTTTGGATGTACCGTGCACTATTCAGTGTCCCCTCGACGGTCACCAGAGGTGTACGGCCAGTGTAGGAGATCGCTCCCCACACCATGATGCCGGGTGTTGGCCCTGTGTGCCTCGGTCGTATGCAGTCCTGATTGTGGCGCTCACCTGCACGGCGCCAATCACGCATACGACCATCATTGGCACCAAGGCAGAAGCGACTCTCATCGCTGAAGACGACACGTCTCCATTCGTCCCTCCATTCACGCCTGTCGCGACACCACTGGAGGCGGGCTGCACGATGTTGGGGCGTGAGCGGAAGACGGCCTAACGGTGTGCGGGACCGTACCCAGCTTCATGGAGACGGTTGCGAATGGTCCTCGCCGATCCCCAGGAGCAACAGTGTCCCTAATTTGCTGGGAAGTGGCGGTGCAGTGACCTACAGCACTGCGTAGGATCCTACGGTCTTGGCGTGCATCCGTGCGTCGCTGCGGTCCGGTCCCAGGTCGACGGGCACGTGCACCTTCCGCCGACCACTGGCGACAACATCGATGTACTGTGGAGACCTCACGCCCCACGTGTTGAGCAATTCGGCGGTACGTCCACCCGGCCTCCCGCATGCCCACTATACGCCCTCGCTCAAAGTCCGTCAACTGCACAAACGGTTCACGTCTCACGCTGTCGCGGCATGCTACCAGTGTTAAAGACTGCGATCGAGCTCCGTATGCCACGGCAAACTGGCTGACACTGACGGTGGCGGTGCACAAATGCTGCGCAGCTAGCGCCATTCGACGGACAACACCGCGGTTCCTGGTGTGTCCGCTGTGCCGTGCGTGTGATCATTACTTGTACAGCCCTCTCGCAGTGTCCGGAGCAAGTATGGTGGGTCTGACACACCGGTGTCAATGTGTTCTTTTTTCCATTTCCAGGAGTGTATAAGAAAAATCGGGAAATCGACTTCCTTTGCGATACTGAGATCGGTTCACTGACCAAGGGGGAATCAGCTGTTAAAACTTTTGTACGGAATTAAGGGTACACATTGCATTGACAAGGAAACTACCTTCGTACTTGCTCGCAGGATGGGGAAAAAAGGGCAGCCTCAGTTTTATCGAGACAGCTGCTCGCAAGTGAGAACTCCTGAAACCATCTTTACTGCGTTCCTCGGGACCCCATCACCAACTGAGACAGTCTTTGTCACCCTCTCGTTCCCCTCTCTGTATTCCTTCGTAGAACATGACCTGCCTTCCTCCCTTTCGAAAACGCTGTGCCACTTTTGATATCGAATTAGCTGAGTAATTAATTTAATTGATCTGAAAAAGTTGGCAGAAAATAGCCTATTGTGCCACTTTCAGCTTTTTGCCGTTGAACATGAACTTCTTCTAGTTAACTGAATAGCCCACCTTTCACAATATCAAATTGACTGACTAATTAGTTAACTCGATATCCCTTTTGTGTGGTACAGTTTTCCTAGATAGATACCGTTCCCTTCAGGAAATATTGATTGATTGGTGGGAAATCGATTACATTGTGTGGAATATTGTTTATTTAAACAGTTTATATCGTATAGCAGTGTATGGAAATGCAGCGCTCTTTTACTCCGACTGCTCAAGGAATACTGTCATGAAGCACTCAACACCAGTAATTCCACTGTCACAGATCGCTTAAACATACCTGGCGAAATAAAAAAACTCCTCATAGTGTACTTGCACATGGAGCAGCTGCTGGAGTCACGACCGCTGGAAGACACAGTGTGCCTGTAAATGGAGCGGGCCCACCGTGAGCACAATCCTGCCTGCACTAATCCCCTGGACAAAGCGTCAGCCATACACACCGCGTTCACTTCTGAGTCCAAATGCACCATCAGTCGCGGCCGGACCCTACCGTAAACAAAGCAGCGTTTACCTGGGAAACCACCAAGCCCTTCCCTTGTCAGATACCGGTGCACGCAGGACTAATTCCAAGGTAGATGACTGACTGGTAATATTCAGAAACATTTGGCACGAGGAGACAGGAGGATTAACGTGCTCGAGGAGGCATGGAGTGCGATACTGTCTACGCTGCAAATGAAGATCTCCTATGACGTCACCTAACAGATCGAATTTTAGCCAATATAGCTAAGGCAATACGTACGAGATGCAAGCGTACAAGAAAGTAACGCAGTTTAGGTCAGGGCCTTGCAGCATTTGCAGTTGAAAATAACCGTGCACGGTAAAATTAAGTTGGGTTTGGGGATGGATTTCAAGAAACTTATGAACGTAGGAGAAGAGGACAACGCTGAAGAAGAAGATGAAGACAGAGCCGAGGTGTCTAAAAAACGATATCTTGGCAGCGATGCGTGCAACTAAAAGCGCTCTAAAGCATAAAGGCACCTTTCTTCATAACATACGCCATCCGGTGGGTCCCAGACTCTCCTATGACATCTAAATTCACAACTTCACAAAAAAAAAAATGGCTCTGAGCACTATGGGACTTAACATTTGAGGTCATCAGTCCCCTAGAACTTAGAACTACTTAAACCTAACTAACCTAAGGACATCACACACAGCCATGCTCGAGAAAGGATTCGAACCTGCGACAGCAGCAGTCGCGCGGTTCCAGACTCAAGCACCTAGAACCGCTCGGCCACCGCGGCAGCCTGGAACATTTAAGAAGAATGGTAATGTCTCGTTTTTTTTTTTTTTTATAAGTAGATAGATCTGTTTATTTCTACAATGGTTTACATAAGTCTACAACTTGAGCATTGCCAGCATCACATGGACATACAAAAACTGCCACAGCGTCTACAAAAATGCATCCCCAGAGATGGTGATTATGTCAAAAAATAGCTAAATGTTCAAGCTGTAAACTTATGTAAACCATTGTAGAAATAAACAGCTCTATGTACTTATAAAAAATGGGAAACCTTCCTTTTGGTATTATCCTCGTACATTCTTCTTTCAAGAGATACCGTATTACCTTAGTGGGATGGAGACTGACTGTAGACGTAATGTAGGCACAACATCAACCCTTAAAACTTATGTACAGGAGATTTACTGCATGCATATTTCTAAAACAGTTCATGGAGTGATTTGAGGCTATGCAACGAATTATTTTGAATACAAAACCGGAGCTTATTCTCATACAGAGAGCGACAGATAACAATTCATTCATTCTAGGACCCCAAGAGGGGAACAAAATCGTGATCAATAAAATGATATGGAAAATGCCTCATATCTCTGTAATGGAAGAGGAGCGTTTGACGAAGTTTCTGTTCATGGTAGGTTTTGAGCACTCAGTGCTACTGGCGGCAACCAGGAGAAGTGGGTTATTAAACTTGTATTCGATTGGAGACACCCAGATTCATCATACTGGTGTTTTAGACCGACAGAAGGGGAATATAGCAACGAATTGCACCCAGCTGTGAGTTAACTAATCCTAAAATCTGCTTGAATTCGGAATTCTATTTGTATGACAAGTTACACATACAGTGGGACGAAAATGTATACAGCTTAGCATCCGACATGTACGCAAGTTCCATACTTCTTACTATGAAGAGGAGGGGTGTCTACTCAGCCAACGGAAATTCAATAAATTCAATGAAATGGCACAGACTTTCCAAAACAAAACGAAATACTAAAATCAGGACACACGACAAGCAAATTGAATCTGAAGCTTCTGCTAATTTCCCTGAACATACAGTAGCCTGTGCTCTAGTTCTGCATCGCTGTGTGATTAACTGTCACCCACTTAATGATGTTGAACAGCGATCTGTATAAAGAACAAGTGCTCTGCCGTACCCAGAGCATTTCACAATGGCATCTCGAGTTGTGGACATCATTACAGACGTTTAAGATCTGTATGATGATGAGCACAAACAGTTCGTATTTAAATATGTTGCATTCATAGCGTACACAAAAGACATGAGGATAACAGAGGATTTCTCAGCAAGCATTGCATTCCCAAGGAATTTCAAGTATGTGAAGTGCTCTAAAACACGGAGGAGAGCAAGGTGATTAATGCGTCAGTACCTCAGACATCACTGGGATGATTCTGGTATGTCCCATAAAGATGCGTCGAATCTTCAAGTATGTTGCTATTCAAGACCTGGAATTCTACAAGTTGTTGTTGTTGCTGTGGTGGTGGTGGTGGCGGTCTTCAGTCCAGAGACTGATTTGATGCAGCTCTTCACGTTACTCTATCCTTTTTCAAGCTTCTTCATCTCCCAGTACCTATTGCAACCTACATCCTTCTGAATCTGCTTAGTGTATTCATTTCTTGGTCTCCCTCCACACTGCCTTCCAATACTAAATTGGTGCTCCCTTGAGGCCTCAGAGCATGTCCCTTCTTCTAGTCAAGTTGTGCTACAAACCCTGCTTCTCCCCAATTATATTCAATACCTCCTCATTAGTTATATGATCTACCCATCTAATCTGTAGCATTCTTCTGTAGCACCTCATTTCGAAAGCTTCTATTCTCTTCTTGTCCAAACTATTTATATCCACGTTTCACTTCCATACATGGCTACACTCCATAAAAATACTTTCTGAAACGACTTCCTTGCACTTAAATCTATACTCGATGTTAACAGATTTCTCTTCTTCAGAAACGCTTTCTTTGCCAGTGCCAGTCTACATTTTATATTCTCTCTACTCCGACCATGATCAGTTATTTTGCTCCCCAAATATCAAAACTCCTTTTCTACTTTAAGTGTCTCATTTTCTAATCTAATTCCATCAGCTTCACCCGACTTAATTCGACTACATTCCATTATTGTTGTTGTGTATGCTTATGAAAATGTGAAATTATTTTTAAGTTGGATGAGAAATAAATGAATTTTTATCTCACAATCTGTGTGCATTTTCCCAACCATCTCACACCTTGATAGTATGCGACCTTTCTAGATACTATGTCTGCGGTCTTCTTCAAGCACAGGAGATACAATTTTAGACATGTTTGCTATATATCTTTCGAAGCGGAGATGGTCACTTGCCATCTGTTTCCACAGTGAAACATGTGCAGTATGATATGCGAAAACATGCGCAACCAATAGGTACATTTTGTTATTCTTCATCTTAAACGTCTCCTCCTGAATAGCACTCATGTTCCGAACATAAATCATATCTGTCCTGCACACCCTTTAGGTACACATTGCAATAGGTCATACGTTCTCTGTAAATAAAAACAACAAAGAGGTATGGTAAAATAATTTGTCATTTATTCATTTTTGTATTCTATGATACAATTTAGTTCATAAGACACATTTTAGTTGTTGAGATTACAATTTAGGCTTTGAGATACAATTCAGTTCTTTAGATGCAGTTCAGTTCCTCAGTTACAATTCTGGTATTGAGGTACAGTTCTGTCCTTGAGAAAAAATTGGTGTCTCATATTTCAGTGCAAAGATATTTTTAATTTACACCCTATTAATAATAACCAGAAAAAAGACCCTCCCAAAGGTAACAGTGTTGGACAATAGTTTTTTCTCTGGTAGCACTAGATAAGAATGTTTTACAATTTTTAGAAATCTGCACTAAAAACTAATGTGAACATTCTTTTTTTACTACAACTAAATTCCAAAATCCCAGTAGGCTGAATTAGAATTCTGATGCACTGTGAGCAATATGCACTTAAAATCTAACCAGTTTTGGATAAAAAGTGGCTGATGAAACCTAAAAACTATTCTATTTCCGTGACGCACCTGGTTTACAGACATATATTCGCATGAGTGTGCACAGTCACATGCACTGTGTGTGAATAAACGAATATTTATATGACATAGATTTGTTTGCGCTTTTTACATTTTGTAAAACGTTTTACCTTTTTTTACTTTTTCTCTTTTCGTACCACACACACACTTGGTGTGCATAAATGTGTGCACATGGTACATATTCCTCACATCATAAATAAGTAAATATTTACACTACATGCACACATAGACACACACACACACACACACACACACACACACACAAACACACACACACACACTTTCTCACTTAGTCTCTCCCTCTCATTCAATCAAAGTCCCACACGCCCTCTCTCATTGCAAGTGAATAGAGTGAATATGGGCAAGTTTCAGTCCCATCATCACTACTATTATCATGAAGTGACAGGCTGATTTTAGGCTGCAGGACAATGTACACCTTATGCCCTCTGGATCGATTATGGTGCAGCACAGCAAACGCCACTGTACACACAATGGAAATAGTCTTCAATTGAGAGAGCTCTCAAAACCATAGGATGCAAATCCTTTGCCACTTCTGGCTGGCACCTTCCTATGTGCAATACGCAAACATTTTTTATCTCACCCCTACGAACTCCACAACTGGTAACCCACTCGCCTAGTCTTTCATAATGCCGACAACATACTTGTTCTGTGAAACAATACCATAAGGACTATCGGCCGAGTACCCAGAGCTGATTACTTCATATGGATCGCAGTACTTCATGCAATAGATGAAGCTATCTGTATCCATATAAAATAACTTCGATCTAAATAATGAGTTTTCGTAAACTCATTCTGGAATCGTACATGTGGAATTTGGATAGGTGTAGTATGCACATCCCCACATAAATAGGTTTTTTAAAGTATACTGCAGTCTTCACCATCTCCTCACCAACCATTGAATATGATGACCAACTTTAAATATGGTCTGGCAATGCATTTTTTATGCCATACCGCTCTCCCCATTCGATTCTAATCAAAATTTCACGACGATATCTCAAATTCTCCATTGTTTTGCCGAAAATTGAAATATTCATTAATTTATAAAAAACATTTCTGAAAGCAAAACCTCACAGAATCTCTCTGTCACGTATTAAAATCAGTATACTCCTACAGCCTAGGGGACTGCTTGAAGGAGATTGTCCGGGTGAGTCTAACCAACTCTATCCCATAGCTGAGACACTGCTGAAGATTACGATAGTAAATAATGTGTCTCTGTTTATTACCCAGCATTGTCATCAATTTTGGCTTGGATCCTCCTCATGCAACTAGTTGCTCGGGACACACCAGCAAATCGGCATGTGCAACACGCAAACATGTGGGGTGTGGAAGCTCGGCCTCCGCTACATGCCCCACATCAAAATCAGCCACCATAGCCCCCTTGATTTTTCCTTTTAATGCACAGCATTCATGTTCGAGCACCCACTGAAATTCGCCAACTGGCAGAGATTATTCAGATCCAACTACATGACGAACTTGGACACATTGATCCTGTCACCCATCCATGGGTTATTATATGCCTTCACTTGCCTATGGACAGATTGGCGAAGTTCCCCATGAAACCCTCACTCACAGAGGGGAAGCATGTCAGTATTTGTCAATAATTCGTTTTCTTGAGCATTGCATCTCAAGACAACGCAGGTGGCATGTAGCAAAAGGCAGGAAACAGTGAATATGTGCTCATACATAGACTCTGGAATTTCTCGAAAACATCTGCAAGCAAGCACATGTCTGTGTTCATGTAAAACCGTGGGTACTCTCCGAAAGGGGCGATGATGAATTTCCGCCAGACACTCTCATATCCTGGCTCCATTATGGTTTTGCCTGAAATGTTGCTGAAGAAAGCCATGTTGGGTAGCCTGATCTCATTGAGTTTTGGCATATTATCCAGATACTCGTATGGGAAAACCCCTTTCCTAGTCAAAAGTTGAAACTTTTCCTTTTCAGGAAATGCAGCTTGAGTGATGTGCATATCATCCTGAGGTATTATTTCAACTAGTTTCTGGAGTGGTTCCTGCATTAAACGTAGTGGGTCAATGAAGCTGAGCGTAATTTTTGGTCATTCGTTTGGAGAATGAAATATATTTCTCAGAGCTCTCAGGTAGGACACTGCCTTGAATTCGTTTGGAGAATGAAATATATTTCTCAAAGTTCTCAGGTAGGACACTGCCTTGATCTTTCCCCGTGCCGAAATCAGACAAATGCTCAACAAAAAAGTGAGCGTCATACCTACTTAAATCATGGAAGAAAAAGGGTATGTGCCTAGGCATCTGCTACTTCTCATTGTTCATAATGTGGGTGCACCACGGAACTTCACCGTAAGATGACTGTGGTCCCTATAAGGAGTTCCCACTTTTCTGTCTAATGGCAAACCGTAACTATGACAGTCGATCACGTTATTGTAGGAATCGGAAATAGTTGAAATGGCTCTGGGCACTATGTGACTTAACTTCTGCGGTCATCAGTCCCCTTAGAACTACGCAAACCTAACTAAACTAAGGACATCACACACATCCATGCCCGAGGCAGGATTCGAACCTGCGACCGTAGCGGTCAAGCGGTTCCAGACTGACGCGCCTAGAGACGCACAGCCACACCGGCCGGCTATTGTAGGAATCGTTCTCCTTCGATCTGGTCATGGGAACGTTTCCTCTGTGAAGTTCTTCAACCTCAGTGAGTAGCCAAACAGCAGGATTATCGCCGACATATGGCTTGTAGCTGTTAAGATTTTAATCATAGGAGGATAGAATTTAGTACACTACGGCCTATGGTACGTGTTTTTCTGCAACGGTGGTATGGAAGGCTGTATGGTCACCTCCACAGTGGGTCACAGAAGCGAGGAGGCATTCAAAACCGGCGTACACCACCAACGGGCATCGCTGCTGGTGGTGAGCATTTCTAAACATTATGAATTTGTTTTCCTCAGTAGGCATAAAAGCACATACTGGGTCCTTGGGAGTGCAGTCTACTAGATGTCTTGCTAATAACTTGTCCGAGGAAAAATAGTTCTGACACATTAAGCAAATATGCTTTACTTGACAATATGTTGACATTTGTGGAGGGGGCGGTGGAGTCAGGACATGTCTTTGAGGCAAACGTAATGATAATTATCTATCGCCTATTTCGCCTTATTTTTCTCAGTGGAGAATAACAGCATGTTTACATGCAGCGTATGCTCCCTGGCATATTTTAGGAAATGAAGGAGGCTACCGACTATATGTTTATCCTACTCGTTCGGATCTGAGTTACATTTCTCTAGTCCATAAACGTGAGCCGACATTCTTGTATTCTGACTCTCTAACTTAGGAAAGTCCTGGATCTTGATGGGAAACTTGGTGCCATTAATGTCGTGACTACATACATGTTTAGTTTCTGACTATATCGAGTTGGGCACTCAGGATGTACATCCTAATTTCTCTCGCAAGCAACGATTGACGATCTAAAACAAGCCTGATCGTTTTCATGTTTGACATTAATGCAAGCCTTCTTATCTTTAGGTAACTAGATATAGCTACACCCTGTATTTACTGGATGAAATTCATGTACGGGCATGTCAAGGTGTAGTATTCGGTTGAGTGCTTTAGCTGAGCCTTTAACATCCATCTTGGAAAGTCGATCCATTATAGCACTCAAGATGGATTCACAAAACCAGTCAGTGTTTCATGTGCTCTGTGTTATGACGCCACTATCCTCCCCCCCCCCCCCCCCCAAAGATACTGAAGGCTACTCTTTTCAATGCCAGAGGTATCTCTGGGTGTGGGTATATGTTGTGTAAATAGTTCCGCGTAGTCAGCGCGTCCACAACTTTCCCACTAGAGCGCGCCCCGCTAAGCATAACAGCGCTGGCGCAGCGCTCGTCCATCTCCGCACTACGAGATGGCGCTGTCTTAGACACGGACCAAATTCTGCTTCCGCCGATCCGCGTATTAATATGTAACGTAGCCAATGAGATTGCTGCTAATGTAGAACCTTTTCTCCTCGTGGATCACACTCGTGCAGTGATACCTGAACGCGCGAGGTATTATAACGAGTGTACAGACCTCCGATTAGTCAGTCTGCATTAGTCTGCATTAGTCTGTACCAGTCTATAGTCAAGTTTCAGTCTGCGCCTAATAAGATTATCATATTCCACTACATAGCCATGAAGAGAAATGTATAGACACTTTGTCAAGTTTCAGAGATACGTGAGAATAAGATTGACGTACCAAGACCAAAGGAACTTCAGATTGTCAATTGTAAACAGCATCCAGAACCAAGTTAAGTTATTTTTATGCTTGTTATTATTTTAATACATGTGTTTGAAAATTAATCAAGTTCTATTTAAAGTTGGTCACCGTCAATCTGCTACTCTAAGCGTGAAAGTGGCATTTCTATCGTCTGACCTAACGGCAGAAGATAAACACGCCACAGTAAGATACGAGACATATTGCTGACACTCGCCTACTTCATTAGAGCGATAAGTCAAATAATATGATGGTGTGTGTACCGAAGGTCTTACAGTATGTGCACCACAGTATAACAGTTCAGTGCATAGTACTGCACCACATTTAATGGTGGGATACCACATATCATTAACCACCTTGAGGAGCACCATTTCCACACTTGGAAGTCCCACTCTCAGAAACCCAACAGGGTCGCAGTGCCCTCCTGTCGGATACTTGATTCTAGTGCACGAGATTCGCTCCTCAAAGGCATCTGCAAACACTGAATATAATAACCGCAGTATAGTGTGTGACTGATCTGATGTTATTCACTAAAAAGACGGGAGAGGGAACTGCTGCTAGCCACAGGTTCATTGCTATTACTGATACAACTAGATGATGACTCTATCCAGCTCACTGGTGCAGGTGGTTGCAGAGAGATGATGACGGGTATACATTGTGGTGCACTTACCTTGTGAGTTTGGAGAGAACGAGAAGGTGGAGGGAGAGGAGATTCAGTAGTATCAGGCTAGTGTGAGCAGCTTCTCTGTGGCTGCTGCTGCTGATGCAGCCCTCATCTTCTTGCCTGGGGGATGGGAGCCTGCTTCTCTTCAACGACCCAGGGACGCCAGAGCAATACTGGAGCAGTACCTGTGGACGATGGCTACAGCAGCAGCACCAGCGTCTCATGTGGTGACGGGTAGCGCCCTTGCTGGTGATGCATGCCTCACTGGAATCCGATTTGCCAAAGCAGGCTTCGCTGCTGCAGCTCTCATGTTCTAGCCTGGGGAATGGGAGCCTGCTTCTCTTCAACGACCCATGGACGCCAGAGCAATACTGTGGATGGTGGCTACAGTAGCCGCTGCAGCGTCTCGTGTGGTAACTGGTAGCGCCCTTGCTTCGCTGCCCCCGGTATGCGTCCCATGGCATATTGGCATATTACAGAAATTTCCCTCCTCTGACCCCCCCCCCCCCCCCCCCCGACGCGGCTGCTGTAGAAGAGTTAGAATAACAAAAAAAAATTAAGTAGGAAGATGCAGACATTGCCAGCGGCTGCAGTTGCAACGAAAGAAAGAACACTGATTATCATTATTAGTAAGTAGAATGATACATGCATATAAGTTACCTATTTCGCTCTGGCTCTTTGGCATCTCCCTCAAGTTTTGGAGCTTCTCCTCACGCTGACAACGGTATCTTTCCGTTTCCTCCGCACATAGTAGCATGTCGTCCTCACCTGAACTACGATCTAGTATCTGATTTCGTGTCTCTGTCTGACCATGATCTAATCTAACTGAAATCTTCCTTTTTCACCCGGCCTTTTTGAAGTATACCTCCTCCTCTTGTGGTTCTTGAACACAATATTCGCGATTACAAACTGTATTATAGAACTCAGTTAGTCTTTGTCCTCTCTTATTCCTTATCCCAAGCCCTTATTCTCCCGTTACATTTTCTTCAACTTCCCTTACAACTGCATTCCAGTCCCCATGATTATTACATTTTCATCTCCCTTTACGTACTGTATAACCCTTTCGGTATACTCATATACTTTTTCCACCTCTTCATCTTCAGCTTGCGACGTCAACTTGTACACATGAACTATCATTGTGGGAGTTGGTTTGCTGTCGATTGAAAAGAATCTTGCTTCCGTTGCACCATTCCCTACTGCTGTTGATATTACCCTATACTCATCCGATCAGAAATCCTTGTCTTCTTTCCATTTCACTTCTCTGACATCTACTATAACCAGATTCAGCCTTTGCATTTCCCTTTCAGGCTTTCTTGCTACCCTACCACGTTCAAGCTTCTGCCATTCCATGTCCCTACTCCTAGAACGTTATCCTTTCGTTGGTTATTCAATCTTTTTCTCATTGTCACCTTCCCCTTGACAGTCCCCTCCCGGAGATCCGAATGGGGGACTACTACGAAATCTTTTGCCAATGGAAACATTATCATGAAACTTTTTAAGTTACAAAACACATGTCCTGTGGGTGCACATTGTATGTCTTTAATGCGCTGGTTTTAATTGCCTTCTGAATCCTCCTGCCATTGATCATTGCTGACACTCCTACCTTTAGGATCAGTTCCCCACCCCCAGAACAAGATAGCGCACTGAACCTCTGTCCGCTCCTCTGCCATCTTCGACGAGGCCGTTGGCAGATTAATGGTGACTTCTTACGCTGGGTGTCTTCAGCTGCCAAAACTGATTATTAATCAAAATTTAAGCCGTGACGGGTTTCGAATCCGGAACCGAGGACCCTTTGATTGTTAATCAAAGACGCTACCCCATACATCACGAGTGCTCTAGACTGGTGTTCGTAAAATTCATTCATAATCAAGTTAATAATTACAAACAGATTGGCATCATACGAGAAAGAAAACACAGAAAACCGTACTTGGCAGATGGGGTTGGAATCAGGTGTAGTAATATTTTGGTATTTGCTGTGGCCGAAGAACGGTGGGTGCTTGTCACCTTGGCATGGCGTAATTAGACTAACAGAAGATAACAGTGATGCAGAAGTTCCTAACTTGTTATCTTCTACTAAACATTGTGGTACACCTTGGGGTGCAGAGTTCACAAATCTGAAAAAAAGCTTGTAGAACTGCACTGATGTTACCAAAGAGTGAAAAAAAGCTTGTATAACTGCGCTGATGTTACCAAAGAGTTCTAGGATACGATGAGAGAGAGAGAGGCTAGGCTGTGGTATATCTCAGTGACAGCTGCATACAAAGCTATCATAGTTGCTACGAAGATAGGCAGTGATAACAATGCGTTCAAAGAAAATTAGTAACAGACACATGGGGTACTCCCTAAACAATGAGGTGACAAAAGTCATCTGATAGCGTGATATGCATATATACAGATGGCGGTAGTGTCTTGTGGAATTGTTTCCTTTGTGACTATGGTTGCACGACGGGAATCAACAGTCTTTGAACACGGAGTAGAAGTTGAAACTAGACGCATTAGACATTCCATTTCGAAAATCCTTAGGGAACTCAATATTCCGAGATCCACAGTGTCAAGAATGTTTCGAGAATACCAAATTTCAGACACTACCTCTCACCAGAGACAACGCAGCGACCGAGAGCAGCAGCGTTTGCCTAGAGTTCTCTGCGCTAACAGACAAGTAACTCTGCGTGAAATAACAACAAAAATCAGTGTGGGGCTTGCGACGAACGTATCCGTTAGGACAGTGCTGCGAAATTTTACGTTAATGGCCTATAGCAGCAGACGACCTACGCATTTATCTTTTTTAACAGCACGTAATTGCCACAGCGCCTCTCCTGGCATCATGGCAATATCAGTTGGATCCTAGGCAACAGAAAAACCTATGGCTTGGTAAAATGAGTCTATATTTCATTTAGCAAGACCTACTGATAATGTTCGAGTCTGGCACAGACCTCAGGAAAGTAAGGACCCAAGTTGTCAACAAAGCACTGTGGAAGCTAGTGGTGCCTTCGTTGTACTGGAGGCTGTGTTTACATGGAATGGACTGGGTTTTCTAATCTGCATCTTCATCTATATGGATACTCTGCAAATCACATTCAAGTGCCTGGCAGAGGGTTCATCGAACCCCTTCACAATTCTCTATTATTAAAATCTCGTAAAGCGCGCGGAAAAAATGAACACATATATATTTCCGTACGAGCTCTAATTTCCCTTATTTTATCGTGGTGATCGTTCGTCCCTATGTAGGTCGGTGCCAACAAAATATTTTCACATTCGCAAGAGAAAGTTGGCGATGGGAATTTCGTGAGAAGATTCCGTCGCAACGAAAAACGCCTTTATTTTAATTATGTCCAGCCCAAATTCTGTATCATTTCTGTGACACTCTCTCCCACATTTCGCGATAATACAAAACGTGCTGCCTTTCTTTGAATTTTTTCGACGTACTTCGTCAGTCCTATCTGATAAGGATCCCACACAGCACCGCAGTATTCTAAAAGAGGCTGGAAAGTCTCCTTTGTAGATTTGTTACATTTTCTAAGTGTCCTGCCAATAAAACGCAGTCTTTGGTTAGCCTTCCCACAACATTTTCTTTGAGTTCCATCCAATTTAAGTTGTTCGTAATCGCAATACCTAGGTATTTAGTTGAATTTACGGCTTTTAGATTATGCTAATTTATCGTGTAACCGAAATTTAACGAGTTCCTTTTACCACTCATGTGGATGACCTCACACTTTTCGTTATTTACGGTTAACTGCTACTTTTCGCACCATTCTGATATCTTTTCTAAATCGTTTTGCAGTTTGTTTTGATCTTCTGATGACTTTATTAGTCGATAAACGACAGCATCATCTCTAAACAACCGAAAGCGGCTGCTCAGATTGTCTCCCAAATCGTTTATATAGATAAGGAACAGCAAAGGGCCTACAACACTACCTATGGAACGCCAAAAATCACTTCTGTTTTGCTAGATGTCTTTCTGTCTATTAGTACGAACTGTAACCTCTCTGAGAGGAAAGCACAAATCCAGTGACATAACTGAGACGATATTCCATAAGCACGCAATTTTACTACGAGCCGCTTGTGTGGTACCCTGTCCAACAGAAGCGATCATTTACTGGAAAAGGTTATGTTCGACCACTCAGAGCCCATTTGCAACCATTCAAGGACTTCATTCTTGTAAGTGACAATGTGCCGTGTC
This sequence comes from Schistocerca gregaria, assembly GCF_023897955.1. Lineage (NCBI taxonomy): Eukaryota > Metazoa > Arthropoda > Insecta > Orthoptera > Acrididae > Schistocerca > Schistocerca gregaria. Next base: position 184,023,619 of record NC_064927.1, read on the forward strand.
ACCGGGTCATAGTTGTTCGCGATTTGTTTGAAGAACATTTTGGACAATTCGAACGAATGATTTGGCCACCACGATCACCCGACATGAACCCTATCAAACAATTATGGGACATCAACTAGTGGTCAATTCGTGCACAAAATCATGCAGTGGCAACACATGTGGAATTACGGACGGCTACAGACGCAGCATGGCTCGGTATTTCTGCTGCCGACTTCTGACGACTTGCTGATTCCGTACCCTGTCGACTTGCTGTACAACGTGGAGCAAAACGAAGTCCGGCACAATATTGAAAGATATCGCAAGACTTTTGACAACTCTGTGTACAATATCGACAGAGAAAGTAAAAACATGAAACCGTGCTATATAAATTCTGTAATGAAAATCTGACTGTTATTAGAGGGCCGAGAGACTCTGCTGAATGCCTGCTGAAGTCGTTTCTTCCTGAAGATAACAGTGGCAATGGTGACGAACTATAAAAGTATATATTGCCCCACATGAAAGCTTAAATGTCTTTCTACTATTTACACAAGAAGTTTTAGCTGTTATCATTCAGCGAAAGAATGGGAAAGCTTTCTGTCCCAACTACATTCATAACGAAACTCCGAAAGCAGCAAAGAACAAGATTATTGCATGCTCCACAGACTTACTGAATGTATCGCTAGCACAACGAAGAATTCCTGAAGTCTGGAAGTGTGTGCAAACTATCATAGCCCAGAAGAGCATGGATAGACATCCATTGGTTCCTAAGAGGTACAGACCAATCGGTCTTCTTAGCACCTTGAGTAAAGTGCAAGAGCGATTGCTGTTCAGTAGACTAGAGTCCCTCGGCCAGAGCCAGTTCGTCTTCATAAAGCACTGATCAAGGAATGACGTAACTAACTGTGCTCTCATCATTGTGCACAACTGTAGCACCGCGTATGTGACAGGCATGAAGGCTGACGATGAGGGCGTATGTGACAACGTGTGGTGGCCCACTACATGTGCCAGCCTGAGACAATTACAGGCCCCAAAATGTTAGTAACAGTGCCACCTAGATTACTGTGCAGAGCGCACTGTGAAATGGAGCGAAGCATCCAGTGAATTAGTGTGGCTAATTACTAAGGATTGTCCACAGCGATCTGTAGTTGCGTCAATTTTCTGCGACGTAGTTCTTGAGGCAATGGTAACAACTCGGAAAGAAAATGCTCAGGTGTCAGAACGAATAGCCCCCGCTGATGACATACTAATTGTGGTGATAGATAACTGAAGAGCCAGGCTTCAAAAAGAAAAACGTTTGATGTTTTTTCTAAAGTGCAAAAGTGCTGGTCAGGTAATAAATCTGAAACCACAGCAATAAGACTACCTACACTATGTGATCAAAAGTATCTGGGCACCCCCAGAAACATACGTTTTCCATATTAGGTGAACACCAGAGGGTACAAAAAAGCATAAGGAAGAAACCAAAATCATTATGAGTTATTTAGTAAACCAAATTTACTTCTGAAGAAATTTCCAGTACCTAAAGAGTGTAAAAAACTTTTTCTTTCAGCAGTTTTTGGGTCTTATTTTTTAAGTTATTAAAAGAGGCAGCGTGTGCTGGCACAGGTAATGTGTTAAAAATCTTTATTTCTACATATTCGTAACTGACTCGTGTTCCTTAAGTTGAGTTGTAGGTGTGTCAGCCAACGGCCTTGCCGCAGTGGTAACACCAGTTCCCGTCAGATCACCGAAGTTAAGCGCTGACGGTTGGGCTAGCACTTGGATGGGTGACCATCCGGTCTGCCGAGCCCTGTTGGGAAGCGCGGTACACTCAGCCCTTGTCAGGGAAACTATGGAGCTACTTGATTGAGAAGTAGCGGCTCCGGTCGCGGAAACTGACATACCGCTGGGAGAACGATGTGCTGACCACTTGCCCCTCCACATCCGCATCCGGTGACGCCTGTAGGCTGAGGATGAGACGATGGCCGATCGGTACCGCCGTTCCTTCATGGCCTGTGCGGGTGAAGTTTACTTTGTAGGTGTGTCTATCTTTAATGCTTGTATGATTATGAACAGACAGCAAAAGGTTCTAACTGTGATGGTTTTCTTTTGTGTGCAAAACGGCTGGTAGATATATAAAAAGGTGTTGGGATGTCAGTACCTATAATTATTTGAAACAAGAACTATATGAGATGATCCTGATGACTTTCTTCTGCCAAATAAAATTTTCTTGAGTCCTGGAAAATTTCACTACAGAAGAATGCCTTCGCTTAGATGGCAGTGAAAGAAAAGGTAAAAGAAGGTAATCAGAAGTTTCTCAGAAACAGATGTGTGGAACTATTTCAGGAGACAGATAACTCGTGAAACATTTAGAGTAATATAGTCTATGTGAACTCTCCTGAGTTAATTTTGTATCCAGGTATCCACCAAACAGTTTGAAAGAAGTGGATAAAGCTTTCGATAAGCTGAAAGAAATATTTCCAATCTTTTCATTGCCAATAGGTAGCTAATTGGCTGCAAACAACATATTCGATACTCCAAGGATTCTTTCCTTTGCTCATTGTGCTTAATTAAGTTCTTTCCAGGATCGAGAGAAATTGTATCATCTCCATAAAGCACGAATTTTCTTGGTGTATTGTTGGGCAGGTCACTTATAAATTTTATAAACGTTAGAGGCCCAGGCACTGGTCGTTGCGCAGCACCCCTAGTAACATTCAGAAAATGTAACTTTTGACCATTGTAGCTTACAATTTTTTTTCTGTTGCTGTAACAGGATTTGATGAGATTTGATGAGGGAGAGTTCCAGGTCCCTAAGGCATTATTCCCATAGTTTCTCCAGTAAAACTGTGTGGTTTATGGAATCAAGTGCCTTGCTCCAGTACACTAGTGTGGCTTCACCGGATAACTTCGACTCAAAAGAGTACTGCACAATAGAAACAACATTTTGACCAGCTAATCCCATACTGAGACTTAGTCAATCTATTGTTTTTAACAATATAGACAGGGGATCTCAAGTTGTTCCGTATTTCTAGATTTCCGGAAAGCTTTTGACACCGTTCCTCACAAGCGACTTCTAATCAAGCTGCGGGCCTATGAGGTATCGTCTCAGTTGTGCGACTGGACGCGTGATTTCCTGTCAGGAAGGTTGCAGTTCGTAGTAATAGACGGCAAATCATTGAGGAAAACTGAAGTGATATCAGGTGTTCCCCAGGGAAGCGTCCTGGGACCTCTGCTGTTACTGATCTATATAAATGACCTGGGTGACAATCTGAGCAGTTCTCTTAGGTTGTTTGTCAGATGATGCGGTAATCCGAAGACCAGTATCAGCTGCAAAGTGATTTAGAAAAGATTGCTGTATGGTGTGGCAGGTGGCAGTTGACGCTAAATAACGAAAGGTGGGAGGTGATCCACGAGTGTTCTAAAAGAAATCCGTTGGAATTCGATTACTCGATAAATAGTACAATTCTCAAGGCTGACAATTCAACTAAGTACCTGTGTGTTAAAATTACGAACAACTTCAGTTGCAACGACCACATAGATAATATTGTGGGGAAGGCGAGCCAAAGGATGCGTTTCATTGGCAAGACACTTAGAAGATGTAACAAGTCCACTAAAGAGACAGCTTACACTACACTCGTTCGTCCTCTGTTAGAATACTGCTGCGCGGCGTGGGATCCTTCCAAGGTGGGATTGACGGAGGACTTCGAAAGGGCGCAAAAAAGGGCAGCTCGTTTTGTATTATCACGTAATAGGGGAGAGAGTGTGGCAGATATGCAACGCGAGTTGGGATGGAAGTCATTAAAGCAAAGACGTTTTTCGTCGTGTCGAGATCTATTTACGAAATTTCAGTCACCAACTTTCTCTTCCGAATGCGAAAGTATTTTGTTGAGCCCAACCTATATAGGTAGGAATGATCATCAAAATAAAATAAGAGAAATCAGAGCTCGAAGAGAAAGGTTTAGGTGTTCGTTTTTTCCGCACGCTGTTCGGGAGTGCAATGATAGAGAGATAGTATGACTGTGGTTCGATGAACCCCTTGCCAAGCACTTAAATGTGAATTGCAGAGTAATCATGTAGATGTAGATGTAGACGTAGATGTAGAGATGCATGCAAATTTGCTTATGTATACACTAGCCAATTATTTTTGACAAAATAGGTAACAGAGGACGATAATTTTTAGATCAGTATTTTCACTTATTTTTAGACATTCTGGAAATATGGCACTAACAAACACTCATTTTGTAAGTGTGCAGGGAGGGAGTGATACTGAATCCATTCTCTCTGAATCACAGAATTTGAGAAGCCGTAAATACCTCCTGATCTGGAGCAACTTAAACTTTTCTACTTATTGATTATATCACGTATTTCCACTTTTCTCCAGTTACATATTTGAAAGGTATTAACAAAATTTTGTAAAAACTGTTTTGTATAATGAGACTGTGAATTAGGTTTCGGTGCAAGTTTCAAACTCTTCTTATGAGGATATGAGGAAATGTGGTTTGCAACACTGCTAAGGAAGAAGTTACATTCAGCTGGAGTGACACTGACACCACTTTCAACTTATACACGATGTCTACCTGTATCTGATTCTAATTTCATGCCACTCCATGCAGCCTTAACCCTTTATTGAAGTTTACAAAGTGGTTATTATTTGATTTACATTTAGCTACTCCGATTTGTGATCTGTAGTATCTCTTGAGGCTAATGTATCTCGCTTTATCAACACTACCACTTTATATCTTATCATGTCACATGAAAACCATCAATTTTAGCTTCTTTGTAGCGAGGTTTGGCCACGCTTACTTGCATTACCGTTGTTTCGTTTGGTACCTATTGCACAAAAGGTACTGAAAATTTCGATATAGTACTAATAAACCTGTTACATAATGCCTCAGCATTGCTAGGAGCATGTACTACGCTATTCCAGTTTAGCTGCTGCAGCTTCTCCCTGAAACTTTTTATCACTGAATAGCCTGACACAGGTTGTTGGTGCACGACCCCCCTTTGGTTTATTAATTACTAGTTTTTCCTGATTATCTTTGTGACATGTCAGATACTGAACACTGAACAGCCCCAATTCAAGATCATCTTTATGTACATTTATAATAAAATTGTCCGTCTATTTCAGTGATAGCAGTGGCGTGGTAGCTACTTCAAAAATACCTTCAACAAATGAATCCTCGGTATACATATTGATGAAGTCCCATACTCTTGGCTGTGTCTGTAGTAGTTAAATTAATATCAGGTGGTAAATTCATTCCTTCTTCCCTTTGCCAGTGTTCATTAATACATAATATTATTCTTTTGATCCCATCCAGCGTAGCACCTAGATCATCTGCTTTATATTTCAGAGACATAATATTTATAAGCACAAATAAAACCGATTTTTCAATGCAAGAAGGAAGATACATAGTGTCCTGGGACAAATTTGATCCACACCCAGGGCTGTGCCTTGCGCTTGTCCTTATGTTTGGTGTGGTAGAGGGCTTACGACATTTCTCTATGACGTTTCCTCGGTCCTGTTTGAGACTCCAACTGGAGCTTTTTTATTTTACTTTCTACATAATTTACCTAGCATGGGCGTTTTGCTACACTTGGTAACTATTTAGTGTGGGATGACTGATCTGGTGCAATTGGTGGCATTTCACTATGCGTTTTCCTTGTTCGTTTCTCAAGGTTGTTGCTTATTTTATGCGTTTGCATAATTTGTGTATGTTGGCTGACTGGAGGCACTTGGTAGCAGTTTGGCATGTTTTCCGTGTGCCTGCAGTTTTAGTTGCCCTACAGCAAATATCATTTTAGATGCCAGTACCTTTTTTCTTTGGTATTTAATGTGCAGTCCGCGTTTCTTGTAAAATATTCATCCCAAGGATCACATATCTGTGATCTGTACTTTCTTAAAAGTCATGTAATCATTTTTATTTGCAGTTTTTTTCTGCAAATATCGGTGTTAAGACACGGCAATGACGGTATTTCTAAGCACTGTGAAATGTTTATGATTCTTACATTCGCTCATCTTAGGTTTTCAGTACAATCACTTATAGCTGTAACAGCCATATGCGAATGATCTCTGCGTACGTGCTTTGCGCGCATATTAACACTGTAGTACCAGTGGAATTGAAACAGTTTACTACTGAAAATTTTGTTACCTTCAGTATTTCAGCTGACGTGGCGCCTACTTTAATAAAGTTAAATACCTTCACATTCGAATTTCACGGTTTTGATTATATCACGTCCATGACTATCACGCAAAACTGTCACCTTTCCATCGTTTCCCATTTTGACTATATTTAGTGCTGTGCTTTGAGTTTCGGCGTTTGCTTCGTTTTAGAAATGTTTCGTTTATTTGGTTCAAGCGTAAGGCACTTGAGTGCACATGTAGCTTCCCTGGTTTGTTTTTTACTTATAGATTTTCTTGGGATCTTGGTAGTGCTTTTGGCTTTTTCTTTGCACTCGTACGCGTTCAGGATGTCAAACTTATTTCTCGTTAGCACAGGATAATTCAAATCAAGCTTTGTATTCTTTGATTTACGTGGAATTTCTCTTTGGCACTTGGAATCTTGCTTTGTACACTTTAATGATTTTTCCTTAACCCTGATGTGTTACAAAAAATGAGGAACTACCAGTAAGTCATTGCCTGCAGTGGTTGTGAAAATGATTATGAAATTGAGTATCATGGTGTAAGTGGTTCGCATGGTTTTTCGTTTTATTTACGCTACTGGCCAATAAAATTGCTACACCATGACGATGGTGTGCCATAGACGCGAAATTTAACCGACAGGAAGAAGATGCAGTGATATTCAAATGATTAGCTTTTCAGAGCATTCACACAAGTTTGACGCTTGGCGTCACCTACAACGTGCTGACGTGACGAAAGTTTCCAACCGATTTCTCATACACAAACAGCAGTTGACCGGAGTTGCCTGGTGAAACGCTGTTGTGATGGTTCAAATGGCTCTGAGCACTATGGGACTTAACTTCTGAGGTCATAAGTCCCCTAGAACTTAGAACTACTTAAACCTAACTAAGCTAAGGACATCACACAAATCCATGCAAGAGGCAGGATTCGAACCTGCCACCGTAACGGTAGCGCGGTTCCAGACTGTAGCGCCTAGAACAGGTCGGCCACCCCGGCCAGCGTTGCTGTGATGCCTCGTGTAAGGAGGAGAAATGCTTGTCATTACGTTTCCGACTTTGATAAAGGTCGGATTGTAGCCTATCGCGATTGTGGTTTATCGTATCGCGGCGTTGCTGCTCCCGTTGGTCGAGATCCAATGACTGTTAGCAGAATATGGAATCGGTGGGTTCAGGAGGGTAATACGGAACGCCGTGCTGGATTCCAACGGCCTCGTATCACTATCAGTTGAGATGACAGGCATCTTAACCGCATGGCTGTAACGGATCGTGCAGCCACGTCACGATCCCTGAATCAACAGATGGGAACGTTTGCAAGACAATAACCATCTGCACGAACACTTCGACAACGTTTGCAGCAGCATGGACTATCTGCTCGGAGACCATGGCTGCGGTTACCCTTGACGCCGCATCACAGACAGGAGCGCCTGCAATGGTGTACTCAACGACGAACCTGGGTGCACCAATGGCAAAACGTAATTTTTTGGATGAATCCAGATTCTTTTTACAGCATCATCATGGTCGCATCCGTGTTTGGCGACATCTTGGTGAACGCACATTGGAAGCGTGTATTCGTCATCGCCATACTGGCGTATCACAGGCGTGATGATATGGGGTGCCATTGGTTACACGTCTCGGACACCTCTTGTTCGTACTGACGGCAGTTTGAACCGTGGACGTTACATTTCAGATGTGTTACGACCCGTGGCTCTACCCTTCATTCCATCTTTGCGAAACCCTACGTTTCAGCTGGATAATGCACGACCGCATGTTGCAGGTCCTGTACGGGCTTTTCTGGATTCAGAAAATGTTCGATTGCTGCCCTGGCCACCACAGTCTCCAGATATCTCAGCAATTGAAAACGTCTGATCAATGGTGGCCGAGCAACTGGCTCGCCACAATACACCAGTCACTACTCTTTATGAAGTGTGGTATTGTGTTGAAGCTGCATGAGCAGCTGTACCTGTACACGCCATCCAAGCTCTGTTTGACTCAAAGCCCAGGCGTATCAAGGCCGTTATTGCAGCCAGAGGTGGTTGTTCTGGGTAGTGATTTCTCAGGATCTATGCACCCCAATTGGGTGAAAATGTAATCACATGTCAGTTCTAGTGTAATATATTTGTCCAATGAATACTCGTTTATCATCTGCAATTTTTCTTGGTGTAGCAATTTTAATGGCCAGTAGTGCAATATTTTATAAATTTTCTATTTCTTTTATATTATTTCTACAGATTATTGAAAATGCTTAAATTACAGGTCTTGGAGCTATTGTTAAGTTCATTTACACAGAATTTCGTGTAGCTATGTGAAAATACGACCCGCTTTAGATTGCAGATGGCAGGTATCATAACTGTAGTCGAAAGTAAATCTTGCGCTTTACTTCGCCGGAACTGAGTAATAAAAATGAGGAAGGAACTGTGGCTCCAACTATTTAAATGACCTCTGCCTGAATAGGGCCGTAGATGTATTGAGGCAACGCGCTGCTTTGACACAATATACCTTTCATGCAGCATATTCGTGCTCGCCTGTCACTTGTTACCGTTATCGGCCTGCAGTCAACTATCTGTCTGCTAACGTTGTGCATCTCTGGGTGGAAACCGCGTGGTATGTTAAATGTACGAGCAAGGTTATACTGACTCTGGTTAATCAGAAGGCGCGTTACATATTACGGCTTAAAAAACCTCGTAGTCACAGCACAGAGGGAAACTTCTGGTCTTGCTAAAGTGATTACTGCCGCTGCCAATGTTCCTTGCAATGTAAGCTCATTGTCTGGTCATCTTCGGTCTGGCTTCCGTACTGTGGCTTCCGGACAAACGGGGGTTGGGTTGTTTGGGGGACGAGAGCAGACAGCGAGGTCATCGGTCTCATCGGATTAGGGAAGGGCACTGAAGGAAGTCGGCCGTGCCGTTTCAAAGGAACCATCCCGGCATTTGCCTGCAGTGATTTAGGGAAATCACGGAAAACCTAAATCAGGATGGCCGGACGCGGAATTGAACCGTCGTTCTCCCGAATGCGAGTCCAGTGTGCTAACCACTGCGCCACCTCGCTGGGTCTTCGGTCTGGGATATTGTGAGATTATTGCTAGTGTCCCATATTTGCGTTGCATTAGCGTGATTGTAAATTGTGTGGCCTTTCAGGTCATGAAGAACTAGACTTTTTCAGTCGTATTTGTCAGGGAAACATTAGGTCTTTGTTCATGTATTCATCTTCTTAAGAACATTTATGGATCAGTATTAATTCCAATTTTAATCATTCAAGGTTTCCATGGCTGATTTTAGTGCTCATCCGCTAGTAACACCAGGCTTCATAAAATAATGTCAATGTTTCGCAATTTCTCATGTCTATCATATGTCGTGAGGGTGTAAAACATATAGGTTGTTGAACAGCGTTTACCTATGAACCATGTTTCCCTGCGATAATTATTTTGTTTTGAGTAAAGTTGCCATATTATGAATTTATTACACGGCTTGGTTGCCATTTTTTCCAATTATCTATATCTCCTTGTATGTTCAGTCAAGAACGTTATCGCAACGTACCCCATACATTTTAACTGTATTTAAACCTAGGGTGAAGAAGTTTCAATAATGTTTACAATTTTATGTTGTAAAAACTTTAAGCGAGATACGTAGGTAAATGTATGGATTTCGAGGCACGTGCTGGTGGAGGCGAAGTAATGGAAGTGATTCTTTTTATCACACAACGTCAGGGGTTTTTAATATTATTTGGTGGTGTAGGACAGGGATCTCAAAATTTGTCTTGCAAAATTTGTATCTTTAGGATACAGGTTCCTTACACACACAGTTAGTAAATGCACGAGATCTACAGTGTGGGTTCTAATTACAATTTTGTTTTAATTAGCTCTGGTTAGCACTATTTCTTGTTGTGCGTTATACAAAAGCTCCGAAACTTCAGTCATTCATGTCAGATAGCCTTTAGTTTCATGTGAGCCAGATTTACTATAAGAGGGTGACATATCACGGCTTAAAACGAGGGTAATATTCTCATATGTGCTTCTCGATGAAGTCAGATAAATGAGGGAAATCCTTCAATTGAATCATATAGCACACGGATGTAGTTATTTTACTTTCGAATATCGATTTCAGCCAAATTCGGAGCATCTTCGGGTCATGAAAGAGGTATTAAACAATGCATTTCATAATTAAAGAATCTAATCATTCTTCAAAGGTACCATATCGGTGACTTCCTTTTCTTTTGCTTATGCCTTTATTCCTGCAGATACGCAGGGTCAGCATGGTTAATCGGATGTGGCAATGTTAGTTTAAGGGGTGGTTGAATGCCCTTCCTACTGCCACCCCGTAACCCCAGGAAGTTGTGTAACCCATGGAATAGTGCGAAAGTGTTCAGATGTCTGCGAGCTGTGGAACTGAGGCGGAACGTGACGACCAGCCCGGTGTTCACCGAGGGGGATGTGGAAAACCGCCTAAAAACCACATCCAGGCTGGCCGGCACACTGGCCCTCGAAGTTAATCCGCCAGGCGGATTCGATCCGGGGACGGCCCGCCGACCCGCGTCCAGGAAGCAGCGCCTTAGCGCTCTCGGCTAACCTGGCAGGTCAAAGGCACCATATCGGTGTAACATGTGTAATTACAAACACCTAAATATCATCAGTGCACGTAGCAATAAATGACGTAATGAAGGTGAAGTTTACCAGCTTAGAAAGTGCAGCACATCTTCCTGTGGTGACATCGGCCTTGCTAATAGATCGGGTACGGACGTGAAAAGTTCGTAAAATCTCACCAGCAAAATGGACCCTGCATGTCGGACGAAATGAGCTGCGTGGTAATATTCAATAGTCGGTGGTTTTACTGCCCTGCATGCGCCGGAGACGAGTTCCCCGGAAACGGAGCGTCGCGCGGTAAGTGAAGCAATGCAAACACGAAAGGCTCGCCATTGTTTGCATCGAGTAGTGGGATCCGCTGGCCTGCAGCCGGCCGAGGGCCATCAGCGCTTTACGATGATGGCGCCGCCCACGTGGCGCGCGACGACCCGGCCGCGGGATTGCCTCGGCCCGCCGGCCCGTCCTGCCAATGAGAAACCCGCGGCGGAAAGCGCGTGTCGTTCCGTCCGCACTCTTATTTGAATAACAATACTCGCGGCTGACGAGGGCTCGTAATGGTGAGAAGCGGACGCAACTGTTTGCGTTGCCCTCGTAAACGACGCCCACAGCTGTCGTTCTCCTGCGGCGGCGGCGGCGGACGTCTCTGGCGTCCCGGGCAGCCGGCCACTCGTCGGTCCGACTCATCTCAGCGCAGCGGCAGCGACGTCGCTGATGTAGCCTAGGGCAGCGAGATAACGCACAACGGCCACGGCAAATTGTGCCTCTGGCGTGCACTGCAAGTCACATTAGAATGCCCACTAGCGTAGACCGCTGCGAGACTGACGGGAAGAGCACCGACACGCCGACGCCCGTGCCTTGGCCAGCTGCGCTGGTTTCTAGGTTGAGGACACATAGCTCAAAAAACCCGACTGAGATGGTCTCAAAGATTCTCAGTTAGGCAGCCTCTTTCAAACAATCCGGGCACTAGTCATAACTTGAAATCGCATTGTAATACACTACTGGCCACTAAAATTGCTACACGGATATTCATTGGACAGATATATTATACTAGAACGGACGTGTGATTACATTAACACCGGTGGCCGACCGGCTCTAGGCGCTTCAGTACGGAACCGAGCGACTGTTACGGTCGCAGGTTCGAATCCTGCCTCGGGAATCGATGTGTGTGTTGCCCTTAGGTTAATTAGGTTTAAGCAGTTCTAAGTTCCAGGGGACTGATGACCTCACACGTTAAGTCACATAGTGCTCAGAGCCATTTGACACTTTTTTTTTTTACATTATCACGCAATTTGGGTGCATAGATCCTGAGAAATCAGTACCCAGAACAACCAACTCTGGCCGTAATAACGGCCTTCATATGCCAGGGCATTAAGTCAAACAGAGCTGGGATGGCGTGTACAGGTACAGCTGCCCATGCAGCTTCAACATGATACCAAAGTTTATCAAGAGTAGTGTCTGGTGTATTGTGACCAGCCAGTTGCTCGGCCACCACTGATCAGACGTTTTCAGCTGGTGAGAGATCTCGAGAATGTGCTGGCTAGGGCTGCAGTCGAACATTTTCTGTGTCCAGAAAGATCCGTACAGGACCTGCAACATGCGGTCGTGCATTATAATTCTGGAATGTAGGGTTTCACAGGGAGAGAATGAAGGGTAGAGCTACGGTTCGTAACACATCTGAAATGTAATGTGCACTCTTCAAAGTGCCGTCACTGCGAACAAGAGGTGACCGAAACGTGTAACCAATGGCACCCCATACTATCACTCCGGGTGATACGCCAGTATGGCGATGTCGAATACCCACTTCCAATGTGCGTTCACCGCGATGTCTCAAAACACGGATGCGACCATCATGTTGCTGTAAACAGAACATGGATTCATCCGAAAAAATGACGTTTTGCCATTCGTGCACCGAGGTTCGTCGTTGAGTACATCATCGCAGGCGCTTATGTCTGTGATGCAGCTTCAAGGGTAACCGCAGCCATGGTCTCCGAGCTGATAGTCCATGCTGCTGCAAACGTCGTCTAACTGTTCGTGCAGATAGTAGTTGTCTTGCAAACGCTCCCACCTGTTGACTCAGGGATGGAGACGTGGCTGTGCGATCTGCTGAAGCCATGCGAATAAGATGCCTGTCATCTCGACTGCTAGTGATACCAGGCCGTTTGAATCCAGCACGGAGTTTCGTATTACCCTCCTGAACCCACCGATTCCATATTCTGCAAACAGTCATTGGATATCAACCAACGCGAACATCAATGTCGCGATACGATAAACCGCAATCGCGATAGTCTACAATCCGACCTTTATCAAAGTCGGAAACGTGATGCTACGCATTTCTCCTCCTTACACAAGGCATCACAACAACGTTTCACCAAGCAACGCCGGTCAACTGCTGTTTGTGTATGAGAAATCAGTTGGAAACTTTCCTCATGTCAGCACGTTGTAGGTGTCGCCACCGGCGCCAACCTTGCGTGAATGCTCTCTAAAGCTAATCATATGCATATCACAGCATCTTCTTCCTGTCGGTTAAATTTCGTGTCTGTAGCACGTAATCTTCGTGGTGTATCAATTTTAATGACCAGTAGTGTAGTGAAGTGCGTCTTAGGTTACTGAAGCGTCCTCAAGTGAGTGTAATTCCTGGCGTATGATTACACAAAAGAAACGTAAGGGCCGCCAGTGAGAGAACAGGACGACGCCAACAATAAATACAGGCCCGTCGTTTCTTAGTACAATACGGATTCAACTAAATAACTTTGGAGACGCCCATAACAAACAACATGGACAACCGTAAAATACTTTCATACAACGAACCATGAGGCCGTCGAGTTCTTAATAGCAGTCAACATGCACAACAACTATACTGAGACCACACATCAATCGGAAAAGTCATCGCCAATTTACAGCCGGAAAACACGAAACCAATACAGGGAAGCACGACAGCAACACCCTTAAACACACCAACGTAATTACAATGTAGGAACAACGAGATCATAGCAATTTACAATCGAACCAAATAAATACAATACGGTGTGAGACACAGCTCTCCCAATATGCCACTAACTGGACATCGAATGAACGGTGCCGCGCTGGTTTAGCCGAGCGGTCTGAGGCACTGCAGTCACGGATTGTGCGGCTCGTCCCGGCGGAGGTTCGAGTCCTCTCTCGGGCATGGGTATGTGTGTTTGTCCTTAGGATAATTTAGCTTAAGTAGTGTGTAAGCTTAGGGACTCATGACCTCAGCAGTTAAGTCCTATAAGACTTCACACACATTTGAACATTTGAATGAACGGTGGTACTGCCAGTTTTAATTTGTGTAACGGCTTCGTGTGAGCCGCTACATGGCTTGTTAGAAGAGTCACATGCTCAAACCACACTCAGGGAATTTTAATCCAGAATTATGTTATATCCTCACTCTTAGTACAATCTGCAAATGTGAATGCGGGTCGTCTGCTGTGGGTTCTCTCAATGTGGACATGCAGTTTAGCCAACCATTGTATCAAGTAGAGTGCGGTTGCACTGGACCAGAGAGACATAAGTTCCCCGAGCATTAGCGGGTCCCGTTAGGTTGGCAAATGTCGCTGTCCGGCCTCTCTGAGCCTTTCCGGCCACCGTATGTGGGCCCCGGACGAGGGGAGACGGTTAGGCATTCCCTGGTGAGACTCTGGTAAGTACGGACGCTCTGCGTGATGGCTCCTATAGTCATCTTAGTTAGGACATATAGTCAAGTTACGTGAAATTGCTATTTTTCTTTTGGTATCACTGATGATTGGCCAGCATTCCATGTAACCGTACCATTAAGTAAAGTGAGTGACCAAGGAGTTATTTTCATGATTTTATTAAATAAAAGCGTTGTTGTTATATAAAATTCTTTGTCTCACAGCAACGTCTTATTTCCGTTACCATTCCAGTTAAGTTATTAAAACGTTCAACTTAAAGTTAGAAAATAATCAGATTTTTTGTAGTGATATTTGCTCAGGGAAACGTCGTAGGCGCCTTTCACAAAAGATACAGGTGCTAAGTTGAGGATGCCTGCGAAGGCTTTGGGGAAAGCAAGTATCATGCAACTGGTATTGCGCTTGGTACTCACAGGCGATACTTTCCCGTCATATTCTCGGGAACGTGCAAATGATTTCGTAATCAGTGAACACTGCTCGTATCCTGTCACTAAGACACTGAATCAACCAGATTTCGAGCAGTAGCGACACCGCCTTAGCACAGACCAATTCAACACAGCAGACAGCAAAATTATACGGAACTATCTTTCACGTGGTTGTGTAGGGGTATAATAATTATGTATAGTAATTATATGTTATTTATGGTTCTTCAAAGCAGAGATACCGCAGAAAAATATGCAAAGACTATATAGGTTGTTGTTGTGGTTTTCAGTCCTGATGAAACGTCCCCTTACAAAAATTTATACACGACTGTGCTTAAACTGACACACAATAGTTTTTAGCGCAACGCAATCTGACTTCCAAAAGTCCCTACGAAAGAATGGCCCTGCCTATCATTAACCTATACGTTTCACAAATCACTTACCTCACAAAAATCTTCGTTGCTCAAGCTACTGCAATACAGCGAGCACCACTACTGCCAGCTAAATAAAATATTCAAACTACTGAAGGCACTAACTACTGACAGGCATAGTTAGCAAATGAAAGATTTTAATAGAGAACAAACAGTGTATTTACCTTAATAGTCATAATATATAAATCAGTTCGTGACACCAATTCTTACAAATTTCAAAACTCCGCCATCTCTCTCCCCACGTCCACCACTGCTGGTGGCTCACCTCCAACTGCGCAACGCTACGCGCTGTTAGCATCCAGCTGCCGCTGCCCAACACTACAATGGCAGACAACAATGCAGACTAAACACAGACTGCACACGGCACAGCTAGTGATTTTTTCATACCGAGCGCTATGTGGCGTTACCAATAAGAAAACCTAAACAGCCTACTTACACTGAGACTGGTTTGATGCAGCTCTCCATGCTACTCTATCATGTGCAAGCTTCTTCACCTCCCAGTACCTACTAAAACCTACACCCTTCTGAATCTGTTTAGTGTATTCATCTCTTGATCTCCCTCTACGATCTTTACCCTCCACGCTACCCTCCAATACTAAATTGGTGATCCCTTGATGCCTCAGAACACGTCCTACCAACCGATCCCTTCTTCTAGTCAAGTTATCCCACCAACTTCTCTTCTCCCCAATCCTATTCAGTACCACCTCATTAGTTATATGATCTACCCATCTAATCTTGAGCATTCTTCTTTAGCACCACATTTCGAAAGCTTCTATTCTCTTCTTGTCCAAATTAGTTATCGTCTATGTTTCACTTCCATACAAATACTTTCAGAAACGATTTCCTGACACTTAAATTTATACTCGATGTTAACAAATTTCTCTTCTTCAGAAATGCTTCCCTTGTCAATGCCAGTCTACATTTTATATCCTCTCTACTTCGACCATCATCAGTTATTTTGCTCTCCAAATTGCGAAACTCCTTTAATACTTTAAATGTCTGATTTCCTAATCAAATTCCCAGCAGCATCACCACAGTTAATTCGACTACATTCTATTATCCTCGTTTTGCTTTCGTTGATGTTCATCTTATATCCGTCTTTCAAGACACTGTCCATGTCGTTAACTGCTCTTCCAAGTCCTGTGCTGTCTCTGACAGAATTACAATGTCATCCGCGAACCTCAAAGTTTTTATTTCTTCTCCATGGATTTTAATAACTACTCCGAATTTTTCTTTTGTTTCCTTCGCTGCTTGCTCAATATACAGATTGAATAACATCGAGGATAGGCTATAAACCTATCTCACTCCCTTTCCAACCACTGCTTCCCTTTCGTGCCCCTCGACTCTTATAACTGTCATCTGGTTTCTGTACAAATTGTAAATAGCCTTTAACTCCCTGGATTTTTCACCTGCCACCTTTAGAATTAGAAAGAGAGTATTCCAGTGAACATTGTCGAAAGCTTTCTCTAACTCTACAAATGCTAGAAACGCAGGTTTGCTTTTTCTTAATCTAGCTTCTAAGATAAATCGTAGGGTCAGTATTGCGTCATGTGTTCCAATATTTCTAAGGAGCCCAAACTGATCTTCCCCGAGGTCAACTTCTTACCAGTTTTTCCATTCGTCTGTAGGGAATACACGTGACTTATTAAACTGATTGTTCGGTAATTTTCACATCTGTCAGCACCTGCTTTCTTTGGGATCGGAATTATTATATTCTTCTTGAAGTCTGAGGGTATTTCGCCTGTCTCATACATCTTGCTCACCAGATGGTAGAGATTTGTCAGGACTGGCTCTCCCAAGGTTGTCAGTAGTTCTAATGGAATTTTGTCTACTCCCGGGGCCTTGTTCCGACTCAAGTCTTTCAGTGCTTTGTCAAACTCTTCACGCAGTATCGTATCTCCCATTTCATATTCATCTACATCCTCTTCCATTTCCATAATATTGTCCTCAAGTACATCGCCCTTGTATAGATCCTCCATATACTCCCTCCACCTATCAGCTTTCCCTTCTTTGCTTAGAACTGGGTTTCCATCTGAGCTCTTGATATTCATATAAGTGGTTCTCTTTTCTCCAAAGGTCTCTTTAATTTTCCTGTAGGCAGTATCTATCTTACCCCTAGTGAGATAAGCCTCTACATCCTTACATTTGTCCTATAGCCATCCCTGCTTAGCTATTTTGCACTTCCTGTCCATCTCATTTTTTAGACGTTTGTATTGCTTTTTGCCTGCTTCATTTACTGCATTTTTATATTTTCTCCTTTCATCAGTTAAATTCAGTATTTCTTTTGTTACCCAAGGATTTCTACTAGCCCTCGTCTTTTTACCTACTAGGTCCTCTGCTGCCTTCACTACTACATCTCTGAAAGCTACTCATTCTGCTTCTACTGTATTTCTTTTCCCCATTGCTGTCAATTATTCCCTTATGCTCTCCCTGAAACTCTGTACAACGTCTGGTTCGTTCAGTTTATCCAGGTCCCATCTACTTAAATTCCCACCTTTTTGCAGTTCTTCAGTTTTAATCTACAGTTCATAACCAATAGATTGTGATCAGAGTCCACATCTGCCCCTGGAAATGTCTTACAATTTAAAACCTGGTTCCTAAATCTCTGTCTTACCATTATGTAACCTATCTGAAACCTGTCAGTATCTCCAGGGTTCTTCAATGTATACAGCCTTCTTTTATGATTCATGAGCCAATTGTTAGCTGTGATTAAGTTGTGTTCTGTGCAAAATTCTATCAGGCGGCATCCTCTTTCATTCCTTATCCCCAATCCTTATTCACCTACTACGTTGCCTTTTCTCCCTTTTCCTACTACCTAATTGCAGTCACCCATGACTATTAAATGTTAATCTCCCTTCTCTACCTGAATAACCCCCCCCCCCCCCCCCCCAAGAACCATGGACTTTGCCGCTGGTGGGGAGGCTTGCGTGCCTCAGCGATACAGATAGCCGCACCGGAGGTGCAACCACAACGAAGGAGTATCTGTTGAGAGGTCAGACAAACGTGTGGTTCCTGAAGAGGGGCAGCAGCCTTTTCAGTAGTTGCAGGGGCAACAGTCTGGATGATTGACTGATCTGGCCTTGTAACACTAACCAAAACGGCCTTGCTGTGCTGGTTCTGCGACAAGGGGAAACTACGGCCGTAATTTTTCCCGAGGGCATGCAGCTTGACTGTATGAGTAAATGATGATGGCGTCCTCTTGGGTAAAATATTCCGGAGGTAAAATAGTCCCCCATTCGGATCTCTGGGCGGGGACTACTCGACGTCGTTATCAGGAGAAAGAAAACTGGCATTCTATGGATCGGAGTGTGGAATGTCAGATCCCTTAATCGGGCAGGTAAGTTAGGAAATTTAAAAAGGGAAATGGATAGGTTAAATTTAGATATAGTGGGAATTAGTGAAGTTCGGTGGCAGGAGGAACAAGACTTTTGGTCAGGTGAATACAGGGTTATAAATACAAAATCAAATAGGGGTAATGCAGGAGTCAGTTTAATAATGAATAAAAAAAATAGGAGTGCTGCTAAGCTACTACAAACATCATAGTGAAAGCATTATTATGGCCAAGACAGACACGAAGCCCACGCCTAATATAGGTTAAATGAACATTTTAGACACTTTGATACGTTAAGCCACAATATTCGGAAGTGGCAGCAGTCGAACAATGAGGCCGATGACCAGTGGAGTTTGCGCAGCAGCAGTCAGCACTTAGAGTCATAGACCGTTCAGAGACCGAGCAGACGGGCAATAATTCCAAGGAGAACAACGACTAGCCCAGTACGCACATCAGCGGTCAGTGCTCCAGGAACTGTCAGCATGCGTGACGTACCTGCCGACGCCGAGGAGGACGAAAGGACACGGTCGACGACGCCAGCACAGAGGTACAACAATGGAAAACCGCCTCCTGCCGACAATGGTCACGTTTCTGCCCAGCGTGAGAAGCATATATCAACGACCGAAGAGTCTGTTGCTGCACTAGAAACTTCGCAACATTGGCAAAAAGACCGAATACGTACCTCCGACAAACGGGCATGAGAGGGTCCTCCGAGGGAAGAAAGAAGACGCGACGAGACGTCGCCTGTACGGACGGACTGATGGTTAGACAGCGGACGTCATACTTTGCTACGACGACTTAGCCCCTACGCTGCTCGAAAGAAGATGTCGGTACCGAGTCAAGAGGTCAACACAGAAGGTGTCATCCCAGTTGTAGCCAGAAAGAAGTACGTGTGGCACTTACGCATACTTAGTTTATCATAGTTATCAAGCAGTGTACTAAACGGAACACTAAATTGTCACATGACATGATACGTCTCACGTGAACGCCTAAACACAGTACTGCTGCCTCGGTGACATAACGAGGTAAACATGATTGCAACCAGCCAGTTCCCTACTGAAGGACATTCTGCGAGAGAAATCCCTACCCCCAGGCGGGACCGCATGTACGCTGCGATTGTGTGACGTGTCGCGTTGTACAGCTGGTAGAGGCCATGCTGTAGGGGAGAACAAACTACATGTACGGGTGTACATGGTCCCCGATGATAGATGCATACTTGTGTTGATCCAGTGTACCTTCCAGAGTAATTAGATAAATGCCACAAAAACACTCCCCAGATCATAACGCTCCCTCCTGGTTGCAGGTTGTTTGCTTTCATATTTCACGCCACACAAATTAACAGGCATCTGTCTGGTGGATCATAAAAAGTAATTCACCTGGAAATTCTATGTGACACCACTCATTGGACATCCAGTTGCGCTAGTGGTGTGGAAATTACAGTCTTTGTAGCCAATGAGTGGCAGTCAACATGGGTGCATGAATCAGGTACCTGTTGTGGAGACCCATATGTAGCAACGTTCGCTGAATGGTAACAGTCGTTGGGGAAACACTGCTGGTGGCTTATTGGTTCATCTCTCTGGTCAGTTGCTCAGCAACTGCATATCTCTTCACCTGTACACATTTCTAAAGAAATCATTCACTCCTGTTATTTACAGCATGTGATGCATCAGTTGCTATAGTGATGGCTTTTGATAGCGCTTTTTTGACATGCATAGCGCACTTTAACCATGGTGGCATGTGAACTGTTAACAAACTGAGCCATGTCAGAAAAGCTTCCACTCTTGGGTGGAAAACCAATGACCATGCCCTTTTGGATGTGAGATAAATCACTTTATTTCTGCATTACAACTATGACTCACTGTTTTATGCATCCTACTAACATGCTTTATATATCCTCCATGGCTAGTTCTAGCACCTGCTGCCTGTGAATGGTTATTGCACACTAACATCGAACATAACCATTAATCTGACTAGACCATGCATTTTAATCACTTACAAGCAAACAAAAGCATACATATACACACCCATATGCCACAAACACACACACACACACACACACACACACATACACACACACACACACACACACACACAGAACTACAGGTTCTCTCATTTTGGATTTCTATACAATCAGCTACAAGTGTAAATCCTCTACTCCATTCCTCAAGAGAACAGTTGAATCTGAAGCTAGTTCTGGAGACAAACCATAATATCAGAGAGAGCATGGGTGAGGCAGATGCACAGCTATCAGATGTAAATGTGTATGATGACAGAAGTGATTGCTGACAACATGGATGATACTTCTAATTTTGTTTTAGTTCCTGTACTATGGGAAGAAGCCAAGAGGTCGTTGCTGACCTTCCCATGACAGCCAAGCCACACTGGTGGCACCATGTAATGTGGGTGGTGCCATTGCGTGCAGTATGATTTTGCTGAATGGGGCAAACAAAAATGTCTTTAAGAGGATAAGGGGCAGGTGGCATATGGATATTTGGCTTGAATTACATGCCCAGAGCGTTGTACATGGGAGGTAAAACATCTTTAGTGCAGGACTGAGTGACTGAAATTATACATTTACACATAAGAACACACCAGGCAAGTGGGAATGTTCTGACTAGTGTTTTAGCTTACTGGAGCACGATCATGTAGTAGCCACCTTACACTTTGTATCACTAAGACACGCATTCCAGCGAGGGAAGCAGGGCCATCTGCTGTAAGTGCATATGTGCTCCCCTGTAAGGAGTTACAGATGCCTGTTCCAACAAGATGATCCCCAAAAATCCCTGCCTACCCACTGAGTCTCAACAGACACTGATGGTTCATTGCCACCGTTCTTTCGCAGACATCAGTAACCATCATGAAGGTGTTTTGAAGGCGGACATTAGCACCCCTCATAAATGTACCCTCATTTGTCAATAGCGTGGATGACAGAAATCCTATGTCCATGGTGGGTTATGCAAAGAACCAGGAGCAAAAAGTCATTACAGAGGCAAGTCTGTAGCTAATAAGGCCTGCAGACATGGTAAGTGATATGGCTAGTGGAAGCTGTCCAGGACAATGTTCCACATGGTCATTTGGCTTAGTCCATGCCAGCAGACCATCCACCTGATGCTAACAGACGAACATACACAACTGAGGAACATATTTATAGATTAACAAATCTACTTTAGTTGCCACTAATTCCTTGATTTACTACACGACAAGTTTCGAAGCCTAAAGCTTCGTCTTCAGGTGCTACCAAATAATTATGAAAACATAAAAATGAGGCAGTCAGGCCAGTCAGTCATGGAGATGTCACGCCCACATCAAACAAACGCACGGGAATGTTGGACCAGCAACCACAGTGCTCACCTGGATAGCGCTACTGTAAGATCGTTTCTGGCAGTTCCTCTCCATATAGCAAAATCACTCTGTCTGTGGCTGGGCACAGTCAGCACCAGGCACTTAAGTAAACAGTATGAAAATGATAGTTATGCATGGTGCGAAATAAAGGACGATCCGAAGATGACAGGAACACCCAAAACGTTTATTTTCCACCACACCCTGAGGCTCTCTTGACTGTCTAGCTACAGGGACTTCTTGTTTGATTTTCGTAGTGCTCTCTCTACCTCAAGTTATGTACACTTGACAAGATTTTAAACATGGCTGAAACAGCAGCTGTTGAAATTCTTCACGGTGAATGATGACAGCCAAAACAGTTGCAGGATAAGGATTTATTAAAATTTACACACTGATGTTCCGGTGGATATCACTTTCAAAATTATTGAAGATAAGATTCGACAACATAGAACTTTAAGTGAGTTGCAATTGTCGGAACTTATGTCACTATTGCAGGTTGTACTAGATTATAATTACTTTCACTTCAATTGCAAAATGTATGAACAACCATTCGGCTTAGCCATGGGTTGTCCGTTAGCTGGTATCTTGGCTGACATCTCTGTGATGCGTTAGAAGGAAATTTTTTCAAAAATAATCCTGTGTTGGGTAATATGATTTCTTTCTATGCTCGTTATGTTGATGATATAATATTTCAAGGAAGTGACCAAGAACTACAACAAATGTTTCATGTTTCATGTTTTTCACGAAAAATTTCACAAAAGAGATGCAAAACAATTAGAGGGAACTCCATTTTCTTGATTTGAAACTTAAGTTATCTGACAACACTATTAGCTTCGACATTTTTCGTGAAGAAACGTTTTCTGATAATATTATGCCAGCATATTCTTGTCATCCTGAAACTCTCAAAATCGCCTTCTTTCATTCTGCAGTTCATCGTGCTGTGAGCACACAATTAGAACAGAATTTTTTAGAAAAAGAAATATCTTTAGTAAAATCAGTAGCTACTAACAATGGATACGACCCTAAATTAATTGACCAAATTGTTAGGGAAAAGCAGCTGTAAAATGTTCAACCTTAGGAGGTAACAGGGCGAAAAAGAATGAGGGTAATAACTTTATTTCTATTCCATTTTTGGGGAACGTATCGTATAAGATAAGGAGACTTCTACAGATACAATACGGTTATAGAGTTGCCTTTTCCGCAAATAATAGCCTGAAAGAAAGAGTGATTCATACTATTGGAGCACAGGAAGAACTTGGCACTAAATCCTGAGTTTACAAAATTACTTCAAACGACTGCCCAAATTATTACATTGGACAGACAGATAGAGCCATTAAAGTAAGGTATAAAGAACACATGCTAGGTAAAAATGAGGAAAACGTATATAATTCCACGTTTGCCAAACATGTATTGTACTTACAGCGTACGCCACGTAAACTGGATGACGTAGAATTGCTTCACGAAGCGAGTAAGGTTTACAAACTGGACCTGCTCGACGAATTAATGTAAATAGTCTGGCTGACTAGAAGTTAGTTTTCTTGCCTGTTGATGCCGGTGAGATGCGCTTGTCCTGTCTTGCTGGCATTTTACGTATTTTTGATGTTTGCTGTTTGTGGTTTTCGATGTGTATGTGTGGTTAATTGACTGTTATGTTTTTATTCACAACGACAGATGGTTTCGTTTTACTGTAACATTTCTATTGTTTTCGCCAGTATGTATTTTACCGTTTAAGTTACGCGAGGTTCTCGCGCATTACGCTAGTGCCCTCACTCGTTAGATGTGTTCCATAGCGCAAGCTTCACCTGCTTGACACTAGGGCTCAGGTAAATTGGTTTCATATTTCTATTTTACGTAGATGTTTTTTAAATAGTTCTGATATGTTTTATTTAAGAATACAGAAGGTTTGAATTAGGACAACTTTTAATAATTTTCATGCGCATGTGTATGTATCCATGGATTTTAATGTGCGCGAGTGTCTCGCACATACCACAAGTGCCCTCTCTCGGCGACACTGTCTGCCCTAGGGCTTTCACACCCTCGTCACGATAGCTCATAGGCGAAGTACTCATGCTAAGCTGTGTTTGCATCGACCCTCTGTCCATAATGATGTTGTATAAACGGAAATAATATTTTTACTACTGACGACGCCTTTTGCATAATTGTTTTATTAATCACCATTGCAGGATGTAATTTTAGTAAGTGACTAAAAGTTTTTGTGCCTGTAATACTCTGGTAATTTTACAGTTGCTTAAGCTATAGTGTTTCTTCTTTCTCATCTGTATCTCCGCAATCACCTGCTTTTACAAGGCCCTCCACGTCCTTGAACGCCATGCACTCTGCCTTGCCTTCCGTATCTGCCTTCTGTATCTGCCTTCCTCCCCTACACAGCTCCTCTTTGAACTCATCCCCTTCCCCTACCTCCTCCTATTCCTCCAACATCTGCGCATCCTTTACATTGTCCGCAAGCTTGATCCCCACCCTCTGGTTTACTCCTTCCTTTCAACCCCCCAGCCTGTTGCTGCGTCTCTATCACTGTATCCCTCCCTCTCTCAAACCCCAAACCATCCATCTCCTTCATCAGGACAATTTCCAGCGCCTCCCCCTCCCAGATGATGAACTTAACCGTGACATATACCTTTCCTTCCAACTATAACCTGGCCATGTTTCCCCCCCTCACGAGGGCCCCATTTTCCCTCTCCTCTCCCCTCCTTCTCCCAGAGCGGATTTTCCTCTTCCCCCCCCCCCCCCTCCCTGAGACCGTGCACCCCATCCTTGCCACTTTTCTTCCCACATCCCTCCTACCTGGCCCTCTTCAGCACATCCCCCGCCCATCTCCCCCCTCTCTTCCCCTCACTCCCCTCTTCCGGTCTCCCTCATCTCCTTGCACCTGGCAGATCCTCCATTTTGATCATCTTCAGCGTGCCACGTCAGTGTGCCATGTCAGTGTTGTGTTTAGTGCTATTTCTCCTGTGCGTCAAGAAGTGTGATTTTAATTGTGTGCTGAATTGTGGTTCAATGTCAGTGTTTGTTGTGTGCTACGCAATCTGTTGATACTTTTATGCTCCGGTCATACTGTGCCTTGCGTTCTTTTAACTGTCCCAGTGTGTGGTTTTTTGTGTGCGATACTTTTTTATGGTTTTTATCTCCATTTTACAGTCGCCCCTTTTTTATTTATTGCCTTCCATGATATTCCCCCTTTTTTATATCTATGTTCACCATATTCTCTCCTTCGTATATTTTTAAATGTCTTTGTTTGTTCTATATCTTTTGCCTGAAGAGCAGCACATATGCTGCTGCCAGCTTGCCCCAATAGGGAATTGAAATACAATAAACAAAAAAAAATTATTTCTCGTTCCCACCTCCAACCTCCTGGCATGTCAACAGTATCATATACTCTACCTCAAAATTCGCTCCCTCCCTGCAAACAAATACCTCTTCATTCATACCCTATTCCAGCACCAGGTTGACTCCTTCATCCTTAATGAAACCTTTCTCCAATACCACCATGTTTCCCGCACCTCCCCATATCTCCTTCACCACACTGGCTATAGGCCACGTCAAGCATCTCCCTGTCTGGTCACAACCCCTCCTCAATGACCCTACTGAACACCATCTCCTCAGACTATTTTTTCCCTCCCTCACCATCACCTGTGCCACTATCTATATCCGCCCCTCGCCTCCTCTCCTCTTCGACTTCATTTCCCATGTTGATGTGCCTTCTCCACCTATGTGATCGCCACTGACCTCAACATCCACAGCCATGACCCTGCCACCTGTCGGTGGTGGAAACAGTTCCTTGCTACACTCCATGGTGACCTTGTTCCTCTCCCACAGCACACTTGTTCTGAAAGTAACTCCACCCCCGATGTTATCCTCGCTTCCCCCAACCTCCATGGTAACATTACTGTTGACGTCCGCAATCCCATTGGTAGTGACCATCTCCCTGTCCTTCTCACCATCTTCTCTGCCCATCCCACCCCTGCAGCCACCCGCCCAGCTGCCCCTCCAAAGTATCTCCATGACTACCGCCATGCCAATTTGGATGCCTTCCGGGAATGCTGTGGAGGCTCCTGTCCCTACCAAACTTATCCAACCTCATCGCCCTACACTTCCTCCACAGGCCATCTTTCTTCTGTGTGAATCCCACAGGCTCTACCGCTCCTTCCTCCACACCTGTGACTGGGATACACTTACCCGCCACCGGAAATTACAGCGACATATTCGGACCCTCCTTACAGCAAAGAAATGCTGTGAATGACACCAGACATGCACACGCCTCAACTCCACCCTCCCTGTCAACTCCTCCAAGTACTGGTCAACCTTCCACCACTTTACTGGTAGCTATCCCACCCCACAGTACCCCATCCTCCATAACGATCGACCCTTTCCTGATAACCTCAGTAAGGCTAACTATTTTGCTTCCTACCTCTCCGAGGTCTTCTCCATTTCTGACAATCCCCAATTTGATTACTCCCTCTTCCTCTATGTCCATGACCACACTGACACCTCTGTCCCCCCACTCGCCCCTGGTTTCCAGTTCTTGGATCAGTTACCCCACTCAGACATCAACACTCTCATCACCACACAAGACATCACACTCATCCTCCTCTCCAAACGCAACACTGCCCCTGGTCATGATGGCATCATCTACTGCCACCTCAAGGAATCCCCCCTATCCTTCCTGACTTTCCTTGCTACTCTGTACAATTTCCTCCTCTCCACTTTATTTTACCCTGACCTGTGGAAGACTTCCTGTGTCCTGCTGTTCCCTGAACCTAACAAACCTGCTCTCTGATACCTCTTCCTATCGTCCTATCTGCCTCACCTCCATGTTCAGTAAGGTCTTTGAGGCCATCCTCTCTCACTGTATTCACCTCAACTTTAACCAGCATCACCTCCTTCCCCTTATCCAATGTGGCTTCCAGCCTTCCTTCTCCACTGATGACCAGCTCCTTAACCTTACCAATCTTCTTTCCCTCCAACTTAACTCCCGTCACTCCACTATCTTTGTTTCCCTTGATCTCCAGAATGTCTATGAACATGGCTGGCATCCTGGGCTCCTCTTCTGACTCCAGACCTATGCTCTCCCCATCTACTATGTCCATCTCATTGCTTCCTTCCTCTCCCATCGTCCCTCCTATGTGACTATTCACAATTCCAACTCCCGTACTTAATATCCCTCTGCCAATGTGGCCAAAGGTTCTGTCCTTTCCCCTTTCGTCTATCTCTTGTATACTGCTGATATGCTCAAACCTCCCCCACCTGTCTATCTTCTCCAGTTTGCTGATGGCACCGCCTTCCAACCCTTCAACAGCCCCAACATGCCCTTCAAACTCACCTTGATCAAATCGCCATTTGGTGCAACCAGTGGTTTCTCTGTATCAAACCCTCCAAGACCCAGATGATCATCATAGGCCACGCCACCTGCTCCTTCCGAGTCCATGATTTCTACCTTACAATTTATAACTGTCATATCCACCTCACTCCTACCCTCAAATACCTTGGCTTCACCCTTGACTGTCACCTCACCTGGACTCCCCATCTCATTACCATCAAAAACAAAGCTCACACTGACTCTGCCTCCTGAAACTCCTGTCTGGACAGACGTGGGGTCTGCATCCTTCCACTATCCTTCACACCTACAAACCTTTGATCCGCCCCATCCTCTGTTATGCCAGCGTAGCTTGGATTTCCATCCCTCCCCAGTTCTATAAATCCCTCCAAATACTCGGTCACCATGCACTCCACCTCACCTTCCACATCCACTTTCCGTCCCCCATCCACATCATCTACAACCTCATCCTCTTCCCCTTCCTTCTCGTTTTCCTTGAACACATCTGCTCACTATATATTGTCTGCCACATTGATCCCACTCACCCCCTGATGTCTCACTTCTTCTCCACCCCCAACTCATTGACGCTCCTGTATTGTTCTGTCCCACCCACTCTCTGTCTCCACACCCTCCACCTCCTTTCCTAACGCAACTTCCACCATCTACCCCTCCCAGATGATGAGCTTCGCCTTGACATCTACCCTTCCTACCAGCTCTAACCCCATCTTCCTGCCTCCTCCTCAGAGCTCCCCCTCCTCCCCCTCCCTTCTCCTGAATGGCTTCCCCCTCCTACTCCCCCTCCCTCTCTGGTGCTCCCTTTCAGTGTCTCTGCACTCCCTCCTGCCTTGTCTTCCCTCTTCATCACCTGCCCCACGTGTCTCCTGCCTCTTAGTGTAACCACTAATGCCCCTACTCCCTTCATCCCGCCACCTCCCCTGCTGCTCCTTTCTCTCCCCTCCTTTTCCATCCTCTGTGACCTCTCCCACGGCAGGTCCCACCTGGCAGTCTTATTCTTCATTGTGTTTGCTCCAAGTGGGTTCTAAGTGTGTTGTTCTGGAGTGTTTTTAATACTGTGGCCGACTTTTAACCTGTGCATGTGCATTCAGTGTCTTCATTGTGTTTTAAGAATCGCCAACTGTGTTTTTTTTAACTTTTTTACTGTTCCCCATGAACGTCTCCATGTCAGTGTACTTTTACCTCCATTTTTTTCCCTTACTGTTTTAAGTCCCCTTTTTCATCGGCTTACATATGTAACATTTTATTCTGGCTTTAGTTGTCGTGTCACTTGGCTGAAGAGTGGCGGATTGCGCCGCTGAAATCACAATAAAGAAAAAAAAATTCTTTCTCATTTCCGATGCTAAGTTTTTGCTAATGAAAGAGTCTTCCTGTTCAGGTTTATTTTACTTCTGATGAAGTTATATTTAGATATACCGAAACCGTGGTCAAGAATTTTAATAAATCTTTCTCCTGCAACTGGTTTGGCTGTCATTGTTTACCGTAATGTACACTTGACGTTGTTGTGAACTGCACTGTGCTTACTGAGTAACATTCGACTACTTGTGCATCAGGCTCTTGACCTTATTGCATTATGGACTCTGCTTATGATAAATGATGTAACTTCCGAGTAAGTGGTGCGCCTGGTCTCTCCTCTGGATCACAAAAAAGCTGTTTATGTGGGTGACTGTGTTTTGTGGCTAGTGTGAAACAACAACTTCTGGAAATAGTGGAGTAAAGAGAAAATTTTGCTTCTTAGGACCTTACATCTGCATCTATGTCTATATCTACAATCTGAAAAGGTCTGTGACATGCATAGCAGAGGATTGCAGCAGTCATTGGGGATTTTTTCTGTTCTGCTCACATATGGAGTACAGGAATAATGGCAGTAAGGGGGTAAAGAGAGTTCAGGGACTGTTTTAATTTATTTAAGAAGGCGCAACATAACATTACCCCTACCACTGCCCCAGGTGCTGATGTGGAAATGTCACATTGATGATGTCGCCAGATGATATCACAGGTTTTTCTCACCTCCAGTCTCAACCACATCCCCTCCCCAGTTGACACCGTCCTTATTTCACTCGCATTCGGGAGGACGATGGTTCAATCCCGCGTCCGGCCATCCTGATTTAGGTTTTCCGTGATTTCCCTAAATCGCTCAAGGCAAATGCCGGGTTGGTTCCTTTCAAAGGGCACGGCCAACTTCCTTCCCCATCCTTCCCTAATCTGATGAGACCGATGACCTCACTGTCTGGTCTCCTTCCCCAAACAACCCAACCCAACCCCAATACTTATTCCACCTCTTATCCCCTCCACCACTGTAAGTTGGTTGAAAAAGTTCAGTCTACACTGAACTATAAGGTTGCTAGGATCTCATATCATGAAACTAAAATCAGTGGCAATTACATTGCACAAAATATAATAACATATTGTTTATTTATAAAATTCAGATTGCAGCGATTGGTTATCTTTATTTGGCAGGAAAAGCTAACTATCCACTGCTGTTAGAAGATGCAAGTGTTGTAAAACACTTCAAGAAAAAGTTATCATCTGCCAATAGGTAATTAAATAAGCTAATAGTTAATTTTTTCCGATCGTACATGCAATACCCCAACGAGTTAGCCTCAAAATCAACATAACGCACCCTACAAATCGTACTAAACGTATCTCACCAAACAAAGGTCTTTTTGACGATATATAATATACATCGACAAAATACTGTAGTTAAGAACATCATCAAAGGTAAACTTGACAGCAAAGAAAGTGAGCCATTGCTGAATGCAACCAACACAAAGTAGCTGTGTCCCAGGTCCTCTAAACGCCGAAATCCTGAGGGGTACAGTCGTTTGACTATATCTAATGGTTACCACTAGGGAACACTGTGCATTGTCGTAGTTAGTCCAGATGTAAATTAATACTGTGATACAACAAATATTAGAAAATATTTGATCAGAGATAAGACAGTTCATAACTCTATTAAAATATGTTGTAAGTAGGCTGTTTAGGTTTTCTTATTGGTAACGCCGCTTAGCGCTCCGTATGAAAACTCACTGGCTGTGCTGTGCGGAGTCTGTGTTTAGTTTGCATTGTTGTCTGCCATTGTAGTGTTGAGCAGCGGCAGCTGGATGCTAACAGCGCGTAGCATTGCGCAGTTGGAGGTGAGCCGCCAGCAGTGGTGGACGTGGGGAGAGAGATGGCGGAGTTTTGAAATTTGTAAGAACTGATGTCATGAACTGATATATATATTATGACTATTAAGGTAAATACATTGTTTGTTGTGTATTAAAATCTTTCATCTGCTAACTATGCCTACCAGTAGTTAGTGCCTTCAGTAGTTTGAATCTTTTATTTAGCTGGCAGTAGTGGCGCTCGCTGTATTGCAGTAGCTTGAGTAACGAAGATCTTTGTGAGGTAAGTGATTTGTGAAACGTATAGGTTAATGTTAGTCAGGGCCATTCTTTCATATGGATTTTTGGAAGTCAGATTGCGTTGCGCCAAAAATATTGTGTTTCAGTTTAAACACAGTCGTGTATAAATTTTTCAAAGGGGGCGTTTCATATGTGACTCCTCAGAAGTCCCATCATATCCACTAAATGCCATCATGAGTTTTATTCGTGATCTGAATTTGAATCCACTGTTAACCATACAAAGCTTGTGTTTCTGATTGAGTCTCAACTAGGCATAAGGTGGCGTAAAATATGGAAGTTCTCACCAGTATCAGCTTGCAAGGCAGAATTTCCGAACCTGGGAATAAATTATGGTATGTTTAGTACAGCACAAGGAACCCCATAAAGCTTATATTACCCCTGAGAAATAACCAAAAAAGTATGTAATAAGTGAAAAGCCATGAAGTCAACTTGTGGTGATGGGCAGTGAGTAGCATCCAGAAAGTGAATGAATTGTTAACTAAGCACAATCAGATGTCAGACATAAAATATGTTCACCAATAACATGGTACTGAACCTGAAACGACGATACAGAAGATTTTTGCTTGGGAGGGATTCGAACCTGGCACCTATCTCTATTACCTTAAAGCTACACATGAAATATTTATCGTTTCTTCTCCAGTATCGAGATGAGGACATGTTGATCCAGAGGTAATACAACGAATAGCTCTACGCTACCTAGGACTCCAATCCCAAGTACATCGTGTTTGTTGAGCCCACACAATGAGCTGTCAACTATCAAATTCCCTTTACTAGTAGCTAGGATCGTGCCATTCACTGAGACCGAGGCAGTAGGACATCGTAAGGAAACAACAAATAATTGGACAGTATCTTCTTGAATGGTTCAAATCCCGGGGAAAATTGGAATCAGAGCTTGAATCCTAGTCCAGTGCGAATATTTTCAAGATCTCAAGGTCACTTGAAATAAGAAATGAAGGTCCTGTGACCTTACAGGACGATCTCTTCGTGAACTAAAATAACATTAGTAGTGTAAAAAAGCTTAATAGACACAGAATTTCTGCAAGCAGCGACTTCCGCTTTGAGAGCCAAAACTAAACCTACTTCATTCCAGTTAGTACCAAATTGACATGTTCGATGTTGATTTGGAATCATGGCACAACCGTGCATTCTGTAGTTGGCTTTACTGGTGGTGAAGAGGGTACGTGTTAAAAACTGGTAGCCTCAGTAGGAGTCGAGCCAACAACTTAGCCATTATAAGCTGGCTTCTGACCAACCACTCACCGAATTTCACAAGTGTTACATCATGTTTTCTGTTATAATGTGGTACGCAGCACATGGTAAGAGGAGTGTTGACCTACACTTGAGCTCTTGTGTGAATAACCCACTCGTGGTCGAGCAGTCAATGTCATGTGGCGCAAACGCAAAGCCGTGTTATTAAACCCATCCTTTTCTTTCAGTTTTAAGTATTATTCAGTCAGTCTGCTAAAGATATCAGTCTGACACAAGGTGAGAGGTAGTTTCGTTCGTTTTCTAGCCAGACAGTAACAGAAACATCTTGCAGGAACATAGAAAAATTTTGTGGAAACATGTTTGTGAAAGCGCTCGTTGGTGTCTGCCATGGTAAGACCAATTTCAGCGCCATCATCCAGGGTCCAGTTGACACAGACCGGCGTCTACCAAGTGATCATGATGGATTGGACCTATGATCTGAACTTGAATTTCCAGTTATAACATTGTGTAACGATGCGTATGAAATAACACTATTTTTCAGCATGCTCAGAGGCGATTTTGGATGGCATGTTGCAACAAGAGTATTATGCTCAATTTTGTAGTATAGCTCCTGCCATGATATCTTAAATATTTCTCATTTCGACGTTGTAAGGAGTGTCGCTTATGCATCAGAAATCGGGGTTTAAAACGGAGTAAAGTCTAACAGTTGTAAAGCTAAGTCACTGAAGCCTGATGGAGACTTGAAGTAATGTACGGTAACATCATCAGGAGATAAAAGAGTGGGTAAGCCATTTATCTCAAACGATGGCCTGTATAAATCCACAAAATGTGTCCTTATTAATTTATATCTGTAAATGAAGGTGTTTTGCATTACGATCTTCTTCATAGGGATGTATCCTTCGCATTTGACATTTTTTGCCAACAAATGAAATCACTTGCGGTCGCAGAGTAACAATTGCGATCTGGAAGACAGTACCAAGGAGCATACCTGGTAAACACGCCTGTTGCATGTCTTCTAATATGGCACCCGCATGTGTTTATATTTCTCACTCCTTATCAATCAACCACGAAGAAAAATAATTTTTATTTTCTGCTGTTTGTTTTGTGCTGGTTGTTGCGCTTTAATGTGGCTTATCTCCTAATCAGCAAATCACTACATGCGTGCCATCAAATAACTACCTACGCATCATCAGACCGATTTCGATAATGAAGTGCAACACATTGTTGTCAATTTCTCTGATATTTGTGTCTATTTAGTTTAATAATCTAATGGGAAATGCTATTAACATGTAATAGAGTATTCCAAGTCGTGTCTCATCGTAATATCGTACAACGAATGGCTATCATAATTAAATGTCTCGTCTTTTGTCATACTCAAGCAGCTTTACCAGCCGGCCGAAGTGGCAGTGCAGTTCTAGGCCCTGCAGTCTGGAACCGCGAGACCGCTACGGTCGCAGGTTCGAATCCTGCCTCGGGCATGGATGTGTGTGATGTCCTTAGGTTAGTTAGGTTTAACTAGTTCTAAGTTCTAGGGGACTAATGACCTTAGAAGTTGAGTCCCATAGTGCTCAGAGCCATTTGAACCAGCTTTACCAGACTACAACGTAAACACAACGATGTGGCTGTAAGAGTGGTTGCTGAATGAAACACAGTTAACAGAATAATCAGTGATACGATTTCATTACCAGATTTGTGTATTTTCAGTAGCAGTTTCGCAATATTTTGTGTTTATTACCTCTAGATCTGCTGGTTACTGAATGTAGCGAGGTGTCTTTTAATGACAAGATTTCTTAAGATGTTCTGAGTTCGGTATAGCTGTTTGTAGCTCTGTTACTCAGGAGGTAACATGTTTTTCGCGGACCAGTTTGGAACTGAGGGCTGCTGCCTTTTATCTTTACAGTGCATCGACATTCTCACAGCGTTCATCGCCTTCTAATTGCCCTCTGGTGGCTAATACAGGTAATTCGCAATGTAGGCAAGGAGATTGGTTATGATTTCTGCGTGAAAATATTATCTCCTACCTGTAAACATATATTTGATAAATCGATGACACATCAAAGTGTAGAGTCTTTGATTGGTATACCTCGAAAATATCAAGTGAATCTCGCAAGATAATTCTTTGTCATTCCAGGAAGTAGCGAAACTGTCACAGCGTCAAGAGAAATGTTCGCTATGTTTTCATGCCCTTATTGTAGTTGAAGGAGGCAACGCCTGTCTGTAGTAGTAGGCTAACTGTATGGGAGGGCACGCTGTGCATCCTTCGACCTCATGAGGAATATTGTAGCTAATAAGGTGAGGGAGAAGAATGTAAAGTTACACAGATTACTGCAATACATATGAAAGAAAATAAACGTAATCCACTGAGGTACAAATCTGTTTCCTTGATATGGACATTTAGCAGGACATATGAACAAATACTTTGTTCCAACATTATGAAATACCCCAAAATGTATTACCCATTGACATCAAACCAGCTTGGATTTGGAAAGGATCACGCTTGTGAGAGACAGCCGGCACTTTATTCACAGGAAGTAATGCGCACAGGGGCTCTCAAATTGATATTGTGTTTATAGAGTTCCAAAAAGTCTTTTGATATCGTTCCTGATATGCGGCTTTTAACCACATTTAGTTCCTATCGACTGCCTTCTTTCGGGATTTCTTCTCTGGAAGGTCACAGGTTGTAGTAACCTACTGACATTACCTAGTGAAACTCAAGTGATGGGTGTGATTTCACAAGTAAAATGATGTAGACCTTGTGTTAATTAGGAGACAGAACATTCCTCTTAGATCTGTGGCAGATTTTGGTGCCGTCTAGTAAACTCCTCAGAAGAGGAGAGAGATCGGAAAGCAAAACAAATTTGAGGATTACAGATGTGATGAAAGTGTTAGAGGTTATAAATATAAAAAAAATGTCACTGGGAAACATCATATGTTGTGACAAGGGTGCAACAAAATAATGTTGGATTATTGACACAACCCTTAGAAGACCTCCAGAAGTCTACCGAGAAGTATACTTGCGCTATGGTTGTTTCCCCTGCCGCATTTTTGGTATAAAGTCGAGTCTTCAGTTTCATAACTACCGTGATTCTAAGTTAGCGACAGGTGACTGTGAGGTACTACAATCTCCGTGTACACATCTGCTTGACAGATGCCCTGTATACGGACTTAGTGGCGGCATGGCGTAGAATTTCACTTGTCAAACACCGCTCATATGCGTTTTTCTCTTTCTTTGTAGGAGGCATTCTCCATTACAAACGATCGTAGCAAGTATGGTATAATTTCTGAACCGTAATCGGATGTGCACACTGGGAGCTATACACCTCTCGCAAGCTATGTTGTACACGTATCACAGGGAACCCATGTTCGCGGCCAGTGTGACCGAGCAGTTCTAGGCGCTTCAGTCCTCAACCGCGCTGCTGCTACGGTCGCAGGTTCGAATCCTGCCTCGGACATACATGTATGTGGTGTCCTTAGGTTAGTTAGGTTTAAGTAGTTCTAAGTTCTAGGGAACTGATGACCTCAGATGTTAAGTCCCGTAGTGCTCAGAGCCATTTGAACCAATTTTTTTAACCCCTGTTTTAAGGAGGTAGTTTTTGATTTTACAGTTGGTCACCATAGTTTATCATAGGGAAACCTGCAAGGAGAATGTGTGACTCGTGCTGGAAATGTACACTCCTGGAAATTGAAATAAGAACACCGTGAATTCATTGTCCCAGGAAGGGGAAACTTTATTGACACATTCCTGGGGTCAGATACATCACATGATCACACTGACAGAACCACAGGCACATAGACACAGGCAACAGAGCATGCACAATGTCGGCACTAGTACAGTGTATATCCACATTTCGCAGCAATGCAGGCTGCTATTCTCCCATGGAGACGATCGTAGAGATGCTGGATGTAGTCCTGTGGAACGGCTTGCCATGCCATTTCCACCTGGCGCCTCAGTTGGACCAGCGTTCGTGCTGGACGTGCAGACCGCGTGAGACGACGCTTCA
The DNA here is from genome assembly GCF_023897955.1 of Schistocerca gregaria. Classification (NCBI taxonomy): domain Eukaryota; kingdom Metazoa; phylum Arthropoda; class Insecta; order Orthoptera; family Acrididae; genus Schistocerca; species Schistocerca gregaria. The sequence goes on from NC_064927.1 coordinate 184,059,449, forward strand.
TCCAGTCCCAAACATGCTCAATGGGGGACAGATCCGGAGATCTTGCTGGCCAGGGTAGTTGACTTACACCTTCTAGAGCACGTTGGGTGGCACGCGATACATGCGGACGTGCATTGTCCTGTTGGAACAGCAAGTTCCCTTGCCGGTCTAGGAATGGTAGAACGATGGGTTCGATGACGGTTTGGATGTACCGTGCACTATTCAGTGTCCCCTCGACGATCACCAGAGGTGTACGGCCAGTGTAGGAGATCGCTTCCCACACCATGATGCTGGGTGTTGGCCCTGTGTGCCTCGGTCGTATGTAGTCCTGATTGTGGCGCTCACCTCCACGGCGCCAAACACGCATACGACCATCATTGGCACCAAGGCAGAAGCGACTCTCATCGCTGAAGACGACACGTCTCCATTCGTCCCTCCATTCACGCCTGTCGCGATAACACTGGAGGCGGGCTGCACGATGTTGGGGCGTGAGCGCAAGACGGCCTAACGGTGTGCGGGACCGTAGCCCAGCTTCATGGAGACGGTTGCGAATGGTCCTCGCCGATACCCCAGGAGCAACAGTGTCCCTAATTTGCTGGGAAGTGGCGGTGCGGTCCCCTACGGCATTGCGTAGGATCCTACGGTCTTGGCGTGCATCCGTGCGTCGCTGCGGTCCGGTCCCAGGTCGATGGGCACGTGCACCTTCCGCCGACCACTGGCGACAACATCGATGTACTGTGGAGACCTCACGCCCCACGTGTTGAGCAATTCGGCGGTACGTCCACCCGGCCTCCCGCATGCCCACTATACGCCCTCGCTCAAAGTCCGTCAACTGCACATACGGTTCACGTCCACGCTGTCGCGGCATGCTACCAGTGTTAAAGACTGCGCTGGAGCTCCGTATGCCACGGCAAACTGGCTGACACTGACGGCGGCGGTGCACAAATGCTGCGCAGCTAGCGCCATTCGACGGCCAACACCGCGGTTCCTGGTGTGTCCGCTGTGCCGTGCGTGTGATCATTGCTTGTACAGCCCTCTCGCAGTGTCCGGAGCAAGTATGGTGGGTCTGACACACCGGTGTCAATGTGTTCTTTTTTCCATTTCCAGGAGTGTATTTCTTACATTGGGATAGTAACAGCGTGGCATTCCATTTGACTAATAGCTCAGAAACAGTAAGGATATAGCATTATAGCGTGTTTTAAGTGCACAACTTTGGAGCCTTAGGAGTGCATGTGTTGATGTTCTCTCTTACCAGTACACTCTTAGAAGGACCAGAGACAATGCTGTAGAATTGATAGCGCAGTTGATTTACATAAAATTTTGCAAACTATGTCCGTCTCGACCTCCATCATGGATAAAAACCACAATTTTCTCGTTCTTAAATGTCTGTCACATCATCACATCCGTTTCGTATCTACTATACGCCGATAAGCGGTACTAACCTCCTCGACAGTCGCGCGACTGGAGAAACTCGTGCTCTTGGATGGATGCGAGACAGCAGTTACAGCCTCGGTTCAAACTGTTCCTCCACGAAACGTGAAACGCATTGGTCTACTTGTGGTCAGCTGTAGATAAAATCGTTGCCAGTGCCGCAGGGAGCGTTGGTCGAAGACAAAGCGAGGAGATCTTTTGGTGTCTAGCTTTATCCCAAGAATGTGAGAATGCACTGTAACTTACATCCACATAAAGACAGATCGTATTACGCACTATGATCGAAGTGCTAGAGATATGTAGGTCAATGTCTGGTATACTCTGGTGTAAATGTTTTAGAATTAACAATGAATGAACGTACTGTACAGTCATCTATTTACATTCCACAATAGTATAGGCAATGTAGTGGAGTGGCTGTTAAGCAATGATACAGAATTTGGGAAACACTGCTGCGTCATTGGTCGATGTTGAAATTGGGATAGAATTGCTAAAATTGTTCGCACTATCAACTATGATGTTTATTATTGCAGTACGTCGACGGGGTCTTTTCCATCACATCCATAAAATGGTATGCTGTTGATACCACATGATGAATTATTGGCATCCCTTGTCTGAGATGGAGAAAGAGTATTGATGGAGGGGGCAACACCTTCCAGGAGTGGCTAGCACCAAAACCGTAATAGAGTACATGGCAGCAATACGAGCAAACAAACAAAAGCACCACAGCGCCATCAACTATTTCCGCTCTGAATATTGAGTTTAAAGACAAAGGTCGTCAGTCATCATCGGACAGCAGTTTGGAAACGCTCCACATTGCCTCAAAACTCTTCCAGTTTCCTCATGTTGTGACTGTCTTTAATTTCAATCACTCAGTGTGCGTGTATGTGTGTGTGCGGTGCGAGCAGCAGCACACCGTGCAATGTCTAGTTGTCTGTGAGAGCCAATGGATCAAAAGGTGTTAATGTCAGTTTAGTACCTGGCACAGACCTTAACGCTGTGGCAGAAAAAAGAAAATTCATGGCATTATACCAATCGTGATACAGCAGAAAAAGGTGCATATCAAACAACAAAACAAGTATCCTCTCTTGCAACTGATAATGTGTGAGAGATGGTCCTCGTACAGTGAAGGCGATGAAACTTTACACTGGTCTGTGCAAGTGGCGTCGATCACTGGCCACCTGCTACAATGGATCAATTCCTGTATATTTAATAGGATCGTCACATATCCTCGATGCTGGCACGCAGATGGGATTTATTTTCGTTGTACCAGAAGAGAGAGAGGCGGAAAAAATCTATCGGATGACGTTTGTGGAGCTTTTTAGTTCGTTATTTTTCTCTGTTGGATGGTACAGAACAACAGTGATAGAATATTTGATTGATAGACGTGAATGGACCTTGAGGGATGCAGATCTGCTTCGGACTGCAGCACCTGTAAGATGTTGACTCTTAATAATTTTCCTGATAACAAACACCACTGTCACTGTTTATACTGTATTTTGTTCTACACCATACAGCTGGACAGGCTTCGTTTGGTGCTGACCTCAACCATCCTATATGGTTGGAAGAGCTACAACATCATCTTCCCATTTCCATCGGGTAGTAAAAACATGGTCCTATGGCTTTAACTCAAATAGTTCAAACAGATCTAAGCACTATCAGACTTAACATCTGAGATCGTCAGTCCCCTAGATTTAGATCTACTTAAACCTAACTAACCTAAGGACACCACACACAACCATGCCCGAGGCAGGATTCAAACCTGCAACCATAGCAGCAGCAGCGTGGTTCTGGGCTGAAGCGCCTAGAACCGTTCGGCCACAGTGGCCGGCGCTTTAAATCAGCTTACTCTGTTTCTACACAGACGTCTCCTCAGTTCCGACTTAAATTGTGATGATCACATATGCAGAGCTGCAGCGATGGCCAGACAGAGTCTGAGGAGCAGTTACAAGATCCATAGCGAACCTCTAAAACCATGATGGAATTTTACTGTAACAGGTTTCGAGATACAGGAATGCCATGAATGTGATGTATTACAAATACTGGAGAAATACACTTCTGGCCATTAAAATTGCTACACCAAGAAGAAATGCAGGTAATAAACGGTTATTCATTGGACACAGATATTATACTAGAACTGATATGTGATTACATTTTCTCGCAATTTGGGTGCATAGATCCTGAGAAATCAGTATCCAGAACAACCACCTCTGGCCGTAATAACGACCTTGATACGCCTGCGCTTGCATGGCGGGTACAGGCAAAGCTGCCCATGCAGCTACAACACGATACGACAGTTCATCAAGAGTACTGACTGACGTATTCTGACGAGCCAGTTGCTCGGCTATCATTGATCAGACGTTTGAGAGACCTGGAGACTGTGCTGGCCAGGGCAGCAGCCGAACATCATCTATATCCAGAAAGTCCCGTACAGGACCTGCAACGTACGGTCGTGCATTATCCTGCTGAAATGTAGGGTTTCGCAGGGGTCGAATAAAGGATAGAGCAACGAGTCGTAACACATGTGAAATGTAACGTCCACTGTTCAAAGTGCCGTCAATGTGAACAACAGGTGACCGAGATGTGTAACCAATGGCACCCCATACCATGACGCCGGGTGATACGCCAGTATGGCGATGACGAATACACGCTTCCAATGTGCGTTCACCGCGATGTCGCCAAACATGGATACGACCATCGGGATGCTGTAAACAGAACCTGGAGTCATCCGAAAAAATGACGTTTTGCCATTCGTGCACCCAGGTTCGTCGTTGAGTACACCATCGCCGGCGCTCCTGCCTGTGATGCAGCGCCAAGGGTAACTGCAGCCATGGTCTCCGAGCTGATGGCCCATGCTGCTGCAAACGTTGTCGAACTGTTCGTGCAGATGTTGTTGTCTTGCAAACGTCCCCATCTGTAGATTCAGGGATCGAGTCGTGGCTGCACGATCCGTTACATGCGGATAAGATGCCTGTCATCTCGACTGCTAGTGATACGAGGCCGTTGGGATCCAGCACGGCGTTCCATATTACCCTCTTAAACCCACCGATTCCATATTCTGCTAACAGTCATTGGATCTCGACCAACGTGAGCAGCAATGTCGCGATACGATAAAGTGCAATAGCGATAGGCTACAATCCGACCTTTATCAAAGGCGCATTTCCCCTCCTTACACGAGACATCACAACAACGTTTCACCAGACAAAGCCGGTCAGCTGCTGTTTGTGTATGAGAAATCGGTTGGAAACTTTCCTCATGTCAGCACGTTGTAGGTGAATGCTGTGAAAAGCTAATCATTTGCATTTCACTGCACCTTCTTCTTGTCGGTTAAATTTCGCATCTGTAGCACGTCATCTTCGTGGCGTAGCAATTTTAATGTCCAGTAGTGTATCTATCGGAGGGATGAGCGAGTTGCAAATAACGGCTTTGTATCACGTTCCTTAGCCAAATCACTTTCTAAATTTTATGATTTTATTACTAGCGTACATCATCTGTGACATGTAACAGCACTGTCGGTCTCTTAATACGCGCTCCGGCGATCAACGTCTAGGTACAATGTTGAGGTATTTGGAGGTAATGCCAAACCTTGAATTATATGGCTTGTGTAGTTTGTAACCTGGATATTGATAACAATACTTGTGTGCACCTGTGGAAGCAAGACTGCATGTGGCAGTAACATGGGCGTTGCGATCTTGTTTTTAACGTTGGGCGGCTTGTAAGACAATTATACCTCTCTTTCGAAGATGCAGTGGTTCCATGTGCACGGATAAAACTTACGACACATGTCAACCCATCGGTGATTTTCACCCAGTGGTGTTTCATATCGCCGTCATTCAGTTACTGGTGAAGTATTATGCTTAGTAGTACTAGGAGATGGATGGTAGATTCTCATTGAGCAGCAGGCTTACAAAATATGTGAGTGTACCGACATGTGCAAAGAATGTCGTAGGAAAAGGTATAGATTTTGTAAGCAGGCTCTTTAGATTTTTACGTTGGTAACGCCACATAGCGCTCTGTATGAAAACTGTGGCTGGTTTGCATTCTTGGAATATTTGCTATTTTAGTGTTGGGCAGTTAGATGGGAACAGCGTGTAGCGTTGCGCAGTTGGAGGTGAGCCGCCAGCAGTGGTGGCTGTGGGGAGAGAGATGGCGGAATTTTGAGAGCCGACGCTCTGGACCTATGTCCGTCAGAAAAAAATGAAATTTCTAAGACTCAATGTCATGAACTGGTATATATGTATATTATGACTTTTGAACACTATTAAGGTAAATACATTGTTTGTTGTCTATCAAGATCTTTCATTTGCTAACTATGCCTATCAGTAGTTAGTGCCTTCAGTAGTTAGAATCTTTTATTTAGATGGCAGTAAAGACGCACGCTGTATTGGGGTAGTTTGAGTAACGAAAATTTTTGTGAGCTAAGTGTTTCATGAAAGGTACAGGTTATTGTTAGTCAGGGCTATTCTTTTGTAGGGATTACTGAAAGTCAGATTGCGTTGCGCTAAAAAAAAATTGTCTGTCAGTTTATTGTTGATCAGAATAAATAAAGAGAGAAATGTCTGAGTTCGTTCAGTTTTGCTCAGCTGTTTGAAAATCAAATAACGTAAGAGGTTTACCAGCACTGTCTTTCATAATTTTTCTAAGGGGGTGTTTCAGTTTGACGTGGAAAACTGTGATATCCGTAAGAGGAATGAAAGATTTTTTGAATTTTTTTTATTAATTTTTTTACTCTGCTTTGAAGGAGCAATATACAGGAGGAATCTCGTATGATTAATAGTTTGCTGTGTATGGTCTTCCTCCAGCACAGGCGACAAAATTTTGTGCAGAGCTGCACAAAGGGCTTCGACCACTGGCCTCTGGCTCCAATGGAGTGACACGGTATATGTAATATGTTCAGTGACAAAATGTAGACAGTAATTGGTTTTCGATACATTTAGGAGAGAGAGACGTGGTAAATTCTTATAGGAAGTACTATCACAACGAATGCTATAACTGGTTAAAGTTCAGAAGCAGATAGTTGTCTGAAAACTACACTGATTTTGCACATGAAACAAATAGCTATTGGCCGTCTCTATTCTCGTGGACTCATTATCCTCACGATTGCATGTGTAAACAAGAGATGCCATTTCATACTTGATAACCTGTAAATATAAACTAGACACCACTTGAACTATAGTTCGTTGTGGAATCTAGAAATGGGAAATGGAAATGAGCGTTAGGCGTCATTGGGCGGGAGGCCCCCTACGGTGCAGGTCTTATTACATTCGAAGCCACATTGGGCGACCTGCTCGCCGGATGGGGATGAAGTGATGATGAAGAAGACAATACTACACCCAGTTGCGGAGAAAATCTCCGAGCACGCCGGGAATCGAACCCGGGCCCGTAGGACGGTAATCCATCACGCTGACCACTCAGCTATCGGGGCGGACATCTAGAAATAATAGTGGCTTTTTTCAACACCATATGAGTAGATTGCGTGAAACAAGTTGTGATGATCAAATCGTTTACAAAAGTAGAAAGCAACAATTTGATGCTGTATGATAGAAACCTTACAGACATGTCGGTAGGGGTGAGTAATGCGTCAAAAATGGCAAATCTAAGCAAGCAGATGGTAATTGGTTTCGATGCAATGAAAGAGTGGCATGATAGAATCTTATAGGAGTTTCTATTACAAGACTTACTCTCACGGTTTGTTCCGTAAACGCCGGTATGATATAGCATCGCAATGGTAGAACGAGTCCTGCCATAGTATACAAAACAGCTATGTCCTCTTCAGTTATAGCTTGTTATTGTCGAACGTAAAATGATTTTTTTTTCTGATATGGCGTGAAAGACTGTATTCTCTAATGTTATTTAATGTGTCTAAAATGATTGTAATACACACGTGATCATCTGAGATTGGCAGCGGTGCACTTCGCTGGATGCTGCAAAGTTAAATGTAAAAACTATTCCGGTTTTGCTCATTAATCTGAAAGAAAATGGACTGTGCGTATTTTCGTGGAAAGAGTACATTTATTATCGTCGCAATTGTGCTTTCCTTTTTTTAGTCGTTGTATTATTATGGGAGTCACTTTGATGTTAAATACCAGTGCTAGAGTCAAGTAGTGAGAACGGTGTGTTGGCTGACCACCGAGTTTCCTAAGAGGTCGCGGTGTCCTTTTAGACAAACAAACTGGTGTCGGGATACCCTCCATTTACCACGTTTTCTTTCTGAGGGGTGCCAGCGTCGCGCCCTATTTTATGTGTAGCTTTTCACAGCGTCGATAAAGCTCACCACTCGGCAGCATGCTTACTGGTGCGCACTGTACTAATGGCACTAGTGTGTGAGGCTCAGTCCACCATAGGCAGAAGGTCCATTACAAAAGCAGCCAGCTACTGAAACAGCCATCTGGAGCGGCGGGGGTGCTATGGTGGTCTCTACTGGGAGTGCTCACCGGACGCAGATGCAATATGAGCATAGGGCAAAGGGTGTGGGCTGTGTCGCTATATTTTAGATGAACACGTTGCATTTGATTTGGCCATCCTCTTATCACCTGTTGTTTAGTTGGCTATACACACTACTCTATAGTGTAGGAACGTTGCTTCAAGGCAGCCAGATGGTGGAAGGCTGGTGCCGCCAGCGACTACGAGCGGATGGCTGTTGGCCTCAGAAAAATTACGAGGTGGCTGGCAGAGCAGCCGGCTGTTTAAAAATGCCTGTGTCCCCCCTGTAGGTGGATGGAGATAGGGAAGGAACAGGTTCTCGATTTTCGGCAGCTTGTGGACGCTTCTCGAGGAGGAGAACGTACATTCAGTTACTGCCCCCTCTGTAATCTTCTGGGACGACGATGTGCCCAGTACATGTGTTGGTTCATGACCCCTTCATTCCGAGTACTGGTTATGACAATTTCAAAGTGTGGTTGGAACTATGAAGCATTATTTTCATCGGTTCCCTGGGCTGCGGGATGGTTTTTGAGCAGGTGACTGCAGCAAAGTATGACAACAAACAACGACTGCTACTGTCCTCAGCTGTATGTTTACAGGTAATAGAGTTTTTAAACTCCTCGTTGTCCAACACCAGCATCTCGTCACTTTAATTTATTTCCAGCCAAAAAAAAGATTAGAGAGTAGCTTACACCCGTGCCTTTTTCCTACCAGCTTGTAGATGAAGGGTAGAGTTTGAGTGTGTCTATCAGTGGTTTTGAGTGGTATTGCGAAATTTATTCCCAGCAGGATAACACCAGATGTTTGGTATCATCAGTTTTCGAGCTGTATTATGTACCCCTATGCATATAGTTGTATAGTTTGGGCTGACCTTTATGATTAATTACGTAATTAGCACCCATCTCTACTTCATTTTCCTGCCCAAATAAATAAAGTACAATAGCCTAATGCTCCTCTCCTGCATGTGGACATTTTCCACGTGCCTCTTGTGGTTTAATTTTGTTAGGGTGATGTGCCCGGGCTTTCCATCTAGGAGAACTAGGATTCGAGTCCCAACATGGGTAACGCCAATATTAATTTCTCGCCATTTCCTGGGTGGGACGGGTAATGAACGCAAGCGACGCCGCATAACAGCGCATAAAGCTTCACTCAGAACTGCAGAAGTCTCATCTGTTACACCCCCTTTTTGCGTAATACTAGTGTCGATCGTCAATTAAAGCTCATGGTGTTCACATTTGCCACTTGTAAAAATCTGAAACGCGATGATTTTTCTGTTATATAGTTATTGAGAAGCCACATCAGCCACTGTAATTTACGACAAGTTAGATAAGTAATTAAAGATAATTGAGGGCCTCTGTAGACAATTTTGATAGTTTTCTCTTTTGTGAAACTTAAATTAAACCTAGATTATAGATGTGATATAGCATAGGTCATCCTTCGATCCATTGTAGAACTTGGAAACCTACTCAGGGAATATTCGTTCACATTTTTGTTGAATGCAGTTGGTTTTTACCATCCTGTATTAAAAAATTTCCTTTGATCAGTAGTGCAATTTATAAACAATGTTTTGTGAATAGAATAAAATTTCCAATGGTAAACTTAACTGATTTTTCCACGTTATTTCACCAGCTAACTAAAAATAGGAAAGCCTTGAACCCCTTCGACTAAATTTAGTTAGTATTATGATTCTTTTACAGGGAGTGCAGTGGAGCTGACGCTGAAATCATTAAGTACTTGGTTATATCATCGCTAGTCTCACTGAACTCTTCTGAATTCTACATGTCATGTGTGGTCTGGCGTCTCCTTACCAGCAACAGGTCTCAGGTTCAAACTAGTCAATTCCCTAAAAAACACGCTCAGAGCGTCGTTGCGCGAAAGTGGTAGGGAGACACGATACAGAAGAAACAGAGACCACGCAGAATGTTAGAAGTTCCTCCGTAATAGATTCTAATTTTCTTTGCTGTTGTTGGTGTCTTTCTCTACGCTTCTTAACAGTGGCATCTCGTGCAAAATTTTACCAATATGCTGCACTACGGTGGGCCATTGCCTTTTGACTTACAAAGATAGTAAAGTAAACTAAATTGAATATAATAATTTTACTTACATAAACTGAACTTTTTAAATATATTTAATCATCGTGAGGAAACAAAATGAAAAGAAAAGAAAGGTAGCAGTAGGAATCAAACACAAGCCACAAGAACGCCATTTGGTGGACCTGATCGTTGAGATTTTGCAGCAAAATTTGAACTGCTTCTCAAATATCCCTCATACTCTACGCATTCACAATACGTTACATGCACTTTCAAAGAAAAATGCTGATCTGGTACCGTGAGTAGCATAGCACTCATAGTGTCGGAACGAATGACGTCACATCAGAACATGTGCTGTCGAAAACATATAGCTGCGTCCCTTCTCTGATTTGATCGTAGCGCAGCTGACCATCATTTGAGCACTAACACTGTTTTCCAGTCGTCATGCAGAGGGTACTAAAAAAATATGTTCTTGTCCTTTTTATTTCTATATCAGCACGCATTCGAAGAGAAATGGCTTAGTTTTAATACGATTTCCGGCTCACATTCGAAGACAAATGTAATTTCAGTGAGATATCCAGGTCGCACTTGAAGAGAAATGGCATAATTTTAGTGCGATATTTTCTGTGTGCTGTATCATATCAGCTCACGGTAACCGGATACCACAGTGTTTTAATACTTTCAGTGCTTCTGTTCTCGATTTTTCTGCTTCCTCATTTATTTGATTAATGTAAACATCCTAGGCTTCGAACAGGTTGTTACAGTTTATAAATTCTGTACTCATCTCTCATTTACCTTATCCTTTCCTCGTTTGACTTTTAATTCATTCTTTTGTTCATGCACGTATTTTGTTGGTAGTTTTATGTTTCAGCATCAGATTTCGTAACCGTTTGATCTGAGGTCTTGCACTTCTTATTAACCTCATTTTGCCTTGCACCAACCTTTTTTATTTCATCTTTCCCTACTTCAACTTCTGGTTAGCCTCTTTTATTTCTTTTTGCTCTGCATCTACCTTTGTTTCTAAGTTATGATTAGTTTGAGACATTGATCACAGTAGTGAGTTCAGTACTCTTTCTAATGCCACATTTTGGTTTTGTTCCACTACACCACTAATTTGTTCTCAGTTATTCTCATTTGACAAAGTGTCCGCTGTCTCAGTGCCATGGCTGAACTTGTGAAAATCTTCTGTTCGTCCATTTGAAATGTTGACATCTAATTTTGTGTTACTGGCGTCTTCATTCAAATCTACCACGTCAGTGTAGTCAAGCTAGACAAAATTTGCACTTTCAGTGCCGTCATTTTGAAACGTCCCCTTAGAAAAATTTATACACGACTGTGCTTAAACTGACACACAATAGTTTTTAGCGCAACGCAATCTGACTTTCAAAAATCCCTACGAAAGAATGGCCTTGACTAACATTAACCTATACGTTTCACAAATCACTTACCTCACCAAAAATCTTCGTTACTCGAACTACTGCAATACAGCGAGTGCCGCTACTGCCAGCTAAATAAAAGATTCAAACTACTGAAGGCCCTAACTACTGATAGGCATAGTTAGCAAATGAAAGATTCTAATACAGAACAAACAATGTATTTACCTTAATAGTCATAATATATATATCAGTTCGTGACACCAATTCTTACAAATTTCAAAACTCCGCCATCTCTCTCCCCACGTCCACCACTGCTGGCGGCTCACCTCCAACTGCCCAACGCTACGCACTGTTAGCACCCAGCTGCCGCTGCCCAACACTACAATGGCAGACAACAATGCAAACCAGCCACAGACTGCACACGGCACAGCCAGTGATTTTCATACAGAGCGCTACGTGGCGGCGGCGTTACCAATAAAAAAAACCTAAACAGCCTACTTACAATTTATGACAGTCTATATTTTCATACATATTATCTCTGCTTTCGTTATTTGTGACTTGTATCTCAACTGAAGGACCGTGCTACAATAATTAACCTGCGCTCATTCCCTACTTCTGAGAAGATACTCTCTTTCATTCCCATTTTTACAATTTAAAAATAATCCGCTAAAGGCTTATACAAAGGTTTCTATTTACAGTAATTGGTACAGCACACACTATACTGAGGTGACAAAAGTCGTAGGAAAACAATATGCACATATAAAGTCTCCGGTACTACCACGAACGCAAGATGTAAAGGGGCAGTGCGTTGCGGAGTTGTCATTTGTACTCTCGTGACTCATGTTAAAAGGTTTCCGACATGATTGTGGCCGCACAATGGCATTCCCTTTCGGAAATAGTTAGGGAACTCAGTATTCCGAGATCCACAGTGTCAAGAGTGCGCCGAGAATATCAAACTTCAGACATTCCTTCTCACCACAGACAGTTCAGTCGCCGACGGCGTTCACTTAACGACTGAGAGCACAGGCGTTTGTGTCGAGTTGTCACTGCTAACAGACAAGTAACAATGCGTGAAATAACCGCTAAAATCAATGTGGGACGTACGACGAATGTATCCGTTATTACAGTGGGGCAAAATTTGGCGTTAACGATCTATGGCAGCATACGACCGACGATAGTGCCTTTGCTAACAGCGCTATATCGTCTGCAGCTCTTCTCCTGCGCTCATCACCGTACCCAGACGATTAGAAAACCGTGGCCTGGTTAAATGAGTCCCGATTTCATTTGGTAAGAGCTATCACCGATCTCGCGCTGCTAGGTAGATTCAATGACGGGCAGCCAAGCTACAGCGTGAAAACAAGGATGCGTTAGTAACTAGGACATCATTAACTTTGTATCTCTCGATGTGTAGCATTTACAATAAAATTATCCGTCATCAATTCGATTTTTTCAAAAACTAGGGAGTCTCTAGCAAAGAGGCATAACAAATGACTTTATTTTCAATGTAGAAAGTCCTTTGAACCTCTGTCGAAATTGATGACTGACATAGCAGACACTCCTTTGGCAAGTATGTAGGCTGACAATATTTCAAAAGTCACCTGCAAATGGAAACTACCTCCAGGCAGATGATTGGGATCTTTCAATATAACGACGTTTACGCGGATCGTATGTACTGTGGTCTAAAGCCCGTTTTGCCCTAGCGATTTTCTGGTCAATATCGACACACCTTTCGTGCCTGCATGTAAGTCAACATGCAGCCAATGTGAGTTGTCTATGTCTTCACTGACCTACAGATTGTTCCAAGGGTGGAGTTTTAAATTTCCGATTATGCTGCGAACTGTGCATGTGCAGAAACAAGAGACTACGACGCGCCCTCTACCGACATCACAAGTTCACCTGTTGTGGTCTAACTGGTTTCTATTATGTAATTGGATTTAGTTCTTTCGTGTCTTTTTAATCTTTATTCGGTTGTTGGCTTTGTTTTTGTGATACACTTGAGAATTAAACAAGGTCCTGGTATTTTCTTCTTAATAGTGTTCTGCTACAAGAGACACGAAATTTCTGAAGCCAGAGAAAGTGTTTACCTTTTACAGAGAAAAGTTTGCACCATGCATAAATAAGACCGTGAATAAATAAACGTGTTGTAATGGAAATTATTTTAACAGTGAAAAAGTCAGTGTTATGGGGCACTTAGATTTAGAAAGAAAACAAGATCAAAGGATATACCAAAAATTGCCTATTTACTGCATTATTGATATTATTTGCAAGTACATATTTTCTCTAGGAAACAAGTGTATATGTTTCGAAATGTTTGGCTGGCACTTTTCCTATTCTTTCATTTCTCAGTCGTGTAAAGAATTTATTACGCGACCTTTGACAGAAACTTCCACCGTGAATTCCGGTTTGGTCGTTAATGAAGCCTATTATCATTGCTTGATACTACATTTCGTTGCTATATTTCAACTTTTTCATAAAAAGTATAGTCCCTCATAAACTCGGTTTCATTGTTCAGGTATCAAAATGCACAGCAGACAGCTAGTACAACAAACTCAGTTTGGCCCTGGCGTGTTAACTAAAATGACTACTCGGAGCAAACAGGATTAAGAACACGAATAAAACACCGGAGGCGCTTCACTATGCTCATTTGTCCCAGTAGTTGGCTGAGGCGAGAAAGTGAATCGTGTAAAAGGGAATTAAGGGGAGATGGGAGGCAATTTTTGTCCCTATTCTGCCAATGCAAATCCACCATTTGAATAGGTACACTTTCAAAGAACTGGAAGTATTAAAACTGTGATACTTTTACTGAAAGTATATAACATATATGCCTCCATTTACAAACAAAATTGAGAAAATATCTCTTACGGACTTAAAGAAAAAATGTTTTCTTATTCCTTCAGTAATAAAATGTCACGTTTTTAGTAATTAATTGTTATAAAACAGTTTATGTCGAATTGGTGGTTCTCAATTTACTTGTAATAATTTATTACAATCCTGATGCCAAATTGACCGAAGTTCATATTTATAACCCAATTAGTTAAGAAAATAATGGTACCTCAAAGTCAGAAACTTTAGTTTTAACAGAAATCAATTCCAAGTTTAGTATTGCAATTTTGTTATACTTATTGATGAGAATTACATACCACTAATAGTTTCCTGCCCTACACTGAGCATCATTTGAATCACACTGATCTTCTACTCTTCTCTTGGTCCCTCCTTTTCTCTGTCTAGCTTCTTTTGTTCATTTTGAACTAGCAATTTCTGCTTTACTCATTCTCTCTTTATCGATTTGCACCAAGGATTTTGCAGTATTCCACTAGACTTTATGCCTAATACTTCCAAAATAACCAGTTTTCTTGTTACGCCGTCATTGAAGCATGGAATAGCATCATAAACACCAAATTTGAGGGTTGTGATCTGAACAAATACAGTTTTCCGTAACTGGGTCGAAATGACAGAATTCATACGTTCATTTAAATTTTGCGTTTTCTCATAAAGACACTTCTTCAACAGATATGTCGAACTATAAGTTGAATTTCATTCATTACTGCTCCAGTAAAGAATGTTTGTGGTCATATGTTGCACTCCTCTCGTACTTGCACCACGTGTAAGGATCATTCGATCAAAGACAGTGCTGATAATTTTCGTTTGTCGAAAGTTTATGGAAAAAGGTACCCAATACAGTTTTTTCATATTTTCTAAATTGTCAACATTTATTATTATGACCTAGGCATAATAATTCTGTAATTTATCTATTTCAAAGTATGCCGGACCGAGACTCGAACTCGGGACCTTTGCCTTTTGTGGGAAAGTGCTCTACCAACTGAACTACCCACTCACGGATCCCGCTCCGTCCTCACAGTTTTCTTCTGCCTGTAACTCGTCTCCTACCTTCCAAACTTTGCAGAAGCTCTCCTGCGAAGTTTTAATCCGCCAGGGAGTTTCATATCAGCGCACACTACGCTGCGGAGTGAAAATCTCATTCTGGAAACATCCCCCAGGCTGTGGCTAAGTCATGTCTCAAGTTTGGAAGGTAGGAGGCGAGGTACTGGCAGAAGATAACTGTGAAGACGGGGCGTGAGTCGTGCTTCGGTAGCTCATATGGTAGAGCACTTGCCCGCGATAGGCAAAGGTCCCGAGTTCGAGTCTCGGTCCGGCGCACAGTTTTAATCTGGCAGGAAATTTAATATCAGCGCACACTACGCTGCAGAGTGAAAAACGCATTCTGGTATCTATTTCAAAAATTGTGAGGCGGCTTATAGTACCTTATCTTCCAACCATCTTCCAGAACTATTTTTTCTTATCATTTAACGTTAGTCTTAATCTAGAACCTATTTTGCTCTGGATATTCCCAATGTATTCTAATTTAGAAATGGAAGCAAGGAATAATGCATAAAGAATAAAAGAATCCTGTGCAAAAAGATGACGTGGCACTGAAATGCAAAAGCGCAAAGAGCGTCAGGGAAACCATTGTCGTTGTTATACGCTGAAGCGCCAAAGAAACTGGTATAGGCATGCTTATTCAAGTACAGAGAAATGTAAACAGGCAGAATACGGTCTGGTGTCGGAAACGCCTGTATAACACAACAAGTGTCTGGCGAAGTTGCTAGACCGGTTACTGCTGCTATAACGGCAGGTTAGCAGGATTTAAGTGAGCTTCGATATGGTGTTATCGTCGGCGCACGATCTATGGGACACAGCGTCCCCACAGTGGTGATGAAGTGTGGATTTACCCGTACGACAATTTCACAAGGGCACCGTGAATATCAGGAATCTGATAAAACATCAAATCTTCGGCACCGCTGCCGCCAGTAAAAGATTCTGACAGAATGGAACCAATGGCGGTTGAAGAGACTCGTTCAACGTGAAAAATGCAACCCTTCCGCAAATTGACGCAGATTTCAATGCTGGGCCATCAACGAGTGTCAGTGTGTCCATCATTCAAATAAATGAAATGATAATTAACCCGAAACCCTTAGCTGCCGACAGGTGTTGTTGATATACATCAGTGGGGACAGCTGAATATGTGTGCCCAGATCGGGACTCGAACCTGGGATCTTCTGCTTACATGGCAGACTCTCTATCCATCTGAGCCACCGAGGGCACTCACGAAGAGCGTACAAGGGACAAGTCCATGGATTCGCAGTATCCTCTCTGCCCTCGGTGGCTCAAATGGATAGAGCGTTTGCTATGGAAGCAGGAGATCCCGGGCTCGAGTTCCGATCGGGGCACACGTTTCCACCTGTTCCCATTGATGTGTATCAACAACACCTGTCGGTAGGTAAGGGTTTCGGTCTGATTATCGTTTCATTCTAGAGAAGCTGCACGGTTATCTGTGGTACCTGATCTTTCTGGAACAAATACCATCTTCATACATTCAAAGAAACATCATCCATAAGGGCTTTCTGAGCCTTGATGACTGCGCGACACAAACCGTATAGGTGGGTCCATCAACACCGACATTCGACTTTTGATGACTGATCGAACGAGTCTCGTTTCAAGTAAGTGAAGAAATGATGAAATATCACAGGTTAAAAAAATTATTTTGTTATGTTTTTGAACTTTCGCTGCTACGAGTATGAATCTTGAATCCTTCCTGGTCATGCCGACAAAGCTTTATGAATTTACTTGTAAAAGTACAGACAGTGGAAATTAAAATGTCCTTTGGTGCCTCTCCTGCTCCAAGTCGGTCCGCTTGACATCCTATCCCCGTTAAGACAATGTCCCGATTAGAAGAACTCATCGCTGAGGTGGCCGGTGAGAGGTGATGGGAGGGAGCGGTGTGCCACTGTGCGAGTGGCTGTACACGGCGTGCAGCGGGGCAGCGGCGAGCGCGGTGCGGGCCGGCGGCGCGGCGCCAGTGCCTCACAATGCGGCCCACGCGCCCATTCACAGCCAGCGCTGGCGCAGACAGCCACTGCCGGTGGGGCCACAGCGCGGCGCAGCGAGGCTGCGGCCGCCGGCTCGCGGAAAACGAGCGCAGCGCTGTGTGCCGTGAGCACGGCCCGCCTTTTGTCCGACACGCGCACCCGGCAGGGGCCCGGCCTCCGCTTTCCATATGAATGCGATTTCACGCGCCTCGACGAGACGGGCGACGCGGCCGGGCGTCGCAGCACCCCCACCAGACGCCCACAGCACACGCCGGACGGCCAAAGCCGCGCCGCTGCCGCGATGCGTTCCGCTCTTTATTTCTCTCCGAGTTTCCCTCGCCGCTTTTCCTTTCCGTCGCCGCCTGCTGCCAGAGAGGTCAAGGTTTCTTTGTTTCTTCGTGTCAGCGTCTCGATGGCCACGCCCTGCGCGTCAAGTCACGCGCAACTAAGCGACCGACGAGCCGAAGTGGCACGCGCGGGCCCCGGGGCTCGTTTCTGGGACGCGGACGAAGCCGACAGTTTCTTACTGTCTTCCAGCCGCAGGTATGACGTACCGCAACCCCCTTTTTTAACGTGCCACAGCTACCTACGATTATAATAATAACGACACTCTCTAGACAGAATTGTGTTGGTGACTGTACTTCATGCCAGCGTATTACGTCTACAACTTTACTTCCGCTGATTTGCAATATTGGCAGTAGCGGCAAGTAGCGCTGCAGGTGGTAGATCGAGAGTGTCGTAAAACAAGATTCGGCATTTTTAAACATTTTGTTGTTGGGTGCAGAAAATTATCAGCTACCAGTCACAATAAAAGGTTATTTATTAGCCACACGACCGGTTTCGGGCTTGCGACCATCTTCAGGTGTTTATACATTCATTTACATGAAACTTCCCGGCAGATTAAAACTGTGTGCCCGACCGAGCCTCGAACTCGGGACCTTTGCCTTTCGCGGGCAAGTGCTCTACCATCTGAGCTACCGAAGCACTACTCATGGCCGGTACTCACAGCTTTACTTCTGCCAATATCCTTCTTCTACCTTCCAAACTTTACAGAAGCTCTCCTGAGAAACTTGCAGAACTAGCACTCCTGAAAGAAAGGATACTGTGAAGACATGGCTTGGCCACATTTACATGTTTATACTGATGGAGATCGCCGGCCAGGGTGGAAGAGCGGTTCTAGGCGCTACAGTCTGGAACCGCGCGACTGCTACGGTTCGAATCCTGCCTCGGGCATCGATGTGTGTGATGTCCTTAGGTTAGTTAAATTTAAGTAGTTCTAAGTTCTAGGGGACTGATGACCTTAGAAGTCAAGTGCCATAGGTCTCAGACCCATTTGAACCATTTTGAACTGTTGGAGATCACTGCATCAACAGAAAAAAACTATTTGCTTTTGACTACACAGATACAATTGGGCTATTGTAAGTGGTACGGCATAAACAAGAAGCACCATTATTTAAGTTATGCTGTGGTGATAGTTTTGCCACTTAGTTACACACTGATTGTCATTTTCACGTGCATATTTCAGTTTTACCAAGTACGGCTTCATATTTCACTATTATGAGGTGCACTAGTGAAATACACTATGTTTACATACAAACATGTGGACTGTAGTCAAAGAAATTAGATGTAGCAGATGTATAGATGTTGCTAATACAGAAACGTGTAGGTTATCGTCAGAGAACGTAGGCACAGGAAGTGCAAGAGTGTTGCATATATAGAAATTTAAAAAGCTATTATAGACTACAATTTTGATACACATTATGAAATTTTTTGATTCACATTTTTGTCGGAGAACTTAGATCTAGGAAATGAATCAAAAACCGATGCAGTCTATAATATATTTTTAAATTTCTATATGTGCAACACCCTTGCACTTCCTGTGCCTACGTTCTTTGACCATAATCTACAAGTTTATGTATGAGCAACATCTTTACATCTGCTACATCTATGTTCTTTGACCATAGCCCACATGTTTATATGTAAACATAATGTATTTGACGAGTGCACCTCATAATAGTCAAACATGAAGCTATACTTGGTAAAACTGAAATATGCATGTGAAAATCACAATAAGTGTGTACCTAAGTGGCAAAACTGTCACAACAGCATAACTGTAATAATGGTGCTTCATTTTTATGTAAGTACAGATATCACATACAATTGTCCTACATGTATATGTGTAGTGACCAGCAAATAACTTTTTGTATTTATACAGTGATCTCCAACAGTATAAACATGTAAATGAATGTATAAACACCTGAGAATGGGCGCAAGCCTGAAACCGGTCGTGTGACTAACAAATAACCTTTTGTTGTGACTGGTAGCGGATATTTTTGTACACCCGATAAAAGAACAGTCACGGAGTTCGACAGCATCCACTATGGATAAAATTCATTATATGTTGTTATTGTTCTGGTCTTCAGTCCTGAGACTGGTTTGATGCAGCTCTCCATGCTACTCTATCCTGTGCAAGCTTCTTCATCTCCCAGTACCTCCTGCAACCTACATCCTTCTCTTGGTCTCCCTCTACGATTTTTACACTCCACGCTCTCCTCCAACACTAAATTGGTGACCTCTCGATGCCTCAGAGTATGCCATACCGACCGATCCCTTCTTCTAGTCAAGTTGTGCCACACATTTTTTCTTCTCTCCAATTCTATTCATTACCTCCTCATTAGTTATATGATCTACCCACCTAATCTTCAACATTCTTCTGTAGCACCACATTTCGAAAGCTTCTATTCTCTTCTTGTCTATACTATTTATCGTCCACGTTTTACTTCCATACATGGCTACACTCCATAACTCCATAAGTGTGTACCTAAATGGCAAAACTGTCACCACAGCATAACTGTAATAATGGTGCAACTCTATCCTGTGCAAGCTTCTTCATCTCCCAGTACCTACTGCAACCTACATCCTTCTCTTGGTCTCCCTCTATGATTTTTACACTCCACGCTGTCCTCCAGCTGTTGAAGAAAACTCAAGTGGCAGACTCCGCAAGAGAGGCGCTCTGCATCGCGGTGTAGCTTGCTCGCCAGGTTTCGAGAGGGTGCGTTTCTGGATGAGGTATCGAATATATTGCTTCCCCCTACTTATACCTCCCGAAGAGATCACGAATTTAAAATTAGAGAGATTCGAACGCGCACGGAGGCTTTCCGGCAATCGTTCTTCCCGCGAACCATACGCGACTGGAACAGAAAAGGGAGGTAATGACAGTGGCACGTAAAGAGCCCTCCGCCACACACCGTTGGGTGGATTGCGGAGTATAAATGTAGATGTAGATGTAGAAAGACTTTCAGAAGCGACTTCCTTACACTTGAATCTATACTTGATGTTAACAAATTTCTCTTCTTCAGAAACGCTTTCCTTGCCATTGCCAGTCTACATTTTATATCCTCTCTACTTCGACCATCATCAGTTATTTGGCTCCCCAAATAGCAAAACTCATTTACTACTTTAAGCGTCTCATTCTCTAATCTAACTCCTTCAGCATCACCCGATTTAATTCGATTACATTTCATTATCCTCGTTTGGCTTTTGCTGATGTTCATCTTATATCCTCCTTTCAAGACGCTGTCCATTCCGTTCAGCTGCTCTTTCAGGTCCTTTTCTGTCTCTGCTAGGGAAGTTTTAATTTTCTGCTTTCACTTGAAAAAATCTGCACCTGAGGCTGGGTAAGACTTATGGTGAGGCATCTATTAATGAAATAACGTGCAGAGTATGGTTTCAAGGCTTTAAGGACGGTAGTTTTGACGTCGGAGATCGCATGGCGGTGGAATACAGAAGGGTTTCGAAGCTACTGAAGCCGACGGAAATAAACACAAGTATCTCTATCGAAAGCAGTTAAGGCGTTTGAACCGACCACCGAAAGGAAAACGCCCCAATACAGAAATAGACATCAAAGGTGATAGTGCTCGACTGCACATCGCAAAACGCGTCAAAACAATGTTGAAATGAGAAGCCATTCCACACACAGGCTGTAAATCTCCAGATATGGCTCCCTCTGACTATCATCTTTTTCGATCAATAGCACACGACTTATCTGACCAGCATTTCCGGTCATATCAACAATTGCAAAGTTGTATTTATTCACGGATCCACTCAAAACACACAGAGTTTTTCCGCCGCGCGATTCGTATGCAGCCCAAAAGATGGGAGAAAGTAGTGGCCAGCGTTGATACTTTGAGTCGTAACTTTTCACAATGAAGCCTCGAACTACGAGAAAAAACTCCGAAAGCGACGTTGTAGACCTAATATGCAATTAAATTGTGCCAGAAGGGAGAGAGAGCGTGGGGCTGTGGAAAATCCTGATGGTTTTGCTTGACAAATATCAATTCACCATTTATTAATGAAAACAGAATCTGAACATTACGTTTCGGTTTGTGAGTGATGTCACCGTAGCTGATCATAACACAGTTTAATTTCCAGATATATTTCATCACATTTAGCAACAACAAAACAAATTTGTCATCTGAAAACTGGTAGTAAAGGAAATAATTGAAGCAGTACTTCACGTATATTATAAGAAGCAATACTCAGCATGTACTAGCGTGGTCCTATACGGTCAGCAAAGCTTGTATGGGTGTAGCAGGGGTTGGTTGCGCTGAGCAATAACTGCCCAGGAAAAATTCGATACCGTTTCCTAATTAATTAGGACTGAACATAGCCAATCAGACTGTTGTGCGAGCAAAGTCAAGAAATACATTATTTTCAGTTGTTCTCACAGCGCAGACGATAACGCACGAGAGCGCTCAGCCGTTAGCTCGGGTTCGATCTTTACTGCTGGCACATGCCAAATTCTGTATAACTCTCTTGTTCAATTTAGAAAACCAAAGGAAGGGCTTATTTGGCAACATTGTCTCTGACAGTCCGCTTGAATTTGCACGAAACGGCCTGATTGGCTAAATTCAGTGCTAATTAACTCTGAAAGGGCGCATTGTATCGAATTTCATTCTGAATAATTATTTTTGCGCAACCTATGCTGCATCACCCATCCAAGTTTTTCGGACTGTTTCTGATCATACTCCATATCCGATTAGCACAATCACTCATAAACACTGGCAACAAACTGAAGACTGACGATAAACTTCGAAACAAAGAATATTACCACAAATTCTGAAAGTTGCAGTAACAGCAACTTCGCAACCAGTGGTGTTTTCTCCTTAACAGCTACGTAAGATATTTACGTGGACTGTAGGAAAATCGTAAAAGAAGAGAGTCGAAGCATTTGAGATATAGTACACAAAAGAATGTCGAAAATTAGACGGACTGATAAGGCAAGGTATGATAAAATACACCGCTGAATCGGCGAGCAAAGGAATATATGGAAAATACTGACAAGAAGAAGGGACATGCTGGCACGGCTTGTGTTAAGATATTGTCACGTAGAAGAAGGTGTAATTAGATGAATGACGAACACTAACTTCACTTAAAGAAGGTTTATTCCGCACTTGCACATACAAGAGAGCGGTGCGAACTGCCTCCGGCCAGAGCACATACTGTATATAGACAGTTACAGAACATTCCAGTACAATGGTTCCTGACATTACTTCTACAATGCACTCGAACCGAATATAGAAATTAAAATGTTACAGTGCAGGTGAATTTCGAACTCGCGACCCTCCATTCAACAGCCTAGTAGCATAACCACTACTCAGCTTCTTCTGCGACATTGCTCCCCTCTTAATAGAACAGCGTCTCGGTACTGCATACTCTGACTCCCAATGACTGATGTTCGCCTTTGCGGTGATCTTCTTAGAACTCCCTTTGCCGCAACGCTCTTCATCACCTTTCCGCATTTTGCCTGTCGCTGGAGCTTCGAATTTACCTTTGGTTGCAGGATCCTTACAGGGCTTCGTTCAAAGGACGTGGACCGTATCTCTGAGCTTTCGTCGTCTTGTGTCGGTGTCGAAATCTTCAGCTTCATAAGTAATATCAGACAACTGTCTTACAACCTTATAAGGTCCAAAGTAGCGCTTGAGGAGCTTCTCAGCGAGACCAACCTTCCAAACAGGAGTGAAGATCCAGGCGAGATCACCAGGCAGGTAGACAAGAGGGCGGTGGCTCGCATCATACCTTCGGCGATCGTTTCCTTGAGCCTGCAGCGTGCCGAGTCGAGCTAACTGCCGAGCTTCCTCAGCTCTGGTTAACACCTGGCCGATGAAGTCGTCATCCACGTCGGCAGGATGTAACGGAAACACAGTGTCCATCGTTGTAGTAGCCTCACATCGATGCACCAGGAAAAATGACGTAAATCCTGTGGTGTCTTGCTTGGCGGTGTTGTAAGCAAACGTCACGAATGGTAGCACCTCATCCCAGTTGCTCTGCTCAACATTGACGAACATTGATAGCATCTCGGCCAAGGTCTTATTAACACGTTTAGTAAGCACGTTAGTTTGCGGATGGTAGGCAGTCGTCATGTGATGAGTAATGTTGCACCGACGGTTTATCTGTCACAACATTCAATTGAAAAACTTTCCCTCGATCCGTAATTAACGACCCTGGGGCACCGTGTTTTAATACAATGTCTTCCAGGATGAATTTGGCTACATCGGATGCTCCGGCTGTTTTCGCGGCTTTTGTAATGGCATAGCATGTCAGATAATCAGTGCAAATATTAATCCATCTATTGCCACTAGCAAACGTTGGAAATCGTCCGAGGAGGTCAATACCAACACGCTGGAAAGGTGTTTGGGCTGGTGGAATTGATATTAGTCGGCCAAGTGGTTTGAGGAACTGCCTTTCTCCTCTGGCACTCTCGACAGTTCGACACATAGTTACGGACACTCATAAATAAACGTGGCCAGAAAAATATCTTGCGAATCCTGCAGTACTGGTAGCCATCTCTTTCCAAACGGATCAAAGTGTTTTTTGCAAAGTAACCCATTAACTACTTTCAATTTTCCTTTCACATCCTCTTACCGATTTAAGGCAAGCATAATTTCTGATATCTTGGCGTCCTTCTTCTGTTCGGCAGAGAGATTCTGGAGTGCAGCGAGACAGTCACTATCTTCATCAAAGTCTTGATGGTCTTGCACATGGTTCCTTGAGAGACAGTAGGCATCTTGGTGTTTTCTTCCACTTTTGTACACTATGATAATGTCATACTCTTGAAGACGTAGTGCCCACCTGCCGAGTCGTCCTGTTGGATCCTTAAGACCTGTCAACCAACAAAGTGAATGATGGTCTACAACAACTGTGAATTGCCTTCTATAGAGACACTGTCGAATTTTGCACATGGCCCAGATCACAGCAAGACATTCTGTTTCTATAGTTGAGTAGTTTCTCTCGGCTTTTGTAAGTGTCCTAGAAGCATAGGTTATAACGTTCTCTCTTCCATCTGAAATTTGCACCAGAACAGCACCGATACCATACCCACGGGCATCTGTGTGTAGTTCTGTAGGTGCTCTCTCATCATACCGACCGAATACAGGGTCAGTCGTGAGCGCCTTTCGCAGAACATCGAAAGAATCTTGTAGAGCACCACCCCAGATAAATTTAGCATCGGCTTTTCACAACGTGCCGTATCAAACAGACTGCTGTTGACTTATGATGCAAAAACGAAAGCTTTAAAAGTAAATCTCCGAATAAAAACCCTCTAAAAAGCTACGCGATCAATTATTTTGGCACTCATTTATCTTTAGACATTACGTTGGAGCAACTGGCGCACTAAACTCTTCTCAATTAAATGGTTCACCTGTATTTAACCGCTGGCCGTCGTGGCCGAGGGGTTCTAGGCGCTACAGTCTGGAACCGCGCGACCGCTACGATCACAAGTTCGACTCCTGCCTCGGACATGGATGTGTGTGATGTCCTTAGGTTAGTTAGGTTTAAGTAGTTCTAAGTTCTAGGGGACTGACGACCTCAACAGTTAAGTCCCATAGTGCTCAGAGCCATTTTCTGTATTGAACCATCTGTTTCACAATCTTGCCGCTCTCGGCGTTGCAGATACATAAAAGCAATCAAATGGTGACAAGCTTAGTAAATTAACCTCTCAATAAACATCTAAAGTCTTTTGCATCACATACAAGACAGATGGCTGTAGACGTAGCTAAGAAAAAAAAAAAAAACTTAATGTAAGACCAAATTAAATACAGAGGACGAACAAGAAAGAATTTTGGCATTCAAAACAGGCCCCTCACTCATATTAGAGACCAATGCACTACTATGTCATGGATTACTCGGCCCCTCCCGCCGGATGTTCGAGTCTTCCCTCGGGCATGGGTGTATATGTTGTTCTTATCGCAAGTTAGTTTAAGTCGTGTGTAAACCTAGGGGCCGATGGCCTCAGCAGTTGGGTCCCTTAGGGATTCACACACATATCAACATTTTTTTAGTTACTAGATTGCTGGATTTGGTAGAAATGAAAAAAAATTAAACATGGAAGCCGCCATGAAGCGTTCGGGATAAATCCGGTATGTTATGAAACCGAACGACGGACCCATTGGACACCTTTCATTGCACAATTTACATACCGTTAACAGTGTTAGCGAAGTCGTTATCGTTTTCCTTTCGCCATAAGGGGAATAGGCAGGCTTCTAAGTTGTTGATGTACAGCATATCCAGTAGTAGATCTATACATAAATTTACAGCTCTAAAACCGACAGTCTTTTTATAGTGTAAAGCCGATATTTTTATAGGCCAGTAATTCGATATCTATTCCGTCGATATGACGACACCTACTTTCGATATATCAAGAGCTAGTAATGATACATTTAAAATATCGATATACTGTATTACCCACTAGCCGACGCTGCTTCACTTCCTCCGTGCCCAGAGATAACCCCAGCCAAACACCACTCGCTGTAAGACCACTCTGACATCGATAGGCAGAAATTTTTTCCAATCCAGGCGTGAATATAACCCTGCACCCCGAGTTCTCGAGACATCGACGCTAACAACTAGATCACAAGCTGCATATTACGAATTAGTAAGGTAAACCTTGGAAGGCATTTGAACCGCACGGTCAGCCGAGCGCATTACCGCTCCGCTTACAGGTTACGGGGACGCGAACCTCTGCTGGAACGAATACACCTCGCAGATTAACGACGAGGTCCGGTGAGCTGGTTACCCTAGATGTGATATTTAGACGGTTTCTCACATCCAAATATGTAGTTACCGGGCAGATACCCACGCCACGACTCAGATACGCGCCACGCAAACATTCACAAAACGTGATACATACTTTAACAATAGATTTACTCTAGACGCAGACGGACGGCGATACTCAGATTCTGTCTCGAAAGATTGGTGACGTCAGTAAGGGCATCCAGCTACTAGCTGTTTCTGACATAATCTCAACCCATATAACAAGGGCTCCGTGTCGGATGGTTTTCAAATAAAGACTGAAGTTTGTCAGGCAGGTGTGTCGTCACCTATTCTTTCCAGCTCGATACTGTATGAAGTGGTCTATGAATAAAGACAGATTAACGAAACCATGGCTATTGGAGGTGTGGAAACTGGGAACAAAATAAAGCATAACACCACAGTCAACCGCCTAGTCCTCACTGATGTGTGACAGCGAAGAAGACGCAAAACGGACACTGTTCCAGTTGCAGCAAAAGCGAGCCTCAAGAAAGCGTAGGACAACACCAAAGCCCTGAACGCAAAGAACAATTGGAAGACTGAATGTCCAATGGTGGAGAATTGTCAACAGTTCCGTTACGTAGTGGAAGCGTAACGGGCATGTTACACATCAACAAGTGCCATAATACACAGATCCCAAATGCTGCAGAAATCACGATATGTTGCAAAGACCACTTTTGTCAAGTAAAACTTGTCCGGTAACACCAAAGTCAGGCATCACATGTCAGCGATGAGAAAAACAACATTGTACTCAGCGAAGAAGACCACTTTGTGCAAGAAAGCCTGTATCCGGCTTGAAGAACAGGAACGAAAGGTCGTCAGAAACATCTGGCGCACGAAAAAACAAGGTGAAGTCTGGATAGCAGAAAAACTCTTTGAAGGTGCCCGACCAATTTCAACCATTATATGGAAGAGAAGACTGAGATCTGTCGGGCGCATCGCTGAGAATGGAGGAAATAGGCTTGCATACAAGATACAGAATGCAACATGCTTATAAGTGAGCAAGTGGATGCAAGCAGTCAGAAGGGAATGGAAAACAGTAGGCGAGAAAATAAGTACGCGGCATAGCAGATAGTTCCATCTATAGAAACACTGTCGGAGATTATAGGTGGACCGATCAAAGTTAAAATTAAGACCACGGAAGCAAAGAGAACCAGGACGTGGGAGAGAATAGAGACGTACTGGAAAGATTCTAAAGAGACGAAAGGAGTCAAATACGTAAAAAGAAAAATAGTAATAAATTTCATGGTATTCACAAGGGCTGTTGTTGTCTTCAGTCCGAATACTGATCTGATGTAGCTCCTCACAATAGTATATCCGGTGTAAACCTTTGCTGATGACTACCTCCTTCTGAATATTCAACAAGCGGTAATTTAAACTGGAGACTATTTTACCTCCTTAGTATTGTACCCAGAATGATGCCATAGTCATTAAGCCACACAATAGAGATGAAAGTTCTCGAGAAATGTGACACTGTAGTTTCACCTCACTTTCAGCAGTTCGCAGCTCCCACATCACAAAGTCTCATTGGCTACCGTTACAAGGCCACGTCAGTCAGGCATCCCCCGTGTAGCTACTAAAAAGGCTGCTGCCACGCTTCATGACTTGGTCTAGCCTCTTAGCGGAAACGCCCTCCGTTGTTGTGCCACCTGCGGCACGGTTACCTGTGTAGCAGAGGCCCGCAAGCCAACTCACCTCGTCAAAGACGTGGAGGGTCATAGAGGATAAGGAGCGGGTGAAACTGAAAGCTTCATACTAAATTTGTCTGTTGTGGTTACAAACATTTTTGTTATACCAACGAATTTTCGAAATTACATCTTAATCAGCAGTGCTTTCTGTTCCGACTTAATGACCTTAATTTTGATGTCAGTACGGCGGAAATCTTATCTGTGAGTTTTCTTCCTTCCTCCCATGTATGTCACGTAAATGAAGCAACTCCCACATACTCAAAGATACACGTTTATCTTTGAAAATTGCGTGTTGAACTTGTAGCTGCAGTATTTCTACGGTAATTTAAGTAAGATAATCTATTACTATATCACATGTATGTTTGTATGGATACTTGCCTGAAGATCATCAGAACATACTCGAAACGTGTAATGTTATAATAAGTTAAATACAAAATAAACAGAAATGTCACCGGTAAAAGTATAACAGAAATAATTATTCCACACAGTTACTATTTCTACATTTGAACACAGCAGCTGCAAATTAATCATCTCTATTAAGATCTGTCCTGGTGGGTGGGCATTACGGGGCCGGATTTTGGAAGGGACCCTCAACATACGCACATTCACCATATGCAAATTAGAGATCCACCAACGATCTGCGTAATTACTTGATCTTAAATGGTCACCGGCACCGATGCAGATTGAGGCCGTAGCATTTCTGCCACCAGCAGCCACAGTAGGGTGAGACCGAGCGGTTTCTACGTCAGGTGTGCGGAGAGTCATATCCGCTTACAGTTTTATATCTTACAGCTTATCTTGGAGGTTCAAATTGCTCTGAGCACTATGGGACTTAACTTCTGAGGTCATCAGTACCCTAGAACTTAGAACTACTTAAACCTAACTAACCTAAAGACATCACACACATCCATGTCCGAGGCAGGATTCGAACCTGCGATCGTAGCAGTCACGCGGTTCCAGACTGAAGCGCCGAGAACCGCTCGGCCACCACAGTCGGCTACCTTGGAGGTAATGAAAGGTTTGCTTCCTAATTCCACAACCGGTGCGAGGTAGTAGCTTCCATAATTCTATGTGTTTCCTTTAGCAGTTCTATCCTTTGATAATTCATTTCGCGACAGTCACACAATAGTTACGCAATTTATTATGTGTCCCCCGACCGATACGTCCCATGTCAGATTTGCGTTCGCACAGGTTCCCTTATCGCGGCATTGACATATGTTGTATTAATGAAACGTTATTCAGAATTAAATATCATTGACATAATGTTGAATAATAAAAGGTTATGGAGAATTTAGCGTATTTTTCCTAGATATTCAAAAATAAAAGCTTATGGAGAAAAACAGACATAACATGCACCAAAAATACCTTCGTCTGCGCTCAACGCTGATTACAGACTTGGTTAAGAGGTGTCGTACTGCTCGCCTTGATATGGGTAGTAGTTTTCATCGTGATTATAGGAAATCGTGGTTCTAGGATTAACCAAAGATAACTGATCTATGAAAATCAGTAGAAGAAAAGTATTTCCCATTAGCGAAGTGGAGAAGTGTTCAAAATTCTTAAGGTACAGACTTCAGAAACCATGTGCACTCGAGATTTCGTTCCCTTGTTTTAATACATACTATCATCTCTCAAAATATGGAAAGCAAAGAGCTTGCAGCAGACGAGATTTGTTTCACAGTATTGAAGTGCTCTTAGGTGTTAATGTATGCATTTTGGAGCGCATGTCTACTGAAACTTCTGTATTTAGTATGTTTTTTTTTTTATTAAACTGCAATAACTGAGAAGATGAAACTGCAAAATTTCATTCTGAAACTGAACGTACTGAGCCTGCTATCACTTTACTTATTCATATCATCTCAAAACTGACCCACAATGTTTTGGCGCAACGCAGTCTGACTGAACAAAAATGATAACCGGACTTCAAATAATTAGTACAAAAGAATGGCACTGGATTAAAAGAAATCCTAACAATAACCCATACATATCATAAGTCACTTACCTCACAGAAAATCTTCATTACAGCGATAATAGCGCCAATACTGCCACCTAAATAAGAGATTCTAACTACTGAAGGCTCTAAATACTAATAGGTATGTGGTTGGCAAAGGAAAGATTTTGTTGCACAGCAACCAATGTATTTAGCAGATATTACCTTAATCAAGTGACCACCAGTTCAAAAAAATATATAATCATCATTAATAAGTCTCCATGGTGGAAGTACATTCAAACCGTCCACTTGCGCACATATCGCAAACCTCCAACACTGCTAATTATTAACTTCTAACCTCCATCACTGATGACTACTCATACCCAACTTCCATCACTGCTGGCTGTTCACCTCCAAGTGCGAGTCCAAACAGCCACAGAGAGTCTCTTACAGAGTGCGCACAGCGCTGTTAGAGTTATTAATGCAGAGCGCTACATAGCGCTGCCAACATACAAACACTTAAACAGCCTACTTACACAACTACACTTTTTTTTTTCTTTTGCATCGAATGATCGTTCCTGTCATATGCCTTCTGGTCTACCCTGTGTACTAGAGAGGTGACAGAAAATCGACAGACGTTTAATATCGAAATGTCACTTCTAGCCTTACTGGAACCTGTACGGTATCTCTCATTCAGATATCAGCTTCTTTAAATTGCGTTTGATACGCTGCACAACAACTATTCGAAATTTAGTTTTTTTATTGGAGAGTGGTTCACGATTGGTTCTTCCTTTACGAAACCTACTACCTGTAAGCCCGGTTTTATTTCTATGCAGAAATATACACAAGTGGCCATTAAAATTGCTGCACCAAGAAGAAATGCAGATGATAAACGGGTATTCGTTGGACAAATATATTGTATTAGAACTGACATGTGATTACATTTTCACGTAATTTGGGTGAATAGATCCTGAGAAATCAGTACCCAAAACAACCACCTCTGGCCGTAATAACGGCCTTGATACGCCTGGGCATTGAGTCGAACAGAGCTTGGATGGCATGTACAGGTAAAGCTGCCCATGCAGCTTCAACACGATACCACAATTCACCAACAGTAGTGACTGGCGTATTGTGACGAGCCAGTTGCCAGGCCAACATTGCCCAGACGTTTTCAGTTGGCGAGATATCTGGAGAATGTACTGGCCAGCGCACAAGTCGAACATTTCCTGTATTCAGAAAGGCCCGTACAGGACCTGCAACATGCGGTCGTGCATTATCCTGCTTTCGCAGGGATCGAATGAAGGGTAGCGCAACGGGTCGTAACACATCTGAAATGTAACGTCCACTGTTCAAAATTCCGTCATTGCTAAAAAGAGGTGACTGAGACGTGTAACCAATGGCATCCCATACCATCGCGCCAGGTGATACGCCAGTATGGTGATGACGAATACAAGCTTCCAATGTGCGTTCACCGCGATGCGACCATCATGATGCTATAAAGAGAACCTGGATTCATCCGAAAAAATGCCTTTTTGCAGTTCGAGCAACCAGGTTCTTCGTTGAGTACATCATCGCAGGCAGTCCTGTCTGTGACGCAGCGTCAAGGGTAACCGCAGCCATGGTCTCCGAGCTGATAGTCCATGCCTGTACAAACGTCGTCGAACTGTTCGTGCAGATGGTTGTCGTTTGTTGACTCAGGGATCGAGACGTGGCTGCACGATCCGTTACAGCCATGCGGATAAGATGCCTGTCATCTCGACTGCTAGTGATACGAGGCCGTTGGGATCCTGCACGGCGTTCCGTATTACACTCCTGAACCCACTGATTCCATATTCTGCAGTCATTGGATCTCGATCAACGCGAGCAGCAATGTCGCGATACGATAAACCACAATCGCGATACGGTACAATCCGACCTTAATCAAAGCCGGAAACGTGATGGTACGCATTTCTCCTCCTTACACGAGGCATCACAACAACGTTTGACTAGGCAACGCCGGTCAACTGCTGTTTGTGTATGAGAAATCGGTTGGAAACTTTCCTCATGTCAGCACGTTGTAGGTATCGCCACCGGCGCCAACCTTGTGAGAAGGCTCAGAAAAGCTAATCATTTGCATCTTACAGCATCTTCTTCCTGACGGTTAAATTTCGCGTCCGTAGCACGTCATCTTCGTGGTGTAGCAATTTTAATGGCCAGTAGTGTACTTTTAAGTGCGATATTTAAGCGCTCTCTTTTTCTTATAGGATTCTGGTCTCACTATTCTAACGTCATAACCAATGTCCACCCGAGCAACCACTTTTGACGTCGTATAGTAAACGTCACAAATGGGATTCTGACAGTAGCGTGTGGAAATAGCAGCAGACGGCGCCACGGTCATATCTGCCGTCATGCCACTTTCATGGCTTCACTATAGACGCATGTCGAAAGCCGGGTGAGCGATACTCCCTGAGGCGTGTCCAAGCGGGGCTTCTCCCCTAGCCGCCTAAAGGGCTCGCTGTTGGATGCTACCCAGGGGGCACGTGCTGCGTTCAAGGAGTGCGGCGGTCAGACGCTGCCCCCTGCGACCTCCCACAATACTGGTATAGAGAATAGACCGTCACAATAGGGAGTGGTACGACTTGGGTGAACAAAGCAGCTCTCACAGACCAACAGAATAGACCAGCTAGTCTGCCGGCGCACGGCCGTGTACCTGCTGGGTACTGTAACTCTGAACGCTGCTCGCTCACCAGTTCTCAGAGCTTCCCTGCTTGCCTGTTCACCTGCGTCGTTTCACGGTTGCTGTGGCCTCCTACTAATGTCTCAGATGGGCCTGTTTCGACCCACACTAAATTTCTAATTTGTTTAGGTTTCCACCTTTCTCAGTTTTTTTTGGTCATTAATACCTTTTTTGGAGCGAAGATAGACGGCTTACACCGCTGAATAGTTTTACAAACTCAATCACTTTTGTAATTTATCGTTTTCTGACTGCGCCTCTGTGCTTTTCTGCCTCTACTATCATACCCCGCAAGTCCCCTTCAGTGTGTGGGAAAGGGTGCTCCGTGTACAATGTGACTTCCCTCTTTTCCTGTTCTTGTCAGGAATGACTCGCGCAAAAAACTATTGTTAAGCCTCCGTGTGAGCTCGAGTGTCTCTAATTTTACCTTGACGGTTGTTGTTTGAACATAGCCTGCAACGAGCTTAAACAAAGAAGCGGTGACGCTTTCAGCTGGACGAGCCCAACATTTTCCAGGGTGGTATGGCACATGTGATGACTGATTTGTTCGATGAGTGACGCAGGGAAGTGGTGCAACACCCACCGCGCAAACCGCAATTAAGCCATAGTGACTTCAGTTGATTTCTAAGATGAAGGAGACACTTCATGTCATTCGGTTCAAAACTCTTGCAGAGATTCGTCATACAGCACACTGCTCCACTCGATCTATTAATTTTACTGCTGCTGCAAAAGATATCCTACGAAATCCGCGTCGCTGGCAAAGGGGTTAGGCGCAATGAACATGGCTAGAAGGACAGTAGAACTTTGATATATATATATATATATATATATATATATATATATATATATAGAGAGAGAGAGAGAGAGAGAGAGAGAGAGAGAGAGAGAGAGAGAGAGAGAGAGAAATCATGAACAGTCTTTAGTTTTCAACATATACTTCGTGATGTTGGCAACATGGAGATAAGTAAACCAAACAGGAGAAAACACATAAATTATTCACAATAGTTACGTCTTTGACATCACAGTTTACGAACAATTAGCTATAACTAGTCGCAAAAGAGTAATAGTGCACCGCACAAAGGAGAAGCAGAAATATCACGAACAGTGTGAAAGAAAAAGTTTAGAAGATAAAATTGTGTTTATGTATAGAAAATGGAATAGTAGTGCGACCCTCCGACCACATGGCAGGAAATGCGGATGCCAACAAACTATAAGTAATTACATATTTACACAAAAAATGTGCGACTTGAACTGTTTGACAAACTAAAAATAGCGAAACTGTATCGTTATAGATCCCACTGACGATACCTTAGAGAAATAAAAAGGCGAACCATGCCTGGGAAAAATAAATTGCCGCTGCAACAAGAAAAGGTGTTTTAAATACAAAATAAGAATAGATCATATATACAACACGACACTGTAACGATCCATCGCAGTACATAGGTCCCTTAAACCAAAATACCGAGAAAGAAATTACGAACAATTTTCAGAATTCTGTCGGTGGAATTCTGGATCACCTTGTGTTGAACGCAGGATACCTTGAAGTTGATTTTGTGAGCGTCGGCCCACGTCGATTTGCTTAAGAGCAGATCTGCTTCACCGATGCTAGGTAAAGGCTCCAATTATCATTCTGACTGTGCGTGCCATTAGCAACAAATCCTACACAGTTCGTAAAGTATACATACAATAGACTGACAGGCTTCTGAACGTTGGTGGAAGCTAGTAAATGAAAGGGCATTACCCTAATTTACGAGCTTATACAGTCAAAGTCCTGATATGTGCGTTTACGCTCGTACCGCTAAGTGAAATACTAATACTAGAGAGTCGAATTCGGAAGAGTTTGTTACTGTTATAGATCTAAAATTAAATGCAAGACACGTGTTCATCTCAGTTTTTCGGGCGAATGATTTTGTAATGCTATATTTTTCTAACTCGCAATATCTGCAATGTCATGCTAAAGCAATGTATTAAATACCGATGTCCGCTAATTATTGTTATTACATTAATACAATACCTTTCACCTGCGCTTGGCTTGGGGTCGCAAACAGCACATACAGTGCATACACCTCTTCCTCGCTCCTCTCTTTTTCCGTCTCCTCCATCTCCTTGACCATCTTCTCCTCCTTCTGCCTCTTCCACTGCCTCTTCCCTCTCTCTGTTCATCTCCTCCTTCCCTCTCTGACCGCCTGCTTCTCCCACCTCATTCTGTCCACCTCCTCCTCTACCCTTCATCTCCTCACTGTTCATCTCCTCCTCCCCCTATTTCTCCCCTCCTCCCCATTATCCCAATTCACCTTCCACCTTTATCCTCGACCTACCCCTCTCCACCCCTCTCTGACCATCTCATCTCTTCTCTGACCATCTCGTCATCTCATCCTATCCTCTCTCTAAGTTTCCTTTAATTTACGTCTACGGTCACAAACTTTTTGTAAACAGGTTTCTGGTTTCGGTTGAAAATAACCATCATCAGATCTGTTTTGTTTCTTGTGTTCATTATCGACAGAAACCAATAAACTGTTTACAAAAAGTTTGTGACAATAGACACAAATTAAAGGAAACTTATTGTATATACGGGTCACTGTTTTATTTGCGACAACAACGCAGCTTGTGAAACTATCCTCTCTCTTTTTCAGTATCCCCTTCACTCTGATTCCTTGTTCACCAGCCCACTACTACATCTTACACCAGCCTCCTTTCTGTCGTCGTCGTCGTCCTCCTCCTCCTCCTCTCTCTCTCTCTCTCTCTCTCTCTCTCAACATGTTCCAGCCCCCTCTCTCTGACCAGTTCCTCCTCCTCTTCCTGTCCAACTCCTCCACCTTCTCTCTGTCTTCGTCCCTCCTCTTTGTCTGCCCTCGGCTCCACCCTCCTCTCTCTGTCCATCTCATCCTTCCACCCCTATCTCTCCTCCTCCCCACTGACTCTCCAGCACCTCCTCCCTGTCCATCTCGGCTTTCCCCATTTTAGTATCGATCTCATCATCCCTCTTCTCACTATCCATCTCCTACTCCACTCTCTCTCTACTCACCCGTTCCCTGCACACTGATGTCTCCTGGAGGGCATTCCAGTACTATCCACAAACGTGCCTGTCATTCAGGGCTGCCTAGATGTCGGGGTTACTAAACCTTTTCACCCAATTCCCACCCCTTGGTAGTTATGTGGTTCTTACCACTGCATTCCTTTTTCACAGGTAATAAGTAATGCGTTTACAAAATTTGGTTGATATCGATCCCATGTTTTAGTTGGAGATGTTAAACAAACAAACACACATACACATCAATTTTAACTATGTATATGGTTTTATGTATTTATTGTGTCCTGAAACATACTGCCAATTATGAAACTCGCAAATAATAACCAGCAAGATGTAGGACGCAAACGATAGTCCTACAGGAATACCTCTGCTGTCTCACAGGCCACAAACTTAGGAACACAATCATAGGATGCTCCAAGTATCGGAAAACGTCGTTTGGACTGAAGTTATAGTAGTACCACGAAGAAAAATTTCCGACATTGTTCTATAAAAATATACAAAAGTACACTTCTATCCTGGCATCATCTTGTATGCTTTGAGCGTCCAAGGGAGGCCATCACAGAAGTTTGGAAGGAAAACATAGGTACAAAGAAGGTAGCTGCGAAGAAACCATGGGTAACAGAAGAAATACTTCTGTTGATTGATGAAAGGAGGAAGTACAAACACGTTCCAGGAAAACCAGGAATTTAGAAATACAAGTCGCTGAGGAATGAAATAAATAGGAAGTGCAGGGAAGCTAAGA
This sequence comes from Schistocerca gregaria, assembly GCF_023897955.1. Lineage (NCBI taxonomy): Eukaryota > Metazoa > Arthropoda > Insecta > Orthoptera > Acrididae > Schistocerca > Schistocerca gregaria. The sequence continues at coordinate 184,095,740 of NC_064927.1, forward strand.
CGAAATGGCTGCAGGAAAAATGTGAAGACATCGAAAAAGATATGATTGTCGGAAGGACAGACTCAGCATACACGAAAGTCAAAACAACGTTTGGTGACATTAAAAGCAACGGTGGTAACATTAAGAGTGCAGCGGGAATTCCACTGTTAAATGCAGAGGAGAGCGCAGATAGGTGGAAAGAATACATTGAAAGCCTCTAGGAGGGTGAAGATTTGTCTGATGTGATAGAAGAAGAAACAGGAGTCAATTTAGAAGAGATAGGGGATCCAGTATTAGAATCGGAATTTAAAAGAGCTTTGGAGGACTTACGGTCAAATAAGGCAGAAGGGATAGATAACATTCCATCAGAATTTCTAAAATCATTGGGGGAAGTGGCAACAAAACGACTGTCCGCGTTGGTGGGTAGAACATATGAGTCTGGCGACATACCATCTGACTTTCGGAAAAGTATCATCCACACAATTCCGAAGACGGCAAGAGCTGACAAGTGCGAGAATTATCGCACAATCAGCTTAACAGCTCATGCATCGAAGCTGCTTACAAGAATAATATACAGAAGAATGGAAAAGAAAACTGCGAATGCTCTAGGTGACAATCAGTTTGGCTTTAGGAAAAGTAAAGGCACGAGAGAGGCAATTCTGACGTTACGGCTAATAATGGAAGCAAGGCTAAAGAAAAATCAAGACACGTTCATAGGATTTGTCGACCTGGAAAAAGCGTTCGACGATATAAAATGGTGCAAGCTGTTCAAGATTCTGAAAAAAGTAGGGGTAAGCTACAGGGAGAGACGGGTCATAAACAATATGTACAACAACCAAGAGGGAATAATAAGAGTGGACGATCAAGAACGAAGTGCTCGTATTAAGAAGGGAGTAAAACACTGCTGTAGCCTTTCGCTCCTACTCTTCAATCTGTACATCGAGGAAGCAATGACGGAAATAAAAGAAAGGTTAAGGAGTGGAATTAAAATACAAGGTGGAAGGATATCAATGATACGATTCGCTAATGACATTGCTATCCTGAGTGAACGTGAAGAAGAATTAAATGATCTGCTGAACGGAATGAACAGTCTAATGAGTACACAGTATGGTTTGAGAGTAAATTGGAGAAAGACGAAGGTAATGAGAAGTAGTAGAAATGAGCACAGTGAGAAACTTAACATCAGGATTGATGGTCACGAAGTCAATGAAGTTAAGGAATTCTGCTACCTAGGCAGTAAAATAACCAATGACGGACGGAGCAGGGAGGACATCAAAAGCAGACTCGCTATGGCAAAAAAGGCATTTCTGGCCAAGAGAAGTCTACTAATATCAAATACCGGCCTTAATTTGAGGAAGAAATTTCTGAGGATGTACGTCTGGAGTACAGCATTCTGTGGTAGTGAAACATGGACTGTGGGAAAACCGGAACAGAAGAGAAACGAAGCATTTGAGATGTGGTGCTATAGACGAATGTTGAAAATTAGGTGGACTGATAAGGTAAGGAATGAGGAGGTTCTACGCAGAATCGGAGAGGAAAGGAATATGTGGAAAACACTGATAAGGAGAAGAGACAGGATGATAGGACATCTGCTACGACATGAGGGAATGACTTCCATGGTACTAGAGGGAGCTGTAGAGGGCAAAAACTGTAGAGGAAGACAGAGATTGGAATACGTCAAGCAAATAATTGAGGACGTACGTTGCAAGTGCTACTCTGAGATGAAGAGGTTAGCACAGGAATTCGTGGCGGACCGCATCAAACCAGTCAGTAGACTGATGACAAAAAAAAAAAAAAGGAAAAGGGAGGCGTTCCAGACACGTTCCAATATGCGAGCTCTTCAACGTGCGGTGAGCAGCAGTACACAGGTAGTATACATCACATGATACTAGGCATCGAATTAGCGAGACATCTGAAGCTCTGTGGGCCGTTTCTCGTCTGTAATTGATGAGAGTCCAACAGTGCTGACATTTCCCAGACCGAAGTACTTAAGGGACACCTTTGAGTAATGATGGGCTAAACAGTTATTTCACGTGCTAGATTACTACGTTCCAGTTTCAACAACATAATAGATTCCAGAATCCTATTGATAAGGTGATGAGTGGAAGTGGCTGGTAGCTTTGTGGCCATAAATATATTTTCGTATTTAATACAACTTTATTACAAAAACGTAACTGAACTGTGGGCAGAATTCATTTATACACAAAAATTCTTGAAACAACAATAAGAAAATAAGAATAAAATATGTAGCAAGACAAACTTCAGGCAACATAATAATCTTAAAAAAATGGAAGCAGAATATCCTGCAACCAACTTCGACATATCTGGTATATAAACTCAGAATTCCTTAACTTCATCTACTTCGTGATCATCAATCCTGATGTTAAGTATTTTTGTCTTCTGGTTTCTGCTACTTCTCGTTACTTTCGTCTTTTTTTTTATTTACTCACAGTCTGTAGTCCGTAATCATTAGACTATTCATTCCACTCAACAGATCCTGTAATTCTACTTCACTTTAGTGGGGATACCAGTGTCATCGGGGAATCTTATGAATGATAACCTTTCATCTTGAGTTTAAATTCCAGTTTTTAACCATTCCTTATTTCTGTCATTGCTTCTTCTATGTATGGGTTGAACAATAGGGACAATTGACTACATCCCTGTCTTAGACACTTTTTGATTCGAGTATTTCGTTCTTGTCATTCCACTCTTATTATTCCCTTTGGCTCTTGTACATGTTGCGTATTACCCGTATCCCCATATATTTCCCCTTATTTTCCTCAGAATTTCGAATATCTTGCACCAGTTTACATTCTCGAAGGTTTTTTCACGGTCGAGAAATCCTATGGAGGTGTCTTGATTTTTCTTTAGTCTCGCTTCCACTATAAACGGTAACTTCAGAACTTCCTGTCTTGATGCCTTTACCTTTCCTAAAGCCAAACTAATCTTCATCTAACATATGCTCAATTCGCTTTTCCGTAGAAAGTACAAAAATCAACTTATAAACACGAGACTTAAATTCGTTTCTCCTCTACTTGACAAAGCATGCATTAAGGTAAACATAAAATAAAATACGGCCCATATCCGTGGGTCACCATGTGACAACCTGAATGAACATAAGACACCTTAGGAATATGCACGTATACAAGGTTAAACAAAACATGTGGCACAAATTGCAGGCCATGTACCTCACACGTAGAGGAAGAAATTATGTTATATGAACTTGAGTCCGGAAACGGTTTGTTTCCAGGTTACAGCTCGTTTTCTGCAACTCATTAATCATAGGAAACACAGAAGAACAGAACGTTAGAATCATGGGAAACATGCACTCTTGGTGATGTCTGGTTACATTGTGCACAGCCTGTGGTTTGTTTTACACGTCCCTGTCGCCGTGCGACGCATGACACTGCTTGCTTACAGATAACATGAATTGTTCCAGTGATCAGTACATCTGTCGCAAGCAGACGGGTTACTACGTAAAGTTAATCTCAGGCTTGGTTCGTGCAATGGTTGTGTACACAAATGCACGAGGACGCATTCCCTCATTTTAGTGTTAGTATCCGTCCGCTTCTATATAAAAGATTCGGTGACAGATGGATAGGCAGAGATGGACCAACTGAATGGCCTCCAAGTTCTCTGGACCGAAACAGTCTGGACTTTTTTTGTGGGGGCATTTGAAAGCTCTTGTGTATGGAACGCCAGAACAAGATGTTCAAAGTTTCCACGCTAGTATTATGAAATGCTGTGAATCAGACGCAGTGCTCCAGTGATACGTCAGCGCATCCGAGATGCACTACGACGGCGTGTTGATGCATGTATCAACGTCCACGGCGAGCATGTTCAACATCTCCGGTAAGAAGGGGTTCATGTGATGTGTTTGTGCGTTCTGTTCGTGTGTATTTTCCTTGATTAATGAGTTGGAGAAAATGAGTTGTAACATGGAAACTAAGGAATCCAGCCCGTGTTCCTGTAACATAATTTCTTCGTCTGCATGTGAGGAATGAGTCCTGCAATTAGTGCCTACATTTTTGTTGCACCCTGTATATGTGACATAATCTATACATAACTGGTCCTTCCCCTCTTAGCTCTACATGCGTGCGCTCTCAATTTGTGTCTTCGAAACATGGAAACAATTTTCTTTCCTCATTATAACCCTGCATATCGTTGTCATTATTGACAAGAATAAGATACATAAACAAGATAAAATTATCAGATAAGATATCCTTTAAAAGGGCACAACATGGGTCAAACATAACTAACGTAATTGAAAAAAAAAATCGAAGTTTCAACGTGCGAGTTCCACGTTATTTCTGATGTCAGGACAGAGTATGAATCAAAAGCGAAGGAAAAGCCGGAGTTAAACGTTAAAAGAACTAGAAAGAGTGCAATAATCTTATGTAAGGGGACATGCCTAATAAGGTTACAATGATCTGCCAGAACATTATGACCACCTACCTAGTACCCGATGTGTCCAGCTTTGGCACGAATAATAGCTACGACCCTTCGTGGCATTGAAACAATGAAGCCTTGGTAGATCGTTGGAGGCAGTCGGCTCCATATCTGCACACACAAGTCACTTAATTTCCGTAAACTCCGGGGAAGGGGGCGATGGGACCAGATGTCACGTTCGATCACATCTCAGATGTGTTCGATCGGGCTCAGACATGGCGAGTTGGGACGACAGCACATCAATTGGATCTCGTCGCTGTGTTCCCCAATCACTCCATCACACTCCTGACCTTAGGACATGGCGCATTATCTTGTCGAAAAAAGCCACTATCGTCGAGAAACGTATCCATCATAGATAGGTGTACGTGATCTGCAACCAGTGTACGGTATTCCTGGGCCATCATGATGTACGAGCCCCAATGGACCCGTGGATGGCCACGTTAATGTTCCCCAAAGCATAATGGAGTCGCCGCAAGCTGGTCCCCGTCCCACAGTACAGGTGTGAAGGAGATGTTGCCCTGGAAAACGACGGATTCGCGTCCTCCCGACGGCGTAATGAAGAAGGTCACGGGATTCATCAGACCATGCAACACTCCGCCACTGCGCCAACGTCTATTGCCGATGGTCACGTCCCTACTTCACTCGTAGTTGCCGATGTCGTGGTGTTAACAATTGCATATACACTGGTCATCGGCTGCCGAGGCTCATCGTGGTGTTCGGTGAACTGTGTGTTCAGACACGCTTGCACTCTGCCCAGCACTAAGGTCTGATGTTATCCCCTCCATAGTTCGCCGCCTCTCCTGTTTTACCAGTCTGCCTTGCATACGAAGTTCGATATCTGTAATGAGGGCTGGCCGCCCAACATCACAATGTCTGGACATAGTTTCACCTTGGTTTCGCCACGTCTGGAAGACACTCACTGCAGTACTCCTCGAACACTCGAACACCCGACAAGTCGTTCAATTTCCGAAATGCTCGTATCAAGCCTCTGGGCCATCACAATCTGCCCTCAATCAGACTCAGATAGATAGCGTGCCTTTCCATTCCACACACGGATAGTGCTCTCATTGATAATGCATGCACAACGCCTGTTTGGATAGCACTGATTCCCCTCCAGTTGACGCTGCTATCGTCTGGACGATTTTGTGTCGATAGTAGGTCGACGGTCATAACGTTCTGGCTGGTCTGTTGTAAGTAGGTTGCTTAGGTTCTTACGTTGGTAACGCCACGTAGTGCTCTATATGAAAATCACTGACTGTGCTGTGTGAAGGCTGTGGTTGGTTTGCATTGTTGGAGTGTATGCTATAGTAGTGTTGTTGGGCAGTTGGCTGTTAACAGCGCGTACCGTTGCGTAGTTGGAGGTGAACCGCCAGCAGTGGTGGATGTGGGGAGAGATATGGCGGAGTTTTGAGAGCGGATGATATGGACGTGTGTCTATCAGACACAGTAAATTTGTGAGACTGGATGTCATGAACTGATATGTATTATGACTCTTGAACACTGTTAAGGTAAATACATTGTTTGTTCTTTATCAAAATCTTTCATTTGATAGCTATGCCTATCAGTAGTTAGTGCCTTCAGTAGTATGAATCTTTTATTTAGCTGGCAGTAGTGGCGATCGATGTATTGCAGTAGTTCGAGTAAGGAAGATTTTTGTGAGGTAAGTGATTCATAAAAGGTATAGGTCATTGTTAGTCAGGGCCATTCTTTTGTAGGAATTATTAAAAGTCTGATTGCGTTGCGCTAAAAGTATTGTGTGTCAGTTTAGTGTTGATCAGAATAGGTAAAGAGCGAAATGTCTGAGTACGTTCAGTTCTGCTCAGCTGTTTGAAAAGCAAATAATGTAAGAGGTTTATCAGCACAGTAAGTCATGTATAATTATTCTAAGGGGACATTTCATACTGTGTATTCCAACCATTGGTGGCGCTGTTCTTTCGGCAGAGGGTTGTTTAGGTTGCTGGTCAGTTCTATGGCAGCGTTGACACTACTCGGACAGGGAGGCGACGCACATCACTCTGTGCGAAGACGAAGATTCTCGGTACGCAGATAGTCTACATCTTAGTGAGCAGTTAGTTTCCAGGAGTACTGGACGCAAATTTAACAGATATATCCATGGGTGCAAATTTCTCTGCACGTTCTTTCCATATATCCCATCCAGTCAGTTCAGCCAGAGAACTGTTTGACTTGGCGAACAGAACAAAACGGAGGCATTGCCCGTATATTCTTACGATAAGAATTCTGCAGGCACCAGGAACAAAACCGACGGCTCTTCTCTGAGCGGTCTGCGCCGCTGCACCTGCGTGTTCCTACCGACTTGGCAGCCATCGCGCTCCGACTTTGCTCTCTCGGCTTCCCACTTTAAACCGTACTCACACGGGACTTGTTTCTTATCGTGAAGCACACCAGGCAAAGCTTGCGTAGTGGATGGTGCACGTTTAGAAAAGAGCTAGTACATCACACGGAACGTGCTACACATCGCAATTTTCGACTGCTGTACTCTCCAAGGGCAGTCGTCGTCTCTATCAGGCTCGCGAATCACAAAAATTACTCACGAAGATGGGAGCACATAAAATTTACTACGATAGCTATACTGAAACGCACATTTCCTCCACTGTCCATATGCTGTCTCTGTTGGTCTGTCTGTAGTGTATGGAAACAAAAACTTCATTGTCCATGGACGTGTTACAAGATAAAAAGAAAATATCCGCATACAGTCATTACGAACGTAAGTTACTAAAACTTTCATTACAAAGAGTATGATACAAATGTAAAATAGACTTGCGCATAATACAAAAATTAGTTCCTCATTCACAGTTTACTAGAAACCTAACGTCATTCTTCTGAGATTACTTCTTCTGCTCAATACCAGAAGTTTAGAGTAGTTAAAATACAAGCCTTAAAAAAGAAAGTGCCAAATTTCGTACGTCATGTAGGGCAATCTCTCTGCTAGGTAAAGATCAAGAAGTCATTTACATACTGTCTTAAATTTTCTATCGATCATTCAAGTGTGTGTGTTGGGGGGAGGGGGGGCGGCGTGTGCATATGTTTGTGTGTGTATACATGCATGTGTCTTTATGCACACAGCCACACACAATATTTTTAAAGGGATGACGTATTGTACAATCTGGGAGAGCTTGGTACAGAATACTAAACTTCGATCGAATTAGGCAGTGACGTAGAAAGTAAGCTTGCAGTTCGTTGGTCCATGTTCCAAAATCGGACACACTCACTGGTGAGAGAGGGAGAAGACAGAGTATTCTTAGATACATATATTATCGAATATCCCATCGCTTACAAACAGAAGCAGAACAGAGACAGTGAGATTTTGCGTGCACACACACCATACATATCTCCACCATTTATTTATTTATTTATTTATTTTGTCTTTGAAGAAACTGTGGTCCCTGTGTTCCTCAACCTAGGCTATTCATCTATCATATCACTGAAGTTTGCAAACTTGCTTGCATGGTTATGTTTCGATTTACATTCATTGTTTCTATTATGCTTAATTTCTGAACTATTTTTATAGATTAAACTTTCTGTATGTCTACAGTAATCATAAACACTTTCATAGTTTTAATTGCTAAAATGCTAATCAGGAAGATGGTGTAAGGAGTACATCACGCGAGCAATAAAGGAACAAAAAAATGTTAGCCGAGAACAGACTAAGAGCACCTGTATTATGCAAAAAGCTGTGCGGTCTTCGTATACCCAAAATAAAAGCTTCATTTCATCCCATTGTCCCAGTCGGGACGGACTGAACACTTCACTGTGATAAACGACGGCAGCCACGAAAAACTCTGCCGTAAGTATGTTACTGTCAATACCGTCGAACAGTCCATCAGGCGTATTAAATAGGTACTTGCTGGACGCGATGGCTACACAGTCCTAATGGTTAAGATTATTATTGAACCATTATTTTCTATCTCAGTTGATATCTTGAACCACTGCTCTTAATGTTTTCCCTGATGTCTGAAAGCAGGGACTAGTTAAGCCAGTGCCTAATAAGGACGTTATCACAGCACACTCGAATTACCGTCCTATACTGCGAGTCACGTTTCCGCAGACATCACAGCACATGTGCTTTAATAAAGCTAACAGACGACCTTAAGCTTGCCGTGGATAGACAAGAGGCGATTTATGTTTTTCTGAAACGTTAGCAAAGCCTTTGACACTGTCGATTTCGTCATCATACTTCCTAAACTTAACAGAGCAAAATTCCTCTCCAAGTGCATCACATCTCGTACTTGACGTATCGCCAGCAATGTGTTATGTCCAAAGACAGATAGTATGAGGGATCGGAATGATATGTTATACCTCTTTCATTGTTCTAATGTACATGCCACGAGAATGCAATGATCTACAGTTGTATTTAAGTGCAAAACCGATAACATTGAACACAGCTATTGAGAATTTCAGTACTCACCTAAGTGCGGGTCGAAACGAGCACAGAATACAGGGTTGAAGCCCAATTCACCCAAAACCGAAACGGCTCTGGAAGGTTATAGTAGACTCATCAGCCCGAAATATTGCGAATCCCTACCGTCTTTAATTTTAAATGGTACTAACATCAAATTTTTTCCTTCAGCAGTGTGTCTCGTAATAATAATAGATAAAAAGCTAAATTGGTCTGGGCACACAGTTTTAATATGCAAGAAAGCATCAGTATCTCTCCATGCCCCCTACATAAGTATGAAAAGCTCTTCACTTTCGACCTGAAAAAGAAAGTTGTAGAGTTGTTCACACTCCCAATTGTTGATTACAGCGATGTTATTCTGCAAGGTTTTCTTCAGTAACGCTCACGGCGTTTGGAACGGGTGATGTACGCTTGCATTCGACATATCTGTGACGTTCCACTCTTCGAGGTTATTTCACCGTTCTAAACACAGCCATCCTAGCTACATGCAGACAAGCGTAGAGATTTCCACACGCCGTGTCTCCTCTACTACCTCAGCAGTGTACAATGTCCCTCACATCTCTCCTCAACCTAAACTCTCTTATCTAAAACCATCGCAGGAATACTCGTTACAGTTCGGAACGTAATCTCTTCCGCTCCACTCCATCACTCGGTCGCTTTTCCAAAGTACTTTTCCATGACAGAAACCAGGCTCTGGAATGAGCTCCCCCATTGTATTACAGAACTGAATCTCCAGCTTCAAAATACTGTTAATGACATATATACTGAAGCATCAATAACATCTTTGTTCCCGTACACACTCATTACCTCATTACATCCATCTTTCCAACCAGATCTTAGTTGGAGCGGTCAACTTAAATTTCTTTCCCTCAGAACTCGCTAAGTCAGAAGAAGCCTTTGTGCACCCATAAGTACATTTTGTATCTGCCACTATCACTACTATCATTACAATTATTATTATTGTGACCATTAATACAGCCGCAGCAGTAAAAGCAGTAGTAGTAGTAGTATTAGTAGTAGTATTAGTACTGCTGTTATTAACTTTATCGTTTCTCGGTGCTATTTATTCACATGCTTCCTAGATAGGTTCATATCATTTAATTATACTAAAACTATGTTATTACTTACTGCCGTATTAAAATTATTCTAATTCTTAGATATCTATGATATAAAAGAAAAATACTATGTGTGGAAATCTCAGACGTAAGAGAGAGTCAGATCACACTGTTCTGGTAAGGTTACAAACATAAATAAACAAACATAATAAAATAAATATTACCGGAACATACTGCTATTTAATTAATGAGAAAGTCTCAGTATATTTTAGATATCGTGAAGATGAATTAAAAAATATTTGTAGATAGCAGAACGCGATCCACCTACATTCGACTTCAAGACTCCACGCTTCTCTGTTACTAATAAATTTGTGTTTTCGATGCCGACATATTCGGAAAGCCTTAGCAGCGGATATGTCCTTACCTGGCGTTTAATTATAACAAATAGTTCAAAGAACGATGCATTTTTCGGTAAATCTTCACTGTGCCGGTGCCTTCAAAGATGATACTTTCACAACACGCAAATTATAATCTGGAAACCACCAAATACGAAAATCCTTGAACCATTAATATGACGTTTCCCAACATTTTATAACAAGTTCTAATGTAATCGACATGTTTTCGAGAGATCCTCAACGTGCTCTCCCTTTGAAAGATGTTTCATTCATAGGACTAAAGCTAAAATATAGAACCCATCAAATATGGGCTTCAACACCAAATGATATAATCCAACAAAGGGTCACTGCTTGTGACGTAGAGCATGATCCGGAGTCTATTTGGCTATGTTCCACCCCTTGATGTAAAAATTTCACTTGTCTTAATCAGTCTTCGACACTTCACAATGATACGGAACATGAAATTTCACATCATGACCTCACGTAACTCGGCCATCTCCTTGTCCGCGAACGTTTCCACGTGATGTACTGAGGGCTCCGCCCACTGATCTCACCGAAGTCATGGCCCCTCCCGCCGGGGGTTCGAGTCCTCCCTGTGGCTTGTATGTGTGTTGTTATCAGCATAAGTTAGTTTAAGGTAGTTTAAGTAGTTTGGTCCCTTCGGAATTAACACACACACACACACACACACACACACACACACACACACACACACACACACACACACACACCAAAGTCATTGGATAGGGATTTGCACATATACAGAACACGGCGGTAGTGTCGCGTACATAAAGTACAAAACCGCAGTGCATTGGCGGCGTTGTCATTTGCACTCAGGCGATTCATGTGAAAATACTTCCTACGTGAATATGGCCGCAAGATGGAAATTAACAGACTATTGCAGTTATCGTCTGGGAATTCAATATTCCGGGATCCAAAGTATCAAGACTGTACCTAGAACACCAAATTTCAGGCATTACGTCTCATCACGGACAAAGCAGTGGCCGATAGCCTCCACTTAAAATGATTCAAATGGTGCTGAGCATTATGGGACTTAACATCCGAGGTAATCAGTCCCCTAGAGCTCAGAACTACTTAAAGCTAACTGACCTAAGGATAACACACACATCCACGCCCGAGGCAGGATTCGAACCAGCGACTGTAGCCGTCGCGCGGTTCCCGATTGAAGCGCCTCGAACCGATCGGCCACAACGGCCGGTGGCCTCCACTTAACGACAGAGAGCAGCGGCGTCTGCGTAGAGATGGCAGTGCTAACACAGAAGTAACACTGCATGAAACAACCGAAGGAATAAATGTGGGATGTACGACGAACGTACCCGTTAGGCCAGTGCGGCAAGATCTGGCGTTAATGAACTGTGTGCAGCAGACGACGGACGCAAGTGCCTTTGCTAACAATACATCGCCTATAGCGCTTTCCTTGGGCTTGTGACCATATCGCTTGGACCCTAAACGACTGAAAAATTGAAGGCCTGGTCAGAAGAGTCACAGTTCCAGTGTGCCAGGACTGTTTAGATTATGACACAAACACCACGAAGCCATGGGCTCAAATTGTCAACACAGCACTGTACAAGCTGCTGGCGGCTCCATAATGGTGTGGGCTGTGTTGTATTTACATGGAATGATCCTCAGGTCCAGTCGAACCGATCTTTGACTGGAAATGGTTATGTTTGGCTATTTGGAGAACACTGGCAGCCATTCGTATACATCATGTCTCAAAACAATGATGGAATTTTTGTGGGCGAGAATGAGTCATGTCACAGGGTAATAATTATGCGCGACTGGTTAGAAGAACATTCTAGACCACTCAAGGGATGCATTTGCCATCCCACATACCCTGATGTGAATCCCGTTGAACATTTGAAGGGGTTATTTCAATAATAATACCAGTCCATTACCTCCACTTTTCTGTCTATAATGATTCAAATGGCTGTGAGCACTATGGTACTTAACTTCTGAGGTCATCAGTCCCCTAGAACTTAGAACTACTTAAACCTAACTAACCTAAGGACATCACACACATCCATGCCCGAGGCAGGATTCGAACCTGCGACCGTAGCGGTCGCGCGGTTCCAGACTGTAGCGCCTAGAACCGCAGGGCCACTCCGGCTGGCTATAATGCTTCTGAAATTAATGATCCAAACAAATAGAAAGAAAGATTCATCGCTAGCAAGAAGCCATATGCTTGAATATTTCTGGTATCTCAACTGCAGATTTTTCAACGTGCTCATTTAAATTTAGGACTCTGCATCTCAAAATGAACAAAAATGGACTGGTTCCACTATTTAGAACTAGAACTTAGAACTACTTAAACCTAACTAACCTAAGGACATCACACACATCCATGCCCGAGGCAGGATTCGAACCTGCGACCGTAGCGGTCGCGCGGTTCCAGACTGTAGCGCCTAGAACCGCAGGGCCACTCCGGCTGGCTATAATGCTTCTGAAATTAATGATCCAAACAAATAGAAAGAAAGATTCATCGCTAGCAAGAAGCCATATGCTTGAATATTTCTGGTATCTCAACTGCAGATTTTTCAACGTGCTCATTTAAATTTAGGACTCTGCATCTCAAAATGAACAAAAATGGACTGGTTCCACTATTTAAATAAGCCCTTCATTTATGGGACATGATAGAGAGATCAGCTCGTGCACAAACAGTTGCACTGGCAATACTTTCAAAATTATGGACCGCTATAGAGGCAACACGGCTCAATATTTCTGTAGCGGACTTTCAACGACTTATAGAGTCCGTGCCACATCGAACTGGCTCATTACATCGGGCAAAAGGAGGTTCGACATATAAGAACGTATACGATGATTCTTGTCAACTCAGAGCATTCCACCAGGTGCCCACCGAGCATCTTCCTCTTTCAGCTTACCTGGCGTCCAGCTTCTTCTGCTGCTCCCGACTGGACTCTTGGATGGTAGCTCTGGTCGTTCAAATGGCTCTGAGCACTATGCGACTTAACATCTATGGTCATCAGTCCCCTATAGCTTAGAACTACTTAAACCTAACTAACCTAAGGACATCACACAACACCCAGTCATCACGAGGCAGAGACGATCCCTGACCCCGCCGGGAATCGAACCCGGGAACCCGGGCGCGGGAAGCGAGCTCTGGTCGCTATGTCCTCGACGCCAATGGTGCTAGCTGAGGGCTCCCTTGATATTTCCAGCGCCCTCACGGTAGGTATGGGAGAAACGTTAAAATCGATACTGGTATTATAGTTCTGAATAACTAGTGTTTGTTGGTATTTTACTTCCTCTCAGTGACAACAGAATGTATTTAAATTTTTCATTAATAATCGTGTATAAGTCTGGCATAGGAATTTGCCTTAGCAGCTTTGCTAAAATTTATAATCTTTAAATAAAGCCTTTGTTTACAAACAAGTAATGTTTATTCGCATTGTTTTGATCGTTTTGAAATATTTTGTTATTATAGGAAATGGGGAAAGATATGAGTGCTAATTTAATAACAACGGCAACAGAAACTAGCAACATAAATGACATGATAATCAATGTAGCAATGCAGACACAATGATGTACCTGTTGCCATATGGCATGGCCTTTTAGACAGTAAATATGTATGTGCACTGTGCCAAACTTGCCTCAAACCGGTCTGTAAGGAAGTTCCTCACTCACATACTCAAATATCAGTGGCACTATCTCTAGTTTCTAAGTATTTTGGAAAGTATAGTAGCAGTGGTAGACAACGCTCCATTTGCTTTAAGAGATTACAAACAGGAAGAGGCACAACTAACTTGGGAAAGGAGAAAACACCCTTATTGCCCCTTGGAAGGAAAGGTAAATTTGACTGATATAAGACTGATTTTTTGATGTGCTATCAGCTAGTTACACTCCTGGAAATTGAAATAAGAACACCGTGAATTCATTGTCCCAGGAAGGGGAAACTTTATAGACACATTCCTGGGGTCAGATACATCACATGATCACACTGACAGAACCACAGGCACATAGACACAGGCAACAGAGCATGCACAATGTCGGCACTAGTACAGTGTATATCCAACTTTCGCAGCAATGCAGGCTGCTATTCTCCCATGGAGACGATCGTAGAGATTCTGGATGTAGTCCTGTGGAACGGCTTAACATGCCATTTCCACCTGGTGCCTCAGTTGGACCAGCGTTCGTGCTGGACGTGCAGACCGCGTGAGACGACGCTTCATCCAGTCCCAAATATGCTCAATGGGGGACAGATCCGGACATCTTGCTGGCCAGGGTAGTTGACTTAGACCTTCTAGAGCACGTTGGGTGGCACGGGATACATGCGGACGTGCATTGTCCTGTTGGAACAGCAAGTTCCCTTGCCGGTCTAGGAATGGTAGAACGATTGGTTCGATGAAGGTTTGGATGTACCGTGCACTATTCAGTGTCCCCTCGACGATCACCAGAGGTGTACGGCCAGTGTAGGAGATCGCTCCCCACACCATGATGCCGGGTGTTGGCCCTGTGTGCCTCGGTCGTATGCAGTCCTGATTGTAGCGCTCACCTGCACGACGCCAAACACGCATACGACCATCATTGGCACCAAGGCAGAAGCAACTCTCATCGCTGAAGTCGACACGTCTCCATTCGTCCCTCCATTCACGCCTGTCGCGACACCACTGGAGGCGGGCTGCACGATGTTGGGGCGTGAGCGGAAGACGGCCTAACGGTGTGCGGGACCGTAGCCCAGCTTCATGGAGACGGTTGCGAATGGTCCTCGCCGAAATCCCAGGAGCAACAGTGTCCCTAATTTGCTGGTAAGTGGCGGTGCGGTCCCCTACGGCACTGCGTAGGATCCTACGGTCTTGGCGTGCATCCGTGCGTCGCTGCGGTCCGGTGCCAGGTCGACGGGCAAGTGCACCTTCCGCCGACCACTGGCGACAACATCGATGTACTGTGGAGACCTCACGCCCCACGTGTTAAGCAATTCGGCGGTACGTCCAGCCGGCCTCCCGCATGCCCACTATACGCCCTCGCTCAAAGTCCGTCAACTGCACATACGGTTCACGTCCACGCTGTCGCGGCATGCTACCAGTGTTAAAGACTGCGATGGTGCTCCGTATGCCACGGCAAACTGGCTGACACTGACGGCGGCGGTGCACAAATGCTGCGCAGCTAGCGCCATTCGACGGCCAACACCGCGGTTCCTGGTGTGTCCGCTGTGCCGTGCGTGTGATCATTGCTTGTACAGCCCTCTCGCAGTGTCCGGTGCAAGTATGGTGGGTCTGACACACCAGTGTCAATGTGTTCTTTTTTCCATTTCCAGGAGTGTATAATAACTGAACATTTAATTTTGTGGTTACTTCAGGGTAGAAAACATACTACGCAAAAGTGTCGATGCAGGAGAGTCATCAACTTGCGACAGTTCGCTCTCGCTGTCGCCGCACCCATATCCTTCTCCTTCGCTATCTTTGCCGGACACACTGAGATAGATTTCTACCACAGCTTCAACCCCATATCGGTGAAGATATCGAATTGCTTTTGCTTCACTATAATCTTGAAATCTTTGTTCGCAGTATACGTTTATTACTCGAAGTAATACTAAAATAGGAACCGAAAATCGATTATTTCAGAAACCGTTTATTTTGAGCTGTTTTAACAACCACTTTAAACTGGAAAAAAGAACCGGTATTACCGAAAATCGGTTGTTTCACATATAAGTGCCATCCCTACCTCTCTGTCACTGATTGGACGTCACGTGCTGAGTGGCGTGTCACGATTATTACGGCAGTTGACTAACTGTTTAATAGATTCTACGAAGGTGACACTTGCACTGAAACTACCGCGTGACACTGTCCCGTCACATTAATGAGACCACCTGCCAAAAACCTGAATAACCACCTTTTGCAGCGCGGACCGCAGCGAGACGTGAAGGAAGGGAGCCGGCCGCGGTGGCCGAGCTGTTCCAGGCGCTTCAGTCCGGAACCGCGCGACTGCTACTGTCGCAGGTTCGAATCCTGCCTCGGGCATGGATGTGTGAGATGTCCTTGTGTTAGTTAGGTTTAAGTAGTTCTAAGTTCTAGGGGACTGATGACCTCAGATGTTAAGTGTCATAGAGCTCAGAGCCATTTGAACCTTTTGAAAGAAGAGAGTCAATGAGGTTCTGGAAAGTACCTCTGGGGATGTGGTGCCAAATCGACTCCAGTGCCGAACCCTGCATCTGTAGGTTTCTCGCCTGAGCACCGACGAACTGAATAGCCTGATCGAGATTCTCTCACAGAGTCTAGATTAGGTTTAAAGCGGGGGAGTTTGCTGGCCACGGGAGTATTACTGTGCGGTAAACCCATCGAGGTGCTCTTCGAACAACGCGCATACACTGCGAGCTGTGTGACACTTTGAATTGTCCAGCTGGTAGATGCCATCCTGCTGAGGAAAAACCAACTGCATGTGGGGCTGGACACGGTCCGCAGTGGTAGATGTATACCTGAGTTGATCCATTGTGTCTTCTTGTTTTATACAGTATGTTTTGACAATAATCAAACTCTTATTAAAGTAAAGCGCTCCCTATATTCTTAGTGAACCAAATATTTTGTCAAGTGTACATTGCACTTTACACTACACGCAGCCACAGATTATTTCCGACAAGCAAAGGAAAATATAGGGTTGAATATTTTCCTTTAGCTACGGTGTTTGGTGATTTGAATTTTCTTTCGAGAACGTCAGTACACCAGACACAAAACAGCGTGCTGACCAAGAGGTTACTTTTCTTTCAACGGAGGTCTGACTTTGCATACTTGTGAGCAAACAGTGCGTGTTCAGAATTTTCATGTGTTGTACTTAGTAAGCAGATTAATTTAAGTGAATAGTGAAGGTAATGTTAATAGTTACTTCTTTCGTGTTGAGCACTATTTTATTTTGAAGATATATCAAGTCGTACAGTGCACTTCATGTTTCGTTACTTATGTAATTCACTTCGGTCTCGAGTTTCAGTAGAATAGTTTTCTTTGAGGACATAATCAGTTTGATTTGGTGTTTAATTAATTCGTTTTCATTATTTTAAATTTATAAATTCATTAAATCTAAGTTTTGTTACACGGCACTGTTCACATGCGCAACACAGAGAAAATCAACAGTCAGTTTTGCTCAGCATCTGAATATGATAGCCAAAGCACATGTTACAAGAAGAGACAGTTTTTTGAAACAGAATATTCAGTATTTCATGTAAAGATAGATAGGATAGCAAGCTTACAACATGACTTATTACACTGATATATTGGAAATGCTACATTCCTCATCTAGTCAAGGTTTTTCTCCTGTCTCATACATCACACACACCACGCAAAATATTTTTGTCCTCACCGCCTCTCTCCATTATGTTATTTTATAGTTATATGGTTAAAAAAAATGGTTCAAATGGCTCTGAGCACTATGGGACTTAACATCTGAAGTCATCAGTCGCCTAGAACTTAGAACTACTTAAACATAACTAACCTAAGGACATCACACACATCCATGCCCGAGGCAGTATTCGTACCAGCGACCGTAGCGGTCGCGCGGTTCCAAACTGAAGCGCCTAGAACCGTTCGGCCACACCGGCCAGCTTATAGTTATACTAAATTTCACTCATTCCTACCTCGGACACAATGGGATTTTAAAATGTTCAAGTCCTGCGCAAAATTCGGGTTGTTACAGTTCGTTTACTTTAATGTTTAGCCTTTACAGCAAATAAGATCTTTATTTATAAGAATAAAGGTTCCTTATCTTTTATCAAAGGTTCCCTGGTTATTAGTATTACAATTGTAATACAAATAAAATTAAGCTCAATTGAATAAATAATATTAAGATAAATTTTTTTAATCAGAAGAAGTAAAAATTCCCTTGTTGGTTTTAGGAAACGGCATAATGGTGAGACTGGTACTTTTAAACATACCTGACAAAGGTCGTGGAAGTAGGGGACGTTCCAGTGTCGTTCCAAGGTCAGAACCTATATGATGTTTGCTATCAATATGTCTCTTACATCGCCTCAATATCTCGATAATAATGGAAATAAGTATCGATATTGGCAAAATCGCCAAGTAATGTATGTTCCAGCTTCTCAGTAACACAAATAAACATATGTAGGATACAATATGAAATATGGAAATAAATGAGAATGTTTTGTGAACCAACTATAGCACAACATTAAATACAAATTCAAGCAGTGATGGACAAGTACTGCAATCACAAACAAGGTTTAGACCTTGCTATTAATTCTATAATACCTGTGCGAGTACGGTGGTTAGGATCAGGGGCGGTGGAGAGAGGGTTGGTGGGGGGGGGGGGGGGGGGGGAGAATGATCTGGCGAGAGGTCACATTGTTTCAGTGGTTTGTAGAATCACAGATATGTTACTCCTAGAGCCATGGTTTGTGAATCCATTGGATATTAGTTCCCGTCACGGCTGGTAATGATGGATGGAGCTCTAGAGCCGCAACCATACATCACGAACATTCTGCCTCCTCACGTCTGCCCTCCAATGTGACATTAACGTGGTGCCATTTTTCGGCAGTGATATGCTAGCCCACACATCGACGCGTCACTATGAACTGCCTGTGTGATGCTAGTGACTCCCGTGGCCGTAAAGATTACCAGACCTTCACACAACATAAAATATGTGACCTCGAATGTCAATACGATCCGAGAGCCACTGTCCAGAATATCAAGCACTAGTTACAACAGTTGCACGCCAGCTTGCTTCCTAGAGCATACAATGAGTTCATGACACCCTCCCCAGGTTTTCCGTGATCTGATTAAATCGCTCCAGGCCAATGCCGGGATGGTTCCTTTGAAAGGGCACGGCCGATTTCCTTCCCCGTCCTTCCCTAATCCGATGAGACCGATGACCCAATCGAATAAGTGTGTGTGTCCAGTCCAGAGAACGTACATTTGCAAACTGATAAGTTTGCTGATACTGTCAAGTTATTTGTAAAATTGATCCGATATCGTAATCACTGAAGTAACGTCACATACCCTCTCAACGTGTGAAGTTTCATTTTGTTTCTTCATCGTATTCGCGGTGCTTCACTCGCTTTGTTGGGTAGTGTAATTACTATCTGCTCATGTCAACGCAGAAGGCGCGGTAAAGCTGTTAGATGCCTCTATTATTTGTTACGTCTACTGCAATCCATCTGAAAAAATCATGGTTGTAACAGCTAGTATCTTGAAGTCCCTTGCGCAACACCTTGTCCAATAGACGATGCACTGAAGTCACGGCATACTTCGTAATATTGTGTCGGATCTCCCTTTCTCCCGCAGAGTGCAGCAGCTTGACCCGGCATCGACTCAACAAGTCGTTGCAAATCCCCTGCAGAAATATTGAGCCACGCTGCATCTTTAACCGTCCAGAACTTCGAAAGTGTTGCCGGTGCAGGATTTTGTGCAAGAACTGACATCTCTGTTACGTCCTATAAATCTTCGAAGGGATCCACGTCGGGTGTTCTCGGTGGAGAAATCATTCACTCGAAATATCCAAATTTTCATCAACAATTGTGAACAATTGTGTCCTGTTGGCATGGCGCATTGAGGTTCATAAAAATTCCATGTTATTTGGGAACGCGAAGTCCACGAATGGCCGCAGATGGTCTCATTTGCTTCAGTAGGACCAGAGGACCCAGTTCATTCGATGTAAAGAAAGCCCACGTCATTGTGGGGTCACCACCTGCTTGTAGACTGCTATTTTGACAATTTGGGCCCACGGCTTCGTTCGGCCTGCGCTACACTCGAGAACCACCATCAGCCCTTACCAACTGAAATCGGGACTCATCCGAACAGGTCACGGCATTCCAGTCGTCTAGGTTGCAATTGATTCGGTCAAGAGCCTAGGAGAAGCGCTGTAGGCGGTCATCTGCTGCCTTAGCCCATTAACGCCAGATTTCGCCACACTGTCGTAACGAATACGCCCCACATTGATTTCCGTGGTTATTTCATGCATTTTTGGTTGTCTTTTAGCACTGACAGCCCTACATATGTAGGGCCACTGTTTCGTCCGTCGTAAAAAAAGAAAAAAAAAAAAAAATCCCGGTCTGAGCACTATGGGACTTAACATCTGAGGTCATCAGTCCCCTACAACTTAGAACTACTTAGCCCTAACGAACCTAAGGACATGACACACATCCAGGCCCGAGGCAGGATTCGAACCTGCGACCGTAGCAGCATGGTGGTTCCGGACTGAAGCGCCTAGAACCGCTGGGCCACATCGGCCAGCGTCCTTCGTAAAAGGTAACGCCTGAAATATTGTATCGTTGAAGCACTCTTGACGCTGTTGATTGCAGAATACTGAATCCATAACGATTTCCGGATGGAATATCCCATTCATCTAGCTTTAGCTACCATCACCTTTTCACATGAATCATCTGAGTACAAATGACGACTCCGCCAACGCACTGCCCTCCCGTACCTTGTGTACGCCTTACTACCGCCACCTGTATTTGTGTATATCACTATCCCATGACTGCCATCTACTCAGCGTATTTGCACGTGTCACGAAGTAAATGGCTCCCATTTTGGTTGTGCCGCTATTTATACTGCACAAAACTAGACCCCTAACCTCGGTATTTGGAAAGCTCTATCTTAAATTTTAAGGTTCCTTCCAGTTGCTGTGACATACGCAGACCCTCCGACTACTGGGAACCAGCACGTGTGACTCTCTCGACGAGACGTCCGCCCCCTCCATTGAACGCGTTTCGCCCCCGCCGTAAACGCACTCGTCGGGACTTTGACCCCGGCCACCGACAGCGTGGAGGTGGAGCTCGAGACAAGTAGCGGCGGACAGCTCATTATGCCGTGTTTACATTCTCACCCGCTCGTCCGCTCCCTGACTTGCGTCTCCACAGGCTCTCCACAATACGGTTACTGCTAGTGCAGACACCGCTTCTCTCAACTCCTCTACAGCGACGAACTAAACACACGGAACATCGAAAAATGTAAACTAAGCAAGATTTCAGTTTTCATGCACGAAAAGACGAATTGGCGCTACAGATAATTTATTTCTGGTGGTAGTTTCCCGTCTGGCTACAAATATGCTATTGTATTATAAATGACTGAAGCTATTTTACAGATCTGCAGCAGTTATTTTAATGATATATTATAACATGGCTTCGCAGGCCCACAGAGAATTTTAAAAAAAATTTCTGACGTACTACAAGTTTTCCATATGTACCCCTTAGTGATTTTGCAGATATCAATTCGATACTCAAGTTCTTCCCGTTCGACACAGCATGTCCCTATCAGACAGTTCACAGCAGCTGGCAGTTATGGTATGTTTGGCAAGTGAGGAGTAGTAAACTCTGAATGTTTCACTTAACCCCCTCGCAAAAACGGGAGAGCGTGGAGGTCATGACACGAATTGCTGATCATCAAACCCGCCGTGGCCGATACATCGGTTTCTCAGTTCCCTGTTCACGAACGTCGTGATGGAAGTGGGGTGAAACACCGTCCTTGTTGGTGCATAAAATCGACTCTGTTGCTTTCCAGTAACGGCCTGAGTCAATTTTCCAGCATCTCTGGATACATATGTTCTGTAACGGTCTTTTCAGAGGAAAAAAAAGGGATCGTAAACTTTAAACGGCGAGACCGCACAGAATACACTAACTTTTAGTGAATGTCGGATGTGTTGCACGATAGCACTGGGATTCCCTGTCGCCCAGATTCGCACATTGTACCTGTTCACTATGCTATTCACAAAAAGTGTTGCTTCATCGCTGTACTGAAAATTTAAAGCGTTTGATATTTCGTCGGGAGTCAAGGCTTGTAACAATTTCAAGCGCTAAGTCTTAAGCTTCAGTCGTTTCCTTAAGATCTTCTGGGCGGTCGGTTGTGGTATGTTCAATCGATTTCAGAGGCTTCGTAAGAAACCTGCTCGCACGCCATCAACCGTTTCTTCACCCACTGCAAGCCGACAAGTCCACTTCCCGTTCATAGCCGTCCTTGCTTTAAACTGCGCAACCGTCGTCGGATGTAGTTGACAGTTGGTGGATCTTTGTTGAAATTCATTCCGAAGTGTCGTTGAACTGTTACGGCAGACCTGAAGTCAATGCATTTTAAACACAACTTTAGCTTTCTCGGAGTCTGTCGTCATGCTACCTAACAGTATAAAATTTTTGGAGTATAACTACAAGAGTTTTAAATTTTGTTACAATATACCAGTTGATGGAGGTACAGTGAATTTATGAAATCGCTGAGCCACTTATAATAACCATGTACGCGGCATCGGCAGTTCTGTAGCAAAGACAACATCTGCCTGTATACTCCGGAAGCCGCTATTCCGTTGCTGGCAGTGAACTCTTCTTGTAAATGCAGCAACTTCAAGTACTGTTCCGTTAGCATCTCCAACGATCGAATATCGTTTGCCTGCATGCCTCTGTAGTGACTTTTAATTCTTTCTCCTTTGTTGTCAAATTCATCCCCCCCCCTACCGCTTTACTCATTGTCTGTTGTCAAATTCATCCCCTCCCCCCCCCGCCCTCCTTACTCATAGTCACACAGTGGGGCGAACAGGATGGCAGAATTTATACTGTGACTCTTAAGGTTACTGACTTTTTTTAAATACGTGATTCTTTGACACTTAAAATGAATTAAATATAGTATTAAAACAAATAGAATATTGTTCAATCGTAGCAAATGTAATGGGTAATGCAGTTTTGCAAGCAAATGAATGGTTTTATCATCTTGAGGCTGAAACTCTACTGTCCATGTTCGCTTACAAAAAGAATTCTTTTTGGTGACGGTCCGCCTTGTGCAAAACACAGTTTTTATTTTCCTTTTTATAATTTTAGACATGTTTCGCTGAAGTTACTGCATCATCGGCGAGTTTTTTATTATCTTTCTACAAAACAGGAAAAATCCTTTTTACTACTTATACACATATTAATTTGAATTTTTAATGCTGTACTTACATCTTAAAAGTACAAATTTGTATTTATACAAGCAGTAACAACCATTCTTCCTGTTCTATAGAAAGATAATAAAAACCGACTGATGACGCTCAAACTGCAGTGAATCATGTCTTAGAAATAAAAGCGTTCCCATGTACAAGAATTGTTCTGTGCCAACCAGAAGACATGCAAGTAATTCCTCAGTTTTCCTAGTGCATTTCCCCTCAATTTATACATATAATCCCTTATTTTTCGTAATTCTATCGATATTATGTCACACCCATGCAATAATGACATCACTTCTCGTTCCATATTCTATAATTGCTTTTAAATATAATACAGCTACCAACACCTAGCGCCAATGGACTATATTTCTGATCGGGCGGCATAGTATAGCACTGTACTCGATTGCATCCAGTCGCCTCTACTCGCACATTATACATGTGCAGTGCTTTTGTTCAGTTTTCTGTATGTTGGTGTGTATGCATATGTCGCAGATGGCTCCCACGACCCGTAGTAGATTCAAGTTAGCCTTCCATCGAATGGTCAAAATACAGTCGGGTCACATTAACTCAGCTTAGCCAGTTTTTTCACTGGCTGCAGAATGTGGTAGATATAACTGTCCGTGACTTCTGCTCAGATCCCACTTAAATTGGAACGATCACATGCGCAAAGCTGTAGGGATGGCAGTGCAGAGTCTGAGGACCAGTTGCAAGATGCATAGGGGCTATCAAAATCCACGTTGGAATTTTACTGTAGCACATGGGTTCGGAAGAGGTGATTCGTTTCGAGATACGACAGTGTCAGAAATATGATTCACTACTGGGTGCAATCATTACACACCTCTCCATAGCATCCAAAGTAGGTATCTGGTTGACTGGAACGACTTGATTCCAAATCACAGACACCATTTCTAGCGGAAAGCGTAGGAAAAGAGATCTGAAAAGCTAGGCTGCATTTCTTACGACCTCAATCGCCACCCTGTCTACTGTAGATGATGAATTTCAATCAGCCATCACGTATAAACCAGTGAATATATCGCAGAACCTCTGACTTGGCTTCCTTAGAAGTACTGGAGAAATATCTAGTGGCAGCATGAGGGAGTTGCAAATACGGCTTTATACCGCGTTCCTTAACCTAATCAGACACTAAATTCGGTGATTTCATTACACGTTTACACTGTCAGTGACGTGAAACCGCAGTATAGGTATGTAAATATACACTCTGGCGATCAGCGTCTATATTCAGTATGATAGTTTTTTGCCTGAAAAAAAAAAAAAAAAAAAAAAAACATTTCTTACGGAGATAACGTCGTACCTAAATTTATAAGACTTGTAGAATTTTTTACATGGAAATCGTTAGCGATACTTGTGAGCACCTGTAGAACCAAGACCGCTAGTGACAGTAACAATTTTGTTGCGATCGTGGTGGGCTGTAAGACAGATACACTTCATAGTAGGGGATGTGTGATAGGTTCGCCGCAGACATCAGGCTTACAAAGTATGTGTGTATGTATGTGGGCGTGTGTGTGTATGTGTGTGTGTGTGTGTGTGTGTGTGTGTGTGTGTGTGTGTGTGTTTGTGTGTGTGTTCTGACATGTGCAAAGATAATGACTATGTCCAGTTGTAAGAAAGTTATGGATTTGACCTGTAATACTGCAATAGCTGCAAAGGGTATGAAAGAATATTTTTTATACTTGCAAAACTATGTCAAGTCATAAGAATGGGGTAGATATTTCTGTCTCCAGAACCACTGCTGTCAGCAGGGGGTATTTCCGATTCTTTGCTCATTGTCAAATGTCGTCCAATTGAGACGGCGATCGTAATATTTAACTGTAAGTACAGTGATAAAATATATGTGGCTGATTTCCTAGGACGAATCAGTTTGGTGTGCGAGGAGTAAGTGGGGGCGGTGGCCTGTGGCAGCAATGGTTCACGTTTCCAGTAACTGCAGGAGCTGTCTGAATGGAAAGACTAGTTGGGGTACAGGAATGAAGCTGGCTTAACCGTGTCGTCGTCTAGATGGCAGAATAGTGGACCAATACCCACTATGTATTGTACAGCCTTCGTGATCGAATCTTTTCTCTGTGGAAATTTGAGAAGATTCAATATGGACGTGTGTTAGCACTGGACCATTACGCCTTCCCATGTAAATTGCGTAGTTGGCTGCTTCTGCACCTTTTTTGCCGTTATTTGGGTGAGAGAACATCGATTGTGTTGTGTGTATCTAGAAGGTAAAAGAGGGGTAGAAGCCATGTTTCTCGGTTCTGTTGACATGAGAAGTACCTTTGCTGACCTTGTAATGGTAGGAATGATTTGGGATCTGTTATATCTCTGACATCAGTATTTGTGACTGGAAATATCAGTTTCCTCTCTTATTTCTAGTTTTCACGTAAAGGTCTTCACAGACAGGATAAGTCTCTAGTTACTCGGTGATTTACAGCACGCTGCACCTCACTAAAGCTTTGAGTTTCTTGATAAATAGTTTCCAGCCGGTATCTTCGGAATTATACCGTTCAAGTGGTCAATAACATACTGCTGCTTGCTTAATATTTAAAAGTATCGCGTAAATGGTATGATATTCTGACAAACAATGTGAAAATACGGGGATAGTTATGGTATTATTCTTAGAACCAGAAACAACTTCTTAAAACCCAGTCCAGAATTGCCAGGTAGTGACAGGGCAATGCCATTTACCAAGGGCTCTGGGAAATGTCGAAACTGGCATGCCACAAAGCTACTTACAGTGGTTTCTGATTGCACCTACCATGCAGAACAGCACTGCCGTTACATGAAATCTTTGGTCGACAGATCGTTCGACATTTCCCCGATTGGTGTAAGGGGCAGTCAAAACGTTTCTGCTTGGGAGGATTGCTGCAGTGTATAAGCGAGATAGCGCGACTCTGATGCGGATATATAAGCACCGACATGTAGGCAAGGGATTAGTTTGGCGTTTGTGTCTTTTGATGTATATGTGGCAAATGCAGAAATGCAAACTATGGCTACATTATTAACACAAGCGTCCAAACTGTACCAATGTACAGTTTTTCCTTGGCTGCCAGGCAGCAGTAGCTGAGAAGGATATGAGATAGGGTTGTAGCTTAGTAAGATTTTTAAATGTGGTGATGCAGAAGAATGCTGAAGACAAGATGAGTAGATTGAGATACTAATGAGGAGCTACCTCCTCATTGACTTGGGAGAAAAAGAAATTGTAGCACGAGTAAGTTTCTCCGTGCCGTACAAGAATATAAAAAGCTCTTTCATTTGACCTGAAAAAGAAACTTGTACAAACACTTATATTTCCAATTACAGCTATGTTATACTGCGAGGTCCTTCTCACAGAAATCCATGACGCCTCAACTTGATTATATATGTGATGTTCGAATTGTTGAGCATATTTCACCACCATATGAACACAGACGTGTGCAGACAAGCATAGAGACATTCACACCATCTTTCTTCTTTACTGTCTTCCCAACGTGCGTCAGTCCCCGCCCATCCCCCCACCCACCCACCACCACTCCTCGACTTTAACGCTCTTGTCTAAACAACATTGCAGAAACACACGCTCCCATCAGAGCAAAATCCTTGCCGTCCCACTCCATTGTTCAGCCACTTTCTCGTTGTCCTTCTGAATAGCAGGAATCGAACTCTGGAATAACCTTCCATAATACTTTACAGAACTGAATGACATCTCCAGCTTGAGAAAACAGTTAATGATATACCTACTGACGCAACAGTAATCACTATCATTGCCAATGTACGCACCCATTACCCCTGTACATCCTTCTCTGCAACTAGAACTGCCTCAATTCCCAGTATTCTTAGCTGGTGTTGTCTCCTTAAACCTCCTTTCCCAGAACTCGCTATCTCGTGTGTGTGTGTGTGTGTTTGAGGTTTACGGGCGCTAAACAGCGAGGTCATCAGCGCCCAAACGCATAGAAACAGGAACACAAGCGGCGAAGGGACGAAGACGGACGCCGAACAAGGAGAACGGCTAAAAAACACAGGCCTGACGCAGTTCCAAATGCGCACATACAGAGGCAAAACAAGAGGAGAAGAAACACACTAAAAAGGAAAGGAAACACAAGGAAAAGAGAACAGATACCGAAGGGAAACAAGGAGGTAATCGTGACTGGCGGACCTCTTACCTAAAACCTGGGTGAGCCAGTCACCCAGCAGCACATTAAAACCTTCTCCCTAAAATCCGAGGCAACAGATTCGACAGGACACAAAACCGTAAGACCTTAACCACAGTCGCTGCGTCGTCTTGCAAAATAGAGGGCAAATCCGGTGGCAAGGAAACCACCGCCCTCTGGTCAGAGAATAAAAGACAGTCAAGTAAAATGTGGCGGACAGTAATCTGGACGCCACAAGCACTGCAGATTGGGGGGTCCTCCCGCCGGAGTAAAAAACCATGCGTGAAGGGACTGTGTCCAATGCGGAGGCGAGTGAGGAGAACCTCATCCCGCCTGTATGACTGGTAGGACGTACGCCATGGTCGCGTAGTGGCCTTTACCAGACGCAGCTTATTGTCAGAAACTGCCAACCACTCCTCTTCCCATTGATGCATAACACGAAAACGCAAAAGGGATGTTACAGCATGGAGGGGGACGGCACATTCGACAACGTGAGGGAGGGAACATGCATCTTTGGCAGCCACATCCGCCAGTTCGTTTCCCCTAATACCCACGTGCCCCGGCACCCAGCAAAAAGAAACCTCCTTCCCCTGCCGTTGCAGGTGGAGTAGGGCATCATGGATGTTCTGGACGACCGTATCCGCTGGGTACAAGTGTTGCAAGGTCTGAAGGACACTCAGGGAGTCAGAAAAGATGAGGAACTTAAGACTGGTAACACATCTCATCTGCTCCAATGCCCGCAAGATTGCAAACAATTCGGCATCGAGGATGGTAAACGCCGCAGGAAGCCGTAACTTGACGACTCGATCAGGGAAAACAACAGCACAACCAACAGTGTCCCCCTGTTTAGAGCCATCTGTGAATACAGGTACATGGTCCGGATGCTGGTTTAAAATATCGTAAAATAAGGAGGTAAAAACAAACGCCGGAGTGCAGTTCCTCCGGTTCTCCGACAAGTCTAAAAGGATGCTGGGCCTCTGGAGCAACCAGGGAGGCAGGCGAGTAAAACCTTGTTGGGGGGCCACACGCTCCACACCAAGGGACTCAAGCAAATGCTTGGCACGAATCCCAAATGGTTTTGTTGCCCTGGGACGACTGGAAAAGAGACGTTCCATAGGCGGTCGGGCAACGGTAGGGTACGCAGGGGAGGTAGGACAGGCAAGGAAATGACACACCCGTCGCACCATGAGGAGTTTCCGCCGGATGGCGAGCGGCGGTTCCCCTGCCTCAGCACACAGGCTGGGGATGGGACTGGTACGGAAGGCACCAGTGGCCAGCCTGATACCTTCATGGTGTACTGCGTCAAGGATCTTCAGATACGAAGGCCTTGCTGACCCATACACGGTGCAAGCATAGTCAAGACGCGATCGGACGAAAGCCCTATAAAACTGCAGCAGACGCGCCCGATCTGCTCCCCAGGACCGATGGCTCAGACACTTCAAAATATTCAGTGTCTTCAGGGCCCGCACCTTGAGGTCTTTAAGGTGAGGCAACCACGACAACTTGGAATCAAAAGTGAGGCCCAGGAACCTCACAGTGTCTCTAAAAGGAAGAACGGTGTCCCTCAGACGCAATTCAGGGGAGGTAAAAAGACGCCGAGAACGATTAAAATGAACACACACAGATTTGTCTGCAGAAAAGGTAAAACCCGTCTTTGCAGTCCATGCCTCTAAGCGCTTTATCGTAAGCTGTAACTGCCGACTAGCACTGACAAGACTGGAGGAAGAACAGAAAACAGCAAAATCGTCCACAAACAAGGAGCATTGGACAGGACTCCGGATAGTGGACGTGATACTGTTAATAGCAACGGCAAAGAGGGTGACACTTAAAACGCTGCCCTGAGGAACACCATTCTCCTGCACGTACAAATCCGATAGCACATTACCAACCCGATACCGAAAGAGGCGGTGAGAAAGAAAGGACCGAATGAAGATGGGGAGACGGCCACGAAAGCCCCACTCATGGAGTTGATTGAGGATAAGGCGGCGCCAAGTAGTGTCATACGCCTTATTAATGTCAAAGAAGACCCCTAGACAATGCTGGTTACGTAGAAAGGCCTGCTGGATGGCTGCCTCAAGCAGGGTCAAGTTGTCTATAGTGGAACGACATCTCCGAAAGCCACACTGAGAGGGGCTAAGGAGCTGCCTGGTCTCGAGCAGCCAAACCAGGCGGCGGTTGACCATGCGTTCCAACGTCTTCCCAACACAGCTCGTCAAGGCAATACTCCGATAACTACTGGGATGCGTTCGGTCCTTCCCTGGTTTGAGGAGGGGAATCAAAATTGCCTCCCTCCACGAGTCAGGGTACGTGCCAGATAACCATATCATATTGAAACAGTTCAGGAGAACTTCCTTGGATGGCAGCAACAGGTGCCGCAGCATGCTGTACCGGATTTGATCATGACCAGGCGCAGTATCATGAGCCACAGACAGCGCAGAATCCAGTTCCCACATTGTGAAGGGGCAGTTATAGGGTTCAGAATTTAGAGACCGGAAGTCCAAGTGACCCCTTTCGACGGCAGTGCGGTAGCGGCAGAAATCTGGATCACAGTTAATAGTGGCGGTAGATTCCGCAAAATGCATGGCCAGTGTCTGGGCAATGTCTCTCGGCGCCGTGAGGAGACATCCCTGATGCAGCAATGCCGTGACAGGTAGCTGGGTGAGTTTCCCGGAAATCCTCCTGATGGCTTCCCATACTTTCGTAGAACTAGTGGAGCGAGAGATGGAATTCAAGAACGATTGCCATGACCGTCGTTTGCTCTCTTTAATCACTCGCCGCGCTCTGGCCCTTGCCACCCGAAAGGCCGCAAGATTGTCAGCTGAGGGACGGCACTTGAAGCGGCGCAGTGCTGCACGGCGGGCGCGGATGGCTGAGTGGCACTCAGTGGTCCACCAAGGGACAGGACGCCTCTTGGGATGACCGGATGACCGTGGGATTGACAATTCAGCAGCATGAGAGATCACGGCTGCAACATGGTCTACCCATTCGTGGACGCTGGCACGGTGTTCCAAAACAGCCAGTTGGCTGAAAAGTGTCCAGTCAGCTCTGCAAAGGTGCCACCGGGGCGGCACTGGTAATGCCACAGCCTCATCCAGGAGGCGAATCCAGAGGGGGAAGTGGTCACTAGAATGGAGGTCAGCTGCAGCCTCCCACAGAGCAGAATCCGCGAGTGCTGGAGAGCAAAAGGAAAGGTCAATAGCCGATGACGACCCGGAAGCAGTACAGAAATGAGTGGGAGCACCAGAGTTGAGGAGGCACAGTTCTTCAGACATCATGACGCTTTCCAGAATGCGACCCCTGGGGCAAGTAGTCGCTATCTCGAAAACATCTAATTTTATATTTGGTACTATCATTATTGTTATTATTCTCACTATTATTATTATTATTATTGGTATTATTATTATTATTAGGGATAGCAGCAGCAGCAACAATAAAAGCGCTCCCAGTATTAACTTTCATAGTTCAGAATTAGTATAATTTACTCGAGTTGTCCCTATAAACTCACTGATCAGTGTAATACTACCTGTAATGTCAAAATTGTTACTTCTTAGGTAGCAATGATGTAAAAAGGTACTATATTTGTGAAATGCTGGTGCGATGTGAGAGAGGGCTAATGGATCAAAACAGATCAGGTTAAATGAACAAATAAATAAATGAAAGTAGGGACTGGCTGATGGGCGACATCCTGAGGCTTGAAGGAACCGTCAATTTGGTGGGAAATTTGGGGGGCGGAGGGGGGGGGGGAGGGTTGAAAATTATAGAGGGAAAGCTGGGAAAGATAACAGTAAGTGGGTTCAAACGGATTTAGGTTGCCGCAGTTGATAACACACGACAGATAGCCGTGGAGAGCTGCTTCGGCCTGAAGACGACAGTCACAGCATGTAATATTGATTTGTGTCTGGATAGTTCATTCGGTAAGAGCACAGCTCCAGGCCCCGTTTCCGTTCGGCACACAGTTTTGATTTGCCAGGTAGCACGATATGTACAGAAGAAAATATCCAGGCACATTCAGAAAAGGAGGACTAATGAAAAGTGCGAACGTAAATCGATTTAATTAGAAAATTCATTGCACAACAAAAAAATAATTTGATGATGAGTGAGAAACCCAGTTACGAAACGTATTCATAGCAGAGATGGGCTACGGTCGCAGGTTCGAATCCTGCCTCGGGCATGGATGTGTGTGAAGTTCTTAGGTTAGTTAGGTTTAAGTAGTTCTAAGTTCTAGGGGACTGATGACCTCAGAAGTGAAGTCCCATAGTGCTCAGAACCATTTCAACCATTTCTGCAGAGCTGGGTAGCTGCAAGCACACCGAACGCGCGACTACTTCCTAGAATTCGACAGTGACTAAACTACTGTCGGCAAAAGCCATTCACTGACTGTGAGTGGTGACACCTATTTTGAGCAACAAGTACGTATCTGAATGTGTATGTAAGCATCACAGGTGCATGAGCTACGTCACGAAAGCCAGATCTTGTTTCGAACGCGTCCATCGAAGACAACAGTTGTGGCGGCACGCCACATAACGTGATAAAAATGATATTGAACTTCGCAAATATACCAAAACTGACGTCGTAGCGAAATAAATATTATCGCAGAAAAATGAAAACATTTCTATAATCAATTAATATGATCTGCGAATGTAACTGCAATCTCTGTTGTTTTGCAAAAGAATCGCTTTGTCTTCCCTTTAGTTTCTTCGTAGTGTAAGATGCCTTTTTGTGACGAGGCACGACAACATGTAAATTTCATATAATATTTAGCCCACATCTAAACAATATTACTTAAAACTGTTGTAAAATTTTACATGTACCAGCTCCTATATTCATAAAGCGGCAAAATCAATGTTTTTATGCAAACATTGTAGGGGAACATTAGTGTAGAGGTCAGCGCCGTTGCTCTTACTGATAACGGTCCAGAGTCGCAATAAGTATCTAATTAATAGCTGATTTTGAAAAAAAATTAAAATATAGATTTCTCTTGATTAGCTGTTTTTCTTTGAAACATTGAAAGTTATTAATTTATCCAATATTGAAACAATATAAGGGAAAAATGATTTAAGTTTTAATTACGTAATATTTGATCCCCGCTTAACAAACTTGAGAAACTGCCATCAGCTTCACATTTCAATGACACTAAAAATTAATTTATCAAAGTCAGTTTTAATAACAATACAGAATACAACCATATACCACGTAATATAATTATTGCTGGCGTGTTTTAATCATCTTTTCGGTCAAACTACCTGCGAGAAATACCACAACTGAGTCACTTACGGAAACAGTTTTCCAGTTGTGAAGCAGCAAGAATAACACCAGCTAAAACTTTTCATGACATACAAAAACCAAATCATAAAAGAACCACCACACAGTGACGAAGGAACGATCATCGACAGTCAGGTTTCGATATTTCAAGCCAGCTAACAAGGGAATCCCGCCTGCTCATCATCACCGATATCTCCCAAATTTGCGGTATGCGCAGGGCTTGGCCAGAAATGAAAGTGACTGAAGTGTGAATACAGGTGGCCATACACATCGAAAAAACTGCATTTTCGGCGCCGGTTGAGTGAGGCATGATCCATTGAAGTTTACTTCATTTCTAGGCTGAGGTCGACCCAGCGAAAAGCATACAAAAGCATAATCAGAGGACTACATTGCAAAGAATTCGAAATATGAACAATGTAACCCACTCTTACACAGGGCAGTATGCTATAACCTGTAAGGTATTTACTCATGCCTTCGAGAGACGGCCATTCCGCATTTTATAAATGGCTACTTGCGACAAAAGTGCTGTTATTTTCCCCTAAACGCTTGGTCGTCTGGAGCTTCCACTTGCGTCACTTTCATTTCTGGCCAAGCCCTGCGTATACCACAAATCTGGACGAAATCAGTGATGACAAGTTGGCGCGGTCCCTTTTTAAGTCGATCTCTCTTCGCCACTGTTTTAGCACAGCCACTATCGAATGATGATAACATACGTATCGCATTAGTATAACTCTCTGTCACTTCGAAACTATCGAGAAGTCAGTATTTAAAGACCTTCGCCCAATTATTTACTTTCAATTAAAGAAGACAGTCGACGTCAGAGTGACGTATCTGAATAAGATATGATTGCCTCCGACTTAGTTGTTATAGCTAAGCCTCTGATCGAAGGATGGGTTTCCAGTTTTGTTTCGCCCACAGCCCCACGTTAGCTTCCACACTACTGCGCTAGACGAAATGCCGGCCCCACTGGACACTGAACATTGCGCCATTCCCTGGCGGCTATTCCCCGCTGTTAAACGTGTAACTGGAGTTTTACTAGCGGGAGGCATTCATTATCTCCCATTCGATACGCCAGCATAGACGTCTCTATGATGACCACAAAGCAGGATGCAACGCCTCCTATTTCAAACAAGCACCGTTATTTCGAAAGCTTTCTAATGATATACATGCCGTCTTGACCAGATGTAAGAACGAAGAAGTGCAAGCCCAGGACAGAGACAAACTGGGAACTTTTAAAGTCTGTGACACGCACAAAAACAACGCAACGAAAACAGCATTACGTGAAAAAGAGAGACAGAGAACGTGAGGAAGTAATATACAGTCATTTGCATGAAGCTTAGAACTGAAGAGCATATGGAAAACGGATAATTTATTCATTATTCGCCGCACAAGATCCATAAAATTTAATTTCCTTCCCTCTGAAATACATTTTAATAGCTTATTTTTTTTACAGTGCAAAACATGTCCCTACAGAGATATTTTAAGTACTAACAGCAAGGTAATGGCCGCAACATGCCTATTCAAGTAAACCTGAAAGACGCACTCTTCCAAATGTTAAAATATTCCTTAGATACAACGTTATAAACATTTTACTTTATCTGAACAAAGCATTAATACTTTAGTAACTTTTTGTTAGTATAAAGACAACTTGCTATGTGTGTTGTATCACTTCAAACATTTATGTAAGTAATACTTTGACATAAATTAAGTAAGTATGTAAATCAGTGAGTGATGTGGCTTAAGGAAAGGAGCAAGATAGGTTCATCCAACGTCTATACCATTTGAATTCCGACTATATAAGAATGAGGCACGAACTCGTAAGTGGATTTTGAATGGGATAGAGCCGGTATCCGTCTTACGTCAACCTTGGAAAGCGTAAATCTGGATGCTGGACAGACATTGTGTGATCTCCCAACCATATCTGTTCCTGTCTGAATTTTATCCCAACTTTACCTTACCCTCTATAAAAGTCCACGTATTACCAGAACTATGTCC
Organism: Schistocerca gregaria; assembly: GCF_023897955.1. Lineage (NCBI taxonomy): Eukaryota > Metazoa > Arthropoda > Insecta > Orthoptera > Acrididae > Schistocerca > Schistocerca gregaria. Next base: position 184,130,307 of record NC_064927.1, read on the forward strand.
CCACAAACTGTTATCCTACTTAAACTCGTATGCTAACTTTGACTAAACAGAACCTAATTTGAAATGAATTGTAACTGGTCTGAATGCAGCTTGCCTTTACATTGAATGCGAGACTGATGTGGAACAGTTACCTAGCCCTGATCAAAAGTTCCATCTATCTCTAGTCCTGACTACATTGTTGCAGATTTCACGAAAGCGTAACAGCGAACAACAATCAGGCACTGGCTAAGCTAGATTTCTCTTTCTAAATAAAATTTCCAATTGTTGAATATCACATGTGGAAATGTGTAATGATAAACAATGTGTAGGAAGAGTAAATATTCCTATAAAACGATATTCCGAGACAACGATTTTAGAATGAAGTGTATATCCAAAAAGACCTTCACACATAACACAGGTCTGAGCACTTCTCTGTTTAACAAAGAAAACAGTAATTTAAACAGGGTACAGTGTTAACAGAGATTTCTATGAAAATCAAGGTGCTTAATGAGTTAATATGTTAATGCATGACTCATGGAGGTTGGATGGTCTTTCTCTCTGCTCAGAGCAAGTAAGCAAAGTTAACTAACTCCCAGTAATCATTTCCCAAAAATTAGGTGTGCCGTGCTGCAGTCTCACCTCAGACTTCTTCTGTTCAAAAGTAATAAAATTGTATTCTCTTCGCTTTCTAAGGTATATGTCTTCCTCACCCTTGCTGTCCGTTACAATCAATCTTTCTTCATCTAACAGATACAATAACAAGTGCACACAGCGCTACGAAATACGACCGTCAGCTACCACACTGCGCAGACACTGTGCCACGACAATGCCAAAGATTGTTTAACATTAACGTGACTTCCTCTCTCTTTGACGTGCACGTCGATAACACAAAAATTAAAATGACATGACCAGCATACAATAGTTCACATTGATCGTTCCTGCAACGCAGATAATTTGCTCGATAAGCCGTCATAATCCTCTTTTGAATGTAATAGCTCCTCTTAATTTCACTATTTGCAAAACAAAATTGAAAACAAATTTGGCGTTTTGCTGGGAACAGTATATATTTTTTGGAGTTCGAAGCCTGATCCTTGTGGAACTTCTTCATTGATTTCGGCCCACTCAGAAAAAATCTGCCTTGTCTGTACTATTCGATTTTTGCATCGTGTTGTATAAAACATAATTTGAATGGGCGAATTACTGAAACATTAATTCCGGAAAAAATTAGAAAACTGTCTTCCAATTTCATGGCTATCGCAGATCGCAAAAATTATGAACTTTTATAATATATTTGAGAAGTTTGCGTACTGTTTGATGAATCATAATTTTAATTATAATAATGTCTGCTGGATAGAAAACAAAACTCGTAGTCAGTAACATCAAATTTTAAGGAAATTATTATTTCGATGTGTTAAGTATTACAACCTTACAAGAGTTCTGAAAGGTCAAATCCCTCACTATAGTGTAGTCATCACTTCCTTGATTTGAAAGCTTATATATGCGTGCCTGACAAGTTAGTGCCAGTAATTGGAAATCTATTGTGAAAATGTTCATGGTAAATGAAAATTTGAGTTGCTGAGAGTCCGAACATGTTGTCTTGTAATCGCTCTAGCCAGGAATAAATAGTTTTAAAAATATTATGTGCAGTATACACGGGCGTCCGAAGCTTAACAAAGTAAGCACAATCTGAAATTAGGCCACATATTATTTTCAATTAAATAATTTCGTAAAGATCCAGTTTGTGTCAATCTTGCATCTTTTTGTGATTTTTACCCTTAGCAAGTGTTGACCAAGTGACAATAGGCTAATGTTTTGGCTAATTTTTGAAGTATATGAATAGCGGATATGCAGATGTGTCATATTATTCCCCCCTTACGTTCCAATGCCTTAAGTTAGAATTTCAATAATTATACCTTTCCTGTGTATTCTACATATCCAACTCCAGACACTCATGCCTGTCCAGTCTCTCTAAGGTCATAATAGTGAATCTCGGAAGTCCTTTTTGTCAAATTTTCATGTCAATGTCGGGATTATCACTTGCGAAAAAGCATTACGCCACATTGCTTATAATTGACGATTGCTGAAAAGCAAAACACAGCTGCCCTGCTTGTACATAGTGTACACTTGATTCGTCGAGACGACATTTTCAACTAATGTTCTGTCTTCCACCTCAGGTCGTCACTATATTTGCAGAGTTTTAAGTTTTTCCTCAGTGTGGAATGCCAGCGACCAACAATCTGATGGAATGAATGGCACGATGAGAATATAATTTTAGTATAGTTAATTTGTAGGGATTGAACTAATTAGTTGGGTGCGCGTCAGGTTGGTTATATGCCCATTAAAACATGCTGCAGTTTTCATAGAATCCTAAAAAAGGGATGGTAGGAACATGAGACGGAAGTTTGATGTGTCAGGCAATGAAACATTAACTTTGGTAGGTAGGTTTACTGCACAAAAGATTAGTCACTCCCTTAAAAGAGCTTCAGAGTGCTGTAGATGAGAGGGAATGGAACCAGGTGGTCATTTGACTCTCCGCCGCTGTGGTAAGTCACGGCAGTAAAATGGTGTGTGCATCTCAGTCGGCTGTTTGGAATCAGTGAAGTAAAATGGGTAGGTGCGAAGACATAATAGGAGAAAGAAATCATCGCCTTTGTACGCAAACGGACGAGTATCACACCTGATCTACGACGACAGTCGGCTTCAAACTCAGGAGAAATAATTACTGTGAATGAGTTCAAGGTCTGTTGGGAGAAGCGATCATCACATCATGAAGGGGATGTCGTGTGGCGCCATATACCTCCGGAAATCTACCAAGAACTGTCGAATCCGCGCCACACAAAATTGCTGGCGTATTGCGTTCCAAAAGTGGACCAACAAGCTGTGAAACAGATGTTCTAGCTCATAGGTGTGTTAGTGATAGAGTGGGTGATCAGTCTTCTTTTTTGTCTTTGTTTTCCTTACCTGTACAGCGAACTCAACACAGGAAATGTCAAAAAGTTACACAAGCTTAAGAAAGGACAGATTGCGACATAAAACAAATTATCCAACATCCACATCATACTGAAACGAGTAAACAAGACGAAACTGTAACACAGGATACTCAGAGGTAGTATGTTGTAAGAATTCTACTGGTGACACAATAAGAAATATTAAATCGCCTTTCGTACACATTTGGAAGATTTCCCATTCAGCCAATGTTAATGACAACGCATCTTAATTAACAATAAAATGTTCTTTTGTATGTCCTGTTTCAAAAGCTGAAGAGAGAGAATTGAATATTTGTCCACGTGTATATGTACGATCTAGACAGAACAGGAGATCAGTATGCAACACCCACACTTACGTATACACCACTATTCAGTCACATACATACAGCAGGAACATAGTGACCTACATTTAGAGGATGAGCGTTTCATATCCTGCTGGGTAGCAAGTGAAAATATAGTGAATTGTACTTTGATCTTCCACTGGCATTCTGATTATCAAGAGCAGCACAGGCAGATAATGGGGATATTAGCAGGTCTTCGAACACGTACAGTACGTTGCTATATCGTTGGATATTGTGAAGGTTTGGGGACTGCTTGGGAGATGATGACCCAGAGCACGAAGACTACTTGCAAGTACATTTACGTGATGCAAGTTCCGAGGACAGTGAAGGAATATTGTATCAAGAATATTACAATACGTGTAACACAGTCATAGTTCAATGTATGTAGCATACTAACTGGTACTCAACAGCTTGCCTTAGAACAATTTCAACGTATCTTGACAACTCAACTTTACACATTTTTCCGAAGACTGTTACAAATAGCTACTAATGCCAAAAAAATGGTCACTACAAATACATATTCGACAGTTCAGATTTTCAACTCTAGTGCTGTTATGAAAATATGCATAAAAAAAAGATTACAAATCACAAGCCGACTACAGCGATTTGGTCCAAATTTCATTCGTCGCCAACACAGCGACCTGAGGCAACGTTTTTAATTACACCCTAGCCGCTGATCGACCGGACCATAAACACATCAAGTAAGCAATAACCGCTCCAGCGAAGTCATGTGCTAGGAGCACGAAAAATCACAATTTCCTTGCTCAGACTGTAAGCTTGTATTGTAAGGAAGCAAAGATGAGGATGTAGTTATGGGTGGCTGGCATCCTCTTTCTGCAACACAAATGCACATGTGGATTAATATTGTTGTTTATTTACTTCTACTGAATACTTGACTTGAGTAGAGTTCATGTATTGTGGTACAGGCTCATCAGTAATAGTCCTCTTGCACAGAGTATTGGTAATCTTGCTATTACAAACCTTAGTCTCACAGCTGGTGCCGCTATGGCCACTATTCTGGTCGCTATGAACTTTCATAGCCTGTGATATGAACTGAGACCGCTCTGCTAATGAATCATAGACACCAAACTGGATTGAGTGAATTAGTGAGGCCCTTGGTCAGCGGCGCTGGCCTAAATACAGGCTGTCGAGAGGACGTTGGCAGCCTGTTGCTTGTCGGTGTGTCTCTGGCCTCTCTCGTGACAGGCGTGCTTGACGCAGTGCGTGCTATTAATCTTTGCACGCCGGCCGCGGTGGTCTCGCGGTTCTAGGCGCGCAGTCCGGAACTGTGCGACTGCTACGGTCGCAGATTCGAGTCCTGCCTCGGGCATGGATGTGTGTGATGTCCTTAGGTTAGTTAGGTTTAAGTAGTTCTAAGTTCTAGGGGACTGATGACCACAGCAGTTGAGTCCCATAGTGCTCAGAGCCATTTGAACCATTTTGAATCTTTGCACTCTATCTTTTCTGATAAGCCACATGGCATTGCCATGCTGTCTGAGGTGCCTTATCATGGTTTGCACGGCTCACCACGTCAGAGGTTTGTGTCCTCCCTTGGGCATAGGTCTTTATTTTGTCCTTAGCATAAGATAAGTTAGATTAAGTAATATGTAAGCTTACTGACCGATGACCTCAGAAGGTTTGGTCCCATAAGACATTCCCACAAATTTCCAAATTTACCAAGAGATTAACGACTCTAAGCGGCCAGTATCTGACACATGAAAAGACCACAACAGCTCCATAACTTAAATAAAAATTTCAGTTAGGATAACATCCTAACCAGTTAACACATTCGTGAACAAATGACAAGTATCTTAAAGGCTTCACTTTCATTTTCAAATAAAATACAAGATTTCTTTTCCCACGCACGTAAAGCAGAGGTACTGCACAGCACCAGTGGCAATAAAGCCCTACACGTTCATAACGCTTGAACTACCGCAGCACACAAGTTCGTCAAAACATACTGAGTTCACAAAACCCTCAGCGCCCAGGACCAGATGCTCAGACACAGCTAGAAATTTAGTACGCAAGGCAGAGAGCTTGCAGCAGACATACTGTTTTAATGCCAGGGAGCAGAACACCGTTTGAAGCAAATGATGCTGTTCCCTCTGACTGACTCCAAAGTCATTCTGTCCAGTCCTCGGTACCGACCACTTGCCGATTGAAGTCAGCTTTTACGTATACCTGCTCTAATATACCCTCTAGCTAAGGGCTCACCCTCCGAGGATGTAATGTTTGCAAGTATAGAAGTGGTTAGAATATTTCATCAAAATATAAGAGGTATTAGAGATAAAGTTAGTGAACCGCTTATAGATGTTGACTCTGAAATTGTTGGTATTTCAGAGCACCATTTAAATATTTTACCAATTCAGAGGCTTCCTTTACCAGCATACAGATTAGCTGACTGTTTCTCAAGGAGCTCCTTGTGGGGTGGGGGAGTGGCTATGCACATAAATAACGGTATTCTATTTGAGTCCATAGGCGTATCACTATACTGCACTGAACAGATATTTGGATGTTGTGCAGGGGCAGTTGAATTTAGTGAAACTAAACTTCTAATTGTTGTTGTTTATACGTCCCCTAACTCCGACTTCAGAGCATTTCTGCTCAAGCTAGAGAGGGTTCTTGATTCACTTTTTACTAAGTACCAGAAATTAGTTATATGTGGTGGCTTCAATATTAATTTTGTATATGACGATGCAAGAAAAAGGATGTTGGTAGATCTCTTAAATACAGATGATCTGATCCAAACTGTGTTGATTCCTACCAAGGTGCAGGGGAAATGTAGCACAGCTGTAGACAATATTTTTATTCATCCTTCGTTACTAGATGGACATTCTGTTAGTAAAAGCGTCAATGGCCTTTCAGACCATGATGCACAAATTTTAGCACTAATAGGCTTTTGTACTCAAACAAATCTCATATTTATTTGCAAACTATGTAGGAAGTTAATCCAGCAGCAACAGAGAGTTTTTTAAACCCTGTCAAGGAACAAGAGTGGCTGGATGTCTATAGTGCCGATAACATAGATGATAAATACAGTGCTTTCCTTAAAACATTTATCATGCTCTTTGAGAGTTGCTTTCCATTAGAACGTTCTAAACAGGGTACTAGTAATAATAGGCAGACTGGGTGGCTGACAAGTGGGATAAGAATATCCTGTAGACCAAAGCAGGAATTATATCAAAATGTTGGAAATAGACACAACCAAGCTACAATAGCCCATTACCAACACAATTGTTTGGTGCTTACATCAGGTATATGTACAGTATTTAACAATCATTTTCTGAGCACTGCTCGTGAATTAAATAAAAATTTACTTCCTACTGAAAATCATATAACTTTCTTGACAAATGATTTCCCGAGATTGATGTCTGAAATACTCTTCTGTGATACAGACAAGAGGGATATTGAATCAGTAATTAAATCAATGGAGACTAAGGATTCTCATGGTAATGGTGGGGTGTCTAGTAGAATATTAGCCCTGTATTTAGCCATATTTGTAATTTTTCCTTTAGGAATAGTCAGTTTCCTGAGACATTAAAGTACTCGGTAGTAAAGCCGCTTTATAAAAAGGGAGAAAGGGGTAATGTAGATAATTTTAGACCTCTTTCTGTGCCATCAGTGTTCGCAAAAGTTATTGAAAAGGCTGTCTATATAAGGATAATTTATCATTTTCTATCACACGATTTGCTATCAAATGTACAGTTCGCTATCTAGCTAGCCAACCATAGCGCCATCTGATTTCCCCCTTCAAGCTATACAAATTTCGTTCTTTGTGGTTTTTTCGTCTGACGCTTATTTCATGAGATATTTGGCACGGTCACGATGAGTGGACCACCCTGTATATATTCCTTACTGTCATTTCTTGTTAACAATATTAGCTTATTCCCAAGAATAAGCAGCTTTCACTCGGACAATATTCGGCAGAAATCAAACGTGCGTTTGGATCGCACTTCCTTAACTCTTGTGCAGAATGGTGTGCACTCTATTGCTCCATCCATTTTCAATAAGCTACCACTCGAATTCAAAAATCTTAGCAGCAATCCACGCGTTTTCAACTCTAAACTGAAGAGGTCCCTCATTGGTCACTCCTTCTATTCTGTCGAGGAGTCCCTTGAAAAATTAAGCTGATTTTTATTGTATTGTTGATCGCGTTTACTTAAAACTTATGGACTGACTTTTTTCGGGTTCATAAACATTTAGTTTTATCTATTGTTACTTTTATGTCCTAATTTCATGTACTGAAACGTTCCATGACCTTGGAGATTTGCTCCTCAACTTGGTTCTACGGAACAGACGTGTAAATAATTATTTTTTTTAAAAAAAGTCCATGACAAAGGGCCGCCACCGTCTACATTCGCATACGTACTTCGTTCACCTCACTTCACTATTCAGGGATCGTTTGTTCCCTCCTGGACGACGAGCGGAATCACAATTAGCTCCTGTTTACCGAGCGCCGTACTGCCTCGCGTCATCCACCTCGGCACCCTGGCAGAGAATCACTGTTATGATGTGGCGTACCGATCTCAGCTGCCGGCCGTGGGGGGAAGGTTCCAACACAGGCGCTCGGTTTAATGCCGTAACGCCACAAACACATGGTTTGGGTCGTGTTCCTCTCCGCACACAGAGGGTTGGCGACAGATATGTTCGTTGAGCTTCCGGTGATAAAATTTCAACCATGCTATAACTGTAGTGAGATGCTGTTGTTGCAGCACCAGCCAACCGTAGTGTAATGTCGGAAGGTATTCAGAAGTTGCTTTCGCGTGCTGTACAACATATTATGTTAAAGCTACTTGAAAAGGTATGTGTTAAATTCAGCAGTAAGATCTGTGTCAAATAATGTCTTACTGTTTGCTTGCTTGGTTAGTTGATTCTTCAGTCCAAGTCGGGGTACACCAGCAAGAAGAGTTGTTTGTCATACGGCTATGCACAACTTCAGCGATTAGTAACAAAATATAACGATTTTGTAATGTCATTGCAACGATAGCCAGTGTTCCTAATGTACGTCTTTGTTATGTAACAATGCACATCAATTTAGGATGTCCAGTGGAAATTCAAGCACTTACAACATTATTTGTTTCAAAATTTTTTTGGCACTTCTAGTTTTGGGAGCTACCCATTCTCAAGTACATCTAGAAAACATAACAAAACGCCACAAAAAAGATACGAGTTAAAAAGCTGAAGAAATAAACCTATATTAAATGTAGCATCAAACAAACATAGTAGTTACCTGTGGCAACGCATGCGGATACATTGTCGTAATTACAGTTTCAAAAAAAAAAAAAAGAAAAAAAATCGCTTGCTTTGCATATTTGTGCACAGCACTGCCGTCAAAGGATATCACGTAAAATATAAGATGCATGACATGAAAGTGCTTCCGAGAGCAATAGCATTGCTACGTTATTAATATGTCACCTTGAAATGTTTAGTACGAATCACCCCTTATACACTCGATCGAGTAACTGTCACATGTGTATGATTGAGTGAGAGAGCAAAAACACAAGAAACTTTTTGTACTATCGATATGATTTCAGTCTTCATGATATATCTCTTATAGTAAAAGCTATGTCAAGGTCATAGGTACTTAAATACACAAATCGGTGTCACACATAAACATCGGTACATACTCTTTAAGTACAGTTGTCAAAACAAATTTCATGAACAGAAGATAAATATTTATAAATACACTACTGGCCGTTAAAATTGCTACATCAAGAAGAAAAGCAGATGATAAACGGGTATTCATTCGACAATATTTTATACTAGAACTGACATGTGATTACTTTTTCACGCAATTTGGGTGCATAGATCCTGAGAAATCAGTACCCAGAGCAACTACCTCTGGCCGTAATAACGACCTTGATACGCCTGGGCATTGAGTCAAACAGAGCTTGTATGGCGTGTACAGGTACAGCTGCCCATGCAGCTTCAACATAATACCACAGTTCATCAACAGTAGTGACTGGCGTATTGTGAGTAGACACTTGCTCGGCCACCATTGACCAGACGTTTTCAATTGGTGAGAGATCTGGAGAATGTGCTGGCCAGGTCATCTGTAGAGCATTTTCTATATCCAGAAAGGCCCGTTCAGGACCTGCAACATGCGGTCGTGGGTTATCCTGCTGAAATGTAGGGTTTCGCAGGGGTCGAATGAAGGTTAGAGCCACGGGTCGTAACACATCTGACATGTAACGTCCACTGTACAAAGTTCGGTCAGCGCGAAAAAGAAATGATCGAGACGTGTAACCAATGACATTCCATACCATCACGCCAGGTGATACGCCAGGATGTCGATGACGGATACACGGTAACAATGCGTGTTCACCACGATGTCGCCAAACACGGATGCGACCATCATGTTGCTGTAAACAGAACCTGGATTCATCCGAAAAAGTGACGTTTTGCCATTCGTGCACCCAGGTTCGTCGTTGAGGCGCTCCTGTCTGTGATGCAGCGTCACGGGTAATCGCAGCCATGGTCTCTGCGCTGATAGTCCACGCTCCTGCAAACAACCTCGAACTGTTCGTGCAGATGGTTGTTGTCTTGCTAACGTCCCCATATGTTGACTCAGGGATCGAGACGTGGCTGCACGATCCGTTACAGCCATGCGGACAAGATGCCTGTCATCTCGACTGCTAGTGATCCGAGGCCGTTGGGATCCAGCATGGCGTTCCGTGTTACCCTCTTGAACCCACCTATTCCATATTCTGCTAACAGTGATTGGATCTCGACCAACTTGAGCAACAATGTCGCGATACGATAAACCGCAATTGCGAAAGGCTACAATCCGACCTTTATCAAAGTCGGAAACGTGATGGTATGCATTTCTCTTCCTTACACGAGGCATCACAACAACGTTTCACCAGGCAACGCCGATCAACTGCTGTTTGTGTATGAGAAATCGGTTGGAAACTTTCCTTATGTCAACACGTTGTAGGTGTCGCCACCGGCGCCAACTTTGTGTGAATGCTCTGAAAAGCTAATCATTTGCATATCACAGCGGCGCCAACTTTGTGTGAATTCTCTGAAAAGCTAATCATTTGCATATCACAGCATCTTCTTCCTGTCAGTTAAATTTCGCGTGTGTAGCACATCTTCGTGGTGTAGCAATTTTAATGGCCAGTAGTGTATATTGCGTACAATATTGGTAAGCGATGTATACTGTGTCCAATCTAAAACCCAAAATCTTAGTACATGAAACTCAAGAATGTATGACAGTCTTTACCGTTTAACGAAGCGTTCACAACTATAACATATCGAAACGTAAGAATCAATAATCAAATGTGTGAAAAATGAACTTGTTAGGCCTAATAGATAACTGATACTCATACAGAAAATAACGCAGATAAAATAGTACATTGATTCTAAGCTAAAACAAATACTGTTAACAGATCAGTATGAACACGAAGCTATACATGATTACATATCCTTCTACTGTACAGTATGTGTCTAAGGGCATGTGTGTGTATTCCTGGTTGCCAATAGCAGAGTAAAAGCTGACTCGTTTAACTACTTGAAAAACTGTTAAGAAATAAAGCCAATAGCATATATATTGTATGAAACCGCTCCTTTGCGTGAACGTCATATGAAAAAAAGTGGAACTTTATTTCGTTCAGAATAATAATAATTACATTGATAGAAAAGTAAATGGATAAAATGAAATACAATGGATAAGATAAAAAAATAGAAACATACCGTAGCACACTGACAAAGTTCTCGCAAGGAAATGAGTCTGAGATACGTAAACAACAACAATGTAGTACAATTCATCACACAGGTGACATATGTTACCTCTAAACTTGTTGTTGGTGTAGAGAATGATTCAAATAGCTCTGAGCACTTTGGGACTTGACTTCTGAGGTCATCAGTCCCCTGGAACGTAGGACTACTTAAATCTAACTAACCTAAGGACATCACATACATCCATGCCCGAGGCACGATTTGGACCTGCGACCGTAGCGGTCGCGGGGTTCCAGACTGTAGCGCCTAGTGAATAGTGGACGAGATCTAAAATACTATGCAATCATCATATGCGGCGTCATAGTGTAAAAATACAAGACACAATCACCTCAAATATGCATGGCACACGGTTATTTTAATTGACGACGGTGTATCTGCATCTGTTACCATTCGTAACTATTGTACTTATTTAAAACTACGTAAAAAGTAGTGCATGAGTTTTATGTTTATCTGTTCTCTTTTTCGTGGTATTTCGTTATGTTTTTTAGAAACACTTGAGAATGAGCTACGAGCGAAACTACTAACGCAAAGAAAATGTATACATAGCCTGGTGGAATAATGTCCTTCTTCAGATTTACTGAGGTTGTGAGGAACATTCATAAGAAAATCATTTGTTTACAGCATCTAAGATGTTTTCCAAATATCTTAAAAGAACTGACTCCTGTGACCTCACGCTACACGTGCAGGATATCAGCTTGCCTGCTTTAGAGCACAGAGACAGTGATGTAACAAAACGTAGCGATCTTCAATGTTCGATATTTTTTCTTCGATAAAGTTGTAGAAATTGAAACAATATTCTGAATAAAACCAAGAATTATGATGGTCCTCATCATTTTCTACGGGCTTAAGTAAGAGAGGAGTCATGTGGAGTGGTTTTCAACAAAAAATGTATTAAATCTTCAGTCTTGAAAAATTCCCTTCAATGTTTTTAAAGAAGAAAATTGTAGCGGATATGGTGACTTTTTTTCTTGGAACTCTCTTAGTTTTTTGCTAGATGAATTATGCAAATTATTAATATAAAAGAAAAGGAACTGATGTCCAGCTTTGAAAGTCTATTTCAGAGGGATCCAAGAAAGTTTGTCAATTTTAATTGTACGAGCGACATCTTAACTGAAAAGAACTTGCGATTACTATGGGTATTGCTCCACAGTTTCTGTAAAGCCGACTATTCAAAGCACAATAAGCAATGAAAAAGGTGTGATTTGTGAAACACAGTCGGTATGTGGACAGAGCGACCTGCTGTGACGATAAAAACTACCTACCTGTCGTATACAGTCCCAGACACGTGGCCTACCAAGAAACACTGTGATATCCAGGTTCTTAACATCAGCCACAGATCTGAACACGTAAAGTCCAGTAGCGCACACTTGTTTCTTTCGGTGTCATTCGATTTCTACTGTAGCTAGTTCGTAGTTATCGATCAGAGAGAAGTACCATCTTTGGTGGAACTAACACACAACTGTAAAAGGTTAAAAATATCGCCAGTATTTCAACCATCATGTTACACTTTCCTCTCACGGTAAAATCTCGCTCATATCTTACCAATTGACTGTAATGTTTGTGTAACAGCGACCACAGAGATTGACATCATGCTTGGAACAGGTTTCGATTGTCCAGTGAAGGCGTGCTGGAAGGAATCGTGCGACTGCTTCACATTCCGAATAAACTCGATGCAAAAACACAAAAGCACGAATATTCACTCACACCGTATCTCCATACAATTCGCAGTTACAATATTTCACATTGTACTTTCCAGTGCACTGTCGTCGCCAGAGTGGAGCATGTATTTTTCTTACAGCTCTCACGAGTGCGGTGGACCAACAATACGGGGAGGTTTTCATACATCGTGTCTCCATGCGTAACTGACTAAGAGGGCTGTTCGGAAAGTAATTTCCGTTCGGACGTGAAATGGAAACCATTTTGAAAATCAAAAATGTCTTACTTGCAACATGTAGCTACATGTTACAGATACTTCTCTACATAGTCGCCGCTCCGACTTACACATTTGTCATAGCATTGTGCCAACTTTCCAATACTCTTGCCGTAGAAAGCACCCGCCTGTGCTTTCAAATGGCTCTGAGCACTATGGGACTTAACAGCTGAGGTCATCAGTCCCCTAAAACTTAGAACTACTTAAACCTAGCTAACCTAAGGACAACACACACATCCATGTCCGAGGCAGGATTCGAACCTGCGACCGTAGCGGCCTCGCGGTTCCAGGCTGAAGCGCCTAGAACCTCTCGTCCACCTTGGCCAGCCCTGTGCTTTCCACCACGTCTGTACGCTAACTCTGCCCGTAAAGTTGTTTTCAAAGCCAGCGGGTAGTGTCAGCAGAGCTGAACTCGGAGGCAGCCAGTAACGGGCTGTATTGTAGGAGATGAAACACTTTCCATCGAAAACACTGCAGTAACATCTTCATTGCTCCACCAGACAGCGATCGAGTATTGTCGTGAAGAATCAACAGCCTGAGAGCTGTGTTATGGGAGCTGCATGAAAATCAGGCTAAATCTCTCACCAGGCCCTCATACTTGGCGGGAGATCCTATTGCCTAGGCATCTTTACGTGCTCACTGTTCACTGAGAACAGAAAAGAGCGACGTGATGAGATAGACAGGCCCATGAATATGAGCAGTAAGCCTTGCAATCGACGCAGACAGCGCCCGTTGCTTTCGCCAGTTCGGTACGCCGTCATACACATTAAGGCATCGCCCATTTCATCGTGTCTGATTGCAATATGGTCGTAAAGTGTGATGTAGGCGCACACCATCTATAAGCAAACAGGCGGAAACGCCATATATAGAGACCATCAATCGACAAGCAGGGCATAGTTCCAGACAACAGTAAAGTTCGGCCCCAATGTACTTCGAAACCAGTGCTTCGGATGACTAGCAACAGACAGCAGAAACTATGAGATCGATCACATTTATAATTAGTTAAACTTGTACACTAAACAGAACTTGTAAAACTTGCCTGTACGCACCTCTAGACTGTGGTCATTAGCTTCAATTGCACGTTTCCCTGAAAGTACCTGTAGCTTAGTTTGTGAAGCGTAACTCTAATTAAGGGCTCGATTAGAGGAGCAGAACCTGGCTCCTTTCATATTGCGTGATCTGAAATACCGTTTCTATATATTATTTAAGTAGTAGGACAACTTCATTCTCCCCCACTCTCCAAGGCTGCCAAATTTATTATTCGTGATTGCGATAATAGATATGCCAATATTGCAATGACATCATGGTGGGAAGTTCAAATTTTGGCGAGAATATAGGTCAATTGGGCTCCCTAAACTAACCTAACCTCCTACCCTTCCCCCTCACCTCCCCTCCCACAAAAAATGGTGGGAAGTTCAAATTCCAGCAGGACAATGCAACCCGTAATGGCTACCTCCACTAACCTAAGAAAATGGCGGGAAAGAAGGGCACTGGGACTACTTGCACTAACCTAAGTCACCCAGCCGCCACCTATTCCTAGGAATTGATGGGGAAAGGACCCATCCTGTGCTGGGCTGCTGGAGGGGATGGACGTAAGTCTTTATTTTGTAGGCACTCTTTATCTAAACAATTAGAGGCAGTACCTTCATTCAGTGCGTTCACCATGAGATCTGTGGTCCAACTGACCTAGTACACAGTACCGCCACCAGAGGGCGCTCTTGTCCCTTCCATGTCATAAGTCATAATCCAAGATGGTGGTTCGGTGAAAAATGGCGGGAAAAGGACTCAGCCAGTGCTGGGCTGCTGGAGAGAGGAAGGAGTGTACTTTATTTATTTTGGAACAATTTATTTAGGGATGGATTTGACATAGCTTATTTATTACAGTGATACAAAACATTCGCTCTGAAGTGCTTGGGGTCGCATTGCACACCCTACAGAGCTGCAAACTACTTGTGAATCACGGAAATAATGTAGTACGCCGATGTACAGACACGCAAACACCTCATAAATTACCTAAATAATGCATTACACACCCTACAGAGCTTCAAACTACCGTTGCTGGCGTGATACCTCTCGACCTGTGGACACTGACGTCACAGGTCGCGCTACGTAAATTGTTCCAATGCTTCCCACAATAGCACAGGGTGCGTTGTTCCTAGTGATCCTAATGGAACATGTAAGCTGCATATAGCCGTGCATGCATGTTTACTTGCCAACTGTGGCTGATGCATTGCCACAAAATGTTTGCATGGTGATTTCCGATCTAAAAAGTTCTCAATGTTATTCTGAAATTACATGTCTATGTAAATAAAAGCCAAGTCAACCTCTCGGAAATAGTAAAGTGCTGCAGAAATAGCAAACTATCGTTTTTGTAAGGGCTTTCGTGATGTCTCAGCGTGTTTGCATGGAAATTCTTGTCCTAACAGGACATATTAACGAAAATAGCCCAGAATAACACCGACTGCTATCTCACTCACGACGCTAAAGGGATACCCTGTCCATTACTTACCAGTCCCTTATAGAAATTGGTAAAGTGCTGTAGAAATAGTTAACTGTCTCTTTTGTAGGAACTTTCATGACGTCTCAGCTTGTCTGAATGGAAATTCTTGTCTTAAAAGGACCTGTTAACGAAAATAGCCCAGAATAACACAGATGGCACTCTTCCTAATGGTCCCAACGAGGCATCACGTTTTACCCTTCCCGGAAAACGGAATATCCTGCTTTCAACATACGTCTCAGAAACGGCAAATTTCTCATCGCTAAAAGCCCTCATCATGTATGTGCATGCTTGCGAAAACACTATTATTCATATAGATATTCTTGTTACTTGGAGAGAGAGAGACGATGGTCATGTCAAGTCCTTCCAGATATAGTGACATTCCATAAAAGCTTCCCATTGGCCGAACACTCAAATGAAGCTCTCTCATTGGTCGCCTCAGTATATATAAAACCAGAACCAACCTCGATTGTCCTCAGTCCGTTCCTGTCCGC
Source organism: Schistocerca gregaria (assembly GCF_023897955.1). Taxonomy (NCBI): domain Eukaryota; kingdom Metazoa; phylum Arthropoda; class Insecta; order Orthoptera; family Acrididae; genus Schistocerca; species Schistocerca gregaria. The sequence continues at coordinate 184,146,275 of NC_064927.1, forward strand.
TTTGTGTGTTCCATCGTCTCTGTGTGTAATTGTTCTTTTCTCTCTGCGAGATGAGAAGAGGCAGCTGCAGCAACGCTTCATAGTGTAGGGGAAAGAGGCTTAAAGTTCTAGAGACAGCATTACAAGGTGAGTAAATAATTTATATTTTCGTGTGTATGTTAAATTCGCCTTAATAATTCGATCTTCTTGTTATAGCACAACTCCAGGATTCTGTCTTGGAGACAGGAGGGGGCTGGACCATGGCAGAATCGAAGACCAGCCTCCTGTGGTGGGTTCACAGCCAGAATTGTCATGTAAGTTCAATTTTCATTGTAATTTGTTCTTGTATAGTAGCGATTCAAACTTTTCTTATTTCATACTTTTTTTTCCCTCTAGCTCACTTGATGCAAATGCAAACTGAGATGGGGGCAGAGCTGGGGGCTGAAAAGAACTATCCACTGCAGCAGCAGTAATGCTACATAGAACAGCCTCCAGCTACAAATAACAACAATCACGTAAGCATATAGAAAAATGTCGATGAGTAATCTTTCTGTGTAACTCAACATTCGAAATAAATAAAATTATGCCTCATCCTGTTCCAGGAGCAGCTCTAGAGGAGTTCGATTTGTTGGACAGGCAGCTGGAGGCTATTCATCGGCAGATGCAGGAGCAGCCTCCAGCAAATTATGAGATGCACGAGCAGCATACCTGCAAGTTTGAAAAAAAGGATTCCGTCTGTACATACCTTTAGTAGTAGTGATAGTAGTATAGGAAGTTTTTTTCTGTAACAAATCGGTTTATATATCTTGTTGTTGTTGTTGTTGTTGTAGGCGAGACAGACCAATGTCCACATTCTGACGAGGACAACGGGATACCTGAACGAGTCAGACAAAGGCGCTCTGATCTGGCCTTATTAGATGATGATGATGATGACTTTTCTAAGGTTGTTGTGGAATTGCCCGATGAAATGTTAATGATCTGGAGCCTGAGTGGGAAAGGTGATTATTCACTCTGCTTATAACGTTGTGATCGTCAGAGTTCTTTTTTTCACTGCGCCATCAACTCTAAGCAATGTACTTAATTATTATTTATTTCATCTCTTCTTCTTCTATGCGGTCGCGTCTCGGAAATCTCAACACAGTGTGGCATGTGTACAGGAGAGGGCTAACCTACTTCCTCATCAAAGTGGCGTCTGGTACGGCATGCCTCGCCTATAAGAACGCCGCTACTCTCTGCGCAGGAAGCCGCCGCCGCCCTCGCACCGCCGCTCTGGCGTCAATGAGCCGAGCAACGACCCACCAACCCTCACGTTACCGGGTCGGATCTTCAACAGCATTGGGAACCATTGCCGCAGCCTGTCTGTTACCGTCGCTCTCACCTGGTAACACTGCAACATACTCCTCCATTATCATCATCATCATCGGATGAGCCTCGTCAGAATCAGCGTGTGCCTCACCGCATATCCACTTGCGCCCCCCCCCCCCCCCCCCAACACCATCATCAGTGAGGTACTCTGAATAGTATTAATAATAATACAGAAGGTCCTGTGGCTAGTGGCAGTTGTCTCTCCCGTCCTTTTAGTGAAGGATATCAGGTCAGTGATACCATACCGCAGTTATAACACTTGGTGATTGCAGACACTTCTCAGGAGCAAATCCTGTTCACCAGGCTCGAGAACCCGGCAGGAGGGCATCACGACCCTGTTGGTTCTCTAAGGGCACGCCTTCCGGTCGTGAAAATGGTGCTCCTCAAGGTAGGCAATGATCCGCAGTATCCCGCCATTAAATGCAGTGTGGTGCTTTGCATCGAGTTATCGCACCCCCCCCCCCCCCAAGTAGATTATGGTGTTATCTTTAGGGGGGAAATAGCGTGATAATGTGATAATGTGGAGCACATCAATCGCTGAGTGGTTTCGTAAATTCACCTTGACTGGCCCAGTTTTCCGAGATGGAAGTCAGAGGGTCAACTAAGACACTCAGCCAAATACTACACTTGGACATCCATACACATGTCTATCATCCGGTAAATGGAGGGTCGAGTTATACAAATCTCACTAAAGATACAGTTAATAAGGACGCATGTATTAATGACGAAAATAGAAACTATCAGGCTTGTTTTGCATGGTCAGTCCTGGCTTGCGAAAGAAAGTACGATAGAAGGGTTCCTCATGAGCGTCTGAGTACATACCGTGTGGGTGTTATAACTTTGATGGTATCGATTTCCCGTCAAGATCCAGGACATATATAAATTTCAGGCGCATAATACCGGAATATAAGTTCATGTATACAGCCTGGAGAAGAAAAGCAAGTCAGATGAGCAAGACAAGAATACTGTTATCCGCCCCCTCCACTTCTCAAAATCTGTCGGTAAGCGTGAGCTGCATGCAAACATGCAGCTGCTCTCTGAAGCTGATAATTATCACTATGTTTGTATCAAAGACGTGGTTCAAATGGCTCTGAGCACTATGGGACTTAACATCTGAGGTCATCAGTCCCCTAGAACTTAGAGTCATTTAAACCTAACTAACCTAAGGACATCTCACACATCCATACCCGGGGCAGGATTCGAACATGTGGTCCGGACTGAAGCACCTAGAACCACTCGGTCATAACGGCCGGCATCAAAGACATGTCCCGACTCATTTCCTCCCAACTATCAACTGATCATCATGTAAAGCATATTTGCTTAAGGTGCCTGGATTATTTCTCCCCAGACAACTTATTAGCAGCGCATCTAGTAGACTGCTTCCAAGGACCAGCTATGTGTTATTATCCCTACCGAGGAAAACAAATTTTTAAGGTTCAGGAATACTCACCGCCAGGAGCAATGTCCATTTGTAGTGTATGCCGACTTCGAATGCCTCCTCGCTCCTGTGACCAGCTGTGAAGGAGACCCTACAGCCTCATATAGCTACCACCTTTACAGAAAAACGCTTGCAATATGTGGCCCCACACCGAAATGTATCATCATATGATTCCAGTCTTAACTGCTATAAATCTTATGTCGGGAATAATCCTACGATTTCGCTGCTCAGTGAGCTCGATAAATTTTCATGGGTGGTTGATAAGCTATACAGTGTCAACCTTCCCAGGACCAAATCGAAAGAGAATGAAGATGTGGATGATAATGCAGTTGATTGTCATATTTGTATGCTGGCGTTAGACAGAAAAGTGGAAACTCCATCTAGGGACCACTGCCATATAATGGGGAAGTTCTGTGGCACAGCTCACAACTCATGCAATTTGAAGTACCAGCTACCAAGGCACATACCCGTTTTCTTCCACAATTGAAGTGGGTATGGCACTTACTTTCTAGTTGAAGACTTGCCTCATTTCGTTTGGGAGAAAAATCGGGTCTGTGTCCTACCTGAGAACGTCGAGAAATACATTTCATTCTCCAAATGAATGACGCCAAGAACTACGTCCCACTTCCTTGATACGTTACGTTTTATGCAGGCGCCACTCCAGAAACTCGTTGTAACTTTACCTCAGGAAGATATGCGTATCACTCGAGCTGCATTTACCGACGAGGAAAAGTTTCAACTTGTGAGTAGGAAGGGTGTTTCCTGATATGAGTTTGTGGATAGTATTGCGAAACTCAACATAACCAGGCTACCTAGCATAACTGCATTCTCCAGCAACCTTACAGGCGATGTCATAACGGATGCAGAGAATGAGCATGCCATGAATGTCTGGTGAGAATTCAATATTTCAACTTTAGGAGAGTACGCATGGCTTTACTTGGACACAGACGTGCGCTTGCTTGTGGACGTCTATGAGAAATTCCGGAGTCTATGCATGGCCACATATTCTCTGGATCCTGCCTTTTACTACATGGCACCTTGCTCTTGGGATGCAATGCTCAGGAAAACGAAGTGCAACATTGAATTATTGATTGATGCTGACATGTTTCTTTTCTTTGCGCGGGGGATCTGTGGGGAACTTTGCCACTGTGTCCATAGACACGAGAAGGCAAATAACCCACGGATGTGTGACAGCTTCATCTCTTCCCTTGATTTGAGTTACATAATATACCTGGACGTAAATAGCTTATACGGGCAAGCCATGCAGCAATCACCGCCGATTGGTGAGCTTCGATGGGTACTTGAGGACGAATGCAAGGGATTAGGTGGAAAAATCATTGGGTGGTGGGGAGCGGAGGGAGGCTGGTGGCTATGGTATCTGACTCTGATGTAGGTTATGTGATAGAGGCAGAATTCACATACCCTATTAGTTTGCATGATGCACACGCCGATTTGCCTCTATGTCCAGGGTAACTAGTTCCGTGACGTGACCCACACCAAAACTGATGACATTGCTCGAGGATAAGCGGAGATACATTATTCATTATCGTAATCTCCAGCAGTGTCCCAGCTTGGGTATGGAGCTGGTTAGAATCATCCAGGCTATCTGCTTGAAGCAGTCCCCCTGGTTGAAGGAGTATATTGAGGAGTATATTGATTTTAATAAGAGACAGAGAGCTTCTGCGATGTTTGACTTTGATAAAGATTTTTATAAATTAATGATTAATTCAGTTTTCTATAAAACAATGGAGAATTTGAGGGGACGACGTGAAATTTTGATTAGCACCGAATGGGATGGGCGTTATGGCATAAGAAAATGTATATGATTAAATTTTAAGCGGGGTACTGTATTCAATAAGATCTTTGTTGCCATGGAGATGGCAAAGTCTACAGTAGAGTTTGCGAAACCTTTTTAAGTGGGGATGTGCATACTAGGAATACCTAAACTCCACATGTACCTCTTTCATTATGAGTTTGCGAATACTCATTCTGTAGATCCTAAATTACTTTATATGGATACAGATAGCTTCACCTATTGTGTGAAGAACTGCGATCCATATGAAGTAATTAGATGCTGCTGTAATGAATTCAACAAATCCTCATTTACGGCCAATAATCCTCACGCTATTATTCCACAGAACAAGAAAGTTATCGGTGTTATGAAGGACGAGACGAATGGATTGCCGATTGTCGACTTTTTTGGTCTACGCTCAAAAATGTATGTGTCTCGCATATTGGAAGGTGCCACCCAGAGGCCGGCTAAGAGAGTGCACAGTGTGGCATAAAGAGTCCTCTCTATCGAGACGCCTGTGCAGTGGTGTTCGCGGTGCTGCACCGCAGCCGCCATATATGGTACGACAGACCAGTATTCGATCGAGAGGACACGAGGTGTACACTGTGCTGCAGTCTTAAATAGGCTTTTCGCCTCATGACGATAAAAGTGTCATTTGTTCATTTGTGATGATGGAATGGAAACTCTCTCCTCTACTAACACTACTTACTTGTAGCGAGAGAAGAGGTAGGGAACTCTGATTGAGTGAGAGTGATAGAGAATGAAAGAGAGATAGAGGGAGGGAGAGAGATAGGGAGAGAGTGAGTGTGTCAGCAGAGTAGTAGTGTAAGTAGGTTGTATATGTGTGTGTCTCGTGTAAATATTTTCGTGTACTATGTACACGTGTACATACATAGACAGAGAGAATGTGTGGAAGAAAAGGATATATATATATATATATATATATATATATATATATATATATATATATATATATATATATATATTCACACGCGATGTATGTGTAGCCTGTAAATATATACATATCTATGCACCATGTGCGTCTTGTAATAGAATAGTTTTTAAGCTTTTCATCTGACACCAGCCATCGAAGTCAGAATAGTTTGTAAGTGCAGAATTGTTATTGTAGAAGCATTTGCTATTGGGGACTGTTGAAATTAGATTCTAAGCGTGTACAATTCATCAGAAGTATTGCAAAAGCTATGCTAGTGAGGCAGTGGAATTTAGTTGCAGTGAAGAAAGTATCTCCACATTAGCTTTTAGCGTAGATTGATATTAAAAAATTCCGACCAGGGTTACTGTTAGAGCGTTTAAGTTAAAATATTTCTGCATTGGAATAGCAAAGTCAGTTTATACCTCAAGAATACTGTATTGTATCTCAAAATCTACGTTGTACCTCAAGAATTGTACCGTGCCTCAAGAACTATACTGTATTCGTTTGAACTGAATAACCGAAGAAACCATACGTCTTTGTTGTTGTTATTTACAAAAACATTATCTCCTATTGCATTATATATGTATATGTAGGCCTATATGCATATAAAGGCTGTGCAGGTCACAAATGAAGTTAGTTTGGCTGAAGATGACTGCCATTAAGGAGGTGAAGTTCAAGATGTATGATAACAAAATTGTATTGGCACCACCATTTAGGATAGGGAAAGTTAGTTTTGTGCAATATTCTGTGCACAAGTTACAGCCAGGAGCGGGCCAGATTGCAGGGAGTTGCGCATATCAACAATTGCGAAGTAGAGCAGAGGCTACGGTGCCGTCAAATTGCTGAAAGGGTATACGTAGCTGTTTTGCATGTCACACATCGCGGGCAGAAGGGGTCTACTGGCTAACCTAGCCTGTTATGAGTAAGTGACGCAAAGCGGCGTGGTTGGCAAAACAGAGGTGCACAGCTGAGTATAAATAGGTGCTATGTACTAATGAGATTCATTCAAGTGTGGCAGCACTCCTGGATGGTGGGGCATGTCACACCACCAACTACCCACAACAATAGATGGGGTGCCTGAATTCCAGTCCATGGCGGGTCATTGGTTCGACCCACTGAGGCCGACACTGAGTCCGTAGCCAGCCAGCCAGCCAGCGGCGGGCCACTCCACGATTCGCCACTGCGGGCAGTTGTCGTGGCTTCCAACACACGCCGGAGGCATCCCGAGGCGAGGGCCGCAGAGTTGAACACTGGATCATGGGTGCTTGTCATCGCCGCGATCTCAGCCATGCCAGCGAGAAGAAGCAGCAGCTGGCCACCTGCGGCTCATACCGAGCAGCGCTGAGTTGGGAGGGACGCATACCGCTGAGCCAGCTGTCGGCGCATCCTGATGCCGTCACAATTCCGCGGCTGTCAAAGGACGGCATGGCAGCATTGTGTTGCACGAGCCCTGGGGTGCTTCCTCATCATTGCGTTGCCCTATGGCACAGACCGAGAGGAACGAGGGCACTGTAGTTGGAAACAATAAATGACTTGGTAAGTTCTCGCTGAGTTTTAATACAGTGCCTTCTACCTCTTTCCGCTACATTTGGTCATCCTGAGTCATTCGGTGGCAGAAGTTGCCACTACATTTGGTGTCAGAATAGCGGACATCGCATGGCTTACAAAACACTCGTTCGACCTATACCTGAGCATTGCTTATCAGTGTGGGATCCGTACCAGGTCGGGTTGGCAGAAGAGATACAGAAGTTCCAAAGACGAGCGGCGCGTTTCGTCACAGGGTTATTTGGTAAGCGTGATAACGTTACGGTGATGTTTAGCAAACTCAAGTGGCAGACTCTGCAAGAGAGGCGCTCTGCATCGCGGTATAGCTTGCTGTCCAGGTTTCGAGAAGGTGCGTTAGCGGATAAGGAATCGAATATATTACTTCCCCCTACATTTACCTCCCAAGGAGTTCACGAATGTAAAATTAGAGAGATTCGAGCGCGCACAGAGGCTTTCTGGCAGTCGTTCTTCTCGCGAACCACACGCAGCTGGAACAGGAAAGGGAGGTAATGGCAGTGGCACGTCAAGTGCCCTCCGCCACACACCGTTGGGTGGCTTGCACAGTATAAATGCAGATGTCTGTACAGTACAATGTTCGAGCCCACTACGGTCACAAGTTGTGGTGAGTTTCGACCTGTACTGTTTCAGGTATAGTCCTTTTCCGACGGCTGTGGCTTCCATCATGTGGTTATGTCTTCTTGCCTTTTCTAACTGCACGTGGGAGTTTTGCGCTTTCTTGACTGCTCGAGCAATAGCTGCAGCACCACCAGCGAGAGACCCTACCGCCGAGAGTGCTGACACAGCCGGGATGAGAAAGAGAAGAAACCACCAGATGTCTTGGGTATTGTTAAAACTCGAGGTTCTTTAACTGATCCTTTTCTTCTTTTTCCCGCACCTTCCTGCTTCAGTGCGTTTTTAGCTGCATACATCGCTGTCAGGATACAGTTCTTCACACAGCTCTGCTTCCCACCCTCCTCCTTCTTCCTGCTTAGTGCACTACTTCGAGCATTCATAACTTGCTTGAAATTCATCACTTCTAAACCAAACTTAATTATCCCATGCATTGTTTTATCAACTGCAACTGCGGCAATGCGTTGACCTGTACAAATGTCCTTTCTTCTCCGTATCGCCTTAGCCTTATCAGCTAAAATCTTATCTGCAATGTGACGAGTTGAGAGATCTTTATTTGCAGTGCATGCAATGTCATGTTCCATTCGCGCTTCGTCGAGCAGATTAACCCCCTTATCACCTCGTGCCAAGCGTTTCTGATGCTTTGTTCCAGGTGCACAGTAGTTATACCCTGGAATGTGTAATTCCAGAGTTTGTCTCGAGTACCACCATCTCCTTTAATACGTCTCCTAGCACACATGTTATGCTACTGTGATGGTTTTGGACTGTGCTCCCCCATTATACAGCAAAGCGTTAGCGTCTATCCAACTGTTTTGTGCAGCAGGAAAACCAAGCCATTTGACTAGTGCTCTATTTCCCCGACGTCTTATGACACTCTTAACCAGAAATACATTCGATTCTGAGCTTTTTTGCAACTCCTCGGTGTAGAAGCAGCCTGCAGTTTCTTTGCCTTTACTTTCCCTCAATATATAAGTTCTCGGATTCGTTCTTTGCACCTTTGAAACTGTAAATACCTCTGCTCACCACTTCGGTATGTATGATTTCTCAAATGCTGTCTTGTCTTTTGAGATACGTACCAAATCACCTACATTAAATTTCTGTCTGCGTGGATCTAGCATTTTAATGTCATAATATACCGTATCCATGAGTCAATTATCACGAACGTCAGTTGGTCTCATCTTTATTTGGCTATGTTTGGTTCGATTATACTGAGTAATTATTTCTGGGAGAACATCTGTTCATTTGTATGAGCTGCAAAGGTTAAATCGCATCCACATTCGACCTATTATTGTTCTGTTGCTTGCCTTTAGGTGAGTGAATGTCGAGTAGTGATGTATTTTATACCGCTGCATCACGGTGTTGAAATGCCTATTGTAAAACTCTCCACCATGATCGGTTTGGAGGTTGTCTGGACATCGATTCGTCCCTGTTTGTAGCAAACGCTCAAAGACATCCACGTCATTTCTACCAGTTTTTGTTTTAACAGGTAATGCCCAGGCAAATTAGGAGTATGTATCAACAACCATTAAAATATATTTGAATCCATTATTCTCATGTGAATATTTCCCCATATCTACAAGATCAGCCTGCCACAAGTCATCCAAACCTTTAGTCATAACATGCCTACCAGCGTATGTTTTGCATGCTGTTTTGTGCAGTTCTCGAACTACTGTCTCCATACTTATTGGATTATACCCCTCTCTCTAAGCTCAGAGATTACTGAAACAGCCTCATTCGAATGAGCTGTATTACCTGCAGCAGCTGATGCCACGAGCAGCCGTAGTCGATTTATTAGCCTGTTGGGGTCGATACACTGCGGGAGTCGATTGTTCACTGCTTTATGCTCAGTTTCAATACCATCACCACTGTTGTTGTTTTCACCATCAAGTATTGGTTTTATAATGGTTTTATATTTCTTGTTGCTCAGGATTTACGCGATCTTATGTAAATCAGTCACGTGTGGTATTTCACGGTACGTTTCCCTATCATTAACTGAATAATTTATAAGTTTTTTGGTAGGTCTTAGGAAAATAAGATCCATTAAGGCAGGTGTTTTCACAAACCGCCCACTACCAGTCTGTATTGTGTCATCAGTTATAAGATGCTTGACCAACATGTACGATCTTTCCCTGCTAACGTCGATCGTTCTACTCGTATCTACCTGACCAGGGGAGTGACGGATAATGAATTCGCAATGGCAACAGCATGGTTATCACGTGTTTTTGTTTTTGCTGAGAGCTACCTGAGAGATTGAGTAACCGGCTCAAAGGTTTCTCTTAGTCTTTGCTGTCGATCCATATGCCCTAACCGTAGTAACTGAAATTTCTCTCGAACTGCTTTCGGCGCTTGAATCACTTTCTGCTTCGTAGACATCTGTGTATACTAATCAGACATTTACGCAGAGTGAGGCTTTATATATCCGTTCTTCTTCTTCCTCTTACTATGCGCCTGCTCCCAGTTCTCAACAGCAACGAACTCTACGTCTGTTTTCCCCTCAACAGTCTCTACAATCTCAGTTAAGTCGGTTTCTTTCCTACCGACTTCGTTAACTAACTCATTTAACGCACTCACAATTCTCAGAAGAGTCTGGTAATACGTCTGTAGTTCCCTGTGCATACTTTCAACTTTATGCACAACACCCTGAATTTTCGCATGCATGTACAGGCAAAGGTTCTGTCTGTGTACACCGATCTCTCTGGTTGAGACCTAGACATGCACGCGAATTTGTACATGGTGCAGTGTACACTGATGTACTAACCTCTCTTACCCGCAGAAGCTCTTGAAAGTACATATCACTCATTTTTCCTTTTTTATCAATAACGAGAAACCCATACTATGAATTATACCAGAAATCAGCACATATATTTACAAAATTATTGAACGACATATCAATTCCTACATGTCCCTGATAAATTTTCTTTAAACTCAGATTATCTTGTTTGAAGGCAATAATGACGTTTGCATTAGCCCTAGCCAATTGTTTCAGGATTCTGCAATATGTTCGGCTTAGATAAAATACACTCCTGGAAATTGAAATAAGAACACCGTGAATTCATTGTCCCACGAAGGGGAAACTTTATTGACACATTCCTGGGGTCAGATACATCACATGATCACACTGACAGAACCACAGGCACATAGGCACAGGCAACAGAGCATGCACAATGTCGGCACTAGTACAGTGTATATCCACCTTTCGCAGCAATGCAGGCTGCTACTCTCCCATGGAGACGATCGTAGAGATGCTGGATGTAGTCCTGTGGAACGGCTTGCCATGCCATTTCCACCTGGCGCCTCAGTTGGACCAGCGTTCGTGCTGGACGTGCAGACCGCGTGAGACGACGCTTCATCCAGTCCCAAACATGCTCAATGGGGGACAGATCCGGAGATATTGCTGGCCAGGGTAGTTGACTTACACCTTCTAGAGCACGTTGGGTGGCACGCGATACATGCGGACGTGCATTGTCCTGTTGGAACAGCAAGTTCCCTTGCCGGTCTAGGAATGGTAGAACGATGGGTTCGATGACGGTTTGGATGTACCGTGCACTATTCAGTGTCCCCTCGACGATCACCAGAGGTGTACGGCCAGTGTAGGAGATCGCTCCCCACACCATGATGCCGGGCGTTGGCCCTGTGTGCCTCGGTCGTATGCAGTCCAGATTGTGGCGCTCACCTGCACGGCGCCAAACACGCATACGACCATCATTGGCACCAAGGCAGAAGCGACTCTCATCGCTGAAGACGACACGTCTCCATTCGTCCCTCCATTCACGGCTGTCGCGACACCACTGGAGGCGGGCTGCATGATGTTGGGGCGTGAGCGGAAGACGGCCTAACGGTGTGCGGGACCGTAGCCCAGCTTCATGGAGACGGTTTCGAATGGTCGTCGCCGATACCCCAGTAGCAACAGTGTCCCTAATTTGCTGGGAAGTGGCGGTGCGGTCCCCTACGGCACTGCGTAGGATCCTACGGTCTTGGCGTGCATCCGTGCGTCGCTGCGGTCCGGTCCCAGGTCGACGGGCACGTGCACCTTCCGCCGACCACTGGCGACAACATCGATGTACTGTGGAGACCTCACGCCCCACGTGTTGAGCAATTCGGCGGTACGTCCACCCGGCCTCCCGCATGCCCACTATACGCCCTCGCTCAAAGTTCGTCAACTGCACATACGGTTCACGTCCACGCTGTCGCGGCATGCTACCAGTGTTAAAGACTGCGATGGAGCTCCGTATGCCACGGCAAACTGGCTGACACTGACGGCGGCGGTGCACAAATGCTGCGCAGCTAGCGCCATTCGACGGCCAACACCGCGGTTCCTGGTGTGTCCGCTGTGCCGTGCGTGTGATCATTGCTTGTACAGCCCTCTCGCAGTGTCCGGAGCAAGTATGGTGGGTCTGACACACCGGTGTCAATGTGTTCTTTTTTCCATTTCCATAGGTGTAGATAGTGTCGCACCAGCACGGCGAATGTCTGGGGGAGAAGGAGTTGGATAATACTCTGTAGTCATCTACTTATTGATGTAGCGTTCTGCGCGACATATTTCGTCCCAGTTTAACTTGGATATTGGCACTTTACCTCCCTTCGATGCATTTTCAATATCTGATCTCCCATGCGAGCCCCAGACATGATATGTGTCTATACCAACGTTTACACGCTTCGTTCCAGTGGGAGTTACATTGTATGTAGAACTGAAATGCATGGGTACACTCGACGCCTTCTTATCCACAGCATCTGCACTCTATGCCTACATTAGCACAAGGATGCTCTGCTGGGATGGGTTGTATGCTTGTGACCTGTACTGTCCTCCATCTTGCTGTTGTTTAGGACCGCCAACAGTATTTGATGTGTTGGGGCATATCGCTTGTCCTCATCACACAAATCGATGAGTGGGACAGACAACAGCTCCTTGTCCTCTCCCAGCAAGTGGGCTATGTGCACTGCAGGATCCCATGTGGCCGCTACAGGTTCAGACATGTTGGAGGTTTACTTAGAAGGAGAGACAGCATTGGTAGTATTTTTTTTTGTTTTATTAACCGCAAACCGCACTGGTGTCAACAAGCTTAGAGCGATCTCATAGTTTATGTGGTCGCTCTAAGCTTGTTGACACCAGTGCATACCAATTTAAATTGTATATTACAGCACTGAGGATGGTCACTATGTGACCGAAAATCGATTTTGCGGTTAATATAACAAAAACATAGGACCAATGCTGTCTCTCCTTCTAAGTATATCCATTATCTGGTCGTGGTGCACAGGACACTCCATGGAGTCGCCAATCAATGTTGGAGGTTGTTGCTGCTGCTGGATCAGAAGTCAGTGCAGGTCTCGACAAGATGGCAGCTGAGGTTGCTACAGGTCTTGATGTAGTAGAGATCGGCCTGTTGGCGCTCGACCCTGTGGGCTTGGACAAGTTGAGGGCTACTGCTGAGCAAAGATGAGGAACATTACATATGGACTATGATACGAAGTTCTCTAACGCTATAGATACAGCAATAAGGAATAGCGCAGTAGGCAGCACAGTTGAAGACGAATGGACATCTCTAAAAAGGGCCATCACAAAAGTTGGGAAGGAAAACATAGGTACAAAGAAGGTAGCTACGAAGAAACCATGGGTAGCAGAAGAAATACTTCAGTTGATTGATGAAAGGAGGAAGTACAAACATGTTCCGGGAAAATCAGGAATACAGAAATACAAGTCGCTGAGGAATGAAATAAATAGGAAGTGCAGGGAAGCTAAGACGGAATGACTGCAGGAAAAATGTGAAGACATCGAAAAAGATATGATTATCGGAAGGACAGACTCAGCATACAGGAAAGTCAAAACAACATTTGGTGACATTAAAAGCAACGGTGGTAACATTAAGAGTGCAACGGTAATTCCACTGTTAAATGCAGAGGAGAGAGCATATAGGTGGAAAGAATACATTGAAAGTCTCTGTGAGGGTAAAGATTTGTCTGATGCGATAGAAGAAGAAACAGAAGTCGATTTAGAATAGACAGGGGATCCAGTATTAGAATCGGAATTTAAAAGAGCTTTGAAGGACTTACGATCAAATAAGGCAGAACGGACAGACAACATTCCATCAGAATTTCTAAAATCATTAGAGGAAGTGGCAACAAAACGACTATTCACGTTGGTGTGTAGAATATATGAGTGTGGCGAAATACCATCTGACTTTCGGAAAAGCATCATCCACACAATTCCGAAGACGGCAAGAACTGACAAGAGCGAGAATTATAGCACAATCAGCTTAACAGCTCATGCATCGAGGCTGCTTACAAGAATAATATACAGAAGAATGGAAAAGAAAACTGAGAATGCGCTAGGTGACGATCAGTTTGGCTTCAGGAAAAGTAAAGGCACGAGAGAGGCAATTCTGACGTTACGGCTAATAATGGAAGCAAGGCTAAAGAAAAATCAAGACACGTTCATAGGATTTGTCGACCTGGAAAAAGCGTTCCGCAATATGAAATGGTGCAAGCTGTTCGAGATACTGAAAAAAGTAGGGGTAAGCTATAGGGAGAGACGGGTCATATACAATATGTACAACAACCAAGAGGGAATAATAGGAGTGGACGATCAAGAACAAAGTGCTCGTATTAAGAAGGGAGTAAGACAAGGCTGTAGCCTTTCGCTCCTACTCTTCAATCTGTACATCGAGGAAACAATGACGGAAATAAAAGAAAGGTTAAGGAGTGGAATTAAAATACAAGGTGAAAGGATATCAATGATACGATTCGCTGAAGACATTGCTATCCTGAGTGAAAGTCAAGAAGAATTAAATGATCTGCTGAACGGAATGAACAGTCTAATGAGTACACAGTATGGTTTGAGAGTAAATCGGAGAAAGACGAAGGTAATGAGAAGTAGTAGAAATGAGAACAGTGAGAAACTTAACATCAGGATTGATGGTCACGAAGTCAATGAAGTTAAGCAATTCTGCTACCTAGGCAGTAAAATAACCAATGACGGACGGAGCAAGAAGGAATTCAAAAGCAGACTCGCTATGGCAACAAAGGCATTTCTGGCCAAGAGAAGTCTACTAATATCAAATACCGGCCTTAATTTGAGGAAGAAATTTCTGAGGATGTACGTCTGGAGTACAGCATTGTATGGTAGTGAAACATGGACTGTGGGAAAACCGGAACAGAAGAGAATCGAAGCATTTGCGATGTGGTGCTATAGACGAATGTTGAAAATTAGGTGGACTGATAAGGTAACGAATGAGGAGGTTCTACGCAGAATCGGAGAGGAAAGGAATATGTGGAAAACACTGATAAGGAGAAGGGACAGGGTGATAGGACATCTGCTAAGACATGAGGGAATGACTTCCATGGTACTAGAGGGAGCTGTAGAGGGCAAAAACTGTAGAGGAAGACAGAGATTGGAATACGTCAAGCAAATAATTGAGGACGTACGTTGCAAGTGCTACTCTGAGATGAAGAGATTAGCACAGGAAAGGAATTCGTGGCGGGCCGCATCAAACCAGTCAGTAGACTGATGACAAAAAAAAAAAAAAAAAAAAAAAGAACGAAAGCGACCAATAATAATAATAATAATAATAATAATAATAATGCTAACCACTACATGGCTGTGTTGGATTGTAGTTGTTGCTGACACTTCATGGTTCTTCTTCTTTCTTCTTTTGCTTCTGCTACTGCTGCTGGCCGACTGAGCAAGACTGAGGTCCCAGAGCTGCTGAGCCAGCCCTATATCCCCTCAAATGATATCACCAGATACTGCCATCCTACTGGCTGAAGTCTAATGTGTGACTGGATTAAGAGCTCCTATTGGTTCCCACCATTTCCCCCCTCCCAGACTGCAGTCTCAGATTATGTCACCGGAGGGATGACAGCACCCTCTGGTGGCAATATTGTGTACTATGTGAGTTAGACTCTTGACCCAATGTTGGATAACTGAATGGAGCTACTGTCTCAAATTGTTTAAATAAAGACTGTTTAAATAAAGACGTATGTCCATCCTATTCAGCATAGGCTGAGTCCTTTCCCTGTCAGTTCCTAGGAAAAGGTGGAGGTCATGTGACTTAGGTTAGTGGAGGTAGCCTGTAAGAGGACCATGAGTAAATAATTTGTTCCTAGCGCACTCGAGCTGAAGTAATTTCGATGGATTGCTCACGTGCTGCGTGCGATATGTAAGCTGTAAGAGAATCTGAGACCAAAGACCAGTGTTGACTGCAGCAGGATCTGTGTTCTCACAGTTGCAATATGTACCACATTGGGATGAGGAATGCTGCGAATTCTGTATGGACCTGCGTATAGAAGTTCAAATTTACTGCATCTACTCTTTCCTCTGTTGGATAAATAGTGTGTGCGTACTAATATCTTCTGTCCAATGTGAAAGTCACGGCGTGTACAAACCTGTTTTTGCTGTCTTCTCCGGCGCTCTGCTGCACGTTTGATATTGTTGAGCGCAATCTCAATTATTTCATGGTGGCTTAGTCGACGAGATGTAGGAAAGGATACTAATTCTTTAATTTTGTTAGGTGGTTCAACATTTTTCAATATAACAGTCGGAGATAGCATAGTAGATTCATTTGGTATGGAGTTAATTACATCCTGGAATGAGAGTATGTGTGTATCCCAATCAATATATCTTTTATGGCAGTACATTCTACACAGTTTACTAATTTCTTTCATCAGTCGTTCACAAGGGTTCGAAGAAGCGTGATACTTGGATATATAGATCGGAGAAATGTTTCTAGCTCGTAACATACGTGTCCATATCGCAGATCGAAATTGTGGTCCATTGTCGGAAATTACTTTCAATACATGCCCTACATGAAATAAAAAATGTTTTACAAATGCATTCGAAATAGATTTAGCAGTAGCTTTGCGCAACGGAGTGAAGGTAACAAATTTCGAAGTGAGTTCAACAGCGACAAAGATGTAGCAAACACCTCTATTAGTTCTGGGAATCGGTCCAAAAATGTCTACAGCGGCCATGTGTCTCAATTTAACGGGTACAATGGGATGTAACGGAGCAATATGAGAAGTCTTGTCTGATTTAGCTTTCTGGCAGATTTTACATGACGCTAAAGCTCGTCGAACACGTCTCTCCATGTTCGCAAAGTAACAGTTCTCTCTCAGTATAAGAAAACATTTTCTTGCTCCATAATGTGCGTAACTTAAATGAGCATACCAAATTAATTTGTTAAAAAACTCGTCAGTAATACATAATAACCAGTTGTTGCTGTCAGGGTGAGAGCGGCGAAACAGAATGTTATTGCGTACAGTGTAATGGTTTCTAATGGTAACATTATTCCTATCTTGCCAAAGGTGCTTAATTTCTTTCCACACGTTGTCTTTGCTCTGCTCCTGTGCTGTGTCTCGTAATGACGACGAAATGAAATTTTCAAATGCAACTTGTTGAATATACATGACGCTAGAATTTGCTTGGCAGAAGTTGGTTGCGATGTCTTGCTGATTGTTGCTGAGAGAACGGGATAGTGCGTCTGCTACAATATTTTGTGTACCGGGAATGTGAACAATTGTAAAATTAAATTCCTGTAAATAAAGTTTCCGTCTGCTAAACCTGTCATGTGTAAATTTAGCGGAAAGTAAAAACTCGATAGCTCTGTGGTCTGTGTAAACGGTAGTATGTCTTCCGTAAAGAAAATGCCTAAATCGGGTAAATGCCCATACAACACATAATGTTTCAAGTTCTGTGACAGAATAATTGCGTTCAGCAGGTGACAGAATGCGACTTGCAAAGGCGATGTTTTTAATTACTGTAGTACCGTCTTCTTCAATTTCCTGAAAAATGTGTACGCCTAAAGCTGTGTTAGAACTGTCGGTGGCAATGGAAAAATTTCTAGTGAGATATGGGTGTGATAAAAGTGGTGCGTTCAACAAAGCTTGTTTCAGATTGACAAATTCAGACTGCGCTTGGCTATCCCAGGACCAAATAGCGTTTTTACCCGTCAGTTGGCACAATCTAGGGGTGTCTAAAGCAGAGTAATGAATAAATTTACGGAAAAAGTTAATTAAGCCCAGAAAGCTGCGTAGTTGTTTCTTCGTCGTTGGTACAGTAATGTCACGTGAAGCTTGAATTTTTTCCGGGTCAGGCGCAATGCCTTCTGCTGATATTACATGTCCAAGAAATGTTATGGAAGTTCTGCCAAAGTGCGATTTGTTAAGATTAACTGTGCGTCCTTGTGCACGAAAAGTTTGCAACAGTTGTTCCAGAATCAGATTATGTTCAGACCAGTTTGCTTCTGCAATAAGAATGTCGTCTACATACGTTGTGATTCTGTCTTTTAATTCTGTCGGAAGTATAGTATTCAAACTGCGAATAAATGCTGCTGAAGAAATTGTTAAACCGAACGGTAATTTGCAAACTTGATAACAGTCACCAAAACAGAGAAATGCTGTGTACTTTCTGCAGTTCGGATGGAGCTGAATTTGCCAAAATCCCGATCTCAAATCTAATGTGGAATAAACAGCAGTACCATGAAATTTCTGTAGAAGTTCTTCTAGTGTCTGTGAGCGATCTGTTTCATTAATAATAATGTCGTTGACATGACGCGAATCAAGTACGAGTCGAAGTGATCCATCGTTTTTCTTAACAATATGGAGCGGGTTTATGTACGGACTAACTGCCGGTTCAATAATTCCTTGGTCAAGCATAGCTTGCAATTCTTTCTTAACTTGTTCTCTGTGAACATATGGAATGTGATAATGTTTGGCTTTAAACGTGTCGTGCTGTTTAACTTGAAACTCATACATAATACCGTACATAGCACCAGGGACGTTGTCAAAAACTGGAGCTTGCTGTAAAAGAATTTTGCGTAGCTCTGTACGTTCGTCGTCTGTATTTGCAGTGCTCTGTTTAACTTTATCAGAAATCATTTGCATAACGTCATAGTCGGCTTCGTCTGGTGTATTGTAGTTGTGAACATACGTATCTGTGAACAATGTGGAATGACAGTCTACGTTACGTGATGCAGAAATGACCTCTGTCCGATTAATTGTTTGTTCTTCTGCAGATAAAGAGTGCTGAAATTCTAATGCCAATTGTACATTGTCATCCTTTAACATTAAATAGGAATTTTGAAAGTCAATAACTGCGTCGTGTTGTACCAAAAAATTCGTACCTAAAATAACGTCTGTTGTCAATAAGGAAACAATCCAAAAATTTGAGTGGAACGTATGACCTGTAATACAAAACGATAAGTGTGTCTGTAATATTACATCTACTCCTTTACCTTGTACTGCTCCTTTTACTCTAGTTTTGCCTAATGGTAACGTAGGATAAGTATACTCTTCGTTACATTCGTTGAAAGTTTCCTCATTTATAACTGACATAGGTGATCCAGAGTCGATTACTGCTGAAAATGTGGATGATCCAATCTTTACTTCAATGACAGGGTGGGAAATGGTTTTTTGAATAACGGGTTTTTCCTGCAAAAGAGTGTCTCGGATGTCGTCAAAAATAATAACATTTTCGTGAACGAGAGTCTGTGTGTTAAAAGTATTGCTTACGTTGCTGGAAGATGCAACCTGTACTGTATCTAGTCAAATTCTTTCTGACGTGCTGTTATTTGCGGGAGGATGCCGTTGCATTTCGACTATTTGTACTGTTCTGTTATTTCTTGCTGACGTATTAGGTTCGGGATGATACCGACTGTCTGGTTCATTCATGGTAATCTGTTGTTGCGGATGATTCTGCTGCTGGTAAAACCGACTGTTACGTCGAAAACTGTGCTCATTACTTTTACGTCTGTCATGATAATCATTGTTATACGGCGCATTGCGATATGAGTTGAAATGATGTGTCTTCTGTACGTAGTGATTTCATTGTTGCTGTGAATTACTATTTGGTGGAGCCAACGCTATACGTGTAGGCGGCGAAACATTAAAGCTTGGTTGACCTTGCAGAATACATTGTTGGTTAGGTATGCTAACCGGCTGGCTTTGATGCTGTTGCGGAGAAAACCCTCAATTGTAGCCAAAATGTATGTGTCTGCGATTGCTGAAAATTTTGTACATACTAATGATTAAAATTTTGTCTGTTATTAAAATTACGCTGGTATTTCTTGTCATTTCGGGAATGTCTAATGAAAACTGTCACTTTCGGGTAAAACTTGTCATATCAGGTTTTCTTTACTCATTCTTAATCCTAGATAGATCGACAGTTGAAGAGCTGTTTTGATAGATATAAAGGATAGTAGAAGAGAAGGCAGCAGAACAGAAAACTAAAGACGAAATAGCACTCTACGGCTCAGGGCCCTGTGCACGCTACGGCACATATTCATCGAAGTGTAATGAATCCCCTGAGGTCACTTACGCGCAGCAAATAAATTTTAGTTTCTGCGTTAAAGGCAATGCCGGTGAAAGTTCAAAAACAAATTGTTGTATCCAGGCCAATTCTAGTTTCTGCATTACAGGCAAAGCTGGTGAAAATACAAAAGCAAATTGTCGTGTCCAGTACAAAGGATGTATTTGTGTTCTGTCATTTTTAAATACCTTAGATTTTTTCACGGATAAAAATTGCTTGTAATCAAAATTTTCGTCTCTGAATGTCTGAACAGCTTCAGGATTGTATGACAATCTGTTTGTCTGTGACTGTTCGGAATCTAAGTCACGTACTCTCTGTAAATTACCTAAATTATACTGGCTGTGTGAGTGTGACGAATGTTCGGAATGTGGCGTATGCTGTGCCTTGTTAGAGGCTGAAACATTTTTCATCTCTGTCACTTCTTGCTGTAACGATGACAATTTTCTACATAATGCATTATTGGACTAACCTATCTTACTGATTGTCTGCTGTAAATTTTGGAATTCGGGTGTTTGATTCAAAGAAATTGGTTACGTATCGTCTGATTTAGTGTCGTTATTTTCGATAACCTCAATACGACTGGCCAATTCATCAAATTTTTCAGTCGATGCTTTAACCTGATCATCATTTTTAGTGTCACAAACATTAATTTGTTTTTCGATTTTACGGGTAGTTTTGTTCAATTTCTTAACGTCTGCTTTAATGGCATCGGGATCCTGTATTAATTCTAATTGTTCAAGTCTGTTGGTCACTGTCTGAAAGTCTACTGTGTGTGTGTCTGTTTTTGTTTTAAGATCGGAGATTTCATCATGCAATTCGGTGTTCAACTGTTTGATTTCATCTGATACTGTTGCAATATTGTTGTCTACGTATGTTTTCGCCTTCGTAAACATTTTATGCTTATCTTCCTGTCTCTGTACAGTAATTGTTTCCATGACTTGTTTCTTTACTTTGTTCTGTTCCTGTATTTATTTACGGTAACGCGTTTCACTGTTTTGTAGGTGGTGATCAAAACGTTCGTCAAGTAGGCTGTTCTGTTTTTCGAATTTCTTGTCTACTTTCGGATCCAGCGTGCGTGAAAGTTCTGCTGACATTAATCTAAAATCGTCGCGTAACTGTGTTGCGTTTTCAGGACGTTGTTTAGCGACTGCACTAATTTCATCTCTAAGTAATTTGGTTGTGGCTGCATGTGTATTACTTAATTCTTGTGCAACGGATCTAATTTCTTCACTACTATTCCTAGCACAAGCCTTAATTTCCTCACGTAATTGGTCTTTAGTATCATGAAATTACACGGCAACGGCTTTAATCTGTTCACTAAGCTGTTTGAAATTGTTGTCTTGTTTTTCGTTCGACTGTTTGGAATTGTTGTCTAGTTTTTTTTAAGTTGTTTGTTCGATTCATTAAGTTGTTGTTTGATATTTTCATTAAGTTGTTTATTTGATTCAGTAACTTGTAGCAATAATGCCATAACTTGATCCAAGCCAAAATTTGCGACTCTATTTTCTGTGCTGCGTGATGGTGTATCTGCACTTGTCACGTTTTGTGTAACC
Organism: Schistocerca gregaria; assembly: GCF_023897955.1. Classification (NCBI taxonomy): domain Eukaryota; kingdom Metazoa; phylum Arthropoda; class Insecta; order Orthoptera; family Acrididae; genus Schistocerca; species Schistocerca gregaria. The sequence continues at coordinate 184,167,809 of NC_064927.1, forward strand.
ATTTGGTCATTCTCTGATTCTTGAAATATTTTGCCAATTGGATGTGCACTGTTGGCTCCTACACCGGAATCAAATAAATCTGATAAATTTTTAGTACATTGTTCATTTTCGTTAGAAACATTTGTCTGTTCACTGTGTAAATTTTGCGAATCAGGTGTATTAAAATGGGCAGCGTCCATTGTAACGGAAAGTGCCGCGTCATCAATTGTTAAATTTACAGTGGACACAACTGAATTTGTTTGCTCATCATTTAGATTAGAATCATTACTAGTAATCGGCACGCTCTGATTCTCTGTAATTAGAGGATTATCACTATTACACTGAGTGTCGCTAGTATTACCGGTCAAATTATTTGAATCGGCTTTTTCACTCATTGCACGTCGCGATGAACTGTTTTTCGCGGCATGTTCACAGATCAAAGCTAAGCACAAAATCAAACAAAGGCAAAGCAAAATGGAACAAAGAGCAATAAATTGCCGATGATCTGTGAAAGAAAGAGTGACAAATTAGTAAATGCGTTGCGCCAGATGCAAACTACTTTTAATATTAAGTAAATATGAGCAGATATACACTCCTGGAAATGGAAAAAAGAACACACTGACACCGGTGCGTCAGACCCACCATACTTGCTCCGGACACTGCGAGAGGGCTGTACAAGCAATGATCACACGCACGGCACAGCGGACACACCAGGAACCGCGGTGTTGGCCGTCGAATGGCGCTAGCTGCGCAGCATTTGTGCACCGCCGCCGTCAATGTCAGCCAGTTTGCCGTGGCATACGGAGCTCCATCGCAGTCTTTAACACTGGTAGCATGCCGCGACAGCGTGGACGTGAACCGTATGTGCAGTTGACGGACTTTGAGCGAGGGCGTATAGTGGGCATGCGGGAGGCCGGGTGGACGTACCGCCGAATTGCTCAACACGTGGGGCGTGAGGTCTCCACAGTACATCGATGTTGTCGCCAGTGGTCGGCGGAAGGTGCACGTGCCCGTCGACCTGGGACCGGACCGCAGCGACGCACGGATGCACGCCAAGACCGTAGGATCCTACGCAGTGCCGTAGGGGACCGCACCGCCACTTCCCAGCAAATTAGGGACACGGTTGCTCCTGGGGTATCGGCGAGGACCATTCGCAACCGTCTCCATGAAGCTGGGCTACGGTCCCGCACACCGTTAGGCCGTCTTCCGCTCACGCCCCAACATCGTGCAGCCCGCCTCCAGTGGTGTCGCGACAGGCGTGAATGGAGGGACAAATGGAGACGTGTCGTCTTCAGCGATGAGAGTCGCTTCTGCCTTGGTGCCAATGATGGTCGTATGCGTGTTTGGCGCCGAGCAGGTGAGCGCCACAATCAGGACTGCATACGACCGAGGCACACAGGGCCAACGCCCGGCATCATGGTGTGGGGAGCGATCTCCTACACTGGCTGTACACCTCTGGTGATCGTCGAGGGGACACTGAATAGTGCACGGTACATCCAAACCGTCATCGAACCCATCGTTCTACCATTCCTAGACCGGCAAGGGAACTTGCTGTTCCAACAGGACAATGCACGCCCGCATGTATCCCGTGCCACCCAACGTGCTCTAGAAGGTGTAAGTCAACTACCCTGGCCAGCAATATCTCCGGATCTGTCCCCCATTGAGCATGTTTGGGACTGGATGAAGCGTCGTCTCACGCGGTCTGCACGTCCAGCACGAACGCTGGTCCAACTGAGGCGCCAGGTGGGAATGGCATGTCAAGCCGTTCCACAGGACTACATCCAGCATCTCTACGATCGTCTCCATGGGAGAAAAGCAGCCTGCATTGCTGCGAAAGGTGGATATACACTGTACTAGTGCCGACATTGTGCATGCTCTGTTGCCTGTGTCTATGTGCCTGTGGTTCTGTCAGTGTGATCATGTGATGTATCTGACCCCAGGAATGTGTCAATAAAGTTTCCGCTTCCTGGGACAATGAATTCACGGTGTTCTTATTTCAATTTCCAGGAGTGTATAACTGACTACTTCTCAGAAATTCACAAAAATACGATCCTGGCCGGTTGTCGACAAGTGTAACGTCCCCACAAAATAATTTCCGTAACCTCCCAACAGTAAGAAATATAATTATTTATAGCATTCAGCGTAACCTCCCACAGATAAATTCCGTAACGTACCAATAATACAATGCGACTAGTATCTCAATAAAATTGCTACTCACTTATAACCTTTCAATAATTGACTGTCAATTTAACCTGGTAAATTTTGGACGTCAGCAGTACTGCGTCATGACCTTGATACATCATTCTGAATAAACTGAAAAGTCGTACCTTAATTAGGTTGCCGGATAACGCGTATCTATCTGCTCCTATAAGAAATTTTTCTGGCGCAGCTAAGTGCAATGCTGGCCGATAGATTTGTCTTATATAAAAGGAAAGAACTGATTTTTCTTTTCAATAATCGGGATAACCAAGGATCGGAGAAATTAGTAAATTCTTTAAATTGAAATAAATGATTGTCAGAAGTTACTTTTTATGAGAAAGATTCTTATCAAGCGATTTTTTTTAAATACATTTACATGGGACTTGATGTAACATTACTGCATATGCGCGAGGCTGCTTTTACCTTATCCTGCAACGCTCAGGCTCCGCCATCGCTCCACCACGACCGGCCCAGCCAACACGATACACCAGACCGCTAGCAACTACTTACTGCTACGGCCACACAGTTCCTACTGCAGTCAACACTGCTCTTTGGCCTCAGAATCTCTTACAGCTTACATATCGCAGGCAGCACGTGAGCAATCCATCGAAATTACGTCAGCTCGAGTGCGCTAGCAACAAATTCTTTAATCATGGACCTCTTACAAGCCATGGTGTGTTGCACTGTCCTGATGGAATTTGAACTTCCAACCATTTTCTGGTGGAATAGGTGAGAGGCGTGAGGCGAAGGGGGAGGGGATTAGGTTAGTGGAGGTAGCCCAACTGACATATCTTCCCGCCAAAATTTGAACTTCCTGCCATGACGTCATTGCAACATTGCCATATCTATCGCTGCCATCTTGGATCCGCCATCTTGAATAAATTTGCTAACAATGGAGAGTGGGTAAGAACGAAGTTTGTCCTGCTACTTACTTAATGCACCATATTCCTGATAGAGTGTTGGGCTGGCGTGACCATTTTTTCTGATATTTCTTTGGAACATCTAGATATAGCTTATCACACGCGCTGCCTATGTTTTACACTCATTCAAGTGAGAAACTAGTGTCTATGCAATTCGGCATGTTGATGTAGACAAATGAAGGGACATTAAAAGCAGACGATAAGACAAACTAGAGTCTCAGTTTCTCACTACCATCACATATCCCACCTTAACGTGACATTCGAGTCACCTCGCACTCTATCTAACCACAGAGACTTTTTAATAGCCTTAACCTGCCACCGTCGAACTTCTGACCATAGCCGCTCGCACGCCCGAAACGGATGAACTCAAATCCCGTCTCACCTCCGGGCTAATTACCATTCAAAGTATCAAGGTGCGCTGAAACGTAATGCCTCCGAATTTTTGATTTGAAAATATAAAGCTTTTTAAATAAAAAATCTATATTTACATTCCACATAGTTATTCTTCATTTCTACACATTTGTTTCTCAACATAGTCACCTTGGCGACGAAGACATTTTTCCCATCAACAGACGAGCTTGTTCATACAGTCACTGTAGAATGTTTGACTTTGTTGACAGAGCCACAACCTCACCTCTGCTTGCTCCGCTTCATCGCTGTCAAAGCGAAGTCCTAGAAAGTATGGGGGATGACGGATGGCAATGAACCCAAGGCGTCGGATTGTTGCAGACGTCGCAGAGGTCGGGTGTGGTCTGGCTTTGTTGCGCTGAATCAAAGGGTGGACGAACTCGAATTCGAAACTCGATTACAGCAAGGTATTTCTCACGAGCCGACAAAGTTACTTTACACACAGCCATGTTACACACTACATTTCGGAGCCCTCTAGCGACAGAAGGCTGCAAACAGACATGTAGAGTAGAGATGTAGAACGCAAATAACAACTGTTTTATTTAAAAAGCCTCCAGCATTTTCCACATGAAAAATTCGGAGATACTACTCTTTAGAACACCCCCGCAAGAATGTTGCGACGTGCGTCGGGTTGTGACAGTACCCTACTATCATTTCTGGGAATTTTCAAATGTCGCCCCAAAGTGACGCATCCGCCACCTCTCGCAGTAACGGAACTCGACCGCGAGCAGCTGCGAATCTCGCCGACGCCTGCGGAGAGATGCCGGGCCGCAATTAAGCAGTCACAGCGCGAGTCGCGGGCTAATTTGTCAGGCAGGCAGCGAGCGGCGACAAAGCGCTTGCCTCCTGCTTCCCCCGCAGCCGGCCGGCCTGCGGTCTGTGACAAATGCGCTCATTACTCGCGCTAAACGCGCGCTGCGTCATTTGCAGTAAGAAACAACGACGCGTCACGCTAATGGTGCCAGACTTTGATTTCTTTATCTCGAGCTGGCGTAATCTTTGTATTCTATTAGCCACTGTTCACTCTACCACATCTCTGCTCGCAAAGAAACAGTGAGGTGTGGCGGCGTATTCTAAATAGGTTGTAGTGCGAGAGGTTTAATGCAAGGAGAAGGTAGCACGAATATTCCAGAACGACTCGTTGGCTCAGCACCAGATTTAATGCTATGAGAGAAAATTTAGATTGATTAAAATTGCCGTAAGCGGGCCAGGACTCAATCCCTGATACTAGCTGTCAGCATACGGTGCTTCGACCCAGTCAGCACCGGTAATGGTTTGACAGCCTTTTCCCACTTTCTATAAGGGATGATCAAAAACTTACCGTTTGAGGGTGTCGCAGCAGGGTAGCACGTAGGGCGACTCCGATGTGCATATACAGAGCGAGTCAGGACCAAAAGTACATGCTTTGAGGGGTGATAGGGTTGGTGATCCTGAACAAACAGCTTCAACTGAACATACGCCATTTTCTTACCCTTATAAGACATAGAACCGTTTGAAAATCGTGGATATAAGTCTCATGCCCTTATTCACCAGCACTCAAGTGCTAGCACACAAAGCGATATTGGGTGACGTAGAGTGGTCTTTACTATTCATTTCTGTGCACAGAGTGGACACAAAAGAGGAACTTCTACCATATATTTACATGCGAGTGCTCAAGTAAAGCACCATACGAATAAACTCAGATCAGAAACACAGTAGCTATCTACAAGAGCTGCAAAATCCACTGCAGTTGACTGTGGAATTTTTGAATACCTTTTGTAAGGAAATACAGACAATTAAACGAAACATTACACCACAATGTTTCGTTCACAATCAACTTCACTTGCCATATTACGCATAGTTTCATACGTTTCCTCGCACACTTATAAGAAAAAAGGCTTATGTTCATACCACGTTTTTCGTTGAGAATCTTTCTCATCCATCAGAGCATGTACTTTTCCTCGTGGCCAACGCTGTACAATCACTGACACCCAGGCAAGAGATTACAGCAGAATTCGTTTCATCCAGAAGCACTTAGACTCCATGCAGGATATGGTGGTCAATGTGCAATGACCAGTTTTCGTTCAAAGCGGTGGGCGAATTCATTCGATTGTTCGGAAGGGGAGGCAGACAAGTGTTTGCCTCCTTTTGGCCAGTCGGCGATTATAGTATCGAGGCGTACACTCTGCAGTCTTTCTCAAATTATTCGGTAAAACAATTTCACAAGCTTTACTTGTAAGCTTCATGATAATGTCCGCATCAGTGTTTTAGTGGTCATAATTATTGTGGTATTAGCATGGAAGTAAGACATTGAGCGAAATTCGAAAAAGTTTGCAATGAAAAACCGGGATCGCTATGATTTTGTGTTTGGTGCATATTACATAATACCTTGCTGCATATAAAATGTACCTGACATGTTGAAGTCTACTTCAGATTTGGATCGATATCTCTATCTGTCACCAATCTCGAGAAAATTGATCTGACATAGCACGCACATTTGCGATCGCGAGAGGCAGTCATAAGGCCAGATGGAAATTCCACAACATTCCTCATATCATAAACGATTTGAGATGCTGAAATGACATTTCGACAAATGATAGCATAGTGCTACAAAGTGGAGACTATTTTGCTGTAAGATTAGTATGCAAAATTTCGTTATGTACATTGTTATTACACTAACTACAGACTTTTTCAATGAAATAGTTAATATTTATGGGCCATCGATAGTTCGTAAAACGAAGCGCTGAAACGTAACGCCTCTGAATTTTTAAATAGCAAACATCTTAAAGCTTTTTTTGAATTAAGAAAAGCGTTAGAAACATTATATATCTTTTCTTCAAGTCCACACATTTATTTCTCAATATAGTCACCCTGGTAGCGAACACATTTTTCCCAACATGAAATCAATTTGTTGCTACCATCAGTGAAACATGTGTGACTTGGTTGACAGAGCCACAACCTCACCCCTGCTTGTTCTACACAAGTGCTTTGGAACTACCCAAGTTAAGACACTGCACATCTATTTTTGTACCAAGGATGTGTTTTTAGATAAGCTGCTGGCCTTGTTTTTCGTTACTTCCTCGTTTAATAAATTTAATAAACCACTGTTTGAGGTGACTCTCTGTAAACTTAGCTATGTTTTGGCAAAAGACGGAAATTTTATTGTGGCAATCATGTTTCACTCGAAATTTGGAGCTTGATGGACACATAAACATTTTACGTAACAGGAGATAAAAACAATGCTCATAACAGAATAAGTATGGAAAGAAATGTATCTCAAAATGTGTTGATGTGACACAAAGTGATATGGCGTCTCTCTCTCTCTCTCTCTCTCTCTCTCTTTCTCTCTCTCTCTCTCTCTCTCTCTCTCTGTGTGTGCGTGTGTGTGTGTGTGTGTGTGTGTGTGTATGTATGTGTGTGTGTGTGTGTGTGTGTGTGTGTGCGTGGGTGGGTGGGTGGGTGGGTGGGTGGGTGGGTGGGTGTGTTGCGTGTACAGAATTTTTTCGTCGGTCTTCGTCTTTCGCATCCCAAAATAGTTCAAATGGCTCTAAGCACTATGGGACTTAACATTTGAGGTCATCAGCCCCTGGACTTAGAACTACTTAAACCTAACTAACCTAAGAACATCACACTCATCCATGCTAGAGGCAGGATTCGAACCTGCGACTGCAGCAGCGGCGCGGTTCCGGACTGAAGCGCCTGAAACCGCTCTGCCACAGCGGCCGGCTTTCGCATCTCCCTCTCTCCCTCCCTCCTCTGCGGGTATTGGTGGCTACGCGGTGGAGTGGAAGCATCTCACAGAGGGGTATTCAAGGCTATATTGTTTATTTATATAAAAAAATCACTTTGCGGGGGTTCAGTTTCTCTTGCTCATCATTCTCTGTTGTTTGGAAAAAATGCATAACTTGTAAGAAGTAATTAAATCGATCGCCTTTCTTTTTACTCCTATCACGTGAGGAATGCTGTCATGAAACACACATTAGATGTAACTGCACAGTTAAACACATTTCCATCAAGAAGCATCCATCGCCCACGGTCCACAATCTACTCGACCACACCGAACGCCACTGCACACACTCCCAGGAGCCCGGATGCACAGGCGGTCGTCAGTTGCCGAACCATCCACAGGCGTCACTTTGGGTCCCACGAGTGCGAGGCTGTGGCATCTCTTTCATTCTTGACACCTGAAAAATACCTGTCAAAACACGTGTCTACCAAGGCATCGTTGCTGGCACGATGATGCATAGCCTTTGTACTTGCGGTCCAGCGACATGTTCACATAGCAGATCACGCTTAGCGAGATGTTTTCATAGCCACCAATCACCTTAAGTGCAGCTAAACCATTGTCAGTATTATACTGACGTCACAGGTCTATGTAAATAAGAAACAAGTCTCCCTCTGGAAGCACTATAAAATCTTTCCAGAGTAGCAAAGGATACATTTTTCCTAGTGATCCTAACGGAACAGCCCATTCATGATGTATCAACCCTTCTCAGAAATCATTACGTGTTGTAAAAGTAGTTAACAGCCCTTTTAGTAAGAGCTTTTGTGATGCCTCAGCTTATCTGCATGAAGTTCTTCCCCTAAGGACCTGTTTGCGAAAATAGCCCAAAAAAACAGCAGATGCATTCTTCCTGATGGTCCTAATGGGACAGCTTCCATCCGTCATGTCCCTTACTGAATTTCCCAGTGAAACTGCTGCAGCTGACAGTGTGGGAGCACTGCCTTCCACTGTTTTCTGCAGATGAGACTTTCATGGAAAAACCTATCTTCAGCAGATCGCCATATTGCATTGACAGCTAAACCCAAGCAGAAGTTCTCTACAGATCATGAAATACAATCCATGTACTCACCATGTCACAGTGCAGTGCCTATGGGGGAAACTGCCGCTGTAAATGCAGTCCATGACCACAGATGCAGAAGCACGTGTTAGCCTGAAAGACACCATCTGGCCGTGGGTGATCTCCCATCCCAGGAGGAGCTAAGTTGTAGGGGGTCAATACCCCCATGCAAATATTCGTCGTATTGAATCTTCTAAAATTTCCACAGTGTATACGTGACACACGTAGTCCCGAAGGCAACTTAATGCAAACTTGGTTTTAGTTCACTATTCACCCTTCCAGAGAGAGCCGTGAGCCAAATCTTCATAAGCCAGAAGCTTTTTCAGACTCTCGGAATCAGTCTACAAAGGATGCGCAAGCCTCGGCTCGGAACAAATGCATCTACAGAGACACTTTTACCAACCCCGACCTGCTTGCTTGCTGCTGTGCTTTCTACAGCTATTTCCAGACTCACAAGAATATTGGGAACAAAGCACTATTTAACCGTGTAACTACAATTAAATATTACGATTGCTGCCGCAGTCGGACACCAAACAATGTACCGGATATGTCTCCTGTTGATGGCTGTGGTTCTGGAACGAATCTCAATATCTGTAGTCCACGTAATTTTCCACGTAAAAGAAGTCTTTCACTCCTCTTATGGATATAGATGTGCTAAACCTATACCTCCCCCACGATAGGACACATAGTAGCGACCACCAGACACTCGTACGTATACTGTAAAGACTGTTGTATGAAGGTTGGGTCAGTTCCCCATGGTGCTAAGGCGTCACTGTTTCTGACCCAGACCTGCTTGCTTTCTACACCCAATTCCTGACTCTACGATTACAACAACACATGTATTTTCACATGATCTGACAGAATATTATACCATTTACGTAATGCTTCTCGATATCAAGCACATCGCAATATCGCTCGCAGAGCAGTGTCGCTGTCACAGTATAGTTCCGAAGATATAACTGGAAATTATTTCTCTAGAAACCCGAAACTTTTGCGAGGTGTAGTCTGGTGGAAACCACTGAGTAACTATTATCTTATCCCGTCTGGGAAGACCTTTACGTGAAAACACAAAAAAGTAGAGAAAAAACTGATATTTTCACTCATGAAGGCCGATGTCGCTGATGTAACAGAATCCAAAATGAATTTATAAAGTCAGCTAAGGTGTCTAGGGAACTAGCAAATGTGTCTTCCACCCGTCTTTCAACTGCTAGATGCACACACTACAAACGATGTTCTCTCAAGTAAATAAAGTCACAAAACGTGCAGAAGCAGTCAACTGGACAATTTGAGGGAATAATGGTCCATGCACAAACATACGTCTGTCCTGAATCTTTCCAAATTTCCATGCGGAACACGTGATCACGAAAGCTGTCCAACACATTCTGAGTATTAGTTCACTGTTCAGCGGTCTACTGGACGACACAATTAAGTCGGCTACATTACTGCACCCAAACCGGCCTTTCCATTCGGACAGCTCCTGTTGTTAGCCAGAAATGTGATTTATTCCCGTCACAGGCCACAGCTCCCATGCACAATGCATCCCAGATAGAATCGCCCTAGGAAGCCGGCTACATATATATTTGATTGCTATACTTAAAATTAAATATTAAGATTGTGGCCTCAATTGGACGACATTCAACGTTGAGCAAAGTATCGGAAACGTCACCTGCTGACGGCTGTGGCTCTGGAAATAGGAATATCTGTACCATTCTTATGACTTGACATACTTTTCCAAGTAGAAAAACTAATCTTCCATTCCGTTTGCTATCGTATTCCACGTGAAGTCCATACCTTTCTTATGATTGGACACAGACATTTTCATTGTACATTTCGCAACACACACACACACACACACACACATTCTTTATGGGCCGAATGCTCAAGGCGAACCTATTACACATCCCCTGCTATTAAGTATAATACTTCGCCAATGACTGACAGCCGGCAGTACGAAACAGTACTGAGCGAAAATCTGTGATGGGTGAACATAACCTTTTCCTGCGAGTGATACCACTGCGCCTTAGGAAGAGACAGTCATCTTACAAGCCGCCAGATGTTAAAAAACACAATCGGAACTATCATATTAATATCAAAAACGGTCTTGGTTCTACAGGTGCTCACAATATGCAATAAGGCGATCTATTGAAGATACTTTTGCCGTGAAAATCTCCTCTGCAGAAAACAATGGTAGACAGTGCTCCCACACCGGCAGCAGCAGCAGCAGTTTGATGGGGAAATTCAGTAACGGACGTGTCAGATGGAGGCTGTCCGATTAGGACCATCAAGAAGAATGCATCTGGTGTTATTCTGGGCTATTTTCGTAAGTGGTGCTATTAGGACAAGAATTTCCATGTAGACAAGCTGAAACATCATGAAAGCAGCTGTTAAGTATTTCTGCAACACTTTACGAATTCCGAGGAGGGTTTATATGTATTGGGTGGGCTGTCCCCTTAAGATTGCTAGGAAGGTTGCATCCTGTGCTTTGTGTGGGAAGATTTCTATTCTGCATACAGAAGGAGACTTGGATCTTATTTACATAGACGTGTGACATGAGTATAGTAATGACAACCTTCTAGATCCACTTGGAATGATGAGCTGCTAACCAGACATCTCACTGGACGACAGGCTATGTGTCATTGTGTGAACAATGGTGCCTAGGTAGACATGTGTTTCGATGGGTATTTCTCAGGTGTCAGGTATGAAAGGGATTCTGCCACCTCATTCTCGTGAGACCCAAACTGACACCTGTGTGTAGTTTGGCAGCTGACGGCTGCATCATTGTTTTGCCGGGGCCGCCGGTGCATTCTGGCACCTGAGAGTGTGTGTGGTGGCATTCTGTGTGGTCCAGTGGACTGGGTATGGCAGGTGGTGCCTCACGATCAAAAGATTTTTATCTGTGTAATTGCATGTGATGTGTGTTTCATGATGGTATTTCTTGTGTGATTGGAATAAAAAGAAAGGCGAACGATTTAATTACTTCTTACAAGACATGCATCTTTCCAAACAGTAGAGAATGTTGAGCAAGAGAAATCCAACCCCTGCTAGCTGATTTTCTTATAAATAAACAATATACCCTTTCAAACAACTTACGGGTTTGCTGCCGAGTGACGTCGTCGACCATCGCCGATATTAAGATGGGAGCACACCCTGCCATTCTCAAGGCACAAATGCAAGGAGGAAGAAATGTGCAAGGAAATTTAATACCTCGGTTCACAGAGGATTTCTTACGTCGATTGCAGGGATTGCGTTTGAATGACTGATATTTTAGTCAGTTTTAATGTGGTTTCTCTTTTCACTCGCGTTCCTCTCTCTGATTCATTGCAGCTAATTGAGGTTAAGTTTGGTGTCGAGTTAACAAATTTGTTTCGACATGTGCTGACTTCCACTTACATTTTCTTCAATGGTCAATAATACGAACAGACTGATGCAGTTGAAGCCCATTGTCACCTATTGTGCCCAATTTGTTTATGGAGGACTTTGAGGAACGTGCATTGGAGTCAGCGACTTTGAAACCGGCGTGTTTTTTCAGATATGCAGGCGATACATTTGTTGTTTGACCTCATCGTAGTGAGAATTTAAATCGGTTTCTGGAACAGCTGAATTCAGTCCACCCTAATATTCAGTTCACTATGGAGGTGGAAAAGAATGGATGCCTTCCCTTCCTTGATGTGTTGGTCAAAAGGAAGAGTGATAGTACGTTGGGACATTCTGTTTATAGGAAGCCTACTCACACTGACTTGTATGTGCGAGCTGATAGTTGTCACCATCCACCTCAGCGTGAAGGAGTACTTCGTACCTTGGTTCACAGGGCCTACGTTATCTCAGACCCTGAAAGTTTGGCAGCTGAGCTATCACATCTCAAAGCCACCTTTCGTCAGAATGGTTATAGTGAGAGGCATATCAAACGTGCATTGCGCTATCAGCCTTCTGTGCAACGGGTGAGTGACGATAGCAATGGAGTGGCACCTAAGGCTGCGGCCTTTTAGCGTTACGCAGGAAGCATTTCCAACAGGATTGGCCGTATTTTGCGGAAATATGATGTGAAATGTGTTTTTCGACCATCTTCTAAGATTAATGCCCTGTTGGCGTCCGTAAAAGATGATCTTGATTTGCGTAAAGCAGGGGTCTATCGTATTCCTTGCAGTTGCGGCATGTCATATATTGGTCAGGCAATCAGGACTGTGGAAGACCAGTGTATTGAACATAATTGTCACACACAACAGCCGAGCAAATTCGCTACTGCAGAACACTGCCTTGACACCGGTCATCCTATGGAATACAGCAACACGGAGATTCTTGCTTGTACGTCCAACTATTAGGATAGTGTTATTAAGGAAGCTGTTGAAATCAAACTATCAAGCAACCTTATTAACAGAGATGGTGGATTTTGTTTAAATGCTGCTTGGCATCAGGCTCAGTGTCTCATCATAAACAGAGGGACAGAATTAGTGCTACCTCACCTGTTGATTAGTCACTATCGATATTTCTGGTGTTGGTCATCTTTGTTTGTGTTGACACTTGTTCTGTGTGTGATATCTTCCTCGTTTCTCCTCTGTGAACCGAGGTATTAAATTTCCTTGCACATTGCTTTGTCCTTACAGTTGTGCCTTGAGAATAGCAGGGTGTGCTCCTGTAGAAGTATCGGCGGTGGTCGACGACGTCAACCGGCAGCAAACCCGTAAGTTGTTTGAACATTCAATTCGCTGGGAAAAGTTAGGGTCTCAATATACCCTTTAATTTCCCTTGATGAGATCCATCGCCTCCACTGCAGAGCTGCCATAAGAGGGAGGGGAGAGAGGAATGGGATAGGTAGAAGCAAGATGGTGTGAAGGAGGGGATCGATTTCTTGAAAAAGACTTTAAATAAATGTATAAACTATATTCTATACACTGCTATGAATCCCATAAGTTGTTTAAATAAACAATATTGCACACATTGTATGAATTGTTTAAACAATATTCCATCCACTTCAATAGATTTCCAGACAAAATCTTCAACTAAGTAAATGAACTATCTTCCATACACTCTCAAAGATAATTAAATAATATTCTACATATGGTCTAAATTGTTTAAACAATATTCCATACGCTGCAATCAAATTCCCTCCAAATTACCATCCAAATGAGTCCTTGTGCTGCCAAATTCTGGTAGGGAGGTTGGGAGGGGAGGGTGTTTACTAGAGGGGGAGAGGTTAATTAACTGATCAATTTAATCAAACAAGTGAGAGAGACTATTTCAATAACTCAGACCTGAAAGTGTACCTGTAGCAGTGAGATGAGGGGTTAGGTTGGAGGTTCCCTAAGGGCAGAGGGGAGTGGGAGGGGGGGAGAACAATAGGTTAAGGACCTGCCATTCAAAAGGAAAGATCCTTTTTGCAGAACAATAAGTTACGAAGCTGTCAATCAAAGGAGATTAATAGGTTAATGACTTTTCAATCAAAGGAAAAAAATAGATTTGCCCTTGAGTGCATACCTGCTGCTGATGTAGGCAACCCGCACTAACAAAATCTGCCACAATGTAGTTTGTCCTACTACCCTCGCTGATTGACGATACACTTAAACAGCCCACCAACACGTCTCCATGGGACCCACTTTATGTCCAGTACTCGCCGTTCCTGATGGGTGGTGAATCCGACGACACCAGAGAATGTCATCTTCGCATCACTCGTTCTGTTCATTTGTTCCTCAGGCAAATCTTTATAACACAATGCACACCGAGCACTCCACCCAATATCGGAGGACTTACATTGATAGAACATCGATACACCATGATACTGCCAAACTCAACTTCTAGCCAATGACTGTATTTTATAGCTGCTAGCAAACTAAAGAACCAGAGGTTGCACAGAGTTTCAGGGAGAGCATAAGAGAACAATTGACAGGAATGGGGGAAAGAAACACAGTGGATTTGAATGGGTAGCTTTGAGGGATGAAATAGTGAAGGCAGCAAAGGATCAAATAGGTAAAAAAGACGAGGGCTAGTAGAAATCCTTGGGTAACAGAAGAAATATTGTATTTCATTGATGAAAGGAGAAAGTATAAAAATGAAGTAAATGACGCAGGCAAAAAGGAAGACAAACGTCTCAAAAATGAGATCAACAGGAAGTGCAAAATGGATAAGCAGGGATGGCTAAAGGACAAATGTAAGGATGTAGAGGCTTATCTCACTAGGGGTAAGATAGATACAGCCTACAGGAAAATTAAAGAGACCTTTGCAGAAAAGAGAATTTCATGCGTGAATATCAAGAGCTCAGATGGAAACCCAGTTCTGAGCAAAGAAGGCAAAGCAGAAAGGTGGAAGGAGTATATAGAGGGTCTATACAGGGCGATGTTCTTGAGGATAATATTATGGAAATGGAAGAGAAGGTAGATAAAGATGAAATGGGAGATATGATAGTGCGTGAAGAGTTTAACAGAGCACTGAAAGACTTGAGTCGAAACAAGGCCCCGGGAGCAGAGAACATTCCATTAGAACTACTGACAACCTTGGGAGAGCCAGTCCTGACAAAACTGTACATCTGGTGAGCAAGATATATGAGACAGGCGAAATACCCTCAGACTTCAAGGAGAAGATAATAATTCCAATCCCAAAGAAAGCAGTTGTTGACAGATGACAAAATTACCGAACTACCAGTTTAATAAGTCACAGCTGCAAAATACTAACGCGAATTCTTTACAGACGAATGGAAAAACTAGTAGAAGCCGACCTCGGGGAAGATAAGTTTGGATTCCGTAGAAATTTTGGAACAAATGAGGCACTACTGACCCTACGAGTTATCTTAGAAGAAAGATTAAGGAAAGGCAAACCTACGTTTCTAGCATTTGTAGACTTAGAGAAAGCTTGTGACAATGTTGATTGGAATTCTCCCTTTCAACTTCTGAAGGTGGTAGGGGTAAAATACAGGGAGCGAAAGGCTATTTGCAATTTGTACAGAAACCAGATGGCAGTTATAAAAGTCGTGGGGTATGAAAGGGAAGCAGTGGTTAGGAAGGGAATGGGACAGGGTTGTAGCCTATCCCCGATGTTATTCAATCTGTATATTAAGCAAGCAATAAAGGAAACAAAAGAAAAGTTCGGAGTAGGTATTAAAATCCACGGAGAAGAAATAAAAACGTTGAGGTTCGCCGATGACATTGTAATTCTGTCAGAGACAGCAAAGGACTTGGAAGAGCTGTTGAACGGGATGGACAGTGTCTTGAAAGGCGGGTATAAGATGAACATCAACAAAAGCAAAACGAGGATAATGGAATGTAGTCGAATTAAGTCAGGTGATGCTGAGGGAATTAGATTAGGAAATAAGACACTTAAAGTAGTAAAGGAGTTTTGCTATTTGGGGAGCAAAATAGCTGATGATGGTAGAAGTAGAGATGATATAAAATGTAGACTGGCAATGGCAAGGAAAGCGTTTCTGAAGAAGAGAAATTTGTTAACATCGAGTATAGATTTAAATGTCAGGAAGTCGTTTCTGAAAGTATTTGTATGGAGTGTAGCCATGTATGGAAGTGAAACGTGGGCGATAAATAGTTCAGATAAGAAGAGAATAGAAGCTTTCGATATGTGGTGCTACAGAAGAATGCTGAAGATTAGGTGGGTAGATCACATAACTAATGAGGAGGTACTGACTAGAATTGGGGAGAAGCGGAGCTTCTGGCACAACTTTACTAGAAGAAGGGATCGGTTGGTAGGACATGTTCTGAGACATCGAGGAATCACCAATTTAGTGTTGGAGGACAGCGTGGAGGATAAAAATCGTAGAGGGAGACCAAGAGATAAATATACTAAGCAGATTCACAAGGATGTAGGCTGCGGTAGGAACTGGGAGATGAAGAAGCTCGCACAGGGTAGTCTAGCATGGAGAGCTGCATCAAACTAGTCTCAGGACTGAAGACCACAACAACAACAACAGCAGTGAACATTTTTGTATGAAATTTGATTCATCACGGCATCACTGAAGGACTCATTTCATTCCAAAAGTTATGTTTTTATTACCTTTCAACTTGTACATATTGTAAAGAAGTGCGTTAAATGTTATTCATCGTGTAGATGTAAGATGTGTTAAGGTATCTTGTAAACTACGGACTCAATACTCAGATTTAATATAAATCTAGATGCCTCCTGGTCGAGTGTCATGTTACGTCGTCTAGCGTGAGAGGGCAAAAGTTAAATCGTAGCGAAATGTATAAAAAGATCTTTCGAGAAAACGAGGAGAGAATCTAGCAGCGGGAGGTCGGGATGGCGGCGCGAAAGGGGGGACGCGTGCAGACGGCGGTCGCGAGAAGGAATTGTGGGGAGCGCTGTGGGCCGCACGGGGTTTGCGGTCAGTCGGGTGGTGCTGCCTTGCTCGGCTACGGTTTTCCATCGCTGAAGTGGTGCGTGGAGCTGTGAAGTGGTGGCCTCGCCTCTCTTCATACCACTGTGTATGTTGCCCGACGAGACGAATTCCAGCGAGTGAAAACAGTGATCCTTGCTGCACATCGAACGAGCCTTAGAGCAACGACTGTTTGTAAAGTGGCAAGCTGGACTGCAAGCTGGTTGTTAATGTTTCTTAGGAATCGAGCTTAATGCTTTGACCTGTCTATGCTGATTCAAGGTCTCACATGTGTAGTAGGATGAAGCATACGTTTCCATACAACGTTGTCTGCTCATATATAAGATCTAGTCGGTTACTATTCTTAACTGTAGATGCTCCCTCGCCATATCCTGCTTGCTGTAATTACATACGTTGAACCGTAATAATGCAGACTGGCAGTGACTTTGGTACATTCAGGTTTCTTTATTGTCAGATAACGGCGTTTAATCTTGTATCAATGCTCATACCCCAAGCGCCCCTTTGTGAAATGTAAACTTTCAGTGTTATTGCTCCTTAAAAAATTATAAACTTAGTGTGTTTTAGTGTAGTACTACTCAGGTCCTGTAATTGGTCGTCTTTCCCTCCATGGTTTTTCGCATGCAATTCACGTTGTTTATAGCGGTCCAAATGGTCTGAGCTGATCAGTTGATGGAGGAAGGAAACTGGCAGTGTAGTAACCGTATTTGTAATAATGCTGTGATAAAGGGAAACAGGTCGGTGCTTTGGCCTTGGATTATTATGGACTAAGTTGTGTACATAACGCTTGTAAGATTTAATATTTTTACATGTTTGTTGAAGTGCCTCACTTAATTTGGTAGCCACTTGGCAACGGAATTGTGTTTAAGTGAATGCTCAGCAGTATTTTCTTGCATTCTATGCGTGTGCACGAAATCATTTTAATAACGTTTAATATCTGTAAATTATTACTAGCCAGCTATTAAACGAGGGTTTCACGCTTTTACCCGTTTTCTATCTTGGGACATGATTTTTTCTTAAATGAACCGAGTAAGAGTCTTATTTCTCTTAGTATTCTTGATGTTACAAATTTAATCAGTCAATTTATTAAAGTCAGTATTTGTTAGCCTCAAGCTTTGGCACTAATTCAGGGATTTCCTATTAGTTCAAGATGTTGATTGCCTTAATAATTGCTAAATATATAAAGAAAGTATCTTACTTAAAATACCATTTACTTGGGATTTGTTAAAACTATTTATAATATAGTGTTTTGAGAAAATTTTTATCTTCTTAAGAGATAATTACTTTAAACATATCTGAGATTGTTCAAGCTGGGTTTGATGCGAAAAAATATTCCTTGAGATTTCAGTATCACAAATGCATGTCATATCAAATTAAGCTTGCTCTTAAATAAATTTTCTGTTTAAAATTTTTAACTGTGAATGCTGTTGCTGTGTGTTACCATTGAATTTCCCTCCCGCACAACAGCTCGTGTGCTGACCATTACCTTCCCACAGCAGACTTGAAGAGTACCTTGAAAGAAAGGTTTTATAATCATGAAACTCTCATTCTTCCCCACGATATCACTGAGGCTGTAACTTTAAAATCTACCAGACTCATCTCTTTTCATCATCTGACGTTCCATCACAACAGCATAATGTAAGATGGGGTGGATAGAAACAGCCTGAAATGCTTGTAAAATGTTGCAGCGGAGGTGCAACTGAGAAATAATTGTTCAAAAAAAAAGTACTATACGTTCCATCACAACAGTATAATGTAAGATGGGGTGGATAGAAACAGCCTGAAATGATTGTAAAATGTTGAAGCGGAGGTGCAACTGAGAAATAATTGTTCAAAAAAAAAAGTACTATACGTAGCACCGTTTCCATGTTACTTGGCATTTAAATTAGCCAATCAGGTCGTCGCGTGCGCAGATTCAAGCAGCCTGCCAGAGAGAGTGTCGTGAAACGTATTCTTTATTCGGTTTCCGGAAAAGACACATGTTAACTGGTAATGATCATTTGAATATGTAGTAACTCACAGACCCACTGATGTATGAGCATTACCGCATTTTAGCTCCTGCAAGTGCTTGCATTTGTGAAAGCAACGACCTGATTGGCTAACGTCGGTGATAATTAACTCGGAAATGGCGCAACATATCGAATTTTTTTCTTGAAAGGTGTTTTTCAGCATAATGTCCACTGTAACACTTTTACAAGCTTCTGAATATGTTTCTGACCACCTATATGTCTTTTGTGTACATAAGTAATCTTTGGTTTTTATCTCTTAGTACCTAAAATATTTATGTCTCCATCTTACCGTTCAGTTCAGATCCGCTTCAAAATGACCAAGATGTGAAGGCTGAAACAGTTTGTGGACAGCACAGCACCAGTTGCAGCCTTTCATTAATTGAATATACAGTTGCGACACGACAGTAGTCACCAAACATGTAGAAACTAATAGCTTTCATAGTAAACTATTTCTTTGACGCCGTCGTCTGTAGCGCACAGACATGTCAAAAGCTTTAGGAACTACATTGTTTGGGAAGTACAGTTTGAGGAGATGGCTCCAGATCACTAATAAGCATCCCTCAATTTGCCCCCAAAGTGTGCAATTCCAAGAATGCAGTTAGCCCTTTCCAGGGCACACTACCTCAACTCAATGAAGCACTGTCCGTGGGGGTGGAGAGGCTTGCGTATCCATGTGAAGCTGAGGGCTAAGCCGAAGGTGCAGGACTTACTGCCGGAAAGGCCTCAGCAGATTGATCAGATTAAGAGTGTCCCACAGTGTCCTATCTTCCCTATCCACTTCTAGTCCTACCCAATTCCCTTTCCCAACACAAGGTGTGACGCGATCTGTGCAAAGGGATGCATGGCACATGGGAAGATGGGTTGCAATTGGAGCCTCAGTTATACTGGGTGACCTCCCTGAGCAAGTAGCCTTACACCGTGTAGGGTATTCGTGGTGTGGACCATGTAGATCCCCATATCTCGTGGGACCAATATGGACACGATTAAAGAAAATAAAGAAAAAAAACTGAGGGGCAAACTGTGACCTCCGACACCCAAACATTGGGGCCAGGACCGATGGAAGATATGCCCCCTACTGAATCAGGGCCTCGACTTGAGCCAGAAGTGGGAACTGAAACTGAGAAGTTGGACCAGATCAAGATTAAAGTCTTGTCTGGGGCCCAGAGGAGGAAACTACTCAAAGAACAGAGGAAAAAGGAAGGGAAAGAATGGCTTCCTAAAGACATGTGGAGGAAATCAAAGAGACTTGAACCTATGACCACCAAAAAAAAACTGTCCACAACATCGAAGACAGGCAGCAAGAGGATAAGGGGGGAATCTAAGACTCCCTCCTCCCTGGATAAGCAACCCCATAAGAAAACCGAGGCAAGAAATAGGGAAACCGACCTATAGTACTGCAGTCTCGGCTTTTATGGCAGTTATCCAGGAAGGCTATCCACTGGTGACCATCACCTCACAGCAGGAGGAATCTGTACAGATGGTCCTCTTTGAAAAGATTGGAGGGGAGGGATGCTGGCCCAGGACCCAACTTCAGAAGTATCTTTCTAGATCGTGGTGCCCTAATTTTTTCTGTGAGGGGGTGCACGCGGTGGAATAGCTTAAGGACAAGGTGCCCATGATATCCCCATGGGAAGATGCGAAGCTGCTGGTCAATATGGCATTGGAACTTCTTAAGACAGCTAAGGTATCAATATAGGTACCAAAGATCCTTAAGGGTGTCTCTCCTAAGACTCTGTTCGAGAAAATAGGAGCTCAGAATCCAAAAGTCTTGACAGAAGACTGGAGAGTGATCAACCAGAAGGTTGTACTGGAAGGACTAACACTGAGGGTGGAGGTCGGAGAGAAGTCCCTGAAGGTGATATGAGAGCAGGAACTGAAATTGTTTTTAGGGTTCTTGTAGGTCACAGTCAGGGTTCTCAAAGACCTCAAAGGCAATGATGGAAGCAAGACGGAAACTGAAGGTGCTTCAGATTAATGTGCAGCACAGTAAAGGGGCCACTGATGCCCTGAGCCGCAGCCTGGAGAGGCAGGACGTGGATGTGACCCTGATACAAGGGGGCATATCAGGCCTTGGTGACGCTGCAGGTGAGCTGACGTAAAAAATTCCAGAACACTCATCTATGTAAGAAATGGAATTTCTTTCATGCCAATGATGGATTTCTGCTCCAGGAACCTAGTGATCATTGAAATGCAGCAATGTGAGGAAGGTATCACGAGGGAAATTATTTTGGCCTCAGCATACCTTCCTTGTAAAAACAGCTCTCCTCCTTCTTTGGAGGTGAAGAGACTGGTAGAGGCTTGCCATTGGCAAGGTAACCTACTGCTGGTAGGATGAGACACCAGTGCCCTCAACCTGGTGTGGGGCAGCAAGGACACCACCAGTAGTGGTGATTGCCTTCTGGAATTTCTTGTAGCTAACAACTTGGAGGTCCTGAATAGGGGCAATGAACCTACATTCAGGATGTGCAGAAGGGAAGAAGTAATTGATGTAACTTCTGGTTCCATGATGATGGACAGCTATGTCAAACAATGGCATGTGGTGTTACAACCAACCTCATCGGACCACATGTATATTAAATTCAAGGTTGAAATGGTGGTCAGACAGACCACGACCTATAGGAGTCCCAGGAATATAGACTGGGAGACAAATACGAGGGACCTTGTCTTATATTTATCGGAAATTAAAACCTCGATAAGGAATCCAGTAGAGTGAGAAAGTAGCAGAGGCTGTTACCTCTGTCATAGCGACCTCATATCAGATCAACTGCACAAACACCAAGAGGTGCCCAAAAAGGATTGTGCCTTGGTGGAATAATAACATGGAAATTCAAATAAAATAGGCACGAAAAATGTTTAACATTGCAAGATGTAAAGGGCAATGGGCTAAATATCGTGATGCCCTTGTCAGCTGCAACCTTGCAATCTGACAAGCAAAGAAGACATCCTGGAAGGCATTCTGTTAGAAGTGGAGGGCATGGCTGTTCAAGTCAGACTTCACAGAATCCTCACTAGAGTACCGGTCAGTCCAGGATGTACGTTGAGGAAGGGGGATGTGGAATATACAATGACAGCACATGAGATGCTGGAACTGCTCCTCAAAACTCACTTTCCACAGTATATTCTGCCAAACGACACAGACCAGGATGTGATCCCGGAGAGACAATGGTTCTCAGGCACTCAAAGACAGGACTGGGAATCGGCCAATGAGTGTGTGGACTCATAAAATCCAATGGGCAGTGGGAACATTCCAACCGTTCAAGTTAACTGGCCCACATGGAATTTTTCCAGCTCTCCTGCAACAGGCAGGAGAGAATCTCATAACAGTCCTATGCTGATTATTCACGGTTAGCCTAGCAGTAGGTACCATTCCCAATGCTTGGAGGGCAGTGAAAGTTGTCCTCATTCCAAAGCCAGAGAGAATTGATCATACCAAGGCCAAGGATATGAGATCAATCAGTCTGTCCTCCTTCATTCTGAGATCACTGAAAAAAACTAGTAAATCTATACGTTGGGGAGAGGAGCATAATTAGGGCCCCTCTACAAGCAAATCAACACGCATATCAGCCAGGTAAATCATATTATACAGTTCTTCACAAACTCGTTGGGAAGGTGGAGAAAACACTTCCTAGAAATAGCCCTCTGCATATTCCTGGATATTGAGGGGGCCTTCACTAACACGACCTTTGATTCCATGGTAAGGGCAGCAGAGGTGCATGATCTAGGGACCATTATATGTAGGTGGACCAAGGCCATGCTTAGTGGAAGGTACAGGGTACAGGGTACAGGGTTCCATGATGAATGAATAGATGGTAATTAACACCAATAGAGGCTGCCCACAAGGAGGAGTTCTGTCCCCTTTATTATGGAATCTAGTGGTGAACGAACTCACTGAGGAAATAAATTCAGACAATGCTTCTGCCAAGGATACGCAGATGACCTTGTCATAGTAATACTTGGCAAATTTACTGACACAGTTAAAAATATGGCACAAGGAGAATTGGAGATTGTGGGAAACTGGTGCATTAAACAGGAGCTGAGGGATAATCCTAAGAAGACTATAGTGGTGCCATATACAAAGAGGCATATCTACCACTCAAGTTGGAATCAATAGCTCTTCGACGAAACTCTACTTGTGAAGGTGATAGTGAAATATCTAGGGGTAACCTTAGCTGAGAAATTAACGTGGACCTCTCACATTAAGAGTATTTGCTCCAATGCCAAAAGTACTCTAGTGAGTAGCAGAAGGTCTTTTGGTAAAAACTGGGGCCTAAGCTCCAGAAGTATGCTCTGGATGTACACCACAATGGTTAGACCTAGGATTTCCTACAGGGCCATAGCGTGGTGGAAGGAGGTAGAACAGCGGGTTGCTGCTAAGGAGCCTGCTAAGGTGCAGAGACTGGCCAGCTTAGCCATGAACAGGCAGAATTAGCAGCGCACCTACTACTGGGATGGAAGCCATGCTAGACATGCCTCCACAGCACCCTTGGGTCAAGATGGAGGCAGCAGCTGAGGCATACAAACTGAAGACTGGCGAAAACTGGATCTCATCGAGATATACAGAATCACACGCTAACATAGTTAATGAGGTAAACAGAAGAATGGCTGGGGAAATACCTGCCCACTATATAATAACTAACAACTGCTTCAACAAGCATTACAATATAAGAATTGGAAGCAGGGAGCAGTGGGAAAAACAGTTCGACACCATATGGGGGACATTGCTTGGTTCACCAATGGGTCTAAATCAGACCAAGGCTTTGGGGCTCATCTCTCTAGGAAAAGTGGCCTCTGTATTCCAAGCAGAAATTGCTGCAATCTGGGCATGTGCGAAGGAGAATATGCGTAGGTGCTACAATAGACTTCTACGTCTATTCAGACAGCCAGGCAGTCCTGAAATCACTGGCAGCTCCTGCAACAAGATCTAAGATTGTTGCAGAATGCCACAGGGCTCTGGTGGAGCTTGGGGAAGCTATAGGGTAAAACTAGTGTGGTTGCCTGGCCACTCAGGGATCTGTGCCAATGAACAAGCCGACACTTTGGCCAGGATGGGACAACAACTCCATTACTGGACCGGAACCTGGTCTGACAATCAACAAGGCTATCATCAAACTAGAACTACGGAAATGGTTCAGGAAACAGCATGTAGAATATAGGACCAAGGCCCATAAACAAAAAAAAAATGATAAGGTAATGACTCCCAAGCCATGTTTTAAAAGAAGCTCTGTAATCCAGGGATTGAACAGGAAAGAGATCAAACTCATGACAGGACTGATGACCGGCCATGGGAATTTCGAAAAACACCTACACCACGCTACGTAGCAGCAATGTGCACCCACTTCAGTTCTTGCAAACATGGTGCCGCAACAACAGAAAGCTTTTTGTGTTCTATGTTTTGCGCAGTACGGACCAGTAATAACTTCAGTGTGACTTTTGTAATGGGTATGGTGTACACGATACAGATCAGAGCAGTAGACGACGCAATGAACAATTCCGAGAAACAAGTTGGTTCTGTAAGGACAAATCAAATGGCCGTCCCTGGGCGTCTGACAGACATAGAACACGTCCGCCACATCTCCGAGGTAGCGAGGACGTGAGGACTTTTCGTTCAACCATGTTGCGAGTATACCGTGAATATCACGAATCCATTGAAACATCAAACCTCCGACATCGCTGCGACCCGAAAAAGATCCTGCAAGAACGTGACCAACGACGACTGCAGAGTACCGTTCAATGTGACAGAAGTGGAAGCTTTCGGAGCCGAAGGCCCACTCTTGTACTCTTGATGACTGCACGACTCTAAGTTTTACGCCTCTCCTGGGCCCGTCAGTACCGACAAGGGACTGTTGATAGCTGAAAACGTGGTGTTTGGTCGAACGAGTCTCGTTTCAAATTGTATCGAGGGGATGGACGTGTCGGAAATAGAGACAGCAGGGAACTGTTCAAACTGGTGGAGGCTCCATAAAGGTGTGGGGCGTGTGCAGTTGGAGTGATATGGGACCTCTGATGCGTCTAAATATTACTCTGACAAATGATACGTACATAAGCATTTTGTCTTACCAGCTGTATGTCCATTGTGCATTTCAGCGGACCTGGGCAATTCCAGCAGGACAATGCGACACCCAACACGTCCAGAATTGCTGTAGAGTGACTCCAGGAACACTCTTCCGAGTTTTAACACTTCCGATGACCACCAGACTCCCCAGACATGAGCTTTATTGAGCACATCTGGGATGCCTTGCAACGTTCTGTTCAGAAGGGACCACCACCCCCTCGTACTCTTTCGGATTTATGGACATCCCTGCAGGATTCATGGTGTCAGTTCCTTCCAGCACTACTTCAGACATTAGTCGAGTCCATGACACATCGTGTTGCTGCCCTTCTGCGTGCTCGCTGGGGCCCTACTCGATATTAGGCAGGTGTACCAGTGTCTTTGGCTCTTGAGTTTATAAAGATCTGCCATAGAGTGAAACATGAAACACCCACAAATTATCACCCTCAGGAAGCAGAGAGGGCTCAGGACTACTACCTGCTAGTAGACTTGCTCTGGAGGCGTGGGTCCAGATAAGGTCCAGATAAGGTCGGGAAAACACCCATCAGTTCCCCTGTCCCAATTCCCCAACTCATCCGGCAGGTGTATTGATGAGGACCTTTGGAGATGCTCGAACAAGAAATGTAAAGGAGATATATTTGTGATCTGAAGTAATCCTAACTTTTTTTTTTCTTATAAGAAAGTTAAATACACAGTAGTCATGTTTCACAAGCAAATTTATTTTATAGTTCACTGCGTAAAAAATCTCTCGTATTTCGATTTCCAGGCAATCATCACAGAGCTTACGATATGTGACGTTTTACGACCACATATCTATAAGAAAAACACAGGTTTAAAAATACACAGAGAAGCAATGAACAAATCGTGCCTATATTACATAATTTTCCGAGATTAAAACTGTAAGAATATAGACCAAACTAATAAACGCGTGAATACTGCCACATACTACTAATTTGTATGAACAAATTAATTGGTGCGTGTGATGAGCCCCCTCTTCCATGATTCATAGACCTTGCCGTTGGTGGGGAGGTTAGCATGCCTCAGCGATACAGATAGCCGTACCGTAGACGCAACAACAAAGGGGTGTCTGTTGAGAGGCAAGACAAATGTGTGATTCCTGAAGAGGGGCAGCAGCCTCTTCAGCTGTTGCAGAGGCTACAGTCTGGAAATTTGTTTGATACGCCTTCAAACATCAACCAAAACGGTCCTGCTGTGCTGGTACTGCGTACCGCTGGAAGCAAGGTGAAACTATAGCCGTAATAATTACCGAGAGCGTGCAGCTGTAGTGTATGATTAAATGACGATGGCGTCCACTTCGGTAAAATATTCTGGGGGCAAAATAGTCCCCCATTCGGACTGATCTCTAGACGGGGACTTCTCGGGAGGAGATCGTTATGAGGAGAAACAAATCTGGCGTTCTATGGATCGGAGCGTGGAAGGTCAGTTCCCTTAACTGGGCAGGTAGGTTAGAAAATTTAAAAAGGAAAATGGACAGATTAAACTTAAATATAGTGGGAACTAGTGAAGTTCGGTGG
Organism: Schistocerca gregaria; assembly: GCF_023897955.1. Taxonomy (NCBI): domain Eukaryota; kingdom Metazoa; phylum Arthropoda; class Insecta; order Orthoptera; family Acrididae; genus Schistocerca; species Schistocerca gregaria. The sequence goes on from NC_064927.1 coordinate 184,194,054, forward strand.
CAGGAGGAACAAGACTTCTGGTTAGATGCATAAAGGATTATAAATACAAAATCAAATGAGGATAATGCAGAAGTAGTCTCATTAATGAATAAAAAAGAAAATAGGAAAGCGGAGCAAAGTTTGTGTTATTGTACCTAAGACAGACACGGAGCCCACACCAACCACAGTTTTACAAGATTATATGACAACTAGCGCCGTAGATGATGAAGAGATTGGAGAAAGGTATGAAGCGATAAAAGAAATTATTCAGATAGTTAAGGGAGACGAAGATTTTATAGTCACGGGGGACTGGAATTCGATTCTAGGAAAAGGAAGAGAAGGAAAAGTAGTAGGTGGAAATGGATGGGGGGTAAGGAATGAAAGAGGAAGACGCTTGGTAGAATTTTGTGCAGAGCGCAACTTCACCGTAGTTAACATTTGGTTTGAAAAAGAAGGCTGTATACGTGGAAGCGGCTTGGAGACACTGGAAGGTTTCAGATAGGCCTAGATTATAAGATCGTAAGAAACCAGATTTTAAATTGTAAGACATTTCCAGGGGCAGATGTCAGCTCTGACCACAATGTTTGGTTATGAACTGTAGATTAAAACTGAAGAAACAGCAAAAGGTAGGATTTCTAGGAGATGGGTCTTGGATAAACTGAAAGAACCACTGGTTGTAGAGAATTTCAGAGAGAGCATTAGGAAGCGATTGACAAGAACAGGGGAAAGAAATATTGTAGAAGAAGAATGGGTAGCTTTGAAATAGTGGAGGCAGCAGACGATCAAATAGGGGAAAAGACGAGGGCTAGTAGAAATCCTTCGAAACACAAGAGATATTGAATTTAATTGATGAAAAAACAAATTATAAAAGTGCATTAAATGAAACAGGCAAAAAGAAATACAAAGGTCTCAAAAACGAGATCGACAGGAAGGGCAAAGCGGCTAAGCGAGGATGGCTAGAGGACAAATGTAAGGATGGAGAAGCATATATCACTAAGGGTAAAACAGATACAGCCTACAGCAAAATTATAGAGACTTTTGGAGAAAAGAGAACACCTGTGTATGTATGTCAAGAGCTCAGATTAAAAACCAGTCATCAGCAAAAAAGGGAAATCAGAAAGGCGGAAGGAGTATATAGAGGGTCAATGCAACGGCGATGTGCTCGGGTGGTTTATTATGGAAATGAAAGACGACGTAGATGATGATGAAATGGGAGATATGATACTACGAAGAATTTGACAAAGCACTTACAGACCTAAGTCGAAACAAGGCCCTGGGAGTAGACAACATTGAATTAGAACTACTGATAGCTCTGGGAGAGGTAGCCATGAGAAAACTTTTCGATCTCGTGAGCAAGATGTATGAAACAGTCGAAATACCCTCAGACTTCGAGAAGAATGTAATAATTCCAATCCCAAAGGAAGCAGATGTTGACGGGTGTAAAAATCACCGAACTATCAGTTTAAGAAGCCAAGGTTGCAAAATACTAATACGAACTATTTACAGACGAATGGAAAAACTGTTAGAAGCTGATCTCGGGGAAGATCAGTTTGGATTCCATAGAAATGTTGGAACACGTGAGGCAAACTGGTCCTATGACTTATCTTACAAGATAGGTTAAGGAAAAGCAAACCTACGTTTCTGGAATTTGTAGACTTAGAGAAAGCTTTTGCCAATCTTGGCTGTAATACTATATTTCAATTTCTGAAGGAGGCAGGGGTAAAATACAGGGAGCGAAAGGCAATTTACAATTTTTACAGAAGCCAGAAGGCAGTTATAAGAATTGAGGAGCCCGAAAAGGAAGCAGTGTTTGAGAAGGGAGTGAGTCAGGGTTGTAGACTACCCCCGATGTTATTCAATCTGCATACTGAGCAAACAGAAAAACAAAGGAAAGAAAGGTTTGGAGTAGGAATTAAAATCCATGAAGAAGATATAAAAAAATGAGGTTTTCCGATGAAATTGTTGACACTGTAATTCTGTGAAAGACATCGAAAGACTTGGAAGAGCAGCTCAACGCAATGTTCAGGAGTGATATAAGATGAACATCAACAAAAGCAAGAACATTAACAAAATCAAAACGCGGCTAATGGAATGCAGTTCAATTAAATCAGGTGATGCTCAGAGAGTTTGTTTAGGAAATGAGACATTTGAAGTGGTGGATGAGGATGAGGATATAAAATGTAGACTGGCAATGGTAAACAAAGCATTTCTGGAAAAATTTGTTAACATCGAGTACAAATATAAGGAAGTCCTTATACGGCGTTTAGCCATGTATGGAAGTGAAACATAGACGATAAATAGTTTGGACACAAATAGAATAGAAGCTTTCGAAATGTGGTGCTATAGAAGAATGCTGAAGGTTAAATGGATAGACCACGTAACTAATAAGGAAGTAAGGAAGAGAATTGGGCAGAAGAGGAATTTGGGGCACAACTTGACTAGAAGAAGGGATCGGTTGGTAAGACACGTTCTGAGACATCGATAGATCACCAATTTAATATTGGAGGGAAGTTTGAAGGTTAAAAATCGCAGAGGGAGACCAAGGGATGAATACAGTAAGCATATTCAGAAGGATATAGGTTGCAGTGGTAATTCGGAGATGAAGAGGGTTGTACCGGACAGAGTAACATTGGGAGCTGCATCAAACCAGTCTCTGGACTGAAGACCACAACAACAATATGTGATGAGCAAGTGGAAAGGGGACGGTGGGTGGGCATAGGGGAGGACGGAATCAGTAGAGTGTGGGTGGGAAACTACACTCCTGGAAATTGAAATAAGAACACCGTGAATTCATTGTCCCAGGAAGGGGAAACTTTATTGACACATTCCTGGGGTCAGATACATCACATGATCACACTGACAGAACCACAGGCACATAGACACAGGCAACAGAGCATGCACAATGTCGGCACTAGTACAGTGTATATCCACCTTTCGCAGCAATGCAGGCTGCTATTCTCCCATTGAGACGATCGTAGAGATGTTGGATGTAGTCCTGTGGAACGGCTTGCCATGCCATTTCCACCTGGCGCCTCAGTTGGACCAGCGTTCGTGCCGGACGTGCAGACCGCGTGAGACGACGCTTCATCCAGTCCCAAACATGCTCAATGGGGGACAGATCCGGAGATCTTGCTGGCCAGGGTAGTTGACTTACACCTTCTAGAGCACGTTGGGTGGCACGGGATACATGCGGACGTGCATTGTCCTTTTGGAACAGCAAGTTCCCTTGCCGGTCTAGGAATGGTAGAACGATGGGTTCGATGACGGTTTGGATGTACCGTGCACTATTCAGTGTCCCCTCGACGATCACCAGAGGTGTACGGCCAGTGTAGGAGATCGCTCCCCACACCATGATGCCGGGTGTTGGCCCTGTGTGCCTCGGTCGTATGCAGTCCTGATTGTGGCGCTCACCTGCACGGCGCCAAACACGCATACGACCATCATTGGCACCAAGGCAGAAGCGACTCTCATCGCTGAAGACGACACGTCTCCATTCGTCCCTCCATTCACGCCTGTTGCGACACCACTGGAGGCGGGCTGCACGATGTTGGGGCGTGAGCGGAAGACGGCCTAACGGTGTGCGGGACCGTAGCCCAGCTTCGTGGAGACGGTTGCGAATGGTCCTCGCCGATACCCCAGGAGCCACAGTGTCCCTTATTTGCTGGGAAGTGGCGGTGCGGTCCCCTATGGCACTGCGTAGGATCCTACGGTCTTGGCGTGCATCCGTGCGTCGCTGCGGTCCGGTCCCAGGTCGACGGACACGTGCACCTTCCGCCGACCACTGGCGACAACATCGATGTACTGTGGAGACCTCACGCCCCACGTGTTGAGCAATTCGGCGGTACGTCCACCGGCCTCCCGCATGCCCACTATACGCCCTCGCTGAAAGTCCGTCAACTGCACATACGGTTCACGTCCACACTGTTGCGGCATGCTACCAGTGTTAAAGACTGCGATGGAGCTCCGTATGCCACGGAAAACTGGCTGACACTGAAGGCGGCGGTGCACAAATGCTGCGCAGCTAGCGCCATTCGACGGCCAACACCGCTGTTCCTGGTGTGTCCGCTGTGCCGTGCGTGTGATCATTGCTTGTACAGCCCTCTCGCAGTGTCCGGAGCTAGTATGGTGGGTCTGACACACCGGTGTCAATGTGTTCTTTTTTCCGTCTCCAGGAGTGTATTATGCTATTTACAACAAGAATAGTATCTTTTGGTAAGAGAAATATTAACTTGCTACTTCTACATTAGCTAGAGTACTTCCTCTCAGCAGAGCTATGGCATCACACTTTTACTATACCCTGCATTTTCTGGAAATCAGATGCACACCTGACAAGTAGCAAGACTTTTGTATGTCGCTTTTCATGTACTATGAGAATGACGCTACTAAGTTGATAATGAGGTAGCAGAATATGACAATAATGTTTTAAAAAGTGAATTGTACTGAATGTACAGACTTCCTACTGACTTCATATCTTAATTACATTCAACATGATCCAGGTCGTCTTTCTCTCTTTTCTTTCTGATAATACGTGGGAACAGGGCACACACTAGATCAGGGACGGGCAAGGCAGTGTCCGACATAATGAAAAAAGTGGGGCATTCACACAGGCAGTTAGCATTAGGTGTTGTCTCCATGAAAGTAGCCATATCGGATGAGCGGAACATTTGCGACTCGCTTCCAGCCTTGTGGCGAAGCAGTGGTGAGGGAAAGAACTTTATCAACGGGTGACGGTTTCTCTCCCACGACCTAACAAGTGTCCTTAGCAAATAAGAATATCATGCTTCCCCAAAGAAACGCGGCATGCCGAAACATAAGGGGCCAGTCACAGGTGCAGTTTTTTACTTTCTGAGGACCTCTCACGCAAGGCTAATTACTGGGTGTGAAAACGTGCGATTGGTAAAAATGTTTCGGCGTCGGGAAGTCGGAGCATAAGCACAAGCTTTGTTTTCAAAAAGAGGAGGTGTGAATCGGAGAGTCACTCTGGTTTCAACGTAATGCGTTTTTCTTGGTGGGATATTTCCAGCACCGGTACCTAAGGACAGCCCTCTGTATGTGTTTAGTCAGATCACTGCATTTACCTGCCTCAATTCCAACATTGATTCAGTGGTTGAATACATTTCTCAATCTGACCCTTAGGCCAACAGTCACTGTACTCATTTAATTAGAAACTCGCGAGTCATCTTTTGAGTGTTATATCTAAAGGGCACCTCTTCATTCACCTGAAAGTAAATCTGAAAACCAGTACGTTCTTTTGGTTTAATTCATACAGAGCAGATTTGCAATAAAAATTGAAGTTATTTCATAGTCAGATGTGTTTTCAGCTTGCGTTTTAATTGAATAAATTATGTGTTCATTTAAAATTTGTTTCTGTTAATACTTTCACCTTTACATTTAATATTATGCAGTTCTTCACTTTATGATCCTCACCGAGGGTCATAAATTCTTGGTGCTAGTCTTTCCATTACGAGCAGTAATTTCAGCTTGGATCTTAAAGGCGTCTCCACCACGTAATTAATTTTCTGTCAGGAGAACCATTTCAAACACATATGGTGTCTTGCGCACCGACTCTTATCTTGTAGAACATCCTCGGTGTCCAGTATATAACTCTCACGTTTTTCACCTGCCGGTGATGATCTGACTTCGCGCTTCCCCCTTACGTCAAAGTTGCGATGTTAATGTCACTTCATGACAATACTATAAATGCTTGTCACGCGTCCCTTCACGTTATCCAATCTGGCGTATTTCCTTTAACTAATGTCATATTACAGTGTCATTTATTACCGAACACACTGAATTTTTCATCTCAAAGGAAAAGAGGTACTGAAAAAAACAGCTTTTGTTGATTTTCGTTTAAGATTAAAATTTATTTTCTTCTACGAGGTATAGAATGCTGTGTGGACAGGGAGATTTTTTATTAGGCCAACTCATAAAAGCAATCAAGTTGCGGTACTTCAAAGTTTCACTCCAGAATCTAAGTTCTTGGGACAGCTTAATACTATATTTTCAAACGTTAGATTTACTTATATATCTCTTTGCGAATATCCAGGGAAAGTAAGCTAACTGTTAATTTCTAATTGAATGAACTAGTGAAAACATTGGAATAAGATATTGCTCCATAGCCCATACAAGTTGTGCTGTGGACAGTCATCGTAATCCTTGAATCTACCGACATACATAAACATTTATGCCGATTTAAATGCAATGGTGTACTTTTAATCGATTTGATCGGTAACTCCTGACAATTAAACAGAGGTTAACATAATACATACCAATATTTATGGATATATTTTCGTAAAGATATACCGGATGCTATGTGCTTAATATCAGGCCAAAATCTAACATTACAGTGCTGTTCCAGTCCTGTTACATAATTGTTTGTGTGTTAATGTTATTGCTTAAGATAAAATATTTTCTACATCCGCTTGTTGATGCTGATGTCCGCGAAGCAAGGACCATTACATCATCGTTCGTAAAAATGTCTGGCAAGAGTAGCATGCTCAAAGCCCCAGTGTGAGCCCTATCGGATATCTCTGTGGTGAACTAGAGCGTAATCCGACACAGCACTTTACTCAAAATGCCAACGAAATCTATTTGTTAGTGATGAGAAAAGATTCGCCATTACAGAACTTAGTGGAAATCTTTCGCCTGAAAATTATGAGAACATACACGATTTCTTTTTTGTTTTTGTTTTCAGGCAAGCCAGGCATTAGTGAGACGAACAACAATGTGAAGTTTGATCTCATAGTGTATCTAGAAAAAGAGTTCCTTATTGAATCGGTAGTGCTACAACATAATGGAATTTATAAAATGCACGTTTGACCATCAGCTGCTTTTTTATTTAAACCGCAAATTTCAATGGTGTGGCTTTTTTTCGTCCGCCCCCCCCCCCTTCCTTTACAATATCAGTAGTGCTGATATAGTAGGCTTCCAATTAAGCACTTTAACTCCATTTTACTTAATATTATGTTTTCCTCTTAATGTAGTCGATATTTTACAGTAATGGTTAGATGCATATGAATACTGGGTGACATTTCATCCTGCTCGTATTTCCGAACATGGTATTTTAACTTGTTTTTACATTATATAACTGACGTTTGTTTATATACATTTCATTGAGTATATGCAATGATTATGCTACTTGTAACATCAGGGCTTTACAATAATTTCTACCATATGTTGTAAGATAGATGTTATTCTATGTCTGGAGATAACAACTTAGTTTTAATGTTCACCGTGTGAAACTATACCAAAGATGGTGGCCATAGGTAGTTCAGTCTCCTGCATTCAGCAAGAAACTTATCATCGCGACATTTTTGTACCATACATCAAAAATATTTTGTAAATATCTTTGACCAACTTCTCAATATTTTGTACAATTGTAGCACTTATGCCGCGCGGGCTTAGCCGTGCGGTCTCAGGCGCTGCATTCATGGACTGTGCGGCTGGTCCCGGCGGAGGTTCGAGTCCTCCCTCGGGCATGGGTGTTCATGATTGTCCTTAGGATAATTTACGTTAAGTAGTGTGTAAGCTTAAGGACTGATGACCTTAGCAGTTAAGGCCCATAAGATTTCACACACATTTGAACATTTTTTTGTAGCACTCATACATTTCATCTTCTCTTCAGCACCGCTCTGTTTACGCATGCTGTTGGTATGATTGCCTTTAAAAGTCCTGTGTGTTATACAGGAATTCATGGTACGCTCTACATATGAGACGTGCAATGTTGTGGCCTAAACTGTTTTAACTGGCGCTATTCGTATACATTTTGCAGTTTCTCGGAAAAAATTTGTAACCTTTCCTGTGTACTACACGTATTTTTTGTATCTTTAGACACAATCAATGAAGATGGTCTTTGACTGAAGCGAGTCGATATATGTTTTTAAATAAAATAGCAGCTGATGCTCAGACATACATATTATAATTGTTTTGGCCACACAAACAAACTTGTTATGCATTTTATACATCACTTCACGGCTGTCGATAGTCACTTTCCAAAAATGTGAGATACCCATGTCGTCCCACGGCGAGACCATTGTGCATTGTCGGAAAAGAGTACATGTTCTGAGTTTACTGCAGACACGACTCTACAGCTGTTGGGATAACAGATCCATAACAGTGTGGATGTGAAATGGTGCTGCAAAGCCGAAGTACGCGGGACAATGCGTTTCTTGTGGCCAAAACCTCTAATGCACACAGATTCGGCTTAAAATTCTGGCAACATATGTACCAAAAGCAGTGTCACGTCCAGCCGTAGTGAAATGGTGCTAACAATATGACCGAAGCCGCACCATAGTGGCTGATTTTCACCAGGAAAGAAGACCACTGACATCGACCACAGACGACAATCTCCAGCCAATAGAACAACTGCTTCGCAGCAATTGCATATCTTCCGTCGGTAGTGAACGTCCATAAAGCGGTCCTCGACTGGCTCCTTGATCTAGAAGCTGATTTCGTTCAAGTGGTTCAAATGGTTCTGAGCACTATGGGACTTAACAGCTTAGGTCATCAGTCCGCTAGAACTTAGAACTACTTAAACCTAACTAACGTAAGGACATCACACACATCCATGCCCGAGGCAGGATTCGAACCTGCGACCGTAGCACCCCCGCGGTTCCAGGCAGCCCATTGCAGTGTCGTAGCTCTTGTGCCTCATCCGCTTCTGTATGCGGTGATTTCTATGTGCTTCCAATAAGAAAGGGTTCTATCAAGAGTCATTCCTAGATATTTTGGGAGTCTTAGTGGTGAAGGACCTGACCATAAAAGGTTGCATTCAACTTCACATTGGCCATCCTGTTGTTCTTTGGATTTGGTATCAGTCTCCACTGTTGTGCTTAGATCAGTGGATAGGATCTCCTCTCCAGCTTCAAGAGTTCTCTGTTGGGTGGCCAAGGCCAGATCGTCTGCATAGATGAACTTCCTTGGCTCGGTTTCAGAGAGGTCAGATGTATACGAGTTGAACAGGATTGGTGCCAAAACTGAGCCTTGAGGAAGATCATTATCAAGTTTCTTCTGCCTGCTTAGTTGGTTGCTGAGGACTACTTGGTAGTATCTCTCCGGTAGCATGTCGTTTATGAGCCTGGTTGTGGTTTGGCAGTGCATAACACTGGCGAGTTTGTACAAGAGTCCTTGTCTCTGAACTGTATCGTAGGCAGCTGTAAAATCAATAAAAGCCGCTGATGTTTTAAGGTGACGTTGGAATCCGGCTTCTATTTGTGTAGTTAAGCTGAGCGCTTGGTCTGCGTAGCTTCTGTTTGATCTGAATCCTGCCTGTTTGATGGGAATAACAACATTGATCTTCGGATCGATTCGGTTGAGGATGACTCTTTCCAAAAGCTTCTAGTAGCAGGTTAGGAGGGAGATTGGGCACTGTAATTTCATCCAATTTCCTTCAGAAAGGCGACGGTTCGTAGTAACTGACAGAAAACTGTCGAGTAAAACGTGATATCTTCAGTTCCCCAAGGAGGTGTTATTGGCCCTTTACTGTTCCTAATGTATGTAAGTGATTTAGGAGACAATACGAGCAGGCAACTTAGGCTGTAAGCAGATGCTGTTGTCGTTTACCTTCCAGTAAAATCATCAGAAGATTAAAACCGATTGAAAAATGATTTATAAGAAATATCTGTAAGGTACTAAAAGAGGCGGTTTACACAAAAAAATTAAAACTGTGATGATCACTAAAAGAAATACGTTAAATATCGGTTTCGATGGCGTTTTATTGACAGAATCTTCTCTAAGTGAGAAGATTCAACAAATTCAATGAAGAGACTGCCCACACTATATTTGTTCGTCCTCAGCTGGAGTACTGCTGCGAGCCATGGAATCCTTACCAGATAGTAATGACGGAGAATATCGAAAAACTTCAAAGAAGGACAGCTCGTAGCGTATTATCGCGAAACAAGAGATAGTGTGTCACGGATATGATTATATTTTTTGACGCCCATCTACAGAGAGAGAAATGATCATAGTAATAAAATAAATGAAATCAGAGTTCACACGGAAAGATTTAAATATTCTTTTTTCCCACCAAAAGTTGGAGAGTGAAATGGTAGAGAGTGAAAAAGGTTCGATGGACCATCTGTCAGGCACTCAATTATGAACTGTAAAGTTGTCACGTAGATGTAATTAATTACAAAAAGGTTTTAACAGATCCCTACCAGTCACAGAATTTGTTTGCTGTTAAATTATTTATTTAGCAACATAATTCGAAGAGATAACTCATCATGAGCCTACATTGACATTACAAAGACATTTGACATAACTGTATATAGATAATAAAGGTTTTTGAGATGACTTGACATGACTTTAATATCTGTTCACTTATGTTAAATGTTTTTGTAATGTCAATATAGCCTGATAATGAAGTATGACCTCCAAACATGTTGCTAAATAAATGATTTTGTAATCAACTAATTTTGTGACTGGTGAGAAACTTTTCTTATTTTCGAAACAATTAAGGTCGATTAATTATCAGTATAGCTTCAAATTATTCGTTAAGTAATGAAATATGACTCTACAAGAGCGATACGTAGCGAATAGTGGTATATGATTCATCACTTCAAGTTTGTTCTTGAAACTTTATAAGCACTTCTCCGCGAGATGGTTTGCGTCTATCTTCAAGCGCAGGCCCATGTGGCCTAGGGGTTCGAGGCGCTTTAGTCTACAACAGCGCTACCGCTAGGGTCGCAGGATCGAATCCTGCCTCGGGCATGGATGTGTGTGATGTCCTTAGGTTAGTTAGGTTTAAGTAGTTCTAAGGGACTGATGACCTCACATGTTAAGTCCCATAGTGTTCATAGCCATTTGAACCATTTCTTTGTTATCTTGAAGCGCGAATCATCTCTGAGACACTTTCCCACGGGTGAAACAAACCTGTGCCTATCTGCGCTGCCCTTCTCTGTATACGTTCAGTATTCCCTGTTAGTACAGTTTGGCTCGTACAAATGGCTCTGAGCACTATGGGACTTAACGTCTGAGGTCATCAGTCCCCTAGAGCTTAGAACTACTTTAACTTAACAAATCCAAGGACATCATACACATCCATGCCCGAGGCAGGATTCGAATCTGCGCCCGTAGCGGTCACCCGGTTCCAGACTGAAGTGCCTAGAACCGCACGGCCACTACGGCCGGCAGTCCAGTTTGATACAGGTCACAGGCACTTGGGCAATATTCTAGGAACTGTCGCACGAGTGAACTCTTAGTGAACTCGTATGTAGACAGATTGCATTTCCCTATTATTCTACCTGGAACAGAGCCTATGTGATAATTCCATTTTATATCTGTACAATAAACCCAGGCATTTACACGACTTGAAAGATTTAAATTTGGCTCATTATATACTGCAGTCATAGGACACAGTGTTTTTTCGTTTTGTGAAGTTCACAATTTTACATCGCTGAAATTTTAATGCTGATTCCCAGTCTTCGCAACAATCTGAAATCAGACTTAATGTCTGTGGAACATTTTTCAGATAGTATATGATTATAGATAGCTACGTCATCTGTGAAAAGTCTGAGCTTATTACTTATATTGGCTGCAAGCTTATTTGTTTACAACATGAACAATAAAGGGCGCACAACACTTCCTTCTCTGGTGCTTACAGGAAGTTACTTCTATATCTCTCGATGAATCTCCATACAGAATAATTTGCTGCTTCCTTTCTACCAAGAAATCATCGCTGTCACAAGTTATTCTTGATTACCCATACGACCGTACTTTTGATAACAAGAGTGGACCTGTTGCTGAGTCAAATGTTTTTAGGAAATCGAGAAATACTGCATCTACCTGACTGTTTTATCGAAGGCTCTCAGGATATCATGAGAGAAGAATGTGAGTTGGGTTTCAGATGATCGATGTTTTCTGAATCCATGCTGATTGGCATGGAAAAGGGCTCTGTGTTGAGAGATACCTCATTACGTTTGAGCTCAGAGAATGTTCTGAGATGCTACAAGTAAACTTCAAGGATACAGCACGGTAGTTTGTAGATCATTTCTGCTATCCTTCTTGAATGCAGCTGTGATCTGTGGTTTCTTCCTACCTCTGGGCAAGGTCTGCTGGTTGACTATGTAACGAGGGGCTAATTCAGTCTCATATTCTGTATAGAACCTGGTAAGGTTTTCATCATGCCCGTGAGCACTTGTATATTTTAGCGATACCAACTGTTTCGCAACGTCAATGACACTAATATCTATATCACTCGCAGATTTTGCATTGTCACGACAAATAGTGGGCTGTTTCTCTTGTGTAGAGCTAGTACACACACGACCACACTACACGGTCTTTTGGGACTGGTTTCGTGACGACACACCATTAATGGACTGACGTGAATCCTGCTGAATATTTATTGGATACTTGGGACGCCAGAACTCAGACCCACACAGAAAGACTCACCTCAATAGCTGCCCTCGTTCCAGCTCCTGGCGAAGAATGTGGTTCTCCAGGAAGCATCCGCAAATATGTCGGCGGCGACGCTGGATTCCGTTCGAACAGCGAGTGGGCCAACACACTAGGGCCTGCCACCGCCGAATATGAGCCAGTGGACAGCTTTGTGTCAGGTTGATGTACCGAGGCTTTTGATCATATAACTTATAATATTCAGAGTTGATCACATACAAACCGTACTGTACCTTTGTGCGCGATAGGTGTTGACAACTTCTAAAAACTAGAATCGTATGCCTCCGCTAAAGTAAGAAAAAAATACTAAATGATTGAAATACTCTTGAAGTTACTCCCAAATGGAACATGGACACTGTAATGGATCCTTGGCCAATGATAAGCAATGTCTCAGGTTTGAGTGTTGCGCCTATTTTCTAATCAGAGATGCGATCAATCACTTTCACATGATACGACCTACTTAACTGGCTGGACAACTACACATCACGTTGTATCTCTGTCAATCTGCCACGATCGTTGATGCAGCTGCAGAATGCTTCACCACGGTGCTGCGAAAGACTAAGTAGCACGTTTCAACACGAAATTTTACTTTGTGAGTTAAAAGCAGAATATTGGCGTAAAGGTACAACTCTAGTATTACTCGAAGTATACGATTTACCTCGCAAGCGAAATTAATTATGGTCGAAATGGTTCAAATGGCTTCGAGCACTATGGGACTTAACATCTCAGGTCATCAGTCGCCTGGAACTTAGAACTACTTAAACCTAACTAACCTAAGGACATCACACACACCTATGACCGAGACAGGATTCGAACCTGCGACCTTAGCGGCCGCGCGGTTCCAGACTGAAGCGCATAGAACCGCTCGGCCACAACTGCCGGCTAATTATGGTCGAAATTGACTCCGAGTCCGTTATGAGACCGCTTTTCCATGTGTTTCGTCATGGACACTAGATCAGTTGGAGACAGGAGATTCGTGGTTTATAAGTGTTTATGCATGAAAGGATCAATCCCATTATGGTGTAGGTTGTCATTACCTCATATGATATAGAGTTGCGTCCTACGACCATGAATACAAACGCCGTGAACACTGAATCTATGAAGCTAATATAATTCCAATTAGTTTTTCGAGAGATTCAGGAATGTTTTCCCATTTCTTCTGATAGATATCAACGTTCTGGATTATGTGTTCTACAAGGTGGAAAAGACAAAACTGGACTGGAAAATATTTCACGCACCATAAAATAAGCAACCCAACTTACATCATCCCCACCTGGGGCGGGTGATGTAAGTTTTTGGTCCATCTTAAGGTGCAGGAATAATTTTCAGAGATGTTTTCTGCCCATTCTCTAGTTCTTGACTGTCCTTATACCTTTCCGCTCTGCTGTAGTCATGAGTATCAAGTTCATTGTTCCTAGATGCCGTAAGACACCTCACTAACCTCTCCCTGGGCCGCCCGGTTAGCCGTTCGGTTCAACGCTCGGCTTTCCGCACTGGACAGGAGCGCCTAGTCCCGGGCACGAATCCGCCTGGAGGACTTGTGTCGAGGTACGGTGACCCGGCCAGTCTGTGGATGGTTTTAGGCTGTTTTCCATCTGCCTCGGCGAATGCGGGCTGCTTCCTCTTATTCCGCCTCAGCTACACTATTTCGCGGCGATTGCTGCGCAACGAAGTTCTCCACGTACGCGTACACCACCATTACTCTACCACCCAAACATAGGGGTTATACTCGTTTGAGACGTTCCCTGGGTGGGGGTCAACCGATGGCCGAACCGCACAATAACCCTGAATGAGTGTGGGGAGGCGGAGGGGTGAAGTGGACTGCGGTAGTCGTCGTGGGGTTGTGGACCACTGCGGCTGCGGCGGGGACGGAGCCTCTCCGTCGTTTCTAGGTCCCCTGTGAACATACAATACAAAACCTCTCCCATCTTGTTGTAACAATTCCTCAGAGTTTTCCTTCCTCACCCACTCTGTATACCACATCATCATTTCATTCAAATTCAGTTCATAGTTTTTTATATACGTCTTCCTTTTTGCAACATTTCAGAGGGTTCCAGTTGGTTCCTTTCTTTGTTTGCGAAGCTCATCTCTTCACTTCATTGTAGTTTAAATCCGATCCCCACAGACAAAATATTGGATGTAGTTCAGGTACATTTTCTGAGTGTGTTGGTGTATAGCACTCATTACAGAGCAGTAGCATAGCTACGATTTATTCAGCTTGTTACACCAATTACCTTTGTGTCTCTGAAATTTTTTTTATCAAGAGTGAAGAAGTTTGTAACATACAGTCACCAATACGCACAACACAAAATACTTTGATGTGATGGCCGTTGCTTCACGACCAACTCAGCGTAGTGTCGCTGCGCTGCTCTGCCACTGCATTAATTGAAACAACAGACGAAGTGTCTGTCAGACAACACTTCATCAGCAAGCCTGCAGTAAAACTGCACCTTTCTATGAGTGGGCACTGCATCATATATAAGGATAACCCTGAATACCTGGGAAAGGAATTCGAGCGCACTCAAACCTGTAGCTCAGATACAGAAGACACAAAACAGAATATAATGTCACGCAGTGCTATCCTGGCGAAACTGGTTTGAACCGCATGGATCTGTGGAGTGTGCACATTGAAGACTTCAGCACTAGCCCTTATCTACAGTGCGGCTAAACATTCACCAGTTTGGATGAGAAGTGCAGAAGTAGCTCATGTGGACGTCCATCTGAAAGAGGAAACGCAAATAATCTCTGGAACACTCAGTGCCACTTCATGTGTTTGGCTTCCATTCTAGTAAACATGGAGCCCCTGAAATTAGGCTATTGCAGTTAGCCACAAGCGAATACATATAAACCTTCGCAACCCAAAACTCTTTACGCCAAGAACAGACCATTACAGACAAAAATACAGATGACCTTTATAGAAAACCGGCGGAGAACAGCAAAATTTCGTCTCTAATACTGCTAAGGAAGAACTGCAGGCTTTAACTGGACATAAGAACCGAAAATTTATCGATTAACTCAACAAGAACACCGAAGCATTCAGTCCCTGTGTTTACTATGGATAACTTCCAATCATGTCAGAATGAGTCTAGGTTGATCTAAGTAACTGATGAACAAATGTAGCTTATTGGATAGTCCTAAACGTGAATTCGGTTAAACCCAGTCAGTGGACAATATACTTGTGGGTGAAGTGAGTGGTTATCAATTTGAATCGAAGGACATGCACAGGCTCTCTGATTAGCCATAGAATGGCGAAAGTATATATGTAATACAGTATAAAATTCTAGGAATATTTGTGAAGAATATCGTCGTTCAGTACAGAGATACAAGCAGTTAATGTCGTGATTGCTATTGTAAATGACAAACAAGTAAATAAGTTGTGAACTGACTGTCACAAGTCGACGAACGAAGTTTTTTTTTATTTTTTTGTCGCTATTTTATGGTTATTTTATTAAGAGAACTGGGAAGGTGCACTCTCGGTATGGTATCTAGTTCCACGTTTGTCGGCAGAAGTCAGTGAGTGTCATGGGGACAGGCGAGTTTGTCCAGGCAATTGAGGAGTTTTGCAGAAACAGGCACTCGTTCTCCGCAGTTTTGTTGCCTAGTGCTGGTTGCTTGCCCCGCTGAGGGCAGAGACAACAGTGTCACTTCTGCTGTCTACAGATAATAACTGAGCATAACATTATTTGCATTTTGTGTATGGGCATGAGGATACAGGATGTAGTGGCATCGACTGAGTAGCACGGGAAAGTCGATTGTTTTGTTCCAAAGGAAATCCAGTCGAATGAGCTGCTCACCCGCCTTACCCTCCTCTCATGCTTGGCGTGAAGAGGTTGACCAATTGGGGGTACACTCCTCCAGGTCAGTACCAACCTCTTCTTTGTCAATTTTCTTTTTGTAAGCTAAGCGTTGGATGTTTCTGTTGTGATCCCCTGTTTTTTCGTAATATAAGCGATATTCTGGTTCATCACATTGACAACAGCACGGAATCCTCCACTCCACTTGAAGTTGTTTTCAAAATTTGAAGCAGAAGGAGAAGCATAAATTTTCTTGGTGATTCGTCTCCCGACCTTGTCTGGTGCTGGACAGCGCAACCTACCTAATTTTTGGGGGAATGTAAGTCTCAAAATTGTGATACTGTTCAATTGCTCTGAACACCATAGGATTTAACATCGGAGGTCGTCAGTCCCCTAGAATTTAGAACTACTTAAACTTAACTAACCTAAAAGGACATCACACACATCCATGCCCGAGGCAGGATTCGAACCTGCGAACGTAGTAGTCGCGCGGTCCCAGACTGAAGTGCCTAGAACCGCTCGGCCCCCGTGGACGCCATGTGATACTGTGACCCATACGCTAAGCGAATGGTAAGTGACGTGTTCTGCCACGCAACTTGCGTTGCCTATTTTATTATAAATTTTGGTCGCTTTCGTTCGTTAACTTTGTATCCATGAACTTCCGAGATGAGGAAGTGGCATATTAGAGAACTTTTCTCTCTGTCCAGTTTAATTTAATGGTGTGCTACATAAAGTGCAAATGAAAATGAATTATAGTCAGACATGACTTAACTTAAGGATCTCTAAATTGCTCTGTTACCTCTGTATACTCATAAAAAATATACAGTCTCCTGTACACCTAAATGATTGTTCCCACTATGAAGGTGTTTCCGTTGCGTACAATAGATGAATAAAGCCAACAGAAGTTGGAAGTTGAAGAGAAGTACTTACCGATTTTCAAAGTAAACTCTTTTGTAACACTGTTAACCTACACCTAACACTGCCGGGAAAACGAACGTGGGACAGGACAGCGCAGTACTATTCAAACGAAGAGCGAAGTGAACATCACTGCTATCAACAGAAAATACCGTGAGCGAACGTAAGAATTTTGTTTCCAAAACAGGCACACAGCACGTACTGGCTCAAATTCAAAGATATAGTAGCAACAGCAATTGAGATATTCATACCTCATAAATTGGTAAGAGATGGAACGGATCCCCCGTGGTACACAAAAAAGGTCCGAACGCTGTTGCAGAGGCAACGGAAAAAGCACGCGAAGTTCAGAAGAACGCGAAATCCCGAAGATGGGCTAAAATTTACAGACGCGCGAAATTTGGCACGTACTTCGATGCGAGATGCCTTTAATAGGTTCCACACCGAAACATTGTCTCGAAATTTGGTAGAAAATCCGAAGAAATTCTGGTCGTATGTAAAGTACACAAGCGGCAAGACGCAGTCAATACCTTCGCTGCGCAGTGCCGATGGTACTGTTATCGACGACTGTGCCGCTAAAGCGGAGTTATTGAACGCAGTTTTCCGAAATTCCTTCACCAGGGAAGACGAATGGAATATTCCAGAATTTGGAACACGAACATCTGCTAGCATGAGTTTCTTAGAAGTAGATACCTTAGGGGTTGCGAAGCAACTCAAATCGCTTGATACGGGCAAGTCTTCAGGTCCAGATTGTATACCGATTAGGTTCCTTTCAGATTACGCTGATACTATAGCTCCCTACTTAGCACTCATATACAACCGCTCGCTCACCGATAGATCTGTACCTACAGATTGGAAAATTGCGCAGGTCGCACCAGTGTTCAAGAAGGGTAGTAGGAGTAATCCATTTAACTACAGACCTATATCATTGACGTCGGTTTGCAGTAGGGTTTTGGAGCATATACTGTATTCAAACATTATGAATCACCTCGAAGGGAACGATCTATTGACACGTAATCAGCATGGCTTCAGAAAACATCGCTCTTGTGCAACGCAGCTAGCTCTTTATTCGCACGAAGTAATGGCAGCTATCGACAGGGGATCTCAAGTTGATTCCGTATTTCTAGATTTCCGGAAAGCTTTTGACACCGTTCCTCACAAGCGACTTCTAATCAAGCTGCGGAGCTATGGGGTATCGTCCCAGTTGTGCGACTGGATTCGTGATTTCCTGTCAGGAAGGTCGCAGTTCGTAGTAATAGACGGCAAATCATCGAGTAAAACTGAAGTGATATCAGGTGTTCCCCAGGGAAGCGTCCTGGGACCTCTACTGTTCCTGATCTATATAAATGACCTGGGTGACAATCTGAGCAGTTCTCTTAGACTGTTCGCAGATGATACTGTAATTTACCGTCTAGTTAGGTCATCCGAAGACCAGTATCAGCTGCAAAGCGATTTAGAAAAGATTGCTGTATGGTGTGTCAGGTGGCAGTTGACGCTAAATAACGAAAAGTGTGAGATGATCCACATGAGTTCCAAAAGAAATCCGTTGGAATTCGATTACTCGATAAATAGTACAATTCTCAAGGCTGTCAATTCAACTAAGTACCTGGGTGTTAAAATTACGAACAACTTCAGTTGGAAGGACCACATAGATAATATTGTCGGGAAGGCGAGCCAAAGGTTGCGTTTCATTGGCAGGACACTTAGAAGATGCAACAAGTCCACTAAAAAGACAGCTTACACTACACTCGTTCGTCCTCTGTTAGAATATTGCTGCGCGGTGTGGGATCCTTAGCAGGTGGGATTGACGGAGGACATCGAAAGGGTGCAAAAAAGGGCAGCTCGTTTTGTATTATCGCGTTATAGGGGAGAGAGTGTGGCAGATATGATACACGAGTTGGGATGGAAGTCATTACAGCATAGACGTTTTTCGTCGCGGCGATACCTTTTTACGAAATTTCAGTCACCAACTTTCTCTTCCGAATGCGAAAATATTTTGTTGAGCCCAACCTACATAGGTAGGAATGATCATCAAAATAAAATAAGAGAAATCAGAGCTCGAACAGAAAGGTTTAGGTGTTCGTTTTTCCCGCTCGCTGTTCGGGAGTGGAGTAGTAGAGAGATAGTATGATTGTGGTTCGATGAACCCTCTGCCAAGCACTTAAATGTGAATTGCAGAGTAGTCATGTAGATGTAGATGTAGATGTATCTTCACTGTCATGTCGGTGTTTTCAGCATAATGTATAGATACAAAGACCAACTAGGGACTGAGGGTAGAGGCTTAGGAAACGAAACGAAATTCAATTGCTGTGTAACAAGCCGCCGTAGACTACAGATCCGTTATACCAAAACAGAAAATATCCTGAAGATCATCCAAAATTTTGTCACTGCATTTCAAATTCACCCTGTTTATTGTTTGACGGATTAGAGAATTGTACGTAATAGGGGTATCATAGTACGGCACTTTTCAAGCACTGATGAAATATCTTTTACGAAAGAAATATGCGGGTAATATGCTGGGCACCCATAGTGAGTAAGTGAATTCTGGGGACGTAAGTATATGAAATTAAGAACGATACACTACTGGTTTCATACCAATCGCATATCTTTTCTAATGGTCCACGTTTTGTTTATAACGTTACAAGGCCGGTTGAGTGCCAAATTAATAACCGAAAGTTTCGGTTTCCAGTCTACGGTCAGTCCTACGGTATTTTTCTGGCGCTTGCCGCTAATTTCTCCTCCGGCAGTGCCAAGTTGCCATACTGGTCCGGAGGCTACGTTAAGCAGAAGGTTCCCTATAGTTTCATGAGGAAGTCTGTTCAAAGGTCTGAGGAAGGCAACGCCATATCAACTCGAGTAGGGCCACACCTTAGTAAAGCACATCCGCGACCAAACAAACCTTCGAATTGCCGACAACTTCACTCTAGACGACAGTGTGGAACTGTATGGAAAGCTTTACGGAAATCGAGAAGCAACTGTTCCGTGTCGGGCAGTCGCGCGTAACGACGGCCTGACGAGAAAGTGTAGCACCCTGGAGACATGGCTGGATGTCAATGTAACTTCGTATAAATCCACACCAACGCCTGGTTTGTAAAATGTTAGAGCAGGGCCGTTCCGCAGAGCCGATCGGGAGCGCGGAGCAGCGAGAAGTAAACAGAGCGACAGGCGTGAGCAACGGGAAGAGCAGATACCAAGTCCCAGTTCCAGCTGTCACTGCATTTAGACGTGGAAGAAGCAGCAAGCAACTCCGACAGCAGGCCCTCAGCACCATGTTGTTTTAATGCTGCGTGGGAGGGTCTATACCTTTTTGATGACGATGGTAGTGTATAGCATTTAGTGTCTCACGAAGTATTAAACCATATAAAGAAATTCAATTTAAGACGCCATCATGCAGCCATTCACGCGCCTGAGTATGACAAACATATCGACGACGAACGAAAGCTAATGGTGCTTGAACTGAACGCCTAGTTTTCACACGATGTAAGTTACCACTTAATACTAAGTTATGCTTCTAATAGGACGGCAGTGGAAGGAATGAGACAAAATCGCTTCTTTTCAACCGTCACCATGTCAGTTTTGCGATCTCGTGCTACTGATATTATTTGATAAAAAATATTTCAAATTATGTGCAGGAATTTGATCATCCTGGAAGAAACTCTTCTGTGCGAATTAGCTACAGAATTTCTGACCAGATAGCTGTGCACACGAAGCTACAGGGTGTTTCAAAAATGACCGGTATATTTGAAACGGCAATACAAACTAAACGAGCAACGATAGAAATACACCGTTCGTTGCAATATGCTTGGGACAACAGTACATTTTCAGGCAGACAAACGTTCGAAATTACAGTAGTTACAATTGTCAACAACAGATGGCGCTGCGGTCTGGGAAACTCTATAGTACGATATTTTCCACATATCCACCATGCGTAGCAATAATATGGCGTAGTCTCTGAATGAAATTACCCGAAACCTTTGACAACGTGTCTGGCGGAATGGCTTCACATGCAGATGAGATGTACTGCTTCATCTGTTCAATTGTTTCTGAATTCTGGCGGTACACCTGGTCTTTCATGTGTCCCCACAGAAAGAAGTCACAGAGGTTCATATCTGGCGAATAGGGAGGCCAATCCACGCCGCCTTCTGTATGTTTCGGATAGCCCAAAGCAATCACACGATCATCGAAATATTCATTCAGGAAATTAAAGACGTCGGCCGTGCGATGTGGCCGGGCACCATCTTGCATAAACCACGAGGTGTTCGCAGTGTCGTCTAAGGCAGTTTGTACCGCCACAAATTCACGAAGAATGTCCAGATAGCATGATGCAGTAATCGTTTCGGATCTGAAAAATGGGCCAATGATTCCTTTGGAAGAATGGCGGCCCAGACCAGTACTTTTTGAGGATGCAGGTACGATGGGACTGCAACATGGGGCTTTTCGGTTCCCCATATGCGCCAGTTCTGTTTATTGACGAAGCCGTCCAGGTAAAAATAAGCTTCGTCAGTAAACCAAATGCTGCCCACATGCATATCGCCGTCATCAATCCTGTGCACTATATCGTTAGCGAATGTCTCTCGTGCAGCAATGGTAGCGGCGCTGAGGGGTTGCCGCGTTTGAATTTTGAATTGATAGAGGTGTAAACTCTGGCGCATGAGACGATACGTGGACGTTGGCGTCATTTGGACGCAGCTGCAACACGGCGAACGGAAACCCGAGGCCGCTGTTGGATCACCTGCTGCATTAGCTGCGCGTTGCCCTCTGTGGTTGCCGTACACAGTCGCCCTACCTTTCCAGCACGTTCATCCATCACGTTCCCAGTCCGTTGAAATTTTTCAAACAGATCCTTCATTGTATCGCTTTTCGGTCCTTTGGTTACATTAAACATCCGTTGAAAACTTCGTCTTGTTCCAACAACATTGTGTTCTAGGTGGTGGAATTCCAACACCAGAAAAATCCTCTGTTCTAAGGAATAAACCATGTTGTCCACAGCACACTTGCACGTTGTGAATAGCACACGCTTAGAGCAGAAAGACGACGTACAGAATGGCGCATCCACAGACTGCGTTGTCTTCTATATCTTTCACATCACTTGCAGCGCCATCTGTTGTTGAAAATTGTAACTACTGTAATTTCGAAAGTTTGTCCGCCTGAAAATGTACTGTTGTCCCAAGCATATTGCAACAAACGATGTATTTCTATCGGTGCTCGTTTAGTTTTTATTGCCGTTTCAAATATACCGGTCATTTTTGAAACACCCTGTATTTGCTGAAGATCAAATTATTAAGGAGTGCCTCGTAATAGCGGCCAAAGAGCTGTGCCCACAACTGGTCACGCAGCCACAATCCGTGTCACATTCTCGAGAGGCTGTGATTCGTCGAAGTGAGGAACTAGCAGAAAATTTGAAGGCTCCACTGACAATGAATATTAAAGACAGTGTTGCATTTTCTTTGTCTTTGGAGACTCTCCTGACTTGTCAGACAAACCACAGCTGGTAGTTTTCATTAGGACAGTAAACAAAATGCTGGAAGATCGCGAGATGTAAAGCCTCATGCCATTAAAGGACACAACAACAGGTGATGGCATGGTCGATGCGCTTGAGGTGCTTATGAAGAAGTTTGGTTTGCTGTGGAAATTACTAACTTCCGTAGCAACAGACAGTGCAACAGTTATCACTGACGAAATCAATGGCTTAATAGAGCGCTTCGAGAGCGAAATGAAGAATCATGATTCCTGTTAATCCCTGTACACTGAATGATAATCAACAATATTTGTGTTCCGAAAGCGTAACACTAAACAGTGTAGTGAGCATGAACGTGAAAACCACATTATTCTATTAGAGCAAACGGATTCAATCATCGTGCTTGTTCAAAGTCGTTTCTTGATGATGTCGGTTGTGTATAGAGATTTACCTTGTCACTGTCACGTTTGCTGGCTCAGTCGTGCTAAATTTATGGAGCGCTTCATGGAACTGTGCCAAGAAATATCGTTATTCATGGAAATGAAGGGACAAAAAGTTTCTGACCTGTCGAATGGTAAATCGATTTGTGACTTAGGTTTCTTAACAGGTGTAGCTTTCCTGCACTTTCTATTTGTTTCATTCTTAAGCATCTTATATTTATATATTCCTGAAATTTCTTGAACTTTTTTGTGATTCCTTCTTTCATGGACCAACTGAAATATTTCTTCTGGTACCCATGGTTTCTTCGCAGTTACCTACTCTGTACCTATGGTTTACTTTCAAATTTCTGTAATTGCTCTTTTTAGAGATGTCCATTGTTCTTCAACTGAACTTGCTGCTGAGCTATTCGTTAACTAGGTATCTAGGCCTCAGGGAACTTCAAGCGTATCTCTTTATTTCTTACTACTTCCATATCCCAGTTTCTTGCGTACGGATTCTTCCTTTCTAGTATCTTAAACTTCAGCCTACTCTTCATCACTACTAAATTGTGATCTGAGTCTATATCTGTTCCTAGTACGCCTTGCAATCCAGTATCTGATTTCGAAATCTCTGCCAGACCGTGACGTAATCTTACTTAAATCTTCCCGTATTTCCTGTCGTTCTCGAAGTATAACTCTTCCTCTGGTGATTCTTAAGTTACTAGGTTACTAGGTGAAATTTATTGCTGAACTTACATAGCCATTCTCTTCTCTCATTCTTAGTACAAAGCCAATATAAACAAAAATGATAAGTTTATGAACTGTTGTGCACTTTGCAACATACCACACTCGAGTCTTAAGTATGTGTAATTTTGGGAATAAACTTTTCTGTTTATTTCGTCGGGCTTTGTTCGTGTAAAATTTCATCAACTTTTAGCGTATATATATTGGCAATGAACTGTCAGACTTGCGAAAATCTGTTGAAACTTTCCAAATGGATCAAATGGCTCTGAGCACTATGGGACCTCTGAGGACATCAGTACCCTAGAACTTAGAACTACTTAAACCTAACTAACCTAAGGACATCACACACATCCATGACCGAGGCAGGAATCGATCCTGCGATCGCAGCCGTCTCGTTGTTCGAAACTTTCCAAATTAACATTTTCAGCCCTGTTTGATTTCAGTGGGTTACTTGTTTTTGTTACATAATAGTAAGTTTTAAGAAATTTGAAAACTTTTCCTTATTCTTTTTTTGGTTTCCACTAGATTTTGACGCTGTGCAGTGAGACACAGCCAGACATCTTCATTGCTGTTATTTTCTTCTGTCAGAATGTAGTGTATTGTATGTCCTTTGATCCAGTTCACAGTACTGCGTTTTGTGATTGGTAACGGATCATTATCTGGATTTAGAAATTCTGCTGACGTAACATATTTCGGAGCTGTTATTTTACGGTCACTGGCTTCTGCCTGACAGCCTACCAAACTTCAGTTACTTTTTTCCAGACAAACCTGTATTCTGCGCTGTCAATCAACGATGGCGTGTCTGCTAGGTGGAAATCGTAAAGTCTTGGGTTCGTCGATACTTCTCTATTGACTCCTTTATACCTGGCTGCCTTAATGTTTGATGGTACATTCCGACAACTGATGTTTCTCCTGATGACTTTCCAACCACAGATTGGAAATTTTGATTCGATTTCATTTTTACTTTTGTTTTCCGTCAGTTTAAGCTATATTTCTCATGTCTTCGTTGCATTCTTCTCCGGAATGTCTCTTTGTATAAAGGTGAAATCGGTAAAAAAAAAAAATTCAGATGAAATCCGGTTGGGACGTGTTGCTCATTTACAGGCGGGACCACATTGAGTGGAGTAATTTTGTTGAGCAAGAAAGATGTTAGATTGCTGAATGATCTTTTCCATAATTTGTACATTTTACACACAAATACGGCTTTAGACTTTGTGCAGAGATTCACGAGCTTTATTCCACAGCATTCTATAGAGAGAGCTAGAGAGTCAGATTTAACTTTGAATATATGTTTCCACGGGTTACAAATGGACCTAAGATCGTTATACACTATGTGATCAAAAGTATCTGGACAGCCCTAAAAACATACTTTCCCATATTAGGTGGATTGTGCTGCCGCCAGATACTCCATATCAGCGACCTCAGTGGTCATTAGATATCATAAGAGAGCAGAATGGGGCGCTCGCAGAACTCACGGACTTTCAACGTGGTCTGGTGATCGGGTGTCACTTGTTTTATACGCGAGATTTTCACACTCCCTAAACATTCCTAGGTTCACTGTTTCCAATGTGATAGTGAAGTGGAAACGTGAAGGGACACGTTCAGCACATAAGCTTATAGGCTGACAGAGACCGCCGGCAGTTAGAGAGGGTCGTAATGTGTAATATGGCTACGAAGTCTTTCGTGACGTATTTCTTGAACAAAAATCTCTCGGTGTAATGTGTACTAGGCAGACATTTATCCATACCCTCACACAGGAGTTCCAAACTGCATGAGGATCCACTATAAGTACTATGACACTTAGGCGGGAGGTGAGAAAACTTGGATTTCATGGTAGAACCGCTGCTCATAAGCCACACATCACGCCGGTAAATCCCAAATGAAGCCTCGCTTGGTGTAAGGAGCGTAAACACTGGACGATTGAACAGCGGAAAAAAATTGTGTGGAGTGACGAATAACGGTACACAATGTGGCGATCCGATGGCCGGGTGTGGGTATGGCGAATGCCCGGTGAACGTAATCTACCAGCGTGTCTAGTGCCAACAGTAAAATTCGGAGGTGGTGGTGTTATGGAGTGGTCATGTTTTTCATGGAGGGAGCTTGCAGCAGTTGTTGTTTTGCGTGCCACTATCTCAGCAGAGGCCTACATTAATGTTTTAAGCACCTTTCTTGCTTCCCACTGTCGAAGAGCAATTCGGGGATGGCGATTGCATCATTCAAAACGATCGAGCATCTGTTCATAATGCACAGCCTGTGGCGAAGTGGTTACACGACAACTGCATCCCTGTGATGGACTGGCCTGCACAGAGTCATGACCTGATTCCTACAGAACACCTCTGGGATGTTTTGGAACGCCGACTTCGTGCCATGCCTTACCGACCGACATCGATACCTCTCCTCTGTGCAGCGCTCCGTGAAGAAAGGGGGGCAATTCCTCAAGAAACCTTCCAGCACCTGATTGAACGTATGCCTGCTAGAGTGGAAGCTCTCATCAAGGCTAAGTGTGGGCCAACACCATATTGAATTCCGGTGGATGGCGACACGGACTTGTAAGTAATTTTAAGCCAGGTATCAATATACTTTTGATCACATCGTGTAATTCAGGTAACCGTGTCTCGAGGGATGGGTACCACTTGCCCCACATAGTTGATTTTTACAATGATGTATATATACTTGCCAGGGATGCCGTCTGAAATTCATCGAGATTCGTCATTCTATACGCGTACAGTTTCTCGCACGCTTGCGAGTATTTTCTTGCAATTAACAGCGATGGTGTGTTTTGTATTGGATCTGTTATCAGTACCTAATATTTTCATATTTGAGACTACCTTTAACTACATGTGTTTTGTATACATACTGCGAGTCCGATATTCATGATTGGTTTTGTTTTGTTTAGGTATGTTCCTGCTCCAGTTCGTACTGGTCCATGATTTATAAAATCTTCTCTGCATCATTTTCATTGGTAACCACGAGGCCCACGTCGTCAGCGTATGCCCTAGATAAGATATTTTGAGGATTCGTGTGTGGTCCTCGTAGGTGCCACTCCAGAGTGACTTGCAGTGGCTCTAATGCGATTGCGATGAGGGCCGGCGACATTGGACATCTTCGTCTCACCGCACTATTGCCGTTAAATATTCTAGTTACCTAACCGTTTGTTAGGATTCTGGATGAAACTTAGGTTAATATACCGAGTATTAATTTGTTAAATAATTGTGGAAAACTCATTGCCCACATCGTTTCGAGTAAGTAATGTTGGTAAACTCTGTTAAAAGATTTTTGAAAGTCTTGTAATATTATAGCACATTTTAATTCGAGAACATCTGCTATGGCTATTGTATCTCTATAATCACACACAGTTTGCATAGTCGTTCTATCCCTGCCCTCACTGGTTTGGTGAGGACCGTTTGCACAACACTACTGAGCTAGTATACTTGCCATGATCTTATAGTCAGTATTCAGCAAAGTTATAGGTCTAGGGTTTTCGATGGATAAACTGTGCGGTTGGTCCCGGCGGAGGTTCGAGTCCTCCCTCGGGCATGGTTGTGTGTGATTGTCCTTATGGTAATTTAGGTTAAGCTGTGTGTAAGCTTAGGGACTGATGACCTTAGCAGTTAAGTCCCATGAGATATCCCACACATTTGAACATTTTTTTGATAAACTGTGTAGTGTTTTATGGAACTAAAACCATAGTTCCTTCCACAAAGCCACCCGAGATTTTGCGTCAGGATTCATTAGTTCATTGTATATGCATAACAGTTTAGTTTTAATTTGTTGTTTTACGCCTTCGGATTACTTATAATATTTTTTGGTTTATATGTATAGAACCAGTTACAACGATCATTTGTTACCTTCACAGTGTTTGGTTTCATACCATGTCGCATGAAGTTTATCTACTGTAAGCCGATCTCTTTGACGATAATAAGTGAATGCGTGAAACCGAATCGCGACCTGTGCAAAAGAGTCCAGTAGTCTTCGGCTAGTGATGTGGACGAAATGTGCATTATTTCGTTGCTATCGTTTTGTGTGTCGTTTTGGGTGTGTTCATCATGTGTGATGAAATGCGAAATACAAAAGCCGGATCCAGGATTCGTTATCCAAACACATCAAGAAAAACGACAGAAAAGGAATTGGAAGTGAACTCAACGTTTGTTGTGGCAGTTTGGCAACGGCGTAACGCTGAGCGCTCTGATTGGAGAAAGACACCGCCAACACGTGAAGTGTCAACTATCAAGTAGTTTTAATCAGACTATAATAATTTCTTCCAAAACTTGAGTGGTAGCCTTTGGCATGCAAATGACAAATCTAAGTGCGATAAACAACGCGAATCAGCAACATTCTTGGCTAAGAAGATGATGTGTACTTGTTGCTCTTACCTTTTCTCTGTCCCGACTGTGTACCTGCAGGTAAATCAACTTTTTACGATATCCCAGCTATCTACAAGTCAGAGTTGTGCGTTGTCTTTTAAATAGGTGTGGTCGAGCTTTTTAAAAATAAACAAACAAAACAGAAATTACTTGAATCACGAAAATATGTTATTGTTTCTGCCTACATCCACCTCGGGAAAAGATAGTGAATTTAGGAAGTTTCAAGCTCGTACGGTGGCCGACTACCAGTTACCATTTACGATCACCACTCATAAGTGGTAAAGGAAAGGGGCAGTGATAGTGATGGGAAAAAATTGTTTCGTTAAAACTGATTTTAGTTCTGAGCATCAAATATTTTTCGGTAATAATTTGGTCTCGGTTATACTTTGCATTTTTTTATATTTTACTAACAACTGAGTAAAACAAACCAACATATCACTTAGCCACCGCAGCAGTGCTAAAATTTTGATTTTTGATCCAATAATTTTTTTAAAAGCACTAATTTTTTTTTATTAGTAAAATTTGCATTCGTTTGAAATACTACGTTGTTATAGAAAATGGCAAACGCAATTAGTGTAATTTCAGTACTAGTGCCGCCAGAAACGAGCAACGAACACATGGCCTGAGAATTGGTACAGCATTGCTGATACCATAATCTCCGTGTTGCTGTGTGTCGTCGCTTAAGGTACGTGTGTACACTTGCAGTGTGCTTGACTTGGCCCCACGTGGTCTATACCGTAGTTTCTTACATCCGTTGCATTGCAGAATGACACGAACCCCAGTCTGGAAATATTTTTGCGAAGTTATGTAGTAAGATGCAACGAACCTACTATGCTGTCATAGTAGGAGGAGACGTGATACTCCTAGTTGGCGCCTCCAGGTGGCGAATAGGGAAGTCCTCACCGGTTTACTGGCGGACTTGAGTGAAATAAAATAGCTCTCGCGGACCAAACACACCCTCTGCAGTTTATAACCGTAGTTGCAAATCGGAGCTTGCTCCAGCTAAGGTTGATAACCTTCGAAAGTCAAAAATGGAAAGTTCTTTAAGGAAAGAAAATTCCACCGTCCTGCTCAAAAAGGCAGGAAAAAGCTACATCGGATTCGGTGGGTAGTCAACTAGAAGACAAATCGGAGTGTTTGCAACCATCCAAATGCACACTAAAACACAAAAAGAAGATTAAACATGAGCTAATAAATTATATAGCAACACACAGCATAAACTCGCTACTTCAGACCAGAAAACTCAAGGAGCTCACAGATGAACTAAATAAACAAAAAATTTTAATAACAGGGATCCAAGAAATGAGAAACACCACAGAGAACCCATTCGAATCACAAGGATACAGAATTTATAATGGGAAACCAGGACAGAGGGCAATGAAACAATGTCCCTAGTTTGGAACAGGGGGTTTAGTAAACAAAAAAAGTAATAGATTCAGTAACGGATTTCCAAGCAGTATCACCAAGAATTGCGACTCTAATCTTTAAAACAATGAATAAAACCTATACATTAATAAATGCTCATTCCCTAACAAATGAAAAAAAAATGGTCTAACACAAACAGAGTAACAGATAGATAAATTTTGGGACCTTGTATAACAAACTGTGAACAGAGTAAAGAAAAAATAATGTAAAAATCTTATTGGGAGATTTCAATGCTCAGTTGGGAAAAGAAAGGAAATATAAAGATATAGTTGGGAAATGGTGTCCACATAAATTTACGAACAAAAACGGTCAAAGACTTGTAGAACTCTGCAGAAAACACAACCTTATATCTAAATCAACATACTTTAAGAGGAATCCAAGTAAACTTAAAACATGGAAACATCCAGAGTGGAGGAAGGAGGAGTGGTAGCTAGACCATGTCTGTATGCACAAAAATTTTCATAAGGAGATCCACAATGTTAAAGTACTGAGAGGAGTAGACACAGGCTCAGACCATTATATGGTTAAAGTTAAAATCAAATTCACTCCGTTAAAGAAGAGGACCGGAAAAACTAATAAAATAAAAAGGAGGTTTGACCCACATCAGCTAATTAAAAATAAGTCCCAACAAATAACACAAACCATCAAATTAACAGATGATGTAGCACAACTAGTGCCTAATCTTAATAAAGAAGCAGAGAATCTAGCTCCCTTGAACCCACGAAGGAAACATGCATGGTGGACATCAGAATGTGACAAATTCCATGAAGATAGACACCAAGCACGGTTAAAATTTCAAACACGTAAAACTGAAGAAAATGCCATCGACCTAAAAAATGAAAGAAAAAAATCACTCAAAATATTAGAAGAATCAAGAGAGTATATCATAAAGATGTTATAAACGCTATAGAAGGTAATTATCATAATACCAACTCCAGGAACTACTATAAAATCTTTGGGAAACAACTACAACAATATGAGGCCACTACACTAATACTGAAAGATGAAGATGGAAGAATGACACACAGTAACAAGGGAAATGCAGAATTCATGGCAAAAGCATTTAACAAACTTGTGAATTGCGAGGAACCCAAAGTACCCTTACAAATCAACTTAAATACCCCTATAAAAACCAAACCTAACAAACTACACCCTCCAACTTTCCCAGAAGTATAAAAAAATTCTTAAAGAACAAAAAAATTATAAGGCATGTGGAGAAGATCAGGTTTTTGTTGAAATGTGGAAATATGCAAGTGACAGAGTCAAGACCACCTTACACATGGCTCTAACAAAAATTTTGGTAACAGAACGATTTCCCGAACATTGGACCACAGCTATCACCCACCCACTACACAAAGAGGGAGATAAGAGCAACCCAGACAACTACAGAGGAATCTCTCTTCTAGATTGCACATACAAAATTCTATCCAAGATCCTATATGAATGAAGCAAGGAGCAATTAGAACAGGAGTTAGGGGAATGTCAGGGAGGTTTCAGACCATGGAGAAGCTGTGCAGAGCAGATAATTAGTTTAAAAATGAATATGGCATACTACAAGAAACGTAACAAACCTCTGGCAATCACATTTGTAGATTTTAAGAAGGCATATGACTGTCTCCACAGACCTTCAGTATTAAAAATTTAAGAAATCTAGGACTCCATCCAAAACTAATAAAAATAATACAGCTCACTCTAACCAACACCAAATCAAAAGTGAAATTTAGAGGAGAAATTTCGGAACCAGTCCTCATAAAAAAACAGGCTTAAGACAAGGTGACTGCCTATCAGCATTACTGTTCAACTGTGCACTGGAACACATAATGAGAGAATGGTACAAGGACAATCCAAAGAGGATAAGAATTGGAAGCGCAAAAGATGATATTAGCTAAAACTGCTTCGGATTCGCTGATGATCTTGCTCTCCTAGCCAACACCGTTCACGAAGCCAGGCAATAAGTGAAATCACAACAAGAAATAGCAGAGAAAGTAGGCCTTAGAATATCATTTGATAAAACGGAGATTATGCTAACTGACCCACCACTTGCAAACAAAATTACAACAGGAGAACAGGAAATCAAAATTGTTGATAAATTTAAATATTTAGGCGAAATAATAAAATGCAGTCTAAATGAGAAGCCATCACGGCAGAATAGAATAAAAAAACTGAACTACGCAAATTACATTACCAAAGCTACATACAACAAAAAAGCATATCTATAGAGGCAAAATTAAAACACTATAAAACAGTTACACAACCAGAAATAACGTATGCAGCTAAAACTATCTTCAAAACAACTAATACAGCAGAAATTGACAGAATACTGAAAACAGAAAGAAGAATAATTAGGACATGTATAAATAAACAGTATAAAATAAAAGGACATTGGAGAATAGCATCAAATGAAACAGTATATAAGAAAATAGAACCAGTCATGAGCACAATCAGGAAGAAATGCATCTCATTCTTCGGACATCTCATGAGAACTCCAGAAAACAAAATTAGTAAAAAAAAATAATACAAAAATTGTGGAATAGAAAAGAGCGACATTGAATGGATCATAGAAATTAAGAAAGATATAAAAGGACGTCAAATTACAGTAGATGACCTAAAAAAGAAGACGGAGAAAACCAGAATACTGCAAGACCCGCAAACTACTACAAATGAAAATCAATAAAAGGAGTTGTCTCAGAAGAAGAAAGAAAGAAAATATCTGAAAGAATGAAGAAATATTGGGCACACAGAAGAGCAAAACACCTTTCATATAAAAATAGACTCTAATAATTATATTACCTACATGTCATATTAAGTTATTGTTGAACCAAGTTGCATCCCTGTGTAACAACGTGTTTAGAACTTTGTATTTTTGACTACAGTGGTCCAATGAAGGCCATAAAATAAATAATAATAATGAGTAAGGTGCAATGCCTTATTTGCTTCACAAGATTAAAAATTAATCTGCCATTTCCCTGAAATAATAGAAGACCACTCCGTCTTCAGGCCACAAGTGGCCTATCGGGCCATCCGACCGCCGTGTGATCCTCAGTGGAGGATGGGGATTGGAGGGGCGTGTGGGCAGCACACCGCTCTCCCAGTCGTTATGATCGTTTTCTTGGACCGGAGTCGCTACTGTTCGGTCGAGTAGCTCCTCATTGGCATCACGAGGCTGAGTGTACCCTGAAAATTGGCAACAGCACCTGGCGGCCTGGATGGTCACCCATTCAAGTGCCGGCCACACCCGACATCGCTTAACTTCGGTAATCTCACGGGAACCCGTGTATCCACTGCAGCAAAGCCGTTGCCAAATAATAGAACAGGGAGAAAATTATAGTAACAGTAACAAATTCAAAACTTAAGAACATTTCATTCACAGTATACAAAAAAAATGGAAGGTAGCTGATCTGCAGCCTGTGTCTACGTAATATGCGTTTATCTGCTTTTGGCCCTTGAAAAGAGACAAATTAACACGACAAATAGAGCTCTTTAACGCCATTTTTTGTCCTTTAGCACTGATTATTCGAAACGCCCAAATAGTGGTATGATCGCCGATTAAAACACGATTTTTGAGCAGAATTTCAAAACACTGGAATCAACGGGAGAATAGTGGTTATTTTTTGTGGTGATGGTACTTATCACTCTCCAAGACAAGCAGGGATCGGTGGACAAACTAAGTTTGCTTTCATTTTCAGTTTTTGTTCGGTTTCTACGTCTATTACAAGAAATAATAGGAATAAAATACCGAAAATTGGTTATTTCAGAAACCGGTTATTTTGAGCAGTTTTAACAGTCAAGTTAAACTGAAGTGGAAAATAAAAACTGAAAACCGTTTCTTTTAGCGATAACCGCCATTCCTAAGAAGTGACTTTTGTATCCCGCCTGGGAGGCGGTGCGTGGGTAGGAACGGTAAAAGGTAATTCAAGTCGGTACTGCTAGAACGTGGTTTACTGGTGCAAAAACAAGGTGATACACCATTACATAACTTTGTTCGTAGGTGTGATGCTGAAGCGAAGTGTCCTGGCTGGCTGCACCTGTTCAAATGGGCATGAAGCAGTCGCGAAGCTCGCACACCTAGACAGCACCGACTAGAGGGCGCTGTCGTCGGTGTCCTAGCTTGAGAAACTATTCTGTGGCGTCGTTGCTATCGATACCATAGTGACAGTGGTATACAAAGCACCCTCCACCACATACTGTAAGGTGCCTTTCGGAGTAGAGACGTAGATGCTTCGAACAGCTCTAAGTGCTCTCGAGGGTGCCCAGTTTTAGCCATCCTTGGCGTCATTTTCTGTGCCCTTATACCCGGACACGTTTACTCGCAACTTATTTGGTTTATGTAATCTGCAATTCTTTGTGCTGCTTTATATTGGTGCTCCTGACACCAATACAACCTTTCTTGCCGGTCGGTAGGAAAACCACTTCGCGCGTAAAGACAGGTAAGCGTAATTTGGGGCAGTGTTTATGCATTACGGACGCTGGGAATCTGACGGAGGCGAAATTTATCGATCATTACCGCCCGTCGCGACTGGAGCTGCAGCGGCCCGGCAGCGCGAGTTACGACGGAGCGCGCAAGTATTTATGGAACGCGGCCGGCGCTGGGTCCGCATTGTCTCCGGCCGCCGGAGCCGTGACCTGCGCGTCATATTTCGCTACTCGCGTAAATTCGGCTCCGCGCTCCTACCTGTGCTGCGCGTGCGCGACAGCGGGGGCTGACTTTTAAGAGTTGCGGATGGTACCTCGTTCTTTGTCGCCCTGCGCTGCCACCGCGCGCTGACACACACGCGGGCCGGGGCGGAGGCGAGCCCAGATGACCTTGTCGCGATGTTGTGTCCTCTGGTCGGTTGTAAATACAGCGCCCGTGACAGACGGCGCGGCGGCCGCGCCAGATAAGCTGGCGTTATTGCTGCGCGCTCGTAGACGTCCGCGCAGCCGCGGACAAACGGCCACGCCGGAGAAATCATAGCAAATTGTTGTAAACGCTGTCAGGTTGCCCAGCAACGGGGGGCGCTAACGGGCGAGAGCGGAGAGCTATTGCCGGCAGGAGGCAACACAAAAGTGATCCAAATTTTACAGGCAACTCATCAGTACCGAAGACCTCGTAAAAGTAATAACACTCCCCGATGACGCTTCGGCTGAATGCAGTTGTGGTCGTAAGAGTTTGGTAAGTAGAAGTGTGTTGTGGCCTGTAAAGACACATATCGAACATTCAGGGTGTCCGAAAAGTCTTTCCCTCATTACATAAATTGATAACTCAGGCTAGAATTAAGATACAAATATGAAACTGGTGTCAAATTGTTTACAAACTATCAAAGTTTTTTTTTTTCATACATCAGTAAAATTCCACATGAGCACCCTTGGTAGCACGTAGCACATCTAGGCGATATTGATTTTCCGTCCACGCATTAGCCAACATCACTGGAGGGATCGATTCAACGACGGTGGTTGTCCATTGTCTCAGG
The DNA here is from genome assembly GCF_023897955.1 of Schistocerca gregaria. Classification (NCBI taxonomy): domain Eukaryota; kingdom Metazoa; phylum Arthropoda; class Insecta; order Orthoptera; family Acrididae; genus Schistocerca; species Schistocerca gregaria. Next base: position 184,228,989 of record NC_064927.1, read on the forward strand.
GTTTCAAGATGTGGTACACGTGTTCGGTAGACCTCGTCCTTGACATAACCCCATAAAAAGAAGTCTAATGGGGTTATGTCAGGAGAGCGTGGAGGCCAAACCGTTGGCCCATCACGACCAATCCATCGCCCAGGAAAGGTCATATCGAGATAAACACGGACGTCCAAACCCCATTGAGGCGTTGCACCGTCTTGCTGAAACAAGACATCGGAGAGATACTGAAGCAGCTGAGGAACACCATACAGTTGCAACATGTCCAGATACACTGGAGATGTGATGGTAGCCTCAGCGAAGAAGAATGGCCCGATAATTTGATCGTGCAATAGCGCGCACCAAACGTTCACCTTTGGAACCCTCTGGTGCACTCTATGACCTCGCCAGGTGGTTGTGAGCCCCAAATGCTCACATTATGGCGATTCACTACTCCACTGACAAAATAGGTCGCTTCGTCGGAAAAGGCAATTCGTCTGAGGTAACCATCATCGTCCTCAATACGTGACAGCATTTCGACCGCAAAGTCATATCGACGTGTACTGTCATTGGGCAACAAGGCCTGAATGATTTGCACTTTGTATGCACGAAACAATAAACGTTTCTGTAAAATGTCATGGAGAGAGTTTTTTGGCATCTGTAATTCACGTGAGGCCCTGTGCACCGATTTCTTCCGACTTCGCAGAAAAGACTGCCTTACAGCTTCTACCCTGTCTGCTGAGGGTTCTTGGTCGACCAGACCTCGGAAGGTCAGCAACCGATCCTGTGTTCTTGAACTTCTCATACCAGGCTTTAATGCTCTTGACATCAGGTGGATTTCTTCCAAATGTTGTCTGGAAGTGTCTCTGCACTTTGGTTGGTGATCGTGTCTCATGGTACCACAGGACACAATGTGCCTTCTCTTGATTGGTTAACATGGCTTCTTGGGCACTGCACTTATCCACTACGTACGTTCTGCGAACCTAAAACAGAAAGAAAACTTTGATAGCTGTAAACAACTCGACACAAGTTTCACATTTGTATCTTACTTCTAGCCTGAGTTATCAATTTATGTAATCAGGGAAAGTCTTTTCGGACACCCTGTACATTTATTGGAACATGAGTACAGTATTTATGAGTAGTACTTGTACTTTCTAGACCTTTCCGTCCACGTGAGGAAAAATGATGAAAAATCATGCAGATTTAATACCATATATAAATTAAAGAAAGAAACCAATATTACCTTTCGCAGATTCAAAAAATGGCTCTGAGCACTATGGCACTTAATATCTGAAGTCGTCAGTCCCCTATAGCTTTGAACTACTTAAACCTAACTAACGTAAGGACATCACATCCATCCATGCCCGAGGCAGGATTCGAACCTGCGACCGTAGCGGTCGCGAGGTTCCAGACTGAAGCACCTAGAACCTCTCGGTCGCAACGGCCGGCTTTTCGCAGGTACGTGGATGTTTTAGATGGGTTGTATGTTAATGCATGTGCCTCATAAAGTATCTAAAAATTGATATTAATATAACGATCATGCATTTATTTACAACTTTCCTGTTGCGAAGCCACAACATCAAGGAAAAAATGGGTAATTTCCAAGAATGATTGCCTATCTGTACGATACATCCCGAAGTTGCGATAGTAAATCGATTATGGAAGTCTCGTGTTACGCATTATGATAAATTATTTGTGATCGTCATCTTTATCAGTTTTGCGCTGTTTCTTCAATTCCTGTACATTACATTTTCGCCGTAACTGTCTGTGATTCCATAAGTAAATCGACACAGTTTCTCTTCATAGCGAGTGTAATGTGTGGTGCTTCTCAAGTTTCTTCTGCGGATTGTCTCACATTGAAAACTCTGATTCCATGCATATCCAGCATAGACAAAATGTTTGACGTTTTGCCGGAAATTGTGGACTTCTGCCGGACGAGGAAGGGATGGACGGTGTTGACTGTGGTGCTGCGAAGTCTGTGAAACTGCGTAAGAGGAGTGTCGACACCGAGATTCCGCTGCAGTTTCGTTGAGGACTTTGCGGAAAGGGAACCATCGTCACGGAAACTACGCGGTTCGAGTCCTCCAAATTATCATTCAGACGAGTGTAATTCTTGTGTCATGCTGGATTCGAGATTACACGTTGCAAGACATAGCATCAGAAACTGAGTTATCGGCAAATACCGTGTGTGACTACTTCGGGTTTTGCCGAGAAGTATGATACGCTATAGTGACAAATGACAGTGTGCCATTTGGTGGACCGAATAAAATGGTAGAAGTAGACGAGTCTCATATTGCTGGACGAAAGAATTAGAGAGGACGACCTTCTAAAAGTGAAGTAGATCATATTTGGGTTCTTGGTGGGATAGAAGGGAGTCACACAAATGTTTCTTTGTGAGGGTATTGTCCCGAGTCAATGTGACTTAGGTGGGTCTCTTAAAACATTTCATACTGCCTGGAACAAAAATCTTCACAGACGGGTTTCAGTCGTACCAGACTCTCGAAGCTGGAGGGTTCGAGCATGAATTCGTGCACCACTCTGTGGAGTTTCTCTCTTCAGATGACGCCAGTGTCCATACCCAGAATATAGAACGGCTGTGGAAGTCTGTCAAGTCTACAATAAAAAGAGAGGGGCTTCCAGGACAGAGGGACGAACTGTATTTGTTCCAGTTCCTATACTTTCAGAACTTCCGTTTGCAGGGGAAAGTTGACGCATGCCACTCTGCCGATATTCCTGCGCGATATTGGCAGAGTTTATCCTAGGTACGGGAAAAAAGGAATTGTCCCTCGAGCTTATACATCACGCGGACAGTCACAAGACGATAACACCGACGGCGAGTAAGGTAAGTCGTCTCCTTTCAATTTACAAGTGCTTCTCTAACGCTTCTCTTTTGTCGTTGCTGTAGTGTCAACTTGAAACATACTCGTAACGCACGCCACGAGCCTTCCCTAATCGATTTACCATTGCAACTTCGATATAAATCGTTTGGAGCCCTCCAACGTCGATAGGCAATCATTCTTGGAAATTACCAAAAATGGTTAAATGATGTCAATAGACAAGATTTCCGACCGACATGAAATTACTTTCTGTGTTCATAACACGAAGAAGTAAGTTGTTACCTTGTGAACTACGCAAATTATAGAGAGCAGAAAGGTGATGCTGTTCCGTATACGACAGGTGAGAAATTATTCTTGTAAGCCGTAGCAACTATCGTATTTTACTTCAACTATAAAATTTTAAAGACACTGTGATGCGAGCAAACGAAGATTTAAATGAGGTAGCAGGCTTTTAATCCTTTTAGATGTACATACTCTTGAACTGATTCCACAATTGTCCTCGATTGAACTGGGTTCTATTTTCTTTCTTCCACGTATTTTCTGGTACAAATGTAAGTTCAAAACAACAAGAAACGATTTAGGAGTAATATTATTAGTTCATAGTATCAGAAAGGTGTAAAACACTTGGGTACAAATTTGTTGACAGTGTACCAAACAAAATAATGTGCTCCAAAAATACACACACTAGATTTAAAAGTTGAGCATTTTTCTGTACTGTACATTTGAAAGAGAGACGCTGTGTGTGTGTGTGTGTGTGTGTGTGTGTGTGTGTGTGTGTGTGTGTACCTGTAAATACTCACAATATTCCCCTGAAGCTTTACTCGCCATGAAGCTAAAGGGAGGGGGGGTTTGTATAGGTACCTCGCCGTTGGGCGCCCATAAGGCCCCAAACCCCCCTTAGCTTGGTGTTATCTAGTAATTCTCCGAGAGCAGAGAACAAAGTTCCGTTGCAGAGAGCTGTGTATTCATCTATTACTTTTCTCCTTCAACTATGATTTTTGTATTTGATAGTTTTCTTCAATTATTAGCTTTTGTGCGGATATGTTGCTGTATTTCAGAATTTTCAAGTCAGTATTGATATTTGTTGGGCTGTGTTTCTTGTCCATAAGGTATTCAGTAAATGTGGAATGATAGCTGTTACTATTTAATGCTCTTCTGTGTCTTGCGTATCTGGTATTAAAGTTTCTGCTTGTCTGTCCTGTATAAACTGATTTGCAGTCCTGACATGCTATAGTTGTGTTGTGTTGTGTTTTTCAGTGCTTGTGTTGGTTGTCCTTAGTTTTGTCTGTGTTTAGTAGTCTTTCCTGAAGGCTATTTTTAGCGCTTGTTTTTGACTACTTTGGCTATTCTGTTGTCTGCTTTGTTGTTGTAGGTGAGAGTGAACCACTGGTTTGTTGTTGTGGGTCTTTCTTGTTCTTGTGTATTAGTTTTTGTGTTCTGTGTATTAGTAAGTTGGTGAGAAGGCTTTTGTTTTTGTGTGTTGGGTGTGTTTTTTAATTTTGTGGTTTAGTTTTAGTGTTCATATCATATCCATTCTTTACAACTATTTGTCTCATTATCTACAATTCATTGCTATAGTTGTTTTCGTTGAGTGGAGTTTTGCTCAGTCTGTGCAGCATATATTGTAAACCAGCTAGTTGGTACACAGTTGGCTGAATGGCTATGTTGGTGGTGGTCACTTTCCTGAATATGGAGATTCGGTGTTAGTTGTAGTGTCAAGGAAATTTAACAATTTGCCATTTTCTGTTTCTGTGATGAATTTTATTTTGGGGTGGACTTGGTTTATATCACAGCGGAGTTGTTAAATGTGACTGGGTGTTTCATCTAAAAGGCTTATGATGTTATCTATAAAATGTTGTCAATATATTATCTGGTATTGTTTCGGTCTTACTATTGATTCAAATATTTTAATTTCAGTGTGATTGAGAAAAATGCTGGCAAGGAATTCACTCACTGGTGAGCCCTTTGTTTCAGTTACGTTTTCTGTTCTCTCATCTTCTTCTGTGAAGTCCTGTATATTGAGTTATCTCTGTCACTGTTTACCAGCTCTTAAAATAACAGTTGAAGGTGTTACTGGTGGTTGTTTCTAATCTTTGGAGGTGCATGTGCCATTTTGTGCGTGTGCGTGTGCGTGTGAGTGTGTGTGTGTGTGTGTGTGTGTGTGTGTGTGTGTGTGAAATAGAGAGAGAGAGGGTAGGTTTGGGTATTCATCATCATTAGTGTCTCTCTTTCTCTGTGTGTGTGTGGGGGGGGGGGGGGGGTGAAAGGTATTGGAAAGGGAGTGCTATATATTGGTATTATCTAGTAACTCCTTGAGGGCAGACAACAGAGTTATCCATTTTTTGGAGAATTGGTGATGGTTGTTGTGTCTTTATATTCTACGATAAAGGAAATTTAACGCCTTGTAGACAAGAAACATAACCCAACAGACATCAATACTGAGTTGTAAACTCTCAAATGCAGCAACAGCCCCCCACTAAAACTAATAATTGAAGAAAACTAGCAATTTAACTCTGTCCTCAAAGAATTATTAGAAAACACCAACTTATAGATACCCCATTACCCTTTATGCACACACACACACACACACACACACACACACACACACACACACACAACTAAGTGATCGAAAGTATCTGGACACCCCCAAAAACATACGTTTTTCATATTAGGTGCATTCTGCTGTCACCTACTGCCAGGTACTTCAAATCAGTGACCTCAATAGTCAATAGACATACTGAGAGAGCAGTATGGGGCGCTCCGCAGACTCACAGATTTGGAACGAGGTCAGGTGATTGGGTGCCACTTGCGAGATTTCCACACTCGTAAGCATTCCTTGGTCCACTGTTTCCGATGTGATAGTAAAGTGGAAACGTGAAGGGACACGTACAGCACGGAAGCGTACAAGTCGACCTCGTCTGTTGACTGACAGAAACCGCCGACCGTTGAAGAGGGTCGTAATGTCTAATAGGGAGACATCTATCCAGACCATCACCCAGGAATACCAAACTGCATCAGGATCCACTGCAAGTAATATGACAATTAGGCCGGAGGTGATAAAACTTGGATTCATGGCATAGCAGCTGATCAAAAGCCACAGATCACGAAGGTAAATGCCAGAAGACGCCTCGCTTGGTGTAAGGAGCATAAACATTGGACGACTGAACAAAGGAAAACCGTTGTGTGGCGTGACGAATCACTGTACACAGAGTGGCGATCCTATGGTGGGCGTGGGTATGGCGATAGCCCAGTGAACGTCGTCTGCCAGTGAGTTTAGTGCCAATAATAAAATTCGGAGGCGGTTGTTTATGGTGTGGTCGTGTTTTCCATGGAGGGAGTTAGCAGCCCTTGTTGTTTTGCGTGGCACTATCACAGCACCGGCCTACATTGATGCTTTAAGCACCCTGTTGTTCCCACTGTTGAAGAGCAATTCGGGCATGGCGGTTGCATCTTTCAGAACACGATCGAGAACCTGTTCATAATGCACGTCCTGTCGTGGAGTGGTTACACGTCAATAACATCCCTGTAATGGACTGGCCTGCGCAGAGTCCTGACCTGAATCCTATTGGACACCTCTCGGATGTTTTGGAACGCCAACTTCGTACTAGGCCTCACAGACCGACATCGATACCTCTCCTCAGCGCACCACTTCGTGGAGAATGGGCTGCCACTCCCCAAGAAACCTTCCAGCACCTGATTTAACGTATGTCTGCGAGAGTGGAAGTTGTCATCAAGGCTAAGTGTGGGCCAACATCATATGGAATTCCTGCATTACTGATGGAGGGTACCACTAATTTGTAAGACATTTTCAGCCAGATGCCGGTATACTTTTGATCACATAATGTAATTCTATATCCTCCTTATGACTGAACATAATATTCCATGTAAACTCTTTTATACCCCTTACCAATTAGTTGAAATCGTAGTTTTCCACGTCAAATCTATACATTCCTTACAACTGGACATAGTCCCTCAAACATCATTTTCTTTCCACATGTTGGAACAGTTGCCATACTAGCTTTACACTCAAACACATACACATTTCCAATTAACAGTTATATGTTTAAACTGTCTAAAAAAATTAAGGTATATCAAACAATCAGGCGAACATGTAAGTACCCTCATTCATCACCATTTTTGTCTTATTTACATCACTATTATGTATTTTCCGCCAATTTTCGTAACTTTGACAGGTTTCCCGTACTTTAAAGGCATTTTACACAATTATTCTATGTTCAAAGCGCCAATTTCATTGAGTTGTCGCGTGAGCAAAATGTCTCGTCGCGTTGACCTCGTGATTCTATCAGCCAATGACACTAAAGCATCGTTGTTAGTTTCTCCATCTTTGTTAAATCACCCCTCCATTACTTTGTGAGGGTATATACAAGTGGATATATCAGAAACCCTGTTATATTGTCTACATCACATGACACAAATATAGTTTCTTAATGCAGGAAATAGAAATAAGCAGAGAGGAAATGCCGAAACACTTCATAAATTCGGTAAGATTTTATTACGATTTGCAATCTCCAACATCTTATCGCTGGCCACTAAAAATATCTGTTTCCGTCGATAACGGTGTTTCCATGTAAAAATTTTCTCGTATATTTCCCGTACTTTCTGCATTTGTGTTTGTATCCGTCTATATCGGTATCATAGGAAAATAGCGCAGTTGTACTAAGTGTTGACAACTGTACTACATTGAGAAACAGTTTTAGAGCACGTGCCGACAAGGGATATGATCACATAAACAGGAGTGACATGAAACCTGTAAAATTACGAAAGCTGAAGAAAATACATAAAAACTGAGGGTCAATAATCCAGAATGCAGGAAAATGGAGGGAGTTATTACTTGTTTCCTTGGTGCAGGAAAATTCTTGTACCCGGGAAACGAGAGGAGAATGAGTAAAAGGGGTGACATGGAGTCACTGGGAATCAGGGAAAGTCATTCTTCGTGGACAACTATAAGACGGCTGGAATACATTGTTTAATGCAGATTATCACCAAATGTAGAGTAATAAATTTATATACGTCTATTCACAAGCCCAGGTGTGAATTATCGGCAATCACTTTCTATACTTTTATGAACCGAAATTGGCTAAAGAGCATTGTATTACCAGCTTTGGGACTGTAAGATGCAAATACGTTAGACACAAATTGTTGCATGGTTCTAAACAACACGTTGCTGTATGTGTGTTGGAGCAACAGGGATAAATATAAGTCGACTGCTGTATTTGATGCTTTCCCGAAAAAGAGAACCCTATGCCTCTAAAGTGGCATGGACCTTCATTACAGGATGACAGAAAGTATATGTATGAATTGGTAGAGAGTGGTCATAACAAGGTATGATTTAATGGTAGACTGATGATGTATTTTAAAGAGAGGGAGACATTGCCGCAGGTCATTTATCACCCACCTAATAATTTTTTTACATTTTTCTCACAATGTGAACGAATCATATAGCCTGCATTCGGGTATAACTGAATGTTCTGTGTGGCTTAGAGCGCTATCTACCTGCAATCGTTAACAGCAAACCTCTCCATACCACCATCAGCAGAGGACTTGCAATGCATGTGTGATGAATCGTTCCCACCAAATTGATGGTAAACCTATTTCAGTACTCTTCTTTTTAAAGTTTTTCACCGTAGTGAGAGGGATAGAAAACATGCAGAGTGAATGTATGTCAGACATTGGAAATATGTATCCTGCACTGGCGTAATAACAGCGTTTCAGCACACACGACTAATGCATGGAAAATCACACAGCTTTAACGTTATATCGTGCTTAAGTGCAGAGCCATGTAACCTGAAGAGTGTGTTTTTATTTTGTATGAACACTTCTCTCTTCCCAGTTTCTCTTTGGTATGGAATACAAACACTACAACATATTACAGAATTGATAGTACAAGTGATTTATGTAAAATGTTTCAAACTCCTTTCATCTGGAGTTCCATCATGCATAAACCATACATCTCTACTTCTTCTTCTTAATCGTCTGTTATATCAGCACAGCACTCTCTGGATTGTTAGGCTCATATCAACTATACACCAATAAGGAGTGCTAAACACCTCATCGTGTAAGCATCAAGAGAGATCGTGTGATATGGTTGGGTGACGTGTGTATCAGTGGTATGGAACAGTTTTCGTAGAATGGCGGTTACAGTACTGGAATGAAAATACCGATCTGTATTACTAACGTCACTCGGTAGAGGTTTGGCACACGTGTTATACTCTTTTCAAAGTAAAATATCACAGTGTATTGATTACGTGGAACTTAGGTCGTTCTGTACCTTCACGAGACATCGAATGAAGGGAGTATAGTGCCCTCCTGCATCCGATCAGTTTCAAACTAAATTGAAGACAGTGTTGCAGGGAGAGTTGGTTAAAGACTTGTCGAGAGTGACGGCTTGGACCTCAGGTGACTGAGTAAAATACGTTTAAATCACGCAAAACCTGGCAAAATTACGAAAACTGATGGAAAACGCGTAAAACTGACGGGGTTGACAGCTGTTGGTGCATACTATCCGTGCGCTTTGGGTTTAATTCTTCCAGAATACCCCTTGTTCCCCATGTGGTTATGCATTATAAGTCATAAACATGAAAGACGCAATGTCCAAACATTTGGAGGTCAGGATGACTACCACTTAGTACACCGAAACAGTGATCACATTCCTGGAGATCAGGACTCAAGGCCCTGGGTTTCTTCGAAAATGGAACACCGAGATATCTGCTTCCCCATCACTGTGGCAGATGAGATTAAATGTAGAGGTCATCAGCTTCGGATAGCTGTTTGGTGGTGGTTAGTGTTTAACGTCCCGTCGACAACGAGGTCATTAGAAACGGAGCGCAAGTTCGGGTTAGGGAAGGATTGGGAAAGAAAATCGGCCGTGCCCTTTCAAAGGAACCATCCCGGCATTTGCCTGAAACGATTTAGGGAAATCACGGAAAACCTAAATCAGGATGGCTGGAGACGGGATTGAACCGTCGTCCTCCGGAATGAGAGTCCAGTGTGCTAACCACTGCGCCACCTCGGTCGGTATAGCTGTTTGGAAATACACCACAATGCTGCAAACTCTTCCAGTTCCCATATATTCAGAAGTATTCCATGTTTTTGTCAATAAGAAACACCACCTCTGTATATTATTTCAACAATTCTGTGTCTCGTGGGAGCAGCTTATTTTACACCGTACGAGGATGACTCAGTGGATCGAAACATGTTTTTGTTCGTTAGCACTTAGCATAGGTCTCAAAGTCGAGGTACACAAAAAAAAGGGTATGGAGTAAGACTGAGGAAGAGAGAGAGAGAGAGACAGAAAGACAGAGAGAGAGAGAGAGAGAGAGAGAGAGAGAGAGAGAGATAACGAGTGATAGACGGATAGATAGAGACAGAGACAAAGACAGATATACAGAGACAGGCTGCGCTGTCAAGGAAGACTCTGACTCCATTATGCTGTCGTATTTCTAGCGTGGTAGTCATGGGAATACAATAAAATGAGACTAGGATACGTACAGGGGCTATTTATAGACCATCATTTGATATTTATGAAATGTGTCATGCTTCGGAATTTATTAGTGCAATTTACGTTTACTCTGCGTTGTTGAGAATTTCTTCCTTTAAAATAGTGTGCTATTTTTCTCTTTGTGATAACTCTCTACCTGTCAGTCTTGTAACTAATGGAACAGTGCTGTGGAACGTAATGGGATTTCATGGGAATAGCTGGGGTCCGCGAGTTACAGCTGGCCGCTGTGGCCGAGCGGTTCTAGGCACTTCAGTCCGGAATCTTGCTGCTGCTACGGTCGCAGGTTCGAATCCAGCGTCGGGCATGGATATGTGTGATGTCCTTGGTTACGTTTAAGTAGTTCTAAGTCTAGGGGACTGATGACATCAGATGTTAAGTCAGATACTGCTTACAGCCATTTTTTTGTCTGCGAGTTGGCTTGATTTGTCAGTTCTTCCTGTTCTGACCAATGCCGATTATTGTGCAAGAATGTAAGTAACAAAAATAACAAACGTTAAGGCTCCTTAATCGTAATTATGCCCTTTATCCTCGACGAATATGTGATAACGATCAGGCGGCAGGAAGCTTTTGGTACTGAGAAACTATGGTAGGCCGAGTGAAACGACACCCAACTTTTGTGAGTGTGCACATACTAAAATTTTTCGGACGCCATACATCTGCAAATGATATTCAAAAATCTTGTCATGAGTGTTAATCTCTTGGAAGGTAAAGTTACTGTGGTTATTTTTCCGATATTTCACCAGACGTGTGTGGGAAGTATTCGGGGTACTATAGCTGTGAAGAAATTGTTTCATCTGCAGCCTGTGCTCGAATCTGGTCGACTGGAACCCCTAAATGTTAAATTACTTCCTAGAACCGAGGAGAATCAACACAGCTTGCTGGTCTGTGAGTGTGTGGCCATACCATAATTTTCCGGACGCTATAACGTATAAACGATAATCGAAAATGTTTATTTGTTGGAGGTAAAAGTTTCTGTGAACTGTGTTCTCACATGTGGTATGAAAACGACATTGTTTGGCCTACGTCCAGTCGTAAGGAAGGTATAGATTTCACTTTTAAAATTGTGATATCTGTGCACTGATAGGAGTAAGGGGTATAAAAGATTTTATGTGGAAAATTATGTCCAGTCATAAGTCTAGTCATAACAAGAATATAGATTTGCGTAGGAAATCGATATCTCCAGAGGCACAGTCGTTAGGAGGTATATTAGTTACTTCACTCATTATAGACTGGCATTGTATTGGAGCTATAATCGTAATATTTAATTGAAATTATAGTCATAAGTATTTGATGGTTTCATAGGATGACACTGCTTGGTGTGCGGCTGCCTCTAACCCTCCCAAAACAGTCAAATCGGGTATATTGATGATGTTGACCTCACTGTGTCGTCCTCAGGGCAGGTGAATAACGAACTAACTCTCAGTATACGTTGGACAGCCTTTGTGATCACGAGTGTTAAG